>NC_136381.1:31611515-32811515 GCF_965140285.1 Lepidochelys kempii
GAAAACTAGATTTTGCGTGCACTTCTCACAGACGTGCTGCATGACCTCGGGTAAATTATACTACATGTATGAGTCTCCATTTCCCCCATCTGCTTAATGGGAGTAATACTGTAGTGAAATATGCATAGCAGCAGATTTCCAACCTTTTCCTCCTCTCCAGGAAAGGAGCTTGCTTTTGGAGTTGTATCATTTATAACTGAAGAGAAGCAAAGACTTCAGTAGGATAACATAAGCAGCATTGAGAAAAAACTTGAAGCCCACACTGCAAAAGCATCATCAGAAATGGGATGACTCATCAAGAATGTCTTTTAAAAACCAAACACCCTGATAAGTAAGTAGACAAGATGAGGATATATAATGGTTTGGTGCTCAGTATTCTGACCTATTGTACTGAAACATGGCCCCTCATTGTCAAGATTAAAAGTCGTTGGACACCATTCAGATGAAGCATCTCAGAATGATCAAAACCATTACACTGTATGCATTTAAGTTGAAATAAGAGATCCATTTTCTAACAAAACCGCTTGCACTCTCTCAAGCAGTCACCCAACACACTAAGGTGACATGGTCATCTATGTCAAATGCCTACCAACTTCCCTTGCAGAATTATCTTTGACTTTGACCTAAAGAAAACAGGAAGACCTAAAACATGACAACTGGATGGTGTCAACAGACACTCGAACCTTGCAGCCATTCCACCCCATAATGCAACAGATTAGGCTTGCCAGAACATCCTGGAGGGGTATAATGTGTTCAGTGACCCCTACACTCTCCAGGTGACAATGTGAGAACTAAACATAGGTAACATCAGATATCATTTGTATTTATATAAGCATCACATAGTCTATACAAACAACTTTTTATTTTCTCTGTAATATCCAGGGTTTGGTGCACTATATGCCATTAGATTAAATATGAGCCCAAAATTTGCAATGAGGTAAAAAGAACGAACAGAGAGTCTGATTAAAAACCTACCCCAACTGGCTAACAAAGAACAGTGGATTCTCAGGTGCTCCTTGAAGGAATGCTAGTGAAATTAATTGTTAGGCACCTAATCCTCAAGGGGCTGGCGATACAAACTAACAGAGAATAAGTTAGATAGAAGAGGGGTGCACATATTTTTTTAGTCAGCAATAAACCTTGGTTTAGGTTCTTTAATTGGGAATTCACCTACAAGCCCCTGCCATTTTTACCATCACTTTTCTGTAGGTGGTTGTACTTTGACTTGGAGGCATGGAATATACAGCGTAACCTCTCACCCCTCCAACTACACTGTCCTGCTGAACCTTGCTGTCATGACATGACCAAAGCAGCTTAGTGAATTGCTTCAGTCTGTCTTATCAGAAAATAGAAGGAAATGCTCTGAATTATGAGAAGTATTTCTGTGCCAGGAAAAAAGGTTACTATGACAGATTTTCTGGTCAATAATTGGGCATCAAAGGCTGTACACAAGATAATTTAATTTATAAGAGACAAGATCTTCTATTAAAAAAATCCACAAACCTTTTCAGTAGCTTTTCCTCCCTGTCAGTTGTGATCAAGCCTGTCAAAATTTTTGCTCAGTTGCTGCAATGGAATAGATCACATCTCCGCTGCAGTCAGTTCTCTCTCCCATGTGTATTTCATAATCCTTAATTCATATACTGAATCTAGTCACAGTTTATTCTTTCCCCATTGTGTCTTATCTACTTTCAAATAGAGCTCTAAGTATAACTGATTTTTTTTTCAGAACAGTGGTTGAACCAAAAGTTGAACCAAAAATTTTGTTTTCAGTCAATTTTTTTTATTGTTGAGGTTTTACTTTTTTTCCTGCAAAATTGAAGTAAATTTTGAAACAAAAATGTTATTTCAAATTGAAAAATCAAAACATTTTGTTTCAAAAATGTTGAAACAAAATGAATTTTTATTTTGACTGAAATAATTTGGCAAATTAAATCCAAATTCAGGTAATGTTTTGGTCAATTGAATCTGCACTTTTCGGCAAAAAAAGTTGAGAGAAAAAGTTCCCCCAGCTTTACTTATGAGGTCTGAGAGTTCAAACTCATAGGTGACATCTACACTAGCACTCTTGCCAGTAAAACCTTTGTCGGCCAGGAGTATGAAAAAAAAAATCACCCCGAAAGACATAAGTTTCACTGACAAAAGCGTTTGATGTGGACAGTGCTATGTCAACAGGCGACGCTCTCCCGCTGACATAGCTACTACTTCTTGTTCGGTGTGGTTTAATTATGCTGACAGGAGAGTTTTGTCCTGTCAGCCTGAAGTGGCTAAACTGGATACCTTACAGCGACACAGCTGCAGCAATACAGCTGTGCCACTATAAAGTCTGAAGTGTAGACTTAGCCGTACATTGCGATCCTTTGAAATTCCAGTCAGTATTCTTAAGTGTAATATAAAAGGGTAAATTGTTTATGGATTGTACCTCCACACAACCCTTCCCACCCCCGCTGAATGCTAGTCAACTGCAAAGTTAAGGTAACATTTAAAAAAAAAAAAACCTCTTATCAAGTCAGTTTAGAAATCACAATTCCTGAACTGACATAGCTTGCCAGTTATTTAAATCCCTTTTTTAAGACTGAAGCAAAATAAGCATTAAATACCTCAGCCCTCCAGGTGTCATCCATTGTTAGCTTTCCTTCCTCAATAAATAATGGGCCTATACTTTTCTGCACCTTTCTCTTGTTCTTAATGCATTTACAGAACCTTTTTTTTTTTTTGCCTTTCATGTCTCTTGCAAAGTATAGCTCATTTTGTGCCTTTGTCTTTCTGATTTTGACCCTACGTGCTTGTGCTATTCTTTTGTACTCCTTGGCAATTTGTACATGTTTCCACTTATGCTAATTTTTGTCAGGTCATTAAAGTGCTCCTGATTCAGCCCTACTAGCCTCTGACTATTCTTGCTATATTTCCTTCATATTATGATAATCTGCAGTTATGTCTTTACTATTGTCTCTTTGAGAAATTGCCAACTCTCCTGAAATCCTCTTATTTAGATTTTTTTTTCCTCATCAGACCTCACCTACCTGTTCCCTGAGTCGGTTAAAGTATATATTTTTAAGTCCACTGTCCTTATTCTGCTGCTCTAACTCCTTCTTTTCTTTAGAATCATGAAATCTATCACTTCACGATCACATTCTTCCATGTTGCCTTCCAGCTTTAGATTCACAACCAATTCCTTCCTGTTTGTCACAATCAGGTCTACAATGGGAGCCTCGCTGGTTACTTCCTCCACATTCTGAAACAAGAAGTTTTCCCCAAAACATTCCAAGAATTTACTGGACATATTGTGTTTTGCCATATAACCTTTGCAACAGATGTCTGAATAGCTAATACCCCCCGCCCCCATTACTACCAGATCTTATGTTTTGTTCTAGAAATGCCTCATCCATCTCCTCTTGATTTGGGGGTCTATAATAGATCCCTACTGTGATGTCACCCCTGTTTCTTATCATCACCCACAGACCTTCAACTGGTCTGCTTCTCATTTCTGTCTTTACCATAGAAGAAGTTTATATATTAGTGCTGTCAATTAATTTTAGTTAACTCATGTGATTAACTAAAAAAAAAAATCACAATTTTAAAAATGAATCATGATAAATTGCAGTTTTAATCACATTGTTAAACAATACAATAGCAATTAAAATGTATTAAATATTTTGAATGTTTTTTCTACATTTTCATATTTATTGTATTCTGTGTTGTAATTGAAAGCAAAGTATATTTTTATTATAAATATTTGCACAGTAAAAATGATAAACAAAAGAAATAGTATTTTTCAATTCATTTCATATAAGTATGGTAGTGCAGTCTTTGTCGTGAAAGTGCAACTTACAAATGTAGATTTTTTTGGTTACATAACTGCACTCAAAAACAAAACAATGTGAAACTTCAGAGCCTACAAGTCCATTCAGTCCTCCATCTTCGTCAGCCAATCGCTGAACAAGTTTGTTTACATTTACAGGAGATAATGCTTCCCTCTTCTTAGTTACAAGAATAATATACAAGAATAATTGTACAAATGACCATATAATCCAAATACTTCACAGGAACACAAAATGTAGGACTACAGTAAAAAGTCTGTCAATGTTTTCACTGTAAACCCGCTTTGAAAGGGGTATATTGCTTGCCCATAAAGATCTACTCCCAAAGGAAATTTAAAATTAATTTGTATACTAAATCAGCAATAAAATGGGTAACCCTTTAAAGTACTGGTATAGTTTTTAATTTTTTTACAATTGTATTATAAGATCAGTCATAAGTAACTTCTATGGACCCCAATCCTGCAAAGATTTACATAGAAGTTTAAGGACATGAGTAGTTCCATTGAATCCAGGGGGACAACTTGTGCTTACTGTTAAGCACAGACATAAGTCCTTCCAGGATCTGGACCTTGAATTTCTATTTTTATTCAGCATCGACTAACTAGGTTGTCCTTTTAAATATTGCCAAATTTACTGTGCATTTATTTAAGAAATGAGAGTGCAGATTATATAGATTTTTCTGATGTTGGAAGCCTGTGCTCTACAAAAAATATACCTTGAATTAAATTTGAAACTAGTGAACTATTGGTACATGATAATTCCCTTGGTCCCACCTAGACATGTGCATGCATTAAGTGAATAAGTGCATACTCATATACCCATAATTCACATCCAATGTCAATCCTGCCCTTCCTGTTGTTTATTTCCTCACTTGTCTATCAGTGCACTATTTACAGACATATGATTCCTGGCTCTGATTCAGGGGCCTAGTGTAGGTAAGGTATAAACACCCCAAATATGACCTTTTATGGCACCATCATGGGGAAGGGGGACTGCATGGACTTCCCCCTCCATTTTCTCCTAAGAGTGCATGGTGTTCCACCAGGGGATAGGATAGAAAGGGAAGTAGGTGAGGCTGGTTCTTCATTATTCACAATCAAAGCTCTGTGCATGGTAAAAATGCAAGTAAGATTATTAGTGCACGCACACACATTTTTAGTGACTACTAAGGTTACATTTCAACCTACTCCACCTACACAATCTTTGAAAGTATTGAAACAAAAAGTTAAGGGGAAAGTCTCCAGAATTCCTTGTCACCTTCACATTGCCTACAATGTTTTTGACAACACACTCGACCACAGCATTCACTTTCACTTCCAACACACACTGAAAAGAATCCATATGCCACCTTCTTCCAGTTTATTGTGTTGCATAAAACCTTGATGGTGACCTCATGGTATCAATAGATTAACACTTCTGACTATCACATAGTCCATTCATTTGATAATGTATTCTGCTTTAATATTGCTGAGGTCACCATTAAGGTTTAGCAAGAGAGACTGAGAGGCCAAACCCTTTGGAGATCTGATTGAGTTCAATTCATGCCACCTTCTGGGCAGATGTCTTTCCAACTATAGGCAAGCTGGGCAGCTGCCTAGAGCAGCAGACTTGGTCCAAACATCCCTCCATAATGATTGCCAGGTGGCCAGGCCACATTTGCATAGCCTCTGGGGCAGCACACTGAAGTGTTGTCTGAGGCGGCAGATTCTCTTGAGTGGCCTCTACATTGCAACACTCATCCCTTCACACACCATTGTCCAAAGGGATTTGCAGGATGGTTGTATTTATACCTCTTGAAGTCTAACTTTTCACATACATGGTTCTGAAGGAGCAAGTGAATGGTAAAGAGCTGTGGTCTCTGAGAAAATGCCGCGTATTTGAATAATGAATCTGTGGAACTCCCATAAACTACATGTGTGGTCCCTTTAGAAAAGTGTCATAGCAATACTGGTTATTGTGTATCTGGATATATTTCTCTGATACTGTCAATTAGATTTGAATTCCTTTTGGCAGAGACTACATCTTTCCCTATGTTTTGTACAGCACGGTAACAGGCTCTTATCTTCATCCCTTAGACCACTCCAAACAGGTTGGACCCATCCAAGTTTATATGCACTAGAGTGTTATTTCTTGGATCCCTTCTACCAGTACACTGGTACAGCCTTGTGCAGCAACATACAATTGGAAGTAAACTCTCCCTTAGCCCACAGTCTGGGGAGGAAGAGCGAAAGATCTCATCTTGAGATCCCGTTTCTCCTGATTCCCTGCCAGCCTTTTCCCTTGCACTTCCTTCCTGTCCTTTAATTGTTCCTGGATGATGGGTTGATTGCTCTGATTAGCTCATCAGCCCCCTAACTAGGCTATTGAGCCCCCATCTGCCAATGAAGTCCATAGGGGAGGGTGAGAAGAAGGGACCTGGGAGGGATAACTTGTACCTTAGTGACCAGAGTGTTGGTCAGTTCTAGGCTCCTAGCACTGTGTCACAAGCACTGAGCAGTTTTCAGTACTTAACAGGCATTTTTCTCTTATAGTTATTTGCTAAGTCTATGGTGGGGGGGGGAGTGCGGGAGGAGGGAATGAGGGCAATAGGTCAAAATAAATGGTTCACTACTAAAATAAATGCTCACATAAAATCATGAGTATACTAGAAGCTCAGGAACCATCCAGTAGAACAAGGATAGAAAATACATAATAAAATATATATATAATATAATTGTCATAGTCCTCATCAAACTCCCACTTTTGCTCATTCACCAGGCTGCTGTGTTTGGGCCCTCATTCTGGGTCCATGTGCTTTTAAGTTCCCCTTAATTACTGGGTAGGATTCAGACACTGTCTCTAGATTTGCTGGAGCACTTCTTGGTCCAGGGGCTCGTCTGATACTTTTCCTCAGAAGTTGTCCTAGTTCCCCCAGATCCAGTGCTGACTCCTCCCCACACCTGCCCTGACTCTCCTAGAGCTCCATCTTATTGGTCCTCTGGTTTACAGGTAACAGTTGACACAAATAGACACAGACTTTGCAAAAGGATTTCTAAACTAATTACTCTTTTCTTTAGACAGCACGGGTGAAACAACAAACATGTGCCATTCCATGGCACAGTTTGCTCACCAATCTTGAAAATTCCTTGGGATTTGAGTCAATGTCCTATTAGGCTTCCAGATGCCCTCCACTGGGCTGAACTTTTTCAGCTCATGGCTTCTCCTCTGAATCATGAGTCTGTCTCTGACCTCTGAGGTCAGCTTCCTTCAACTTTTAAAAGTCCTGTAGTCAACAGGTCCTCTCACTCAGGAAACCTACCCATTTGTTTCTCTCTGTGTTTTTAAAGTGCTTGTACAGCACCTATGCATCAGTCTTATTATTACCCTGTTTCCAGGCTCCTATTCCTCCTTCTTGCAGGCCAGCTGGATCGAGCTGGTTCCCTTATGCTTCAGCAAGCATATTATCCTAAGGTCCTGCCATCTGAATGGTTGGTTTTCAGGTTAATGGTTCTGCACTTTCCCCACCCTGGGAAAGGGACAGCACCATCCCTGATAACAGATATCTCATTCCACATACACTGAGGCATTCAATGATATAGCAATTTCATAAAATCAACCAGAATTAATAAGTTGTACAGAGACAGATGCCCCAAATCACCACAATTTACTACAAGTAATATAATTTATAAATCTACAGATTTATTTACTACTTGCAGATTTAGCTATATTTTCAGCATATAACTTTTAATTTCCTTTTTTGAAAGGAAATTCTAAAGTAATAATTCTTAGGTTGTCCTTCATATTATTTAACATTGTGCTTAAATTTATTCCTATACATTTGTGAAATAATATCCTGGGGAGAAAAAAAAAGATGAATTATCCAACTGCCTCATTTGTATATTGGGGGACATATCTACCAGTAATGTGACTGCATGTTCAAAAGGAGAGATTAAACCAACAAAACCTATGGTTAATTTAACTAAGAAACTAATCCTCAGGCACTGGGAAAGATTGTTTTTCTTTGACATTAAAGCTATGGTTCACAGCTCCTTCAATGCTGCTGCATATGAAAGAATTCTCTTCAGGATAAATTTCCAACAAACCATTGGAAGAAAAATTCTGTTCTTGTTAACATAATAGTAATTTAAAATGAACTTTTTTATTTTATTTTTTCAAACAGTGTGGCAAAATACCTTGTTCACCTCAGTAGGCTCAGTCCTTTTTAGTCTTGGAGACTCAGGTTTGGGGCTAGGCAAATCCTTACAGGTGGCACAGGGTCCTGTTACTCCTCTCCTCAGTTAGTCCCTTGTGCTTGTTTTCCTTCCCTTCTGGGGAGCGAAGGCAGCCTCCCTACTGGGAAGGTTTGGTGTCTTGCTGCAACCAGCCTACTGGCAGCTTCCCTGCTCCTCTCACTCTCCCCCTCCCTCCACCAGGGGAGGGTTTAAAAAGGTCCCAAGTATTTGGGAGTCAGCTGAACCTAATTGGTTCCCTAGCAACCCCTTTTCCAGCTGAACCTTATTGCCCAGTGGTTCTCTCTCCTCAGTGGATAGGGATGGGCCTTTTAATCCCCTGGGACTAATTACTACCCCCCTTTTGTCGCTGTTTGTTCTGGGTTTACCACAATAGCTATAGAACTTACCTCCTGCCCGGTTCTGGGGGCAGTCAGGGGAGAGGGGAGGGGGGTGGATGGGGCAGGAGTCCCGGGGGGTGGGGGTGGGCAACGACCCCCTCGTGGGGTGAGGAGGGAACCCGTTGTTAAGATTTTGGCAGCTCATCCCTGGTTCCACCTTGTATTTAGCTGTGACACTCTGAGTAAGTTTCTCAGACCTGAAGAGTGCTGTATAGCTTGAAAGCTTGTCTCTTTTACCACCAGAACTTGGTCCATACACACCCTCCTTGTCTCTCTAATATGCCTATACAAAACATTTACATTTTGAAAGAAAAAGTTTGACTGTTTAATTAAGAGAGAGATTCCTCACCAACATCATATACTCTGGCCTTCCCTCTCACGACATGCTTTGCATATAGTAGGCCAGCAACCTCCCTTTGATTTTCCACATGGAAAGCGTGGCCTATAATACATTACAGTAGTGCAACACATTGAAGTTCAGGAGTGGGGAATTGTGCTGAGGCTTCGATTGAGGGATCTGAGGAACTCTTGCTCAGAGGGTTGCCAGAGCATAGAGCTCAGGTGATATTGTACACAGCAATATTACTTAAGTGTAAATAGAAAAGGAGTACTTGTGGCACCTTAGAGACTAACCAATTTATTTGAGCATAAGCTTTCGTGAGGATGATGAAGTGAGCTGTAGCTCACGAAAGCTTATGCTCAAATAAAGTCTCTAAGGTGCCACAAGTACTCCTTTTCTTTTTGCGAATACAGACTAACACGGCTGCTACTCTGAAACCTGTCATTAAGTGTAAATGTAGCCTATTTAGGGTCGGAGGAAAAGGATGTTTGTGCTAGAAAGTTGATTAAAATGGCAGTGCTCTATAACCTCCTCTGCTTCTCTAAATTTGAAATTTTACTCAAAGGAGCTAGAGAGATCTGGAAAGGGGAGATCTTACTGCTATGGGGGAGGGATTAGAAGGGATAGTTACTGTGATCTGGGGATGGGGGACTTCCTGTGCAGGGGAAACTCTAAGAGAATTCTTGTTGCACAAGTTGAGCAGGAGCAGGGAGATGTTTTCACAGGGAAGGCGAAGAGAAAAGGGGTTACAGTATAGTGAGGTGAGTATGGAGCTGGGAGTGAGTGTGCAGTTTGTGACTAATTGGGGAATCTGTCAGTACAATATATAAATTCTGTGTGAGATTATGAACTCTTTGTATGTATCTTTACCAAGCTGGAACTACACTTTGAATGTGCAGGTTTTTGCCTTCTCTATTGTCTGTTTGCCTCTGAAATTCTAAAGGCTGGTGGCAGAAGAGCATTGTTGACTTAAAATGCTCAAACACTGAAATGTAATTTCTTTAAACAATGATATAGCTCACACCCATTAGAACTGGTTTGTCAAAGGAGAAGTCACCTTGACAACAACAACAGAAAATCACCTGGCAGGGGTTTCTGGTCAGCTGGAGAAGCCGGCTAGGAATTCTCCTGATAGAGGACACTGAAAGGTCGTAAAAAGGAAGAGCTGATGGATTTGGTGTCTTTGGTTATTTTCAGCAGCTTAAGCTTGTTGACCTATGAATCAGACTTTTATAAGCCCTGGCTGGGATGATTTAGTTGGTGTCATAAATATAAAGGGAAGGGTAAACCCCTTTAAAATCCCACCTGGCCAGAGGAAAAATCCTCTCACCTGTAAAGGGTTAAGAAGCTAGGATAACCTCGCTGGCACCTGACCAAAATGACGAATGAGGAGACAAGATACTTTCAAAAGCTGGGGGGAGGGAAAAACAAAGTGTCTGTCTGTGTTATGCTTTTGCTGGGGACAGAACAGGAATGGAGTCTTAGAATTTAGTAAGTAATCCAGCTAGATATGTGTTAGATTATGATTTCTTTAAATAGCTGAGAAATTAAGCTGTGCTGAATAGAATGAATATTCCTGTCTGTGTGTCTTTTTGTAACTTAAGGTTTTGCCTAGAGGGATTCTCTATGTTTTGAATCTAATTACCCTGTAAGGTATTTACCATCCAGATTTTACAGAGGTGATTCTTTTTACCGTTTCTTCTATTAAAATGTTTCTCTTCAAGAACTGCATTTTTTTTTATTGTTCTAAGATCCAAGGGTTTGGGTCTCTGGTCACCTATGCAACTTGGTGAGGATTTTTACCAAACCTTCCCCAGGAAGTGGGGTGCAAGGGCTAGGAGGAGTTTTGGGGGAAAGATGTTTCCAAACAACGTTTTCCCAATAAACCCAGATAAACGTTTGGTGGTGGCAGTGGAAGTCTAAGGGCAAAGGGTAAAATAGTTTGTACCTCAGGGAAGTTTTAACCTAAGCTGGTAAAAGTAAGCTTGGGGGGGTTTCATGCAGGTCCTCACTTCTGTACCCTAGAGTTCAGAGTGGGGAAAGAACCTTGACAGTTGGGGTTGGTCCTGCTTTGAACAAGGGGTTGACCTGAGGTCTCTTTCAACCCTAATCTTCTATGATTCTCTGATTCTATGATAAGACCTAACAGCTCACTCTTGAGCCATTGCTCTATGGCAGTGGTGAGCAACCTGCGGCCCACAAGCAGCATGCAGTCCATCAGGGTAATCCGCTGGCGGGCCGCAAGATAGTGTTTACATTAACCATCTGCAGGCCAGTGGGAGCTGTGGGAAATGGTGGCTAGCATGTCCCTGCAGCCCTGCTGCTTCCCGCAGCACTACTGCTCGATGGTCATGTTAAGAAGGGAAAAAGGCAAGCTTGCTAAACTTGTTAAGGGAGATATAGTGATTTTTAACACAGTACCCCACTCTTTTGAGTGAGCAAGCAACATCTTAACTTCAATAGACAAAATATATATATATATATACATACACCAACAACAAATAATGAGTAAGCAGCAGATGTTAATTATTCAGTTAGGAAATTGATATACTATGACAGGAAGACTGGAAATATACTGGAAAGCAAGATATATATCTGAGTCAGAAAAAGGGAACCACTTGGAATTCAAACTACAGGTACCCTAAGAAACTAGGGGTGTAACTGTGAGAAGCTGTAAATGGGCAATCAGAACCAGATAGCACTGAAATCAGTCAGTCATACTTTTTATCAGCTGCAAGCTCCATTTCCACAGACAGGGTAACTGTACGTGCAGTGTACTAACAATTAATTAATTAATTGCA
This sequence comes from Lepidochelys kempii, assembly GCF_965140285.1. NCBI lineage: Eukaryota > Metazoa > Chordata > Testudines > Cheloniidae > Lepidochelys > Lepidochelys kempii. The sequence continues at coordinate 31,623,087 of NC_136381.1, forward strand.
GCATTATGAGGCAGAGGAAGTTTTGCCTGAATGAGCTCCAAGGCCCACAGGAGAAGGAGGAGCTAGGAAAGAGCCTTGTGGTTAGGAAGTTTGCTTTCTAAATGATCTGTACTCTCTTGTGCTTTATATGATTAAGCATAAAAGATCAGTGATGTTTGAATCTATGCAAAGTGTCTCTGTGTGTGTGTTATATGGTTCGCAATTGCCATGTGCCTCCTGAGAGTTACATGGTAAACCAGAAGGCTCAGGGGTAGTGGCTGAGCTCTGTTCAGGCTCTGGAGGCTTGAAGTATGAAGGGACCTAGAGGCTTGGATTCCCCTTGCAGCATTCAGGGAGCATGAGGGAAACCCTGGCACACGTATATTTAGAGTGTGCCAGGCTGCAGCCCCTTTTCTGGCTCCTCACTAATATTTTATTACACTTTTGGCTGCATTTTTCCCCCTCACCTTTTCATTTACGCACTCCCCATCCATGGCCCCACAAAGTCACGGGATCTCCTGGTTAACTGCCTCCTAGCCCTAGCTAAAACAGCCATCTATAAAACCAGAGAGAGGAGGTTGGCCGATGAAGCTTCCTGCGACTGTAGGGCCATTTTCCGATCCTCAGTACACTCACGTATCCGGGCGGAGTTCCTCTGGGCAGCATCCACCAACTCCCTTGATGCCTTCGAGGAGCGGTGGGCACTCTCCAAGGTTCTCTGCTCAGTGACCCCGTCTGGTTCCCTCCATCTGACCCTTGATTGAGGGGAAGAACGAGAGACCCCAGCCCCAGCCATTGCCGCTGTGGATACCATCATCACCACCACCTAGGAGGGGCTCTTTCACACGTGGGTGCACGCCCCTCCCCCAAACTGCCCATCCCGCAGCCTTGCCCATCTTGTTGGGCACTCTCAGGAGAGGAATATTTGGTGACACTGGGCGTGGCACTAGGTAACTTGAGGGGGTGGAAGACCATGAGTGTCGAGGAAGCTGCCCCTCTCTGGGCCCAAGCAAGCCTGAACACTTCTCTCCCCTGAAGGCTGCTGTGTTATACCTTGAGTTTGCTTTTGTTTTGTTGCATGGTTTTGTTTTATCTTCTTTGGTGATTTGTGTAAGTGTGTTACGCAAATAAATTTTTTTCTGCTTTAAAAAAAAAAAAAAGCATTCAGGGAGCAGCTAGCCAGATCTGTGACAGAGATAAATGAGGATGAAGGATGGTGACTGAAGTGAAGGGTAATGCAGTTGAGGAATGTAGTGGTAAAGGTGTGTAGGCTGTACAAGGAAAAAAGATATAACTCTAAGGGGACAAATGAGACCAGTGGAATGGACAACAGCTGAGGAAGAGAAATCAAGGAAGAAAAAAAGAAATAAAAATAAAGTGAAAAGGAAAGTATAGGTAATTAGAACAGAAAGCTCAGAAGAAAGAAGGGAGTGAGGTAAAGAAGGTAAAGCAGGGAAGAATATTTTTAATTAGTAGTTCTACCTTACTAACTTCTCTTCTTTCTTTTCAATAATCCTCAGAATTCATCAATGCTAATGGAGTTACAGCTGCTTAGATCACATCTGAATTTGGCCCTGACAGCAATAAACTATGAGAGATGCCCCATAAATTCTAGTGTGTAGTTAATGGGGTATCCAAGGGACAGAGCTTGACAATGAACAACAATTACTTTTTATGACAACTTTCTAGGTTTCAAAATTAGTTTTTATTCTGCACTGGACTGAAGACAAAACCTTTCAAGTATTTTCCATAAATATGGAATTGTGTCAAAACATCTGTTTTCATATTGAAAAGGTCAGGATTTCAATTCTCCTCTCTCTCTGGAAGTGACTAGAGACTCCATTCTTAACCTCAAAAACCTTCCCATTAAAAACTTTGTTGTAATCGGTATGTCTCTATGGAACATTTTGGTTTTGATGAAACAGCATATATCAGCCAAAACATATTTTGCCAAAAATGTTGTGACCAGCTCTACTGAAGAATTACATAGCTATCCATGGATAAAATTCTGGATCCACCTGGCTTTGATCATTTACACAGCTGGCTGCAACAAAACTGGGGCAGTTTCCAAGCTCCTGGTATATGAGCATGAGTGTGCGTGTGTGTGACAGAGAGAGAGCAAACATGCAAGAGAGCATACAGGGGAGTGCTCCTGACAATTTCCCTATCCTTTGCACAGTGAAGAACTCCTGAGAATTGGGGAAACAGTGATGCTGGTGACCCCAGCTAAGCCTTACAGTGTAGGGGCAGCCTGACATCATCTCTCTGGGACTGCAGGGAGCAGCAGGGCCACGTATAATTTCTTACCGTTATTAGTTCACCCTTTGGTTTGAAAACTTTTCAGGACATGCGACAGGTGGCTGCCTATACAATTTTGCTTTCCTCTTTGTCTTACTCTCCATCTGTGAAGACCAAATGGAGCTTTGCATCATCTTTATCAATACCTTTTTAGCTGAGAGAGAGCGAGCGAGAGAGAATAATAATAAAGAGACATGGCTGCTTAACTCCTCCCCATTTTTTATTTGCCTACTCTCAGTTGAAATGTTATGGCAATAAAGAATTATGTAAAAATATTTCAAGAATAATAGCTCTTGAGTTGACAAATATTGTTTTGCTTTAAATAGCTTTTATAAAGATAAAAGTATTTATTATTTATAATGTTTTATAAAAAATTGCAATAAATACATAGCAGGACAAAAATTAACATTATATATCTATATATGTATATTACCCTTTAACAGCCCTGCCACAACCAGGGTATAACTATGATTGTTTGATATATTTCTGGATACAACCTGCTCTCATTACACTGACTACAAAGCTATGATCAGCATTGTATTTATTATTTTGACTCTTTAATGTCATGTTCTTACAGAATACATTTTTGTAGTGAAAGCAAGGCATATTACAAGTGTTCTAGATGTACGATGATGACAATAAGCACGCTTCTCATTGTTAAAAAAGACATTGTGGAGATAAACTACTGTTAGGTGGCTAAACAGAACAACAACAACAACTATTCACAAATATGTATTGTATTTAAAACTACAAATTCTCTTTGACAGTATTCACAACCAGTGTTATTGTTCATGCCAGAAAAATCTAATTAGCCATCTTAAAATTGATTGGATTTCCTTCCTCTTGTGTATACAATTTTTATAATCCAATCAGGGAGCAGAAACAATATCATATGACATAGGTGACCAGTAACATAATTAATGAATAATGAACAGTTGAGGTCTTCACAGACAACCCTTAGGCTGAAATGTTATCTTAAAGAGTTTGTCAGTAATGAATACATTTGCAAAAATAATTCATGGATAACACAAACAGAAAAAGAACTAGATTCATTGACTAAATTATTCTCTCTGAACAGGTTTCAGAGTAGCAGCCGTGTTAGTCTGTATTCGCAAAATGAAAAGGAGTACTTGTGGCACCTTAGAGACTAACAAATTTTATTTGAGCATAAGCTTTCGTGAGCTACAGCTCACTTCATCGGATGCATTCTCTGAACAGTGCACCTATCTGGGTGCTTACTACTCATTACTCAGTTATTTATTGCTTACTAATACTACCCATTGATAAAACTTCTACTATATCCATTTTAGTTTTCCTAGGAAATATAGTGTGTTAAAAGTTTGTCCAGTTCTACTTTCTGTATACATTGCTTCAGATGATTTTGGTATTTGATTAAATGGCCTTGGTGTGAGTATTAGAAATAATCAGCATCATGGTTGTTATTCCAATACTCTTGAGGCGCCCATTTTCCAGTTGTAAATCAATATGGTTAAATCTTTATCATCACTGTCATCTAGGAATTTATTCACAGTCTTTAATAATTGCATTATCTGTCCAAATGTGTATTATTCCACTGACTCAACAGTTGATATATCATATGCGTGCTACACCACAACAATCTGTTTGAGGAGATTTGGGAGAAATTTATGAAATTAACAGCTGGGCAGAAATCATGAAGAACTGGATCAATTCCAGTGACTAATGGTTATAGACAATATGTGTAATTTCAAGAACAGTTACTTAGATATGTAATGAGAAGTCAGCTCTTGTACAAAAAATAATGAATAGCCAAGTAATTAAGTGGGTAGTTCTTTTAAAAGCAAATGTTTGGGAAATTTAGTCGGTCCTGCTTTGAAAAGTGATGGTATCAATACAATACAGTTTTGGGATTTGTAATGAGAATCTTTGACTGGAAAAGCACAAGTAGATGGCATTGAAGAATTTCTAATTTCCACATCTTTCACATTTAAAATCAAGTAGTGTTCCTGTGAACTGGATTGGTTCAGTATCTGTGATCTGGAGTAGAGAAGCATCATTTTTGAAAGTGTCCTTGACATTTACTCCTGAAGATGAATTATGAAAATTGATTTAGGTTTTCTGATACATTATTTCTAAACCATCAAACCTTACCCCAAAACCTACTCAGTTTAATGTATAGCGCTATTACCGCTTTGGGGAAAGGATAGGAAATACTTTAAATACAAATATGTTAGATTTATATAAACTATTTATGCACAATGAACCAATGAAATACAGCCAACAGTGGGGTGGACAGCAACAGCCAATCAGTGGGTAGCAAACAGCATAACAACGAGGGGAAAGGGAAATTTTAGCCTATTTCATTGAAACAAATCAATAATCTTTCAAAAATAAAATTCCATAAGATCTTTAACTGGCACACAAAAAAGACAGACGTCCATTTTTAAAGTCTCATCTAAATGATTCTGCTTATTAAGCTAAAGTCAGTTGAATTTATGGACTAGATAAGGATAAAGTCAGCCCTGCAGGATCTGAATGTGTGGTTCCACAAAACTAAGATTGCCAATTTTGGTTGGACATATTCCTGGAGGTTTCATCACGTGACATAATCTTTAATTAAAGATTAATCTTTAATTCCTGGAGACTCCAGGGCAATCCTGGAGGATTGGCAACCCTACACAAAACTTCAAAGCTGTTGCTTCTTGACCTTTTGTATGTCTGTGGGAAGTACTCTTGACTTAGGTCCCAATCCTGCATTGAATAACTCATGTACAGATTGCTGTGTCCATGTAGATTTCCACAATGTAGGATCAGGACCTTATGCAGACCATATATAATACATAATATTTTTATTATGATACAGACAAAAATAAGTTTTTAATAAAAATATAAAGTGAAGTACATTATTCATTCTATCATCAACATTTGTTCACTTCTTGATTAATAAGAAAACTGAGAAAGAGAAACAGCCACAGGAAATGAAGGGAAGAGGCAAAACACAGCATGTGGACAAAAAAAATGCCTCACAGATTGTGGAAATTCTCATCAGACATATAGATCTCCTTGAAATAAATGGCTTTTTGATTAAAACAAAATTTTCAAGTTTTGGTAAAAAAGATGGGTTTAATAGTTTTCCAAACCCAGAAATTTTCTCCATTTTTTTTAACTGAAAAAAAAATAGTTTTTGGTTCCAGATTTTAAAAGAAAAAAAGAATCTGGAAGTTTAGGGGAAAACACATACTATTTTTCTCCAAAGTTTTCTGAGAGAAAAAATGGCACTTTTCAACAAACTCTAACAACAAAAACATCCAGCAGTGTTCCACCAGGTTCCCCAGACATCATATCCACAGGAGTTTCAAAGACTAAAAATAAGGAACCTCTTCTTTTAAAAACGACTCTTTCAAGAGTTGCCTTGTCTCTTTAATCCACTCTACCAGGTTTTTATCCTAGGAGATATGTTCTTACATAAGCCAGGATGGGTAAGGAATGGTGCCCCTAGCCTCTGTTTGTCAGAGGGTGGAGATGGATGGCAAGAGAGAGATCATTTGATCATTACCTGTTAAGTTCACTCCCTTTGGGGCACCTGGCATTGGCCACTGTTGGTAGACAGGATACTGGGCTGGATGGACCTTTGATCTGACCCAGTATGGCCATTCTTATGTTCTTATGAGATGTAGGTCAATTCCAGTGCTGTAGTATTAACATTTTAATCTTCTCAATCCTTCTTTAACTTCCCTGAATCACCAGACTGCTGGCAACACTCAAAGTGGGAATCAGCTGGGTTAATAATTGATGTACTTTTTGCTGAGTGCCATTCTTACACCCTGATTGGTCCACCAGGGCAGCAATTCAGTGTCCTAATTTTCAGATGTAGTGCCTAAGATCATGGTGCCCGAAATGAATATTTAGCTGGTTAACTTTAGGTACCCATGTTTGAAAATTAAGCCCATATATTGGGTCTGAAAATAGTTATTTTAAAGAAGCCAGTATAAGAAGCTCCAAAGTACTGTTTCTGTTTATATCTTATTCAGTCTTAACTGCTAGGTTGTCCACATCATCAAAATATTTTTACAAATATTACAATAGATAAAAATCCTTCACTATAACATCTTCTGATCACCATTCAGTTCTTCACTGCCTTTATTCAAATGTTTTATTCCATAAGAACATGGATATAAAGAAACTGTCTTTTTTGAAAGAAGCAATGGGACCAATTTAATAAGAGAGGTTAGAATTATGGTCAGAATTAAGAGAGAGAGAGAGAGAGACATGCTTGGTGAAATGCACGCTAATACATCGGGGGGAAAATAATCCAGAAATCACAAATACTCAATGGAGGGAGAAACCTGGAAAGTAGTGATGCCTAAATAGACCTGGGAGTGATAGTAGATAGAAAATTAGATACAAGATTGCATTATGCCCCTGAAGTAAATACGGCCAGGTTTGTGCTGAATTTTCAGAGATCTGCAATCAGCAAAATGATAATGTGTCTTACTACATTTCTAGTGAGAGCACACATGGAATATTGCAGTCAGTTCTGAACCTCTTACTATCAAAAAGATAGAGACAAATTGGAATGGAGTTCAGAGAAGAACAAGAGAAATAATTAAGGAAGTAGAGGGAGTAAATTAAGAGGAAAGATTAAAAGAGGGTTGGCTAAAAAATGACAGAAGATGGATGGATGAATCTATGTGACTGTGGATCCTGTGACCCTAACACTGGCCCAGCACCCATCTTACTTTCATTGTGGCTTCATAGTTAGCCCATGCTGGGCCAGGGTGGAGAAGCATTCCATGGATCACACAGGTTGCAAAGGCAGGCATGCATTTTTCCAAGTTCATCCTCAGTGCAGTTACTAAGTGGTGCAGAAGTCCTTGTAAGGACCTTCTACATGGAGAGTGAAATTTCACTCTTAAATTGATGATATAGCTTTCTTTCAATGTAACTTTTTTTTCTGTCTTTCCAACTGTCTGTTGAAACATGGTTTATCACTAGGACAGGTCTTCACTACCCATCGGATCGGTGGGTAGTGATCAATCTGTTGGGGATCGATTTATCGCATCTAGTCTAAAGATGATAAATTGATCCCCGAACGCGCTCCCCGTCGACTCCGGAACTCCAGCACACAAGAGGCGGAAGCGGAGTCATCGGGGGAGTGGCAGAGGTTGACTCACTGCCATCCTCATGGCCAGGTAAGTCGACCTAAGATATGCCGACGTATCTTAGGTCGACCCCCTCCCCCCCGGTGTAGACCAGGGCTAAGAAAAGTAATAATTTAGAAGGTCTGTTAATAATGTGAACATGTACCAGGACAGAAATGAGCATTTAAGGACTTAACTCCACAATCCTTACTTTCTTTGCATAGTTCTGTTAGTATATAGGTCTGTTTGTTAGCCTTTGATAGAATTTTGGGTTTGACTTTTTGATACTCTTCTACTAAAATGTGTAAACAAGGGACAAAAATACTGATGTTGCTTCTGCCTAGTCAGCTGGATTTGTTAGTACAATGGGAACAGATAAGAGCAGTTAACGTGTTACTTGAGAGCACACTTTAAGATTGCCTCAACCCTATCTCAAGGCAAAGTCAAACAACCAGTCAGGAGGAGCAAAGGAGTTTGGGTTGGGGGAGGTATAAAACACTAAAAGACCAAAGAAATGCCCATCCCTGGCTGGATCACAACCTCACTCCTTACCCCTCCCATGGGGTACAAAAGGGGTGGGGTGAAGACCCCAGAACCAAAATGGAACATGACCCTAAGTTGTAAGGGGTGGGACTGTGGGCATGCACGGCAGGTATATTTAGGCCTGCTAAGAAGGAGGAGGTGGGATTTAGAATAGGGAAGGGGGAACGAGGACACAGGCAAGTCTCTGCGACATCAGAGCTGGGAAGGGGGTTATGGGGTAAATGCTCTGCGGTGTCAGAGCTGAGAACAGAACACTGGGAAACAGACTCTGCTGGTGTGTAGAGCTATGGATATGCTTTTTTGGAACTAACTCCAATAAACATTGAATTGCCTGCACTTTAGACTTCTGGTCTTCTGCTTTCTCTCTGTGTGACAAGAACCAGAGGAGAGGATGAAGGGAAAGCCCTCTAACAAGTCCTATTGATGAGTTAGCACTACCTAGCATGAGCAAGGATTGCAGAGTAGGACACTTAAAAAGAGAAAGAATAAAAAGGTACAAAACAGGAGTTTCTATTGCCTGGTGTTGATGTATTTCAACTACTTCTCTTGAAAAAAGTGTCCACCCGGTTTCATGGAAAATTGCAAGGTTACACCCCAACATAAGGGGTCAAGAGTCTGTGAGTTAGCTTCTTTTGCATCTTCCCAGTTCTGGGTTACTCCAGGGGCAGGACTGGTGAGCCCTTTGTAACTTGAGAAAAGGAGGGCTGTCTAAGATATAGAAGCCTTTACCCACTCCACTCTGCCCTGCCCTAACATTCCTTTCTCACACCCATAGCATGCCCCCTATACCATGGTTTAAAGGGGGGTGTTGGAAGACAAACCGTGGCTGTCTATCTTAATTTTTATCCTAGGGGAATTTTCCTACATCCAGATGCAGGGCTTCTGGGGTTCCTTTAGGCTGCTCCACTCCTTTATATCAGGTCAAGGAAGCTAAGGGAAAGTGAGAATCTCATCCAAGATTTCTAAGGAACCGTCTGTTTTTATAGTAGTAGCATATAGTACAGAGCAGTCTAAGGCTGGCAGTAGATCTAATATTGTTATATAATCTTTCACTAAGTAAAGATCACCAGGATATCTAATGAATTAGCTAAATTTTAAAGCTGCTGTATGCCATTTTCACATCTACACACATCTTGGTATTAAAAGAAACTCAAATAATATCCTCAATAAATGTAACTGACTTGAGAAATTAATACTGAGTACAGATATGTATTAAGAGTAAACACTGAACAAAATCCACTATTAACACACTACAGAGACTTTGCCAAAAGCGAGGGCACTAATGGGATGTATGTAATTTTATATAGAATATAAGAGCATAATAGCAATACAATATTTAGTGATATTTTAAGGGTAGTTTAGATGTTAGATTTGATTTGAATTCCAAACAAAAAATTCTGTTTATTTGTTTTTTTCTATTACAATAATGCCCAGAAGCCCCAATCAGGGTCATGGTCCAATTGTGCTGGGCATTGTACATACACAGATTTGGACAAAATTTGGCAATGTGGATTTGGAGAAACATTTGCAATCTCAAGAGGAAATTATTTCACCTAACTGTATAATTTGTATTATGACTACTAAAGGTATTTGGGTTAGGTTATAAGCTAAATTTAGGCAATAAAATTCAGACAAAGGAAAAATTAAATATTTTAAAATGTCATGACACATGATGTGAAAGAAGGTGCTGCCTCCCAGTTAAGTTCGCCTAGATACTTATCAATCAGGTGTGGTGCAAGAATTAAATGAATCCCAGATGATGGATAAACAAAATGAGTAATGGGTAATTTACAGACTGTGATGAAAGTTTTGGCCTGGCATAAGTAAATTTCTGTATCTAAGAAAACACGTTATGCTCATCATCAGTTCTATACCGTCTACAGCAGTCTAATTTTATTGGAACAGATGGTATATGAATCCCTTGACAATGGCTATCCAGAAGTTAGTGGAATCACATATGTATATAAGTGATGTAGTGGAGTAGGAAAGCAAGACCAAAAAGTGAATATACAGCTAATTTTCCCCACTCCTTAATTCTGAGTATAAGTAAATGAACTTTAGACAGTGGATTAAATTTGTCCTAATTGTGTCTTGTTAAAAATGACTATTTAACAGGAAACTTCTCTTTGTCTGACTTGGGTTTTTTATATATGTAAAAAGTTTTTGAGCAGTTCTAAACATGTACACTAACTCACCACTTCCAGACAGTGGAATTAAGTACTCAGAAGGAAAACTACCTTTAAACAAAACAAAAAGAATTGTACTGGAAATACAGATGAAGTAATGATGAAGATGAAGACAGAAATCTCCTAAAGGAGAAATCAACACTATGGATACCACAATAAATGGAATGACACTGCACTCCCATTAAAAGACACATTTTCCACAACTTATTGCCCAGGAAATGTGGTAATATCAATATTCTCCAAATGTGAGACTATCATCTCCCTGTGATGAATGAATTAGTGGGGAAGAGACTCGAAGAAAAAGTTTGATGAAATAGAACAGGAATAACTAAAAAAGAGCTGTAAGTAATAAATTATGCTTGTGATGAAAATCGTTTGAAGATACTGAGATGTATACACTGAACTTTTGTCTTCAAAATACAGTGAAACAGAAAATGCTTTCAAAGTTGTTTACACTGTAGCAGAGATTGCAGTGGATACAAAGGAACTCAAAGAAGACCAAAGGAGAACTGCTTCAATCAGCAAATGCATTGAAAATGCGACACATGATAGGAAAGATTACTGAAGAAGTAAGAAACAGAATGAAAATGCTGTGAGACCATTGTTAAAAAAGGACTCACATGGCAGTTATTTGGCCCAAGTTTACATTAGCATTTGTTTTCAGACAAAATTCTCATTAACTTCAGAGGATTATGCCCATTGCTGACACTAGGATCAATCTCATGAGCAAGGTGAACAGGATTTAGCCCAAAGTAGATAAAGCATGAGAGAGTCTGACTCAAAGTCCACTGTGGTCAATGAGAGTCTTTCCATCATCTTAAATGGACTTTGGATGAAGTCCTAGTGTGCTTGCTCTCTCTCTCTCTCTCTCTCTCTCGATATTAAAAAGGAGTGGGCAGTGTAGTCATTGAAGCTTTAACTGGCACTTTTGTGAACATTTATTTGCATTAATATGGAGGATTCCATATAAGCTGTAGCGTGATGGGGGATGTGCTGCCTTATATATTTCTCTATATTGCTGCCTTATATATATATATATTCCCTTATATTGCAACATAGAGAAGAGCCCCTGTGTTAATGGCAACATTTCACTGCGTACATCTCAGTACCTTCCAATAATTTTCATCTCAAGCATAAATTATTACAGTTCTTTTGTACTTATTGCTGTTCCATTTAATCAAAAACTTTCTTCAAGTCAATAAAAACCTCTTCGCCCCTAGTTCATTCATTACAGGGAGATGAGGACACCTCTACATGTTACGGATAGGGGATCACTGCTCTGTGGAAAAGGCTGTGGTGTCCTCCCCAAAATATAGAAGATGCCCTGGGATCTAAAGGCATCCAGGGGCATCCACATGTTGATATCAGGACCAATAACTTGAATATCCTGTAAAATCAAGATTTCTCCTCCTTCAACCTTTTCCTGGCTAGGGCATATTTCAGGTTGCTCCTGCTTCTTTTTTTCCAGAAAACCTCCATCTGCTACTTCCCTAATTTGCTCCACAAACATACACTATTTCTGGAGTCATTACTTGCTACTCACTCCCTATGAGACTGAATTCCTCCCCAGCTGCAATGACAAGGAATTTGTGACAGGTTTCAGAGTAACAGCCGTGTTAGTCTGTATTCGCAAAAAGAAAAGGAGTACTTGTGGCACCTTAGAGACTAACCAATTTATTTGAGCATGAGATTTTGTGAGCTACAGCTCACTTAGAATCATAGAATATCAGGGTTGGAAGGGACCCCAAAAGGTCATCTAGTCCAACCCCCTGCTCGAAGCAGGACCAATTCCCAGTTAAATCATCCCAGCCAGGGCTTTCTCAAGCTTGACCTTAAAAACCTCTAAGGAAGGAGATTCTACCACCTCCGTAGGTAACGCATTCCAGTGTTTCACCACCCTCTTAGTGAAAAAGTTTTTCCTAATATCCAATCTAAACCTCCCCCACTGCAACTTGAGACCATTACTCGTCGTTCTCTCATCTGCTACTATTGAGAACAGTCTAGAGCCATCGTCTTTGGAACCCCCTTTCAGGTAGTTGAAAGCAGCTATCAAATTCCCCCTCATTCTTCTCTTCTGCAGGCTAAACAATCCCAGCTCCCTCAGCCTCTTCTCATAACTCATGTGTTCCAGACCCCTAATCATTTTTGTTGCCCTTCGCTGGACTCTCTCCAATTTATCCACATCCTTCTTGAAGTGTGGGGCCCAAAACTGGACACAGTACTCCAGATGAGGCCTCACCAATGTCAAATAGAGGGTAACCATCACGTCCCTCGATCTGCTCGCTATGCCCCTACTTATACATCCCAAAATGCCATTGGCCTTCTTGGCAACAAGGGCACACTGCTGACTCATATCCAGCTTCTCGTCCACTGTCACCCCTAGGTCCTTTTCCGCAGAACTGCTGCCTAGCCATTCGGTCCCTAGTCTGTAGCTGTGCATTGGGTTCTTCCGTCCTAAGTGCAGGACCCTGCACTTATCCTTATTGAACCTCATCAGATTTCTTTTGGCCCAATCCTCCAATTTGTCTAGGTCCTTCTGTATCCTATCCCTCCCCTCCAGCGTATCTACCACTCCTCCCAGTTTAGTATCATCCGCAAATTTGCTGAGAGTGCAATCCACACCATCCTCCAGATCATTTATGAAGATATTGAACAAAACCGGCCCCAGGACCGACCCTTGGGGCACTCCACTTGATACCGGTTGCCAACTAGACATGGAGCCATTGATCACTAACCGTTGAGCCCGACAATCTAGCCAGCTTTCTACCCACCTTATAGTGCATTCATCCAGCCCATACTTCCTTAACTTGCTGACAAGAATACTGTGGGAGACCGTGTCAAAAGCTTTGCTAAAGTCAAGAACAATACATCCACTGCTTTCCCTTCATCCACAGAACCAGTAATCTCATCATAGAAGGCGATTAGATTAGTCAGGCATGACCTTCCCTTGGTGAATCCATGCTGGCTGTTCCTGATCACTTTCCTCTCATGCAAGTGCTTCAGGATTGATTCTTTGAGGACCTGCTCCATGATTTTTCCAGGGTCTGAGGTGAGGCTGACTGGCCTGTAGTTCCCAGGATCCTCCTTCTTCCCTTTTTTAAAGATTGGCACTACATTAGCCTTTTTCCAGTCATCCGGGACTTCCCCGGTTCGCCACGAGTTTTCAAAGATAATGGCCAATGGCTCTGCAATCACAGCCGCCAATTCCTTCAGCACTCTCGGATGCAACTCGTCCGGCCCCATGGACTTGTGCATGTCCAGCTTTTCTAAATAGTCCCTAGCCACCTCTATCTCCACTGAGGGCTGGCCATCTCTTCCCCATTTTGTGATGCCCAGCGCAGCAGTCTGGGAGCTGACCTTGTTAATGAAAACAGAGGCAAAAAAAAGCATTGAGTACATTAGCTTTTTCCACATCCTCTGTCACTAGGTTGCCTCCCTCATTCAGTAAGGGGCCCACACTTTCCTTGGCTTTCTTCTTGTTGCCAACATACCTGAAGAAACCCTTCTTGTTACTCTTGACATCTCTGGCTAGCTGCAGCTCCAGGTGCGATTTGGCCCTCCTGATATCATTCCTACATGCCCGAGCAATATTTTTATACTCTTCCCTGGTCATATGTCCAACCTTCCACTTCTTGTAAGCTTCTTTTTTATGTTTCAGATCCGCTAGGATTTCACCATTAAGCCAAGCTGGTCGCCTGCCATATTTACTATTCTTTCGTCTCATCAGGATGGTTTGCCCCTGTAACCTCAACAGGGATTCCTTGAAATACAGCCAGCTCTCCTGGACTCCTTTCCCCTTCAAGTTAGTCCCCCAGGGGATTCTGGCCATCCGTTCCCTGAGGGAGTCGAAGTCTGCTTTCCTGAAGTCCAGGGTCCGTATCCTGCTGCTTACCTTTCTTCCCTGCGTCAGGATCCTGAACTCAACCAACTCATGGTCACTGCCTCCCAGATTCCCATCCACTTTTGCTTCCCCCACTAATTCTACCCGGTTTGTGAGCAGCAGGTCAAGAAAAGTGCCCCCCCTAGTTGGCTCCTCTAGCACTTGCGCCAGGAAATTGTCCCCTACGCTTTCCAAAAACTTCCTGGATTGTCTATGCACCGCTGTATTGCTCTCCCAGCAGATATCAGGAAAATTAAAGTCACCCATGAGAATCAGGGCATGCGATCTACTAGCTTCCGTGAGCTGCCGGAAGAAAGCCTCATCTACCTCATCCCCCTGGTCCGATGGTCTATAGCAGACTCCCACCACTACATCACTCTTGTTGCACACACTTCTAAACTTAATCCAGAGACACTCAGGTTTTTCTGCAGTTTCGTACCGGAGCTCTGAGCAGTCATACTGCTCCCTTACATACAGTGCTACTCCCCCACCTTTTCTGCCCTGCCTGTCCTTCCTGAACAGTTTATAACCATCCATGACAGTACTCCAGTCATGTGAGTTATCCCACCAAGTCTCTGTTATTCCGATCACATCATAGTTCCTTGACATCACCAGGACCGCCAGTTCTCCCTGCTTGTTTCCAAGGCTTTGTGCATTTGTATATAAGCACTTGAGATAACCTGTTGATCGCCCCTCATTCTCAGTATGAGGCAGGAGCCCTCCCCTCACAGACATTCCTGCCTGTGCTTCCTCCCGGTATCCCGCTTTCCCACTTACCTCAGGGCTTTGGTCTCCTTCCCCCGGTGAACCTAGTTTAAAGCCCTCCTCACTAAGTTAGCCAGCCTGCTGGCAAAGATGCTCTTCCCTCTCTTCGTAAGATGGAGCCCGTCTCTGCCCAGCACTCCTCTTTCATGGAACACCATCCCATGGTCAAAGAATCCAAAGCCTTCTCTCCGACACCACCTGCGTAGCCATTCGTTGACTTCCACGATTCCACGGTCCCTACCTAGGCCTTTTCCTTCCACGGGGAGGATGGACGAGAACACCACTTGCGCCTCCAACTCCTTTATCCTTCTTCCTAGAGCCACATAGTCTGCAGTGATCCGCTCAAGGTCATTCTTGGCAGTATCATTGGTGCCCACGTGGAGAAGCAGGAAGGGGTAGCGATCCGAGGGCTTGATGAGTCTCGGCAGTCTCTCCGTCACATCGCGAATCTTAGCCCCTGGCAAGCAGCAGACTTCTCGGTTTTCCCGGTCAGGGCGGCAGATAGATGACTCAGTCCCCCGGAGGAGAGAGTCCCCGACCACCACCACCCGCCTTCTCCTCTTGGGAGTGGTGGTCGTGGAACTCCCAACCTCAGGACATAGCATCTCATGCCTTCCAACCAGCGGAGTCTCCTTCTGCTTTCTCGCCCCAGACATATCATCTGGTCCACTCTCCGCAACGATACCTGTGGAGAGAACATGAAAGCGGTTAGTTACCTTTGTCTGTGTTACTGGAACCCGGACATTCCGCTTACCTCTTCTGGAGGTCACATGTTGCCAAGCTTCTTCACTGGCCTCTTGGCTCCTCTGTGCAACCTGCTCTATATCTGTAGAGCTTTGTGCCCCTAGAAGCCTATCCTGAGTTTTGTCCAGAAAATCCTCAGTTTCTCGTATGCAACACACGGTTGTTATCTGTTGCTCCAGACCTTCAATCTTCTCTTCCAATATGGAGACCAGCTTGCACTTTGTACAGACAAAGTCGCTTCTGTCCTGTGGAAGAAAGACAAACATGGCACATCCAGTGCAGGTCACAACAGCTGAACCCCCCCCCTTCCATATCAACTTCCTACTATGAGCTTCCTCAGAGCAGTTTGCAAGACGTAAGCCTCACTGGGCTCACTCCAGGCGAACTCCCAGGCAAACTCCTGCTGTGAGCTGCTCTGCTGTCCCCCGCTGCTCAGCTGGTTCGCCGCCGCTCAGCTGGTTCGCGAAGCTCTGGCACTTCATCGGATGCATACCGTGGAAACTGCAGCAGACTTTATATATACACAGAGAATATGAAACAATACCTCCTCCCACCCCACTGTCCTGCTGGTAATAGCTTATCTAAAGTGATCATCAGGTTGGGCCATTTAACCTGGATTTGTGCTGGAAATGGCCCAACCTGATGATCACTTTAGATAAGCTATTACCAGCAGGACAGTGGGATGGGAGGAGGTATTGTTTCATATTCTCTGTGTATATATAAAGTCTGCTGCAGTTTCCATGGTATGCATCCGATGAAGTGAGCTGTAGCTCACGAAAGCTCATGCTCAAATAAATTGGTTAGTCTCTAAGGTGCCACAAGTACTCCTTTTCTTTTTTTAAGGAATTTGTGGTAAATGTGCGTAGGATATACTCAACCAACATGTTAGAGAAAGCCAAAATTCGGTGTATGTATCACATGTTTCCCTTAGGTAGCTGGTCCACATAAGAGAATAAGAATTTATTACTGCTACCAGCTAACACATTTATTCAATTAACTCAAATGGTAAAGTCCCATGTATTTGCCAATCAACATCTTGGGTTCATCATTGCTGATGAAAGTTAAAAGGTAGTCACTACGCTTGCAAATGTAGTGGCTTTGGAGGGCCCCTTGATTTGCTGGAATATGTTTTGGCCACACTTCAAACCTTTAATTTGTCCTTTGGCTGAAGGAAATCCTATTGTACCTGAATTGTCCTTCAAATGTAAAGGACATTCTTTCCTTTTATTTCTCTCTATTACAAAAAAAAAAAAAAAGCAGCAGCATGTGTTTAAACTCCACCCAAGTACTCAGAAAGGGTCCTTTCCTTTTCCCTGTCATATATAGACACTGAAATTATAGATGGAAGGGCAAACTTTCAAATAAATATTTTCAATGCCAAAAAGCCTTTTTCATGAATCTCTCATCTAAAATATACCTCCAATGCCAATATTCAGGCCAGATCCTGACTTCAAATGGAGCTATGCTGAGTTACACTTACTGGGGCTCTGACCCATTCATTTTTAAAGATATTTATGGATATTCATTTGCCCTTATTAATTTTATGTGCCATTTATCCATGCCCTCCTTGCAAAAATAATTTTGTAGATAACTTCGGGATCCTATGGAGAATTTCAGCTAACATTCTTTGCTATACAATATTTCAAAAGGCATCATTTACCACAAACATATTTGGAAAAGAGGTCAAGTCCCCATAGAGTCAAGAATGTTACTATCCAGTTCACTGTGGCTTGAAAGCATAATTGAAAGAGGAATTTAGTAGGTCTACTGAGCCTGACCAAACTGATATCCATCCTTACCTTTCAAATAATTCTATCATGTAATCTAAGTATAAATTTCTTTTTAACTGGCTCTTTCATGATTGGGCTTCCCCTTGGGCTGCATCTATGCTAGGCCATCAGAGAGATGGCACTCTGATAATGCATTTGAGGAATGTATCAAAGTACTATTGCTCTGATAATTCCATATAGCATGTTTGAGATGCAGTGTAGTGACAGCTGGCTGGGGCCAACTCTAAACACTGAAGTCATTTAAGTCTTCTTTACTTTTTACTGACTTTCAACATTTAATTACTTTTAATTATTGAAAAAAGGAAAAGGTTAAAGAATTGGTTCCAAATCAATAATGTGCGGGGAAATACAATTAGATACAGATGTGAAGCATGACGGACTCACTTTTTCATCAAACACATGCACAAAATTGAAGTTCAATTCTGAAAATTTCTCAGGAGAGCACTCTGTTTCCATCTTAGCATGCTGACTAGGTTTCAAAGTTCACCAGCTTTAGTTATCCAACCAAATGGATGCTGCTGTGGTTTAATAGAGCAAGCAAAAAGTTGGGCCAGTCTGATGCAATTCAAATGCAATGAATAGCTGATGTTCAGCAGGCACTTTTTGAAAACAATCAGAATTACACTGTGTCTTCTCAGTTAAGGTGATCTGAGGGGATGAAGTTCTGTCTCTGCTTCATCCACCAAACAATGCACAAGACAATCCTAATTCAGTGACTGGCCTGGGAAGCATGATGGATGATGATAACACTGTTGACAATGCTAGTGGTCGCAGAAGGATCATATAAGAGTGTGAATGCCTATGTCCTCATCCTTCTGCACATCAGTGGAGCTGCACTGAGTGAAATACTGTCTCCACTTCTGAAGAAAGGGCTGGATTGATGCATAAGCACTAAAGACCCACATCTAGGGCCTCATTACTTACATTAATGTGATTAACATCAGAATCCCAAATTTAATTAAAAAAATTGTTATTTTCTAGTCCTCATTTTTTGGAGAAGAGCTTGAAAAGAATGGAATGGAACTGATGTAATGCTCTCTTCCTGAGTCTGCAGACAGACTGAAATCATAGTTCAGAGAGGTGTTAACAGCACCATTAATTCCACTGAGGTGATCAGTCCAAAGACCCACTGCTCTGTACAGGCCAGCAGTATCCTAGCAAAGAACTCTATGCATACTTTTACACTTGGAGCTGGGTGTGTGATTGAACATGTTAAAAATAGCAGGAAAGCCATGGTAGCATGGGCACCAGCCAGCTGGGGCATGGGTTAGCCAATCTAAGTACAAACCCGTCCCATGGGAATGTACTCAGGGCAGAGAAACCCAAGCCACTGCCCATGCTATTGCAGGTACACTACTATTTTTAGCACACTAGCTTGATCAGAGCTGGCGTATGTCTCCTTGAGTTGGGAATCACTTCTCCAGCTCCAAGTGGAGATGTAGTCTATGGCAGGAGAAGAGTGAAGCAGGCCCAGCCTATCTACCCAGTCAAACAGATACAGTTGAACTGCTGGGGTCAATATTGAGGGACTACCCTCTGCAGTTCTGATGACCTGGCTCAGTTATTTCAATTAACTAGTCACAAAAAGCATTGCTGAGAGATTGGATATTTTAAAAACTTTATTTAGAAAAATCTACACACATTAAATTAACTGAGAATTTTGACGTGGAGCTGATGCTGAGCTTATTAAAGCCAAAGTTAAAATGGATATTAGTGAAGTTTTTTTTCTTCCATTCCTTGGATGTGGATTATTTGCTAAAGATAATTTTGTGCTCATCACTCTTTGTAGGATGGCCCAAGAAGGCTGGATTCTTCTGAAGGCTACAGGTAAGGTTTAGGAAAGGATAGCCTGAATACCATTGATGTACATCAAGTAACTGTCTGGCATGATCTCTTAGACAGTGGGCTGAAGAATACAGTGGCAGACCAGGTAGGCCCAGTAACATCATGACTTAACAGGTTGTTGTTTTTTTCCAAGCGCTAACAGCTTTGTGGGCTTTTTTTTAAATAAAACCCAAACCAAAATATTTTCCTGCTTTTGACCTCACAGTCAAATCAGATGCATGTGAAAACAAAACAAAACAAAACAAAATGCACCTGTTAAAAGTTTTCCTGCTGTAGCAAGTCAATCAAGAGCTTCTCCCACTGACATAGCTTCTGCCACTCATCTTCGGAGATGGGTTTTTTATGCCGATGGGAGAGCTGCGCTGTTGCAGTGCTGTACATAGACATGTGTATAGACATAGCCAAAGTCCTGTTGTCTGGCCCCTCCTAGGCTCTCTGCTTCAGAGGACTTCTGATGCTGTTGACAAAATACAAATTCCCAATCTGATCTTTCACTTCCAGGTCCTTTCCCTGAGGCAGAGTCTCCCTGCAGCTCTCCCCCTCGCTTGTTTGTCTTTTATCTCAGTAGCTTGGAGGCAGCTGATTGGTAGGGGCTAAAGGTAGGGGCTAAACTCAACTCACTTAAAGGGCCATGGTACCCTGTGACATTTACTGAGTCACGTTAATTGGATGTCATATGTTGGAAGTCTAGGGCCAGATTGTCCACTTGATCTTTGAATGGAGGGGACAAAAAAAAATGAATCCCTTGCTTGGGACTCAGGCAAGAGGCAACGTGACTTTATCCTTTCCCCAGCCCCTCATGAATGCCCTTCTACCGTTATCCAGATATGTAGGTGGGGAGAACTCGGTCTGGAAGAACTAGGGTGTGGAAGAACTAGGGATGCAAAGGTGCTCTCCATACATCATCTCTCTATCTCCCACTATTCACTTGGTACTTCCCTTCCAAACTGTTGGACTCCATTTAGATTGGTTCTCAGACATTGACTGGTGGGGCACTGTCCCTATGTCTCTTTAAAATGTTCATCTCAACCGAAGGGCTTTGTTTGCTTAACAATGTTGCTTTGCTGTGTTTAATTTATTTTTTATGAACATACATCACACTCTAAATTAAAATTTGATACAG
Source organism: Lepidochelys kempii (assembly GCF_965140285.1). Lineage (NCBI taxonomy): Eukaryota > Metazoa > Chordata > Testudines > Cheloniidae > Lepidochelys > Lepidochelys kempii. Next base: position 31,643,360 of record NC_136381.1, read on the forward strand.
GCTGAAAATGTCAAGAGTTAAGACATAGTGTTGTACTTATTCTTTGCACAAGACAATTATTTTATTATCTTATTTCTTTCCATGGAAGAGTGAAGGATAAATCAGAGTTCAAAATGTGGCCATATAATAAAATGTGAGAACATATATTTCCACAGTGTTACCATGGGTAGGCACGTGAAAGATCATGTAATTCAAGTTCCTAAACGCTGAGGAAGGGGAAACTGAGGTAGAGTCAGGGTCAGATGCTAAAGGTTAAGCAATGAGTGCATTGATGTAAAATTACTACATTGTGATACAACAACAAATGCAATGCTGGTTTTTCTTTGGCTGCTGTGAAAGTCTGTTTGACTCACATCTAAGTTAATAAAAGAAAGCTTAGAACTACCAAGATCAGACATGTGACAGACATTTAAAAACATGCTCACTAAAGGTCATTGAAAATAGCTAGGAAGATCATTTTCAAGTCTTTATTTTCCATGTGTTCAAACACAATATCATTGCATCTGGAACATTAACAGCTTTATAGCTTTTATCACATACAAATGCTTCAGGGTCTCTATTATTTACCACTGCCAAAAAAAAATGATTAACAGGAACAACACCATTGTGAGAAAGAAAGATACTGTTAAAGTGGGGTACCACAAGGTATCCTTGTCATGTTCTTGATTAAAGATTTCACCAGTCATTGGTGCATTCTATAAAGAAAATAGAGTAATGCATTTTTCCACATGATTTTCTTCCTCTGCAAAGGTGTTTTATTTCAAGATATTTTAGTGTAATTGCTGATAATGCCAAAAATCTTTTAAAACTTGAAACTTCTTGTAATACAGTAGCTCCTACTGGCTAACCCTGTAGACCTTACTCAGACAAAATTAACACAAAAGTCAGAGTTTTGCCTGAATAAAGGCTGCACGATTTGCCCATTCAGGTATGCTTTAATGCCTCCTATTAAGCACTGTAATGACAATGAGACCAACTAATATGGCTTAGGAGAAAGATTGTAAATGACTTAAGGCCTTTGAACTTTGGGATTGAACTTTAGAGGAAGGCCTAAAAATCACTTAACCAAGGTCATACATACTAAGAGGAACATGGTGAATGCTGGAAAATTTGCTTTGGGATGTGGATTCTAATTATACGTTCTGAGATTCAGTTCAAGGGTGCCAACTTTCAAGATTAAGACTGTGGTGAACGATTACTAGGAAACTCTAGCTAACACAACTATTAAAGCTTGACAGAGAAAGGCAGTTCTGTCTGATGGAGGATTTTCATATTTCAAAATTTGTTTTTATTAATATTTGGAACAAAACCAAACATTTTGAAAATATTTGCGAAAGGGTATAGAGCACCAGACCTCAAAAGCCCTGGGAACGTGGGCTGCTGAGGAGACATGTGGGTGTGCTAGCAGGAAACCAGGCAGGTTTCAAAACCTGTGTGGCTGGCAGGGCCTAGAGAAATTTCATTGAAGTTGAACACTCTCTGCAAAACATTTTTATTGTAATTAACTGGCATATTTCCCTGCAAAATATCATTGGGATTTTTCCAACCATCTCTAATGAATATAAAAGCATGAATAGCAGAGATGCTTTGGAAAATTTCAATTAAACTTTTTAAAACAGAAATTTTTTTTTAATTGAAACTGAAAGGTTTAATGGAAAAGTATTGATTTTGACTATATTTTCTATGGAAGATTTCTGAGCTGCAGGGTGGACTCTGGTCAACACATGAGCAGGAGAGACTTAAGTTAAAAAAAAGACTCTTTGATCCAAAAAAATGAATGTTTTGACACAATTCTGGTTCACAAAAAGCTTTTGGAAGGTTTTGCTTTTCTTCCAAATACAGAATGTAAACAAATAAATACCTTGACAATTTTTGCAAAATGGGATTTTCCAGCCAGTTCAAATGTGTGTCTCTACTTCATTTTGTTATTGGGTTTTTTGTTGTTGTTTTTTTTTTTGCTATCTTAACTGTGCTTATTTTCCACCCTAAGCTACAGGCTTAATGGATGTTAAGCCTATTTAACCTCAGGCTATGGTGTTTTTAGAGTTGAGGCCTCTCCTTCCACCCCTCCACCCCCACGAACTTGATACAGTTCTGTGGTGACCTAGAATCCTATTTTCGATGTCTCCGACTCAAGGAATATTTCCAACACACCTCTGAACAACATACTAACCCACAGAGACCTTCCTACCAACACTACAAAAAGAAGGATTCTGGGTGGACTCCTCCTGAAGGTCGAAACAAAGGCTGGACTTCTACATAGAGTGCTTCCGCCGACGTGCATGGGCTGAAATTGTGGAAAAGCAACATCACTTGCCCCATAACTTCAGCCATGCAGAACACAATGCCATCCACAGCCTCAAAAACAACTCTGACATCATAATCAAAAAGGCTGACAAAGGAGATGCTGTCGTCATCATGAATAGGTCAGAATATGAACAAGAGGCTGCTCGGCAGCTCTCCAACACCACTTTCTACAAGCCATTACCCTCTGATCCCACTGAGGGTTACTGAAAGAAACGACACCATTTGCTCAAGAAACTCCCTGAAAAAGCACAAGAATAAATCTGTACAGACACACCCCTGGAACCCCAACCTGGGGTATTCTATCTGCTACCCAATATCCATAAACCTGGAAATCCTGGATGCCCCATCATCTCAGGCATTGGCACCCTGACAGCAGGATTGTCTGGTTATGTAGACTCCCTCTTCAAGCCCTATGCTACCAGCACTCCCAGCTACCTTTGAGACACCACTGACTTCCTGAGGAAACTACACTCCATCGGTGATCTTCCTGAAAACACCAGCCTGGCCACTATGGATGTAGATGCCCTCCCTTCACCAACATTCCACACAAAGATGGACTACAAGCCGTCAGGAACAGTATCCCCGATAATGTTACAGCAAACCTGGTGGCTGAACTTTGAGACTTTGTCCTCACCCATAACTATTTCACATTTGGGGACAATGCATATCTTCAAATCAGCGGCACTGCTATGGGTACACGCATGGCCCCACAGTATGCCAACATTTTTATGGCTGGCTTAGAACAACACTTCCTCAGCTCTCGTCCCCTAACGCCCCTACTCTACTTCCGCTATATTGTTGACATCTTCATCATCTGGACCCATGGAAAAGAAGCCCTTGAGGAATTCCACCATGATTTCAACAATTTCCATCCCATCATCAACCTCAGCCTGGACCAGTCCACAGAAGAGATCCACTTCCTGGACACTACGGTGCTAATAAGCGATGGTCACATAAACACCACCCTATACCGGAGACCTACTGACCTCTATTCCTACCTACATGCCTCCAGCTTTCATCCAGACCACACGATCCATTGTCTACAGCCAAGGTCTATGATACAACCGCATTTGCTCCAACCCCTCAGACAGAGAGAAACACCTACAAGATCTCTATCAAGCATTCTTACAACTACAGTACCCACCTGCTGAAGTGAAGAAACAGATTGACAGAGCCAGAAGAGTACCCAGAAGTTACCTACTACAGGACAGGCCCAACAAAGAAAATAACAGAACATCAATAGCCATCACCTTCAGCCCCCAACTAAAACCTCTCCAATGCATCATCAAGGATCTACAACCTATCCTGAAGGACGACCCATCACTCTCACAGATCTTGGGAGACAGGCCAGTCCTTGCTTACAGACAGCCCCCCAACCTGAAGCAAATATTCACCAGCAACCACACACCAAACAACAAAAACCCTAACCCAGAACCTATCCTTGCAACAAAGCCCGCTGCCAACTGTATCCACATATCTATTCAGGGAACACCATCATAGGGCCTATCACATCAGCCACACTATCAGAGGCTCGTTCACCTGCACATTTACCAATGTGATGTAAGCCATCATGTGCCAGCAATGCCCCTCTACCATGTACATTGGTCAAACTGGACAGTCTCTACGTAAAAGAATAAATGGACACAAATCAGATGTCAAGAATTGTAACATTCAAAAACCAGTTGGATAACACTTCAATCTCTTTGGTCACTCGATTATAGACCTAAAAGTTGCAATTCTCAACAAAAAAAAAACTTCAAAAACAGACTCCAACGAGAGACTGCTGAATTGGAATTAATTAGCAACTGGATACAATTAACTTAGGCTTGAATAAAGACTGGGAGTGGATGGATCATTACACAAAGTAAAACTATTTCCCCATGTTTATTCCCCCACAACCCTCACTGTTCCTCAGACGTTCTTGTCAACTGCTGGAAATGGCCCACCTTGATTATCACTACAAAAGTTTTTTTTCCCCCCCACCGCTCTCCTGCTGGTAATAGCTCACCTTAAGTGATCACTCTCATTACAGTGTGTATGGTAACACCCATTGTTTCACATTCTCTGTGTATATAAATCTCCCCACTGTATTTTCCACTGAATGCATCTGATGAAGTGAGCTGTAGCTCACGAAAGCTTATGCTCAAATAAATTTATTAGTCTCTAAGGTGCCACAAGTACTCCTTTTCTTTTTGTGAATATAGACTAACATGGCTGCTACTCTGAAACCTGTCATAAAGGAGTCAATCCTGAATTTAGCCTTTGGCTGTACAGTTGATGCTGTCTCCACAAACTCCTGCCACCTGGAAGAGGAGGAGACATTGACAACTGGACCTGACCTCTGATCCAGTCTTCCATTCCTACTTACCCATGTATGGATCAGGATCTCTGAGGCATAAGACAAGTGTCACTAAGACCTGAAGAAACAAACAACTACCCCCCACTAAGTTTAATGGAGATTTTTTTTCCTTTATTCTCTTTTTCTGTTTTCTCTTTTGTGTTTGGTTGAGAAATTGATTTAAGAAAATGAGCAGTTTTGTAAGAAACCTGAGAATGTTTTGTTTGCAGTCATGTAATAAATTGTAGTCTTTCAAGATGACAACGCTTGGTTTGTAACTTATAATTTTCCTGTAGCCAGGTCAGAGGTGAAAGTAAGCCGGTACGCCCTGGTACTGCGTATCAGTAAGAGCCGGTAAACCGTACTGGGACAGCCTGGCTTCCCCAGGGGGCAATTTAAAGGGCCTGGGGCTCCCAGCAGTGGCTGGAGCCCCAGGCCCTTTAAATTGCCTCCAGAGCCCTGCTGCTGGAGCCCTGGGGTAGTGGCTGCAGGGCTCCGGCAGCTATTTAAAGGGCCTAGGGCTCCCCAGCTTCTACCGCCTGGGCCCTTTAAATAGCCACTGGAGCCCTGCCACCACTACTCCAGGGCTCCGGTGGCTATTTAAAGGGCCAGGGCGATAGAAGAGGGGATCCCCGGACCCTTTAAATAGCCCCTGGAGCCCCGAGCTGCTGCTGCTACCCCGGTCGGGGGGGCACTTACCTTACAGGGTGGGCTGGGGCTGGCTCTGACCCCCTCAACCCCACCCCTTCTGCCCTAGGCCCCGCCCCTTCTGGGGGCCAGAGCTGGCCCCAGAGTACCGGTAAGTCACTGGACTTACTTTCACCCCTGAGCCAGGTCAATAAAGTAGAAGGTTGAAATCACAGTGTGGTTATTGGGAATTTACACCTTACACGGTGAGAAAGGATTCTATTCTTTGTCCTCCTATTTTCAGCAAGAATTTCAAAAATAGGTAGTTAAAGTTAAGCTCTTAAATCCATGTTTAAGCCAAACAGTGATCGGAATTTGAAGAGTGCTGGGCACCTAAAAGCTGCCACTGAAATCAGGCTGCTAATTTAGGTGCCTAACTGTGAACTTAGATAAAGTAATAGAGTGATAAAGTAATATCTAAAATGATCCATAAGCCACGACAGGGTAACCCCAAGCCCTCACCTTAAAAATATACAGAAGACAAATATAAAATCCTGAGCTAAATAACTTTCAGGAAAATACAATGCTGGTTTTATTTAGCAATTTAATTTAATTATGTTCTGAGGGTCAGACTCATTATTGCTGCAAGGTGTAAATTACAACTCCCCGCAGCAGTTAATTCCCATTTTCCCTGCCCTACCTCCATATATCATGAAGAACTCATCCCAACTCACTCGCTCCTGACTTCCTTCTGCAGGTTTGCCCAGGGAAGCTTTACATAACTGGTAAAGGATTCCAAAGGAGCTACTAAAGGGATGGGCTGATTCAGTGCATCTCCTAAGTGCTCTGGGCATATGCCCTTCCTTTCCAGAGCCTCCCACTTTTGCTCCATGATTCCCTCGGTGAAAGTGATTTTGCCCTTACTTTGTGCCACTACAACCTCTTTCTCAGTGCACGTTTGGTCTGTCTTTAGCATCCTACCAAACTGTCTTTTCTGGCTTATGCCAGTGCGCATCCATCAGTGAGTCTGGCCCCAGGAATAAAGTAATTGAATTCTTTTCAAGTTAAATCTACAAGCAAGTAACAAATCTCCAATTAGATGGGGAGGCTCAGTGCAAATGTGACATGGATTTATTTCTTGTTGTCATAAATATAAAGGGAAGGGTAACCACCTTTCTGTCCACAGTGCTATAAAATCCCTCCTGGCCAGAGGCAAAACCCTTTCACCTGTAAAGGGTTAAGAAGCTAAGATAACCTCGCTGGCACCTGACCAAAATGACCAATGAGGAGACAAGATACTTTCAAGGATGGAGGGGTTGGGGGGAAAAAGGGTCTGTCTGTCTGTGTGATGCTTTTTCAGGGAACAGATCAGGAGCAGCTCAGAACTCCTGTAAAAAGTTAGTAAGTAATCTAGCTAGAAACGCGTTCGATTTCTTTTGTTTAATGGCTGGTAAAATAGCTGTGCTGAATGGAATGTATATTCCTGGGTTTGTGTCTTTTTGTAACTTAAGGTTTTGCCTAGAGGGTTATGTTTTGAATCTGATTATCCTGATTTTACAGAGGTGATTCTTTTACTTTTTCTCTAATTAAAAGTCTTCTTTTAAGAACCTGATTGCTTTTTCATTGTTCTTAAGATCCAAGGGTTTGGGTCTGTGTTCACCTGTACAAATTGGTGAGGATTTTTATCAAGCCTTCCCCAGGAAAGGGGGTGTAGGGCTTTGGGAGATATTTTGGAGAGCAAGACGTCTCCAAGTGGGCTCTTTCGCTGTTCTTTGTTTAACACGCGTGGTGGTGGCAGCATCGGGTTCAAGGACAAGGTAAAGTTTGTACCTTGAGGAAGTTTTTAACCTCAGCTGGTAAGAATAAGCTTAGGCGGTCTTTCATACAGGTCCCCACATCTGTACCCTAGAGTTCAGAGTGGGGAAGGAACCTTGAAACTTGTGGTGAAGCTTCATGGTACCATTAGAATGTAAACTGATTCACTGGAATTTGTAACTCTTCCTCAGTTATTTCTCCATGTGACACATGTACATGCCCTTGCAGAACTCCCTTGCCTGAAGAGAGGCCTATTTTTATGAACTTTCTTTTGACTTGGAGATAGAAAGTGGCAACTTCTGTGAAGAAGAATTAATTTATTTTAAAAACCCATGGAAATGTCTCTAGGAAAAATTCATTATAGCTACAATTCACAGCTGTCAGAAAATGGCCCATGCCCCTGGTAGAGAAAACAAAAACTGACAAGTTCTAACACAATTTCTGGGTATTAAGTGTACTATTTAATTCCTTTCTGTTCAGAGTAACTGATATTATTTCAAAAGATAATAAAGACCAAGACTGTTATTTTGTCTCTTATGCAAAAATAAAACAAGGGATATTTTTTGCAGATGATCCAAGCTTAATAAAAGGAACAAAAATGTAGCTGTATGGAAGGAACACACAAATCCTTATGTGTAAGAGGCAGGTTGTGTTCTGAGTAGTACCTTACTCTATGTGTTGTTCCACTGAAGACAGGAGCTATTCAGTGTGAGTAAAAGAGGCAGAATCTGGCCCTTAGACAGAGAAAAATAGTAATCACCCCTAGACTGGAGCATGTCTGAAGGAATTTCACTCTGGAAACGTGAGCATATATTCATGAATGAAATGTTATTTATCATTCACTCAGCACTATTAAAATCTGATCTAATTCTCCTTGAAGTCAACAGGACTCTTTTTCACTCACTTACATGGAGCTAGATCAGGTTCTTAATTATGATATTTTTTTAAACAAAGCTGTCTCTTATCCTTGATTTTCAATTCTCTTAAGTGTTTGAATTTCAATATTTTTCAAAAGCTTTGTTTGAAAGTTATTGCATTTTAATATTTTAGGAGATCGTTTGTCCTAAATTTGATATTTCAACAAAAAAGCATATGCAAATATGAGAAACTTGTTCCTGAAAAAGCATAGTGAAAGGAAAAAGAAAAACAAAAAAACCCTTCAAATTGAACATCAGAGAGAGCAGTCCAGAAACTGTTTCACTTTTAATTTCCTGTCATGGAATGATTATTCATATTTACTATAATATTACAATCCTACATTCCCCATTTTTTTACTGTTTGTTGTCTGTCTTAGCTAACTAACAGTCTTGAAATGTTTTCTGTATGCTTTTTCAACTCCAGAAACTGCTGAATAACTACACAGTTACCCACTATTTTTATGATGTTCAATATTTAGTTTAAACTTTCATTTGTTGAATGCATGAATGATCTTTCACTTTTACAAGAGGGTGATAACAAAGACTACAGGAAGTAGATAGGGGATATCAATAAGAATTTTACAGCCCTAATGACCCAAGTCATTTCAAAGTGTGATATCAGTGAAAAGTGAAAACCCACGTACTTTTTATATTTCATATGCTGAAAACCACTGTTCTGTATGCAATGATTGACCAGATAGAGTGAGTCGTATATTTGTAGTAATATTTATAATGACAATTTTAAGTTCATTAGCTAATTCATCAGACCACACTAAAATTAAAGGAGAATTTGTTGGGATATTGATCACATTATGGTCTATAGACTGTTGCACTCTTAAAATATCAGCTGAAGTAGTGGGTAACTCGCTAATGACTAAAGGCTGTTTGGTGGCCAGTGACAATAATTATTGGTGATCTTGATGCCCGTTCCAAATAAACAGGTGAAGTATCCAGAACACAAAAAGTACAACAGGACCTTGCTGTCAGTCTCATTGGATAATCCACAGCTTCAATGAGCATAGTGTATGAACTAGAATCTCCACTCAGAGGTAGTTCTCTTAGGTTTAGGTTAAGGCATGGCGGTGGGTCAGCATGAAGCTTGTGTTCTCCACTGTCTATGCCACATCTGTTTTATGGGCAAACAGAGGACCATCAATGCAGAAGCTTTCACATTAATACATATTTCTATGCTAAAATAGAAGGAGAATATCTTAGCTATGATTACATTCAATCCTATTTACAGCTAAGGTCCATTGTATGTTTCATTAGAACCCCAAAATAATGTTGTTTCAGTTGACACAAATGTATAAAATGTTGTCAGAAATGCATTTGTCCCTGGAAACCACTAATATAAATCAATATTCTAGAATCAGCGTAACAATCGTCTGCCAGATTTTTTGCTATAATATCTTCTGTTTCTTAAATTCAACTGCTATGTGCTCAAACACAAGAGGGAAGCCGGTTGCTTAGTGGGACAGCATGGCTTAACATAATGATAAACCATTAGCCCTGCAGTTACATTATGAATAACTATTTAAAAAATGAAAGCCTGTACCTATGCATTGATATTATTTCAAATGGAAACCGAAGAGTAAACTATCTGTCCAACATGCCAATTTTCCACTTTCTGATGTTCTAAGAGGCCCAAATAAAGCTGGTAACCTTTTCACATTGGATGGAATAAAGATCTCTCTACTCCTAACTAGAGCTGTGCAAATAAAATGATTTTTCAGTTTGCTGACCAAACCGACAAAAAAGACACAAAAATTTGTATCAGTGAACCCGAACACATTTTTGGCGAACCAAAACAAAAAGTAATAATTTCAGGTCAAACAACATTTTGTTTAACCCGAAACAAAATGTTTCCTTTTGGTTGAGTGGTGGTATATTTTTTGTTTTTTTTTTAAATAAAATTGAAGTAGAGTTTGAAATGAAAATCTTTTCTACTAATAAAAAATGAACATGGAACATTTCATTTTTTTTCCCCCATCCAAAACCATTTGGTGAATTCACAAGTTTTTGGCCAAAAAAAAAAAATCCCTCCCTCCCTCCCCACAGTCTTCATATCCTTCTCCTTACCTCCCTGAAAGTCCCCCCACAAGTCACCTCATAATGTTTTCCTATGGCCTGGCAAACTCCACCCAATCAGCTCCCTTATCTTTCCAGATCCTGCCCTGAGCCCAGAAGTTCTGTCATTTTCACAAACTGATCTGGCTTACCACAAACTGAATATTTTAAGGCATGCAGTGAGCTTTGGGACATTTGGTCATAGGAAGAAGTTGAGAGGTCACTGGAGAAATCCTCAGTATGTTAATATGGTGTGTGGCTGTACTTTGGTATAAGAAATTTTGTTAGTTACTATTCACACATTTCCACATTTAATTTGTTCAGCTGCTTAATACAGCTTGCTTATACCACAGATAAGTTGTAAATGTATGGTGTGACCTCTTATTTAACAGTAATGGCCTCAGAGGTTTTATATTAGTCATGATTATATCCAACTGTGTTTAAATTAATAACGAAACAGATATGGTACTGTTTATTAATGCGCCTAATGGTCAGACTGGTTTCCTGCAGTTTAGACTATTTCAAAGCATGCTGTGATTTACCAACTTCAGAGTCAGGAACTGGAACATGTCCTTGTAACCTGTTTTTATCATTTCCTTTTTGCAGGAAACTTTGACTGATCAGTGAGCTACAACAGGAAAAGGCAACTAACTGAAGTTTTGTTTTTCATTTAGATCAATGATCAAGTTTGCTGGCACAAGCCTCTCTTTCTAATGCAGAACATGCCTGTAAATAGAAATACTACAACCACCATCTTAAATTAAACCAACAGGTAAAAATCATAGTTTTATCTTCCTCGCCCATATTAATCAATATTCTGTAAATCACAAACACCTTTAATTTCATATATCTCAGCTTTTCTGCAGAGGCTTTCAGGGTGTTATGCAAAAAAAATCGCACAACACTCCTGAGAAGAATTGCATTATTTACCATACTCTTTTTTCACAAATGTATAAAGTGAGCCCCAGCAAGGATAACAGCTTGTTCAAAGTCACACAGGGAGTCCACACAGTGGCAGAGTCAAGAGTCCGGATTTCCAGGTTAAGACTCTAATCACAGTCCTTCTCCTCCCTTAACCTCCTCCTGTTGCTGCTCCTCTGTGTCCCCCTGGCACATATATATATAACAAAACCTCACATCTAATAGAATCTTTCACTAGCCCCACAAATGCTTGCTATGGTGTTAAGTTTCCCATCTGTCTTCACTTCTGATTCACTGGGGCAGAACTCATGAGGGCATGTCTATGTGGAAACACTCAGGAAAGTTAAGGTGAATCAATTTAAGGTGTGAAGTCAATGTTCATAGATTAAAGCTCATTCCAGAGAAGTGGACTTAAATTCACAGTAATTTAATCCTTCTCCATTTACAGAAAAAATCCTTTTGGGATTTAGGAGAGTTAATTGTCTTAATCAATCTCCTAACTGCCATGTAACATCCTGACATCCTTGGTTTTTCAGGACTATTTTGTCACAAGGACAGAAATAGTAATTAAAACTACTCAGTGGACTTGACATTTTGATGGGATATTATGAAGGATAGGTAGTTAGTCCCAAAACCAATGGATAAGGAACATATACATTCTCCTTCATAATTTGATATACTTTAAGGGGAACGTATATGGGTTTTATCAGTAACTAATCCTGGCCAACCCTCCAGGTGCGCAGAGGCTGATTAATTGGCATCTCAGTGTTAACCCTTTAAAAGCATGTTTTGGGTGAACATGCCATCATAACAATGCTCCAAAGTAACAATTCACATTTGTTTTAATTAATTAGTTAATACATTTCACCCATTTACTATTTAAAATAATTTTAGAACATTATAGTGTTCAGATTCTTAAGACTGTTTGCTTCAATTAGGTTAGTTTTCCTTCTTTATTCAATATTTGGGAATGTTCAGACGAAAGTTTCCATTTGCATAAGTGTTAAATGTTGCTCTTCATACGAATACCAATAATCTCATGTGGACAGAGCATTTCTGCATGGAAAAGAGGAAAATTTAAAAAAAAATCAGAACTGTCTCAAATGTTTCAATTGTATAATCAGAAAAAAACAGTGTGATAAGTGACCAAACCCACACTTCTAATAATGGATAGATAAAGTGAACAGGTCAGGTGGGAATTTTTTTGCACAAACTGTTTGCTGAACCATAACAATGGGTGAATAAAAAAATTCAAAGGATTTGCATCATCACTGGATTTTTCACTTTTTGGCTTGTATAACTCCAGTGATTTCAATGTTTTATTGAGAACTGGGGATCCTATTACCTCCATCATCTGTTAAAAGTGAGGTTTTTAGAAAGTGCAGCTCATCTATAAAATTCTCCTCATATTCCTCCTCTGCACATCTGCAGGTTATATGGCAGAAGTTTGTTTTCAAGTGTAGGTAGTAAAGTATGTATCCAAACACTGTGGATAATTTGTGTATTTGTGTTTTACAAGGTATATTTGGATTTTAAAGGGTTCCAGGCACCTTTAATGTATCTAGAAAATGCAAATCAACTTATTATGGCCCACAGAAGACAATGGCAAAATTTTCATTGACTTCCATGGGAGCAGGATTGAGCATCTAGACAACAAAAATAAGCAAAGCAGCTTCTCTAATCCAAAAAGGAGAGAAAAGACTCCTATTCCAGCCAATGATCTCAGCCCTCAACATATCCATCTCATTCCTCAACTCCCCTCCCCCACTCAAAAAGCATAGCTAGATATAGAGTTTAAGGGGTGGTCCTACAATTGAAAGATTAGGCCTATTGTGGACCAAGACAAGGAGTGAATTACAAAGATTCAGAAGCTATTAAGAAAAGCTTCTCAGGAGTACCAAAGTACCTTTAATTATGGCATATGTGGCAGTAAGACATGGGTATAAGGTACAAGGAGAGGAAGGTTAACCCAGTGGTTTAGAGTACTAATTTGGGATTTAGAAGACCTTGGTTTGGTTCCTTCCTCCACCATACATTTCCTGTGTAACCTTGAACAAGTCACTTGGTCTCTTAGGCCCTGATCCACAAAGGTAATTAGGCTCCTAACTTCTACTGATGTCTGTGGAAGTTAGGAGCCTAAATACCTTTGTGGATCTGGGCATGAAGTTCCCATCTGTAAAATGGGAATAACTATACTTTCTAGTTCACAGTGATATTATGAAGATAAAAATATTAGAGACTGTGAGGTGCTCAGGTTGTATACACTGAGGGCCATGTGAGTACCTTTGATAGGTACATAGGTTGCTCCTCTAATTTCAGCATTATAGATTTTATCATTTGAGAGTTTCCCCACAACACAGAATAGTATGCAAATACAATAGGGCAGGTCTATGTTAGAATATTTATTTCAATCAAAATACAGCATTAAAGGCAATTATAATAAAATTAACCATCAAATTAAATGAAATGTTAAACAATAATAGTTGTGTTTTCCTGTCAGAGGGGAAAATAACATAACAATATTTCAAATGACAATTAGTTTATATGCACCTGAACCCATTATACTTGATATAAAGTGACAATTGACAGCAATTTGTATTGACAGACCTTGATTGAATATAATTACTTTAACTAGGAAACATTCTGAATAAATTAATCACAGTGTAATGCCATTTCAGTGTTACAGAGCTCCAATATTCAGAAAAAAAGAAACCATCACATTTTTAATTAATACATTTTACCCTTTTGTTTACAAATGTTGAACTATGTTTGTTAAATTAATTGAATTTTAGCTCTTCAATAAGTGATACACTGGATGTTAATTAGGCATTAAGGCAGTTACAACACCCCTATTATTTTAATTATATTCAAACTGAATTGTGAAGACTGCATGTTCTATACCAGGACTATAAAGTCTATTATTGGGTCTACTCATACGTTAAAAAAAGGATCATGGGACTTTACTTATCTTTTTGGTAGGAAATTCTGAGGTACTGTACCTTCAGAGTACAAAACAGTTTGGAGACATTTCCTAAAGCATTGACTCATAGTGTTACATCCTGGAACACGACTTTGACAATTAAGAATTATAATATATTCTTATAATATAGGAGTCATTTGACCTTTTCTACAGGTGCCATTGTGGGGTTAACCACACACCCCGAGTATGAGACAGCACGTAGTTGTGCTGCTCCACAAGCAGATAAGGGACTGAATTGCAACTCAGAACAATTCCGTTCCTGTCTCCCTTGCTCCAAAGGGGGAAGTAATCTTTGTCATCCATTCACCTGGTGGAGTCTAGTTCTATCTCCACACCAGCAGCACTCTGCTAGCCAAGATATTTGGCATATGGAGTCAGGGCTTGGCTCAGTCATCACTCCTGCCTACCCCTCTCCCCACACACCTGCCTGGGAAGGTGGAAGAGGATGATTATCTTACTATTGTAGGAGTACCCTGTTCAGGCACATGTGGTGAACCACAATCTCACCCACATTTTGCTATTAATTACCATAGCCAATGGAACATGGTGGATATCTCGCTAAGTCACAGTAACATTATTTCAGCAAAAGTAATATTCAAAATAGTTCATTCCAAAGGTTAGATATAAGGGAACTGAACTGCCACAGTTCTGGGGTGAACTGCACCTCTGCCCCTGTGCAGTCTACTCAAGGGCACCTCTTTGGGACTCACCCTCCAGCCATCACCTCTCTAATGGCAGGGAGCTGTGTCCTTCTCCCTTCAGACCGAGGATTTAAGTTTGCAATTCACTGTGATTATCCCTGCAGATCTGGCCTTAATCCATCACGTTCTATTTGCTCTTTCTCAAAAGACAGTGACAGCATTTGTCAGTGACCAGCCTATTTTCACAGAACACAGTATATTTATTTTTAGGGCAAAAACATTAGAGAAAATCTATCAAAAAACAACAATCTACACATATGCTAAGCTTATCAGGTGTCACCCATCTTCCATGTGGAAATCCTGGCTGGTTCCACTCCTTCACCACCTTCCTGCAGGTTTTGCCATCTTGGTTACAGTCCCATGTCAGCATTTGGATCATGAGGGACATTCAGCCATTTCAGGATGACTCTTTATACCACAAGCTCTCTCTTTGTCTTCTCACCTCTTGAATTTGATCTCAACCAGGGGCAGTACTTTGCTGAAATTGTTTACCTTGCCCAGGATCTGCAGAAAGTTCCCACCCCACACACACTGATTTTAGTTTCTAGGGAAGCTCAGTACCCCCCACTCCCACCCCCACATGGGATTAGATTACATCCCCACACTCCCAAGACCACAAAGATACATATAACATTTATAGATACAAAAGTTTATGACTAAACCCTGTGGGCACAATGCAATATAATAGTCTATCCACATTTCCAAGACCTTGCATTCATCACACATACCAGCAATTCCACTTCTAAACAGGCAAATGACACAGGAGTTAAGAGCATGGCTTTGATGTCAGATAAGGCTTTTCATTCCATATGCTGTGTACTTTTGGGCACAAAAGAAGTTTAACCTATTTATCTTTTTTCTTCCACCTGCCACAAGAAAAGGCCTTCAAGTTCAGAGGAGCTAAATGACCACCTAAAACGAATAACAGTGTTTATCAATCTATATGACAGCCCCTAAAGAGATCAAGAATTTTTCACACCAAGTATTTATTGCAGCACCTCTTGCAAAACAGATTATGTCTCAAAGCACTGAGTTAGAACCCAATCCTGTCATGTTCTGAGCTTTTTCTATGGAAGTGGAGGAGGCTCAGCACATTGCAGGACTAGGACCTAAATGACCATTATATCCTTTACAATCACAAAGCACATTTGGCAGGGATAACATCTGAGCTCCTTTATTTCATTCTTGCTGATTCTTTTAAACGGGTACACTTTCTCTCTCTCCCTTTTTCTTCCCTTTTGAAAGAATTTGCTGTTTAATTCCAAAGGAGAGCATAATGTGCTCTAAATAAATTGAGCATAATACCAAGTTACCTTATGAGAGATACTGTTTTTCAGAGTTGTTGTGTATGGGAAGTTTTGGTTCTGAACCTTTAAGTACTAAGGGCCAAGATGCTTTATTATCTGAATATACTGGATATTGGAGTTCATCCTGACTAGAACTTGCCAGAAATGCAGAAAGAGGACAAAAAACTTAGGTTAAAACAAGCCCAATCTGAATCAAGAAATAGGCAAACTATTAGAACAGAAACCACGTAAATATAAAACTACAAATGCTTCAAATATACCAAAATAAGACTTCTGTCAACAGACCCACATAGATAGATCAGCACTTCCTCTCTCATTCTACAATCTATCTAGATAGATAGATAGATAGATAGATAGATCAGAATCTCAAAGAAACAAAATCTTCTTTGAAAATTTATTTTTTAACATCAGCACAGGAGAAAAAATAACGCAAACTCTCCAGAGCAGACAAACTACATTGAACTAAACATAAAAATATAAAGGAATATTATAGATATCTCAAAATACCTAAAAATAGGAAATCCCCAGTGTAAGGCTGAATAGTGGAAGAATTAATCAGAATATTCAAATATTATACTCCACATACAGAAATTATACAGCAATATTATCTTCCTTCATGAGTCCTTTATATTAAAATCCAGGTAATACCCCAACATGTTTGAAAACTAAAGACTAAAAGATCACTACTAGACTAAATATAACCATTATAATAAACAATAAACCCAGACCAAGTGTGATTTATGGTAGAAAACCTCACAGAAAATAGCTGACTGCTGTATATATAAACAGACACATATAACATGGGAAACTCAAAAGCAAAAATAGATCCAATAACAACATCCTGTAATGAAGACAAGGCTTTTCATAGACTTAAATTGGAGAATTTACAGTGACTGTCACTATTGGATGTTTTTGTGGATACAGACTAATACGGCTACCCCCTGATACTTGATACCATGCAAGGCACTAAATTTAGCCGTATGGTGTGGAAATCCCATCAACCTCAACAAAAACTCGCACAGATACGGACAGACATCATCGTCCTCTCCAAGTGCAAACAGATGGACATTGTACCAAACGGACTGAAGGTAAAAAATCCATTGCAATCAACATACTGCACTGGCTATGGTGAGAGACTGTGCCACACATTCTCAAAGAAACTGAGGAACCACCTGATCAGCATCTGCGCAGCAGACAGGAGAAGATCAAGAATGAGCTCTCAAAACTGGAGACTCTCATACAAAACCAACCTTCCTCACAAACTTCCACGCGGCTGGACTTTACAAAAACTAGAAAAGCCATTTACAACACACACTTCACTTCTCTACAGAGGAAAAAGGACAGAAAACTATCAAAACTCCTATATGCACAGGGAGCTACAACAGTGGTACCCTCAACTCACCTAACAATAATGTTACTCTATTCAACCACACACTTAGACCAGCAGAAGAGTCTGTCCTATCTCGGGGACTCTTTCTGCCCCACCACCCCTAAGAATATGACACAGTTCTCTGGTGATCTGGAAGCCTACTTTCGTCCTCTCCGACTTAAGGAATATTTTTAACACACCCACTGAACAGTGCACTGACCCACAGGAACCCTCCTACCAACACTACAAGAAGAAGAATTCTGTGTGGACTCCTCCTGACGGTCGAAATGACAGACTGGACTTCTACATAGAGAGCTTCCGCAGACATGCACAGGCTGAAATTGTGAACAAACAGCATTACTTGCCCCATAACCTCAGCCGTACAGAACGCAATGCCATCCACAGCCTCAGAAACAACTCTGACATTATAATCAAAGGGGCTGACAAAGGAGGAGCTGTAGTCATAATGAACAGGTCGGATTATGAACAGGAGGCTGCCAGGAAACTCTCCAACACCACATTCTGCAGGCAACTATCCTCTGAGCCCACTGAGGAGTACCAAAAGAAACTACGCCATCTGCTCAAGAAACTCCCTGCTACAGCACGGGAACAAATCTACACGGACATACCCCCAGAGCCCCGACCAGGGGTATTCTATCTGCTACCCAAGTTCCATAAACCTGGAAACCCTGGACACCCCATCATCTCAGTCATCAGCACTCTTACAGCAGGATTATCTGGCTATTTGGACTCTCTCCTCAGACCCTACGCTACCAGCACTCCTAGCTATCTTCGAGACACCACCGACTTTCTGAGGAAACTACAACGCATTGGTGATTTTTCTGAAAACACCATCCTGGCCACCATGGATGTAGAAGCTCTTTATACCAATATTCCACATGAGGATGGACTACTAGCTGTCGAGAACAGTATCCCTGATGAGGCCATGGCACACCTGGTGGCTGAGCTTTGTGACTTTGTCGTCACCCACAACCATTTCAGATTTGGGGACAACTTATACCTTCAAGTCAGTGGCACTGCTATGGGTACCCGCATGGCCACACAGTATGCCAATATCTTTATGGCTGACTTAGAGCAACACTTCCTTAGCTCTCGTCCGCTAGCACCCCTCCTCTACTTGAGCTACATTGATGACAGCTTCATCATATTGACCCCCGGGAAGGAGGCACTTGAAGAATTCCACCTGGATTTCAACAGTTTCCACCCCATCATCCACCTCAGCCTGAACCAGTCCACACAAGAGATCCACTTCCTGGACACAACAATGCAAATAAGTGATGGTCACATAAATACCACCCTATACCAGAAACCTACTGACCGCTATACTTATCTAATGCCTCCAGCTTCCATCCAGGACACATGACACAATCCATTGTCTACAGCCAAGACCTAAGATACAACCAAATTTGCTCCAATCCCTCAGACAGAGACAAACACCTACAAGATCTTTATCAAGAATTCTTAAAACTACAATACCCCACCTGGGGAAGTGAGGAAACAGATTGACAGAGTGAGACAGGTACCCAGAAATCACCTACTATAGGACAGGCCCCACAAGGAAAATAACAGAACACCATTGGCCATCACGTACAGCCCCCAGCTAAAACCTCTCCAGCACATTATCAACGATCTACAACCTATCCTGGAAAATGATCCCTCACTCTCACAGACCTTGGGAGACGGGCCAGTTCTCGCTTACAGACAGACCACCCAACCTGAAGCAAATATCACCACACCACAGAAACATTAACCCAGGAACCAATCCCTGTAGCAAACCTCATTGCCTGCTCTGTCCCCATATCTACTCTAGTGACACCATGAGAGTACCCAGCCACATCAGCCACACCATCAGAGGCTCATTAACCTGCAGGTCTACTAATGTTATATATGACATCATGTGCCAGCAAT
The DNA here is from genome assembly GCF_965140285.1 of Lepidochelys kempii. NCBI lineage: Eukaryota > Metazoa > Chordata > Testudines > Cheloniidae > Lepidochelys > Lepidochelys kempii. Next base: position 31,662,638 of record NC_136381.1, read on the forward strand.
GCCCCTCTGCCATGTACATTGGCCAAACCAGACAGTCCCTATGTAAAAGAATAAATGGACACAAATCGGACATCAGGAACAGTAACGCATAAAAGCCAGTGGGAGAACACTTCAATCTTCCTGGAGATTCTATAACAGGTTTGAAAGTAGCTATACTTGAACAAAAAAACTTCAGAAACAGACTTCAAAGAGAAACAGCAGAACTAAAATTCATTTGCAAATTTAACACCATTAATTTGGGCTTGAATAGGGACTGGGAGTGGCTGGCTCATTACAGAAGCAGCTTTCCCTCTCCTGGAATTGACACCTCCTCATCTATTGCTGGGATTGGACTACATCCACCCTGATCGAATTGGCCCTTGTCAACACTGGTTCTCCACTTGTGAGGTAACTCCCTTCTCTTCATGTGTCAGTGTATTTATGTCTGCATCTGTAACTTTCACTTCATGCATCTGAAGAAGTGAGGTTTTTACCCACAAAAGCTTATGCTCAAATAAATCTGTTAGTCTTTAAGGTGCCACCGGACTCCTTGTTGTTTTTATGGATACAGACTAACACGGCTACCCCCTGATACTTGACATTATTGGATGTGTTTTTAAGAGAAGCTTTTGTTCCTTAGCAAAAGTAAAAACCATTAATGTTTGGATGATATTCTACAAAAATTACTCTAATAGTGAAAGAATGAAGATCACCTTATCGTTCCTCACAGCCACTACCCGTAATATGGGAGTCTGGAATTTTGTTTTTTGAGACACTGAAACTTGCATTGATTAAAGCAGATTGGAAGTTTGTATTGGTTTGTTTTTCTAGCTATGTTTAGCAATGGATTCTCTGTTCATCTGATTTACAGATACATCTGGTACCATGAACTATCATTCCACCTCCACAGAAATTCATATTATTAGTTGGTTTAAAATAATTAAAAGTCTGTGCAGCTTCAGCTACACAGGTGTTCTTCTTTGTTTTGCTTTGTAAATAATAAATTGTCCATGGTTTACTTCTAATTAGATTTCTATTGCCTTGAGCATGTCCTTCAGCAAGTGCAACCGGCGTACTGGGAGACTGTAATGAGCAATACTCAAACTGATGGGCATACTACCGTTAACTGTTCACAAACCTTGGTGTGAGTGAAATTCTGGACATGCAAATGTTCCTGTGAAAACATTTCCAGTCTAGGCCTATTTCATTCCAGCAAGGAGATCATTCTCAGAGCTCTAAAATGAATTCTGAGTATTTGAATAAAATGTGTGAATACTCATTTTGATGAGTTCAGGGAAAATCCATAGCTCAGATATGTTTGTAAAAAATATTGTGACATGCAAGTCAGATTCTTTCGATCCTCATACGGGATCTCATGATCATGTTCTTTCAGGACCCAGTTTCACTAACAGAAGGAAGCAGCATTTGTCTGGGAAGTGGGATCCAGGAAGATTCCTTCAGTTCTTCAAGGCAGCAGAGGTAGGACAGGTCAGAGTTGTGCAAAGGAACTAAGCAAACTCATCTATCAAATCTATCTCCCTGTCAATGCAGGATTTTTTTAGATTTTGAAAACCAGTTATTCTTTCACTTATACAAGTTTTACACCACTGTAACACCATTAAGGTCAGTACAGTTATTCTTGATTAAAGGTGGTGTAATTGAAGGGAGAATCACATCATTGATCTCAGACAAGCATGTGTGCATGGTTAACATGGATATAAACCTTCATTGTAACTGAATACGCTAGTAAATATTAACAAAAGTTGTATTTTTGCCAATAAAAATTAACCTTCCTGGTGCTTCTTCCTGGATGAGCCAGTGGACCTTTTTTTTAAAAGAAAGAGATATGCCCTTTGGTTTTCCATAATGTTAAGGGATGCCTTCCCATTGAAAGACTGTGAATGGCTAGCCAACTACAAAAGCAGTTTCTCCTCCCTTGGTGTTCCCACCTGAACTGCTAGAAGAGATCTCATCCTCCCTGATTGGAACTAACCTCGTTATCCCTAGCCTGATTCTTGCTTCCATATTTATACCTGCCTCTGAAAATTTCCACTACATGCATCCAACAAAGTGGGTATTCACCCACGAAAGCTTATGCTCCAATACATCTGTTAGTCTATAAGGTGCCACAGGACTCTTTGCCGCTTTTACAGATCCAGACTAATATGGCTACCCCTCTGATACTAAACATTATTATGTACTGCTGATTATGGCTTCAGGAGCTTGGAGGATCTGGGCCTGCATGAAGCCTGAAACCAAGTCAGTGTATTTTGCAGAGCATGAAGAAGTATGTTGCTGCTCCCTGTATTCCTTTTAACCTGGTTGTATTAGTCAGTATTTCAATCATGAGCAAACTGGAAACTTAACTTATTATTGTCAAAATCTGAAAATGAGAAAGACTTTGCTTAATGTATAGTTGTGCTGCTTGTTCTGGAAAAATAGCAATAGTGAAATGGTCAGACACTAGCTTTCCATACTTCAAAAATTCTCACTGCGTGCCCAATAAACTTGGTTTCAGACATAAATTCAGAATGCTGATACAAATGATACATGCTCACCCAGTTACATGGCACTGACAATCCTGTTCACTAAAATTACTTACAGGGAATCAGACATTGATGCACCCTATCAAAAGTGTTATTTACAAACTCCTAGGATTATTATTAAACAACATCAAAGAATATAAAGAAACTCAGAATAAGCTACCCACTAAATATTATGCAGGTGCTATTCTACTTGTGGTTAAAAACCATCACCACAGGCAATGCCAACAATACTCAGTATCACATTAGAATTTGTAACTATATCCAGATACAAATCAAAATTGCTGTAGTGATAAAGCTGCCACCCAGTGACATTAGTTACTTCCTGGAAACTTAACTAAAACTCAAAAGCTTTCAATGACTTGTTTATAAATCAGGCTGAATACAGGCCTAAGTGTGTTTTTGAAAGATCATCAGACTTACGCCTTTAAGGGCAACTCCTTCCCCATCCTGTGTGATTGTGAAAGTGCCATTTGGAATGGAACTGGTGTGATTCTACTTGCAAAGAAGATCTTGAAGTGAGATGACCAAGCAGGGGATGCACACAGCAGCAAACAAGGTGCAGAGCAAGGGCAGGCTGGGAAATGGGAAGGGATGGGGCATCCACCATTACACAGATCCTCATATCTGCCCTCTGCTAGACAGCTGTATAAAAGACATAGGAAGGTATTGTTGATGGGGCAAGGCCAGATGGATATAGAAAAGTAGTGGGAGATAGATATATTAGCTCCAGGCTAAACAAATCCCTGGTACCAGGATAAGTGAAATGGCAGCTGCTCCAGGTCAATTAAGACACCTGGGACCAATTAAGAACTTTCCAGAAGGCAGGGAGAATGCTAGGTTGATTGTGATACCTGAAGCCAATCAGGGGCTGGCTGAAACTAGTTAAAAGCCTCCCAGTTAGTCAGGTGGGTGTCCATGTCAGAAGCTGTGGGAGGAAGCCTTGCTGTTGGAGAGACTGAGTAGTACACACCATATCAGGCACAAGGAAGGAGGCCCTGAGGTAAGGGTGAAGTGAAGCTTAAGGAATTGAGGGCTGCTGTGGGGGAAGTAGCCCAGGGAATTGTACATGTCATGTTTCTAAAAGGTCAGCTACCATAGCTGATACTATTAGGGTCCCTGGGCTGGAGCCCAGAGTAGAGGGTGGGCCCCTAACCCTTTGCACCCTGATTAATCACTGAGACTGGGAGACAACAGAGACTGTGCAAGGACAGATAACTTCTCCTCACCTCCCTTGCTGGCTTATGATGAAAATGGCTCAGTAGACTGGGACCCTTGTCTCTAGAGAGAGAAGAGTTACTTGGAGGGTCACAGTGAGCCTCTGAGGCTAGCGAAATCCACCAGGAAACACGGGACCCACGGAGGCAAGGACAGAACTTTGTCACAGTATATAAACAGGTGCTGGAATGAAATAGCACTTCTCAAGTGGCTCTGCAGCCAATTCACAGCTTGCAGGGGAGAATTCCTCTCCTGCTTTCCCTGTACATCTCCCAAGCACTCAGCCTGGCTACTTAGGCTAGACATTCTTTCCTCTGAGAGTGGTATTCCCAGAAACAAGTTTGGGAGGAGACTCTTTGGATTCATTTACCTGCTTAATGCACCACAGAAAATTAATACCAGAGTGAAAAAAGCTACCTCTCAACCAAAACATGACCATTTGTCTATGTCTGTGTTTTCTCAATTAACAGTTTTATACCAGCTCATTTTGTACAGTGAATCTCCATCTCTCTGTCCAATCTATACACTCTAGACAAGAAAAATGACCTACAGTGCACACTGTTGATTTTTGTTTATTTATTTAAAGGGCTTTGTGAATTATGTTGATGTTGTACTGAACAAAGGGTATGGATGAATTTCTGCCATAACTCATTGATTGTTTGGTTTGTGGTGAGATTAGCTTCACGTACAAACAAGCTACACAAAAGGGCAAGCCTGTACTCTTTACTCAGACTCCTCTGAAATTCAGTGGAAGGTTTGGCTGAATAAAGGTGGATGGATAGAATGTTAAATATTATCTTATATAAGAGATTTTAATTTCACCTTCTCATCTTCCAGAACCACTTCAACAAATATGGGGAGCAGTTCATTTCATAATTCTGAAAGATTTGTGGATGGCACATACAGAAATTGATACATTATCTACTGAAATATATCTTGCTATATAAAAAGAATGCACTTCACATTGAAATAGGCTGCATGGTGACTACAATTAATAACAAAGAGTGAAAAATATTCTTTTGAAAAAAAATCACTCATTGGTATATTAACTATTTGTTCTAATTGAAAATGCCTTCACATTTAGAGAGAGTTCATCACGTATGGATGGATCCTGCACCCACTGAAGTCCATTACAAAACTCCCATTGACATCAATAGATGTATGATAAATCCCCGCTCCCCTCAGTGTAGCTGATCACTTACTGAATTAGGCATCATCCTTGTTTAGCATCTGAATAACACCACTACTGGGCTAGAGGCCTTATCCAACTCTTAAATGAAACCAATGGGAAATTTTCTTTTGATTGCAATGGGAGCTGGCTCAGGACTTTAATGCTTTAGAGAGGAAAGACAATATAAGATCAAATTGGAGTGGCTGGGTCCTGAACAGTTTGAAAATTTGGCAAATAGTCTGCTGTCCAAAGAGCTTCCAAATAATCATAGAATCATAGAATATCAGGGTTGGAAGGGACCTCAGGAAGTCATCTAGTCCAACCCCCTGCTCAAAGCAGGACCGATCCCTGACTAAATCATCCCAGCCAGGGCTTTGTCAAGCCTGACCTTAAAAACTTCTAGGGAAGGAGATTCCACCACCTCCCTAGGTAACGCATTCCAGTGTTTCAACACCCTCCTAGTGAAAAAGTTTTTCCTAATATCCAACCTAAATCTCCCCCACTGCAACTTGAGACCGTTACTCCTTGTTCTGTCATCTGCTACCACTGAGAACAGTCTAGAGCCATCCTCTTTGGAACCCCCTTTCAGGTAGTTGAAAGCAGCTATCAAATCCCCCCTCATTCTTCTCTTCTGAAGACTAAACATCCCCAGTTCCCACAGCCTCTCCTCATAAGTCATGTGTTCCAGTCCCCTAATCATTTTTGTTGCCCTCCACTGGACTCTTTCCAATTTTTCCACATCCTTCTTGTAGTGTGGGGCCCAAAACTGGACACAGTACTCCAGATGAGGCCTCACCAATGTCAAATAGAGGGTAACCATCACGTCCCTCGATCTGCTGACAATGCCCTACTTATACAGCCCAAAATTCCATTGGCCTTCTTGGCAACAAGGGCACACTGTTGACTCATATCCAACTTCTTGTCCACTGTAACCCCTAGGTCCTTTTCAGCAGAACTGCTGCCAAGCCATTCGGTCCCTAGTCTGTAGCGGTGCATTGGATTCTTCCGTTTTAAGTGCAGGACTCTGCACTTGTCCTTGTTGAACCTCATCAGATTTCTTTTGACCCAATCCTCCAATTTGGCTAGGTCCCTCTGTATCCTATCCCTACCCTCCAGTGTATCTACCACTCCTCCCAGTTTAGAATCAAATTCTATTACAGAAAATAGTGGGAAATACCATTTCCCTTTCCCATCTCTGCTCACTTGTTTTGTCTGCTCTTTTCTTAGCCCTTTGTCACAAATCTCGATTACACTTGTACTTATCTTCCTCTTATTCCTCCGGTGTCTGTGTTCCTTCTCTTCTTTCTTTCTGTGGCTATAATACATTGTCCCAATAACATTGTCAACAAGTGTTAAAGATCTTGTAATCCTTACATCAAGTTATGTTTACTCTTTCTAAGAGTATACTCCAAAATAAAGTATTTGGGATGCACACATGTATTTGTGGCTGACAGTCTGGGTGTACACTAATGGTTGTATATATCAAACGTGTTTCTTTTTCAGCCATGCTACAGCTGAAAGGCAAGGGTGTGACATGCCTGTTCTTGGACTGACATTCATGCTTCATGATATAAGTGCTGTAACCCTTTGCTAAATTTTGCATAAATTTCTGAAGAAGAGCTCTGAGAAGCTCAAAAGCTTGTTTCTTCCACCAACAGAAGTTGGCCTAATAAAATATATTACCATAGCCATCTTCTCTCCCTCATATTTTGCATACACAGTTTTCATTTTCTTATGTTTTTCTATGTTGTTTATATAAGATGTCTTTTTTTAAAAGACTCATTATGCTTCTTTCAAAATCAAATTCTTAAAGATATTTCTAAATAAGTAATATATATTACAGTTATTTGGAGAAGTGATTATCATTATTGGAATTTTCTCTGTGTTGGCAAGGTAAATATGTACAGGTTTCCTTTAGATTATGAGATTAGGATGATACCTGTCCCAAACTGCCTAAAATAAATTACATAGATCTAAATCTTTGGAGAATTCCCAAACCCACAGAAGTAGCTTGCGTGCTAATGTTTGGAGACATGTATCCAGCCACCTTCCCTGTGGCAACACCTCCAAGGAGGCTACTGTCCATCTGTTACTCTCCCTATAGGCTAGATTAATTCTCTCAATCAAAATGAACTTTTAATGTGAAGTTATTTTATACCTAAGCGAGAACCAGAAGAACATGCATTAGTAGGAAATAGGATAAAAATGTCTCAACTTGTGCAAAACTATGCCTTCCCTCTACCATTCTCCCAATGGGACTATAATTAATTGGGTGCAGTGGTCATTCTTAAAACTTGCCAGTTGCCTTATATAATTAAAGGTACTTTCTGTTCAGACCAGAAGCAGGATTATCATTAATTAACCATATAGGAGAGGACTAGAAATTTCCAAGAAGTACCCCTTGCTACCATAATCCATACAGAGGCGGTTCTAGGGTCAGATGAGCAGGGCAGTCCCTTCCAGGGGCCGCCATTTCACTATGTTGGCTGGCTTCTTCTTTCTTTTCTTTTTTTTCCTTCCCCATCAGATTGGTTGGCTGTTGGTAGGGTTCTTTTTTGTTCCCCTCAGATTGGCCAGCTGTTTCTGCCCTGGGGTGAGGGAACCAAAAACATTTTATATCTGGCCTGCAAAATGGCTAGGGCCACTCGTGGATTAAGAAGTTATTCATTTTGTGCAATAATGATGGTTTGAGATGTATGTGTCTATGAGTGCTCCACTGTAGGTATGCTTGCATCACTGAACTCGTGGGCAGAGAACTTCAGTAACAGTGTGTCCATTAGGCCTATAAATGCGCTGTCTCTCCTCATACCCTGCCATGAGGCTAGTCAGTGTGTGCAGGCTAACCCCCCCCCCCAACCTTCCCCACCCCGTTCTCTACTGCAGAGTCATTGACAAGAAGTCCTCTCAAGTAGACAGGAGAAGGGTGGTTGAGGAGCACCCATAGGGGACACATCTCCAAGAACCATCATTACTCCACAAGGTGAATAACTTCTTCTTCAAGTAATATCCCTATGGATGCTCCACGGTAGGTGAGTCCTGAGCAGTATCCCCTCTGGAAGGATGGGATTTCCGAGTTGGGTCAGTTACAGATGACAGAACTGTGGAGCTAAAGATGGCATTGGAGGTGGAGTCCCCAGCGATGTCATGCATTAGTAGGACCTCAGTTACACGGTGGTCCCTTGAGTGCCAGAATACTGGCAGTGCTGACTAGCTCGGAGCCACGGTGGGTGGAGGAGAGAGGGGGGCAGGATGAAGATCTCGTCCACACCAGTTGTTCAGGTACCAGATGAGGAGTTGGTACAGATGGACTTTGCGTACCGGTGGCACCTGGGAGTGTTTGCTCCCATCCTTTTCCCTAGGTGCCGTTGACTTGGTGCTTATGCCCATAGGGTGGACACAACAGCAGTACCTGCCACTGTAGTCTTCCTTGAGCCATGGTACCAGGCTAGGCCTGTCTCAGTGCCAATGGTATGAAGGATACCAAGCGTGCAGGGGATCATTTGTAAATGGCTCTTGGTTCACTGTGCGAACGTCTCATTTTCTTTTTGATTTGTGAGAGGGGTGAGCATCTGATTTCTTCACCCCCTGGCCCTTGGATATTATGGGCTGTGGGAAGACTCACATCTTCATGGAAACTCTTAGTGTGGGTCCGGAGAAGGTCTGAGAGCTGCCTCCATGAATATAATCTTTTGCCTCAGCTCTCTGTCCTGGAGAGACCAAGGTCTAAGCTGCTGGCAGAGAGTGCACTTTTGAGGAACATGTCCTTTCCTGAGGCAATGAATGTACCGTGACTGCATGTCTGCAAGGGTGATAGCCTCATTGCAGATGAGGCACTTCTTGAAGCCGGGAGAACCAGACTTGCCCTGGTGGAGGGAGGGCGTGAAAGAGCTCACAACGAGAAGGGTAGAAAGAAAGTACACTAAGTATATTTTGTGTTTTATTTTTTGAAATATAAGGATAAAAATAAAAGATACTAGACTAACTACTACTAAAAACTTGGTTCTAGACTTCAAAGAAAGTATGATGCAATAGTTATTAATGTATCACTAATAGTGCCATCTCTAGCCAGGGACAGCTGAAAAGGTAAAGGAGGTGAGCCTGCACACGCTGATTAGCCTCAGGGCAGGGCATGAGGAGAGGCAGCGCATGTGCAGGCCTAACAGACAATGCTATTGAAGCTCTCCAATCAGCAGTGCAGGGACTCAAGCAGCACATCTATAGTGGAGCACCCATAGGGTCACTACTTGAAGAAGAACCATAGTTTGGTCACCTATAGATAGAACTACTTTAATGAGCTCTACACAGGGGCAAAACTTCCATTGACTTCATTGAAATCTGAATTTCACCCTTTCAGTCAATCTGGAAACTTTAGCTACTTCAGAAATTGATGGCTCATGTGGTAAATTGTGTATCCATGGAAGTACAAGATACCAGTTAGAGCTGAGTGAATATTTGCTTTTTAGGTTTGATGGCCAAAACAAAAAATCCACCCCTACCCCGCCTCCAAAACTATTTTCCTCCAGTTTTTCTTGCTGAAACAAACAAACAAAAAACTCATTCTGATGAAACAAAATGTTTTGAATGTTAGTTTGAAATAGCACTTCATTTAGAAAATTCAAAACTAAATGCTGAAATGGTTTGTTTTGACATTTCCAAAACTAACCATTTCGACATTTCTGAAATTTGTTTTCCAGGGGTTTTGTTGTTCTTTTTGGATGAATTCCCTGAATTCAAACCTGAATTTGGCAAACAGGTTTTGTGCCCCTGGAAAATATTTTTTGGCATATTTACTATTTGCCCTCCCAAAAAAGGGTGCTCAGCTCTTATACCAGTTCTCCTGTCTGTAGTGACTGCCTGTTTGTTTCTGGTTCATATATAATGTATTGATTTCTACCTACATAGCACTTGACAGCATAGAGCTCTACTACTTGAGTTAAACGAAAATCAGTGTTAGATGCTAGCGACAGAGGTGGGAGGGTATTAAAATAACTTCTTAGATTTATTTGCTTTTTTAAAAAATCCCCTTTTTTGCATTCCTCTTAGGCTTTGTCCATCTTTCACTTACATTCTGAGAGAAAAATTTTTATTTTTGTGTGAGCTAATGATAATCCTAGTGAGGAAAATCACACAAATATGTATGCTAATGGGATCATAGGTGCTGACTCCATGGGTGTTCAGGGGCTGAAGCACCCTCAAACAAAAAATAGGGGGTGCTCAGCACCTAAAGGACTGGCCAGGGCTGCTGCCCCACCGCCCATCAACTGTTGAGTGGGGCCACCCATTCTTCTCTGCCTCCTCTTCGTCTCAAGGCAGGACGGGGCAAGAAAGGAGCGAGCAGAGGGTGAGAGGTGCTCCGGAGATGGGGAGGAGCTGGTGTGGGGCACCCACCAGCAAAACCAAAAGTTATCACCTATGAATGTGATCCTAACAGAGAAGACTAAAAGAAAGTCACCATAACCTTCAGAGAATATTAATTAGGAAAGTGTTCATTCATATATAAGGCTTTGTTTGTTTTAATAATAAATAACACTTCATACTTATATTGTTTTATGCAGTGTAGTTCTAAGATATTGGTCTCATGATATTAGAGAGAAGAGGTGGGTGAGGCAATATCTTTTGTTGGACCAACTTCTGGTGGTGAGAGAGACAAGCATCCAAGTCACACAGAGCTTTTCTTCAGGTCTAGGAAATGTACTCTGAGGGTCGCAGCTAAATGAAAGATGGAACAGATTATTTAGCATAAATAGTTAGCACAAAATCCAAAGGACCGTTCAAGGTAGAGTGGCCCTTTTAACACCACTGCAGTGTAAGACAAAAAGGGGGTTTAGCGGGTTACAAATTAGTAGGTGGTGGTAGTGGTTGAAGTTGTGGTGGAAATCTATGAGGAAGTTTAAGATGTCTGTCTAGGGGATGAAAATATCATTGATGTATCTCAGGTAGTAGGCATCCTTCAATCTCGAGAGACCATGGGTATCTGCCCCTGAGAGGTAAAGAATTTATTCAGTTGGTTTTATGGCAGCCATGGCTGTGGCTGAAGAGACACACTTGAGAGAGACGATGTCTGCCATATCTGTCACATTTAAAGGTGATGTTTTGACCCTTTGCACTCTGCCTTCTGAGAGCTTTTTTCTCCTCTGTGAGGCTGGACTGCTTCCTCTCATAACTCCAGAGACCTTTGTTAAGCTCTTGTTTCCAAAGGCTGCGGTCTTGAGTGTGACCTTCCCAGTTGTTCACATCCATGTGCATTTCTTTGAGGTCTTGCTTGCACACATCCTTGAAACACAATTTTGGGCATTCTTTGGATCTTTTTCCAGAGGCCAATTCGCAGTAGAGGATGTCCTTTGGGGTGTGCCCATCATTGATTCAGCACACATGCCAAGCCAGCAGAGGCATCTCTGTTTGAGGAGTGCTTGCATGCTGGGTATGCTGGCCCACTTGAGCATCTCAGTATTGGTGACTCTGTCCCTCCATGAGATGCCAAAGATTCGATGAAGGTAACACATATGAAAGCTGTTGAGCCTCTTTTCCTGATGAGTATAAGGTCCATGTCTTGCTCCCATACAAAAGTGTGATAGTAACACATGCACGATACACACAGATCTTTGTGTGTTCTGTCACTTTGTTGCTTTGCCAGACCCTCTTGCTCAGTCTAGATATTGTTATGGTGGCTTTTCCAATGCGGATGTTGAGTTCTGTTTCAAGATTGACTGTGATAGTTGACCCCAGGTATGTGAACTCGTTCACCACTTCAAGTTCCTCAACTCCTTGGCACACTGTTAGACTTATTTAGGTTTATCATAAGCCCGAAGTCTTGGCAGGCTTTGGGAAAACTGTGCATGAGGTTTTGGAGATGAGCTTCTGTGTGTGTTGTCACTGCTGCATCATCAGCAAAGAGGAGGTGTTGCATAAGGGCCTCCTGAGTCTTGGTTTTATATCTGAGTCTTGCAAGATTGAACAGTTTTCTATCAGACCTTGTGTACAAGTAGATTCCCTCAGCTGAGGAACCAAAAGCTTGTTTCAGTAGCAAGGGGAAGAAGATCTCAAACAGAATTAGGGCAAATACACGGCCTTGTTTAACACCTCTATGAATCCGGAAAACCTCGAGACTGAGTTGTTGTATTGAACTGTCCCATATATGTTTTCATAGAAGGATCAAATCATGCTGAAGAGCTTGGGGGGAAGTCCAATCTTTTCTAGACACAAATAGTCCACTTCTACTGATGAGGTCAAAAGCCTTTGTGAGATCGATGAAGGCTATGTAAAGGGGCTTTTTGGTTCTCTTCATTTCTCTTTTAGTTGTCTCAGTGAAATCATGTCAATGATAGACCTTTTTTTTTTGTTGCCTCCATTTTTTTTGTAGTTGTTTGCTAAAAAATTCCAAACATTTTTTGAACCAAACTGAATATTTTCCCTAATTTTTGTTTGCTGGCCAAACCAGAAAACCAGTTATTCACTGAGCTATACTAGTGAGTTTTTCTGGGATCTCTGTAGAATTTTTACTAGTCCCAGGCATATGAATACAACACTCAGATGTCCCTAAAAATACCATTGCTTATTATATTTAACTAAGGGCTTTAGAAGTTGATATACCCCAAAATATTGCTTGGTGCTGAAGTGTGGTGAAGCAGTCTACAGTCCTGAGGTCCTCTAACTACCTTTTAAAAGGTAGGTGAAAAGTCCTTCAGAGTAGCAGCTGCTTTTTAATAATAAGTTACCTGTTTTTATCAATGGCTCAGCTACTTCACTGTTTAGTTCCTTCTGAAGCCTCAGGTGAATATCTCCTGTTACTGATGATTTTTTTGTAATTTAGTTTCTTGAGCTGTTCCATCAGTGGAATTTGTGATACCGCTAACTCTGACAGTAGCTCATCTTCATTGCCTGAACAGTGTAACCCCCAGGTAGATATTTCCTCGTCATTGTCTGTGGAGACAAATGATGTAAACTAAAAATCATAAAGCTCCTCTGCAGTTTCTTTAAACTCTGATTGCTCCCTGTGTTCCACAGTGGTCTAATGAAGATTGATCTATGAGAGGAAAACCACTCCCAGTAGGCTATCAGCATTGTTTTGTGAGGTCATTATGGGATTCTTCCCATTCCTTACAAGCACACTTAGTGCTCAGAGAATTTGCCACTCAACTTACTGTTAATCTGAAGTGGACTGAAAGAAAAACTGATCACAGGAGCACTCTGCCTCTGACACCGAGTAACATGGACTGAAAAATGAAACTTCTTGTTTAAAGGACAAGAGAAAAAAGTACATGATTCTTCACTTCCTGATTCTCCACTCAGCCTCATGCAGGCCTGTCCAGATGACACCAGAGTGGCAATAGTGATCACAATGGAGCTCTCAGACACCAAAACTCTATTTACTGGAGCGTATGTCCAACTGGCATGAGAGACTGGTCAAACAGGAGCAGAATTGGCATGCAGACAGTATATTTAGACCTAACCTCTCTTTCTTTTTAATATGTATTCACACACTTATTCTGTTTCCACTCTGTTGCTGGCTTCACACTTCCTTTGTTCCCTTTTACACTTTTTCTACCTAAATCACTTCCCTCATCCCTCACCAGTAACCTTATCACACCAGTAGAATTACTCTAGAATTCACAACTTTCCATGTCCCAAGATAAAAGCTTGTTTCATTGGTAGGATAATAGGGGAAGAGGAGACATGGGTTGCATTCCTGGTTTGGCTACTGATCCCATGTGTGACCTTGAGCAAAGCAATTCGCTTTATGTACTTCAGTTTCCCCTCCCATTCTTTGCATCACCTATTTAAACCTCTTTGACCGGAGGGAGTGTCTCTTACTATGTGTTTGTACAGGGCCCAGCACAATGACACCCTGATCTTGGTTGCAAGCTCTAGGTAACACTGCATTATAAATAGTAAATAACAACAATAAAGTAAATCCTCGAATAGCAAAAAATAGCAATTCTGAAAAAAAAAAGAAGCTACAAAACACAAACACAGCATTGTTTTTACTTCCCAAATGGAATTCTTTTCAAACCAAACTATTTTAATATGGACTCACTCTGTCACACAGTCTTAGAGCCTTAGATAATAAAATGCATTAAAGAAATTTTAAAAAATTCAGCAGCTGGGATCAATTTTAGAAATATTTTGTGAGGCAGGTTCCCATCCCCAAATCAGCTATTCCTGTTTTCTGCAAGAAATTTAATATGCTTCTCTAAGCTTCAACTATTTTACTCAGAATCATTTTTATCACATGAATTAAAGCTACACTTTGCATAGATATGAATTGTCATTCCACAAGAAATTATTCTGGACAAAATGCTTTGCATTTTCCAAATGCGGAGATTGAGAAGCTTTTAAGTGTAAGCTGCAAGGCAGAAAATGACCTTATGAATCTCTCTATTCAGAACTCCATAACATCCTGAATGAGTTCAACAGCATGCAGATGAGAGCTGTAAAAAAGAGACAGTTGATTACAAAGCTTTTAAAGGTTACCATGAAAAACAAATATATAGTCCATTTATTTTTAAAAGTACATGGGCACTTTCAATGCTGCAGAATGCCTTTCTCTTGTTGTGCTTCATATAGCACTGCTATTCTAGGCAAAACATGTCAGGCTATAGAGTAAAATGCTGAATAAATAAGTTTTGACACTCACTTCAAAATGTGTGGGGAAAATTTATGAAAATCATAGTTGTAGTTATTATTTCACAGTTCAAACCATTTTATTGCCATAATGTAAGTAATTTCTGTCTTTTCCAGAAAAAGATTATGCTTTATTGCAGTTCCACTGTATGTGTGATTATAAGTATGTGATTTGTCTTACAGAACACATTCCAAGGCCAAAAGGGACCACTGTGATCATCTAGTCTGACCTCATATGTAACAGAAGCCATAGGACTTCCCCAGAATAATTCCTACAGCATATATTTTAGAAAAAAAATCCAATCTTGATTTAAAAATTGTCATTGATGGAGAATCCACCATGACCTTTGGTAAGTTGTCCCAATGTTAATTGTCCTCTCAGTTAAAAATGTACACCTTATTTCCATTCTGAATTTATCTAGTTTCAACTTCCAGCCATTGGATCATTTTATACCTTTCTCTGCTACACTAAAGGGCCCATTATTAAATATGTGTTCCTAATATAGGTACTTATAGACTGTAATCAAGTCATCCTTAACCTCTTTGTCAAGTTAAATAGATTGAGCTCTTTGAGTCCATCACAATAAGGCATGTTCTAATGCTTTAATCACTCTCGTGGCTCTTCTCTAAATCTTCTCCAGTTTATCAACATTCTTCTTGAATTGTTGACACCAGAGCTGGACATACTCTTCCAGCAGCAGTTGCACAAGAACCAAAGACAAAAGCAAAATAACCTCTCTTCTCCTACTCAAAATTTACCTGTTTATTCATACAAGGATTGCATTATCCATTTTGGCCACAATATCACACTGAGAGTTCATGTCCACCTGATTCTGACACATACACCCCAATCTTTTACAAAGTTATTACTTCCATGGATTGTGTCCCCCATCCTGTGAGTATGGCCTACATTCTTTGTTCCTAGATGTATTTATTTTCAATATGGCTAAATGTAATGTATTGTTTGCTTGCATTCAACTTGCCAAGTGATACAGATCACTCTATCAGTGGGCTGTTCTCTTCATTATTAACTGCTCCCCCATTTTTTGGATCTTCTTGTACCCAATAGAGATAACTTTTGCATTTATTTTATTTAGCAGCAACAGAAGGAAACTACAGTTCTGTATCCCTCTGAGACATTGTCTTCAGCAGTCACCATAAGGCTTGAGACCTATGAACTTTGGCACAGATAAAAGACACAATGCTCCTAAGTTTTGGGGAACTGGGAATAGAGTTTAAGAGAAGTTTGTACATAATGACAGCAGGCAACCACAGAAATATTAACTACCACCAGCTTTTGGATATTTTAGTATAGAAACATCTGCAGATGTCAGAACACAAGAGTAAGATGGTAACTAATTGATGTATATGATAATAAATTGTGTTCATTAAAATACTAATCTACAGGAGAAGAGCACCCCTACATTAGTAGGGTGAGGAAATACAAATAAGGAAGAGGGGAGAAACTCCTACTTAATAGGCATTAGGCATAATGGTGTCGGTGTAACCTATTATAAAAGTTGTATCCCAGCCTCTGGACTTGAGGAGGGAAAAATATAGCTCAGGGGTGCGGGGCAGGGTGCGTGTGTATGCCAGAATGATGGCTACTGGCATAGGTGATGAGGAAGATAATGGCTAACATTTCAGGCTGTTTTTCAAGGATAGTGTGAGTAATTGGATGTTCAGATGAACATTCTCTACTATCTCTATCTACTTTGCTGGGTTGCAATGTTTGTGACTTTGCTAAACCTATTAATAACACTATTGCAAATACAGAAGGGTTCGCAAAGTGTGAGTGTGGTAACTGTGCACATTGGGTTCCCAACTGAAGAGTAATTTTAATAATACTGGGCCTGCTCTTGGAACAAGAACTTGTCAGACCTCAGAGTAATAACTGGGAATTCTTCCGTGAACAATATAATTGATACACAATCCATAGATCAGGTAACATTCTGACAACTTTACCAGTGATGGTTTTATGTTTTTTTCCAAGTCATTGATAAAAATGTCAAATAGCACAGGTCCAAGCAAACCAATTCCTGTATGAACCCGCTAGAAACATACTCACTCACTGAGTATGCATCCAATTAAGTGAGCTGTAGCTTATGAAAGCTTATGCTCAGATAAATTTGTTAGTCTCTAAGGTGCCACAAGTACTCCTTTTCGTTTCACTCAATGACGATTCCCCATATACAATTATATTGAGACCCATAAATTAGCTAGCTTTTAATCCATTCAGTGTGTTCCATGTTGATTATACACTATTCTAGTTTATCAAAATGTTGTGCTGTACCAAGACAAATGCCTCATAAAAGAAGTCTAAATATGTTATATCAGCACTATTACCTTCATCAGCCAAACTAATCATCTCATAAAAAATATATTAGGTTAGTCTGACATGATCTATTTTCCCTTTTCCCCTCTAACCCAGATAATTTTTTAAACCAATATTGTCATCTTCCTCATTTGTAGGATTGTAACTTTGGAGGCATGTAGTAAAGTGTTGTGAGCTCAGAGCTCACAAAAACTACACCGGACTGTGGCTGGGCTGCTCATGAAAATATTTCCTATGAGTTTTTGTTCTCATTAAAACCAGTTGCCTCACTTCTGTTCATGGTCCTTGTGTTCACTTTTCAGAAATTTCATTCAAGCAATTATCAAACTGGCAGGAATGTTCCGCAACACAGCTAATTGTAAGTGATTAGTACAATATATTCATAGAACGTGAATTTTCAGTATGTAATCATGACTATTTACAGAAATTCTGGTTTTAAATTGACAACATCAACTGGAGTATCAGCTTCTAATCAAAAAATTTTATAGCTGCTTTTGTTAGTAACTCCTAAAATCACCAGAGCAGAAAGACTGTAAATAGTAAATAGTAGATCAGTAAATATATTTTTCTCCATTTTTCCTGTGTAGTTGCATATTTGAAGTCACCTTTTTTCCTGTAGTCAGTTTCACTTTTTTGTTGATGATGAACTACATCCATCTCATGCATTGCTCTAGCAAAACCATCCACATAGACTTCCCTAGGTTCTGACAACTGAAATAAGGTGAAATTTCCTTTTAAAATTTCACAATGTATTGTCGTGTGTTTTTCATATCACCACAAGAGGCACAGATACTAACTTTGATTTGTGATGATGTTTCCTATGTAAGGAATTTTGGTCCGAAGAAAAATTTACTCTCCCCCGCCCACCCAAAAAAAAAAAAAAAATTCTATGTTTACCTCATCTCCTGAGTTAGTTTGTCCATAGTTCAGGAAAGCACTTGCACATGTGTTTAAGATTAATCATGAATTAGGATGATTTCTTGCATCAGGGCACCACTAAGTGAAATAGTCAGCATATATTAAGTTACTCTCTTCTTGCTCACCTCATCATCAAAGAATGATGCTTTCAGATCCACAGTTGTAATTAGTTGTATTTGTGGTTACAAGTAGCCTAACTTGCAGTCAAAGAAATGAAAAATCATTAGAAACAGAGAAGTATATTTTCACAATGTTGCAGATGTGCTATTCCCATTTTAAGAGTATCAGTATTATTTATGAATAATGTTGGTTAATGATTTTATATTTTCCAGTGAGAGAAAAAAGGATTATAGTGACATGAATTGGTCAGTGCTTTTGTGTACTATTGTCCTCAGTTGTTTGTCATATATCCTATATTACTAACATCTGACTTTATTTTTATTTTGTAGCACACTATGCTTTCGTAGCAGCAGAATCAGTTACAACTCACCTGTCACGGTGTAGTTCAGAGCCATGATATGTAGCAGAAAGACAACTGTCAGTTTCCTAAGAGATAAGGATCTGTTTGTTACCAAACATTTAATTTGTAAAATCATGAAGAGAAACTGCATCATTTCAAATACATTCTACATTTTAAAAACTAACCAGATACAAATTTACACTAGCAGCGGTGTTAGTCTGTATTCGCAAAAAGAAAAGGAGTACTAGTGGCACCTTAGACACTAACCAATTTATTTGAGCATAAGCTTTCATGAGCTACAGCTCACTTCATCGGATGCATTCAGTGGAAAATACAGTGAGGAGATTTATATACACATAGAACATGAAAAAATGGGTGTTATCATACACATTGTAAGGAGAGTGATCACTTAAGACTGGGAGTGGATGTGTCATTACACAAAGTATAACTATTTCCCCACGTTTATTCCCCCCCCCCCCCGCCACACTGCTCCTCAGACGTTCCTGTTAACTGCTGGCAATGGCCCACTTTGATTATCACTACAAAAGGTTTTCTACCCCCCACCCCCCTGCTGGTAATAGCTCATCTTAAGTGATCACTCTCCTTACAATGTGTATGGTAACACCCATTTTTTCATGTTCTGTGTGTATATAAATCTCCTCACTGTATTTTCCACTGAATGCATCCGATGAAGTGAGCTGTAGCTCACGAAAGCTTATGCTCAAATAAATTGGTTAGTCTCTAAGGTGCCACTAGTACTCCTTTTCTTTTTAAGTTTACTCTCCCTCTCTCATGCATCTCTATTGAGGAGATCTGGAAGATCTGAAGCTTGTCAGAGAGAACAATGAGTTATACCGTCTAATCAGGCACAGGATTAGCAGGGCTCTATGGGAACCCAGTCCAACTGCTAAATGGAGAATAATTACAATAACAGTATACACTTTTCTAGTGCCTTTTCTCCAGGGACCTCAAGGTCCTTTACAACCATTAGTTAAACATCACAATATGAGTTTGAGGTAAAGTAGATAAGTCCTACCGTACACCTTTTACAGATGGATATACACTAATTGTATGGGCCCCATTACTGTAATATTTGAGCCCATCACAATCTTATTTGATTTAGCCTCACAATACTCTGTGAGGTAGGAGAGTGCTATTATCCACATGGCGATGTGAGTCAGAGAGAGATAAAGAGCTAGATTCACAAAGAAACCTGGGCATGGTGACCCTGTATGTTTCCACATCTAACTTCTAAGTGACTAGAAAATCACTGGGATTCACAAAGTCTGAATTTGGCACTTTGGGTCCAATACAACGTATGGAGAGAGATAGGAACTTCAGAATAGGATTCACAAAAGCCAGCATGCTAAGCAGCTCCTCACTTTAGCTACCCAGTGGGGAGATGCTAAACCAAGGGATGTGCACTCAGCCCCACCCTCTCACAGAAACAGGCAACAAAGACCATTCCACAGGGCAGGTCTGTCCTAAGGATTAATGGGGCCCTATGCAGTATTATTAAACTGGTGCCCCTATGCCTGATGGCAGCCTGGGCTCACGTGTGTATTTTAGATTAGGGTGGTCTTTTGAAAGATTTATTTTAAAAGTATGTCTGAAGATCCAAGCATTTAAGGCTAAAGATGAATACTCAGTTTGTGCATCTAAAAATGTATGCAAGGATTTTTTAGAGATGTGATTTTATAATCTTCAGCAACACACTAATGAAATATTTTTAAAGCAAATTTTAAACTAAGGTTCTGTAGACTAACATGTTCTGAGTAAATATGATAGTAATGCACTGCTGTTTTTGTCAGTAAATTCAGAAACTGACAGTATATACCTGGGGATTGGCAAATGCCTGTTAAATGGCTTCATTGGCTCTTTAACAGTTTCAGTGTTGTTCTAATAGGTCTGGCAGGCTGGAAGCCTTTTTCACTTTTAAGTACTAGATCCCCTCTGGAGGAAGACTTGCCAGGCTGCAGTAGCTAGCTGTGGTGGGAGCCTGCAGGAAGGGTCAGAACAGGGATAGGAAGAGGCGGAAGGGTGGACACTAAGACCCAGGGTTGCCTCAAATTTTCAGGTGCCCGATGCAGCCACATACCTTGTGTATGTCTAAGGAGGGGCCTGCCACAGAGAGGCACCTCCCTCTGTTTGGGATTCTCAGTATCAAACCCTTTCTTGGCATTAGGTGCCTACATCATTCTGGCAAGAAGCTAGGTGCGAGTAGAAGGAAGAGCACCTCCCATATATCTTTTATCCCAATAGTTAGGGTGCTTACCTGGAATATGGGAGACCTGCCCCCCCCCAATTCAATTCCCTCCTCCCACATGAGGGGGAGACAAGATGTGAACGTAGACCTGCCACCTCTCAAGTGAGTGCTCTACCCACAGGGATATGAGATATTCCAATGGCGAATTTAAACAGTTCAAGAATTCAGTCTTCCTGCCCCAGTGGTCTCCACCACCTATGGAAGTGCTCTAACCATCAGGCTACAGAGTCTCATGCTTGCATTATCTCTCTCTCTGATCTAAAGTTTTGTGCATTATTTATCCACTGTGAAACAGCTTCAACAGGAGAAGGGGCTGCAGTGTGCATGCTGAGAGGCAGAAACATAGGTGCCTAGGGAAGTGTTGCTGCAAAAATGTAGGCACCAAGCATCTTTAGGCACCTACAGAATGTGGGAGCAGCTTACTGGGGGCTTTGGGAATCCCATTGAGACCTGATTCTAGGAGTTAGTTGCCTAAAGTTTTTAAGTCACCAAATTAACTTACCCTAGGTTACACAGGAAGTCTGGGGTAGAACAGAGAAC
The DNA here is from genome assembly GCF_965140285.1 of Lepidochelys kempii. Classification (NCBI taxonomy): domain Eukaryota; kingdom Metazoa; phylum Chordata; order Testudines; family Cheloniidae; genus Lepidochelys; species Lepidochelys kempii. The sequence goes on from NC_136381.1 coordinate 31,683,689, forward strand.
TGAATTCAGGTCTTTCACCATGCAGGCTACTATCATAACCACTGGACCATTCCTCCTCCCTAGGATTAAATGAATAAACAGAGATAGAGAGGTTGTACAAAGTCAATGGCAGAGCTAGATAGAAACCAGGAGTACCAGTGCCTTGGTATAAACAGTAGGCCATACTACCTCCTTGGGTAGACCTAAGGTTAGTGTACAGGGTGATGGGATAATTTTATCTATACACAGAGAAAAATAAGCCTAAAAGTCACACATCCAACCTGGAGAGCCTGATGTGCAGGCCCTAGGTTTCATAAACTGACTAGATTCCCCATCTTCCTAGCTGGAAGAGTCACAATTAATGCTTGAATGAACATGGGGAAAGCTGAAATGGAAAGCAATGGAGTGGAGAGCAAAAAAGAGAGACTTTAAATGCTTAAGATTCTATCTTTGGGGATATGATTTCCACAGAATATCAGTTCACAACAAAACCATGAAACAAATCAGAAGAGACAATTTACATTTAAACTAATGCAACCTGAATGTTAGGGATATGGAACAGGTTAATTTCCTTTTTATTTCCATCTGCCAGAATATCTGTGTAAAATTGAATAGTGCCGTCCATCACCATATTATCTGAGCATATTCCACATACAATCAACAGCAATAGTGAAGTCTCCAGTGGGCTTCAAGGAGTCTCTGTCACTTTCCCTTTTGGGGGATAAGAACTCTGCTTGGGGTAGGGATATTCTTTTTGATATTTTAGTGTTTACCTCTTTTGTTCATGATGCTTTGTCAGTGAGAGTAAGAGAACATGAGATTATATGGGTGGAAGGGAAGGAAGGAATAATAATCCCTACCTCTATCCTTCATCTAAATGAAAGTGTTGGTTTGAAGCAACAACTGCTTTCTTATTTTGAGCTAATCTCAGATCATCCTAAATTTGTATTGGAAGTAATGAGTAACAGTCCTTCTTTCTGATTGATTGAGTCATCAATACCTCTCTATTTATTTTTATCATGCTTTTCCAAACACTAACAGCAAACAGATTTTCTCAATCAGAATTTAGAGTAAGAAAAATTATCAAAGCAAGAAAGAACATAAGTAAAAACTCCATGGGGATGTTCCAAAGTGCACTGAAGCCAAGAGAAAGACTCCCATTGACTTCAGTGGGCTTTAGATCAGTAACTATAAGAACACACACTGTATGCAAGTCTCCTGTGGAACAGTAAGTAATAAATTGAACATGAAATCAATACCTGTCTCTCTGTCAAGATTAGCCTAAAGAACTTTAAAAGGTAAAGTATGCAGAAAACAAAGATATAAGAGTTGCATGGCTAAATATACCATACTTTGTGGGATAGCTTGTGTCTGCTTTTGACTTGTGTATTTGACAATCCTAATTAGTGCACTGTATGCTAGAATATTTCCCATAAACTTTTCAGAGTTCTTTATTAGGTTAACAACCTTAAAAATACATCAAAGTAGATATTACAATCCAAAATGGACACAGATGGACAAAGTTCCTATTTAAGGAAATTGTTTGGCAGGTCTTAAAACATATATACTTTAGCTTACCTGAGACGTTTTAGGAAATCAATTTCAGTTCTCTAGGTTTTACTCAAATTACTATAGAATCCTATCTGTTTTATCCCTATTACATTTGATAGAACTTTTCCATAAGTGATATGTAGGTAACATATCACTTGGTAGCTCCCAATATACATTTTAACCTTTAGTCCTCTGTGGTACATTGTTCCTGTATACTATAGACCTCTTTTTTACACTTGAAACAGGTGAACAATTCTCTGAGGTGTCTCAAAGATTGCTATGTTTAGAAATAGAGGACCTTGAAGGGCTCCTGATGTGTCTGTTGCTGAGAATATAAATTCTATATCTTCATAATTGGAATGAGGTTTCAGTACAGATATTTTTCCACACAGTTATACATTGTTTTCCCATAAGGGAGGCATAATGCCATGTGTTATTTTTATGGCTAATGCCATCACCTTCTAGGGTCAAAGGCCAGAGTGGTATATCACTTAATATACAAAAAAGTATGTGAACAAGTAATCTACATGAGTTTATGCATGATATTTTAAGTTCTAAATTATTAAATAGGATATGCTACATAGATGTGTATAAAGCAAGTCTTTAAATCTGTTTATAAAATTTAAGATAATTTATGTTTTTTACAGTTTTTCTCACTGAGAGCCAAATCATGGTACTTACTTCTTTACTACAGTAAAGGACTTCAAATAGAAAAAAAAGGTGAGGAAGACAGGAAAAACAAAAGTGGAAATTTAAAAAAGCACTAAACACAAGGCACATTTCCCAAGAATCCAAACTCAAGTGTTTTAATGACTGCTGCTGGAAAATCCTCCCTTTAAATGACAACTATGCACCCACAAAAATAAAGCAAGGAATACTTCAAGAGATGAGCTCACTTTCAAAAAATAAACTATTAAGAACGAGCTCCTGACTGCAAGTGAATAGCTGGAGATAGGCAGGGATAATGTAGGCATACCAGAAAGGAAAAAGAGAAGGAGTACTAGTGGCACCTTATAAACTAACCAATTTATTTGAGCATAAGCTTTTGTGAGCTACAGCTCATTTCATCGGAAAGTATCTGTTAGGACTGCAAGTGAAAAGAGATTAAAAAACAAATCACATAATGAGTGTTGATTGGCTACATCCCTGCACCCTTCACCATGCCCCAGACTGAGAGGTCTCACAAAGTTCAGAACATTCTCAGCACTTCCTTTTTCTTGTAAAATCCACAGGTTTATCATCTTTAACTCCTGATAGATTTTTTTGTAATAGTAATTGAAAAAGATTCTGTGTATGAGCTAGCAAAGGAAAACTGTAACCAGAAAACAAGATCACCTACTCTTGGTAAAAAGTCCCCAAGTTCAGCGTAGTTCACACTGAACATAGAGTAAAATGCCACTATCCAACCCTCTGGTGCCTTTCCTGAGATGGCAAATTACAAGGGAAGTGCTCTACTTACAGTCACAGTCGGCATCCAACATGATAGCACCCACCAACCGAAAGCAAAGCTGGATAGACAAAATACACAATAAAATATACCCAGCGCATAACCAAAAGTCTCAATAACATTCTAACAGATCTGTGCCTGATGGCATCATTGGCTATACATCTATGGCATGTGAGACCTCAGACCAAGAAGCCTGATTCTGCTCTCACCTGGGTATGAAAGAGGTTTAAGTGAAGAATCAGGCCCAATGGCTTTCAATTTAAAAAGCAAACATACAATAACCAAAAACAGCACTGAAACAGAACAGCTAAACTAAAGACCTGATCCAAAGCCCATGAAAGGCTTCCACTGACTTCAGTAGGCTTTTGACAAGGCCCTAAATCCCAGTTTACAACATGTGATTAATTATGAGTTGGTTGAGTTCAGGATCCTGACGCAGGGAAGAAAGGTAAGCAGCAGGATACAGACCCTGGACTTCAGGAAAGCAGACTTCGACTCCCTCAGGGAACGGATGGCCAGGATCCCCTGGGGGACTAAATTGAAGGGGAAAGGAGTCCAGGAGAGCTGGCTGTATTTCAAGGAATCCCTGTTGAGGTTACAGGGACAAACCATCCCAATGAGTCGAAAGAATAGTAAATATGGCAGGCGACCAGCTTGGCTTAATGGTGAAATCCTAGCGGATCTTAAACATAAAAAAGAAGTTCACAAGAAGTGGAAGGTTGGACATATGACCAGGGAAGAGTATAAAAATATTGCTCGGGCATGTAGGAATGATATCAGGAGGGCCAAATCGCACCTGGAGCTGCAGCTAGCAAGAGATGTCAAGAGTAACAAGAAGGGTTTCTTCAGGTATGTTGGCAACAAGAAGAAAGCCAAGGAAAGTGTGGGCCCCTTACTGAATGAGGGAGGCAACCTAGTGACAGAGGATGTGGAAAAAGCTAATGTACTCAATGCTTTTTTTGCCTCTGTTTTCACTAACAAGGTCAGCTCCCAGACTGCTGCGCTGGGCATCACAAAATGGGGAAGAGATGGCCAGCCCTCGGTGGAGATAGAGGTGGTTAGGGACTATTTAGAAAAGCTGGACATGCACAAGTCCATGGGGCTGGACGAGTTGCATCCGAGAGTGCTGAAGGAATTGGCGGCTGTGATTGCAGAGCCATTGGCCATTATCTTTGAAAACTCGTGGCGAACCGGGGAAGTCCCTGATGACTGGAAAAAGGCTAATGTAGTGCCAATCTTTAAAAAAGGGAAGAAGGAGGATCCTGGGACCTACAGGCCAGTCAGCCTCACCTCAGTCCCTGGAAAAATCATGGAGCAGGTCCTCAAAGAATCAATCCTGATGCACTTGCATGAGAGGAAAGTGATCAGGAAAAGCCAGCATGGATTCACCAAGGGAAGGTCATGCCTGACTAATCTAATCGCCTTTTATGATGAGATTACTGGTTCTGTGGATGAAGGGAAAGCAGTGGATGTATTGTTTCTTGACTTTAGCAAAGCTTTGACACGGTCTCCCACAGTATTCTTGTCAGCAAGTTAAGGAAGTATGGGCTGGATGAATGCACTATAAGGTGGGTAGAAAGCTGGCTAGATTGTCGGGCTCAACGGGTAGTGATCAATGGCTCCATGTCTAGTTGGCAGCCGGTATCAAGTGGAGTCCCCAAGGGTCAGTCCTGGGGCCGGTTTTGTTCAATATCTTCATAAATGATCTGGAGGATGGTGTGGATTGCATTCTCAGCAAATTTGGGGATGATACTAAACTGGGAGGAGTGGTAGATACGCTGGAGGGGAGGGATAGGATACAGAAGGACCTAGACAAATTGGAGGATTGGGCCAAAAGAAATCTGATGAGGTTCAATAAGGATAAGTGCAGGGTCCTGCACTTAGGACGAAAGAATCCAATGCACCGCTACAGACTAGGGACCGAATGGCTAGGCAGCAGTTCTGCAGAAAAGGACCTAGGGGTGACAGTGGACGAGAAGCTGGATATGAGTCAGCAGTGTGCCCTTGTTGCCAAGAAGGCCAATGGCATTTTGGGATGTATAAGTAGGGGCATAGCGAGCAAATCGAGGGACGTGATCGTTCCCCTCTATTCGACATTGGTGAGGCCTCATCTGGAGTACCGTGTCCAGTTTTGGGCCCCACACTACAAGAAGGATGTGGATAAATTGGAGACAGTCCAGCGAAGGGCAACAAAAATGATTAGGGGTCTAGAACATATGAGTTATGAGGAGAAGCTGAGGGAGCTGGGATTGTTTAGCCTGCAGAAGAGAAGAATGAGGGGGGATTTGATAGCTGCTTTCAACTACCTGAAAGGGGGTTCCAAAGAGGATGGCTCTAGACTGTTCTCAATGGTAGCAGATGACAGAACGAGGAGTAATGGTCTCAAGTTGCAGTGGGGGAGGTTTAGATTGGATATTAGGAAAAACTTTTTCACTAAGAGGGTGGTGAAACACTGGAATGCGTTACCTAGGGAGGTGGTAGAATCTCCTTCCTTAGAGGTTTTTAAGGTCAGGCTTGACAAAGCCCTGGCTGGGATGATTTAACTGGGAATTGGTCCTGCTTCGAGCAGGGGGTTGGACTAGATGACCTTCTGGGGTCCCTTCCAACCCTGATATTCTATGATTCTATGATCACTTTGGAGCTAAAAGAGATACCCATATTTGAAAACTGAGGCCAGTTTTAATAATAGGAGTTTTAGCATTTAGAGAGGAATGACTAGTGTACACTGATTCATCTACTGATCTTAACACTACAACTGCTTTAAGGATAATCCTGTGAGACCTATCTCTATCTGACAATGATCAGGCAAATTACACCTGTATCACGTGGTGTAAAAAATATCTGACAACAAAGGGCAAATTGAGCCACCCAAAACCCTCAGTTTGGAAGAGAAACCCACTGGCAAATGAAACCATTGACCATTACGACCTACAGTAGAACTTCAGAGTTACTAACATCTTGGGAATGGAAGTTGTTCGTAACTCTGAACAAGATGTCATGGTTGTTCTTTCAAAAGTTTACAACTGAACATTGACTTAATACAGCTTCGAAACTTTACTATGCAGAAGAAAAATTCTACTTTTCCTTTATTTTTTAATAGTTTATGTTTAACACAGTACTCTACTCTATTTGTTTTGGTTTTTTTGTTTGTTTTTTGTCTCTGCTGCTGCCTGATTGCATACGTCTGGTTCCAAATGAGGTGTGTGATAGGCTGGTCAGTTCGTAATTCTCCTGCTTGTAACTCTGAGGTTCTACTATATGTAATAAGTAAGGCTATGAGTCAGTCATGAGTATTTTTAGTAAAAGTCATGGACAAGAAACAAAATTCATGGGCCCCTGACCTGTCTATGACTTATATTATAAATACCCCTGATTTATACCCTGGGGAGCCGCTGCTCCAGGGGGGTGGGGTCAGTGGCACCTGCTGTTGGGGGCCATCCCAGGATCACCGCCGGGGGCTGCCGAGCAGCAGCTGCTCCAGCCGCCCCCCAGGACCACTGCTGGAGGAGTGAGGGGGGCTACTGATTGGGGTGGGGGACCAGGGAACTGCTGCGGTGGGGGCAAGGCCAGCGGCACCAGATGCCCAGGGCAGCCTCAGGACCACTGCTGGGGGCCGCTGAGCAGCACCTACTCCAGCCACCACCCCCGTCCCCCAGGACCACTGCTGAAGCAGTCCCTGGGGCCAGCTGCACCAGCTGCTGCTTGTGCTGTCCCTGGGGACGTTTAGGTCTGTCACAGTTCTCCAACAAAAAACTTCAAAAACAGACTCCAATGAGAAACTGTAGATTCGGAATTAATTTGTAAACTGGACATCATTAAATTAGGCTTGAATAAAGATTGGGAGTAGATGGGTCATTACACAAAGTACAAACTATTTTCCCATGCTAATTATTTCCCCCTACTGTTACTCACACCTTCTTGTCAACTGTTTGAAATGGGCCATCCTGATTATCACTACAAAAGCTTTTTTTTCTCCCGCTCATAATAGCCCACCTTAATTGATTGGTCTCATTACAGTTGGTATGGCAACACCCATTTTTTCATGTTCTTTGTGTATATCTATCATCCTACTGTATTTTTCACTGCATGGATCTGATGAAGTGGGTTTTAGCCCACGAAAGCTTATGCCCAATTAAATTTGTTAGTCTCTAAGTTGCCACAAGTACTCCTTGGGTTTTTTTGCTGATACAGACTAACACAGCTACCACTCTGAAGTAAGTAATTAGTAAGTAGATGGCACTTCATAGAAATAATATGCCAGCATGAAGCTTTTGAATTATAGCTTTTGAAAACTCTCTTTAAGATATAAAACAAAAAAATCCCCTGAAGAAGAAAAAGTTCAAAAATAAAATATTCCTGTCATTGCATTTAGATAATGTTTTAAATACTTTTTTACTAAATTAACACATTGTAACCATAATGCTACATTTTAATATCAATAACATTCACATCAAACTCTGACAGCCAACACATGTTTTCTTCATGAGATGCTGCTCCTGTCAGAGCAGTCTTTTTTCTTTTGTGAACTACAAAGGAAATATAAATAACATGATACACTCTTGCCTAACAAAGGTGAAAATGAAAGATACTGAAAGTGTTCAAATGTTCTCGTGTGCTAATAATTTGTTTTGAGTCAAAAATAAACAAACACTTTCTATACCATTCACCTGATATATATTTATTACAAAGTTTTGCAGGAGCAATTTCCATTCTGATGTGTTCTTTCACAGATTGTGTTGTCAAAAAGTGAAGGAGAATGGAGAACTGAGGATCAAGAACAGATCATTTACAGATTGAGCAGGATAATCTATTCATAAAGTTAAAGAAACATACCATAACTTTCACAGCTATTATAAGGAGAGACGCTACACTAAGTAGTTTCCATAAGAAGATTCTATGAAATCACATCCACAAACTTTCATCCTTATAAATGCATACAGATTTAAATCAAAAGGAGACAGACAAAAGACTATTTGTATTGGCAAAAGACATGAGGTCTGAAAACACTGGTTAGTTCATACACCGGAAAAAAAAAAGAGTAGTAAATGTCTGAAAATTTATCTAGATCCACCTTAGATGGACAATAGTATACTGCAAACTTCAATCATTTAGCAATTATGCTAACTTTTACTCAAAAAAACAAAAAACAGAGACCCCTTTTCTAAGATATGTTGCTAAAAGCATGGTCAATATATACTACTGAGGATAGATGGGATGGAGAACAGCATTTTTGGAGAAACACACTCACTTTCAGATTCACACATCCATAAATCAAAATAAAGTTTAAGAAATACATTTGGCCTTAAGCATCTACTTGTGAATCATTCAAATATAAATTGTATGTAGCTGAGGCCTGACCTGGCATGACATGAGTAATTAACACATGGAGGGAGACCTCATTTCTTGAAGGATAATATTAGGAAGGTAAACAGATCATTAGTTTGAAAAAAGACAATGTCTGAGCCAGCTAAGATAAGAGGGAGAACATCCAGGTAACCATTTATTGACAAATGGACATGGTAAATTAGGAATGTAGAGATGAGGTAAAGGGTAGGTTGAGCATGGACAGTATATGGACAGAGCATATTGCACAGGGATTGGTACCTGCAAAGTAACCAAGCCAATCCAAAAATTTGTGATTTAATGCATAGTAAATGCAATGAGATGTGTAAATGTATGTAATGGGAGAGGGTTTCTGTATAATTTTGGGTCTGTGGTATGCCTGGCCCCTACACTTGAGTCTGATCAACATAGTGTGGTGTTTCTGTGTGCCAAGTAAAGGAACCCGAGTGATGAAATCTGGAGTCAAACTGAGTTTTTGGATCCCAGAGAACTAGGTGAAATTTTCTCCCAGAACTAGACAAGATGTTCTGGATAAGCCAAGTGGAAGAAGTGTTGGTGGGAACCCCAACAATGTTAACATCCCAAGCACTGGTTTTGGAATGGATGGTAAAACAGGAGTTACCATAACAGGTCCTAATACATGTCCATGCTATTATATAGCATTATTGATATAAAGGTCATTGTGACTTAATATCAGATCCTTTCAAGAAAAGTATTTTTGCACACTGTGGTTATTTAAAAAATGATACTAGGATAGAGATAATTAGGTGCTGGTGGTATTTTTTGTTGTTGTTGTTGTTTGATCATTCATAGTAACACCAAGAAAGAACAGAAATGCCATGCTCTGTAGGTGCTAGTACCAAACAAGCTATTTAAAGGCCTTTCACATGTGAAATATACAGACATAATTCTGGATTCTCCATAAAATACATGCATTAAAAGTTATTGTGCTCTCCATAAATCCCACCATCTCAGGGACATTTTTCCATCACAAGCCCTAATTTGGTATGAGGTTTTATAAGTCCAGTCTTTTAAAGTGTGTGCAGCTGATATGCTGCTTGCAAGTGATCACCCGAGATGTATTTTGTTTGTTTACATGTTACCAAAGCCAGAATGTATTATAGCACATTTATTCACTTGGACAGTATTACAATGCTATAATTCTCCAGGTTTATATTTTTGGTTCTGTGTCAAAACTGGAGGGTCAGGGTATATCTACACTGCAATTAAAAACTCATGGCTGGCCCATGCCAGCTAACACAGGCTAGAGATACGGGACTGTTTACTTGTACTATAGACATTTGGGCTTGGGCTGCAGCCTATGCTCTGGGACCATCCCACCTCACAGAGTCCTAGAGCCCATATTCCAGCCTGATCCTCTACACTGCAATTAAACAGCCCCTCAGCCCTAGGCAGAGTCAGCTGGCAGAGGCCAGCCCTGAGTTTTAACTGCAGTGTGGACATACCCATAAAGCCTGATTTTTTCTCACATCACTTTTACAGTGCTGTAATTCTACTAGTTTCAGTGGAGTTACTCCTGATTAATACTGATATAAATGAGAGGAGAGACACTTCTTTAGAATTTAAGGTGAATTGAGCTCTCTGTATGGGGAGCGGAAGAAGCAATGGAAACTGCCGGCTGCTTGGTAGCGCCAAGCTACCTTTTCTTTCTCAGAGAGGGAGTCAGTTATGCTGCACCTCTTGTAGGAATTCAAAGTTCTGCTCCCCCATTCTGGTATCAAGAGACATAGCGGCGTGCCCTCTTCTGGTCAGTTCTGCACTCAGTGTGCCTGAATGGGATCAGCATGAGCTGGACCAGGCTGTCAGCAGAAAATTGGGCAGTACGGTTTACTGGCCCACTTTGAATCTTGCCCATGTGGTACTTGTCTTCCTTTTGTTCTAGCATTGATCCTAACTGAAAACATGTTGGCTCAGGGAAAGGGTCTAATTTTAAGACAAAGGCCACAGATTTCAGAAGCTTCCAAGGTAGGACATCAGCTTACAGGCATTGAAAACATGAGTAACTACAAGTGGCGACCTCTCCTAAGAAAGGTTTCCTAACTTCCAGGCAATGTTGCTGGCAACTGATTGAATTGAAGCTTTTAACTCTGAGTCACTGGAAAAATGTAGAAGCATTTCTGATTTGGAAGAGGGGGGGAAAGGAAAACACCACAGAACATGACACATTTCTGATGCCCTGATAAAGGAGAACAAGATGTCAACAAAATATAATAGACATTTAAAACCCCCCAAAAGTCCTTGCTGTTTCCTTGAAGATGAACGGATTTTGAAAAACTTGACATTTCTTCCTGTACTTTTACTAAAAATTCAAATGTTTGAGAATCTTGACTCAAAGTTTTTATTTCTATTTTTCACTGATCACTGACACTTGTCTTAGCAACTGCCACATTTTATTTTTCAGAAGGGTTTTGCTGTTTCAAATGGCTCCAGTGAAAATACAAGCAAGAGAGGAAATCCTTGCCCTGTTGAAGTCAATGAGAGTCAGCAATGACTTCAGTGGGGCCATGGTTTCACTCAATGTACCACTTGCAAAGTCTCACATTAAAAATTATTCAAGTGAGACATTCATTTAAAATACTTAGAATTATTGTGAATATCGTGTATGATCTAGGAATAAGTGCATACATTTCATTTTAGACATAGCTGGAAAGCGTATTTCTGAATTACATAAGCGAGTAAATAGATTTGATAAAATTAAGGAACCAGAAGCTATGAATGTCAAAGGCTCCTATCTGGAAAGAGCTGATATGAGGTCATAGTTTCTTAACAGACAATTAATAAGATTTTTTTAACATGCTGATAATGTTCTTCTATTACATAATTTTATTTTAGGAGTTATGTGTTACATACACAAATAATAACGGTGGGTTTCTTTTTCTTTCTGACTTTTTACAAAGCTATTTATTTTTAAATGATTTTAACAAATTCAATCATTTTCACAGTACATGGCTAGTAGAAAACAAGGGCAGGCCACAGAGTTGCAGACACAGATCTGAATTTGACTGATTAAGAGCAAAACATATTTTATTGTCTTTATCAATTCTAAACCCTGAAAAATGGAGAAAGACCCGTATTTGCTTTGTGGCTGCCAATGCCCCCATAAAAACATGCTTAGAAACCAGTGAAATATCACTGAATTTTTGAATACTTCTCATATTAAAAGTAGGAGGTTGTTCAGATTTTTCTGAATCATTTCTTTATCCTTGTATATTCTTAAATAGATAATAACAGAACTTTGTCTCCAAGGATTTTGTCTTAAAATTAAGGGCCAGATGTTTCTGTTCTGAAATTGAACCTGCTGAAAGGGAAAACTCCACTGTAAGTCCTACACTCTACCTCCCCACAAGGTCTCTGCTCCTGCTTTGTAATAGGAGGGATTTGTGGAGACAAGGTAGGGCAGGGCATTGCATTATGTGGATCACTAAGATCCATGAGAGAAGTGGAGGGCTGCCATATGGTTGAGTAAATTCCTGTCCGAGAAGGTCATGCTGGCTGCATGCCAGATGTCAAAACAATTGGTAGGAGGTATGGTCCGGCAGATTTTCTGACAGAAGAAGAAAAATCATTTAGTTAGTCTGTATGGACCCTTCAGGGGGAGGGAAAGTGGTACTGTTCAAAATGTTTTGTCAAAATTAGATTTAGAAGAAGAACAGAGAGGAAATTGATGAAAGTTGTTTTCTGATTAACTCTAAGTGGAACCAAAAACTTGGGCTTAACTGGTGTGTGGTTGGAGGGCTGACTACTTAGGCTGATACAAGAGCTTTTTCAGCTCCTCTGTTCTGTCAGGAATACAGCATTAAGAACATTGCCCCACCAACCACTCGTTGAAGCCAGGGAAAGATTGAAATTAAACTTATCTAAATTAGTAAAAATGGAGCGGTGATGCTGAGTCCTAATGTTAAGATACATATAAATGTGCAATTGTTTATAAGTTATAAGGATTTAATAACTAATAAAGACAGTTTAAAGTGGTCACAGCTAGAAATAACAAGATGGTGGTTGTGGAATAATCCGGCCTATTGAAAACAGGCAGGTTAAGGAGTGATAAAGGTCACTCCAAAACCTGAAGGGAGGGGTCACTCGAGCATGGTGCAGGTTTTCAGTCAGGTTCAGCTTTGATTGACAGAGGAGTTCAGCAGCTGTGATTGGTTCATAAGAACAGACTAATCAAGGAAGGCTTAAAGATGATTGGTGGATGGGTATGCTAATGAAAAGGATTGAGGAAATAACCAATCAGAATAGGTCAAAACTGTATATAAGGCAGAGAACTGACTGGCTTGAGTCAGTCAATATAAGAACAGGTGGAGAAATAGGAGATGAAGAAAAAAGATTAGAAGAGAGCTGAAATAACTGAAGAAGGTAGGAACTGTGGCAGCAGCAACAGCTAAGAAGTGACATGACAGAATAGAAAGACCATTTGACAGAGCAGAGGGAAAAGAAGATGGCAGAGAAGTGAACATCATGGTCACAGTATGAGGAACCAATAGGAAGTATGTGTATGGATGCCTGGGATAATAAAGTTGGATGTTTTTGTGTGTGTGTGTGTGTGTGTGTGTTATTACTAACTGTACAGTTTTAATGTTTAAGAATTTGCTGTCAGCATCCTACATGGGACTGATCATTGTATGTAGAATGGATTCAGAGTAGCAGCCGTGTTCATCTGTATCTGCAAAAAGAAAAGGAGTACTTGTGGCACCTTATAGACTAAGAAATTTATCTGAGCATAAGCTTTTGTGAGCTACAGCTCACTTCACTTCGCATGCATCCTATGAAGTGAGCTGTAGCTCACGAAAGCTTATGATCAAATAAATTTCTTGGTCTCTAAGGTGCCACAAGTACTCCTTTCTTTTTTTGTATGTAGAATGTAACCATTTAAAAGCTATTTCCAACTGTATAGTATTGCAGTATTGGGTATTTTGATATGCATACCTGTTCAAATGGAATTTATATTTGTTTCTTTATATGCTTTTAAGGTTTATTGTATCAGAGAATATTGGAATATTGAATAAAGATTATTTTGTTTTTCAAAGAATTACTGTCTGAGTGTCAATCTTTCAATTACAAAAGTGTATACATGTCCTCCCAAAAGATAACAGAGTTAGTCTATCCTGGGGAAGTTTTCCAAGGGTTAGAGTGAAACACTTAATTAAATTCTGGCAATTCCTCTGGTGTGGCCTATCTTTCACCTACCAAAACAGACAAATTGACAAGTCACTGCTGATATAGACAGGCTTTTGTGAGGGTGTCTTGAGTCTGATTTTGGGGGTCACAAGACCAGTGGTATCAGTCATATCACTCTAAATTTAAATCCCCTACTGATGTTAATGGAACATCCATTATGCATTGTGGGGAGTATATATACCTGCATTTATATAACAGCCCTCAATTGTAATAAAACATGGAATTCAGCCCTATCATTCAAATGAGTTTGAAAACAGATTTAGGTAAAGTGGTCAGTTGTTGCCAGGGAGTTAATGGGTCAAGCTGTGGGATGGACTGCTGATTCCAACTATCTATCAGTACATCCACCCATCCACTTTACAACTGATTACTGCCTAAGAAGGAGCATCACAAATTCTCAAAACAAAAATCTTAGGATTTAAAATATCATATTCAGTTTGTTATCCAACAGAGATTTAGATATCATTTAAGTGCTTAGTATTCCTCTGTGTACTAAAGTGTATCATCTTTATCCTTTCAAGGCAGGTTCTATTCAACTGTTATTATTTTTCAGTATTTGTACATAGCTTACTACTAAAGTTGGAATCAGTAACATCAATAAATAAATATTATTCTTTTCATCTATTTCCCATGGATATGAGAAGACTCACTTATTTTAAATAATAGGATTATTTATAAAATTAACAACTTTACTCAAAAATAAAGTTATTCAAAAATGTTGGTGGAGGCAACTATGACAGGTTCTCCCCCAGGGTGCCAGCTGAAACTGGGGTACCACTGAGCCCCCCAACCAATGAGCCTGGGCTTCCTCTCACGCTGTGCTGCTGTGACAAGCTGCAGACCTGATCCCGGTCCTACACTTCCACCAGGATCCACACAGGTAGGGTCACACCCAACTGCAGTTACATGCAGGCTCTCTGACCAGCCACTGCATGAACCAACAATAGAAAGGCTACAACCAAGATAACGTCCAGCTCCCCAGGCATGCACCCCCTCTGGAGTACCCAAAATTATACTGTCCTTCACTGCACAGGAAACTTTACAGTGTAAGCTCATAGAGTTCACCTCTCCCTCAATGTGGAGAGGAAATACACCAAACCTGTGCTAAATTAAATTGAGATTTTTTTCCTCAGATACCTCACTTAAAGGCACACTAGGTTTAATTTAAAACATAAAACAGGTATATTACGTACAAAAGATAGATTTTAAGTGATTATAAGGGATAGCAAATGGATCAAAGCAGATTACCTTGTAAATAAACAAAGAGGCAAACTAAGTTTAACATACAAGAAAGATAGGAATTGAATTAACAATCTCTCACCCTGATTGATGATGCAAGCAGGCTGAAGATTCTTAAGGGACAAGCTGCACTTGCTTTACAGCTTGGAATCCCCAAGTCTTTCATACTCAGGATAGAAACCCCTTTAGCCTGCGTCCAGCACTTCCCCCAGTTCAGTCCTTGTTCCTCAGGTGTTTCCAGGAGTCCTCTTGTGTGGGGAGTGAAGAACAACAGATGATGTCACACCCTGCCTTATATAGCTTTAGCATATGGTGGGAACCCTTTGTCCCAAACTCAGTGTGTGGAAAAACACTGACATCCCAAGATGGAGTCCAGAATCATGTGGCTTGGTTACATGCCCTTGCATACCTGGCTGAGTCATAGCAGTCATTACTTACAGGCTGTCTGGAATGTTCACAGGAACGTTAAGTTCTTCCAGGGTCCATTGTCTTTGCTGATGGCCCATCAGCACTGTCTGGCTTTTTCACTGTTGTACCAGAAAGGCTAGTTGTGGGTGTCAACCAGAGTAAGCAGGATTGAAATACAGATACACAGTCAATATTCCTAACTTTAGATACAAAAATGATACATGCATACAAATAGGATAATCGTATTTAGCAAATCATAACTTTTCCAAAGACACCTCACATCACCTATTTTGTACAAAATGCATCATCATTATGCCATAATCATATCATAATAATATCCCTATGAAGAATACGGGGTGCAGTGTCACAGAGACAATGAGGGAAGACAGCCAAACTTGAATTTTTCCAAAGCAAGCTGTTGTTATTTAATATTATCAAGGGATCAAAAGTACTGTGTTTGGCAAGGTGGTAAGGCTGCTGATCGCATAGTCATTAAAGGAACTCAAAGCTACCCATATGATATCCTTCCGGGATTTGTTAGGGTGGAACTTCCTTGGGTTGTCTGTATTTGATTTTACTACAAGCAAAATTCCTGTATGGATCAAAGACCAGAGTCCTGATATGTGTGTTAAGCTGTTAGAATTTAAGATTTCTATCTTTTTTTTAAAAATTTCTTCATGAATGTTGGTCTTACTGTTTGATCTTTCCTCCCTCCAGGCTATTTAACTGTTCTAAAACCAACTCCATGCTACAGTTCTATTGGGAATTTTTTTTTTTTTTTGCTGGTAATATCTTTGTTTGATGTTTGTTTGAAGTGCACTCTTGTTGTTGTATTGTCTGTCTGAAAGAATCATTTAATGAATAAATCCCACAGCTAAACCTTTTCAAATTATGCTATTAAAGTAAGTTTTGAAAAGGGAAGAACTCTTCCCCACCCTCCCACTATATTCAAATAAATTTGAGGTTCTTATTCAAATGAATAAGTAAAACAAAGCTTTCAGAGTCAGGTATACTGGTGGAGGCTATGCCATAGGAGACAGGTCTCTGTTAAGGGTGCGCAGAGGTGTACCAGAAAGCAGTGGTTCTCAAACTTTTTTTTCCACGGACCAGCTGAAAATTGCTGAGGTTCTCGGCGGACCACTTAATGATCTTTCCAAATGTCATTTGTACCATTAGCTAACTATTGTAAAGCTTTGAATAGAAGTACTTCATAAAAAAACTTAATAATAATGAACTTTTTTGTTCTACAAATAAAAGCACACAACTGATATTTTAATCTCAGTAGTCTTACCTTTCTAAAGCAATGGATGTGCCCTCTCTCCCCCACCACAGCAGCCACAGAACTGAGGCCAAGGCCACCACCTCACCTTACATGTGTGTCTTCTCCAGGGTACAGGAACCTAATTTGTGGAACCATGACTTTGTGCACCTTAGAGAGAACTATCCACGGAGCACCAGAATGGAACTTGTGGACCACAGTTTGAGAACCTCTGCCATAAGGAAAGCACTGGGGGGCATTCCCTCTGAACTCCCTGGTGTGTTGGGTTGAGTACAACATACTACACCCCTTTAACCAAAGCTTGATAGTACACTGGGAGCTTGGGGGAGAAGGGGCTCTGTTTTTTCTCACCCCTGCTCCGTCCCTTTGGGGAGCATCTCAAGAGTTCTAGTCATCTGAGCACAGGAAATGCAAATCTGATCTCACTAAGGGCAGAGAAGTGCCTTCCTGCCTCGTTTCCTGCTGCACATCTGTATAAGGGCTGGCCAGAATCTAGCCCGAAATCATTCTCTAACAAAAGAGGGGAGATCAGTACAGAAAGCTCTGCCAAGCGATAGTCTAAATAATACTTAGTTCTGACATGAGTGCTGAGGACTGGACTAAATAACCTCTTGGGGTCCATTCTAGTCCTATGATTCTAACTACTGCAACCAATCTGATTTTCTGTCAGAGAGGTTTTAAAAAGTAAAATCGTAGGCCAACCCCCCTGCATTCAACCTCTCAATCACAGGAAGCAGAGACTACATAAACTGCACAAATCCAACATGTATACATGGAAAGAGGGAATGCCACTCCTGAAGCATTATACTTCTCTTTGGGAGGTACTGGGGTGGAGAAAGGAATCCTTCTTGACCCTAGCAGTGATCATTAGCTTGTAATGCTGATGCATGGGAGATGATTATTTCCAACCCTTGTATTGTGATGGACATAGGATATCTTGACTTTAGCAAAGCTTTTGATACGGTCTCCCACAGTATTCTTGCCAGCAAGTTAAAAAAGCATGAATTGGATGATTGGACTATAAGGTGGACAGAAAGCTGGCCAGATCATCGGGCTCAATGGCTAGTGATCAATGGCTCAAAGTCTAGTTGGCAGCTGGTATTAAGTGGAGTGCCCCAGGGGTCAGTCCTTGGGCTGGTTTTGTTCAACATCTTCATTAATGATTTGGATGATGGGATGGATTGCACCCTCAACAAGTTTGCAGATGACACTAAGCTGAGGGGAGAGGTAGATACGCTGGAGGATAGGGATAGGCTCCAGAGTGACCTCGACAAATTGGAGGCAGGGGCGGCGAGTTGTATGGCCTGTGATGCCCAGGTTTGAGCAAATTTACAGCCCAGGGAGCCTGGATCCACCAATGTTCTGGGCCGGGTCTCTCCCCTGGCCCTGCCTGCCGCCCCTCTGCAACTCCTCTGAGCGTCTCTGCCTTCCCTAGGTGCGCTCCCTCACCAGCTGCTGCCCGTTACAAGGGGAGGTGCCAGGGGGCAGGCTGAGGCAGCTGCTGTGCTTGCGGAGGGAGGAGGGAAGGAGGCACAGAGCAGCCCTCCCCCCCCCAGCAGGTGACTCCAAGTCAACTCCGAGGGTGGGGGGCTTATCCTGGCTCGACCTCCTGAGTAGCACCCTGATGCGGGGTGGGGAGGACTTGGGTGAGTGTTGTGCCGTGGGAGGGGAAGGGTCCACCGTCCCCCAAAGCTCGCTGTTGCTGGTGGGGACAGGGCTGGGAGGAGCCCTCCTCTCTGGCCCCCTCGCCAGCTCCGGGGCAGCCTGCCTGCTGCACCCCAAACTCCTTATCCCTGGCCCAAACCTACACCCCCTCCTGCACCCCAACGCTCTGTCCCAGCCCAGAATCTGCATGCAGCACCCAAACCCCCTTCCACACCCCACCCCACACGCCCTCCTGAACCCCAACCTACCGCCCCATCCCAGAGCCTGAACCCCCCCACACCCAAACTCCCTCCCAGAGCCTTAGGCAGGTGCGGGGGCGGGGCAGGACTTGGATCCATTCTGGGCATCACCAAAAATTATACAAACCTGCTGCCCCTGATTGGAGGATTGGGCCAAAAGAAATCTGATGAGGTTCAACAAGGACAAGTGCAGAGTCCTGCACTTAGGACGGAAGAATCCCATGCACCGCTACAGGCTGGGGACCGACTGGCTAAGTGGTAGTTCTGCAGAAAAGGACCTGGGGATTACAGTGGATGAGAAGCTGCATAAGAGTCAAGAGTGTGCCCTTGTTGCCAAGAAGGCTAACACATTTGTGCTGCATTGATAGGAGCATTGCCAGCAGATCGAGGGAAGTGATTATTCCCCTCTGTTCGGCACTAGTGAAGCCACATGTGCAGTATTGTGTCCAGTTTTGGGCCCCCCACTACAGAAAGGATGTGGACAATTTGGAGAGAGTCCAGCAGAAGGTAGCAAAAATGATCAGGGGGCTGGGGCACATGACTTTAGAGGAGAGGTTGAGGGAAATGGGCTTATTTGGTCTGCAGAAGAGAAGAGTGGGGGAGGAGGGAATTTGATAGCAGCCTTCAACTACCTGAAGGGGGTTTCCAAAGAGGATGGAGTTAGGCTTTTCTCAGTCGTGGCAGATGACAGAACAAAGAGCAAGTTGCAGTCGCAGAGGTCTAGGTTGGATATTAGGAAAAACTAATTCACTAGGAGGTGGTGAAGCACTGGAATGCGTTACCTAGGGAGGTGGTGGACCCTCCATCCTTAGAGGTTTTTAGGGCCCAGCTTGACAAAGCCCTGGCTGGGATGATTTAATTGGGGTTGGTCCTGTTTTGAGCAGGGGATTGGACTAGATGACCTCCTGAGGTCTCTTCCAATCCTGATATTCTGTGATTCTATTAAGGTGAATGGCAAAAGTCATATAGACTGACCTGGAGCAGTATCAGGTTCAATATGTAAACCATCCATTGGCAAGACTAAATACAACAGTGAACTGTGCGAGCTGTTAACACTTAGGTGCATTGTAGAGAAATGGCTGTTTGAAGAGAACTGTGCTAATGCAAACTAGGAACCTTTTAGTTCACACCTGCACTATTCACATAAGGGAGTAACAGTGCAGCACTTCTGCGCACACTGCTATTCATACCCCTTTAGTTCAAACTGCAGGGCACTGTAGACAAGACTTAAGAAAGGTTAAGTCCTTGTTTGGTCTAGCTCTCAGAGAGGTTTCATTCTGTCCTCTGTTCTGGTTGTGTTTATTGATATAGATGAATAAATACCATAAACTGAAGTTTCTGATAGCAGCAACTTGCTTGTCTGTGTTTTAAATTAATCTTCTATACAAAGAGACTATAAACAGGCATGCAATGCTATTAATCATGCTGACCTTTCTAAATAGTAATAATAATGGTTTAACCCATTTTTTTTCTTAACACAGGATAGGAGACAGAAAATAATTATTTTTCTACAAGCTTTTCAAAACATTTTGTAACTGTTTCAGTTGATGCTGAAAGGAAAAAAAACATTTATTCTAAATGAAAACAATAGTCCATATATAAGTAGTTGTTCTATGTAAGTGTGGATATATGCACTGAATGCTATGAATTTGTCAAGGAATATTTTCCTTTTCATCCAGTCTTCCAGAATTACAAATTAAAGCCATTGTTAGGTTAAAAATAGTTTGGAGTTTCCCATCTCTGAATAAGATTCACTTATTTCCCATCTGACTAACTTAAAGTGAGCTTAGCTTTATCTTGGATGCCTCCAGTAATGCTTCCCCCAAACCCCATGTTCAAAAATATTTGTTGTTTTCAGTATTGCTGTGTGAATAACTTAAATTATTCCATAAGTACTTGTTTGGATTTTTAAATACATTTGGTCCAAACACCTTTCATATTCACTTTTCTACTTCATAAAGTAAATTTCCAAGCATATGAAAGATTTGAAGAAATCTAATTTTAGAATCACAAACATACACAGGTTCTGTCAGGGAATAGAAACACTAGTATGAGCACGGCTATGGTACTCGCATGGACCCACAGTATGCCAACATTTTTATGGCTGACTTAGAACAACGCTTCCTCAGCTCTCGTCCCCTAACGCCCCTACTCTACTTGCGCTACATTGATGACATCTTCATCATCTGGACACATGGAAAAGAAGCCCTTGAGGAATTCCACCATGATTTCAACAATTTCCATCCCACCATCAACTTCAGCCTGGTCAAGTCCACACAAGAGATCCACTTCCTGGACACTAATAAGCAATGGTCACATAAACACCATCCTATACCGGAAACCTACTGACCGCTATACTTACCTACATCTCTCCAGCTTTCATCCAGACCACATCACACAATTCATTGTCTACAGCCAAGCTTTAAGATACAACCACATTTGCTCCAGTCCCTCAGACAGAGACAAACACCTATGAGATCTCTATCAAGCATTCTTAAAACTACAATACCCACCCGCTGAAGTGAAGAAACAGATTGACAGAGCCAGAAGAATACTCAGATGTCATCTACTCCAGGAAAGGCCCAACAAAGAAAGTAACAGAGCACCACTAGCCATCACCTTCAGCCCCCAACTAAAACCTCTCCAGCACATCATCAAGGATCTACAACCTATCCTGAAGGACGACCCATCACTCTCACAGATCTTGGGAGACAAGCCAGTACTCGCTTACAGACAGCCCCACAACCTGAAGCAAATACTCACCAGCAACCACACACCAACAACAAAAACACTAACCCAGGAACCTATCCTTACAACAAAGCCCGTTGCCAACTCTGTCCATATATCTATTCAAGGGACACCATCATAGGACCTAATCACATCACATCAGCCACACCATCAGAGGCTCGTTCACCTGCACATCTACCAATGTGATATATGCCATCATGTGCCAGCAATGCCCCTCTGCCATGTACATTGGCCAAACCGGACAGTCTCTATGCAAAAGAATAAATGGACACAAATCAGATGTCAAGAATTATAACATTCAAAAACCAGTCGGCCAACACGTCAACCTCCCTGGTCACTCCAATGAGAAATTGCAGAATTGGAATTAATTTGCAAACTGGACACCATTAAATTAGGCTTGAATAAAGGCTGGGAGTGGATGGGTCATTACACAAAGTAAAAACTATTTCCCCATGCTAATTTTCCCCTACTGTTACTCACACCTTCTTGTCAAGTGTTGGAAATGGGCCATCCTGATTATCACTACAAATGTTTTTTTTTCCTCCCGCTGATAATAGCCCACCTTAATTGATTACTCTTTTTATAGTTGGTATGGCAATACCATTTTTTCATGTTCTCTGTATATATATATATATATATATATATATCTTCCTACTGTATTTTCCACTGCATGCATCTGATGAAGTGGGTTTTAGCCCATGAAAGCTTATGCCCAAATAAATATGTTAGTCTCTAAGGTGCCACAAGTACTCCTCATTCTCTTAATATGAGACGTTACTCACCAATCAAAACTAATCAGCACTGTCTGAATGCCCCATAATGAATACTGGGAAAGAAAGTGTTTACAAGCATTTCATGGAGCTAAAAATATTCACAGGTCCCATGTCTTAAAAATCTTATTAGTAATTGCCACACAGCCCTGGTAAATCTCCCCTTCCTGGACACTCACCAGGCTTCTGGGTTTGGATTTCACAATGTTGGGCCCCAAGTGCTTTAAGTTTTCAGAGTCTGCGTGGAGTCCAGGCCCTGCCTCTGGCTGGGGGTTTATAGACAGATCCACTGTCTAGCACCCTTTCCTGAGAGTTAAGATCTTGAAGTCCACAGAACTAGACCCTGATATACCAGTTGCTTTAAATACACTCTTCCCAGAGCTCCAACATTGTGGGCACTCTGGATTACATCTTCAGGGACACTTGATAGGTGTAACTATAGTCTTACAAAGCTTTCTAAACACATTTACTCTGTATTTTGAATAGCACTAAAGAGATAAAGATCCAAACAAAAAATAATAAAACCTACATGCATTTCCCTTACTCAGTTTCCTCACCACTCTTCACTTAGGTCAGAATCCCCTAGGGTGTCCAGGATGATTCTCCTGCAGCTCATGGCTTCTCCTCTGAGTCATGGAGTCAGTCATGTGCCCTTCAACAACCTCCTGTCTCTTTTGTCAGGTTATCAAAGTCCCTCAGCAGGCGATCCATTGCTTAGTTATCTCCCACCTGGAGTTCAGACTTCAAACATTGATTTGCCCCAAGTGGCAGCCATCTCTGTGTCCACGGATGTTCTATTTAATGGACTATCATTAAAGTTTAATAACTCTTCACTTGGCCCTGTTCCAGGAACAAGAATTTCTCCTGCCACATGCTGTAGCTTTAACCAGAATTCACTATCTGTACATAGACAAATCATAAAAATCATCACAGCAATTTAGATAAGGAAATTTGATTTTTAAGAATAATCTATATGACTTTTAACCAAATAGTGTTTTCTAAACTAATCTGCCACCTGATTCTCTTCATTCTTACACCAAGTTAATAACATTGACGTTGGTGTAGTTACTCCAGATTTACACCAATGTGAGACCAAACTAAGCACCGTAATTTGCTTTTTACTAAATTGTTTGGTTACTATTTGCATAGAAACATCCCCTTATTGAGCTTTTCACAAATTTAATGGTCTATGTTATAGATTCATCCAAGGCCAGGAGAGACCATTGTGATCATGTAGTCTGACCTCCGGTATAGTAAGGGCTATAGAACTTCCACAACAATAATTCAGGAAGCATATATTTTAGAAAAACATCCAATCCAAAAAATCCAATGATTTTAAAATTGTCAGTGATGCAGAATCCACCACAACCCTTGGTAAGATGTTCCATTGGTTAATTACTGTCATCATTTACACCAATTACTCTCACTATTTACACCATATTTCCAGTCTGAATTTATCTATCTTCAGCTTTTTCTGCAAGATTGAAGATCCCATTACTAAATATTTATTCCCCATGTAAATACTTATAAATCAAGTCACCGCTTAATCTTCTCTTTGTTAAGCTAAATAGATTGAGCTCTTCAAGTCTATCACTATAAGGCATGTTTTCTAATTTTTTAATCATTCTCATGGCTCTTCTCTGAACCCCCTCCAATTTATCAGTGTCTTTCGACATGATATGATGTCATTGATATGACATGATGCAGACTATGTCAGAAACATTCTAGTCCTACTCCCTTCTAGCTATCAAATCTGAAGTAGACTATGATGAAAGTGAATAATATTAAACTTTTTAAAAAACATAAAATATGGAAAAGTTCTGTTTTATCATAGCTGCAATATTTTGGGCTCTACTGGTCTTGTACTTAACTTACAAATACGCAGCAATATAATGATTCATGTCATATTTGGTCCAGTCTTCACACTCTTACTCAATCCACTGAGGTGAATGCAACTACTTGTATGAACAAGAACTACACATATGAATAGAAGTTTGCAGGATTTTTCCTTTAATATATCTTCTCAATCTTTTCCCTCCCAATCCTACTATTTTACTGGTGAAGGAGGTAATACTATTATAAACTATTATTTCAGTCACTGTCATGTGTAATTTCTATTATATTGCTATGAACTGGGTGGAACCTTGTTATGAGTTGAATGAAAACCCCCACCTAAGAAAAAAGGAGCACATGAACTGCTGTAATAATTGGGCCTACAGATTTTCCTTGCTTGTGAGCTCCACTATAAGAAGTGAGGGGAATTCGTAAGATGACGGAATAACCTGTAATAAAAGTTGATCAGGAAAGGTATAATGCAAGTAAGAAAAACTGAATTAGTCCAAAAAAAAGGCCTACTGATACAACTCAAGGGCAGTGTTAAGGTCATGCGTGTTAAACAAGAAATGTGGATTCAAAAATTAATGAATCAAAACTGGTGTGTCAGAAACTAGGTCTAATTGATGGACAAAATTATGTGGGCATGAGGGATTCCACCCACCACTCCCCTTTGGGGTCCTTAAGGACAGACTTGGGGAGATAAACTGGCTACTGGAGCAAGTTTCACCATCATTGCTGCCACCCCTGTCATCTCCTGGCATCCCAGGCCTTCATCATCCTGATCCTGAGAGATCTCCTGAACAGACTGGGCCAGCGAGAGGGACCCAGATGCCATTGCCACCTCTACTAGCTCTAGCTGAATCCCAAACACCACGTGGGATGAAACTGGATGGGACTTTAACAACAACTGCAACAACAGTTCCAGCCCATCTCAGCTAACGTCTTCTCGTTTCCCCAAAAGGACCATTATTACCACCTTTGATAAGAGACTGTCGAAGGTGTTTTTTTTTTAAATTTTCCCTCTAAAACTAGCTCCAGCTAAAGAGATAGGGAACAAGGGAAATTGTTAAAATGAAAGCCTTACTTAATACTTTACACTTCAAATGCTTGAACTGTTTTTCCATCTTTTCTTTATTTTCAATACAAGGTTAAAAGGATTTTTAATGGTGTGTTTGCCATGTCCCGCAGCAGACTGAGGTCTCTGTATAAAAAACCGTGGACCTTGTTGAACACTGTTTAATGTTGGACAATGACTGGGTTATGGTAACATCTTTGGCCCCTCTAGTCCATGTAAATTAATACAACAGAACCTGCCCATGAGTATGGGATTCAGTAAGTGTATGTGGGAGGGCAGTACAGAAAAAACTGGGAAAGTGAGACAGGGAGAGACAGCCCAAAGGAGCAAGCTGAAAGCACAGTGGCTGACTCTGGAAGAAACCTGGGGACAATTTTTGTGTCAGGATGCAGGCTGCAAAGAGGATTCTTAGCACTGTGAGCAAAAGAAGCTGTTTCTTGCTAATTGATTTCTTCTCTGCTCAGAGGCACAGAACTTTGTACATTCTTTGTAAGTAAACTAAACTGAATCAAAGAAAAATACCAGACTCTATCAATTTCTACTTCTAACTGTAACATCCCCAGGGCTCTGAAACTTTGACCAGCCACTCAGGTCAAAAAGGGGCAAAATTATGCTTCTCAGTGACATTAGATTAATAGATAATTTTATACCTCTTACTGAAGTGGTTCTTATTAACAATGAACTCTTGAGCCTTTTTCTTTGAGCAGTGAAGTTCTTAATGTGCTGTAATTGCTTTGACCTTTAACAAGACATTCTTCAAGAATGCTTTCACTTTTCTGACATTCCTTTAAAATACACAACTTGCAATATGTCTAACTGTATAACTATTCCAGCTTCTGTTTGTACTTCAGAAACATGAATAAAGGCTCAAGAACCTATTTTTTGGCTGAGGCATGTGATACCAATAGAATTACGGACATCTGTAGTAAAATAAATTATGGCAATTGACTTCTTTATTCAATGTTGGTTGATGGATAGGACTGAAGTGGAGATGAGAGACATGAACTGGAAGATTAAGACATCCATTCTAATATTCAGGAGTTATATCTTGGATGGTCGCATAGGCCCTGATTCAATAAAGTACTGAAATATAGTCCTAACTTTAAGCATAGTGAATATCCCACTGACTTCAATGGTCCACTCATGTACCTAAAATTAAGCATGTGCCTCACTAAACTGAGGCTTGATATATTTTCTCATAACTTTATTGCTGGCTTATGCATTTGATATTTGTCCTATTGAATTAGGGATATCTATGGTATACATGTGGAAGTCAGTCAGTTCCAACATATTACAATTCTATCCAGAGAATAAAGTCCCTCTTGTTCCATTTAAATATTTCCTTTCATCCTTGTTAGAGTTATTTTATTATTTACATGCACCTAGGGACAGACTGAACCTGGTCCTTGGCCATGTTATATTAATTTAGATGGAAAAAAGGGATGCAAACAGTCAAAGGGGTTAATATGACCCTGTTCCTGTCCAATATTAAACAGTTTGGTATACAGAGACCTCAGCCTGCTTAGTACCATGGCAAACAGTATTGAAATACTTATAAATGTTTTATTAAAAACACATAAAAGAAAAAGACAGTTAAAACATTTAAGATGTAAATTGTTAAGTATTCGAACAACATTCCTTGTCCCCTTTAGCTGTAGAGAACTTTTAGAAGGCGGGAAAAAACACAACCTTTTCTGACACTGTCTTATATGATAACTGTCGTTTTGGGGAAAAAAGGGGAAGAGTTAGTTGAAACAGCCTGGAGCTGTCATTGTGGCTTTTGTTGTTGAAGTCCAATCCTGTTTTCTAGAAGACAAAACAAACATGCACAGGAAGGGAAAGAAAAGAACAGCAAAGACAGAATATGCAACTTCTCTCTTTGGTGTTCACTCTCACCTGCAACCTCAGGGCTGGCAAAACACATGCACAGCACACAGTCTTATCCGCCACTCCGAAGCCTGGCAAACTTGTATCAGCATCAAGATGTTTGGGCAGCTAAATGCAGTGCCCTTTCTGGTCACCTGATTATGACACTGTTGCAAAATATACAGTCTTGGCCAGCTAAACCAGACACTAAATAGAAGGAAACAGGAGAGAGGCAGGAAAGAAAAGAAATGAGGTAGAAAAGGAAAGGACACATGGAGCAGGGGATGGTTGGGATTTAGCTGGATCCAATACAGGTGGTGGTGTCATATGTGTTCTTTTCTCTGGTCTGGTCTGGTTGGAACATCTCTCAAGATTAGGATGAAGAAGGTGTGGAGAAGTGGCAGTGGTGCAGCTATGAAAAGCTTCCCCTTCTCTTGTCTTTCAGTCAGTCAGTGTCACACTAGCCAGCTTTCCCCACACTCTCTCTTCTTCAGGACCCCAAAAAGGAGTGACAGGCAGAATAGTCCATCTTCTCATGATTTTGTTCCCCAATTAGGCCTAATTTCTGAGGCACCAATTTTGGTTCATTGACATCCAATCCCACCCTTTTTTTTTTTTTTTTTTTTGTTTACCAGGCATGATTTTAACAGTTTTTTAATTATATTAGTAGTATTTTAATTATATTATATTGCTAATTCAGTCTGTCTCCCTTTTCCACTCCCCCACCCTCAGCATTTATTGTTATTGGTTATTGTGACTTTTTAAAAAACTTTTGCTCAGTTTTCACTGTTGAGCTCACAATTAGGGCAAATCTGTAGGCCCAATTACAGCAGCTCTTATGTCACCCACAGAGAAGCCTTGGGCAACTTCAGTCTATGAACACCACCGCTCCCCGTACTCTATTAGCAGCCACTGGCATTAGAATCCCCCACTCCCGCAATGTCTTTCAGAACTGGCTGGCCATGAAAGAATGCATGGTGCACCATGGTAAATATTGTGGGAGAACTCTCACTCTCCCTGTAGAGCAACATATCCCCCTGAGCACAAACCCCAAAGGAGTAGAATTAGTTAGATCTGCATCCAGAAAACATTTATGATTGAGTAATGTGGGGAAATTTATATTGAAACCATGAAATATGAACATGCCTTAAATACTTCAAGGGATTTTGCTTTGTGAAGAGATCGTTTCAAGGGTTATTTTATGCCATGAATTTTTAAGCATTTTCTAGCAGACTTCACAGAGAATTCTGCTTAAAAACAAATTACATGGTATGATCTTCGATGAGTCAATTCCTGGATAAAAAGTATGATTTATATGGACTTTCTCACAACCAATCTATAAAATATTTTCTGGTTTTGTTTTGAATTAACATTATCTTTTTTGCTACTGGATCAGAGATGGGGCAGTGTCAAGAGATTTTGTAATGATATATTTAATTTTATTTTTTTTTTTGTTTTGACACATTTAATAAATGTGGGGCTATTGGAACTTTGTTCAGATCTTTCAGATGGTATTTATCTTTTGTCATTCTGTTGAGAATCTCTTCTTAAGTTTCCCCTTTTTTTCATTGATGCTTCATAGATTATGTAACATTTACTTCAACATCCTGTGTGGCTTTCTATAGAGCCAGTGTATTTATAGTCACTATATTGAACAGCTGATAAAAACAGGCAGTAATGTAACCAAATGGGAATTTCTTCTGTCCTTTGTTCAGTGTCCCGTTGTTCAATAATTTATAATATCTGATATGAAGGAAAACTAAAATATTGGATCAAAGATGTGAGTTAATCATTATGGATTAAAGTAAAATGACAAAATTAAACTACTATATCTGTGCTCCACATATGAAAAGATGTGTAACAAAATGGCTAAAACATTTACAGTAGAAGTACTTCTTTAAGGGGAAGTGTCCTATATGGATTGAAAAGGGAAGCTCTAATTTTGACTCTGAGCAATCTGAATTCTCTCTCTAATCTTAAACCTGCAAGCATACTGGAAAATTTTCTCAGTGTTTTAACATCCATTGCTATATTTCCTTATAATTTGTACTAATAAGACCTAGGGATCAAGGCTTTTGCCTGAAAGGGATATTTAGGCATTTTACAATTTCTGGATGAAATGGGAAGATTTTTTGCAGCATACATTGAACTTAATGATTTTAGTAAAGATTTGAGCTCACATAATAGCCCCAAAAGAGATTAGTGTATACATACTTTTTTTTTCTCTATGCCATTGAAGAGTTACATACAATTTTATTTCAAGAGAAAGTATTGAGTTCTTCTCCTTTTGTCAACAGTATTCAAATTAAATTCAGTGACAGCGGAAAGATGTCAATAAAACAACTGACAACAGGTAGGGAGATCACTTCTCCGTGTTGGGTTTTTATCTCCTCATTCTTTAGATTGAAAGTCTAACTTTAATAGATCCTTACTACAGAGGGAAAAACTAAACTGTGAAGGTCACTTGCATGCCCCAGCAGGGAGAACAATTTTTCTTTAAGTATATGTTGACATTTAGTGCCTGAACTATTTAATTCTTTCAGGCTTCAGGAAACTGTGATTGTGCTTTTCAGAAAGTGTTATCACTAGGATGCGCTGTGGGGATGAGCACCTTGGAAATGCCAGAAAATAAATACAAACGAAAGCACTTTCAAGGACTATTGTGAGCCATCATTGCTAAAAGAGCAGCAAGGTTCTGTTTTATTTTTTAATCCTAACCATGCTTACTTTGATCCTATTATAGACCCATCAACACTTTCATCTCAAGCAGCTGCACATGCAAAAGCAGAATTTTCAGAAACTATTATATTTAGTCAGTACTAGAAAATCATGAAATTTTTTAATTCACCAACAAGTGCAGTTTCAGGGAGATTAAAACTATCATAAATTCAGCTCAAAATTGGCAAATAGTTTTGGCCAAATACAAAATGAGAAAAAGTTCAAAACCCAGGCAAAAAATGGTTCATTTTGACATTTCCTAAATGTAGTGTTTTGACTTTTCATTTTGAAAAGGATTTCAAAAGTTAGCTAGATTTGTTTGAAATTTTGTTTTAAAAGGACAAAATACACATACAAAGTGTAAAGAAATGAAAGGTTGAACAGGTTGAACAAGAGATTTTGTTCAACCGGAAATGTTTTCCTTGTTTGTTTTTTTCCAGCAAGAAAAATTAGAGAATTTCAGTACCAGTTTGAAACAAACACCCCAGGATCTTTCCTGGAAAAATCAGTTATTCACTCAGTTTTAGTCAGTACAAGTAATGCCTAGATATATTAGTTATAAAAGCTATTGCTAGGGTTGAAAGACTTGATTTTTTAAGTTCAGTTTTAGTGTAAGCTGAAGGGGCAATGTCCAGAAAGAAATGTCAGAGAAACAGGCGGAGATGCAGGAGTGGATGGAGGAAGACCATCCTGGGGCACAAAGATAGATTTCAGAGTAACAGCCGTGTTAGTCTGTATTCGCAAAAAGAAAAGGAGTACTTGTGGCACCTTAGAGACTAACCAATTTATTAGAGCATAAGCTTTCGTGAGCTACAGCTCACTTCCTCAGATGCATATCGTGGAAACTGCAGCAGGCTTTATATATACACAGAGAATATGAACCAATACCTCCTCCCACCCCACTGTCCTGCTGGTAATAGCTTATCTAAAGTGATCATCAGGTGGGCCATTTCCAGCACAAATCCAGGTTTTCTCACCCTCCACCCCCCCACACAAATTCACTCTCCTGCTGGTGATAGCCCATCCAAAGTGACAACTCCAATTGTGTTTATCCACAATTTATCCAATTGTGGATAAATTGGAGAGAGTCCAGCGAAGGGCAACAAAAATGATTAGGGGACTGGAACACATGAGTTATGAGGAGAGGCTGAGGGAGCTGGGATTGTTTAGCCTGCAGAAGAGAAGAATGAGGGGGGATTTGATAGCTGCTTTCAACTACCTGAAAGGGGGTTCCAAAGAGGATGGCTCTAGACTGTTCTCAATGGTAGCAGATGACAGAACGAGGAGTAATGGTCTCAAGTTGCAGTGGGGGAGGTTTAGATTGGATATTAGGAAAAACTTTTTCACTAAGAGGGTGGTGAAACACTGGAATGCGTTACCTAGGGAGGTGGTAGAATCTCCTTCCTTAGAGGTTTTTAAGGTCAGGCTTGACAAAGCCCTGGCTGGGATGATTTAACTGGGAATTGGTCCTGCTTTGAGCAGGGGGTTGGACTAGATGACCTTCTGGGGTCCCTTCCAACCCTGATATTCTATGATTCTATGATTCTATGAACTCTTTACACAATGTGCATGACAATCAAGTTGGGCTATTTCCTGCACAAATCCAGGGATGTGAGAAAACCTGGATTTGTGCAGGAAATAGCCCAACTTGATTGTCATGCACATTGTGTAAAGAGTTGTCACTTTGGATGGGCTATCACCAGCAGGAGAGTGAATTTGTGGGGGGGGGGTGGAGGGTGAGAAAACCTGGATTTGTGCTGGAAATGGCCCATCTGATGATCACTTTAGATAAGCTATTACCAGCAGGACAGTGGGGTGGGAGGAGGTATTGGTTCATATTCTCTGTGTATATATAAAGCCTGCTGCAGTTTCCACGATATGCATCTGAGGAAGTGAGCTGTAGCTCACGAAAGCTTATGCTCTAATAAATTGGTTAGTCTCTAAGGTGCCACAAGTACTCCTTTTCTTTTTTTAAAGATAGATTTGTGAGCCATTAACACAAGATGGTAATTGAAGGCAGGTGAACAGATAAGATATCGTATCCTGTGTGCAGACCTGAGAGAGGGGAGGCAGATAACTTACTAAAAAGGATGAACCAGAGAGATAGGAGGAGAGCCAAGAGAAGAAGGAGTCATGAAAGCCTGGGGAAGACAAGATGTCAAGAAGGGAGGTATGACTGATGTGGCCATACTTGGGGTAGAGATCAATGAGAATGGAGTAGTGAATCTTACATTTTAGCAGGAAGGGATGATTGGAGACCCTAGTGGGACAGTTTATTTGGAATGAAAAAGGCAAAAACCAGAAAGAAAGGTGTTAGACGTGGAAACTAAGGCAACAATTGCAGTTGGCTCAATTGAGTCTGGAGATTAGTGTTGGAATTATACATTTTTTTCAAATAAAAAGGCTTTTCCATAGTCAATGACCTTTTTAGAAATACAAAATTATTTTTGTCAAAAACTATTGATATAGACAAAATCTTTCCTTTTCACAAAAGGAAATCATGCCTCACCTCCTCCCACCCACTCCTACCCCCACTATTTATTTTAAAAATATGGGTTTTGGTAAATGAAAAATGTTCAAAATCATTTTAATAACATTCTTAATAATGTTTTCTATAAACACTTCAAATAAAAAAGTGCTTCACAATTACCATGCCCACATATATAAATATATTATTTTATCTCCAGTAAAGCTGGTTGAAAAAATGTGATGGGCAGTAACTAGAACTGCAGTTAGGGTCAGGGGATTGGTTGACTGATTGAGTGATTTATGAATGAGGATGGAGGAGACCTGCTCATGCTTGTATTGTGAGGGACAGTATCAGAAGAGAGTGAGAGATTAAAAGGTAAAGAAAAAGAAGGTCTGTGAGTGGGGCAAGAGGAGTCAGGGTGAGATCACTGAGAGAAGTGAGAGTGTTGGAGAAGGGGAGATGCAAAGTATCAACAGTGGTGAGAAGGGAGAAGGAAGAGGGTGTGTTGGGGAGGAGGAAGTTGCAGCTATATTTCTTTCACGTCTTCTTATTTATCTCACCATTAAACTTCTATAATACGTAGTGTTTTTTACTTTTTCTGAGGGTTACAGTTGCTGTAGAAACCAGTAAGGGTCAAATTTTGAAAGTGCAATTTTCCCCCTTAATAGCAGTTCCGTATTTAACCATTTCAAAAGTTAACAGTATTAACCATTTCAAAAGTTTTTGTAGGATTTATACAGGCATGGATAATTGTAACTTTAGTCATTTCCTAAATAAAACTATTAGTATGGGTAAGACTTTATACTTGGGATTGTGGATGTGGCCACTGTACTTGGTGTCCATGTGTTACTGGAGCCTCTACATTTGAGAAAAGCACTACAGATGATTTTCACCCTGAGCTTGAAACTGTAGCAACAGGAGCTGAACCATTGCAGGTTAACGCAGAATCATTAATTCAGTTCATAGAAAGAAAAGGCTTTAACAGAGAGGTATGCCTGACTAATGCATTGACCTCACATCATGCCTCCCAAAAGTTTCATGGTTTGCACACAAGGGCATCTCCAGTCATGCAGCATATGGAAGCTGAGGGTGCTCAATACTCCTCAGGAGGCACTCAGCATCTCACAGAAATGAGCCTTTTAATGGTATCCGACATGTCTACTTGTGTATGAAGAAGTAACTCCTTCCACACTCATCTAAATCAACCAGTGTAGTAGAAAGCAGTTTTGGTCCCTTGTCAACAGCCCATTCTATTATAAATCTTTCATCGGAAAGCTATTAAATAATGCTTAAGGAGGCTAGTATTTAGAAAACTGGCATCTTCCATATACTGCCTGCTCAATTTTTTTATCTAAATGTGAAGTGTGCACATGGTGCTAGAATGAATTGCTTCAATTTTTTTCCCCAACATATATTATAAAAGAAGAAATCAAAATGATGATATATTCTTCTCTGCTAAAGATAGATGTTGTAATAGCAAGGATCAGATGCAGATTACAGGTAAGACAACATGCTGACAATATAGGGGCACTGTGAAACATGTTAGCCCATTCTAATGTATGTATTTTGGACAAGAATCTCTAATGATTCAGTTAAAACCACATGCAGAAAGAAGTTGAGGATTGAACCAATTTTTTCAGCTTTCAAGTATAATAATCCTCCAGGTTATATACAGAAATAACTTTTTGGGGTGGAGGACTTGGTGACATAGAGCTGTGGTTCTCACACTTCAGCCCATGAGCCACTATTGAGCTACAGAGAACTTCCATGTAGTCTTCTGTCCCACGAGTGAACACTGAGGCTTTCTCCTAGTTGATCCACAGCGTAGTCCTTGTTGTGCATCCAGAGGCCTTTTTACCAACCAAACTGAAATCAAACAAACCAAAGCCACTACTCTGTGTATCTTCCTTTGTTGGGCATTTCTTCTGTGTAAATGTATATGAGGCCAAATTAGCAAATTATATGCAAACTAAAGGTGTACAAACAGGCAGACAGGCATAACCAGACTGCAAAGCAGCCAATAGAGATCAGCACAATGAAAGCTACAGGCAAAGAAGGGGTACTTGATACTAATAAATATAATGCCCGATATCCAGGGAGAGGAAATCACTGAGTTTCTGAGAATTCACCCTCATCTTCACCCTGAATTGGACAAAACACTGGTTAAACCAGCCAACTGTATTAGCATAATTCAATGAAGTACAGATGCTGAAATAAGTAATTTCAACCTATTGGAGGCACCACAGTCACTACTGGCTTACTATCCCATACTCTCTCTTCATTCCCTCACAAACATGTTGACCAAGAGGGATGACAGAACAGAACCCAGCCAGATCCTAGAGGAAGATGAATAACCACTCAACTCCAACTCTGGGTATCATCTCAGAGAAGGAAGAACTATGCCAATGACACTTCAGGGTCATGGTACTGAAAAGCAACTAAGGAATCAGTTGTAGACAATTGGGGCCCAATTCTTTACTGGCATCTTGTATAATCATTTAAAACCTGTGCAAAGTGGATGTAAAATACCACCAAATCAGAGTGCAGCCCACATAGCATATGATGCCCCTAATTTTCCTCTATTGCAGACAGTACATCATCAGCCAACATCTCCAGTGAATGCCAAATACCACATTTGTGATCTGGTGTTTCCATCTTGCCTTAAACCCTATGACTAAACCTTCAACTGACTGGGTTCAAGGAAATCTGAGCTATTGCTAGGGTTGGATGACATCACTTTCTCTTCAACATTCTCTAGAAAGAGGAGAAACTAGAAAAAAACAACTGTTTTGATGCTGGGGTTTTTTTTACTACTTTCTTGCCAAAGGCCTAGGCATTGTTTCTCCCAGAGAAAATGGTTGATCTGACTGAAAAATTTTTACCAAAACATTTTTTAATTGATTTGTTCAGCTACATGGAAATTTTTTGTAGAAAATGTTTGATTGATTTTGGGGGATGGAGTGGGGGAGGTTGAATAAGCATAAACCAGAAAAAATAGTTTTTCAATGAAAACCTGAAAACAAAAAGACAAACATTTTTTGTTTTTACTATCTCTTCCTCCCTGCCCCCCTCCCCGCCCAGGGCAAAAAATAAAATAAGGATTTTCCCAATTCTAGAAACAAGACTCTCCTCATGAAGGCAGAAATTGAAAATACTCAGTATGTATTTATTTATTTATTTTCAACAATGTATTGGGGCTGTACAATATTCAAATATGAGCACAGCTCCTAACCAGAGTTTGGATCCACTGCCTTACCTTTATGTAAGGATGGATATGGGTCCAACTGTTAGTTAGTATAACCTTGAGCTCTTCCAGAATTTGCAGAATCTCACTGAGTGGTACAGGTTGAAACTCTAGCAAATAAGGCCCGATGTTTGTTCATTCCAGAATCAGAGATCTCCTGACACCACCGTTAGTGCTATGACAAGCACTAGAAACAGAAAATTAGCAGGGTAGACTTGCCTTTGCAGGGGAAAAAAGGTGGGTACAAAATTTTCATTGCTGCTTAAGAAAAAAACACCAAGTATTTCTATATCTATACCAATATCTCACATTCTGTACTTGGTCAGCTGGCTGGTTTCATTTCTGTCTATTAGGCCATAGTATGTTAGTATCTTCTCCAATAAAGCTGCACATTTCTTTAGAGATTCTCTGCTTGCTTGAATGATGTTCTTTGTGTGAATGCTCACAGTATTTTACTTGATATTAATTAACATGATGTTTGTGAAAATTAAGCCATACTGGGTCAAATTCTTCAATTCTTAATTGTGTTAAAACTCCAATTAAAAACTAATGGTGGGAAAGAGCCTGCTTGAATAAGGACTGCTGAATGACTCCCGTTGGAATTAAAACTATTAAAGAGTGCGCAAAAAATTACTGCTCTATGAATATTAAAAGTTACAACTGTGCTAATAAGCAGTTTTATTCTAGAAGTCTTAACTAATGTGAACATCAATATAGAAGGTGTGCTGGCATATCCAGTCAATTAATTTAGAATTGGGTTATTGCTGTACTAATGAGTTGACGATTCCACTGCCTTTCTTAATTCCCCACTCTGTTCTTTTAATAATAGATCTTGGGCCTGATCTTTATTCAATGTAAGTCAATGGCAAAGCTCCCATTGGCTTCAGCACAAGTAGAATTGAGCCCACAGTACGGTCTGCTTTTTGTGACAGCATTAGAAAGGGACTGTGAATTTCTCATATATGTATAAACGATTAAAAACCTAACGGCAGGAATTAGAATGCTAATGGGTTTACAAGACATTTCTATTTTAGTACAGTAAAGAGGGAGAGGAGCTGTGGAGAATATAAACAGGTTACATATGACTCCATCAACTACTGTCAACACCCTAAAGAGGTTGACACAGTAACTGGGAGTTACCAGGGCAAAACGGAATTTCCAGCCATTCCCCCTTTGCTGTAGCCCTTGCCTACAGAGTAGCCTTGGGAGGGAATGGCATGAGAGTTGCTATAACATCTCTACACCATTGGAGGATCCTTCTTTGCTGGGATAATTCCCCCATGGCTGGCTAAAGCTTTGGAACCACAACACAGCATCTGCCCCTTCCCATTTTAGGACACTAAACTACTCTACATATTTGGAAACGCAGTACAATTATTATCTAATTAACAATTATATGGTTCCATATTTGTTGCATATTGCTTTTTCTCCCATGTGTATGGAATTTAAAGATATGGGATGAAATCCTGATTTACTGAAGTCAACAGGGGTTCTCCTACTGACTTCAAAGAAACCAGGATTTCACCCATGAACTAAAAAACCTTCACATGCATGGAAGTTCTTCTGTCAGTGCCTACCACTTGTTAAAATATTATAGTTTTGTAAAGTTAACAGAAGTTTTTTATGATATCGCATTGCCTATAACTATCACAAGTAAATGATTTTAGCAATTTCCATCTATCACCAATTACAATCAGGAGTATGAACAAATACTCTATTCCAAGTGATTGCAGAATCCTCTATCGACTCCCATTTTCCCTGTTTAGTCTATCAAAATATTTACAATTGATACATTCTGGTTATGAAACTCCATACTATTTGAGGGAGCAAGGATCTCCCAATACATGAAGACCTAAATAATACTGAGATTCCCACTCAAATCTAGAATACTTTTTGGCTTTCAGTGCAAGAGTTCAAAGACTCCGGGTTTGCCCTCTGAAGGTCAATGGCAAGAAAGGTGGATGGATGCTAACATTCCAAACAAACTTTTCATGATTGACCCAACTGCAAAACCCAATGCTTATTCCCTCCCAAGGAAAATATAATCTACTTTGAACTGTACCCACACATCACATGGCAGATGTGGCTACCTCCTCCATAAAAGAGGTACTGAAACACAATCCTATTTGTGGCTGAAGAAACAGATTTCAAACTGTGGAAAATCTTGTTAACTAATGTTCCAAACAATCATATCCTGGTGGTATGTCTGCCATCCACTCTGCAACACCTGAAGCAATCAATTGGATCACCAGCTTAAACCTGAACATCTAACATTAGTTGTTTTAAGCCATAAGGAATAAGATGAATCTCTTGCTTTTTGAACAATGGCAATAATTGAAACTGGCTGTTGAAGAGGTTATTGAGAGTTCTTTAATGTTTAGCATTCCTATCACATTTTTTCCCATTTCAAATTACAATTCATATTTTTTAGAGTGTTCTCTGCTGTTTTCAGTAACCACGTGGAAATGGTGACTAACCAGATACGAATCTTGCCTTGACTACATTTCTATTCTGTACTATTCTGGTTCTTATACCATGCCTACTCCACATGAAGGGTCAAATCATAGTCCCTTTATACACAATGGGAGCTTTGCCATGGACTGCAGTGGAGACTGCAGGCCCAAATTCTATGAGACAGACACTTTCCAAAGGTCTAGTTAAGATAGGTATATTGTTGTATTTATTACGTTTGCTGACAAATTCATTTAGAATTTGCTAAAATTTTATACAAGAATTTTATTTGTAAGTATTTGTAGCACAGCATACTGTATGTTACTTCTGATGTACTGAATACTGAAACAGTTTGTGAGTGGAGGAAAGTACCACAGATGTGTGTCATTTATTTAGGATCAAAAAGCAATTAGAACAAAAAGGAAAATGTAATTCTCAGAGAGAACACTTGTGGCATAACAAGGATATCACAGAGCTAATAAATGAAAGTAATATAGATTTCCTGCATCCATTCTGGCCCTTTTAAAATATTTGGATGAGACTGCAAAGTCTGAGGCTTATTCAGATACAGCGTGGTTTGAAGGCTTTGCATCTATCTTTTCATATTAAATTGCTCCCTATAGAAATATGCTTAGCATTCTAATTATACAAAGGAGCATGATTTCTCAGCATATAACCAGAATAACTTTAATCCTCTTCTTTCAAACTAACACCCCAAGAATGTTGGGGCAATACATTATTTAAGCTGATGTGTTGGTTTTCATTAAATGTAATCATATAATTTTTGAGGTTTGATGAAAAAGGACACCACATTCAACATGGATCAGAATTTGACCTATGGTGAGAAATGCTGCAGATAACATGGAAATCAAATTTGGAATAAGTATAATTTGAAGAGCAGAATTTTTTATAAAGTGATGAAGAAAAAAAACCACAAACTTGTTCCATAAAAATATCAATTTGTGGTGTGTTTTTCTCTCAACACAAGAAGTTAGACAATACATTTGAGAGATATTGTGTAGTTTTGGTACTTATCTGACTAGTCCTTTCAAAGAGGACAATTGGAAAGTGCTAGTTTACACTCCCTTTACTGATGTACAATGTTTAATCCGAAAGATCCTTTAAGCAAACTAAAGGATTTGTAAACCTTCAAAAAAAAAATCTGCAATATATGTCCCTTTATAACTAGTGAATATTTTTCCTCATTACCATCCTCCCTAAAGCTTCATGTATACTGTGTTACTCACAAGAAGTGAATTATCTTTTGTGAAGTGGGGGGAAAGGGGAAAACAAATGAAAATCACAAATTAATGGCATAAAAAAAAAGACATCCACATGCTAAAATTGACAAGCTGCATGTTATTATTTCAACCCTTCACTTTCTATACCCCTTCCTGAAGCAGTTTGTTATTCTCAATCACTATGTTACATCTACAGTAAAACTAGACTTCAACCCTGCAACTGATAGTATGCAACAAGCCACTGGGGCTCCATGCAGGTGGATTGCTGCACCTGCAGAGATCCCTATTGACTTTCCTAATGCCATCAGTTGCAGGACCCAGGCCTTGCAGAACAGGAGCCAAGTAATGTGAATTTGTTACATCTATTACAGCAGTGTAACAGGGCCCCACTGGACTAAGTGCTGGACAGACTGTATAGAGTGCACAATACTATATGAATAATAATAGTAAATCCAATATGCCATATGCACCAGAGTGCTGAAACTGTGACACTTCTTTACTTAGTATTAATGATTTAAGAAGTCAGAGAAATAACCATATTAATTAAACTACCTGATACGCTTTAGACCCTGACCAAACTGCCCTCAAACCTAGCAAAAGGGCCCACATTTTCAAAAGTCCAGCAGTGTCATGCCCTTCCCCTGGACATCAGTACCAGGTGTGGAACAAGATACTGATATGTAAAATAATTTAAAGTAAATATATTCCCATTATTCAGTGATTTGTCGGCAAAACCTATCTTTAAGCAAAACTAAAGCTTTAAATGATGAATAGCCTGGTTGAAAGCACATTAAAGCCAACGGAAATCTTTCATTGGCTTCATATACTTTGGATCAGGGCCCACAGCAAAAAATTTCATAACAAGGACACATTGTTGCATGCACAGTCCAGTAGAATACATATTATAATGTTGCTCTGGATATTTGGCTGAAACAACATCACAATCCCTTGGATGCTTAATAATAGCTATCCTCTAAAGGTTACTCATGCTACCCTAATTGCCTGTTTTGAATCCATGTTTGCAGTTCTCAGTACTCACTGTGTGGGGTGCATTGCAAAATATAAAAAATCAGGAGACTTGGCCGGCTCTCGCCATGGTGCTGAGTGGTTGCTCTGCATAGAGCTGGATTAGTGGAATCCCCACTGGATTCAGCACAAGCATTTTAACAGCCCTTGTGTTTTAAGTGAATTGTCATTGGACCGGAGTTGCATGCCAAGCAAGTTAGATGTAACAATTCAAACAGCACAGTTTAAAAAGCACAGCAGGCTCTCCTTGGAAAAATATACTGCAACCCCTTCATCCAGTCTACACTGGTACAGGGATGGCAAAAGGGGAGAGTGGCTCCTTTAACAGTCCCCCCATGAGGGACTGGGAGAGAAGGTTCACCCATGGGGTGGGAAAGGCATCACCTGAGTGGGTGGGTGGACCTGTGGGGTTCAGATAAACCATTGACCCCCATGTACGTATGGGAGGGTATGCAAACCCTATCCCTCCAGCCTGAGTCCCCACTCAGATCTTATTAGCAGCTCTCACCCTCCCACCACTGGCATTAGCATAAGACAAGGTTTTGTGGTCTGCTGTGGGAATTGCACTAGTGATCTTTTTAGGGACTGGGAAGGAATTTTTCCCCTCACCATCAGAGTGGCTGGGATGTGGTTGTCTTTTTTAGCTTTCCCCACAGCAGTTCCAGGGCACAGTGGGATAAGTCAGGATATAAGGATGAAAGTTATCAGAGCTTAGCAAGTGGCTAAGTGTCCAGTGCAGGTACTAGTTCCATAGGGTGTCTGATTCCCTGATAAAATGGATTTGGAAGTGGACTTAGAGGAACATCATCTACCAACGCTGGGGAATGGGGTGAGAGCTCCTGATGTCTGATATAGTAAGAAGATAGCCTCATTAGCCCAGCCCTTTAACCATCATATGAAGAGTTCCAAGCAATGGTCTGGTTAGCAGCTGGGGAAGGGTGGGGAGCTGACAGCAGCCCTCCACCAGGTGGAAACAATTAAGAAAGGAATCATAACCAGCATGGAATGCCTTATTGCATTCAATAGTTTTCAACTGAGTTAAATTAATAAAGTCACTGCCCAATTAAGCCACATCCATCATATCTTGTCTTTCTTCCTGAATCTGGCACAATAACACCAGAGGTGAGGGTCACCCTGTTGCAGTGTAAACAATGTTTTTGATTTGTCACCATAGGATACCATCCATAGCACTATAGTATAAAACAGGCATGTGATATTTAATATGGCAAGGTTGGTACTATGGTCTTTTAAGTGTACATGGACAGAGAAATCTTTTGGCCTCAAATCTTTTCCAAGCCACCCAAATGACTAGTAATAGCTACATCTCACACCTTCAGTCATCCACCTTCCAACTTCCAGGGCCAGATCCTTAGCTATTGTAAATCAGCATAGCTCCACTAAAAACAATGACGTTAACTTGATTTACACCAGCTGTGGATCTGATCCACAGAGACTAAGGGAAGCACCATACACAGATACAGGTCACCTGCTGACCTAATTCTGTACCCACAAGATAAATGCTCAATCATATCCTAAGGTGGGTGAGGTAATATTTTTTTATTGGACTAACTTCTGTTGGTGAGAGAGACAAGCTTTAGCGCTTACACAAATCTCTTCTTCAGGTGTGGGACACTTACTCAGGCTATGGCTACTCTAGAGAGTTTACAGTGGCACAGCTGTACTCTGTGTAGCCACTCTATAATTACTCCAGCCCCCACAAATGGCTGTAGCTATGTCGGCGGGAGAAGCTCTCCCACCAACATAGCGCAGTTCACACTGGCGCTTAAATCAGCATACGTTAGATCACTCATGGGGTGGTTAATTCACACATCTGAGTGACATAATTTATGTCAACTAAGCTGTAGTGTAGCGATAGCCTCAGAGTGTCACACCTAAATACAAGGTGGAACAGATTGTTTAGCATAAGTAGTTGTCAAGGTTCCTTCCCCACTCTGAACTCTAGGGTACAGATGTGGGGACCTGCATGAAAGACTCCTAAGCTTATTCTTACCAGCTTAGGTTAAAAACTTCCCCAAGGTACAAACTTTGCCTTGTCCTTGAACCCTGCCACCCATGCTGCCACCACCAAGCGTGTTAAACAAAAAACAGGGAAAGAGCCCACCTGGAGATGTCTTCCCCCAAAATATCCCCCCAAGCCCTACACCGCCTTTCCTTGGGAAGGCTTGATAAAAAATCCTCACTAATTTGTACAGATGAACACAGACCCAAACGCTTGGATCTTAAGAACAATGAAAAATCAATCAGGTTCTTAAAAGAAGAAAGATAAAAGAATCACCTCTGTAAAATCAGAATGGTAAATACCTTACAGGGTAATCAGATTCAAAACAGAGAATCCCTCTAGGCAAAACCTTAAGTTATAAAAAGACAGAAAAACAGGAATATACATTCCATTCAGCACAGCGTATTTTACCAGCCATTAAACAAAAGGAAATCTAACGCATTTCTAGCTAGATTACTTACTAACTTAACAGAGTTTCTGAGACAGGTGCCAGCGAGGTTATCTTAGCTTCTTAACCCTTTACAGATGAAAGGGTTTTGCCTCTGGCCAGGAGGGATTTTATAGCACTGTATACAGAAATGTGGTTACCCTTCCCTTTATTTTTATGACAGTAGTTAACACATATTTCAAGGAACCATTCAAGGTGAAGTGGCCTGTTAACACCCGACCAGTCATAGGAAGAAAAGGATTTTTGTGTAAGCTCAAAAGCTTCTCTCTCTCTCATCAACAGAAGTTGGTCCAATAAAAGGGTATGTCCACACCCACTTGTTTCTCTAATATCCTGGGACTGACATGGCTACAACACCATGGCATACGACCATCTCCTAAAGCATTTTCATATACAGTACCAAAACAGAAAGGTTTGTAGCTGCAAGCAGATATAGTTAGTGGTGGCCTAGGGTAAAGCATGTGCTATATGGTAAGTGCGGTTATGCTACAGGTACTAATTGTCTATTCTTTTTCATCTGTGGAGGGCACATTTTTTCTGCAGGCACAGCTAATTAGCAGCATAATTAATCTCCTATTTAGCATACCTGGCCAGTCTGACCCTTAAATTAAGCCCCCCAAAATGTCCTTGTAGCCATATTTCCTTCCTACCTTATCTTCCTCAGGGAAGCAGGACTCCAGGAAGCCTAAATCTGTATCCCAGAATTAGATACATTTTTTTTCACATTTCAAAATCTGTTTGATGAACTGAGTGTACAGAAAAATGTACATAAGAAAGAAAAAAATAGGAAGACAAGGTTAGAATAATAAGTCCTGTGATAGGGCCACCATGGTAGGAACTTAAGATAAACAGAAGTTGAAGGCAGAGCTGCAAATCAGAAAAGACAGAAATGACATACATCCAACACTCCCAAAGGCACAGGCCAAACAGACTATCCACCATGAGTTGACAAGTGGAGCATCAAATCTGGACTTTGCAACAGTATGAACAAAATCCTAGATACTACAACATGTAACAATTGAGCTCACTGTGCATGCTTTGAGAAATAGCTCCAGTGCATGTGTTTGTGGGTGAAAACCAGCATGTTCTTAATAAAAGAAGGTTAGTCTCTGTCCTCATCCTACTGTAGGAGAGTGGATTCACCTCTTGTGCA
The DNA here is from genome assembly GCF_965140285.1 of Lepidochelys kempii. Classification (NCBI taxonomy): domain Eukaryota; kingdom Metazoa; phylum Chordata; order Testudines; family Cheloniidae; genus Lepidochelys; species Lepidochelys kempii. The sequence continues at coordinate 31,727,107 of NC_136381.1, forward strand.
CCCTCCTCATGACTAGGCATGCCTTTGCAACTCTTTCCTCTCTAGCAATTCCTGCTTACAGTCCCAGGACAGTCTCCTCACAACTCAGCTCTCCAATTGGGACATATTTTAGTTCCTCCCCTTCCAGAGTAACAGAAAGTACAATCTGATGTCCTTACATCTGTTCCTCAGCCTCAATGCTTAGCTCTGTGGGGTCCTAACATCCTTCTCTCAGAAATTTAAACTGTCCTCATCCCCTTCTATTAGGGGGCTTCATGACACCTATCCAGTTGCTGCTATGGGAACGCAGACCCATCCTCTACATTGCTTTCCAGTCCAGGCACCCTATGATGAGCCGCCAAGGTTTGCTCCTTCAGGCACCTTGTCACTACTTTGATGGATGTTTTCCTACTACTAGCCTTTCTTCAGGATTTTTCCCCCAGTTCCTTCCTGGGATCTTTGTAACAATCATGACCTCCCAGGGCTTTGCCGCTGAAGTCCAGTTTCTTCCCTTGCATCAGGATCAGCCACAGGAGCTTGCTCCAACCTGTACCTTCCAAGTACCTTCCTTGCCACAGGTTTCCTTACTGGCCTACAGGAGACTTCCTATTCACCACAGGTCTCTTTACTACCAGGGGAGTAACTAAGGAGTTCTTCCCTCTCTCTGCAGCTCCCTTCTGACCTAGACCTTCTCTCTTTATAGCATCACCCAACTCTTCCCCAGCTGGGCTTCATCTTTAATTGGGGATGGCCCACTCTCCAGGATCATCCAGGTAGGTTAATTGGCCTCAGGCTCACCTTAACCCTTACATCACCTTTGTGAGGTAAATACCTCATCACACATATCGTAATATTTCACTGTATTATGTCCTCCTCTATAACCATGCAGAGGTGTTAACTGTCTGCCATACACTTTCAGTCTCCTCAAAGATTCTCAGACTCATGTAGACAATCTCTAACACCATACGGAAAAAAGTCCCAATCCTGTGAGATTCTGTGTGCCCTCAATTCCCAAATATGCCCACTGGGAACTCACTTTTCAAGGGAATAAATGAGTTCCCAAGATTCAAGGAAATAGAGAATTGAGGCCCAGAAAATGATAAGTTCTCTGTACCTGCGGCCAGGGTATTATGTTAATTTTGAAACCTCCCTAATATTTGTACAGTGTTGCTGGCTTAAAATGTTAAGAAGTAGGCAGAGTTTTTGACAAAAAATAGTTGCACAACATGCTCTTGACATTCAGTGCAAAAGTCACCCTCCTATGCAGTTTCAATAAATGTAATGAAAGTCATGCTGAATATGCAGAGGCATTATTCACAAATATGAAAATATGAATCATACCCTTGTGCTCACAGGCATTATTGCAAGTGAGCTGGAATGAGTAGATATGACATTGTTACCAAGATAATACCTTGAAGTCTAATCTTATTTATGAAAGCTTCATTGTATCAATTAGCAAAACTGAGTTAGCCAAATATAAACCAGCACCTTATGATATACCGTGGAAAGATTATTATAATACATTTCTTTCCTCCTATAATAACAGCATTTTTCCTTTTTAAATAGGCCAGTAAATATTCTTTAAAGGTGGAAATGCTTTGAATGACCCTTCTCCTCCTCCTCGTTGTCCATGCAACATAATATTAATCCACAGATTCCCTGTAAGGAACAAGTCTTAGGCAATATTTATTTAATTTCATCTGGAGGATATTATTACAGTACAATGCTAATGCAAAGTGGATTTATTAACTGGATGCTTTGATTTATTTTGAAGATCAGGTAGTTGGTACAGTGTATGTAACCCATGTGTCTAATAGGGAGATATCTCTTTAAGAGATCTGTAGAGAAAGGGGAAATTGGGAGGGAAAACTATTTTTTTTTATTTTAATTGTATACTCTGAATGTTGTTTGGTTTTAGCCAAACTGTTTTAGTTAACCTGTGGCAACCAGTATGGTTCATCATCTCTTCTCTTATTTAAATGTGATGATGGGGAAAGAGTCATTTATATTTTGCTATGATCAGTTTTTGTGTTTTTCTTGTAACAGTTTTTTTTTTTAAATCTATATACTTAAATTGACTGGTTGGTTAATTAGTTAGCGAACTAGCTAACTAAGTGATTTCAGCAGAGGAGGAAGAGTCTCCATGGATTGCAGTTGGAGGTTTCTACAAGCAAGAGTGTTGCAGTGTTTTTGATGCAACAAACTGTATAGATTTTGCTGATTGAAGACTATAACTCAGACTCAGGTGAACACAACTTAAGCTTTTGGGAACTCTGAGTTACTTCTCACTGTGTTTATGTGGGGACTGACCTATCTAGATTTAATTTATTTTCTTTATGTATGTTCATGTATATGTGTGAAGATAATGTATGTGGATTATTAAGTAGCCATGTGATATTGTAGAAATTATTGTTATTTTTTGTTGTTTCTTTATCTTTATAAAAGTTAATTCCTCTTGTTCTTTTTGGACTTGAATGTGTAGAGGTTAACCTGTGCAATCCTTGCTGAAAATCTTCAATGACTAAATTCTGGGTCTCCTTGTGCTTTTCTATGGAAATTGTTTTTAAGTACTAGGAGAAGGGCAGTAAATTCACTTTAGCCAACCCAAAGTTTCCATGTAAATGGAACCTTTATCCATGGATGGATAAAAAAAATATTTTGGGGGGGCGGAATAAAAATTCAGATAGTATAATTCAACTAACAAAATAAACTTTTTCTTTTTAAAAAATCAGTTTAAAATAAAACCTTAATTTAATACAAAATATATTAAGGTTTAAATTTATTTTAATCTATTAAAACATTTAAATAAAAAAAAATGTTGAATCCACAACTGAAGCTCTACCAAAAACTTTGAGTTAAAGGCTGATTTTCTATATGAAAAAAGAATCAGGGGAAAACATCTAACTATTGAGGTCAAGCTTTATAAATATGGCACAATAGATCATATATTGTATTAAGGGCTTGATCCTGTGGTGGACCCAGAGACTATGCTATTGGGTACAAGAGACTGGCTACATCATCCCAGGCATTGGGACTCAGCCTCTGACTCCAGGAGACACCATCATGTATCTCATCAGGTCATGGACTAAGCACACCCTTGGTGGTCTAGTACTCCTATTTTATACCTTCTCCCTACCTGGGCTCTGATTGGCTCAGTTATCAAATTATGAATATTTATGACTCCATCCACCATGGAAACCTACTCTCCACCTCATGGAAAAACACTGATGTGCTCTGTAACCAGCAGCCCTTGCTTCTGGATGGTTCTGGGCACTTCAGGTAAATAGCCTTGCTCTGTCTCCTTGTATGTGTACACGGACAGAGATACAAACAAACATAAATCTGTTAATTTCTCAACTGCCTCCCTCTCTGTCCCTAAACAAATAAAATGCTGCAGCACAAAAGGCATGCAGATTACACAAGCAAATGCCTTGGGTTGTGAGTTCTTTTGTTTTTCTGGGGATGGGGAAGTTATGTAGCAAGAGAGATGGAACAGAATGTGGAACCAGAAAGGAATAACACTGGTGTCAAAGCAGGACACTGTGGAGGAAGGAACAATATTCTTGAGAGTGGAACCTCTAATATTGACTTCAACAACTGGGAACTGGAGGGGGCATGGCTATAGGTTGTGTTGGGTTTTTCTTAAAGCCCTATTTGAGAATATTTTCAAGAAATTCCTGTACCTCTGAGACAAAAAGGAACACATTAGAAGTATGATCAGTGCAACAAAGAGATTTAAGGCCTGGTTATCAGAATGAAACAACATTATGAAAAATGCTTCTCAAAAGGCAGAGTCTTTGAAGAAGATAATGTGGACATGTCTGAACAATCTGGTTCAACTGGTTAGTGAACTTGGTTTTGCACCATTCTTATGGCCTGCTTACCATGTCACAGTATGCTAGTAAATGATGACTTAGATTATTGTCATAAATTTGTATTTTGGTGGATTACTTATTAATTTCATATTTTTTTCAAAATATCATTATGTTGTGGGAGTATATATCAATTACATTTTTACAGTTACTGCTGAACTTCTGAAATTTTTTTATTGCTCACTATAATCAGACATCCTTGGTGAAGATTTCCTGTTTAAAAGTAAAACTGTATTAAGTATTCATGAATTTTAACATAAAAAGTCAAGCTGTTTGGTATATTGCTAGAGATAAAGTTTTAAATAAATGTATATAATCCTTATGGTTTGTTAATAATTTGCCTTGTGAAACTTGGTTTAGAATAAAATAATACAATGTAAACAGTGGGACAAACAGCTGAAATAAGAGGAATCTTTCGTTTACAATCTCATTTTTTTTAAAGCAGTGCACTGAGTAATGGTGATTCAGAGTGGGGACTTTTTTTTCACAGTCCAGTAAGGGATTCTGAACATCCATCATCTGCAATGCCTTCAGTTTGCTGCCTATTGCTGATGCTATTGAAATTTGGAAAAAAACATCAAGAGACACTGAAGAAATATCAAACAGCAAAGTTAAATTGTGGGCAGTAAAGAAGTGGGTGGATCATTACTCCACTTCATTTTCTTGCCAATATTTCCAACCCAAAGAACCAGGGTAGATGCCTAACTGCTGAAGATGCTGCTGCTGCTGTAGCTGCTATGACATTGGCAACTCATCAATCATACCAACCATAATAAATTTCAGAGCTGGAAGTGAACTATTCGAGCTGTACATGTTTGCTGATGAGGCTTTAAAGAAAGTCACACCACAGTGAATGGGTGGAAGTCACTAGCTAAGCTAAGCATTCTGGAACCTGAGTTTGTTGAAGTGCTAAACCAGCTTTTGACAGCAGTAGCCTCTTCTGCAGGCAAGGAAAGAATATTTCCTTCATTTGGACGACTTCAGTAAAAGTTCAGAAATCATTTGGGAGTTGAAGAAGCAGGAAAACATTTCTTTCTCTTCCTGTCTGTGCATAAAAATGAGGAGGGAGGAGATGAGATCTGTTAGTTTTAAACATTTGAAGGACAGTGTAAGTAACTTAGGAGACCATTGTATCATCTTCAAGAGACTTAAGCAAATAGGAACTTTAAGAGCCAGTCACTTTCACTTAGGCATATTTAAAATTTTTCTCATGCTGACCTGAAATAATCAATGACTAATTGGGCATGGCTGGCAAGACTGGCAGGGAGCTGTTGGTAGGGGAGCCTTGGCCCTCCTACTCCACTGCGTTCTGACCCAGGGCCCTTTGGGGCTACCAGTGATCTGGAACCAAGGATGCTTAAGGCTGCTCTACCTGGGCCACTTCTTATCTCCTCACCCTACTTCCTAGGGCCAGCTCAGTCCCAGACTTTCCCCAGCTGGAGTAGTCCACATCAAGAAAGTAAAAAGGGATTTCCAATGTCCATGGTTCATATGTAGGGGAGAGGGGAATGCTGCCCTCTCTAACTGTTTCTGGGGTGGGTCTTCCCTGCCCTCAGTGAGGGCCCTAGAGATGTCAGCCTTCCTTCTGCTCTGCGCTGCTGGAGCCGCTGGTTGCATGTCTGCTCTCTTCCAGGTCTGCCACCAAATAAGCTGTTTCCCTGTCTTTTAGCCCAGCGGTTCTGAACTCGGGGTACATGTACCCCTGGGGGTATGCAGAGGTCTTCTAGGGGGAACATCAACTGCTTTAGTTATTACCTAGTTTTACAACAGGCTACATAAAAAGCACTAGGAAAGTCAGTACAAACTAAAATTTCATGCCAGACAATTGGTTATTTATACTGATCTATAAACTATACACTGAAATTTTAGTACAATATTTATATTCCAATTGATTTATTTTATAATTATATAGTAAAAATGAGAAAGCAAGCAATTTTTCAGTAATAGTGTTCTGTGACACTTTTGTATTTTTACGTCTTATTTTGTAAGCAAGTAGTTTTTAAGTGAAGTGAAAATCGGGAGTATGCAAGACAAACCAGCCTCCTGAAAGGGGTACAGTAGTCTGACTACAGCCTATGTCAGCAAAACTTATGTTGCTCAGGGATGTGACTATTCCCCTCTTCTCCCCAAGTGACATAAGTTACACTGACTTATGCACTCGTGTGCATGGTGTTACGTCGGTGGGAGAGCTTCTCCTGCCAACATAGCTTCTGCCGTTCACAGAGGTGGGCTTTTTCATGCCGATGGGAGAGCTCTCTCCCGTCTGCATGCAGCATCTTCAGCAGACGCACTGCTGCGACTCCCCTGTATCAGTACAGCTGCGTCACTGCAGCACTGCATATATAGACAGGGCTTTAATTCCTCCACCAGATGAAACCCTGGCTGTAGGTGTGGCAGGACAGTGCTGGCTGGACCCAATGTAATCCCTTAACCTCTTCCTGCCCCATGTGGGGTTTGTATACCCCGTCAAAGTATCCAAAACATTTAAGATTGTTGTGTTTAGCAAGAAAATTATTTGTATATGCTGTTTTGTGTGTTTTATTAAATTCCAGTTACCATGATAATGCACTTGACATGTTAATTATCTAGTAAATAACCCCCAATATATCATTCACCATTTTCTAACATACTAAAATGTACAATTAATAAGAAGCTGAAAATATTAAGCCATATAATTTCTTAAATGTGTATAGTTAAAGTGTACCCCCATAGGTAGCAAAAAATTTACTAAATCTAGTTCAAATGTTGTATTTAGTTGTAAATCAACATGTTTAAATTGTTGTATCAACCAATGAGAATGCACCTTTCTTCAAAAAATAAGCGATGTACAAATGGAAAAGTTGATTAAAACTGATAATTTAAATGAAGGCTTTCCACTTGGTGATTTAAATCACTGATTTAAACTGCCTTGATTTAATCCATTCCACCTGCTATATTCACACATACACACACACACATACACACACACACACAAAGAGATGTTGAAAAATATTAATGACAATGTAGAGTTGACAAAAACAAAGAAATTCAAAAATAAGGCTTACCTAAACCCATTACATCTAGTTATTGCATCTCATATGATATCAGAAGTGACCCAATCAGAGTTCCCATGGAGGTCTGTAGCAATTAAAATATCTTTAATGTTTTCAACTGGAATAGCGTACTTTCACCTGGGGTACTTCATTTTTGGGTAATTGTGTATTTGAGCCAGCTTTGTCATGTAAAAAAAACAAATAAAGTGAATGCGGGTATGCATGCCTCATATTTAAAAGAAAATGAAAATACTGATGTGTGATCCATCTTAAAAGATATGCTTTATTTCCCCACTAGATTGTAGCAGCAGTCATTACATGCAATTTTTTTAATTCCAATTATTAATCATTAATAAACTATTGTAAGTGTAGTCTGCTCTATGGTAAGAGCTCCATCCGAAACTAATAATAGTCTTCTGACCCAATAAGTTTACAATTTAAAGATGCCATGGAAACAGACAAAGAACAAGACAGAGTATACAGAGAATGGCATGAAGAAAAGAGCTCTAATGCGGCACACAAATTGTGGGGGGTTTGCTTTATTTCTTCACAAATTGCAGGTAGAAGGAGTTTGGTGTATATTAGCAGGGGCTTTGGAAGTTATTCCAAGTTAATGAGGCAACAGAAGAGTCTTGAAAAAGTGATCTCGGTGCAAGTTTTCCTGAGCAAGAACTGAGTGAAAACTGGATTCTGGAGCTGCCTGGAAGACAATGCCCATAGTAAGAAGTGCTGTGGAGCCACTTCGGGGTGAGCACTGTTAGGGAGCTTATTCCTTCACCCACTTACTTCCCTGGTCCTTCTCGCATGAACAGAGAGCAACAATACCTGAAGTCCAAAGGTGCAAACAATTCGATGTTTATTGGGGTGAACTTCCAGCAAGCATGATTCCAGTTTCCTTCCTTAGTATCCTCCTTCCCAGCTCTGACACCACAGAGCCTTACACCTGTGTCCCTGTTCCCATTCCTGCCCTTAGCCAAACATGATTCCAGTTTCCCCACTCCCATTCCCTGTTCCCATCTCCCCCTTTAGCAAAACATGATTCCAATTTCCTTACCCGCATTCCCTGTTCCCATCTCCCCCACACACACCCACACACCCACTCCCACTCACTTCCTCATTGACTGCAGGCTATATAGTAAAACTTGAAAAGGAGTACTTGTGGCACCTTAGAGACTAACCAATTTCTTTTTGCGAATACAGACTAACACGGCTGTTACTCTGAAACCAGTAAAACTTGAGTTCTGCTTAGCTATACCTTAACCAATCATTTTCCTGAAATTTAACTAACCAATCCTAACATATTGTAACATGATTATGTAACCAATTATATCCCACCACCTTAAATAGTTTACACCCAGCAAAATTAATTATACAACAGACAGGAACAATCACAGAACCAGACAGAGATTATACAAACAATAGCAAAGTGGGAACTTTAATGACAAGACCATACAGAAGTGAGGATTTCACATCCCAGCTATTGATGAGTGAGTTCTTGCCAGACAGGATGCTATCAAACTAAGTTTCCTTTTGCATTTTCTAGGCACTTCTCTTTCTCTGGAGGCGATAGGCATTATCAGGACAGGATTGTATTCCTAACAGCCCAATAGCACCTGATTTCAATGTGACTAGTTTGGAATGTGAGGATGTGACTGTTTGCTTCCTAGCTTATGGCTGCCTCTGCTGCTTAGCCAAAGGCCTTAGCCTAACCACAGGGCCTCAGACTGTCACAGTAAGAGAAGGCCCTTACACCGGCAGACAGTGATTTTGATTCTTTCTTTTATACGTCTATAACTAGCCAAGTGATAAGAATACACCTACATTCTTAGAGTATAGGCCTTTACAGACAGGCCTGAATATCTATATCCTAACAAGCACCAGGAGACATTTTGCCCTAAGGAGGCAGAATGTCTCCCAATGCTTTTGGAACACAGCTGCAAATGCCCTTATACTGCTTTTCTGTGCATTGGGGAGGGAAGTGTAGCCACTCCATCACTCTGCCTCTACTCCCACCCCACTCATCTTTGTGTCACCAAGACAGAGCACTCTCTGCATCCTCCTGGGAGAAAGCCCTGGAATTCTGATTGACTCTTAGGTAGGTTGCATAGACTTTACTATGCATTGCCCAGCCTCATGAATTGTGCAGATGCCCCTGGTCATGATGCTGATGGTGCCATGCAGTGAATCATACTGGGGGATAAGGAAGTCTATTGCAGGAGGAGCAGAAGAGGAAAAAGAAACACATAAGGAACATTTGGGGCCTGTATGAAACATGGAAAGAATATGAAGGCAGGAGGTTGTTTGGGCAGGGATGGTGGCCTAACATCCACTAAAGTCTTTGATGAGAATCCTGAAAGTAGAAATTATACACTGTACTGACAGGTCCATCTGCTAACAAAAAACTGGCCATAATATGCCTAAATTTGCTCCTATGATTCAGTCATCCAGTCACTTGTATCCATTACTTCCTCACTCCCAGCACACACTTTCCTTGGAGTGGCATCAGTATCATGCCTGTGATCTAAATCTTGAAAAGAGGAGAATGTGTCTGGGGATTAATTAAAATGTTTATAGTCTGAGTTTCTTGTATTGCTTAAAAGGACAACAACAAAGAGCCATCTCTGGGGATAATATTTTGTTTTTCTTTTAAAACATTGCTGTAGATACCAGCTACAATCAACAGAGGCATCCCAAGGGCAGCCACTAATATCTGAATTACTGAATAAGAAAAACGTGCATTTTCCAAATCAGCTCTTTCAATTTGGCTTTTGATTTCTATTGAATTTGTATTGTAGTTCAATTGTATTGAATCAGTATTACTTTTTTTCATCTATTGAGTGCATTCTTATATACGATCATTTAAGTACATTTATGATAAAAGTATTTGCATTTGGGAAGTCACATGAAGACAGTTATCAGACATGAGTATTGATTTTTTTTTAAATTCTGCTATGTAACTATCAATCTTTTTTTCCAGTTGCTTCTGTTCTTTTCTTATTGGTTCTTTTCTCACGTGGCCAGATGCCAGCTCTTGGAGCATAGGTTTTAAATGTGTTCCATCATCTTGAAATTTTCTTCTCCATTGTTCTTGTCACAATGAAGTATATTATAGCTACAATTGTGCAGATTTTAGTGGGAAACTCTCAGGTGTTCCTTATTTATTACTTTGAAAGGGACCAGTCTCCTGCTAAAGTGCTTCTTAAAAAAACGTTTATCCCTTCTTAAAACAATCAAGGGCCTGATTTGCAACCCCTTTTACTTGGAACTGCTCTGACAGGGAAAGGGAAGGGTGATATTGTAGTTCGGAGCCCTCGGTTCAGTTTCCTGCTCTACCACAGATTTCCTTTTTTACTTTAGGCAAATCACTTACGATTTTCAGAGATTTTTAAATAATTTAGTCACTTAAAGATGCAGATAGCACATTTGAAAATCCCATTAGATGCCTTAAGTGCCTATATTCCTTTGAAAATATGGCCCTTTAAAGACTGAGTCAATGGAGTTGGATCAAGCTATTAAACTCTGTGCTTCAGTTCCCTATCTGTAAAATGGGAACAACAGCATTTCCTTACTTCACAGTGGTGTTGTGAGAATACATTTGTCAATATTTGTGAGGCACTCTGATTATTGGGAAGAAACAAGTGTAGTTCGTAGTTTAAGTAATATAGTAATAATCAGTGATTTCAGTGGGGTTATGCTGATTTACATCGACTGGGAATATGGATTTAATTAATGACTATGTCTTGTCCAGTGCAATTTCACTTGCTTTCATTGTAAGCAGAATTAAAACTTGAGCATCAGACTGATGGTGCGGGATCCGAAGTTCAATACTGTTGTTCCATCAAGCAGAATTAATGGTTACTAGTTTAATCACATGGATAGCGCCAGACTAAGGAACATTGAAGTCAAAATGAAACAGTGCTGAGTCACACCCTTCTGTATCCACTAGATTAAAATCTGCACTCTCTCACACCACTTTCCCCTCTCCTCCTGCCCAGAGGCATCTTCAGCAGTATTGTAACAGACCACGAGATATGTGACACAAGTAACCGTATGCTAGAAGTAATAGCATGTGCTTTACAATAGTTTACAATTTAGAGTTAGTCCAGTGCAAAGTCAACGGATGCAAAGTCAGCTACAAATACCTGCCCTCCCCCCTCTCCCCCCCCTACACTAGCATAACATTTTAGGTCTGAAGCAACAAGGTAATAATTAGTAATATTTCCACCTACTTTAGGAACAAATACAGTAATATGGCAGCTTCCGTCACTCTAATGGGGCAGTGTGGGTGGCAGCTGCTTTCACTAGAGGAAAGGCTCTCCCCACCTCATTTTTGGCCCTCAGGGTAAGATGACAGATCCTTCTGACTGAAGTTAACCATAAACTAGGAACATCAATGAAATTACTTGGCATCTTCACCATAGCAACCAAGGGCAAAGTCTAAATCACAGGTTTTTGAAACTGAGGCCAAATAAATAAAAGCAGAAGTTTTCTGGGGCTTCAGAGTATCAGACCCCAGCAGCTAGTGGTCAATGGTAGGAATGAGTTATTTAGCACAACTCTCTTGCCTCCTGGAACGAACCGCTTAGTGTCTGCCAGCCCCCTTCCTGCTGGATTTATGTACTGGAATCCAGGGCCTATTAGCAGTTAGCCAGGAAAACTTTCCTTGTGGGATGCTGACATTTGTAATTGCTAGTTGCTGTTGTGAGGTCTCAGGATGCCTGAGAGACAGTTTTAATATTCAGCTTTTCTAGCACCATATGTAGGACCATCCAGATTGCCACAGTCCCCTCAGAGCCCAAGCATAGCGTCTTCTTGTGACTGTGAGTTTTATCCAGGCCTAAGCCAGTCAGGTCTGTCATGTTGTAACAATTTTGTGCAGCTAAATCATGACTCTTGGATCATGCTCTGAGAGTGCTCAACCATTGTGCTATTAAAAAAACAAGAGATGGAATTTTAAGTAGAAATCTATTGACCCAGTTCTGCAACCCAATTCATCGGAATATTTACTAACACAAACAATTCCACTGAAGTCAATGGAACTGTGAGTAACAGCTGCAGCATCAGGGTCATGATACATATTATCTATTTGTTTATAAAAATCACGGGATCGGAGTGCCAGTACAGAGTATTAGCTTTTCCAACTCAGGGTTATTTTGCCAAAGCAGGGCAGTCTAAAACAGATTAAACCAAATGTCCTCAGGAAATCTTAATTTAGTAATAATTGGTATCCCTCAGAGCTGATTCTCGTTATAATAACCCTATCTTCCTTAACAATTAGAAACAGTGCCACTTAAGTAGGATCCCTTGAAGATCATGCTTTCATTTATGTATTGCTTCTGTAAACCCAAAGTGCATAACAGTGCATTTCAGTGGATAAATACGTAGTCCTTGGGTGTTTCCTGTATCCTAGTGCAAAAAAATATTGAAAAGGCTTGATGTGCTTTTGTTGTTGTTGTTTTTTCATTATCACACTCTTTCAGACACCTAGCAACTGGAATCTCTGAGCTGAAAAAGCTTCTCATTAAAACACTCCTAGATTTTTTTTCAAGGCTCCTTCATGGAGGGTATTTTTTGAGTTTTGATCTTTTCTCCCAGCAGGTTGTCTACACTCGCTTGCTTCCTCCCTTTTTTTATTTCCCCTTCTCTACTTTTAATTCCCATCTGATTTGCTCTAGCTGGTGCAGCACCCCATTCCCTCTCTAGCAATTAACAAACAAGCCTTAATTTGTTGTTTTTTATTTTTTTGCTACATAGGGACATTCATTAGCCTTTCCTTTCTGAGGGTATTATAACAATTTTTGAAAGAAAATAAGAAAGGAATTACATCAGTTAGGGGCCAGACTACATATTATGCACGTGCACCATAGTAAGGAATAGTGCATAAATGCACGATCCCAGGCACAACCCCTCCTAAGGCCCCCCATTGCACTGGGAGGAAAGGGAGGATAAATTATCACTGCCATTTAAAGTGTGTGGCATACTCCCCTATACACTCTGCACAGCATCAGTTATATCAGCTGGCTGGTGCATAGACAGCACCACCCTACTCCACCCTACTCACTCTCCACTGAGCTGCTTCTCTAGGTCTCAGAGCTGTAGTTGTCCCTTGTTCTCATGCTGACTGTGTGTGGAGGAGTCTCCTCTAGCTTCTGCACTGCTGCATCAGGCTTAGGTACAATATTAGCCTTAAATAAATAAATAGAAATTGCTATAATAATGCTAATTAAACCATCATCATCCATGGAGCTTTACTGAAAAATCTTCTGGAACTATCCAAACATTAAAATGAACATGATTATTCGAGATACCATAATATTTTGTATTGCTAGCTGACTGTCCACAGACTACACCATAAAGTTATAATTAGCACTGATCTTGCAGATTGTACTGCACTGACCCACAGTATCAGTACCTAACAGGCTCTGCCTTGAATAATTCAGCTTTTTCTGGACACTCAGAAATGCCTATGGGCAATAGCTTTTCATGAGACTTCTTGTCCTTCATCCCTTGGACACAGGTTATGTGTCAGCTGCCTTGTACTGAGAGAACTAAGGAGATTATTGCTAGGACAAGTATAGTCAGAATTAAGAGGTGGAAAAAAACCTAACATTCTATTAGTACACTGCAGTATTGAATGACATAAGTCCTTTGAACTTCTTGGGATACTCACACTATTCAAACAACAGGTGAGAGGAGGTGAAAGCCTTTTTCTATAGCTTTGTATGTTTCTGTTTTGTGGTACATTTAACAGGACATAGTAGGTGGCTTATGCACTAATGAAAAATAGAGATCAGATGCTTTGCAAAGTTTAGAAGAAAAATGTCAGTACAGTAAGTACTGACAAGATACCTTGTAAGATCTGAACATGGGGCTTTCACATTTCAGCCACGAGTACGGTTGAAAAGCAGAGATATGCACCACATAAACTACTGAAAATTAGATTTTATAGGGAATCATTTATGTCTGTTTCCATCACACACCAGCCAGTGTGCACTAGCAGATGTGCTATTGTATTCCTTCCAGGTATTCTACTACTTGTATTTAAAAGGTTGTTCTCACTATAGCTAGAGAGGCGGGGGTAGATCTGTTGACTACAACAGACGTAAGGACTAGTGTAATTCTAGTCACTTCACTCTACTAAAATCAAATGGAGATACACAGTGTACATGAGACCTGAATCAGACCCCAGGAGTTATTGTGGGCTCTGACTGGCTCTCCTTTCTTAAAGTCACAAACAATTTCAACTTCTTTAGTTTTAAAGGGAAAAGCCTTCCAACTATCTAATTGGGGGGAAAGGAGCTTTCTTATTCTAACAAACAATTGTTTTGTTTTATAGCTGTTGTTTCCCTATCCATTAAACAGAATATGTGCATATCCAGTAATTAATTGGATGCAATTAGACAGTTCATTGAGGTTCTAGAGATGTTACCATTTGTAGTGATATTTCCATTTTAGCAACAGGAAATATCTCTGAGACCCATAATCTCTCTAAAAGTGGACATTTTAATATATCCTCCATATAAACATTCACACCAGCACAATGACTGCCTAAAACTCCTCCCTAGTTTAGTGGTCTTCGTTTACAGAGAGCATCTGAAAAGGAAATATTCCTAAACTATAGTCTGATTCCCATCATGATATATGGAATCAGAGCTCTTCTTAAACAGGAAGTGCTTATTAATGAAAACTAGAAACTGTAAACACATACAAATAGACTTAGAGCTTGTCTACGCTGCCCCACAGTTCAGACTACAGGGAGGTGAAAAGCAGTATGAATATATTGTTGCTCTGTAACTCCCCCATATACATGTTGTGGGAACAAACAAAAAGGTTCCTAGTTCACTTTAACAGAGTCTTCTTGACACAAGACTACATTAGTGCAAACTAGGAACCTTTTAGTTCACATCCACAGCGTTCACATAGGGGAATTACAGCACAGCACTTCAGCACTGCTATTTGCACTTGCATAGTCTGAACTGCAGGACAGTGTAGACATGGCCTTATACACAGCCCGAGTTCCAGCATTCTCTCCCTTTTTTACCAGGGACTCTGTGCATCACAAAAAGACATTTAGTGGCTGAAGAATATATATTATTGCATATTATGCATATACTTACCCATCTCCACCATTTATTTTCTATTCCTTGCAGTGAGGTTGGTGTCTTTGGCTCTCCAGTCTAAGGTAGTAGTACCAGTCACATCAAAAATATAGGGTAGTATAGAAACCCTCAGAAAAGTATTTTAAATTTCCGAGAACCAGCTCTCTGAATAGAGAAATTTAATTTAATTTAATTCATAGCATATTTTCTCTATGGGTGAAGTTTACCCCAGTGTACAGGCCCTATGCAATACAATAAAGGCCAAAGTATTTAGGGGCCTAGAGATGCAGCTAGGTATCCTGTGGGGAGAGAAAGAGGAATAAAAACATGTTGTTTTTTGTAAATTTTCCATTTTGGTTTTGATTTGATTCAGTCTTGTTCTTTGCTATGGACCCATTCAGTGATTTATAGCAAAGAACATGACTGAATCAAATCAAAACCAAAATGGAAAATTAGGGAAAATGGGTCCCTAATCCCTTGGATACTGGACTAACTTAATTTCTGATTTATCTCCATTGATTTCAATGGAATTATTGCAGGGATTATTTCTGCCCAGTTCGTTGTCACATACGCTTGCCGTTTTGCCTGTTTGCCAAAATTGTCACCAGCAACCGAAGTAGCTTACAGTGAGGGGAGGGGAGCGGGGGCAAGAACAAGCTCTTTTCCCCCCTACCTTCCGTACTTAAGTGGAATGCACTAGGGAAAAACCATTTTTAGTTTCAGCCGAGGGCAGCAGAAAAGGTTAAACCACCGCTGCTGACCGTACTTCAGTGGGAGTTGCCTTTGTGCTAGATCTTCTTACAGTTCCAAGTTTGGCATGTAGCTGTAGCCACCGGATGCTGCTGTTCAGTTTTGCAGAAAGGTGGATGGCTTTTTGTATCAGGTTTTAGCATTATGTGCTACACATATGCCACACAGGATTTTACTGGAAAATAATAAATAAAAATGTTTGCTCTTTCCTAGATCACCTGAGGAATTTGTTGGGAATATGCTGTAAGAAATATTATAATGACTGTTTTGCATAGCTATAAATACTCTTATTCTGTTGTCTTTATTTATTGAAATTCTTTAGATTTAATTGGAAGGGTCTATTCTAGCTCCAGGCAGTTTTAAAACAACTAAAAAGTTCTATAATTCAAACCGCAGAAAGTATCAATGCATCCTTAGTCACCATGCAGAACAACGATAATATTCTCCTGCAATAATCATCATTTCTCTCCATTCTCTTCCGTCTACACCTCACTCCATCGTCTCCTCAACCACCGCCAGCATGCACTGCAGCATGCCCTGAAAGTCCAGCACTATGAGCCAGGGTGGAGCAAGTATTCTCAAAGAACGCTCTGCCTCCGCCCTTCTTCCTTTTAAATCAGGGAGCGGTTAGCTTGAACATTTCTGCTTATTAGAACCGGAGTAGTACTGGCTGGGGAGAAGAGCGGTCTGTCAGCTAGGCCGGTTCCAACCAATGAGAGCCTTAAGCTAACACCTGGAAGCTGCAGTGAGTGTAGATTACTGAGCACAGGTGTACTGTGCTCTCTATGGGGGACAGTCACCCCTGTGCAAAGGACCAGCAGAGGATCCCTGCCTTTCATAAGTCCCTACAGTAACAATCTAATAAGATTCCCACACCAAAAACCTAGCTAGAAATGGTGGGTGACTCCTCTTGGCCAGAAGCATCGATATATTTTTGCCAGCACTTTAGTTTTGAAAATTTGAGTGACATGTAGAAGTATTTCACTTTCTGTGCCTCCAGATATTAAAGACAGCATCAAGTTAGCACAGTGCTGGAGGTCTTCTAGATGCATAAAATCAATATAATTTTATTGGATGTTAAGTGTTCCATTTTCAGACTCTGAGGATAACCATAGTTACAATACCTTTCTGCCAATCCACTAGGGTGTTGTCAGCTCCAAAGATCACAGAAAATCTTTATCTGTGATCTTATTTTTTCCTTTGCTCCATTGTTCCTTTTAGCCTTTGAATTTTGTGCTCCAGCACTTGCCAAGAGTGAAACCTTTAAAGATAGGAGCAAGTTTTTGAACAGTGTGGCAGCAGGATATACATTATACATACAAAGAGTCCTATGGATGCTGTTTTGGGAGATAGACTCTGACTCCTTGTAGTGCACTATAAAGTGGCAGTTTAAAATATTTTTGTTTGTTTTTAAGGTCAGCAAGGATTTCACTGTTAAGCCAAAGTTCCCAGTTCCCTCAGCCTCTCCTCGTAAGTTATGTGTTCCAGTCCCCTAATCATTTTTGTTGCCCTCCACGGGACGCTTTCCAGTTTTTTCACATCCTTCTTGTAGCGTGGGGCCCAAAACTGGACACAGTACTCCAGATGAGGCCTCACCAATGCCGAATAGAGGGGAACGATCACGTCCCTCGATCTGCTGGCAATGCCCCTACTTATACAGCCCAAAATGCCATTGGCCTTCTTGGCAACAACGGCACACTGTTGACTCATATCCAACTTCTTTCCCACTGTAACCCCTAGGACCTTTTCTGCAGAACTGCTGCCTAGCCATTCGGTCCCTAGTCTGTAGCAGTGCATGGGATTCTTCCATCCTAAGTGCAGGACTCTGCACTTGTCCTTGTTCAACCTCATCAGATTTCTTTTGGCCCAATACTCTAATTTATTTAGGTCCCTCTGTATCCTATCCCTACCCTCCAGCGTATCTACCACTCCTCGCAGTTTAGTGTCATCTGCAAACTTGCTGAGGGTGCAATCCACACCATCCTCCAGATCATTAATGAAGATATTGAACAAAATTGGCACCAGGACCGACCCTTGGGGCACTCCACTTGATACTGGCTGCCAACTAGACATGGAGCCATTGATCACTACCTGTTGAGCCTGACAATCTAGCCAGCTTTCTGTCCACCTTATAGTCCATTCATCCATCCCATACTTCTTTAACTTGCTGGCAAGAATACTGTGGGAGACGGTGTCAAAAGCTTTGCTAAAGTCAAGGAATAACACGTCCACAGCTTTCCCCCATCCACAGAGCCAGTTATCTTGTCATAGAAGACAATTAGATTAGTCAGCCATGACTTGCCCATGGTGAATCCATGCTGACTGTTCCTGATCACTTTCCTCTCCTCTAAGTGCTTCAGAATTGATTCCTTGAGGACCTGTTCCATGATTTTTCCAGGAATTGAGGTGAGGCTGACTGGCCTGTAGTTCCCCGGATCCTCCTTCTTCCCTTTTTTTAAAGATGGGCACTATATTAGCATTTTTCCAGTCATCCGGGACCTCCCCCCATAGACATGAGTTTTCAAAGATAATGGCCAATGGCTCTGCAATCACATCCGCCAACTCCTTTAGCACTCTTGGATGCAGCGCATCCGGCCCCATGGACTTTTGCATGTCCAGCTTTTCTAAATAGTCCCAAACCACTTCTTTCTCCACAGAGGGCTGGTCACCTCCTCCCCATGCTGTGCTGCCCAGTGCAGTAGTCTGGAAGCTGACCTTGTTTGTGAAGACAGAGGCAAAAAAAGCATTGAGTACATTAGCTTTTTCCACATCCTCTGTCACTAGGTTGCCTCCCTCAGTCAGTAAGGGGCCCACACTTTCCTTGACTTTCTTCTTGTTGCTATTATATTTGAAGAAACCCTTCTTGTTACTCTTAACATCTCTTGCTAGCTGCAACTCCAAGTGTGATTTGGCCTTCTTGATTTCACTCCTGCATGCCTGAGCAATATTTTTATACTCTTCCCTGGTCATTTGTCCAATCTTCCACTTCTTGTAAGCTTCTTTTTTGTTTTTAAGATCAGCAAGGATTTCAGTGTTAAGCCAAGCTGGTCGCTTGTCATATTTACTATTCTTTCTATACATTGGGATGGTTTGTCCCTGTAACTTCAATAAGGATTCTTTAAAATACAGCCAGCTCTCCTGGGCTCCTTTACCCCTACATCTGGAGTACTGTGTCCAGTTTTCCGCCCCACACTACTAGAAGGATGTGGAAAAATTGGAAAGCGTGCAGCGGAGGACAACAAAAATTATTAGGGGACTGGAACACATGACTTTCAAGGTGAGGCTGAGGGAACTGGGCTTATTTAGTCTTCAGAAGAGAAGAGTGGGGGGGGCGGAATTTGATAGCAACCTTCAACTACCTGAAGGTGGGTTCCAAAGAGGATGGAGTTAGGCTGTTCTCAGTGGTGGAAGATTACAGAACAAGGAGTAATGGTCTCAAGTTGCAGTGGGGGATTTTTAAGTTGGATATTAGGAAAAACTTTTTCACTAGGCAGGTAGTGAAGCATCGGAATGCGTTACCTAGGGAGGTGGTGGAATCTCCTTCCTTTGAGGTTTTTAAGGTTAGGCTTGACAAAGCCCTAGCTGGGATGACTTAGTTCGGGATTAGTCCTGCTTTGAGCAGGGGGTTGGACCTCCTGAGGTCCCTTCCAACCCTGATATTCTATGATTCTATAATTAACTGTCTCAGTCAACACAAAACTTGTAAAATGAATGGAAACAGTAAGAGATGCCTAGAGTTTTGTTCCTATTACGATCTCCATGTAACAAACTCATTCTTCCAGACAAAGCTGTAACACGTGTCTTGGAAACATCCCAGATCTGGCCACTGGCATCAACTGGATCTTATCATCACAAGGCATGCCAACCTTAACAGCATCCTCATTACCCACAGTTATCAAAGTACTGTTTGTGACACAGACCACACTCTGTGGTATGCAGCAAGGTCAAACTTCAACCAAAGAAAATACACAGATCTAAAGTAAAGGGATGTCCTCGTATTAACATCAGTGCCATAGTGGACCAAGAAAAGTCACAGCAGTACAAGAACATACTACAACAAGCCCTTGACTCCAAAAGGCTAAGAGCAGAAGAAAAGAATTCAGTGTACAGACAAAGTGATCAGAGTGATAGTCGGCAAATATTTTAGTAGTTCCATTGTTTTTAGACCTTTGTTGGTGACTTAAAAACAAACAACAACAACAGAAATCCCACTTGCCTTCTTCTGTTTACTTAAGGTTTTTCCTTTCAACTGTCCCACCACTGACTGGGAGAGACATGCAGCCTTCAAATACTCAAAAGGCTGCCATAAAAAAGTTGGAGAAAAGTTGTTCTCTCTTCCCAGCAAGGGCAGGACAAGAAGCAATGGGATCAAACTGCAGAATAGCAGATTTACAGTAAATCTGAGGACAAACTTCCTAACTGTAAAAACAGTAGGACAATGGAAAAGACTTCCTAGGGAGGTTGAGGAAGCTCCGTCACTGGAGGTTTTCAAAAGGAGGCTGGATAGCCATCTGTCTTGGTTGGTTTAGACACAAAAAATCCTGCACTTTGGCAGGGGGTTAGATTAGATGACCCTTGCAGTCACTTCTAACCATATGATTCTATGAGTTTATGACATTTATTGTCAACCCTTGAGCAAGAGGAAGGTGACTGTTCCTTGTAAAGAAATTTCTTCCCCTGAGGTTTTAATACCTGCTACAAACATGGCTATAATGATTTAACAACAGAGGTATTTCGTTCTATAGCATTTATCTTTCATTAATAAGTTATTTACCAATTTTTCACAGTTTTTTTAAAGATAAGTGATTTTAATTATAAAAGTCGCTGGTCGGAAACCTGGCACTACATGTTACACTTTTTTAAAAAGAAAGACAATAAAAGCTTGCATGATTTCATGCCATTTTAGTATGTATGAATGTATTCTGTAACTCCTACAGAGCAGATTAAGTTTAGTATTGACCACACACAGTGTTAATGTCTATTCCATTAATGTTCACTTTAATTATAACTACCATGAATTCAGACAAGATTTAATCAGTTTTACTGAGAGAGTCTAAGCGGGATATAAAGATTTGCTTCTGTCAAGGTAAAGAAATAAGTTAGGAGATAAAAGTGACCAAGTATATACAATTTATGTGGGATTTCTTAAAGCTTTTATAAGGTTCTTCAGAAGATATTAAGAGAAGAAGTAACTAACTGTGGGTAAGACACAAAGTGCTTGCCTGGATTAAATACAGAACTATGAATCAAAGAGTCGCAATAAATAATTGCTTTTCACAATGATGTAAATTAAATAATAAGATAACTGAAGTCAGTGGGATAGACCATCTTACACCCTCAGTCAAATCTATAGGAAGAGGCTCTGGTGATCCTGTGACATCATCCCATTGGAGTTTGCCAGAGGAAATGGGTGTGAGTCCTCCCCCCACATTGGGTAAATCTCCCAGGGGATGTGGAAAAACTGAGAAGTGAACAGAAAGAGGCAGAGAGAAAATATAGGGTTAAAGAAGGGGGTAGAGTGACAAGACAAAGGGAGAGTGAGTGGTGTGGGTGGAAGAGGAAAAATAGTGAGAAAAATTCTAATAAAAAGGCCACATTACATACATTGTATGGGACAGTATGTATGGCCGCTTGTGCCAATCTAACTTTTAGTGGATGGGTGTGGGAAATCCCAGGGAAAACTCTTATCAAACCTGCAAAAATACTGCAAAGTGTTTCCAAAAACTAAGACTCTAACGAACCCATTCCTAATTATTATTGATAATCTGTATAGTGCCTCCATGTGAATGAAACTTTGTAACTATTAGGCTCTTAAATATGGTACACAGGAATTCAAGGGGACAAAGCAGTGAACAAGTAAAAGAAAAGAAGCACAAGTTACCCTTGCAGACAAGAATACAAAATAGGGCTGGAGGAATGGTTTTGGGGGAAAACAATAATTCAGGTTTAGCAAACATAGCATTGTGACATGTGACACTGACATCAGCAACTGCAATTGTGTGGTACCAGTGTTTGAGAAGAGCTATAAGACAGGAGCTATATGTAACTTATGAGGTGACATAAAAATCAACCTGGACTCAATTTCTTTATAACACCAGAGCTCATGATCATGAGCCTTCTGAGTGAACCTGGTCTGATCTGTGTCCAGCTTCAACACCTTATTGCCATGAAGCCAAGTGAAATGCAGAAGTGCCAGCTGAGTTTTGGGATTCATTAGAACGCTAGTCTCAGAGCAATCCCCCATGAAACAAATCCAAAATATTGTTTTGCATGAACCACAGATGACAAAGCCTGACAACTTTTGCACAATGCTATTTGGAACAGGGGAAAAGTTTGGATTTACCACCTTTAGCGGATGAAATTCAAACCCAGATATCATCAGGTTCAGCCATACTCCAAGTGATATGCAGAATTAAAATAGTCTTGAACTTGTGTCTCTTCATTCGTTATACTTCAGCACAATGATCACCATTAAATAATTGCAGGAACTAAGAAACACCAAGTATAATTAAACACTATGAAAAGTCATTTACCTCCAAATCATTTAGTATATGTCTCTCTAGTTATGAAAAATTGGGAACATTCAGTGTTCACACTCTCACTATTATACTGTACTTCAGTGAACTAGAAAAATCCTTGAAGTGTACACAAACAAGAGTAGTGGATGAATCTAGACTTTGAGTAAAAAAACCTGTCCTTTGTTATAAAGATATGGTATTTATCTTCAATTTATAAATATTTCAGTAAGCAGGCAACCTATGCATGATAGTTAAAATGTAACATAATGGTCCCTGTGTTCCCCCCAGTTTGATGCCAAACAGGTATGGCACAAGCAGAGGAAGAGCAGATTTCTTTATACTAACCCTGTACTTCAGTTCTGACTTGGAGGAAATACATCTAGTGTTAGGACAGATCAGTGTCTACCAATGGTGTTCTTGGAAATGCTGCTGAGAGTGAAAATAAAATATTCTAATAGGATGAACTTGAGCTCTAGTTTGGAGTTCTTACGAGGAACCTGAGTCTTGCACAAGGTGACTCTACGCTGAAGTGACTTTCATATCTTGGTTTTGTGAAATGGACATCTGCCAACACAAACAAGTGTTAATTATAGAAGTGTTAATATATATTATAGCCTGAAGAATCTTACATACTCTTTAGACTCTCTCACTGCTGAAAGAACTCAGGATGGAGGAGGCAGGGAGGATAGCAATAGTGAAAAATAAAATTTAAAAAGTTACAATGTTGGGTTAAATTCATGCCTGGTTAAACAGTAGTTCCACCAAAGATGACTTTAACCCATTATCCACAAAAACACAGACTTGCAGTATTTCTTCATCCCGTGGCTCTCTGATACCCTAAGGCATATCCCTGCTAGCCCTAGCCAATTAGAGAAAGGCATTAGTGTAGATATGTAATCACACATGGAATGTACCACCTGTATCAGCTCAGTTCGAGCCCTATCAGCAATCCATTTCAAACAACATAGCTACCAAACAGCCTGGTAGTGGTAATGGTAATGACTTTGGTCAATAATAAACTAAGCCAAATTGGAGCAAGTTTCCCGGTGATATAACATTCCTCAATCCATTGCCAATAATATAAACTATCCACTCCACAATATCATTTATATTTACAGGAGTCTGATTAGGGGTCTGGAACACATGACTTATGAGGAGAGGCTGAGGGAGCTGGGATTGTTTAGCCTGCAGAAGAGAAGAGTGAGGGGGGATTTGATAGCTGCTTTCAACTACCTGAAAGGGGGTTCCAAAGAGGATGGCTCTAGACTGTTCTCAATGGTAGTAGATGACAGAACGAGGAGTAATGGTCTCAAGTTGCAGTGGGGGAGGTTTAGATTGGATATTAGGAAAAACTTTTTCACTAGGAGGGTGGTGAAACACTGGAATGTGTTACCTAGGGAGGTGGTAGAATCTCCTTCCTTAGAGGTTTTTAAGGTCAGGCTTGACAAAGCCCTGGCTGGGATGATTTAACTGGGAATTGGTCCTGCTTTGAGCAGGGGGTTGGACTAGATGACCTTCTGGGGTCCCTTCCAACCCTGATATTCTATGATTCTATGATTCTATGAGTGCAACTGTTATATATCTAGCTTCAACATAAGTCAATCAGTGGACCCCTATCTCCCACACTTGTGCATGCATGAGCAAGACCCCCTAAGTAAAAAGTAGGTATCAAATACGGCAGGGCCTAGAGGCCCCAATCAGAATCAGGGCCCCATTGTGCTTTTCACTGTACAAAGATGATAGTAAGACAGTCACTCCCCCAAAGACCTGACAGGTAGAATTTTTCAGAAATGCTCAGCGTTAGCATAACTGCTCCCACTGACATCAGTGGAGTTTGACCATTGACATTAATGGGAGCAGAGTTACACTGACATTGAACGCTTTTGAAAATCCCACCCTACAAATTTAAAACAAGATGCACCCCGTGATGGTAACAAAAAAAGAATCAAAGGGAATGGTGTTGGGGGAGGAGAACAAGAGCAACAAGGATGGCAATATGTGGTTAGGTAGTCTAGCCATGTGCCCAACTGGAAGATTTGAGTAGTCGATTCACCCACATGATAAGAAATATTAGTGTTCTCAGTAATCTCTAATAGTGATCTGGCTAGTCCTATATAGCTGTTCTTTCCTCTAACTTTGTTATTTGTTCGGGGGGAGAGGTGAGAGAGAGAAATGCTTTCTTTTGGCCTAGGAGCTTGTATACCAATCTTCAATCTCATTTATGGCCAATTTAACAAGCAAATGCTGGCAAACACTTATTTACTTATTTACTCTGCAGTGGTGTGACTGTGCCACTCTAATCAACTTTTTGTCTTCTTGGCATTATCTTCAATAAATAGGAGTAGGGATGCTTTGTGTTTTTGTGAATAGAAGTTACATTTTAAGTAGTTTACAATTTTCCTTTTGACAAATGAAAATGGTTGTGACCTATAAAGTATTTTTTAAATGAAGTCTCATCTAGCATGCTGGGATTCACTTGAAAACTGATTGCAATAAGCCAGGAAATTAATACAAGAATCTGAATCTTAAACTACTTCACCATTCCGCCTTTCATCAATACATTTCTATAATCCACCATAGCATGTATCATTAAAGGTAAGGAAAATGCAACTACAATTCAAATGGCTTAAAGTACTCTCACAATCACCATTTTCATTTGGGATATCACATTTAATGATCTCTAGAATAACTGAAATGTCCTGTTGATATTCGATATGGTAAGTGATTGGACACTTATCTAAAAATAAATTTGTTGAACCAAACGAAATGATAAAGCAATCAAAAAAGGACATGTTAAATTGTAATTACAGTATGATAGGCATTTGCTTAACTGTATTGAATAGCTGAATAAACAGAGGTTTTTATGGCCAATAAGTGGTCAGCTTTCATGCATACAGAGTAAAAGAATAAAATTAAGAAAGTTATACTCTGCTGCTGAAACTCATGTAGTAACCTCATGGTAAATGATAAAGTACAGACAATCTGGATACAGACTTGATTTTCACGACCAGGTGAACTTCCAAAGTCTGAAACCACATGAGAGGAGGCTCTATGTAGTGACCACAGTATCTACAATAAGAAATGTGCTATGTAGGTTGTTTGGTCATGATTTAAAGCTGCAGACTGCAAAAGTTTCTGGAGACACAAATGTTTCAGAACATCTAACAGTGATCCAATACAGCATAAATCTCAATCTTACTCATGGTGCTTAAAATAAAGAAAAAAAAATGCTGTAGCAAAATATAACCTTACTGTAAATTCAAGAAATGTCACAGTTCTGCAAGAAAGTGCACTGGAAATCTGCCCTTTAACTAAAAAAAAAAATGACATTTTCAGGTTGGGGAAAATAATTTTTGAGGTGCTTTTTGACACATTGCTAAAACATGGTGCCATTTAATTCTCTAGCCATTACTAAACTATGTACTCTTCAGTGTAGAGCAATGTCTTTCTGGGGACAGCGATTCAGTGACGACACAAAGAATACAGTCACATTTACCTTTAGACCACAAGGGGACTGGTGCTAGTCTGAAAGGATCCATCTGTCTTCCAAAATCTTCAGAGCAGATCTTTTATCCTGATGTGACATCAGATAAATCTTTCGGCAAGATTTTTTTGGCTTGAAATAAGTTTTCATGAGGAAATTGTCTATGTTTGCCAAAGAGTTATACCTTTAGTGTGATGACCATGGACAGATCATAACTCCTCTTGTAGTGCTAACTAGAGTTAAACTGTAAGCAGCACTGCACCTATTGTGAGGTCTCAGATATCTATGGTCAATTGCTCTCCTGTAGTTCCATCATTATGTTTCACAGGTGAGCCAAAACCATTTTAATCACATTTATAGAAACCAATCCCATCCAGTACAGGAAATAATCACAAGAATCTAAATTGAGTCTGTGAAGAGTTGTTTTCATGACAAAAGAAGTATTTCAGCTACTATGGTGGGTCCCAATGTATATTAGTTTTACACCAGTATTCCCAAAATACAGTAATTATACTATCACATGGCAGACCACTTTTTAAAAAGAAGCCCATTTTGAATCCCATAGGGCACTGCACAGTGTGGTCGTATTTTCAAAGTGAGGCACGGCAAGGACCAGAAAAGGTTTAGTTGTATCTTGTAGAAGCTACACAATCCCTTGGACTCAGTGCATCACCTCGGTATGAAGTGAAAGAGAAAATACAAGACAATAATGATCCTGCACCGTACACCTTGTAGGGTGCTTGGTAAATCCTACCAAACCAGAAGGATAATTTTTGCTCATTTTGCACAAGAGTAAGTGATGACATCATGAGTGCAAAACAGCCATTCAGATCTGGAAGCATTTAACAATATCACCCATTGTTCACAGGGTGAGTGACTGAACGAGGTACAAGGCAGAGAGAACTAGGCCCAGAATTTTCAATATGAGTGGCCATAGAAGGGGCAGAGGAATAGAAATATCTCCTGGGTTTGGGTTGTGACACTCTTTGACCAAAAGTATTTGGTCAGTCATTCTCACCCCCAACAACCCTATTTCATTGTGTTTGTATTACTTAATGCTTGCCTGCACACAAAAGTGTGTAGTTCTACACCAGGATAGTTAAAGTGTAACAACATGCCTAGAATGGATGCTATATAAAAGGGGTTTATACTAGCTTATTCCAGTAAGACACGGGTGGGGATCCTTTTTTCTATCACAGGCCATTGGCCCACAGAAAAAAATCAATCGTGGGCCACACACAAGTAAAAAGCAACTTAATTTAGGGGTTTTTTGAGAGAGAAATATAAAACATTCAACTCATCCACCTGGGCGGGCGCCAAGGCTTGGGGCTTCCTGCGCTCACAGCTCCAGGCCCATGGGGTGGGGCAAGGCTCGGGGCTTCCCGTGGCAGGGTGAGCCAGCGCTTGCGGCTCCATCCTCACAAGCGTGTGCCAAGACTTGCCGGGGGCCAGATGAAATTAAGCAATTAACAGGATCTGACCCGGGAATTGTACATTCACCACCTCTGCTGTTGGAGAAGGTAAATAATCCGTACTAGCACAGAAACCTTTATACCAGTAAAACTACACCACATTGGGGGGGGGGGTTGTACGGTTATAATTATATCAGCTTGGAAAACAAACATATACTTGTACAGTACAAAACTGTCTGTAGACAAGGCTTTAGTACTCAACTGTTCAAGGTACAAGTGAGTTCCTACAAGTTTAAGACGCTTGGCAGCTTGCAGGATTAATTCCTTGAAGAACTGCAGCAAGCACCAGATGTGTGCTTTACAGAGAACCCAGGGGCATTGTTTACTTGCACACGGACCCTAGAGGAGGGTAAAACAAATTCAGCAATGTTCAGAGCTAACAGTCTTTGAAGCTACGCCCATGTTTATGTCTGATATAGGCAGGTTTAGATAGGGACATCTCACTATGGGGTGGGGTGGCTCTGCACTGCTCCGGGAGAAGTTCTAAGAGAGGTTTTCCCTTAGGAAGCATAATCTGTCCCAGAGCTCCAGGTGCACCTGGAGAGCACACATGCTGCATCCCTCTGTACACCCAATCAGCTCCACAGCTGGATGCAGAAGTGGAGGCGCCACGGCACCACATGCCCACAGTCGAGCCTTGTAAAGGGAAATTAACATCCCCACGAGCACACAGACACAGCAATCCTGGGCTCCCCAGAGTATAGCTATCATAATGAGTCGCACCATAACTCCCAATCACTGCAGCCACCACTGAGAAATGGAGCAGGAAATGAAGGGAGAGGGGTAAATTTCATCCCCCAGAGATTGTTAATAGGTTCAATAAATTTAACCAAACAAATACTGAAGAAAAACTTCAGACAGAATCTGGGGATTCGGAATATACATTAATAACCCATCTCAGACTTGAGCCTGAACACCATGCTAGGATTCTACTCTCATGAAAAGGGCCATGGTATCTTTGATGAGCACAGTGGTTCAGGAACTCATATTTTAGGTCTCATTCAAAACCCCAGCATCATGCTGAGGCAATGGTTTAATCTATTAAATCATTGCCTATTTAATCAAAAACATTTTCTGAATCTCCCTTTGTTCCACTGGAGCTCAGCCATAAGCAGGCTTAACACAAGGTAACAGTTTGTATCTTTTCTTAAGATTTGGCTTCAAAGAGCTTCATATCCTTCAGTGTTCTACACCAGACATCGACACTTGATTGAAAATGATGAACAGAATACCCTATTGATGTATTTCTAAGACATCACCTGAATTATTTTATGCACCCTGGATTCACTATAAATATAGTGTAGAGCAAAATTATATTAAATACCAAACCCCACATGCCTATTGACTGAGAGACACTGAATATGCCATGTGACCATTTTCCACTCATTTTCCCCCATTTTCCCCTCACTACCCCCATTTTCCACTCTGGAAAGATCGCTCTATCCTGATTAATTATAATTTTAATTAAATGAGATCTAAAATGGTTGAGACAGGATCACTGGGGTGCAGCCTGGGACTGCTGTGCCCCCTTAACTCTCCAACCCGGGCTGTCTGTCACAATGTTTTGCTAAACCCTCCAGGCACAGTGATCACTCAGCACTACAACTTGTGGAGCCCCACACCCAGCTAGATTGCATGAATGCTCTCAGAGCCACTCATGAATCACACAGAAAAAGGCACCAGCCAAATCTCCCCAGCTCCCAACCTTGTACCTTAGGAATATACCACCTTGCACTGCTCAAGACGAGCAGTGCAATTTTGTTAATTGGTTCATCACTTCATCAATGGAAAATGGATATACACTAGCCTTTGTAAACCTGAGCAGATTCACAAAACATTTCAGGCAAACTCACTGGTAAAGATAAACAGTTAAACAAAAGATTGACCATAAAAGATAGATTTTAAGTGATTATAAGTGATAGGCAAAAAGTCAGAGTGCTTACCAAATTAAAATAAAATATAAGCACGCAGTCTAAACTCTCAACCCTATTAGACTGGGTAACATCTAGATTAAGCAGTTTTTCCCACCCCACTGGATATTGCAGTTCATAGTTCACAGATTTCACCCTTGAAACCTGGCACAGTCCCCTCTGTTGGAGTCTTCAGTCTTCTGAGTGTCCTTGTTGCTTGCAGTTCAGGTGGGGAAAGGAGAAAGGCCAAGCAATGAGCCCTGGTGTCCTATTTTATACCAGGAATCCATGTGCTTGGAGAACACAAGTCCAGGCATTTCTGGAGGGCATTGCTGAGTCACAAGATGAATCAGTACCCCTGGGTGTCTCCTGTGAGTGAGTCATTGAATTGTAATTCCTCTGCTGGACAATGACTGGTGATGTCTGTTCAGCACCCATCCAGGCGTTGGTTACCTCTTCCCTTTTCATTGTCTCTGGAGAGCTAGTATCTGGGTGCTTCCCAAACCCACAGACAGTTTAGTGAAAACCATACAACACAATTCTTTAATTTCATATGCAATGATGATATACATATTTAGATAGAAAAATGACTTTCAGCACATCTTAACTTTCCCCTGATACCTTACATGACATGCTTTATATGCACGATCACAATTATATATCAATGAGAAATATGGGGGTTACAGAGCTCTCCCCTGAGGTATAGCGTGTCACAATGGTAATCTAAAAACATTCATGGGTAGTGTAGACAAGTGGCGTCCTCACAATGCCCCCTAGTGGTCTCAAGGCAGCCCTGCACACAGCCCCTCACTTCAGTTTCCCTTCTTGGATCTCCAAATCAACACCGCATAGGGTTTTTCCAGTCCAGTCACAACAGCCCTCCTTAGGGTCTGATCTATTAACTTAAAGTTCAGAAATGAAAATAAAAATCTTCCCTCCAGCCAGCTACAGCCCAAACTCCCCTGGTCTGGTTATAGTCCTTACTGCCCTAGCGGACTACCCCCCACCCTTCCTATCTGGAGCAATTCCTCTCGTGTTGGGGTCTTGCCTATAGGCACTAATCTCATCACAACCACTTCCCATCTTGCTACAGTTATCTTCTCCTCTTCATAGGAAATTGTCTGATTCCCCTCAGGTAGGGCTCATTCTGTAATCAGGGTTGACTTGGTCCAGGCTCTTCAGCTCACCCTGTTACAAGTAGATCTGACCTTATGGATGCAATTCTGAATCCTGACCATTACCCTTTATTTACCAGTGTCATAGCTTCAATGAATCTCTTGAGGTTTGGGGGTTTTTTTTAGTTTTTATATCTAAGCAACAGATATCTATCTGAAAGAAAAAAGTCTAAAAATATACAAACAGAAGAATTTCAATTATTAGATATCAATGGGCAACACCAAATATGCTTTGATAATCAGGAGTTGAGGTAATTGGGTGCAGCAGACAGGGAGTAAACAGAAAAAGGAGAAGAGGCATTTCATTAGAAAGGGAAGTTTGGCTGCTGGGATTAAAAATAGGGGTTAGATAATTGGGTCTTTAAGGGTACTTTCCTGTTCAAATACTGTAATATCAATTAAAACCCTTACAAACCCAAGAAAAAATGGATGAAATACCAATTAAAATGTACAGTGCACTTCTATTTACACCATAGAAAATACTTATTCCCAAATTAAAAATCTGAATATGTAGGGACAGAAAATCAAAATAGTAAACATCAGTTCTCAGAATTTAGCATGTAAAATATATATTTCCTGTTTGCTTTAATACTATTAAGTGTGCTGAGAGGATCACTTCAAATAACTATCATCCCTCTATGCTAAAATGATTTCTAGAAGCTAAAGCAAGTAGCTGTAGGGATAAACTCAACAACATGCAAAATTCTCAGAATAGGTTAATGTATTCCAAATTCCCTAACATGCTAAAATAAGTCTCCTTCTCCTTTGCTGGTTAAGTCTCAAAGGTACTTGAGCTGTAGGTGTCACTGAACCACTCATGCTTTAAAGAAGTAAGTACTGTGCCAAGAGAACTTGATGCCAGATCCAGGATACTTTTAAGAATATCTCATCTATTCTAAAATAAGTTGTGTTGCTGTATGAAAAGGAAGATGACCATTTATATCATTGTTGCTACCACTGTTCCACAAGTCCACTAAATGCAAAGTATGTTGTGTAAGGTATCAATGGAAAAGTTGTGATCTGCTAACTATGACATCACATTTATATACATGTATCATCTTTGTATATGAAGTTTTGAATATTTGATATGTAACCTCAAACATGTTTTGTTCTTGGGTGATACCCACAAAGTAGATTTACATCTAGTCTAGCCCGTCACAGAATCATAGAATATCAGGGTTGGAAGGGACCTCAGGAGGTCATCTAGTCCAACCCCCTGCTCAAAGCAGGACCAGTCCCCAATTTTTGCCCCAGATCCCTAAATGGCCCCCTCAAGGATTGAACTCAGAACCCTGGGTTTAGCAGGCCAATGCTCAAACCACTGAGCTATCCTTCCCCCAAGTCCTGTGTTGATGGGCCATTCAAGGGAATCAACTATTCAATGAGCTCTTCCTGAAGATGCCTCAGACAGCATGGAGCCAATGGTTCTCCCTATGATTCAACAAAACATGTAAGGATGTGTGATGTGGACATGTGACCTAAGACTCCATCTTTGCCAGTAACTTACCATGCACATGGGCTGCAGGCATTTTTTCGGTCAGTAACTTTCCAGGCACATGTGAGAGTATAAGTTGTAGCTGAAATGTCTCCATTTTCCTGCACCAGTTCTCTGGATTGTGCATTTCTAACAAAAGGAGTTTTTTGAACAATGGACTGAGGACTTTCCAATATTTTGGAAGTTTCCAGAGAGATATTTGCAGACCAGCAGACTCATCCATCACTGCTAAAAATCTGATTTAAGGACTTTGCAATCATTTACAATGTATATGATCTTTTATCCATTCAATAACTGCCTTCTTTTCTTTTTTTATTATTAAAAAATTATTAGTTACTTTACTAAGGCTGATTGTGTGATGTTTGGATCTGAAATATATATTGTCCTAGGGGCAAATATCTGATCCTTTGGGATTGGTAGAACCTCACATAGAGTGAATAGGGTTTTCAGTAACCTTTCACTATACTAGACCAATTTGTCTGGATGAGAATCAGGGCCTGGAATGCCTAAAGGGGATTGTATTTTGGCTTCTTGTTAACTAGTGTGGTGCTTCAGAAGCTCATTTTGTTACTGGTTTGGTGAATCTAGTTTTTGGGGTGTGCCTGCCCTGTTTCTTGAAGTCTGCCCTGAGTGTGGCATCTCATTGTGGTCCATTCTAGGCACCAGTCACATAAAGAATAGAAACTCTCTCCATTGACACCTTCTTGAATGTGGAGAATTACTATTCTGTGAACCCATTATAGCCAAATACCCATCTGCATTTGTTGGCAACCCTGACAATAAAGGGAATAACAATGGTTTATTAGAGAAATTGAACATATATTTTCTTATAATTTCTTAGGAATTCCTAACAGTTTTTAAATGTAGGACAAGACTGCAGCTATTATATCTTGACATGTCTTTCCTTTCAGATTTGCCTTTGAATTTTCTCAGTTTAAAATTATCCAAGATCTTTTTCATGTAAGCTTCATTTATCTATGTTTTATTCCTAATGTCACTGTATCTTTTCATCTCTCTTCTTGCGCTATCCATATCAGTGGACGTGAGCTACCTATGATTCATTACTGCTCATGACAAATCTGTGCAGCATGTTCTGTATCAGGGGCTCCAATTGCACATAAATATGACCAGGCATATTGTACCATAAAACAGGCCAGCATCCTTCCCTCAGCGCTGGCTGATTCTCCATACATTGGAACTGATGCGGCTATTGCACCATCCCTGCTCTTTCCGCTGTGTGTCCATGCTCCTTACTTCCGTTCCCCTTCTCCTCCCCACGAAAGAAGGACTTAGAGCTAAAGGGCTCCCTCCTCCCCCCCTCCCAGCCTATGAAAAAATGGATCAGCACAGCTGCTCATTCCCTTGTGCCCTCTGCACCTGAAAACTATTGTCAACTCCCCTTGGAAGCTTCACTCCTTCCCTCATAGGCCTCTGCTCCTGGGAAGTTTCCAGAGGCTTGAGTTTTGCTGAACTCGACATTCTGGAAGGGCACAAGATGTCACTGGGCAGCCTTCATGCTAAAAACCAATTCCTTTTTTTGTCAGTACATTTATAAATGAAAAGTACAATAAATCTGCTTTTTTTAAAATGAAAGCTGAGATTTCCTTTCCCGTGGCCCAAAGACCCTCTTGTGAACACTCTGAACAATACTCCAGTTTGTCAGTGGACTGTATGAAAATGGATCGGGCAGAGTTAAAGATGTCTGCAAATGACCTTAAGTCTGTCAGAAATGTTGATAGCACACACTGTTCCTGAAGCTGTTGCTATGGTAACTTTTCTTCTTGAAACAGTTGAAATAGTAAGTACTCCTGACTTCTGCATGACTTTCTCACTTTGAGAAAGAGTCTGATATATCAGCATGGAGTCCTCCCACCTGAAACCGCAGGGCTTCCAAAGGCATTTCAGCAGTGTACTTTTACAGCATTAATGACTGGTGTTTGCTGCAGTCTCAGTGCCTCTGAGTGATTGATATTAGAAAAAAAGAATATGGGACTAGCTTTTCCCCCCTTCCATGCTGCTCTCATATTTATTCTTTTCTGTCAGAATGAATACGGAGCCCTACAAAGAATGAGTCCAGTAACTAGAGAACTTCTCTTAATTTCTATCAAGACAAATTCTGTCTAATATAACAAAGTTATTTAATGTTTTTCAGCCTAACCTACATATGATTCCTGCAAGTTTGGCTACAGAGTGTCTACAGAACCTCACTCAACAGTCTCTTGGAACTTCTCCCAGGAAGTTATGCTGCTGACCAGAGCAAGGAAAGATGTCAGGACTGTCCACCGGCTCAGATATGGAATTTGGTCAAACACTAAAGATGTCAAATGAGCAAGCTTAGACTGCAATGACATCCAAACGTGTAGCAGAGGGCACTCAGGACTGAACAGATAATGGGTCCCACAGGTCATAGAGTTTTAATTAGCGCTGGTCAGGAATTTTTCAATAAAATGCATCTTTTCTCAGAAAATGCAGATACATCAAAACCAGGACTTGTAGTGGCAGTGTATTTGTATTGACACAAAATTCATCAGTAAGGACAAGGATGGAATTTCTGCTCAAAACCACAGAGATTCATAACCCAAAGGTACTTTAGATTTTTCCTAAGCAATCACAATTTCCCAGATAGCAACATTGACTTGTACTCCATTTTTTCCATATATGGTTAACTAATAGAGTGGTTCTGTTCTTTGGTGATTTGACCTCAACATAGTCAGAATGCCTACATCCTACTTCTTCAAGACCAATCTTTCACATGCAATACAGCTTGTTGGGACACCACAAACTGTAATGGATATAGACTTGATAATCATGCTACCCTTTGTAGCCAGACAGCCAGCCCCCCCCCCCCCCCCCCTCTCAGACCAGCATTGCTGGAAACACAGGAGGAAGCCGGAACAGGGCACTTAACATATATTCCAGCACAGCCTTTGAAGCTGTGAAAGCACAAGTGTGCTGCTACAATGTGCCTCTGGGAACAGATAGGACGATTAAGCTCACAGCAGGCAGAGGCCCTGTGACAGACATGGCTCTTAGCCCCTACTAAATAGCGTGATGCACACACACCAACATCCTAGGTGGGAAAATATTTACCCTAATAAAAGAAATGTCCAGTAGTCGACACTTATTGTTTCTCTCCCTTGCAAGTGTAAACTACTCTTGCGAAAGCTGGCGGCACCCCGACAGACCAGCCTCAATTTGGCATAAGAAAGGAGAAAGAGAATAAAGGAGTACAGAGGTATAAGTAGGGGACCTACAGCACCATGATTTTTGAGTGCTTTTCACTATCTATCTGCTGGTCAGATAAGTGACAGCCTCCCAAGGCTTCTGCAGCTAAGAGGGTCCCTAAGCCTTGTCCCTTATTCGTCTTTCCGCGGAATTGAGTGACCGATCCTGGCTTGGCACCGCTGGAATCGAGAGATGCAAGGAGGGTAAGAAGCACCCACACCTGATCTCCTATCTTTAAAAGTGTACACATATTTTGAAATAGAGCTCTATACTTTGTTTTCTTTCTTTGGGATTGTGGCTTCAGTTTTGTAACTTGTTTGTGTGTGTAACATCTCTACATTTAAATAAGTAGGCACTAGCAATTTTGTAACCACATGATTAGAATCTAGCTTAATAAATTTTGGTAACCATTTGTGCATAAGCCTGACTTGTTTTCTCTGGTTTACTGTAAAGCAGCCAACACAATTAAAGAACTTCAGCCGTTTTGGCTCTAAAGCCTGGCCATAAGGTGAGAGTACTTAGAGCCTAGCGTTGAGTTGTGCTGCCTCCACGGGGCAAACTCTTGGGGCACCTGTCAGTCAACCCTGGCTGCCCGCTGTGAAGGAGCTCTGAGCTCTAGCAGTTAAAGTCACGGGTGTGGAGAGGCTCTTAGTGCTGCCATTGGGGCACCTGTCAGTCAGTATTGACTGCCCGCTGCGAAGGAGCTCTGAGTTCTAGCAGTTAAAGTCACGGGTGGTTAGGACCTTGGGGCATCCGTCAGCCTAGCCCGGGCTGCCCGCCGCGAAGGGACAGTGCGTCCTAGCGGTTAAAGTCACGGATGGTATAAACGGGCATAGCTGGCACCTCACCAAACATCCTTGGCCGTCGGCTAACACCCTTCATCTCTGAATTTGGCCCATTCACATAACACAAAGTCCTAGAAAGATGATTGGAAAACCAATCCACCCCCTTCTGGGTTTATTGACAAGATTCACGAGAAAACATAAAAACGCCTGCCCAGCCTTCCTAGGTAGATCTCAAACCTTGCGGCCGGGTTCTTAGTCATCTCCTCACGGAGGCTTTTCTCTAGCAGACTTGCTATCCACACTACAGCCTTCCTAGCTTGCACTGCCAAGCCCTCTACCTGGGACCTAGAAGGAGATTCTCTGTATAGACTCTATGTCTTTCTCTCCTCTCCACCAAATAACAACTCCTAGGTGTTCATGCCTAGAGTCAGTCTCTCTCTCTCCCCAGACTTCTCTTTTCTCCTTCCCCTCCCCCAGCCTGATTTAGCCATATAGTCCATCTGTCACATCACTTTGCTCATTTTCTCCACCTGTGGAGGTGCACTGTGCATGTAACAACTGGGGCTGGATACATCTTCCCTTAAAGGGGCAAGTCACGCTGTTATACCCTAAGTATTAAAAAAAAAGCCATTTATCCAAATCTCTATCATAGAAGACATTATTAAGATTAGTAATTTTCTCCTTAGGTAAGACTTCCCAAAAATGTTCATGTCATTTGTCCACTATAGAAGCACTAGACTTTTTTTACAGCCAGCAGGACTGGAAATCTGATAAGCAAAGAGACAAATCATCAACAGCGGGTAAAATTAATGTAGGTAATAATATGAACTTGAAATTTCTGCCATTTTCTTCTAATAATTGTCCAATATTACTTAGAAAACTGGGATGTATCTTTTAGTTTTAAATGGAGAATTGATATTGGGTAATTTCATAAGGATATTAGAGATAGCCAGAGTACCTTGATGATTAAGTTACATAAATAATATACATCCTTAGTCATATAAAATTGGAAATGGTTATTTTCTATATAAAATGCAGTTGATAACAGAAACATGAAACTGTAAAACTGTATTTTAATTTCAAATTTTGTATGCATTGTGTCCTAGTATAATGTCTCACATTGTCTCAAATTTTAAATTATGTGAAACAATCTAAAACACAATTTATTATGACTAGTACAATGGAAGTTATTAACTGCAGCTAGAAAATATATATGCAAATAGTGAGGATTAGATTGCATACAATACATGAAGAAAGAATATTAAAGCTCTGCCACACCTCTGATATAATAGCCTTGTGCAAAATAATTCTTAAGCCAAACTGCATACAAATGTATATCTTATGAATTTAATATATACCAGTCTACTGAATTAGGCCCATGATAAAACCTAACGTTATTGTATCAAGATTGTGCCTGGCCTTTTGTTGGACATTTCTATTAATGTTTAATTCTATCTTGAGAACTAACTACTGCACTAGGAAATTGAATGAAAAAGAACAAAACTAGGACACATTGCAAACACCATTTTGGGGATGTAAAAGCGGCAAAGAGTCCTGTGGTACCTTATCGACTAACAGACGTATTGGAGCATAAGCTTTCGTGGGTGAATACCCACTTCGTCAGATGCACGTAGTGGAAATTTCCAGAGGCAGGTATAAATATGCAAGCAAGAATCAGGCTAGGGATAACGAGGTTGGTTCAATCAGGGAGGAAGAGACACCTCAACTGCTAAAAGAGGGCCTCATCCTCCCTGATTGAACTAACCTCGTTATCCCTAGCCTGATTCTTGCTTGTACATTTATACCTGCCTCCGTAAATTTCCACTACGTACTTCTGACGAAGTGGGTATTCACCCACGAAAGCTTATGCTCCAATACATCTGTTAGTCTATAAGGTGCCACAGGACTCTTTGCCACTTTTACAGATCCAGACTAACACAGCTACCACTCTGATACTTGACATTTTGGGGATGATATTTGAGACTAGCTATTTCATGTCTATATCAAGCTGTTGAGATACTTGGGTATGATTGTTCTGTCATTTTGATAGGTTAGTACCAGCATCATATCAGCTGATGCTATTATTTTAATAATCTGTCACTTGAAAAGATACCATTTTATTTTTATTATCACTAAATAACAGCATATGTCTCTGAATGCTCTTCCTTTCCTGAGCACGTCCTAGAACTGAGATATGTAGCACATTACAAAAACTCTACCTTGTGAAACCATTTTTAAAGTAGAAATGTGAAGACAACTACAAAGAATTGCCACTAGCAACATGCTAGCTGAAAACAATATTTTACCAGAACCAAGATTAAAAAAAAAACCAAAAACAGCTATTGAGAAGCAGGCTAATGATTTGAACATGGTGCTTACTATATGCCCCAAAAGCATTGAGACAGGATGTTATATAATATAAATGGTGTTTGCAGATAGTCTTAAAACTTACATGTGAACATGGCTGTTTCTCCTTTTTAACGTTTCTTCCTCTTTCAGGATAATGTTTTTATGCAACTATATGGATCACATTCTACCACATTTTTCACGCTGAGTAGTTACAGTTTGAGGCTCAGTAACTAATTTAATGTGCAGTCATCAGCAAATGACTTCACACTACTATTCCTTGGTTTCTCCAATTATTAAATAAGAGTAATAATAAGTAGAGCTGGACAAATTTTTTTTTGCTGAAAAATGCAGATTTGGCTTGCCAAAAATATTTTCTGAATTTGTGTCCATTTTGATTAACTATTTCAGTTGAAACAAAAAAGGAAGTGTTGAAATGATTCCCTTCTACGTTATCAAAATGAAGCATTTTGGTTTTTTGGGCTAGATTCACTAGGGGATTTAGGTATCATTCACAAAGCCAAAGGGGAAGGTGCTAATATCCCCCACTACCACCCCATCCATACCCTATTTGTCAGTGGTTAGAGCACCCACTTGGCTGTGGGAGATTCAGATTTGAATCTCTGCTCTGCAAAGGGACTTGAAAACAGGTCTCCCCCTTCCAGAGGTGAAAGTAAGCTGGTACTCCCCGGTATGGCATACCGGCAAGAGCCAGTACACCTTACCTGACCAGCTTCCTGGGGCTTCCAGCAGCTGGAGCCCCAGGCCCTTTAAATTGCCACCAGAGCCCTGCTGCTGGAGCCCCCAGGTAGAATAGAATATCAGGGTTGGAAGGGACCTCAGGAGGTCATCTAGTCCAACCCCCTGCTCAAAGCAGGACCAATCCCCAATTTTTGCCCCACATCCCTAAATCGACCCCTCAAGGATTGAACTCACAACCCTGGGTTTAGCAGGCTAATGCTCAAACCACTGAGGTGGCTGGAACCCCCGGGGCTCCGGGGGTGATTTAAAGAGCCCGGCGCTCTGCTGCAGTAGCGGCGGCTGGAGCCCCCATCCCTTTAAATCACCGCCAGAACCCCACTGCCGCTACTCCAGGGCTCCGGCAGCAGAGCTCAGGTGGCCATTTAAAGGGCCTGGGGTTCTAGAAGCCCCGCCTCTTCTGGTTGAGGTCACGGGCCCTTCCGGTCGAGGCCCCACCTCCTGCTCAGAACACTGGAGTACCATTAAGTCCTTTAAGTTACTTTCACCTCTGCCCCCTTCCTAGAGCCCTGACCACTAGGCTATTGGGCAGGGTGTCTCTCTCAACTGAACTGCAATGAAATTTTTCTAACTTTTTCTGTTAACTGAAAAAAAAAACAGTTTCAGTTTGACCCCCCAAAAAGATCTCCCCACCCCAGAACTGCTCGTGAATCTAAAAATCAGTTATTTGCACAGCTCTAATAAAATGTAACAGATGTGCTGTCACTGCTGTGAAGCTGAAATTATATTTGTAAAGGACATTGAGCTCCTTAAATGAACGTTGATAAAAAAGGGCACAACATTTATTACTTCCAACATAGTATTACATTTTCTTTTCCTCAGTATCATCCCCTCACTTATAAAACAGATGTAACATCTAAATCCTTCTTCTCCTTATAGTCTCAGAGCATAATGTAGTAAAATCTCATTTCGTGGACAAGATAGTGATAGAAAGCTAAGGGAGGTGTCATTTGATTAATAAACATCTACAGAATCATAATTTCAATGGTTTCACTGTCTGTAGCACAGCAGAGTGGACTTGCTGCCCACTCCCAGCTCCAGGTCCTCCGGTTGGTAGAAATTTTGATAATACAATGTTGGCAGAAATGGTTTGAGTTGGATAACATTCCCAAGCACACTCTCTCTCTCTCTCTCTCTGAAACACAGTGGTACCAGGCATGACAAGCCTAGAACAATTGTGTAGATATATATTCAAGAAAATGTTTTAAAAAATCAACTTTTTAAAAAAATATATACTTTAACCCAAGGAGGCATTTCTTACATCAAAAAGACGTTGATCTTGGCTAATCCTAGTGAAGTAGCCTTGACATGTAGGATAGAAAACATGTATTCATCAAAGTCATCGTCAGTGTCATTTCCATCTAGGGCCCTACTATGCCACACATTGTCACACTGCTCCTCATTTGCATGCACTCACACATCTCCATACAAGGCAGGGTGCTGGCCAAATGTTTGCAGAGTGGTGAGCATCTGGTCTTTGCATGAGCATTTGATTAACTGAAGAATTGATCTGGGAGTGCATAGTATTTCATACACAACTGGTATGAAGACTCCATCCTCTAAGACCCATCCATGTCTGATAGGGGAGGGTAGTTTTCATAAGTGCTGGAATTACGGGTTCTGGGGTGCTACTGCACCCCCTGACTTGAAGAAGTTTCCATCATATACAGGTTTTGCAGTTTGGTTCAATGGCTCTCCGCACCCCCACTGTACAAATCATTCAAGCACCCCTGGTAGTTTTGGATACAAACTATCATCCTAGAATCATTTCATTGCTTGGTAGTTTGCTATCTTGACAGCAGGAATATTTTTTTCTCCATTTATCTGCTTCTTGAAAAGATCCACAAGCGTAGCTCTGCAAGTGTTGTAATGTTGGTCTTCAAATGGTAAACTTAGCATATGAACTCCTCCAGTGCATTTATGACCTCATTAGTGACTGTCTCAGCTGTTCCAAGCAATCAGAGTGAGGAGTCTTCAGAGGTTGAATCAAATGCCTTCATTGGTCTTTCCAGACAACTTTACAGTAGCTTCAGAGCCTGAAAGGGAATGGAAACCTGATCCAAGTGTGAGGAACAGGTCCTGAAATGGGGACTATACAGCAATTCTGTTCCCCAGTACCAGGCAGAAAAACAAAATCTTACCGAATTCTTGAGTAGCATCTAAGAGAAAGTACTAGAACGTCTGTGTTTTGTGCAAAAATCCTGAGTTTAGTAGTACCTCTCTCTGTGGCACTGATAGCACGCAAGGTAATTTTAGTCTCAGCCTCTTCATCTGTATTATGAAGAAACACCACTGAACAATGCAAGACAGCAGCTTCATTAAACCATGTGACAATGAAATTCTTTGGGCAACTCTTTGCATGCTGCAACATTTTTCCTGAAAAGTATGAGGTTAATTCGTCCTTCTTGTGAGAATGAGACAGTAGCTTCTGCACTATGACATTGTTGATGTTGAAGTACATGACACCTAATCTTCACTCCTTAGTTGTTTGGGTAAAACTGCTAAATATAAATAAGATTATTTTAGGTCTAAATTTTCTAAAGGAGCTTGTGATTTTGGGTTTCTTTGTATTGGGGTGTCCACCTTGCCACATCTTAAAGAAGAATCATGTTCAGAAAGCGCCCACACTCTGAAAAATCACATATTCTTTTAATTTCTCTCTCACGAGTTGGACACCCCAAAATGCATAGATCATGAGGCCCGAAAAGACCATTGAAATCATCTTATCTGACCTGCTATCTAACCCAGGCCATAAATGTTCCTGAATTAAAATTAATTTAAATTGAGACACCCCAAATGACTAACCATTTAGGAAAGATGGTAAACATTTTCCAACTTCACAACTCACTTCACTGATTTAGTAATTTTTTTATTGTTCTTCTCCAAGTTCTCTCTAATTTACCAACAAAACTCTGGAATAGAGATATACAGAACTGAAAGTTTTATACTAGTTGTAGTCTTCTCATTGTCTTATAGAGATACGCTATGAACTGTGAAGCTGTGACAGAATTGTAAATGAAAAATCTCATTGACTTCAGTTGGCTTTGAATCAGGCCTTTTATAAGGGCTAAATAGTACTTAATACCTCTTGTATTTGCATACAATTGCATATATTACCTGTTACCCTGTCGTTCTCTCTTTCATTCATATGAATGAAAAAACTTTATGAAGATATCACAATATATACACTTACAAGTATAATACTTATTAAATTAATACACATTAATCTATAATCTCTCTCTGTGTGTATATACACACCTCTTACCCTGTCATTGTTCTCTCTTTGAATGAAAGAGAGAACAATGACAGGGTAAGAGGGACAGGGTAAGAGGTGTGTATATACACACAGAGAGAGATTATAGATTAATGTGTATTAATTTAATAAGTGTTATACTTGTAAGTGTATATATTGTGATATCTTCATAAAGTTTTTACTATAATTCCTCCATTCCTTTAATAAAATAATGCTACTGGGTGAAATATTTAAACCTTAATTATTAACATTTGCATCACTTCACATTTTACATTAATAGGGGTGGTTAATAGACCTACTCAGCAGTTAAAAAAGATATACCCTATGTTTTTGCAAATCTACCCCAAAAGAGTCAAAATTGTTATTTTTTCCTTACAGGAGATAGCTAGGGGAACAGAATGTGAAGAACTGTGAGCATTTTGTTTCCTTCTAATTTTTCTGTCTGGTAGTTTTTCAAAAAGAAAAAAAATGGTTTCCTGGAGTCCTGAATTTTGTTTCTGTCTAATTTACCGAAAGAAAAATTGTTTTCAAGATTTTGGGCAGTTTGTTTCTACAATGTATATACATAATTATTATTTTCCTCTTAGAACCGCATACTTTGCTCACTTTACATTATTTTAGTCTTCAATGTTTTTTAATCAAGGAATTCTGTCCGCGCTGGTTAATCTGTTCACTCTGTCTGCAACCAACTGTCTGTCCCATTCCTTTTGACCTTGAAAAGTTTGTACTGATTTAGAAGATAGTTACTGTACTCTAACTGTAAAATCTGCTCAACATGTCATGGAACTGCTGCAGTCATTTTTTTCTTCTGAAGACAAGGTTGTGAGTGAAATATCTTTTATATAGTATTAAAAATATTCTTATTAAGTAACAAATATTATGAGGTCTTTTCAGCTCACATAATTAGCAGACAGTGGCATTCAGAGGCCAAGAACAAGGAACATTTTTATTTTGTTTTTAAATATGTTGTGTGGTCATTAGATGACAAATGGAAAATAATAAATAAAAGTTCATTTA
Organism: Lepidochelys kempii; assembly: GCF_965140285.1. Taxonomy (NCBI): domain Eukaryota; kingdom Metazoa; phylum Chordata; order Testudines; family Cheloniidae; genus Lepidochelys; species Lepidochelys kempii. The sequence continues at coordinate 31,770,278 of NC_136381.1, forward strand.
TGCTGATTCAAACATTTACATTTTTTTTGCAAGCCACTGTTTAAAAGGAAAGCATCCCTTTTGCTCTCTTGTGCCTTCTCTCTGCTTGGAGTCTTACCATTCATTTAGGGACTTCTTTTTAACTCATTAAAAGACTTATCTGCAATAATGTACTTTTTAAGTCTTTATTGTGACCTTTTGAAATTTTTGCATATTATGGATTTCCAACTATTTCAGTGGGTTTGTGCTCTGAGTGGAATTTTGCCCTGCATAAATACCAAACTATGATAATAAAAGAGGGATTATGATGGTCACACAAAAGTCAGTGATCCAAATATGGTTATGAAGATTCCCATTTTTTGATCACATAAGGCTCTCATGCTGAACTCAGTCAGAGTACTCACATAAATACTGCTCAATGCAAGTTGAGCCCAAAATGCTGCCAGGAAGTATGTATTCTGTATATTATTTCTGTAATGATATATTGTGAACAGAGAAAGTCATTACAGAGAGTGACATTTCAAGTAAATCTCCTGAAGTATTCATTACCCATTTTCAGTACACAGCATAACTAGGATAGCAAGTGATATGATCAAATCCGCAAGATAGAAGCTTCATAGCCCAAAATCCTAACTATTCTCACTTCTAAGGCCCACCAAGCTTTTCATCATGTTTCTCTTTGACAGAGTAAAGGAAGAGGACATTTATCTCTCTAAGAACTAGAGATCTAAATATATATATATATCTCTAAGAACTAGAGATCTAAATACATATATATATATATATATATATATATATATATATGTATATATATATACACAGACTTATGGCTAATGTTTAGGATTCTCAGATTAGTGAGAATAGATAAAGTTGAAGGATCCCATTATGTGGGGAAAAGCATTCACATTGAAATGGTTTCAGGCATTTTATATCAAACCCAAGTGCCTGACAGAGTAGAATACCGAAGGAGCTTGAATTTTGTGGGTTTAAAATAGGGCTGTCAAGTGATTAAAAAAATTAATTGCGAATAATCACGCTGTGAAACAATAATAGAATACTATTTATATAAGTGTTTTTGGATATTTTCCACATTTTCAAATATATTTATTTCAATTACAACACAGAATACAAAGTGTACAGTGCTCACTTTATATTTATTTTTTATTATAAATATTTGCCCTGTAAAAAAGAAATGTATTAAGTGTATTGAAAAAATACTAAGTACTGTAGTGCAATCTCTTTATCATGAAAGTTCAACTTACAAATGTAGAATTGTGTAAAAAAATACATTAAAAAATAAAACAATGTAAAACTTTGTAGACCTACAAGTCCACTCAGTCCTACTTCTTATTCAGCCAGTTGCTCAAACAAACAAGTTTGTTTACATTTGCAGGAGCTAATGCTATCTGCTTCTTGTTTATAATGTTACTTGAAAGTGAGAACAGGCATTCTCATGGCACTGTTGTAGCCGGTGTTGCAAGATATTTACGTGCCACATGCGCTAAAGATTCATATGTCCTTTCATGTTTCAACCACCATTCCAGAGGACATGCGTCCATGCTGATGATGGGTTCTGCTCAATAACAATTCAAAGCAGTGCAGACCAACGCATGTTCATTTTCATCATCTGAGTCAGATGCCACCAGTAGGTTGATTTTCTCTTTTGGTGGGTCAGGTTCTGTAATTTCCACATCGGAGTATTGCTCTTTTAAGACTTCTGAAAGCATGCTCCATTCACCCCACTCCTCTCAGTTTTTGGAAGGCCTTTCAGATTCTTAAACTTTGGGTCGAGTGCTGTAACTATCTTTAGAAATCTCACATTGGTACCTTCTTTGCATTTTGTGAAATCTGCACTGAAAGTGTTCTTAAAATGAACAACATGCTGGGTCATTAACTGAGACTGCTATAGCATGAAATATATGGCAGAATGCAGGTAAAACAGAGCAGTAGACATACAATTCTCCCCCCAGGAATTCAGTCAAAAATTTAATTAACACATTATTTTTTTAACGAGCGTCATCAGCACGGAAGCATGTCCTCTGGAATGGTGGCAGTAGCATGAAGGGGCATGCGAATGTTTAGCATATTTGGCATATAAGTACCTTGCAATGCCAGCCTCAAAAGTGCCACACAAACATCTGTTCTGACTTTCAGGTGACATTGTAAATAAGAAGTAGGCAGCATTATCTCCTGTAAATGTAAACAAACTTGTTTCTCTTAGCAATTTGCTGAACAAGAAGTAGGACTGAGTGGATTTGTAGGCTCTGAAGTTTTATAATTGTGTTGTTTTTAGTGCAGATATGTAACAAAAAAAATCTACTTTTGTAAGTTGTGTTTTTACAATAAAGAGATTGCCTTATAGTACTTGTGTGAGGTGAATTGAAAAATACTATTACTTTTGATTATTATTTTTACAGAGCAAATATCTGAAATAAAAATAATATAAAGTGAGTACTGTAAAGTTTATATTCTGTGTTGTAATTGAAATCACTATATTTGAAAATATAGAAAAACGTCAAAAATATTTAATAAATTTCAATTGGTATTCTGTTGCTTAAGAGTGCGATGAATCGTGATTAATTTTTTAAATCGTGATTAATTTTTTTAAGTTAATCAGATGCGTTAACTGTGATTAATCGACAGCCCTAGTTTTAAAATGTCCTTCAAACACAGCATGTAAATATTCAGGAAAAATCCAGTTAGGTTGAAAAATTGGGCAAGTATAGAGCAACTATGGAAAAGAAGCAATGAAGGGGAAAGAGAAAAAATTGTAATGGGAATAAAAATAGATACATAGGGCCAAAACATCTAGTCTGGCCATACTGTATGTTGTGCAAGACCAGAGGATGGGCACCAAAGATGGGTAACCTTTGGAGCCTCTGAATCCTTGGGCCAATTCGAAAGAACAAAAGTCAGCAGCCTAAGCAGCTAATTAGAACACAAGTTGGAGTGGGTCTAACTTGTTCATAGTGCAAAGTAGTCCCAAAGGGACTAAAATTCATTATATGTACACCATACACAGGGCACCCACTTGTGCCACACTCTTCTATGTCAATTGAAAGTATACCAGAGACTTCACTTTAGCTAGAAAAAACATGATTGGTTTGAATGTTGGTGTGATTAAATCACCCTTAAAAAGGAAGATTTACATTACAGATGAAAAGGTTTGTGAATTCAAGCTCATTTTGTAAACCTGATGAATCTCAAAACAATTTGAGCGATTCACAGATCTTTGAAGTCCATGAGGTTCACGCATCCCTAGCATCTTTGGTACTTAGGATAACAGTCATACAAAATAAGGATGTTTGCCAAGCTACCAAAATACAGATATTGGAGCACAGTCTGTTCTCATTTACAACACTATAAATCCGAATAACTCAACTAAAATTAGTGTAGTTACTCCACATTTACACCAGTTTCCTGCAGAAGTGAGCAAAACCTTGGACATTAACTATAATCTGCGTCTAAAATAAATACAAGCATGAACAGTTGTAACTGACTTTATTAAATATTATTCTGCTGCCAAACCTTTTTGAAAACAAACGTACAGGAAGCAGGTGTATCTACTGCCCTGTTTTACTTCTGAACTGCTCTCAGCAAATAGATATTAAACATTTGGTATGGTATAGTTACAATATATTTTCCATTCTACCAGGACAGGCAGCAGACTCACAAAGGCATATTTTTATATTTAATTGTAATTGAAGGAAAACATCAAAATATACTGAAACTCTCTCTCTTTCTCTGTGTCTATATTATATATTCCCAAGTATTTCCTCTCTTGGCACACAGAGCCAATGTAGAGTATGACTGTGTGTGTATGTTTCTCTTGCTTCACCTCTGGCTTGCCTCATAGAAACACTGATGCTTACACAGTTATCATGGTGAACTCTTCCCCAGTATTTCTCTACATTAGGCTAGTGAGAATATATAGATGAGCTCTCCCAGGGCTTTGGCTTCATTGACTTCAATGGAGCTAATTCTAATTTACACTAGTGTAAAATAATATCTTCACCTCAAAGTTAGCTTGGGCTCTCAGTGTTTCCCCAAGCCCCATCCAACTGCACACAGAAACCTCTCACCCAAGTTTAGCTGTGCTTTCAACCCAGGCTAGCTGGCATGGCTAGGACATAGATTAGAGCCTGGATTCTGCTTTCACTTGGGATGGTAACCAGCTGACTTTGCAGTGAGGATGCAGGCTAAATCACTCAAATGCTGACAGTTTTCCAATGCCTTCCCACAATTCCTTGTATCCCCAGAAGGACAGACAAGTTAAGCAGCTGGCTTCCATCATATTCTCCAGACAGTTCAGAAGTGGCAGTTGGCAGTCATGCAGTTTTGTTTGAACTTGTGTTTGACTGTTAGTCACTAGCTGCCAGATGTCTTTGAAGAGCAGGAGAGAAGTAACTAAGGTTGGTTACACAGGAACAGCTAGTAATCCACAGGAGTTAATCATTCTCAATAAACAGGTTCAGCCCATGCCAAAAACATTTGTCCAAAATATTTTAATGGGACATAATATAGTCCCAAGTCTTGGAAATTGCTTCCAAAGAAAAATGCATTTCATAATGTGACACTCCTAATTCAGGGGTTGGTTGGTCAGGTAGTGTTGCCTAGTGGTCAGGGCTAAGGCCTGAGACCTGCAGTGGGGTTGTTGGTAGATGAGCCTAGGCCCTCCCACTCCACCAACTCAGGGCCTTTTGAAGGCTATTCGTGATCTGACAGCTGAGGCTGCTTAAGGCTGCCCTTCCTGGGCCACCTCCTGTCTCCACCCCCCTTGTAATTGTCCCAATAGTCACCATCCTGGCTGAGGTGGTGCAAAGGGTGCCCGCTCACCATTGGCACCTTCTGGTGGTGGTGTGCAGCATGGTAGCTCCCTTTCTCAGATGGCAACTGCCTCCTCCTGTGGTATGGCCCAGCCTCCTGGGCCAATTCAGTTCAAGGGCTTTCCTCCAGTGCAGGAGACGAGTCCAAACAAAAAATAGAGGGGATTACCAAAGTCCAGAGTTCAGATGAGGGGGAGAAGGTAATGCTTCCCTCTTGGGTTGTCTCTGTGGCAGCCCCTCCCCTCCCTCAGGGAGGGACCTTTGGGCAGTTGTCTTAAGGCAGTGGTTCTCAACCTGCAGCCTGTGGGCACAGTTGCCAACTTTCACGCAGTAAATAAGCACCCCGACTTTCACAATAAGCCCAAAATCAAGCTAATCCCATCTCAAATCAAGCCAATCCCTACGAACCCCAACACTCTACGTGACTAGATCCCCACAGCATGCAGTCTGGGAGTGTGGTGGGTCCACTGTGCACCCCTGACTGTCTCCCCTCCTTTGTCCCTGCTTGCCCCTTGCCCCTGCTTGCCAGGAGATGATCAAATAAAAGAAGCAACAAGGGACAAGTCAAACAAGCAACAAGCTACAAGCCAAAAACTAGCCAACAAGCAACCCCCAAGCCAATTAAGCTAAAAACAAGACCAATTTCTGTGTTTTTCTTTCATGAGTTTGGCATGTCTGCCTGTGAGCCGCTTGCGGCCCAATCAGCACACACGTGTGGCCCCTGTGACATTCTCAGGGCCATACAGATAGTATATATATATATATATATATATATATATATATATATATATATATACATATATATAGTGCGGATGTGGCCCTCATAACACGTAGAGAGATGCATATGCAGCTCAAAATGGTAAATAGGTTGAGAACCACAGTCTTAGGGAAAGATTTCTGCCTTCCCTCAGCTCCCCTCTGCTGGTTGCAGGCCTGCTCTCTTCCCTGGGCTGCCACCAAATGAGCTGCTCCTCTGCCTTTAACTCCTCCTCCAGTTGTAGCATTTCCTACAGGTGTGGTACCGTGGGGCTGGCTGGGCCCAGAGTAGTTCCTTAATACCATGTTGCTCACAGTGGGGTTTGTCCATTCTATCACACATAAGTATAACAGCTGAGAGGCTTCTGTAATCCCCAAAGGTGAGTAAATATTTTTGTTTTTATATTGTATCTTATCAATAGAGGTCACAAAAGCAACTTGCACATAGCAAGTTCTAAGAATGGATCACCATTAGCTCATACACCATTAAGCATATCTGCAAACAGATGTTAAATTTGTATATTCTAAGTCACAGTACTTACTTAATCTTTCAGCTGTTTGGGGAAAAGAACATTATTTTAATTGTGTGTGTGTGTGTGTCTGTCTGTCTGTCTGTCTGTGTGTGTGCAAGGCCTAGAGAAATGGGGTCCTGAATCCAGATTGAGTAGTACCTGGAGACTTCAATGCCCATAAATAATCAATAAAGCTTACTGCTTCTAATCAAGATGGAAAAGTTGCAAAACTAGTCATTACTACTGTACAGTATTACAGTACCACATGTTTCCACCTGGCTAGGCCCAGAAGCAAAGGCTTGGAAAATAAGGGAAAGAAAAAGTCAACTGACTATTTCCGAGCTTTCTAAAATTTTGGTTCACTTTAGCAGATTAGTAGATATTTGTGTGGCAAGGGCGGTCTTAAATTTTTTGCACTGGTTCACCAACTGCCAATTCTGAGTACCCCTAGAGCCCATCTCAGCATTATCATCATTCGGCTGCACAGGTGGTTTACTGAGATGGTATCTGATGATGTGAGTACTCTCTCAGAAGTCCTGTGTCCCTTGAATGACAACTGCCAGCCTGAAAATGTAAGAATCTTTAATATCTCCCAGAATCTTGTACTTCAAAAATAAGGTCACAGATGCATGAGGTTTAGATCACTAATGCACAATGCATCCTTCACAGGTGACCTTTTCTTTTTATGAGGTTAAGAATTCCGAGGACGAGATGCTAAGTCATATAATTCCTATATTAATAAGCTTTTTGGACATTAACTATCTTTTTGGCAGAAAGCTCCTTTAGCTCTGTATGCTAAGAAAAATCACATGTTGATACTATGAATTCTGCCTAAGAAGTCAGATCTTCTTTACCCTGGAAAGGAATCTACAAAGCTGGTATGTTAGAAGCTGTGTCCTGAAAGCATTAAGCTTCCTTGGGGGCAGAGTGCTGTGAATACACAGAAAAGAGCTCTGCCCTGGAGGCAGTGCTTGTTTTTGCAAGCAAAGCAAAGATTAGAATTTAATCTTGGAGGCTAAATTACATCATGGTGATGAAGAGGATTCTTCCAAGAAGGTGGTTCCTGCATCACGGGTGAAGTTGATATCTGGAATTCCACCATAAAACAAAGCTACAACACCTCAATATAAAGATAATTTTTTTCAAAAGTATACTTTTAGGAACCTGTTTATTTTAAAGCATTGTCAGAACACCCTTATCCTGTAAAAATGTTATATTGGATACTTGGTATCTAAAACAATTCAGGTACCAGAGTTAAACCATGAGCAAAATATATTATCATTCCATTTCAGTTCAGATGTGTATTGTACTCTTGGCACATCTGTAATTACCATGCTGGGAATCCTTCCCTGCCAAACAGTGCTCTATTATTGTGATGGTAGGTATTCTACCTAGAAAAAATTATTTACCTTGAAAAAAAGCTAGGTTATTGATGCCTATGAACTCTACCCAAGAAACAAAAGACTGTGTATTTCTACAACAATGAAGATTAGGTCAAGAAAGCATCTCCTCCTTGGGAGGTAAAGCTATTTAATGTTAGGTTAAGAATTCTACCCAGGAAACAATTATATCAGCAACATGATGAAAGACAGAATTAAATCTTCCCACTGAAGGAAACTGTATTTGGAAAGCCAAACTGCATCCATACATTTCTGTGAAGGTTGCCCTGGAATGGATCCTATATCATTATAATAATGGGACTTCAGCCCTGGAGGTAAAAATATATCATTGTGATGGTTTCAGTTTTGCTTTGGAGACAGTTCTACATAGTATTGTTGCCCTCTACCTGATATACAAGTCACACTTTCCCTTATGTAGCTCCAATAAGAGCAGTTTAAGTTCACATTGAAAGTTGAAACACAAAAGGACACATCGTTATAACACTGAATAATCGCTGATATTATCAACAATATTTATCTGAAGTACATAATTAAAAGGTATGTTGAAATATGTTCAGCTTCAGTTAAGCATTAATTACTAAAATAGCTCTTCAGACCTAAGGCGGTCCTTTACAGCAAAGTTATGAAATCTTTCATACTATCTCTTTGGAGATATCAAAAGAATGAAATTAATTATTCACTACATTTATTAAAGGAAACTGTGTAGAAGTACAGAGGAGTATTAAAGCTGCTCTTTCTCTTGAGCTAGCAATACTGCTGAGGAGCTTAGTTAAAAACATGCATGGAAAATATGATTGTGCCTACTAGGCGTTTTTTCTAGAAATCAAGTATTTCAGCACCCAAGCCAGACTATGACAGAATTACAAGGGTGAGCGTGAGGATTTTCTCTGCTGAAGATGATCAGTCTTCTTTATTATGTTTAAAAATACCTTCCTTGGGAAAAAGTAAATGAGGCATCCCTATCTATCTTAGTTACCAGTAAAGGGCCAGATTCCAACAGACTTATTCACTTTGAAGGACAGGTTGACTTCAGTGGAAGTGCTCCTGGAGTAATGAGACTATTCCTGGAGCAAGATGAAATTCAGTGTGTGTAAGAGAATAAGAATCTGCCCTGAAAAGAAGAACTGAGCATCAGAACCCTTCCATTAAACAATTATTTTTTCTTCACTACCCCTGTTTTCTGCTGGGCTTAGTTTAGAACAATATTAACTTGTCCAACTAGAGCTGGCTGTCTCTCTCTCCAACTGCATCCTTAGTCATTTTAGTGCTAAAAGAGGTTTTAAATAGCAATGCACTAGAGGCCAGATGTGTATAAATTCTTAGTTCTTTCAGATAATACTCAACCTTCGTGCCAGGTGTATCTTCAAGAAGCAGCACGGTAGAGCTAACTCTTTAGATCAAAGACTAAAACGTTATCACATTTTAACGCTCTTATTATGAGATCTTTCTTCCCAGTTTCATAATCTGATACTATGCTGCCTATGTTTACGGCTGTATCTGTGAAAAAAGTTATTGGGATGTCAGAGAAAAAGTACACACATTTAATCACAGAGGTCTAAATTCATCCCTGGTGGAACTTCAAAGACGACACTAGAGTTCTGCCAAGGATTAATTTAGTCCAGTTTTATTGGATGTGATGACTGGTTTGTGTGTGTTGCCTTCCTGCGTATTGCTTCCTTTTCTCTTACCCTGTTTGTTTTCTGGTTCCTGAACTTAGTGTTTGAGTGTGTGTGTATATAGCATTGGGTGTGTACAGTTACTCAGGGCTTGTTGCTACTTTTGGACTGTTATGTTTTGTTCAGCCGGTGACTAACTTAACTAGTTCATGTGTTGTTATATGTTTTGATTGACCATCTACCAGCCTGTCTTGCTTCAATTTCCTTGTGTTTTGGGATTGCTGTTCTGGGATGCATCTAGAGTGACCAGACATCCCGATATAAGCGACTTTGTCTTGTATATGCAACTATACCCTGCCCTCCAGAAAAAAAAGTGTTCTGATTTTTCACATTTCCTACCTGGTCACCCTAGGTGCATCAGAACTAACAAAGGACTATCCATTACAAGGCTAGAGCTACTTTTGGAAGGCTTTGCCGGTGTAGCTGCATTGATCTACTCTACTGGCAGAGCGCCCCTAGAGTGGATGCAATTTATTCCAGCAGAACTGTGCTTTTGCCATTATTGTTTATTCCAGCCCCTCCGAGCAAAATAAGCTATACCAGCAAAAACACAGTTTTGCCAGTATAATTGCATCTACACTAGGAGCTTTTGCTGGCACAGCTATGTCGGTCACAAATTACACCTTGTCAAGACTCCTTCCCCACTCTGAACGCTAGGGTACAGATGTGGGGACCTGCATGAAAAACCTTATCTTTACCAGCTTAGGTCAAAACTTCCCCAAGGTATAAAATATTCCACCCTTTGTCCTTGGATTGGCCGCTACCACCACCAAACTAATACTGCTTACTGGGGAAGAGCTGTTTGGAAATGTCTTTCCCCCCAAAATACTTCCCAAAACCTTGCACCCCACTTCCTGGACAAGGTTTGGTAAAAAGCCTCACCAATTTGCCTTGGTGCCTACAGACCCAGACCCTTGGATCTTAAGAACAATGAACAATCCTCCCAACACTTGCACCCCCCCTTTCCTGGTAAATGTTGGATAAAAAGCCTCACCAATTTGCATAGGTGACCACAGACCCAAACCCTTGGATCTGAGAACAATGAAAAAGCATTCAGTTTTCTTACAAGAAGACTTTTAATAGAAATAGAAGTAAATAGAAGTAAAGAAATCACCTCTGTAAAATCAGGATGGTAGATACCTTACAGGGTAATTAGATTCAAAACATAGAGAACCCCTCTAAGCAAAACCTTAAGTTACAAAAAAGATACACAGACAGAAATAGTTATTCTATTCAGCACAATTCTTTTCTCAGCCATTTAAAGAAATCATAATCTAACGCATACCTAGCTAGATTACTTACTAAAAGTTCTAAGACTCCATTCCTGGTCTATCCCCGGCAGAAACAGCATATAGACAGACAGAGACCCTTTGTTTCTCTCCCTCCTCCCAGCTTTTGAAAGTATCTTGTCTCCTCATTGGTCATTTTGGTCAGGTGCCAGCGAGGTTACCTTTAGCTTCTTAACCCTTTACAGGTGAGAGGAGTTTTTCCTCTGGCCAGGAGGGATTTCAAAGGGGTTTACCCTTCCCTTTATATTTATGACACACCTTATGACTCCTTTGGCCAACATAGCAGCTATGCTGGCACGAGTTTGTAGTGTAGACCTGCCCTAAGTGCTCTGGAGCAATGTATTTGCACAGTGGGAAAATGTATTGAAACCAGAGTGCATATTCATGCATAAACAGGGAGTGAGGGAAAGGAAGAGGCATTGTTTTCAAGCTCCATTGCAGACACTGTATGGACTCTGTAGCTGGCAATTACAGTCATTCTTCCTAAGGGCTAGATTTTCTTTACCTTTGTGCAGCAGTGCTGGGTGGGAGGGAGGGATCAAAGATGTTGTATTAGCCAGTGAGTGGGGGAAAAGCAGATGCATAATTACAGCAAACATACCAAATGAATTGTAAAAAATGGCTGTGCTGTAATTAAAAATCCTCTAAATCATCTATGTATATATTTTTCTTTGACATCAGACAAAAAGCACAACTGCCAGTTTAGTGATATCAGAAGATTTTTTATTTAAAATGGTATTCCCTCCTTGACTGAAAAACTGAAACTTTCTTACTATTGTACAGGTTTCAGAGTAGCAGCCGTGTTAGTCTGTATTCACAAAAAGAAAAGGAGTACTTGTGGCACCTTAGAGACTAACCAATTTATTTGTGCCACTAGTACTCCTTTTCTTTTTACTGTTGTACAGAAGATTTCAAGAGGATTTAATACTGCTATGGACAGTTCTGGAGATGGCATTGCCCCAAGCAATGGAGAAAACAGGCACCCCTATACTGCCCTGTCAGGAATTGGTTTACAATATTAATTTGCTTCTCCTGTAAGAACTGTAGTGGATCCACATTACTGGGCATCGTCTAGAAATTATTTTTCTAGAAGGGTTGATGATCAGTTACAGTTTCTGATAATATTCATAAAGCTCACCTTTCACAATTGGAAAGTAACAGGTTTCTATTTAAGACCAAATTCTGCCACACTTAAATGTTTGAAGTTAATGGGACAACATCTGGAGGAAAGTAGTGCTCAATATGCATAAGGATAACATAATCTGAGTTTAATATCACAAATTTAAGCACTCAGAAGTCAGGAAATGCAAAATTTAAACTGCATAACTCTGTCCCAGGATGCATAAGCATTATGATAGTCTTTCATTATATGATCACATACTTTTTCCTTTCTCCAATGATATAAACTAATATTTTTTCCACTTAAATATATGTGTAATATCTTGTATTTTGTGTCATATCTGTCCAAAATATCTTTATTGGCTCAGCTCTTTCTACCATTTAGAAGTTATCTCTCTTTCTAACTCTCTATAATAACCCTGGACAAGAATATATTTTGCCCTACATGCCCGTGAAAACCTTGACCATTATCGGCAATTATGGTCTATAGATTTAGGACTAAAATATCACTTTGCAGTCTGCCTGAGTAAGGGGCAGTGAGTATCTATAAGCTATATGAGCAGACCAAGGAGAAAATATGATTCTGAGTCACAATCCTCTTCATTTCTCCCCTTCCTCCTGCCCCGCCCCCGCCACACACATACTAGTAGAGAATTGATTTGCTTATCAACGTGATTTGAGATCAATTCGTGAGGAGTCCAAATGTAATTAGTTATTATTAAAGAAGAGTTATAGAATTCAGATAATTATGAAGGCCAGTGCTGTAGCGCCATTGTGAGTCACGCACTGCATCCTTCTTAACAGTGCACTTAGTGAGTTTAGGAAAAAGAAAAATGTACATGTTTCTGTACTTGATTTTCAAATATTCTTAACTCTATCAAGTTAAAAAAGCATTCCTCCAGGACAAGGCCATACATTGATACTTCCAAGTCTTAGCTGTTTGGTGGTCTGTAGGACTTTCAAAGTTTGCAAGGTTTTCTTTTGGTGGGGAGGGGAGGCACGGGAAGGGTTTGCCTCCCAAAGAGAGAAGTGTATTTTTATTTTCCCTTCTCACTGAAAAACAACTGAAGTGTTTCTTCATATCCTTTCCAAAAATACTGTCTTCAGACAGAGGCTAAGCTTGGAAACTTTCAGACAGAAGGATGAATATTTCAAAAGGTATGAGTGATTAAATATGGGATTTTAATTGAATTGAATTGGCCTCGTTAGCACTGATCCCCCACTTGGTAAGGCAACTCCCATTTTTTCATGTGCTGTATATTTATACCTGCTACTGTATTTTCCACTCCATGCATCTGATGAAGTGGGCTATAGCCCATGAAAGGTTATACCCAAATAAATGTGTAGGTCTCTAAGGTACCACAAGGACTCCTTGTTGACTTTTTAAGTAGATCAGCAAGTTGATACAGCAGTTTCTACCAGCAAGCTCCCTCCGTCCTGAGCCCTGTTGTGTCCACCCCCCCCGGCTCTGTAGAATGGGGTAAAGGAGCAGGGGGGTCAGGAGCAGGGGGAGGGGGACACCCTGACATTAGCACCCCTCTTTTCCCCCTCCCCCCGCCCTTCTGCACAGGAAGCAGGAGGCTCCTCGGTGCAGCTCCAAGGCAGACGGCAGGAGCAGCACACAGCAGTGCAGGGAGGGACACCTGAACTGCACAGCAATTGATAGCCTGCTGGGTGGCTGCCACACAGGGAACTTAGGGGAGCTGATAGGGGGGCTCCTGGCCCACCCTGGTTCAAAGCCCCCACCAGCTAGCTCCAACAGGCTGCTCTTTCTGCACACAGTGGACAAAGCAGGTAGCTTCCAAACAACATTATAAGGGAGCTTTGCTCAAATTTAAACGAGCATGTTCTCTAATTGATTAGCAACGTAACAGCAAAACAATGTTAACTAGGATGACATTATCTGTACTGGGAAACAACCAGGAGTTACTGTACTGGGAAACAACCACCCAGCTGTTGATCAGCGATTGTACAGCATTCCAGGTCTCTCATTGGTTATGTCAAATCTAGTCAGAATTACTTCTTCCTTCTGCATTAATTATGTCCTAGTCCAATAAACACCTGCATTTGGCTTGGAGCTTGTTTAACTCAGTGATAAATCATTTATTACATGACCCGTCAAAGACCTCCAGAGGTAGAGGCCCCAGATGTAACAAAAAAGAAGCCAGGATCCAACCTATGCGAGGAGAGGGGAGAAGCTACTCCAAGTAGCAAGCACCAGGGAGCAGGCTTGAGTCACACTTCGGGGGAGAGCCTACAGTTATATGTTGGGGATGCCTGTGAGAAGGAGGACAATTTGTGGGAACCAGTTGGTGCTTACACCTGGTTTCATCTAGCTTTGAGGTTTGATGTGAATCTTTCACACAGTCTTCTGTTACTATGTAAATAGGAATCTTCCCTCCAGTTGTCATAAAAATGTTTATTTTAAATATGTACTACATATGTATTTCAGGCCAAAAACTAGTATTACTTCAACATTAAGGTGTTTATGCTCTCACAAGTCAGGAAATGCAAAGTTGAACTGCAGTACTAGATTGTGAAAATGGGAGGGCTCAACAGGTCAGCTTCCTATGTGTATTCACAGTCATCTCTGCTTCATTTAACCATTAAAAGAAAATGTCAACTCTGCAGACACAGTGCAACTCTGGGAGAATAGATTGATCTCTTTTGGCTTGTGCATAATCAACATATTTTTTAATTAAGTTCAAATTCCAGGGCCATCTTTAAAGCCTGTTTTCTGTAAATTAGGCCCTTGATTATACCTGTTCAGCACCCTAGGCAATAGAGTTCCACTGGTGAGGACAGTTGACACCTGCGCAGAGTTTGACTTGCAGACAGTTTTTTATTTGTGAGGATGCTTGAGCCAGAAAGGTCATAGCTTTGCTTTAAGACCTCGGGCTGAATCTGCAAGGTTGGCAGATAGAAATAAACACATTTTCTTTATAAAATTAGTGAGTCAGCTATGTAAATTATTTAAATATCATAATTATAGAGCCTCATCCATCATTTGTACAAACTCCCTTTTTTTAAATAGAAACTGTCCATTTGGATTGAACTGAAAAAGATACTATGTGATTTGTTGTACAAATTATTTAAAACAAAAACAAACAAACGAAAACCTGAAAGAGCAAGAGGAAAGTAACATTTAAATGACCTTTACCAAATGATCACACAGGCTAAAATAGTTCAGATTTAAAGTAAATGGGATGATCTCTGAAAAAAATTCAAGTCTTACATCTACAACAGGGTCATAGCTTAGTTCTGAATTTAAAACAATACAACAACATTCAAAGTATATCACTTCTTACTGAGGCCTTCCCACCAGTACGCTGCCTATGAATCATGAAGTGTAGCTGAAATGTTCCAATATTTCCAACTTTGCAGATCATAAACCAAAAATACCATTGAAGTAACTTATTGTTTGGTTATTCTCTCTAAGCCTTGGATGATCTTTTATCAGCCCACAAAATCTTATATCTTTTGTATTTTTAATGCAACACGTAGCTCAAGTAACATTTATGATGAGGAAAAAAGAACAGTCAGGCTAACTTAGCATTCACATTCAGTTGATGAACAGTAGCAAGGAATTGCTACTGTTGAAAATGTCTGATTGTTCTGCAAGCCAAAACAATATGTTATTGCACAGGACTGAAACATCTCAGTAAGAAGACAGCTTTATTCAATGGTGGACTTCATGAAGAAAGATCATGTATGTGTTGCATTAGCACTTTCTTCCACACCAGTGGAGTCCATGTGTATACCCAGTGGACACATTCAGACCCTTAGGATTGTGTTAGCTGCTCTGCTTAACTACATCCCACCAGTAGTTGGCACATCCCCTTTATTAAAAAGGGAGGCATCAACCCAACAAAGGACTCAGTGCGGAACAGATCACAGCGGCGCCACACCATAGACCAAGCCACAGCTCATTTTGAAAAGAACAGACATGCTCATGAGGCAGAGAAGCGACAAAGGAGGCAAGAAAGGGCACAACAGTCCAGCCAACAAGTGTGTTTCCTCCAAGATTGCACGTGTCACATCTGTGGGAAAATCTGCAGAGCACAAATTGGGCTTCTCAGCCATTTAAAAACCCACCAATGAATCCCCTTGGAAGACATCATCCTCGCATCAAAGGATAGCTGAAGAGCTGACACCACTATCATAGTATGTCACCATCCTAATTGGTACTATCATACATTGAGGCTTAATGTTCAGAAATCTGGAGATTTTATGCAAAGGATTTGTGGCGATAGCTTTTTTTATTAATGTGCATTGCATTATTTACAGCAGTGACATAAACACTAAAAATCATGGACTTAACAAAGACAATGGTTTTGTGGCCCATTACAACTACTTGTAACACCTTCTGCTGCCTCCATTGTCCTATGCCTACTGTCCCCATCACAGGTCATTTGGTTGTGTAAACAATTTTTTCCTTATTTTTTAACCCCTTGACTTGGATGATGGCTGTAACTAAACTTTAATAATTTTCCTAAGCTAAACAAACTTCACATTTAGATTAAAAATGGGGGATGGGAACTGTAGTATAACAAGGGAAATCTCAAAATGGCTGTGTTGTCCCATTCTTGTACAGCTCCCCAGATCAGACTTTAGATTTAGAAATGAGTTATTTGGGTCCATCTTTATCTTTCTCGTTTGGTCAGTCCAAAGCCATTGTGAGTCAACCTCAGTATCTTCAGGACGTCTTTGATAGTTTTTGCCTCCAGTCACTTTGACCGCTATACCTCTGCGGTGGCCCTTCTTAATTCTGCCAATTATACAAGAATAATGAGATCATCTGTCCTAGTTTTTGCTGGGACAGTCACAATTTTTCATACTATGTCTGAAGACAACAACCACCCCTTATATGCATGGTCGGAGGGCAGGGATGCACAAGGAAACTTCTCACCCATGAAAACCGTGTCATACTTGTCTTCCTTGTTCAGAAGGGAGTGTGCATGCCCTATGCATGATATTCCCTAAGTGGGAAGGATAGAGAGCAGGCATGGCCAGCGCTCCACCACTCTTCTACATCAGCCTACATCAGGGACAGGCTCACAAACGATGAACTATCCTACAAAAGGCAGAAGTGCTTTATTACTGGCATATATCAATCACTGTCTGTGTTTCAGTCTACTGTTGTATTTATTGATGGCAGATGATACTGAGGACTTAGTGGGGCTAAGCCCCACCACTTGAACCACTTTTCCTATATTTTATTTAAACAAACAAAACTCCTTTGTGGCAGAGCAGGACAGTGGAAAGTGCAGTTGGGGTGGGGTGTGAGGAAGAAGGAAAGGAGGGATTGGAGTGCTGGCAGCATCTCGCCTCTTCGAAATAAGGCTCTAGCATGAAGTCAGGCCAGCAGATGTCTATAGTGCTGACCAAGATGTACCTGAAACCCATATACTTTTTTGCAACAATAGAACAAAAATCTCCTGGTGGTTACCCAGGTGTAAACTTGAAGTGACTTCATTGATTTCAGTGTCTCTTCACAATCAAGATTAAACACTTGGAAACATTCAAAACTTCCCTCCAAAGTAATGAGAGACATCTGTCCACTAGTAATCTGAAAAAAATGTATTTTATTTTTAAATAGAATGTATAGTTCAGTTTGGCAAGAAAGCATATTTTAAAATTGATTAAAATAGATTGTTGTTTTATTTTAAAAGTACCTAAAGTAATGGGAACCTTTTTAAAGAGAAAAAGTTCATCCTCTGAACTTGTCTGAGTTTCAGTCCAATGAGTTATAGAACTTCCAAAGAACTGTATTACAACCCTTTGAAATATATCATTAAATGTGTAATGGAAACTTGACAGATCCTTGTGTCCAGTGCAGGCAAACTGTTTGATGCTACTAAAATAATCCCAGTTTAACAGCTGCCCTTAACAATATGGTTTTACTGTTATTGGTCGTATATCTTCTATGTAATACTCAGTTCAGATGAAAAATCTTTTCATGTCCTTCATAGCATGATGATGGCAAGGCCAGAAGCACTGTATCTCATCAAAAAGGAAAGCTCCAAAGAGAGTGGCTTTTTTCCTGAAAGCAGATGTTGGTACATAGAGCCACACTGGCTCCAACTATAAAATGGAAACAGTATTTTCATAGGGCCAAATGTAGCTGCTTCATAAGAAGAACTTATACTGATATTAATGTTGTTCAAGAACAGTGAATGGTCATGAAAACGCTCCATCTGATAAACAATAATCCATGATAATGTCCAGATATTTTCCAGTGTGCTATGTGCAGGATAAGATACAAATAAAAACTTGGTCCCTTGTCCACAAGAACTTGTACATTCAAAAGACAAAGATCAGAGAAGAACACACTCATGAACATAGGCCCAGATTTTCTGGACTAGCTCAGCTATAGGATGTGAGGAAAGGGCAAAAGGTGGGTGAAAGGTATATCTGTCACTTTTGATCTTAGGGCTGGTTTGGCTCCTAGTGAAGTATAGGACTCAGAGATGGTGCAGATTGTACTCTTCCACGGCAGGCTGGGGAACTGGAGAAAGGATTGTGCCTTTTGATATACAATCCCTCCCTGTATTCACCCTGAGATTGTGTCTCCATTCCTCCCAATGCATGCTTGTGCCTTAAAGACAGAGACCAGCCATGTACGTATTTCAAAACGGATTTTTAAAATATGTGTAATTACTTCCCACCTCTTATATCTCTTTAGTCTGTGATATCTTTGGGAAAGAATCTTGTACCCTCTGATTGTAAAAAGCCAACCAGAATGGGGCCCTGATCTGTTCTGGTGCCTCTAGTCACTACCATAGTACAAATAATGTTTTTTCCTGAGATATTGCAATAATTTATGATTAGCACTAGTGTCTCTAAGTGGGAGCTGACATTTGGTCACTGCTTCATAGGCAGGAACATCATGCTGAAATGTAGGTTAACACACCAAAAATGCATTTTACCAATTGAATATCAGAAATTTTCAAACTTTTTGTAATTAATTTTAAGGCGATTAATAGACTGGATCAGACTTTATCCTCCTTCCCCCCGTACCTCTGGAAAATTTGAACTTTTTGTCGAAAAAATGAGGTTTTGGCAAAAAAAAATCCAAATTTTTATTCTGAATTTTTGAATTGAAACACTTTGGCTTTTCTTAATGGGAAAATTTCTTTTTGTTTTGTGGAATCAATTTGCATGATTTCATTTTGGGTCAGTTCAGTGTTAAACTGTGTCATCCTGAACAACTGTGTTGCCCCAGAGGCAGTGTCGTTCAGGTACCTCCTGCCCCAAGACTACTTTATGGGCCAGGCTTTGTTTTCAAATGCTCATTTTTTTCCCAACAAAACTAGAAGTTTTCTATGAAAAGAGGATAATTTTCATTAAGAATGTCATTCCATTTTCTGTCAAAAACAGTTTCAATGAAAAAATATGTTGACTAATCCTAGAAATTCTTTATAACTATGTATGTTACAAATTTAGTGGGGTCGGGACCATATCTTATAGCTTGGGGAGATGCAGTTCTTACATCTGCAAAGTCAATATATGTGTGAATATAAAGATGGTAACCTTGAATTAGTATGTCAAAAAAGTAGCTTCTGATTTTATTAATTTTATTGTAGTGAACCCATGTAGGGTTTTTAAGCAATTATTTATAATTAGATGTTATTGAATTTTTTTATAATATGTCACAAGTTGAGTGTCACTTCCCCCATGACAAATGTAGCCCAGGGAATGAGTACAGGGAGCATGTGACTCTTTTTCTAAAGAGGAACACAGCTCTGCTGTTTGGCTGCATGTTTCCCCCTGCTACAGCTCCAGTACACTAGAGCAGTAGCGTACAGGAACCATAACGACTCCTGAGCCAGCTGAGGGATAATTCCCCCAGAATAAGGCATTATGCAAGATGGTTGTAGGCTGTACTGTGCAGGTCCCCAGAAAGCCCTTGCATAGGGGAGGTGCTGGGGCTGGGACAGTGGCAGCCTATTACTCTATGCACTGTGTGGGATTCTGGGCAGTCCTGGGTATGTTGCCTTAATTTAGAGCAACTCCTGGGCTCTATCAGAAACACTGGGGGAATATTTTGGCTCACAGATCAACTCATAATTAGGAGGACACAGAGAAGCTTAAAGCCTGCAGGAGGTGCAACTCAGATTCTAACCCAGCATGTATAAGGGAGTGGCATGGTCTGATATCGATATATGCTACCAGTAGGGATAATGTCATTCATTATTAATTATGTTGGGCTAATGGCATAAGCTTCACTGGATGCCTTATACTTTTTCTGAATTCTCTGTGCACTACTCTCCCCTCTACTCCATTATTTTGTGACTAGTGAATGATATAACACCCAGACATTGCTTGTGCAAAGTAGTATTTCTTGCTATATGACTTGAATACTGATGATTGATCTTAATTGAGGTCTGAAACACAGTGTCAGTTTCAAATATTTGAGGTTGGTGAAGATACTCAAAATTTCAAAGAAAAACAATTAAGTACAACATAGTAATAGGACATACCAGTGACCTTTCCCTCCATGTGACTTCTATTGTCAAGACTCCCTCTGGAAAGAGTTGCCATCAACATTCACATTCGATAAGTTAGATGTCTTCAAGTCAGCAAGGCCTGGTGAAATGCATCCTAGAATACTCACGGAGCTGACTGAGGAGATATCTGAACCATTAGTAATTATCTTCAAAAACTCATGGAAGACGGGAGAGATTCCAGAGGACTGGAAGAGAGGAAATATAGTGCCAATCTATTAAAAGGGGAGTAAGGACAACTCTGGGAATTACAGACCAGTCATCTTAACTGCAGTATGCAGAGAGATAATGGAACATAATCAAGCAATCAATCCGGAAACACTGAGAAGATAATAAGGTGATTAGTAACAGTCAACGTGGATTTGTCAAGAACAAATCATATCAAACTAACCAAATAGCTTTCTTTGACAAGCCTTGTGGATAGGGGGGAAGTGGTAGATGTGCTATATCTGGACTTGAGTAAGGTTTTTGATACTATCTTGCATGACCTTCTCAAAAACAAACTAGGGAAATATAGCTAGACAGACTTACTGTAAGGTGCATAAGTCATTGGAAAACCATTCCCAGAGAGTAGTTATCAGTCAAGCTGGAAGGGCATATTGAGTGGGGTCCCCAGGGATTGGTCCTGATTGTGTGACTGCCTAGAAAGGAGTACTGAGGAAAGGGAACTGGGGGTTACAGTGGATCACAAGCTAAATGTGAGGCAACAGTGAAACACAATCATTGTGGGATTTATCAGCTGGAGCGTTGTAAGCAAGACACGAGAAGTAATCCTTCCACTCTACTCCACACTGATAAGGCCTCAGCTGGAGTATTGTATACATCAGTGGTTCCCAAACTTGTTCCACTGCTTATGGAGGGAAAGCCCCTGGCGGGCCGTGCCAATTAGTTTACCTGCTGTGTCCTCAGGTTCGGCTGATCGCAGCTCCCAGTGGCCACGGTTTGCTGCTCCAGGCCAATGGGAGCTGCTGGAAGTGGTGCGGGCTGAGGGGCATACTGGCCGCCACTTCCAGCAGCTCCCATTGGCCTGGAGCAGTGAACCACGGTCACTGGGAGCCACGATTCGCCGAACCTGCAGACGCAGCAGGTAAACAAACCGGCGCGGCCCACCAGGGGCTTTCCTTGCAAAAGAGGCGGAACAAGTTTGGGAACCACTGGTGTACATTTCAGGAAAGATGTGGACAAATTGGAGAAAGTCCAGAAAAGAGCAACAAAAATGATTAAAACATGACCTATGAGGAAAGATTGAAAAAAAATGGGTTTGTTTAGTCTGGAGAAGAGAAGGGGACATGATAATAGTTTTCAAATATATAAAATGTTGCAACAAGGAGGAGGAAGAAAAATTGTTCTTGTTAACCTCTGAGGATAGGATGAGAAGCAATGGACTTAAATTGTGCAAGGGCATTTTAGATTGGACATTAGGAAAAACTTCCTATCAGAGTAATTAAGCACTGGAATAAATTGCCTAGGGAGGTTGTGGAATCTCCCACATTGGAGATTTTTAAGAACAGGTTAGACAAACACCTGTCAGGAGTTGTCTAATTATTGCATAGCCCTGTCTTGAGTCCGGGGACTGGACTAGATGACCGAATGAAGTCCCTTCCAGTCTGACACTTCTATGATTCAATGCACTTTGTATACATTAAAATATGATAGTGTACTAATCAGCCACTTTATTATTAATGGTTATACTGATTCCAGTCCATTTTACTTATTAATATTGTTCTTGGCACATAGCAAATCCCAACTGTTCCTAATGAATTCAGTCTAAGAGCTCAGCCCTCTGTGCTTTTAGTATGACAGTGAGCATGGCACATGTCGGCAACTCCCTCTCCAGCTATGTTCAGCTAAATACAAAATAGATAGAAAAAAGTATGTAGCAACATGCTTTATATTGCTAATGCATTTTGGCCAGTCCTGTGCATTGTGTAAAGCATTTTAATTGTCATTAATGCAAATAGTTTGTCCTTTCCTAATGTCTGATATATATTACTGGCCAGTCATTCTGAGGTGTATTTGCATATGCTTGTATTTCATAGTATCTTTGCTTTGGTTGTCTGCTAGTGGCGGCCTTGATAGCATCTGGAACGTCTTTATAGCATGGATCGTCTCTTAATAGAATGATTGTGTCATAGACACTTCCCTTCCCATTCACAGCTTTGCAGACCACTTCCTCTCTCTCTCTGATGGCTGAACCCAATCTCTGTGGCAATTACAAGTAATTGCTTATATAAAAAAGGAACATTTGAACAGTATTAATGAATGTGTAACTTCTTTTAAGTTGATTTAGCAGCTGGAAATAACAGGCCTGGCTGTGATACAAACTTAGGTTCCTTTACACTTCAGACCAGTGAAACACTTTACACTACATTTTAATGTAAATGAAATGCCCGTCCCGTTCTCCATGTACTACCAGAAAGTGTTTCACACAAGCACAAGCCACCATGGAAACCACTGGTTTATGCTTTCTGCAGCAAGTACTAAGTGGGGAAATTCTTATAATCAGATCATCTTTCACTATCATCATGGTCCAAATCATAAAAGTAAAGGACTGGCAATCATGAGATTTGTGTTCTCTCCTTGCTATACTATTAATTTGCTGTGTACAAGGGCAGTTATTTGACCATCATGTGCCTTGGTTCCCCATTTGTAAGACTGGGAATAATATTTAGTTACCTCACGAGAACTGTGAGGACTTACTTCATTAATGTTTGTAAAGTGTTTGGAGAGTCTCACATGGAGGGCACTATAAAAGTCCAAACATCAAAATCCTCCAGAGGAGAAAATGCTGTATTGGAACATCAAACAGGGTTCTTGTCTTTTATTAAGGTAGCAGTTGTTTATGATCAAAATCAGACAATAAATCTAATTTACAGAGTGAAAACATGAGATTTTGCCTCCTACTCCCCAAGTTAGACTCATTCTCATCCTGTTCCTATCTGCACCCAACATTAGAACAAAAAGCCACTACAATAGAAAGTGATGTTGGTCATACCTCAGTGATCATGTAAGCACATACATATACTGATGAGTCTGGAAATCTCAAAGAAATCTGACAACTCAGTTTTACATGTAATAGCTTCTTAGGTGTCTCAGTGACAACCCATTGGTTTCAGGGTATTTCACTATGCCCATGTTCTCAGTTCTGTCACTCAGCTCATTGTCTTCAAGGGCATTACATTTAATTCAGATCATGTCCATCTTCTTCGTATAGCTGCATCAATCAGTTTTAACTGAATGAGTGACTGTTATGCATGTCTGTATTATGTTATAAATAATACAATAGTGATTTTAGGTCTACTGCAAATGATTTAATGCAAGCTTTGTGTCTAGTCCATCTTTGGACTCTCTCATCTTAATTTTCCTCCATTCTAAAAATAAAATCACACCCTGCTGGTATGGTATAAGGACTTATTTAGAATATAATGGTACAGTAGTTCAACAAAAGCTGGAACTCTACATTAGCAGTGTGATCACAGAAGCAAAGAGATTTAATTGTGGCAATTATATTAGATATTCTTTGCACTGTTTTAAAAACTAATGGCCCTCTGCATGGGATCAATTAATCAGATAATCCTGTTTTCTGTTGTAATTAGCGTTTCCTGTAACCAAGGGTAAAAATGTTGACTCACTGCAGGCATGTCCCAAGGTGGCTAAGCATGGCATGGCAACTCTTTCCTCATCTAGTACCATAGGCGTAGTTTGACTTTTATGTCTTGGGAGGACAGCTCCAGTCAGGCCAAGGGGGCCATGCATGGGGGGCGGGGGAATTCCATGCCTGCCCTAGGCTTGCAGTTTGGGGGACAACACCCCTTAACCCCCCCCACCCATGCTACATCTATGTCTAGTGGCCCTTGTCAACAGTCACTCAAGTCCTGTAGTGGTCTCTCTTCTTCTGACTTGTCCATCTGGCCAAGTCATGCTTTAGTCCTATCCCTTCCAGGGGGACAGGAAGTCCAATGTCCTTACACAAAATTCTTCATACCCAACTCTGGGCTTTGCTGTCCCCACAAAGTTCTCTCAGGGTTTTCAGTTGTCCTTATCCACTTCTCTGGGGCCTTATTCCACTTTCCTCAACTCCTGGTAGAGAAACCCAGGCCCTCCCATTACACTGGGTTCCAGTCCAGAGGCCCTATAACCAGCACCATCAGACTCCTTGCTGCTGCATTGCTGGACTTCTTCCTGTCATAACCTTTTTCACACCTTCTTTCCATGGCATCTCTAAGTTCACCCTCTTCTGTCATGTCTAGGGTTCACAAGACTTTCCCCTGGAGCCCTCCAAACTAAATGTATACACTAACCCACTTCTGCCCTCCATGGGCTTGACCTTTCATCCCTCTCTGTTCCTCAGCTGAATGCCCCAGGAGGTCCAGATCCTGCCCAATTATCAGGGATCACCACTAGTGCTTGCTCCTCCCCAGTGGCTGCTCTATATGTTTCGTGGCCTCTTGCCAGACTCTGCTATTCAGCAGAGGCTCACCAGGCCAACTATCTCCCCAGGCTTCCTCTTTGACACTAACAGTCTCTCCACTTTCTAACACCAAGAGAGGGACAGCAGCATTCTTCCCTCTCTCCCCACAGCCTCCTTCTAATCTATGCTTCCTTTGTTTATAGTCACCACCCAGGTCCTTCCCCAGAAGAACTTTATCTATAATTAAGCCTGTCCCACCTTCCAGGGGTGTAGCTAAGTAGTATATTGTCTTCTGAGGCCCACATTAACGCTTTCATTGCCTGTGTGGGATATACACCTCATCACAGAAAGCTATTTAAGAGTAAATTAGAAGGGGGGGGTGATACTTTCCTCATCATCAGATTCAACCTCGTTCTTGCATAATGTTGTAATTGGCTGAAAAATCTAATATAATTATTTAAAAAATATAATTTCAATATAATTAAACACAGGGATGATGTATATTTTCTGACATGGCAATGCACACTGGTTTATCAGTAGATACAGTCCTTTGTACTTCAATTGAATGAGGGTGTCTGATTTGTTCAAACTCTGTGCTCTAACTAGTAACTTCCATCAAAAATCCCCATGCACATGTACGCAGCGAGTCTGGCTCCTGTAGTATAACTGGGGAATCCCCAGTTATATTATTACAGATCTTACAAGTGCTGTTTCATAGACTATATAGGCAGTTGCATCTTGGAGAGGTGATTCTTGTCAGTTGTGGTGCAGATCTTTCTGAACACACTGTTTGCAGACACCAGTAAAAGTTGGTTCTGTCATCCCAAAATCATCTCAGGTGCATGGCTGATGGGATATTCACAAGCAAAAAAACATTACAAAGTATCAAAATCAGGACTACCTCCTTAACAATGGCATTAAATTTAACACATAAATGGCAGAACTGGATATGAAGGGGAAATCAAGGCAAAGTTTTTCAAATAAACCTGCTCCCAGCAGCACTAAGCTCCAGCTACCAGAGAGTGTAATGTGCATTCTCACTAATTAATTCTCACTCTTATAAGAAGTACTATAATCACATAAACCAGAATCTACACAACCCATTGAGAACTGGAGGATTAGAGTCCTTCATCCCATTAGAAAAAGTTGTACTCTGCACTTCCTTTTATGTCCCCCAGCTTTCTCACTTCCCTTCTTCCAGTCTATCCTGGTGCTCTCCTTTCCTTTTCCCACTCTACCACAGCTCTACTTTGTTATTGCTGCCCTCCAGCTAGGCCTGATCTGATCCCCTGAAGTCAGTCTCACTGGTCAAATAGGAGATCTTTGTCTGAACTAACTAGATGAAAAAGGGGAGCTTGGGCTCCAGTTGAGAGGTAACTGATAGGTGCAAGAGGCCCCCAAGGAACCCAGAGATGCCCTACCATGGTCTGAGCATAGCAGCATCTCAACCTCCTTCAATTTTGTAACAGCCCCAAATGTTACTTGGCACCAGGTGCCAAGAATAGGAATAATCCCAGCCAAACAGGGATTGTTGGAAGTTATATTAATCCCAAATACTAACCACATTTGAATTTTAAAGAGACTTTTTCTTATTATTCTAAGATCTTCAGCTTGAAATATATTTTGCCCAGGATATTTATTAGCTAACAGAAGGCACATTAAAATTGCCCTCTATGTAAGCTCTTTTATGAGATTGGATTTATTATAAAGGAACATGCTAAGTAGGCCTAAATATTACCCAAGAAACATTGCCTAAAAATAATCATAATGTAAAGTTGTCCTTGTCTCTACTTGGGTTTATCTCTAAAGGACCAAAGTGAAACACAAAATCCTAACACTCTTGGGGAAGTTTGGATTAGAATCTAATTCCACATCCAAAATTCACATCTTGGGTTTATCTCCTCTCTAATAGCTACATAGTGGCACTAAGCCACTTCCCTTTGAACTGCGTGGTATGAAGCTGCCCCATGCCAGCAGGAGCAATGGAGAGACTCAGGCAGCTCCAGGAGCATGGGAGTGGAGGTAAGAGTGGGGCCCTGCTTCCCCCTTGTCACCTTCTAATCATCCTGCCCCCTTTAGCACAGTTGGAAAAGTGGATCTCACAATCTCACACTAAATATGGCCCTTCTTAAAAGCACGTGATTCTTTCTGTATTCCTCCCTGACTCTAATCTGTCACAATGTAACTTTCTATAAATACAGTGCCCTCCATTGTTAGAAAAAAAAATCAATATCCTCAGCTGACTCACCCAAGATTTCAAGAAAAGCCTTAGGGTTCACCTTTTCAAATGGTTTATCCTTCAAGTATGCCACTTTTATTTTAAATT
Source organism: Lepidochelys kempii (assembly GCF_965140285.1). NCBI lineage: Eukaryota > Metazoa > Chordata > Testudines > Cheloniidae > Lepidochelys > Lepidochelys kempii. The sequence goes on from NC_136381.1 coordinate 31,797,079, forward strand.
AGTGTTTTAGCTTCTTTCTATACCAAACCCCTTTATGCTTGCAAAGTAAAAGTTATTGTAAACAGACCCTTTGTACGTCCTAACCTAATTTATTATCCAAAAAAACAAGTGCTGGGGGGGGGCGAAATGTAAATGGGCTCTCATGAGTTTCTTAGCCTATTATTCCTGTCCAATTTCTTCAATTAAGTGAAGTAAAAAAGACCTAGTACCTAGTTTAAAGTTTTATAGAAGTGAGAAAAATGGTAGACAATTTGGACATCAAATTCTTAGTGTATCAGGTTCCATTTGAAAAACTTCAGGGAACCTATTAAACTTTCCAAAATTAATTTTTAGGACCACTCAACCTCTTTTTCAAAATGGCTGAAAGGTTTTCTTTTAAAGGTTATCACAGCTTTTACTACTGACAAGGCTCACAGGTGTTCTTTCAGGTGTTCTTTCATCAAAAATAAAATCAGAAAAAGAGACCCACTTCAACTGGTCAATTATTTCAAAATTGTTTGTAAATACTGTTAAAAATTCAACAGAAGTTCCACTTCCTTTATTACACAGGTTTTGGGGATAATGAAAAGGAGTAATAAAATTAAAAGTTAGTAAATGTCAATGGTAAATTAGGATGTTTTAATTCCCATAATTTTAATGGCTTTAACATTAACCTCTGCTTCCTCAACAGGCCAATCACCTTTTCAAGTGATGACTGAAAGAACAAAAAAATTATCTAAACTCCTCATATGACAAACCAATGACACTCAAATAAGGAAGTTAACATGAATACACACCTGCAGTCCTTGCACAATCATTTACATAAGGTACAGTGGTATAGAGCTGTTAGAATTGTAAAAATCTAGACAAAAGGCAAAAGGCCTAATTTAACAAAGGGAAAAGAAGTGGCGAGGGGGGCAGGGGGGAGAGCTAACTGTAAGATTTATAACCAGGTAATGCTCTCTTAATATAATGTAGCAGAGCATGATTGGTCCCACAGGTGATTAAACCATATGGCAGAAATTTATTTGTATATAAAATTGAAGTCACTGTTAACAAACAAGATATAAATAAGTTTGATCATGTTAATTATAGTTGTATCGGGAAAAGATCTGTCCTCAAAGCTGTCAAGCAATCTTGCAAAGGCCAAAAATGCATCCCAAACCATGGTTGAGGCACTGCTCCTAAGTATCAGTCTCAATAGTGTGATCACCTGGCTGAAACTTTTCCTTCGGGCCTGGAGCTGAGCAAGAATTTACACGCTCCATATATAAAACAAAAAGACCTTGTTGGAAGCAGCAAGCAAGATGGAATTACTATTTAAGTTCACAGTAGTTAAACACCATCTATGCAACCTGATGCAGTGGTGACATCAGCAGCTGGAAATATACCCAATCTAAAGGAACTTTTCTAACTAAAGTATGGAACAAAGTGACTCTCTCTGCTTGAATTAATGAGACTGTACTGGTAACACCCAGTATGTCTGTGCATGCTGATTTTTACTGAATGGGCATTCATATTGGGAAAAGAAAAGGAGTACTTGTGGCACTTTAGAGACTAACCAATTTATTTAAGCATAAGCTTTCGTGAGCTACAGCTCACTTCATCGGATGCACACTGTGGAAAGTATGCATCCGATGAAATGAGCTGTAGCTCACGAAAGCTTATGCTCAAATAAATTGGTTAGTCTCTAAGGTGCCACAAGTACTCCTTTTCTTTTTGCGAACACAGACTAACACGGCTGTTACTCTGAAACCTGTCATATTGGGAAAGGGAACAAGCTGTTATGTAATATGTGGTGGTTCAGGGTAAAGGTAAAAAGCCCCCAGAAAATTCTGAAAGTATAATCAAGTTAAAGGATAGAAAATGGCCCCACCTTGTTATCAAGACTGGGAAGTGGTCTCAGAGCTATATTAATGCCAGGTATTTTAATTAGTAATGGTGCCATTTATTTATGCTTCAGTTGTTTCATATTTTTCACGTCAAAATATAATAAAATGTATTGTGTTTTCAAGGTAGCAGTCTTCTACTTCATTCTTCTTGTGGATAAAAGTTTACCCTATCAGTCACAAGTTGGAAAAATGGCTAGCGTAAAGGTAAGAATTATTTGTTCAATTTGTGGTGAGTGTGTTAGACACAGTCACTGCAACTCTAAAGGATTTAAAATTTTTAATATTATTAGAGAACAACAGTTAGTAAATTGGTGATTTGCAAAATGCTCCCAGAAAGTTGGAGAAGAAAACCTAGATGCCTTGCCATTTTATATATATGTACAGACACATATACATACACATACCCACACACCATTTGGGATAAGAGTCTGGGATCTGTGGCTGCTCACCTAATAACCCTAATTCATGTTATTTAAAGGAACGTTGTGCTGCATTCAGTCCTTTGTATGTGTCATTCACTGCTTCATTGTCAATATTTAACCCTGACAGACTCATTTAACAAATATGCTTCTGACCAAATCGTAGGTCAGCTCAAAGACGACATCTTGAAGGAGCAACTGAACTTGCCTCCCCTGGCAGGATATCAACCTGACACCCAAATGTGGAGAACATTGAATACCACCTGTTGCTCTGTGAGGGACTATCAGTTTGTATGCAGATGTGATGTGTTGGAGGTGATCACTCCTGTGTGCAGTCAGGTGACCAGGAATGACCAGTAAAATTAGTTAGAAGGGCCAGCTGCCCTTTCTAATATGTACAGTGCAGTTAAAGTAAAAGGTACGAGCAAAAGAGGAACCTATAACATGGATGGACAGTACTGCATAGTAACTAATTGAACAAGCTATAATTGTTGAGGAAACTAGAGGTGCTATTATTTGAAACCTTTACTAAAAACTAAGATTGGGCAGACAGTTGTCACTCCAGTTTCCGCTTTTGAGAACATTGCCATAATTAATAGTCATTCAGTTTATCAAAACGTGACTATAAATTTAATTCCTCAGTTGTTTGTGCCAGATGGCCCATTAGTTCTTTTATTCTTAAGCAATCAACAAAACAAAATGATAGCTCTGTGTGTGGGTGGAATTAGGAAAAGGTGTATAAAAGATGTTATTAACCTCAGAATCCCAACAGGCTGGATCACCACATCTTTTACACATCTTTTCCTATTCCACCCACACATGTCCAGGACCATATGTGATAAAGTTTCAGCATTTAACCACACGTGGTATTCCAGCTAACCACAGTTAAACTTCTGACCTCTGGCACAAGCCATTTGTGTCAATAAATCATGTATATCAATGTAGTCTAATTGTCTAGCTACACAATTGAAAAAAGGTCCCCAAGAACTCCTTACGTCAAAAATAACTGGAAAGATTGCATGTACCTGTTAGTTTGTGATCACTCTGAGAACACAGGATGTGTGACCTGGGATTAAAGCCTGTGGCCTATTTCAGCCACCTCTGCTCACTCCTACCACAATCTATTATTTTTAGTCTTTAATAGCTTTTAACATTGCCTTCTTTAATACAGCAAACCCTAACAAGCCTATTATTCATGTTTTCCTATTTGCTGTGACATTTTAAATAACTTCCATTATTATTTCTACAAGCGTGCTTAGCAAATAAATGATGTTTTGCAGAAAACTATATACCCTCCAAGATCAGGTCAGGGATTAATGGTCAACACTGGACAAAACCACCAATCTGCCATCGCTCAGGCCTGCAACCTGGGCAACATCTTTTACTCCAACATCTCTCTAGGTCCTCACATCTAGGCCATAGGTAAGTCTTGCCAGTTCTTTCTGCATAACATATCTAAGAAGTGGTCTTCCATAGCTATCCACAGCTAAAACTTTCATTCAGGCTCTTATCTCACATTTTGATCTACAGCAACAACCTTTATTCCAGCACCACTCTTATCCATTCAGAATGCTGCTATACAGATTATTTTCCTAGCCTGTTGCTTTGAGCTTGTCACCCTTCTCTCTGCATCCCTTCACTGACTCCCTTTGCTCTGTTGTATCAAACATAAGCTACTTGTGTTCAGTTGCAAGGTCAATCATCACCCTACCTAGTTTTCTCTCATTCAGCTTTGAAATTCGATAGGGTGGATTCCCGTATCTGATTGGCCCGTGATGCCAGCCACAAATGCCCACTTCTTAAATTTTCAAACAAGCTCCCATGCTCTCTCCCATGTTGTCCTGCACACTGGGGAGGAACTCCCGGTACACATCTGCAGAACTAACTCAAATCCTCCTTAAAACTCTGCCAAGATGCTTTAAAAAAAACTGGACAACAGCTGGGATGCTGGTGTGCTGATAGTACTACTTATCATGCTGTCTCATTGTTTCCTTGTGCTCCCCCATCTATCTCCATCCATCCATCGTCTTTTATCTTGACTTATACTTAAATTATGAGTTGTTTGGGCAGGGACCCTCTTTTTGTTCTGTTTATGCAATACCTAGCACAATGAGGTCCTGGTCCATGACTGGGGCTCTTAGACACTATGATAACACAAACAACAACCCTCACCCCGGTGGCCATCTTCAAAAAACTTTTCCAGGAGCTAATAATAAATTCTAATCTAATTTCTCCAACCACGGAGTTGCAGTTCAGCCTGGCTTTGTTTCTTTTAGTACCTTTAAAATTATAAATCATTATTCCCTGCTCCCCCACATCCCACACTATTTCTTTCTTCCTAAACACACTTACAAAGTCCCTTTTAACTCTTGATAGAAAGTCCTTTGTTATTGTGTTTGTGCAAATAGATAGATAGATAATTCAATTAAGAAGTTTTAAATTACAAATATCAAATAGTAAAGAGGGCAAATAATTCTCAGCAAGTCATTTATTCAGCATATTTTGCCTTTTTATGAACCATCAGCGCACAATTTAGGATTTATTTGTTATTTAAAATTCTTTGCTAGATAACTTCTGAGACAGATTCTGTTATGTTCAATGGGACTACTCATAACAGTCTATTGCAAAAGTCTTTGCAGGACTGAGGTCCAAGGATTACTCAAAGGGCTAGATTCTACTCTCACCCATGTTATATATCTTACGTCTTAGTCATATGGAATTGAGTAGGGTCACTCACAGTGACTAAAAATTCAGTTGGACAACTTGCATGCATAAAGTTAAGCACATTCATAAGTCTTCGAGGATCAGGGCCTTTAGTCTGTCATTCATTCATCAGCCATTTATTGTAAGTGCTGAATATTCAAAAATCAAGCTGTGCCAATTAGATTTGACTGGACATTGCCATCATATGGTATGTTTCTGTTCCATGATTGTTGAGTGTTACTCTTAGAATCAGGCCTGTGGTGAGTATACTTGTGTTTATGAATTCAAGTTTTGCTTTCCTTGACAATTACCATTATTAAACACATTTACTGTCCCAACTCCTTTACTTTCTGTTATGGTTTTTGTTATAATAGTCTCAGAAAGCATTCATGAGAGTGATGCAAACACAATTTAAACAAATTTAAAAATTAAAAAGGATTTTTTCAGAAGTTTTTTGACTCTTTGTCCAACTTATTAGAATTCTCATAGCTACATCATAATTTTCTATTACATAGCTGCTTATCTATTTTTCTTACTAAACATATCATAAAGTAGAATTAACTGACACCAACACTTCTAATTCAGTGTTATGCAAGAATGACATTTCACTTTTTTGGAAAAGTATATTCTATTGCAAAGACATATTGAATCTTGCATGTGCAAAAAAATGTCATACCTAGACAAGACTGCTGTGGAATTACCATAGTTATCTTTATAATTGGAATTGAGAGAGCATAAAATATATTCTTTCTTTTAACTGACACATACATCCACAGGCTGGTATCTACTTCCCAGATTCTTCCCTTACATGTACCAAAGAATGAAAACTGGAGACATCTTTACATCCATTCAGCTGTTGTTTCAACAGGATCAAATTAGGAGCTTGTACTAATAACCTTAGGATTATAGAATCATATTAGAAACACAACTTGCTGCCCATTTAAGACACTATAATCAAAAGCAACTTGATTTTAACAAGCTGTGATCTAAACTGCAGACTCAAAATGCCAATTTATTTAATGCATTTGACAGACTTATCAAGGTACTGTCATGACAAAATGCTTATAAAGCATTCAATGAGACTGACAGCTGGGTTAGTACAGAACTGAGTCCACTTGATACCTCGTATACACATATGTAGACAAATAGGCTAGCATCTGCTCAGGCTTTTCTTCATCTCCTTGCTAAAATTTCCGTACATCATACTGTGGGGGTGGCAATGAAGAAAATTTTCTTTCCTAAGTAGGAAGTTGCTCTTATGCCGTAGCTTAAAGCAAAATTCTTCGGGTTACCACCACACACAGCAGGCCAGCATCTCCCTTCTTTCCCTCCGTGTCTTGCACTCTAAGTGTTAAGATGTACAGGGTTGCTGCACTCAGTCAATTGTACAGATTTAAGGGAAAAGTATTTCAATGAGCTAGAAATAGATATGACTACATTACAAGGTAACCACAACAAGGGTGTAAACTAGCAACCTTCTTCGTCAGCCTGGGAATTATCAGCCATTCCCAAATCAGTTTTTGGCCCTTACCTCCTCAGAACATTTATTGTCCAAATAATCAGTGAACTCACCAGAGAAAAGACAGCTAGGGCTCTCTACCCAACCACAACTCTCAAGGCTTCCCACCTTGAGTCTCCCTTCTCCAAGTACTATTATGTGAAACTGTACTATACCATACTTCCCTTCTTCTATCTTCCCCTTCCTCTTTATAGGAAACAACTATCCCTTCCTCAGCTGTACCTGATTAGTGAGCAGGGCTGGCTGGTCCCTGGCCTCTGCCCTGAAAGGAGCAATTCAACCTGTCACACAGGGTTTGAACACCTTGAAGACACATCTTAATACTTTGTGGGTTGTATGTTCGCTCTGCACATATGCAGGATAACCACAGTATTCCGCCCCCTGACCCCAAAAAAGAGTTGGCAAACCAAAGGCAAGGGGGGGAATGAACACAGAAGAACTGGATGATAGAACACAATGAGAAGGCAAATGAGGGTCTAGACAGACAATAGGGACAATAAGATAAAAACTCACTATCAGCACTGTGGTGATTTTAGTTATGAGTGTCAGTATATTGCAAAATGTAAAAAGTAAATCTAAAAGAAAATATTAGACTGTCGCTCTTAATGTTATACTATCTAGGAAGAAGAGAAGATAGGGGAATACTAGCCGGCAAACCATACAATCTACTTAAAAAAGCCAATTGCATCCCTAGTGCAACTCTATAGTCTTTAGTGGAGTTACACAGAGATGAATTTGCCCTATGATTTTTGAGTTAACAAATAGAGAGATATTACTTATAATGGGTTCCAGAAACAACCAACAGCCTTTAAAATAAACAACAAACAACAACAAAACCATGACTATCTTCTATTGAAATGGCATTTGGTACAGCAGGAGAAAAAGAAGTTGTTCCCCCAAATGCTCAAATTAACAAAGCAGGATGGATGGGAAAGGAGAAGTGTCCTGTAGAAAGCTATAAGTCTCTAATATTTTTAAGGTACAATTTTGACTAGCTGTATTACAACTCTACACAAGGTAATCATTAGCAAATGCAAACCGATAGTTATAAAAAAAAAGTGTTGGTGGTTGTAGTCTCTTTCTCACACACACACACACACTCATGCAGAGTTGTACGCATAGGAACATCAGAATGTCCTTTTACAACTAAATCCTTTCTCATAATTACTTACTACTTCCTAATCATTACTAGTTTTATTAGCCCATTTATGTAGCACTATAAATATACTGGTTGCTTCTCTGAAGCGCTTACAGTCCAACACAGACAATATAGAACAGGGGAGGGCAAACTATGGCTGCATCTGGCCCTCCAGACATTTTAACCCATCCCTCAAGCTCCTGCTGGGGAGTGGGGTCTGGGGCTTGCCTCGCTCCGCACAGCTCCCAGAAGCAGTGGTATGTCCCCCCTCTGGCTCCTATGTTTAGGAGCAGCCAAGGGGCTCTGCACACTGCCCCTGCAGCTCCCATTGGCCGGGAACCACAGCTGGAGCGGTGACAGAAGCTGGAGCGGGGACATGCTGCTGCTTCTGGGAGCTGCTTGAGGTAAGCGCCACCGAAAGCCTGCACCACTGACCACCTCCTGTACCCCTGCCCCAGCCCTGATCCCCCTCCCACCCTCTGAATCCCTCCTTCCCAGCCCAGAGCACCCTCCTGCATCCCCAACCCCTCATCCCCACCCAAGAGCCTGCCCCCCGGGCCGGAGCCCCCCTACCCCCCCAATCCCCAATTTTGTGAGTTTTCATGGCCCGCCATACAATTTCCATACCCAGATGTGGCCCTCGGGCCAAAAAGTTTGCCCACCCCGATATAGAACATGAGACATATAAGACCAAGATGAGAGAAATGTACAGGTAAGGAGATATATAGGTAAGGTCGTTAGAGGTATGTGTACAATGTTGTCCAGCATACAGATAAACTGTATGAGATCACTAATCAGGAGAAGAATTTACGGTGGAAGCAGATTTTAAGGAGGGATTTGAAGGACAACAGGGAGTGCTTGGCAGCCGAGGAGACTGTTGTACTTAGGCAGCAGATAAAAGAACACAAAGCTGAGTGGGAGAAGTAAGGAGAGGGGAATAGGAAGAACACAGGGAGCAAGAGGCAGGCAAGGAAGCAGGATCTCACCCCGAGCTCTGTGGGGGTGGGGAGGACAGCTCTACTGTGCCTCCAATGCAGCGCTGTGTTTTTAAAGCACAGTCTAGCCCATAGAAATGACATAAAGGTGTAGAAGCCGAGTACAAAATTATAAATCAGATCTAGCTATCTGTCACACCACTATAATAGCAAAGAAAGAAAACAAACACAATGATTTTATACATCATGTCTGCTTTGGTATTCTTTCAGAGGGAATTTGTTCAGCAGACATGGGAGGAGAGGAAGGTATTTATAGATAAACTAAGTGTTTGATTAGAAATGGCAAACTGTAGGATTTTGTTATTTCATGAACTGGATATTTTAAGATCATCCTGCTTTTCAGGAACTATTCTTTAGAAAGAATGATTTTAATGTCAGTCTACAGAATACTTTTTAAAAGAAAACTAGAATAGCTTCTATGTAGTGCAGAATAATCCCACAGATAAAATTAGTGTTCTGGTAGTAAGGTTCACTTTAAATTTACAACACTTCAACATATGTAGACACCCACTAAGGCCTTGCCTAAACAATCTAAGTTTATACACCCACGTGAATGCTACCTGCTTTTTTATCATCACCAACAAGAGCCAGACAACAGAGAACATGTTCTTATCCTGGGTTGCTATTGATTTCAAATGATGAAGTACACTATGAAGCAGAAAGAATGATGCTTTGCCATAACCTAAGTTGGAACAAATGCTGTAAAAACAACAAAGTGCTTTAACATGCAAATTGAGCAAACGTAATATGAAACTATGCAAGGTCTGTGAATACATCTAGCATTGCCATTTAGAAATGTTATTAAAAGTGATTTTTTCACAATGGAGGGGATTCAGATCTACTACTTTTATGTTTTAACCCCTAAAACTCGTATTTCTTCTTTTGAACTGTAGAAAGAACAGTCAGTCAACTTTCAGGGCTTTGTCTTATAAAATTTTAAAATGACTTCCAGTTATTTCTGTCTGTAGGACTTCTAAGTTGCAATTCCATATTTCGTCTTACTATCTTATATGTTTTTAGCGTGGCATCTTCAGTGCATACCCTACTAATAATTAACGTGAAAGAAAATTTTGTCCACAGCCAAGAAACTGAGAAGTTAGCTGACAAAGCCAGATTCAATAAAAATTCTGCCTTACATAGTGCCATGGATTGTTACTGCCAAAGTTATCAAAAATCAAAAAGAAATTGCTATACAAATCAAAGTTCATGGATGTGCAATTTACTGTGATGGCAAAAACTAAAAAGACTATAAAAGGGGAATGAATGGCAACCAAACTAAATATAATATTTCACTATAAATGTCAAGTAAAGTTATTTTGAAAAAAGTCATTGAACAATTAGATGGAAATGATTCCAACTATTATGCACTATATGAAGTTCACTTTTAATACAGAGAACAAGGGGATCAGTTCTACCATCACTTCATGAAAGGGTCTTTAAATAGCTCTTTTATAACCTCAGTTTTAAGGAGGATTTATTTGGCTATAAAACTTGTCCAAAGATATTTAAATTTTGATTTACAAGGTCTCAGTCTGGAAGCAATTATATTTCAAATTTGGTTTCAGACAAAAAATTGGCTTGGACTTATTAAAGATAATGGAATAGAAATAAATCAATAAATGTTTTAAGGTACCTCTTTTATTCCTTTACTGTAGGCATTGTAAATGTCTTTGTTCACAAATTCAATTGCTATTAGATTATTGTATATTTACTACAATTTTGCAGATCATGGATATTTTGGATACTTATGTGCTTTTTATTTAAGGCCAAATCCTGCTTCAATTAAAGGCCCTGCAATGAGTGCAATATGGATAGTTCCCTATATCAACAGACATACTGATGTCAGTACAGCTTTGTGTAGGGACAATGTATGGTCAGTCTGCATGGTAGTCATTGCAGATTATGGGCCTATGGCCTCAGTTCGGGAAGCACTCTTACAAATGCTTAAATTCAAACACTTAAGTAGTTCCATGGATTTCAATAGGACAACACAACATGCTTAGAGTTAAGGACGTCCACAAGCATTTGGAGGATTGGAGCCTAAGTCAGTTGGAGTTTTAAAAGGAGAAATATTGGGCCTATAAAAGCAGTTTACTGTGAACTGCTATTAAATGAGCCTTTTGCAGAATATTTCATAGGGGTTGTGTGTGTAAATTCAAGCCCCAGTTCAGCAAGGTGTATTTCAGCATGTGTATAACTTTAGTATGTATTTACCTTAATGGGAATTATCACATGTTTTAAATTATGCACATGCTTAAGTACACTTTAATAAGTGTCTTGCTGAATTAGGGCCTTGGTCTCGAGTGTAACATGCAAATCTGTAAATGCCAAAGTTCTTGTCTAGTCACTGAAGCAATATACTCTAATAGCTGTAAGTCAATGGAGTAAAATTATGTTGCATTAAAAAGAGTCCCTAAACATTTTTGAAAGGGACAAGTTCCTCAACAGGGATTAGCACAAAGAAAAGCTTTTTTTTAAAGTTGCCTGCTCTATCATGCATTTCCATGACAAAATAGTTACTCTTCTTTAAAACAAAGGAAGACAATAATAATGGGGGATTTCAACTATCCCCATATTGACTGGGTACATATCACCTCAGGACAGGATGCAGATGACTGCTTCTTGGAGCAGCTACTCCTGGAACCCACTAGAGGAGAGGCAATTCTTGATTTAGTCCTAAATGGAGCACAGGATCAGGTCCAAGAGGTGAATATAACTGGACAACTTGGTAATAGTGACCATAATATAATTAAATTTAATATCCCCGTGATGGGGAAAACACTACAGCGACCCAACACTGTAGCATTTAATTTCAGAAAGGGGAACTACATAAAATGAGAAGGTTAATTAAACAAAAATTAAAAGGTACAACACCAAAAGTAAAAACCCTGGAAGCTGAATGGAAACTTTTTAAAGATACCATAATAGAGGCTCAACTTAAATGTATACTCCAAATTAAAAAACATAGTAAGAGAACCAAAAAAACCCAACAAAGTACAAGAAGCAGTGAGAGGCAAAAAGGCATCCTTTAAAAAGTGGAAGTTAAATCCTAATGAGGAAAATAGAAAGGAGTATAAACTCTGGCAAATGAAGTGTAAAAATATGATTAGGAAGGCCAAAAAATAATTTGAAGAACAGCTAGCAAAAGATTCAAAAAGTAATAGCAAAAACATTTTTAAGTACATCAGAAGCAGGAAGCCTGCTAAACAACCAGTGGGGCCACTGGATGATCGAGATGCTAAAGGAGCACTCAAGGACTATAAGGCCATTGCGGAGAAACTGAATGAATTCTTTGCATCGGTCTTCACGTTTGAGATTGGGAGGGAGATTCCCAAACCTGAGCTATTCTTTTTAGATGACAAATCTGAGGAACTGTCCCAGATTTAGGTATTGTTAGAGGAGGTTTTGGAACAAATTGATAAGCTAAACAGTAATAAGTCACCAGGACCAGATGGCATTCACCCAAGAGGTCTAAAGGAGCTCAAATGTGAAATTGCAGGACTACTAACTGTAGCCTGTAACCTATCATTTAAATCAGCTTCTGTACCAAACGACTGGACGACAGCTAATGTGATGCCAATTTTTAAAAAGGGCTCCAGAGATGATGCCAGCAATTACAGGCCAGTAAGCCTGACTTCAGTACCAGGCAAACTGGTTGAAACTATAGTAGAGAACAAAATTGTCAGACACATAGATAAACATAATTTGTTGGGGAATAGTCAACATGGTTTTTGTAAAGAGAAATTATGCTTCACCAATCTACTAGAATTCTTTGTGGGGGTCATTGAGCATGTGGACAAGGGGGATCCAGTGGATATAGTGTATTTAGATTTTCAGAAAGCCATTGACAAGGTCCCTCACCAAAGGCTATTAAGCAAAGTAAGCTGTTGTGGGATAACAGGGAAGGTCCTCTTATGAATTGGTAACTGGTTAAAAGATAGGAAATAAAGGGTAGGAATAAATGGTCAGTTTTCAGAATGGAGAGAGGTAAATAGTGGTGTCCCTTAGGGGTCTGTACTGGGATCAGTTCTATTCAACATATTCATAAATGATCTGGAAAAAGGGGTGGCAAAATTTGCAGATGATACAAAACTACTCAAGATAGTTAAGTCCCAGGCAGACTGCGAAGAGCTACGAAAGGATCTCTCAAAACTGGGTGACTGGGCAACAAAATGGCAGATGAAATTCAATGTTGATAAATGCAAAGTAATGCACATTGGAAAACATAATTCCAACTATACATATAAAATGATGGGGTCTAAATTAGCTGTTACCATTCAAGAAAGAGATATTGGAGTCATTGTGGATAGTTCTCTGAAAACATCCACTCAATCTGCAGCAGCAGTCAGAAAAGTGAACAGAATGTTGGGAATCATTAAGAAAGGGATAGATAATAAGACAGAAAATATCATATTGCCTCTGTGTAAATCCATGGTATGCCCACATCTTGAATACTGCGTGCAGATGTGGTCGCCCCATCTCAAAAAAAGATATAATGGAATTGGACAATGTTCAGAAAAGGGCAACAAAAATTATTAGGGGAATGGAGCATCTGCAATACTTTCAGCTTGGAAAAAAGATGACTAAGGGGGGATATGATAGAGGTCTATAAAATCATGACTGGGGTGGAGAAAGTAAATAAGGAAGAGTCGTTTACTCCTTCTCATAACACAAGAACTAGGAATCACCAAATGAAATTAAGAGGCTGCAGGTTTAAAACATACAAAAGGAAGGACTGTATTTTTTCACACAATGCACAGTCAACCTGTGGAACTCCTTGCCAGAGGATGTTGTGAAGGCCAAGACTATAACAGGGTTAAAAAAGGAACTAGGTAAATTCGTGGAAGATAGGTCCATCAATGACTATTGGCCAAGATGGGCAGAGATAGCGTCCGTAGCCTCTGTTTGCCAGAAGCTGGGTATGAGCGACGGGGAATGGATCACTTGATTATCTGTTCTGTTCATTCCCTCTTGGTCACCTGGCATTGGCCACTGTCGAAAGACAGGCTACTGTGTTAGATGGACCTTTGTTCTGACCCAATATGGCTGTTCTTATGTTCCTACATTCTTGTCAAGGTTCCTCCCCCACTCTGAACTCTAGGGTACAGATGTGGGGACCTGCATGAAAAACCTCCTAAGCTTATCTTTACCAGCTTAGGTCAAAACTTCCCCAAGGTACAAAATATTCCACCTGTTGTCCTTGGACTGGCCGCTACCACCACCAAACTAATACTGGTTACTGGGGAAGAGCTGTTTGGACGCGTCCTTCCCCCCAAAATACTTCCCAAAACCTTGCACCCCACTTCCTGGACAAGGTTTGGTAAAAAGCCTCACCAATTTGCCTAGGTGACTACAGACCCAGACCCTTGGATCTTAAGAACAATGAACAATCCTCCCAACACTTGCACCCCCCCTTTCCTGGGAAATGTTGGATAAAAAGCCTCACCAATTTGCATAGGTGACCACAGACCCAAACCCTTGGATCTGAGAACAATGAAAAAGCATTCAGTTTTCTTACAAGAAGATAATAAAATCTTTTAATAAAAATAGAAGTAAATAGAAATGAAGAAATCCCCCCTGTAAAATCAGGATGGTAGATATCTTACAGGGTAATTAGATTCAAAAACATAGAGAACCCCTCTAGGCAAAACCTTAAGTTACAAAAAAGATACACAGACAGAAATAGTTATTCTATTCAGCACAATTCTTTTCTCAGCCATTTAAAGAAATCATAATCTAACACATACCTAGCTAGATTACTTACTAAAAGTTCTAAGACTCCATTCCTGGTCTATCCCCGACAAAGAAGACTACAGACAGACAGACAGACCCTTTGATTCTCTCCCTCCTTCCAGCTTTTGAAAGTATCTTGTCTCCTCATTGGTCATTTTGGTCAGGTGCCAGCGAGGTTACCTTTAGCTTCTTAACCCTTTACAGGTGAGAGGAGCTTTCCCCTGGCCAGGAGGGATTTCAAAGGGGTTTACCCTTCCCTTTATATTTATGACACAAGCTGGGTATGAGCGACGGGGAATGGATCACTTGATTATCTGTTCTGTTCATTCCCTCTTGGTCACCTGGCATTGGCCACTGTCGAAAGACAGGCTACTGTGTTAGATGGACCTTTGTTCTGACCCAGTATGGCTGTTCTTATGTTCCTACATTCTTATGTAAAAACCCACCAACACACACAAAATAAAAATAATGCAGATAATTTTAACAGTTCTGTGTTAAGGAATTGATTTAACCCCATTAAAAAAAAAAACACAACAAGCTATTCTCAAAGCAAAGATGCTTGGACTTACCTGTGTGATACCCAATGACATGAAATCCTTGTGCTCCATGCTGGAAACAGAGCAAAGCAGAGACTAAAACTCCTGCCTTTACTTACTCAGCATTTCTATGTATTACTATGAGGGTGTGTGGGGGAGGGGGTACAGCTGTTTTGGGTCTCTGGAGGTAAGGGACTACATAGCCATGCTGAATCCTGGCCCAGTGGTGACAGTAGGACTTGACAATGGCTGGAGTTTAAGGGCTTAATTCCAAACAAGGGTTAAGAGACAGGTCAGGAAGACACTTCGAGCTAGCACTGAATAGATCCATATGAAACTACCTAACCTCAGTAATTTACAGAAGAGGGGTTACCCCAACAAATATGTGGGTTTGCCCAGGTAAAAAGCCAGAGAATGCTTGGAAATATAAGTACAACATTATTTGCTTATGTAAGCAGAGTCAGTATGAGCGCCACCCTGACATCTGGTGGTGAGTTGTGGCAAGTTGTGGAAAAGAACTTCAGGGGCTGATCTCATTTGCATAGGCATACCCACCCTGCCTAGCATGAGCCCATAGCTGCCCAAATGGTCACTTTTGGTGCTGTGGCATCCCTAGTTTCTCTGTTATTGGGGCAGGAAGAATAAATTGTTATTATCCTGATTATGTGAATCAAGGACAGTGGAACTGTACTTGGCCTTTTGTTATGATGGAGGGACTCGCCATCAACTAAGTAGCACTCGCTAGGCAAGGGACTTGGGTTCCAAAACTCAGTGAATTGAGAGACAGTGTGTGTAAAAATACAATACTTCTTTTTGTATGTTTTAAACCTGCAGCCTCTCTCCACTGTAGAATGTTAGAGCTAATTTTGATTCCATTAGGAGTCTGGTTACAGGCTGCTGAGTTGAATTCACTTTGGGCCAATGGTGGACCAGCACTGAGGCTCCCCTACTACAAGCTGAAATCATAAAAGAACTGAAATCACTGAGTGTTGTGTTAAGTAGTGGGAGGAGCCTGAAGATATATTGCAGAGCAGTTTGTGGGATGGCAGGAGCAGCTCATGGGACAGCTGGCAGAGTGGCGTGGCTGCTGGAGCAGAGCAGTTGCAGAATGGCTGGAGCAGCTTATGGGTGGGGGCTGGCAGAGCAGAGAGATTTGTGGGGCAGCTGGTAGAGCAGAGCAGAGTGGAGCCCCATGGAGAGGTGGGGCAACTGGCTTCAGACCATGTAAGGTGCCCCTTAACCCTCCCATTTCCACCCAGGTTGGGAGGTAAAACTGCAGATAAACTTTCGAACTCTGGGGCTACACTGACCAGGGACAGAGACTTTTGGGTTGTTGGACTTTTGGGACTTTGGGTGACTTTTGGGTTGCTGGACTCAAGAACCAAAGGGAAAGGACACGGCCCAATTTGCTTGGGATGGGTTTTGCTCATGGGTTGTGTTATGAATCCTGTTGGTGGTGTTTCCCCAACATAATGCCACATTGTTTCTCTCTGTTATTAAGAGGCTTTTGCTACACTCAGACTCTGTGCTTGCGAGAGGGGAAGTATTGCCTCTTAGAGGCGCCCAGCGGGGGTGGTATATATTTGTCCCAGGTCACTGGGTGGGGGCTCAAGCTGGTTTTGCATTGTGTTATTGGAATGGAACCCCTAGATACTGAACCCGGCCCTTGTTGCTGCCAACTCTGATGGGCAGAAGGGTTACAATTAGTTTGAGGTTCCTGCTAATAAAACATTGTGGAAAAAAATATAGTTAGAAATTTCTGTTAAGCTAGCATCAATTTGTGCTAAGCGAGAATCTTTGCAGTAAAACCCTTCCCATCAGTTACCAGTAAAATCACTCCAGGAGGGTAAGATGCAATCAATATTGCCAGACAAAGAGGAACCGATCACCATGCAATGTAAAATAGAGTAACTAGCAGAGAAATACCTGTACTATCTAACTGTGCTCATTTGATACATTTAAAAATTTGATATTAAAATACTTGAAATATAAATGTTTAATAAAAAGTGTCTTATAAATAGTAAAATGTTCTTGATATCAAATACGTGAAATGTAACCTTCTATAGGCTTTGTCAGTTTTTCCAACAAAATATTTAGCTATATTTCTTAAAAGACCCCTTTCCCTTAAGGGACTTTTTTGCCAAGGGGTACGGGGGAGGGAGTTTAGGTTGAACATTCAACTCATGGATATGCTTTCAGGGTTAATCATGAGGATTTTATTGTTTAACTCCCATTAAAAACAACAGAAATCTCACAGCCAAATTCCTGAGCATCATAGTTAAAAGTTACCCTGCAGTGCTGCTGTGAAGATTCACCAATTGGTTTTGTTTCAGAGTAGCAGTCGTGTTAGTCTGCATCCACAAAAAGAAAAGGAGGACTTGTGGCACCTTAGAGACTAACAATTTATTTGAGCATAAGCTTTCGTGAGCTACAGCTCACTTCATCAGATGCATACAGTGGAAAATACAGTGGGGAGATTTATATACACAGAGAACATGAAACAATGGGTGTTACCATACAGACTGTAACAAGAGTGATCAGGAAAGGTGAGCTATTACCAGCAGGAGAGCGGTTCTGATGTCTGATTTGTGTCCATTTATTCTTTTACGTAGAAACTGTCCATTTTGGCCGATGTACATGGCAGAGGGGCATTGCTGGCACATGATGTATTTAAGGAAGAGGAGATGTTAGGACTAATCCATGAATATAGTTGATGTATATGGTGGGGGCGCCATTTCAGATGGGGAGGGGAAGGAGCAACTTTAACCGTGATTCCAGGTGCTACATTGGCACCTGAAAACTCTAGGGTTTTCTTTGCAGATAATAACTTAGAAATTAGCTGACAGAAGCACTGTATCTAATTCCTATATTTAAACAAAGAGAAATAAATAAATATTAGATCCACTCAACCCTAATAGTATCATGTTCTCACATCTTGTGTCAGGCCACTTCAGGGACACTGGTTAAGTTTAAAATTTTAATCTATATTCTGATTTTGTTACTAACTCTTGAATACAATTGAATTTGAAAAACTGAAACAACTGTAGAAAAATCTAGATGACTTTCTATCACTTTTTTGCAGTTCACTAAACGTGGAACAGATCGTTTAACTTTTGGAAACATTCTACTAGGGCAAGGCTCTGTGAGTTTATACTGCACCTGCCTGAGGCTCAAGGAGTGTTACCCTTACTGCAAATAATAGACTAGAAACCAACCATAAACAGGAGTCAAATTGACACTTTCAAGTCACATTTACCATACTGCCAACCCCAAATGTTAAAAAATCATGAATCAGGCTCACCAAAAATCACGAGATTGGCTTTGAAATCATGAGATTATGTAAAAATAATAGATTTTTTGTTCTTTTTATTTGCCTTCTGCTTTTTGAGCCTTTAGGGTGCACTGGGATATCACTTTGAAGCTTTCTGCACAGCCACAAGAGCGAGAAACTTCATTTTTCTTTAAGAATAAAGGCTGAAATCATCACATATCCACTTGACTCCAGGAGCTGGGGCTTTAAAGAAAACAAAAATTATCATAAGACTCATGACAAAATCATGAGAGTTAGCAACACAGCTTTCACTTCTGTTTCAAGGTGAGTTACTTTCCAGAAGGCTCTTAAACTCAACACTACAGCGACTGAGCTGCAGTTCAGGAGAGTATTTAAAAGCAAACACCAAGACAATTCCAGATTTTAAAGCTGGAAAAAAAAATACTTCTGAGCTATCTCAGGGCCACTGCAGGCATGAAAGGAAAATAAACAGGCACAGGAGCTCTGGGCAGCTCTGTCCTGAAAGAAAATTGGAGGGTCAAATCTTCTATCAACCTTAATCATGTAAAATTTCCATTGACATCAGCACCTCCACTTATAAATATTAACATGTGCTCAATAACTATACACTTCATACTTAAATATCTGAGCCATCTTATCTAGGAGAAATAGGTGAGACATTGCAAAGCACTTAGGTACTATGGTGATGGGACCACTTAAGTACCCCAGGTTGAGTGGGAACTTCTCTATACCACTGGTCTCCCTTCCCTGGGTTTTGGTTCCTTCTTTTCACCTATGCCCCTCAAATCTCCCTCTTTTCTGAATGGTTTCAGAGTCGTAGCCGTGTTAGTCTGTATCAGCAAAAACAACGAGGAGTCCTTGTGGCACTTTAGAGACTAACAAATTTATTTGGGCATAAGCTTTCATGGGCTAAAACCCACTTCATCAGATGCATGGAGTGGAACATACAGTAGGGAAGTATAAATACAAAACATATGAAAAGATGGGAGTTGTCTTACCAACTGGGGGGTCAGTGTTAATGAGCCAATTCAATTTAGGTTGGAAGTAGGCAATTCTTAACAGTTGACAAGAAGCAGTGGAAATCACTTTTGTAGTGTTAATGAGACCAATGTAAACAAGGTGGCCCATTTGAAACAGTTGACAAGAAGGTGTGAGTATTTAGCAAGGGGAAATTAGTTTTTGTAAAAACAACGAGGAGTACTTGTGGCACCTTAGAGACTAACAAATTGATTTAGTTTCTGTAGTGACCCATCCACTCACAGTCCCTATTCAGGCCTAATTTGATGGTGTCCAGATTGCAAATTAATTCCAGTTCAGCAATTTCTCATTGGAGTCTGTTTCTGAAGTTTTTTTGTTGAAGAATTGCCACTTTTAAGTCTGTTATTGAGTGACCAGGGAGATTGAAGTGTTCTTCTACTGGTTTTTGAATGTTATAATTTCTGATGTCAGATTTGTGTCCATTTATTCTTTTGCATAGAGACTGTCCAGTCTGGCCAATGTACGTGGCAGAGGCGCATTGCTTGGCTCAGAGGCTTGGCTGTATTTCTTCTAAGTCCCCTGCATTTTAGCTTCAACACCCTGCAGAGGAATTCCTGTTTTACAGGCAATCATGAGCCCTTTCTTATCTTAATCACCCTGCCTCAGTTTGTAAATAAAATACTGCCTGTCTGCCCCAGAGGCACCTCCTCTCTGCAGAACTCACATTCCACACTTACGCCCATGCTGTAGTTAGGAGCTCTGCCTGGGAGCACACCTCCTGTATGAAACTCAGGGGGCTGCAGGCCCCTTACCCCAAATTGCACCCCTGAAGATGCACAGAACCCTACTTATTTCACTTGTCTGTGGAAAGATTCAACTCACATTTCCGGGTTACTCTTGTGGGTGTGCTAGTGAGAACAGGTTCCATTCTGGTCCTTTGTGGCCAGTTAGTGAAGACTTTTACTTATACTTTTGCTAGAAGCAAGTGCCAGCTATTTCCTGTCAGCTGCATTTCCAGCTAAACAAAGTTACAATTCAGAATAATGCAGTCCATCCTGTCAAACAATCCTTCCTGTCAAACAATTTTAAACATATATTTGAGACCAGACAGCAGCTGAAAAATAAATCATTCTAACTATCCCAAAATAATTGAAGCCAGCAGTGAATTATTCAATACCTGCATATTTCTGCCTGTTTGGTTACATGGAAAATAACTGTTCAGTACTTCTGATTTGCTTTTCAGATGCAGCTGGAGTTCCAGATTTGCTGGTGGCCCACAATGCACCTGCTGCATTTGCTGCCTGGTTGCTTTCCAAAGAATTTTAGTCAAAAAAGAAAAACAACCCCTCTCATTTCTATGCTACTGACAATTGTGTGGAAGCTGGATTTTGTTTTTCCTTTTACATTGCCTTCTTCACATGGCATCTGTGTGACTTGTATGCCATGAGCTCTACAGGAGATGGGCAAGTATTGCTAAAGGCAGCTCTACAGTTAAGCCTATTGCTAAAGTCCTGTAGAGTGACTTCCACTGTTCTGTGAAGCAATGACAATGCCGTAGGGCCAGAATACATTTTTAATCTGTTCTTAGAGGGCAACTGTTATTCACAATCACTGGGGGATAAATAGTGCAACCTAAGGTCCAAAACATACCTAACACAGCTGTTCGTTTCATTCTGTAATTCTTTCTGATGCAATATGAAAATAACATTGCAGATTTAGATTGCGTTCCTAACATCTGTTAGGAAAATAAACTCATCCATTATAACGGATGGTGTGACTGAAACTGTATATATCTGGTGATATTTAAGAGTCAGAATAAGTGACAAGTTTAATCATACAGGCACAAAGTCTGCAAAATGATGTGCTAACTCAGACAGCTATTAACATTAATTGTTCCATTGAAGTGAGTAGGTAATCTGCATGGGCACAGGAGGATTCTGCATGGATGCATAGGACCACATTAACAGATCCTGAGGTAGGATGGGTGCCATAATAAGTAAGAAATATCCTATTATTTTAGAAAATGTTTTTGTCTGATTAAAATACAACAGAGGAAATCTAATTCAATATTTGTTATTGATGTCACAACTAATTTAAAAAATACCTACCTGTTAGGTTTCAGAGTAGCAGCCGTGTTAGTCTGTATTCGCAAAAAGAAAAGGAGTACTTGTGGCACCTTAGAGACTAACCAATTTAAATTTAAATTGTTAGGATTTCACTAATGTTTAGTGACAATTCTAGGTTGTAATCCAGGCCAGTTGTCCACCTTTCCTAGCTGTTTTTTGTCATTCTCTGTTTAGCTATTACCTTTCCCTTCAATGACATTCAA
Organism: Lepidochelys kempii; assembly: GCF_965140285.1. Taxonomy (NCBI): domain Eukaryota; kingdom Metazoa; phylum Chordata; order Testudines; family Cheloniidae; genus Lepidochelys; species Lepidochelys kempii. The sequence goes on from NC_136381.1 coordinate 31,818,592, forward strand.
ATTATCTTCTAATTAGAAGTGCTAAGAGGTCTCTCTGTATCAGCTAGCCTTTATGCAGACCACCAGGAAAGTTAATTAAGTTTCTGAGAGAGAAACGGAAGGATTGAGAGAAAAGAGAAGAGACAGCTAGAAATCTGGAATATTTTCAGAAGTGTTTATATGAAAATAAGAGGCAATTAACAGTCCTAAAAATACACTTACACTTGATCAAAAGAAAAAAAAAACACATCTATTTTTAATCCCATAGCCTGAGCCCAAGTCAGTTGACCGAGGCTCTGAAACTGATTGCAGGTTGGTGTGGGTTTTTTTGTTGTGTTTTTTGTTTGTTTGTTTCAGTGTAGATGCACTCAATAGCATCTTTGCCTCAATGTAGAGCTATTGCCTAAAGTCATCAACATCCCCACCCCTCCTTCCTGGATTTCTTTTGCTACCGATTGTAAGACACAGTACACGTATCCCCACATCTTTCCCACTCATGTCAATGCACCTACTGGGATAATCCTCATACATGTGGATTGCTCAGATTTAAACTGGGATCAGATGGCATAAACCTGATATGTGTGGTCTCTAGCAGAGACCATATACAAGAAAAACATAACATGTACACATATTTCCAGAAGAATATAATACACTAAGACTGTGTCTTAGTTCTACCACAGTGGTTTTAAAATATAGCTTTGATGTTCTTTATATGACGCTTCAGGCTGTTTCATTACTCCCTTTCCTTAAACGTTCTTGTTTACATCAGTTAATGTCTATAAGAATAATGTACTTATGGTTTTCAATCTATTTTTTTTATAGAGAGAGACTATATGCTTCCACTCAAGAAATATTAGATTGTATTTTCTAGTTAGTAACACTTATTCTATTTATTCCTTAATATTCTTTGTATCTCTCATTTTTACATTAATATTGCTGTAACATTTTTTTAAAAAAACATTTCACATGACATTTTCAAGGAACAGTGATAATCCCTCACCAGCTAACCTTTAAGAAAAAGGCAAAGTGTAGATCTGATGGTGTTGCTTTGACAAGCTAGGGTAATCTATTTAAGCAATCACCTCATCTCCTGTTACTTTGCTTTAGCATTAATCTGTACTGTAGATGAATATTCTTTGCTAATGTATGGAGTAGGTTCTCTTTTCTGCTCATGTATGTCACCTTTTGCTTTTCCGGATATGGACTTAGTGAGCATAGAGATTGAATTCTGCTCTCAACTTCAACCAGGCTATTCTGGTGGAAGTAAGGGGAAATTTGGGCCTGTGATTTGCTAGAAGCTAGATTTGCTTTGTATTTTGCCAAAGATTATCTAATAGCTCTGGTCAGTATATTAATGCAATACAGTAAGTATAACAATCATTTCTACATTTCTTCATGGCCACTTTTTCAATTGAGTTACTTAATAGTTTCTATGAAAGAATATTATGGCATCGGTGGAAAAGATTCAGCAGTAACTACTGGAACTGGTCAAACTATTTTATGTTCTTGTTTTCAGTTACGTTAGCTCCTTTCATATTTGTTAATTGTTCACAAACAGATCACGGTTTTTGATAAGTTGTTTGCTCGTCAGTATTTGACTGACTGCTTTTTGTTGGAAAGGCTCCTAACTTCCATTGATTTCAGTGGGGGCTAAATACTTTTGTGGATTGGAGCCAAAATGCACCTCATTTTTCTTGGCTCTGTATTTATCTTGCTCTTTAGAATGACATCAGGGGAGCACACTATCAGAAAGCTCAAGACTGCTGCTTTCTCACTAGAGTTTATCATCCACATTCCTTTTTTATTTTATATGCACAACACAGGTGACAGGAGGAGCAGCTGCTCCCTTGAGATGCAGCCTCAACGCTGCAACTCCTCGTTCAGCACATCTGGCTGACTTTCACTCAGGATGGCTGAAGACCTTTTCCTGGAAATCTTCTTGGGATTAGATGAAAGGCTGGTTCATCACTGCTGTTGTGCAGAGAGCTGATACATCCAGGGAAGATTCAACCATAGGACACAGCATTTCCCTCATTCCCTTCATAGTCAGGTTTAAACTCCACTGGTTCTCCATAGGAGCTCCGTTGCTATGGCTACAGCCTCGCCATGCATCGCTGGCCAGTTTTGGGGTTGCACTGCCAGGTTGTCCATTCTCTCAGTGCCTGATAGTACCATGCACAACAAATCCTCCCTTCAAGAGGGACTTTCTGCAGCTAAGGGCCAGCTTTCCCAATCCATACTGGCTTCTTCTCATTTGCTTCCCTGAAATCAGATACCCTTCTAGCACTGTGATTTTCCAATCTGTTCTTTAATATAGAGAAGTCCAGTAACTGGTGTTTAATTGGCTCCACACTTTCAGTATTCAGAGTAACAGCCATGTTAGTCTGTATTCGCAAAAAGAAAAGGAGTACTTGTGGCACCTTAGAGACTAACCAATTTATTTGAGCATAAGCTTTCGTGAGCTACAGCTCACTTCATCGGATGCATACTGTGGAAAGTTTAGAAGATCTTATTATATACACACAAAGCATGAAAAAATACCTCCTCCCACCCCACTCTCCTGCTGGTAATAGCTTATCTAAAGTGATCACTCTCCTTACAATGTGTATGATAATCAAGGTGGGCCATTTCCAACACGAATCCAGGTTTTCTCACCCCCCCAACCCCCCCCCACACACACACACAAACTCACTCTCTTGCTGGTAATAGCTTATCCAAAGTGACCACTCTCCTTACATTGTGTATAATCAAGGTGGGCCATTTCTAGCACAAATCCAGGGTTTAACAAGAACGTCTGGGGGGGGGGTAGGAAAAAACAAGGGGAAATAGGCTACCTTGCATAATGACTAAGCCACTCCCAGTCTCTATTCAAGCCTAAGTTAATTGTATCCAATTTGCAAATGAATTCCAATTCAGCAGTTTCTCGCTGGAGTCTGGATTTGAAGTTTTTTTGTTGTAAAATAGCGACTTTCATGTCTGTAATCACGTGACCAGAGAGATTGAAGTGTTCTCCGACTGGTTTATGAATGTTATAATTCTTTACATCTGATTTGTGTCCATTTACTCTTTTACGTAGAGACTGTCCAGTTTGACCAATGTACATGGCAGAGGGGCATTGCTGGCATATGATGGCATATATCACATTGGTGGATGTGCAGGTGAATGAGCCTCTGATAGTGTGGCTGATGTTATTAGGCCCTGTGATGGTGTCCCCTGAATAGATATGTGGGCACAGTTGGCAACGGGCTTTGTTGCAAGGATAGGTTCCTGGGTTAGTGGTTCTGTTGTGTGGTATGTGGTTGCTGGTGAGTATTTGCTTCAGGTTCGGGGGCTGTCTGTAGGCAAGGACTGGCCTGTCTCCCAAGATTTGTGAGAGTGTTGGGTCATCCTTCAGGATAGGTTGTAGATCCTTAATAATGCGTTGGAGGGGTTTTAGTTGGGGGCTGAAGGCGACAGCTAGTGGCATTCTGTTATTTTCTTTGTTAAGCCTGTCCTGTAGTAGGTGACTTCTGGGAACTCTTCTGGCTCTATCAATCTGTTTCTTCACTTCTGCAGGTGGGTATTGTAGTTGTAAGAATGCTTGATAGAGATCTTGTAGGTGTCTGTCTCTGTCTGAGGGGTTGGAGCAAATGTGGTTGTATCGCAGAGCTTGGCTGTAGACGATGGATCGTGTGGTGTGGTCAGGGTGAAAGCTGGAGGCATGTAGGTAGGAATAGCGGTCAGTAGGTTTCCGGTATAGGGTGGTGTTTATGTGACCATCGTTTATTAGCACTGTAGTGTCCAGGAAGTGGATCTCTTGTGTGGACTGGACCAAGCTGAGGTTGATGGTGGGATGGAAATTGTTGAAATCATGGTGGAATTCCTCAAGGGCTTCTTTTCCATGGGTCCAGATGATGAAGATGTTATCAATATAGCGCAAGTAGAGTAGGGGCGTTAGGGGACGAGAGCTGAAGAAGCATTGTTCTAAGTCAGCCATAAAAATGTTGGCATACTGTGGGGCCATGCGGGTACCCAAGCAGTGCCGCTGACTTGAAGGTATACATTGTCCCCAAATGTGAAATTGTTATGGGTGAGGACAAAGTCACGAAGTTCAGCCACCAGGTTTACCGTGACATTATCGGGAATACTGTTCCTGGCTGCTTGTAGTCCATCTTTGTGTGGAATGTTGGTGTAGAGGGCTTCTACATCCATAGTGGCCAGGATCGTGTTTTCAGGAAGATCACCGATGGATTGTAGTTTCATCAGGAAGTCAGTGGTGTCTCGAAGGTAGCTGGGAGTGCTGGTAGCGTAGGGCCTGAGGAGGGAGTCTACATAGCCAGACAATCCTGCTGTCAGGGTGCCAATGCCTGAGATGATGGGGCGCCCAGGATTTCCAGGTTTATGGATCTTGGGTAGTAGATAGAATATCCCAGGTCTGGGTTCCAGGGGTGTGTCTGTGCGGATTTGATCTTGTGCTTTTTCAGGGAGTTTCTTGAGCAAATGCTGTAGTTGCTTTTGGTAACTCTCAGTGGGATCAGAGGATCACTTTCAGTAAGAAATCATCTTCTCTGTGAATCACAGGTTAAATAGGAGCTTGTGATCAGATAATGTGAAAAAAACAAAAACAATTTGATTTGAGGTGGTGCATAAAGATATAGAGATGCAATAAACCTCTATAGTGTACTGCTGAAATAAACTTAATTAAGTGCAGAGTTTTGATATCTTGATATCAAAGAAGATATCAATAAATGAGGAAGGAATTCAAAGAACAGGAGAAAATCATAAATGAATCCCTATACCCCTCTTGTGTAAAGAGGGTGACATATTACAGAATGATATATGGAGCTTTCCTAAATGATGACTGTGGGGGTATGACCACTATCTACCATTACTTGAATGGAATAAGATGAGAGAGAGGCATGTGTGACATTGGGAGATACAAATAAGAGTAATATAAGCAATTAGGCTGAATACTATGCTATATTTTGTAACAATGAGATCTCTTAATTTGTGCAGTAATCTCCCAGGGGAACTGGTAGAAGTACCATTACTTCAGTCATCCACAACTGGAATAGACAAAATCACAGGGAAAAAAAGGCAGGGAAAAACTCACAGGGGTAGAGCTATGGAGAAGGTGAGTTAGATCTCAAGTATCTTAGTTTTTCCTACTTTTTCTTGTTTTCTTGGTTTGTGTCTGTTCTTGGACCAAAAAAGAAACCAGTAAAATAATCATTTAACTGGTTTGAGCCTTCTAAGAGAGAGCTATCCTCAATCAGATCTGCAGCAAAAGAATGAACATTAAAAGATGAAGTTCTAATAGGGTTGGATGCAGTGCCATTTACTTTAAATAAATAAAGTATTGAATATATATTACTGGATATCTTTTTGTCCATACTGGTGAGAGATGCAAAATTAACAACTTTGGAGATTTAAGTTCCCAACTAGAGTTAGTCTAATTATTCAGGGTAGCTAATTAATCTGTTGAATTTGGTTATTTTTTCTATTTGCAAACTGATCCTGTTTCCCACAAAGGTTTTTGATATATGGGAGTATTAACTAAACGCATTTCCACGCATGGCGCATTCCTCCACTTTTCATTTTTTCTGGTTTGCATTTGGTCACTTAAATCCAGGGCTGCCAACATTACAGATCTTGTGGGTTTTCTGACCTGCCTAGGGATCAGTGGGGAAAACACTTTCGATTGGCTGTCTTCCCCACTCCTCCACCCCTGAGGGAAGGTATCCAATCAGAGTTGCTCCACAGATTGAGGGACTTCTTCCTCTCTCAAGGTATGGAATGGGCAGAGCCTCTTGCGCCCCACCTCTTAAAGGCCAAGGAGTACTCAACCACCTTATTCCCACTCCCCCAGCACCTCCTCGCAGGCTCCCAATGCCACAATCACCACTCTTGAACTGGGATGGTGAAGAAACTCCTTTCTCTCCACGCCTGCTAGAAGTAGGAGGCTCATAGCTACCCCTGCCTCCCAGCCTCACCCAGCGTTGGTAAATGAGCAAGGGAGTGCAGCAGCTGAGAAAGAGGCACAAAGCAGAGTAGTACGGTAGGGAGTGGCAGTGTCACCTGAGTGTTACACCAGCCTCCAGCCGCCATTAGTGACGGAGCCTGTGGGCTGGGGAGGCAGAGTAATTCATGGAGGGTCTGTGTTAGGGACAGCAGATCGTTTTATGGGGAGGCAGGACATTATTTCAGAGGAAATGTGTGTGTAGAAGAGGCAAGAGATAAATGCATGCTGTCTTTTTCTGGACAAAACCCTTAATTGGGAGATAGAATCAGTAGGTTCCTGCCACCATCCTTGGTGTGGGGGTTCCAATAGCAAGGAAAATGCATGGTGAGTCCTTTCCTAATCTTGTCAAGGCTAGGGCTAGACTGGTATCGCCGAACCTGGCTACCCTTTGTGTAAACAGGTAAAGATACTATTTGTATCCATGACGTTTATCCCTGTTTCAACTCCAGGGTAAGCTCCATGCTAGGGGTTGCGATGGTGCAGCTATATAGCTGGTGTAAACTGGTACAAATCCCTAATCTAGACAAGTCCTAATTCAGTTTACATACATCCAACATCCCCCCATCCTTTTGTGATCAAATAGGTTGGCAGGTGTGCCTAAATCCATTAGAGGTTTTGGTCCCTGAGTAGATAGCTATCCCCCTTTGAAAAGGGAGAATAATGAGCAAATATTGATGAAAAGCAAATAGGAGTCATTCTTTTTCACACAAAAATACCTGCCAATATAAATATTTGTATAAACAGCCATTCTCTAAATTGCTAGGTGAACAAACGTTCTCAAGCACTGTTCCTACACTATTCAACCATCTATATCCTCTGAGAGTAAAACACACACAGCAGCAATGCAATAGTCCTTATGCTGGTTTGTTGACATTGTAGCTAGGAGGGCTCCCCCGGAAGAGTGAATATGCATTGCATATCTTTCCCCACTGATGCCTGGGCTTTTCTGGGCTCCAGAAGTCACCTACTACAGGACAGGCCCAACAAAGAAAATAACAGAAGCCCACTAGCCATCATCTTCAGCCCCCAACTAAAACCTCTCCAATGCATCGTCAAGGATCTACAACGTATCCTGAAGGACGACCCATCACTCTCACAGATCTTGGGAGACAGGCCAGTCCTTGCTTACAGACAGCCCCCCAACCTGAAGCAAATACTCACCAGCAACCACACACCACACAACAAAACCACTAACCCAGGAACCTATCCTTGCAACAAAGCCTGTTCCCAACTGTGTCCACATATCTATTCAGGGGACACCATCATAGGGCCTAATCACATCAGCCACATTATCAGAGGCTCGTTCACCTGCACATCCACCAATGTGATATATGCCACCATGTGCCAGCAATGCCCCTCTGCCGTGTACATTGGTCAAACTGGACAGTCTCTACATAAAAGAATAAATAGACACAAATCAGATGTCAAGAATTATAACATTCAAAAACCAGTTGGAGAACACTTCAATCTCTCTGGTCACTCGATTACAGACCTAAAAGTTGCAATTCTTCAACAAAAAAACTTCAAAAACAGACTCCAACGAGAGACTGCTGAATTGAAATTAATTTGCAAACTGGATACAATTAACTTAGTCTTGAACAGAGACTGGGAGTGGATGGGTCATTACACAAAGTAAAACTATTTCCCCATGTTTATTCCCCCCTCCAACCCCCACTGTTCCTCAGATGTTCTTGGCAATGGCTGGAAATGGCCCACCTTGATTATCACTACAAAAGCCCCACCCCCACCCCTGCTCTCCTGCTGGTAATAGCTCACTTTAAGTGATCACTCTCGTTACAGTGTGTATGGTAACACCCATTGTTTCATGTTCTCTATGTATATAAATCTCCCCACTGTATTTTCCACTGAATGCATCTGATGACGTGAGCTGTAGCTCACGAAAGCTTATGCTCAGATAAATTGGTTAGTCTCTAAGGTGCCACAAGTCCTCCTTTTTTTTTTGCGAATACAGACTAATATGGCTGCTACTCTGAAATTTGCTCAGATTGGTTGGCATTAACTTAGCAGCTCTGTTGGCAACGTGGCTTCACTTTACACAATACACTCGTCCAGTATTTCTTGTCAGTCAAAAAGATCCTAATAGATCTTAACAGAAACTTTACCGAGACTAACCATCCTCTGCCAAAGCTGCTACCAGCTAACGTCTGTCTTACCAAACACACTTCACTTAGGATGGACTTAAGAGTGTCAGTAGATTCCCCAAGAGAATCAACATCAAGCAAGAGCAGTCAATTTTAGAAAAAAAAATAGCGTGTGTACAAGAACATCTGAAACATCATCAAAACTCCCGAGAAGCTTTGTAGGCACGTGTTTAAATCGAAGGAATAGAGCTATCCAAACTCTGCAGGTGACTGAATCGTATGCTCCAAAAACTCAGTTTGCGACTCAGACAGAAGAATAAGTGTTGGCAGGAGTCAATAGTTTTCTCCACTGATTTTTTTTCCCTGTATGTTTTTCGTAGAGTTCTGGGTTCACAATCACTTTTACTCTCTATTTCCTGATATTTCACATGCATTGAAATGGGAACTGCAAGAATATTGCCACACGTAGGAAAGACTTGGGTAGTACCTTATGGTTAGGGCCCTACCAAGTTCACAGTCCATTTTGGTCAATTTCACCATCATAGGCTTTTAAAAATCATCATTTTCAGAGTTTCAGATATTTACACCTGAAATTTCATGGTGTTCTAACCGTGGGGGTCACAACCCAAAAGAGGGTTGGGAGGGGAGGGTTGTAAGACTATTGTAGTGGGGGGTTGCAGTGTTGCCACTTTTATGTCTGCTCTTCTGCTGGCGAAGGTATTGATTTCAGAGCTGGGCAGCCGGAGACCAGCGGGCAGTGATTGCATGGGTGAGGGTCACATGGTATGTGGGGGGTTAGCACTTTTTTAAGGGGGGCAGGGACAGCCTTATGAGTGGGTGACCACCCAGGTCCCTGTGGTCGGGGGGTGCTATGCCTCCCCCCCATGCATACAGCCAGCAGAAGTCCTTTTTAACCCCTGAATGCTGGGCCCAGAGCCAGCAAGGGGCAGGCCTGGGGGCAAGGGTGCTGGAACCTTTTCAGTAGTGGGGGGACCACCAGCGCTGGAAGCAGCGAGGCTGGGGGCCATGCCCCCCACTTTTTAATATGGGCATAGTTTGAGGGAGCAGGGGACAGTGTAGCGCCCTCCCAACCTGTAAGCCTCAGGCACGTGTAGAGCAGCACCACCAGGGCCTGCTCTTCATTGTGGAGGAGCCGATAATGGTGCCCCCTCAAACTATGCCCATATTAAAAAGTGGGGGTGTGGCCCCCGCCCACAGTTCTGGTGCCATTGCCTGGAGGTGCCCCAGCCAGGGGCTCCTAGCATGCACTGGGCTCCAGCTGCTAGTCCTGGCCAGGTTGAGAAGGAACAGGACTTTCTCTTCTCCTGCAGGGGATGCTTCCAGGGCTGGGTCAGACCCACCTCTGGGGAACCTTCCCCCTGGCTTCAGGAAGCTCCACAGCTGCTCCCCATAGCTGGGGGGCATTGGGCAGAAATTGGGGCGGGGTTACAGAGCTTCCTGCCCCTGGAGGAGGTTCACAGAGGTGGGTCCAACATGGCCACAGGAGCTGCCCCTACAGGATTAGCAGGAAAAAGGAAAAGAGGGAGTCCCATCCCTTCGCAGCCCCAGCAGGATTAGCATCTGGAGACTGGTGCATGGTAGGAGCCCCAGCTGGGGTGCCCCCAGCCCTGCCCCTGCTAGCAGATTTCAGAGGGAAGACCAGATTTCACGGTCCCTGACACATTTTTTGTGGCCATGAATTTGGTATGGCCCTACTTGGGGTACATACCTCTGCATCCTTTGTTTAAATGCTGTTTGTAGCTTTCTGTAGCAGTAATCTTTAATGAACCAGAACAGAAGTCACTGCATCCTTCAGAACAGTTTTGCCTTTCCAGCAGCAGGAGAATCTGTGTTACAAAATGTAGTCCTACCCATCATTTTTCTGAAGCCCTACAGAGAACCCAGTAAGTCGCTCATATGGGATGCAGACCCACAAAAGAATAAACATTACATTTTTAGCCCCTCATCCTTAATCCACCAAAAAAAAAAAAATCCCTTGCAAAATCTATAGAAAATGGAGAAAAATAAAACAGAAATGAAGCAATACAGTGTTATGTATTTCTGTCACTGGCAAACATAGGAGAATTTGGTGATCCTTTGCTAGAATTAATATTTTCTCTACTTGACCTATATGAATATTGGGGGTACCTGAAATGCTGGAGTTCTAGTAATGCCATGGCAGCACCAGATGCTGATGAGCCAATGCTCTGATATCAGTACTGGATTTTTTCTCATCTTGACACTAGTGCATTCAGGCATCAATGTAAGTCCTGCCCTAGGAGGATTGGGGTGAACAAGTCCATGGGGCCTATTAGAGTTATAGTTGCAGCATCCACCTTTGATTAGTTTGCAAGTGGGGAGGAGGAATGTGTGAAGCAACAGGGAGCATGAGAGAAGAGCAGAGGACAAGAAGAGATCAGAAGCTGTCAGATCTCTACCCTCACTGCAGGAGGCTTATGCAGCTGTGGGAGCAAGGAAAGCAACTGTTTACCCAATCAACTCTGCCTGCTTCCTCCACAATTCCCAGCATAGCCCCTGGGGCAGCCATATGAGGGAGGGGACAGTCATCTGTGCAAGGGAAAAGCCGGCATCAACACCCCTTCATTAACCACCAAAGTGGCATCAATGTCCTAGGAACAGGGTGGTACGGTCCTGTACACCATACCAGTAAGATATTTATAGCTGGTACAGAATACCGGAAAGACAGAGGAGGAATCCATTCCCAACCCTTCCCTGCAGCTGAGTCTCCTGAGTTCTCCTGCCTGGGGTCTGTACAGCAGCCCCGCCAGAGGACAGGGTTGGGGGGCTGTACAGCAGCTGCGCCAGAGGAGCTGCTGGTGTAGGGCTGCCTGGCGGCCCCACGTTCTGCTCCTTTGCCCGTGGTGGTATCCAGGAGAGCTCCGCAGTTCAGGCTTGCAGCAGTGATAGAATAAACTGCAGATTCAAATCAAGTCTCTGGGGTACATCCACAGCTGGGGTGGGTCTTCAGTCCTGCTTCATACCTCTGGAGGGACTTTGCTACACTGAAGCTTTGAACCAAGGACTGAAAGACCCATCCCAGCTGTGGGTGTACTCCAGAGACTTGATTTGAACCTGCAGTTTATTCTATCACTGCTGCAAGCCTGAACCAAGAACTTTGCCATTACTGTATGTAATTGAGTCCATTTAACCAATTCTAGCTCTCATCTATATCTTTTTTCCTTTTATGAATAAACCTTTAGATTTTAGATTCTAAAGGATTGGCAACACCGTGATTTGTGGGTAAGATCTGATTTGTATATTGACCTGGGTCTGGGGCTTGGTCCTTTCATTGCAGAAGAAATGAAACTGCAAGCCCTGAGAGACGGCCTGCAGTTGGAACATGAACAAAAACTGGTAGAAATTAGAATGAGAGAGAAGCAAGCTTTGGCCCAGCTGGAAAAAGAAGCTTCTGAGAGACAGAAGAAAAGGCTGGCTGCTAAGGAGAGGGTCCCCCAGATGAAACAAAAAACTGACAGGCTTCAGCTCCAAGTCAAAAAAGCAATGGAAGAACAGTAGAAATTGTATCCTCTTGAAAGTCCAGTATATAACAATGTTGGTACGTTGTATAACTCTGAGCAGTTGTCTGAGTGTAACCAAATGTATCCCACCCCTACCACCATGTCAAGGTTCCTGCTGAGTCCATTTTCTTATCCCGCAAACACTGTTTTACATCATCCTTGGACATATTCAGGAATTGCTCCTGTATCATCAAATCCCGCATTCCTCCAAAGCTAGTTACAGCCCGTCCGTTGAGCCATTTATCAATCAGATCTGTCATCTGGTTTACATAAACCAGATTACTTAGTTCAGGCCCTCTCTTAAGGGCTCTAAATTTTACTCTGTAAGTTTCAGGTGTAACTTGATTTTGCTTTAAAACCAAATCCTTGAATTTATTATAGTCAGAAGCCTCATTAATAGGCATCTTATTGAATATGTCCAGAGCTCTTCCAGTCAATTTTGCGATGAATGTGGTCATCTTGTGAGCTTCAGGAATTTTATGGAGAGTGCACAGTCTCTCAAAGGTGAGAAAATATTCAGCAATATCACTGGATTCATCATACTGTGGACATAGTCACTCCCATTTGTGGATTGTTGGGGAAGGATTTTTAGCGTTATCCAGTAGATTTCGCTCAGCCCTTGCCTTCTCCATCCCAGTTCATGCTTCCTCTCTTTTTCCTTCTCCTCCTCAGCATGCTTCCTTTCTTTTTCCCGCTCCTCCATTTCCTTTTCCTTTGCCTCCATAGCTCTCCTGAGGGCAGCCTCCATTTCTTTTTCTTTGGCCGCTTGTGCATCAATATCCATCTGTCTGAGTTCTACCCATCTTTCATGTTCCTTTTGTCTTTCCTCAGCCTCAAATCTGGCTAATTCCAGTTTCTGTTGGGTATTGCTTTCTGTCATTCTAACCTCTCTGCTTTTAACCTAGCTATACCTGAGAGTTTACTTCACTAGCTTTAAAAGATTTAAAAGATTTATTGGAGGACATCACAGGATTATTTGACAGACCACTACCAGCTTGTCTCCTTCTTTGTGTTTCGGTTTCTCCCCATGTATTTTGCTGTCACACCCTGATAGCCACAACTCACTGGAATAGGTCATCTTTGTCCATGCCTCTCCTCCAAAACTGGGAGTGGGTGTAGGTTCTAGAAACTGCTTACCTGACAGCACCTTAAAGGTTACAAATGTTTTTGCTACTTTGAGTATATATACATGAAGTTACCCATTCAACAATAATCTTCACAAAAGCAAAGTTTATTAAAAGAAGAAAAACTGGAACAAAAAAGTTTCCTTATATATGAACTTGTATTTTTTTCATAAGCTAAACTAGCTAAGGTGTTCTTTCTTCCAGAGAAAAACAGCAGTCAATAACTTACATCTATTGTAAACAATACTCTTACTCTGATCAGTCTCTCAGTATAATTTGTATGCAAGATAGAAATTCCTCTTTTTTCCCCCTCCTTTGACATGATAATTAATTGGCCTTCCTGGTTTTCCCAAATAGTTTTCTGAAGACAGAGACAATAGGGATAAGTAAAATTTTCATATCCCCCTTCTAGGAGATTGTCCACTGAGGAAGAGAAAACCCTTAACAATGATTAATGGCTGCCTTTTAAAGACTTAAACCTAACTCATAGTCTTTTTACATAACACCTTCACTAAGTGTATCAAGTTTTGGTCAAGTCCTCAGGGAAGTTTTTTTGCCAAGTCCCATGAATTATGAACCTGGCTCCAGACCCCTCAGTTACAACTTGATTTAAAATGTTTTGCTAATTGCTGTTAAAATAGCTTCAGATTTTTACTCTTGGACTTGATCATGCTAGATTCAGAAGCCCTTTCTGTGCATGCTCAAAGTGTATTTATATGTGCATTTTGACAAAACAGAAGATTTTGACCATTCCATTCTCACCTTATATGGAATACAAAGGCTGGCTTCTCTCCAAATTGTTGAACTTAACGGTTATAGTTTCCATGGAAACAAGTGACAATAAGGTTGAACATTGAACTTTTTTTGTTACACACAAGTTAGCTCAGCAAAATATATAGTAGTCTCAGATAAAATTGAAAATCCAATCTGCTGAAGCATGTATTTTAATAGGAAGAGTAGTTGGTTTTCCCCCAGTAAATGACTTTTCATTAACATTTTCCCCTTTCCTTGAAAGCTAGCTTTAAGCACTCATGTTCAAGTATCTGTAGTCTCACATTAAAAGAAACTGGTTATATAAGATAATCGCTTGACAGCCCTACTTAAAAAAATTGTGATTAATCACACTGTTAAACAATAATAGAATACCATTGATTTAATTATTTTTGGATTTTTTTTACATTTTCAAATCTATTGGTTTCAATTACAACACAAAATACAAAGTATACAGTGCTCACTTGATATTTATTTTGATTACAAGTATTTGCACTGTAAAAATACAAAAGAAATAGTATTTTTCAATTAATCTAACAAAGGTACTGTAGTTCAATCTCTTTATCATGAAAGTTGAACTTACATATGTAGAATTATGTACAAAAAATAACTGCATTCAAAAATAATACAATTTTAGAGCCTACAAGTCCACTCAGCCCTACTTCTCGTTCAGCCAATTGCTTACACAAACAAGTTTGTTTACTTTTGCAGGAGATAATGCTGCCCCCTTGTTCACAATGTCACCAGAAAGTGAGAACAGGGATTCACATGGCACTTTTGTAGCTGGCATTGCATGGTATTTATGTGCCAGATAGGCTAACCATTCGTATGCCTCTTCATGCTACAGCCACTGTTCCAAAGGACATGCTTCCATGCTGATAAAACTCATTTAAAAATAATGCGTGAATTAAATTTGTGACTGAACTCCATGGGGGAGAATTGTGTCCATCCCCTGGCTCTGTTTTACCTGCATTCTGCAATATATCTCATATTATAGCAGTCTTGGATGATGACCCAGCACACGTTGTTCATTTTAAGAACACTTTCACTGCAGATTTGACAAAACACAAAAAAGGTACCAATGTGAGATTTCTAAAGATAACTACAGCATTTGACCTAAGGTTTAAGAATCTGAAGTGCCTTCCAAAATCTGAGGGATGAGGTGTGAAGCATGTTTTCAGAAGTCTTAAAAGAGCAAAACTCCAATGCAGAAACTATAGAACCTGAAGAAAATGAACATGCGTCGATCCACACTGCTTTGGATTGTTATTGAGCAGACTCCGTCATCAGCATGGATGCATGTCCCCTGCAATGGTGGTTGAAGCATGAAGGGACATATGAATTTTTAGCGCATCTGGCACATCAATATCTTGCAACGCCGGCTACAACAGTGCTATGCAAACATTTCTTCTCACTTTCTTGTGACATTGTAAACAAGAAAGGGGCATCATTATCTCCTCCAAAAGTAAACAATCTTGTTTGTCTTAGCGATTGGCTGAACAGGAAGTAGGACTGAGTGGACATGTAGGCTCTGAAGTTTTACATTGTTTTGTTTTTGAGTGCAGCTATGTAACAAAAAATTCTACATATGTAAATTGCACTTTTATGACAAAGATTACACTACAGTACTTATGAGGTGAACAGAAAAATACTATTTCTTTGATCATTTCACAGTGCAAATATTGTAATAAAAATAATATACACTGATCTCATTCACAACACAGAACACAATATATATGAAAATGTAGAAAAACATCCAAAATATTTAATAAATTTCAATTGGTATTCTCTTGTTTAACAGTGCAATTAAAACTGATTAATTGCAATTAATTGTTTTGAGTTAACTGCATGAGTTAACGGTGATTAATCAACACCCCTAAAGCTAAGCCTATCGAAAAGTATGTGACTATCTACTAGGTTGTAGTGAAACATTGTCAAATGGGTAAGAGAAAGTTAATTTTTAATGCAGACAGAGCCCTAACACACCAGTTCCTGTCTCTCCTCACAGCTGGTGACCACTCAACCCACCCATCAAGAAAACACACCTTTTGTTCCAGTCCTCCAGCATTTCTTTGCAGGACCACACCCACCTGCAACCCATTTAAAAGAGGCCGGGGGAGGGAAGGTCCATCACAGTGTACCATTCTAGACCTGACCTTGCATTCCTCCCAGATAAAATTCTCAAAAGTCAAGAAGCCTGATTTTCCATGGCCTTGCACCGCACGCTGTTGTTTGCACCTGTCCAAAGTAAGTGTAAAATACTGCTACATCAGAACACAACTCACACACAAGTGGTAACATGTTTCAAGCACTACATTTCCAAGAACAGATATAAATAATGCAAGTGACTCCATTTCATTTACACATATGCACAGTGCTTGGAAAATGTGAGCGTGATTGGTGAATTGATATGGCAGTATTTTAGAATTGCTTTGTACTGGTGTAAATGACCTTGCAAGATGTAATAAGGCCCAAGGATTGCAGGATAAGACACAATCTCTGTTGTGAGTATGTTGATAGAGCAGTCTAGTGCCCAGTATTTTGAGGTAACTAGCTGATAAGTTTCAAAAGAAGTAAATTTGTATATGTGTTAAGGGTGCAGCAATACTGAAAAAAGGCATGGTTGAGCCACTAATAACTAATCACTCTCTTTTCATGAGCCTCTGGAGTTCCTAAGAAGAGTAGGTATGGGAAGTAAAAGAACTCTTATTTAAATAGTAATGCATTTTCACAAAACTCTAGCTAGAGTGAACTCAGAAATAAAGCCTCTATTTGCAAATACTTACCCGCATGGAAAAAAATCAACATTTGCAATATTGATATTATTCACAAATTATCCCATTAGCTCCACCCTTAGCACCCTTCTCGGAGTTACACTTCAGCAAACTAATTTGAGAGTCTAGAAACTCAGAGTTTTCATAAAGTTAATATTTTAACTCTTTGAAGTGTCTTAGTTCAAGCAGTTCATTGCTTCTGAAGCTGGTAGTGATTGAAGCTAAATGATCTAAATTTCTATCCTCTCATCTAGATAATAGGATTTTTATTTATTCACAAAGAAAAATGCTTTGGAGATAACATATGCTGGCTAGCTACTGAACAATAAAGGAAAGTGAGGACATGTGGAGAGAATAAAGTCTTAGCTAAAACTTGTGTTTGAGATAGGGGAAAGGAGAAGAAAGGCCTGCCAAGAAACCCACAAGAGTTGTATGCCATTTAAAGATATACAATAAAGTGAAATCCATCTAAATTCCACTAAAATTCACCACATTTGGAGAAAGATTACAGATGCTATACAGGCAATTAATATGAATCATAATATCATCAATATATGATTTCTGTATGTGGAAATCACCGAGGATGCAAAGAACCAGTGCCAGGACATCTGCACCATTTAAGCCTCACATTGGGGCTGGGTGGTGGTGGTGGGGAGAGAACAGAGCATCTGTGCAGCAGTGCCAGCATATTGTCTGCATACTGTGAAAGGGTCTCATGTCACCCTTGCATAGGTTAGCTAAGAGCACTGTACTGTCTTGGAAGGAACCATGTAATCCATGTTTTCCACGGCTCCAGTGTTGCCAATAACCCCTACAAGTGGCCAGGAGGGGCTGAAGCTACTAATCTTGCCAATAAGGAACCACACTTATTCCATTTTGGATAGGAAATGCTACAGGAATAAGAACTTTGTGTACAACAGCTGTTTCCACCTTAGGTTTATAGTTTAAAAATTTCATACATTGCTGAATATAAATAATATTAAAATATCCTTAAAATGGCTGCAGATTACCCAAATAGTCTGGAGACTGACAGCCCTCACTCAGGGTTGGTTGGTAGGTAGCTCTAGTGGCTAGGGCTTTGGCCAGTGACATGAAGGGGGGTTGTTGGTAGAGGAGCTGAGGCCTTCTCACTCCACCAGGCTCTACCCAGGGTTTTTTGAGGGCTATCAGTGCTCTGACAGCCAGAGATGCTTAAGGCCGCCTTCCCTTGGCCATTTCCTACTACCTCCTTGCAATCATCCTAAGGTCACAGTGACAGGCTGGACCCCCTGGGATGTCACCTGGTGGGCTGGAATGCCGCTGAGTCAGACTATTCTGCCAGCCTGGGCCCCCTTTTAGCTGGTCTTGCTGGGCTAGGCTCCCCAGCACTTTCCATCCATGCACACAGGCAGGGCCACACCCAGCTGCACAGAGAGATAGAGATCCACTCTGAGAAGGCTCATCTTAAGGCGTTTGCCACAGCACGCAGATGTCTCTCCCTCCTCCCCCCCCCCCCCCCCCGCCCACCAGCCCGCCCTTGGAGTACAAACCCAAAATTATATGAAATTTGCCTCTTCCCTCAATGTGGAGGAGGGTATGCACAACTTCTCACCCACCCACCCACCCCCAGTTAGAAATCACAAACTAGGTTATGTTGTAAACCAGAAATAAAATTTATTAACCATAACAAGTGTATTTTAAGTGGTTAAGGAGGTAGCCGATGGAACAAGGCAGATAACTAAGAAAATAAAACAGAGCACGCAAACTAAGCTTAATACACTAAAGAAACTGGTTACATGCAACTTCTCACCCTAAATGTGGTTCTAATAATCTTCTTAACTGAACCCAGGCTGAAAGAGCATCTGGCCTGTGCTTTCCCCCAGTTCAGTCTTAATTGTTTCCAGCAGTCATCTTGGGTGGGGTAGCAGGGAAGAACTGATGACCTGGCTTACCTGACTCCCCACCCTTAAATAGGATTTCCATAAGGCGAGAGTCCTTTGTTTCCTAGTTTGACCCCCCTCCCCACCAGCTTCTCGTGAAAAAGAACAGTATCAGGTGACATGGTCACATGCCTCTGTAGGGCTCCTGTAGCCATTCTTCACAGGCTGACCCACAGGAAGACTAAGCTCTTTTGCAGTCCATTGTCTCTTGCTGATGGGTCATCAGCACTGTTGGGCTTTTTCATTGTTGAACATAAAGTGTTAGCGGGGGGTGTCACCTGAAGTAACACAAATGAAATATAGTTACATAGTCAATATTCCTAATTTCAGATACAGAAATGATACATGCATACAAATAGGATAATTGTATTCAGTAAATTGATACCTTACAAGAGTTATCTTGCATAAAGCATACCTCCATTATGTCATATTCCTACCACAAGCATATTTTCATAAAGAATACGGAGTATAATGTTAGAGTCACCATGCGGGATAAGGCAGCATGAGGGTTGTTTGCTCATCACAAGTCACCACCTGGAAGCAGCGTGGCAACTGCCTCCTCCTATGCTATGGCCCAGCCTCCTGGAGGCCAGCTCAGTCCAAGGCTTTCTCCTGCCAGGGTAGCCCAAGTAAAAATAAAAGGGATCAAAAGTCCAGAATTCAGATGAGAGGGGAATGCTTCCCTCTCAGGCTGTCTCTGCAGCAAGGCCCTCCCTTATCCCACAGAGGGGCCTTTGGATAGTTGTTTAGGAAGAGACCCTGCCTTCCCTCAGTGCCTCTCCCCTGAGGCTGCCAGTAACAGATCTGGTCTGCCCCCAAATGAGCTGCTCCTCTGCCTTTTAACTACTCCTCTAGTTGGTTCATTTGCCACAGGTATGGCAGGGTGGGGCTGACTGAGCCCAGAGACATTCCTTAACCCTTTCTTGCTCAGTTTGTAAACCCCATCACAGAGACTTATTTTGTGTGGAAAAGAAATTGATAGCATTACTTACAGTAGAGAAGGTACTAGAGGATGGAACAAAACACACTTATACAAAAGAGTGCTAATTATAAATTGACTTTGCTGAAGTTGGGAAGGAACCATACCTGTGAAAAGAGAAATAATTTATCTGACTTGGAATAACTTGATGAAGTGTGATTGTTTTAAAATATTTATTTATTTGTGTATTTATTTATTAACATTTGAAAGCTGTTTGAGCATTGGTAGTGGGGGAGGGGGTTAATGAAAGAAAATAAATAAGAAGGACACTACAAGTGTAAGGAGAATTTCAAATTGTGCACAAAGACGCATCAGAGGAGGAATTAATTGTAACATAATTATTTTAATTTCTTTCTAAGTTTACTACACCCATTCACGTAATCAACATTATTTGGGAGAGTTGTGCAGCTGTGTTTACTTTTTCATTACAATTGGATCACACTCCCAGTTTCAACATCAGTGAAAGCCTATTTTATTTTTTATTTAGGCACTGAGTTACTCTGTTACATTAACTTGATGTGCTTCTTGCTCTCAGAAGATGGCATCACCTTCTCCAGGCATGTGTGCTGTGCTGTGGGTTCAAAAAGGACACTGTAATCATGCTGACAATATTTCCCTTCCAATCAATGTCTCTCATTTTATCATTTTCAAGTGCTGAGGGGCCTATTTTTCACAATTTTATCAGCTATTTATGTTCAATTTCTGTATTACGTGCCCTGCAGTGTGGAATAATGCTTCACAGCTTTCACATGCAGATATAACCACATGCAATATCCAACCATTGATGCCAGTGAATTTTTGGAGCGGATTAAAAGAAAATCTGGAGTAGGTGGTAAGCAAGTCCAAGCTTTAGAGTCACATGCAGATATAACCACATGCAATATCCAAGCATTGATGCCAGTGAATTTTTGGAGAAGATTAAAAGAAAATCTGGAGTAGGTGGTAAG
Organism: Lepidochelys kempii; assembly: GCF_965140285.1. Lineage (NCBI taxonomy): Eukaryota > Metazoa > Chordata > Testudines > Cheloniidae > Lepidochelys > Lepidochelys kempii. The sequence goes on from NC_136381.1 coordinate 31,838,727, forward strand.
CAAGTCCAAGCTTTAGAGTATTGGACTGGAGACAGGATTGTTGTGATAACATTACAGATAGGGAAGCACAAGCTGGATGAATTTGCCTGGCAGGTAAAATGACCAGCAAATAACTAAACGATGAATAAGGCTCCACATTTATATAAACTTCAGCAGCTAAACATGGGAAAGAGACTAGATGCTCTCGTATGTATCTCCCTAAGTGAGACTGATCCCTTCAATATATTTTCTAGTACTTTGTCCAGTCTGAAATACTGTTAAACATGCCAAAGAAAGGGGTTCCGTCAGATATCTTGGGAATGCTGTTCCACAACTTTTTAAAATTAGCATATGCTTGTGGTTTTGAAAGCAATGGGAGTAAAGATTGAGGTGTGCAGGGTGCCTTGAGAGCATAACCGATGGATAAATGTTTGTGTGGAATGTTAATTTTACGGTTGTTGACATTTTGAAGATGTGGGTTTTAAGTTTTGGAAGAAACCACAGAGTTACCTCCGGCTGGGTGCTTATTTTTGTATGGTTGTGAACCAAAATAAATCAATATATAACACCTCACAGCAGGAGGAAATTTTTCCCTGATAAACAGCCTACACTTTTCTCTTCTCCTAGTTGCCAGCAAATAATTGCCTACAAATCTACAAACAATTAAAGAGCACAAACGTCCTATATAAAGAAGAATTATTCCGGGTGTGTTTATGTCCTACAATTGTCACTGATTATCTAAACTGTGCATACTGGATTATTTTCACGTTCGTTCATGAATCAATTATTTTAGCCCTATGATCACTTTTGTTGTTCTCTGAGCTCCCTTCAGTTTTATATATTTCTAATAATGGCAAGCTCATGTGCGGTAATAGAAAAGCTTCTCAGAGAGGGACTATAGCTTACCTACTCTAGAACAAGTATGAGTAGTTTTTTTCCCTCCTGTTCCATATCTTTATAATACATTACCCCCCCCAAAAGTGTTGATATTTTTTCCAGACTGAATTCTATTTTCTTGTTTTCATAGATTTCCAAACTCTCTGGGTTACCTGCAGCAGAAATCGGAGGCATTCTTGCATTTTAAAATACAGAGCACAGATATATTATTGTTACAAATGATTGGAATAGCAAGTGTGTTAAAAAACTTGTGTGTGTCCTACCTTTATACCTACCTACAGCTAGCAAAATGGATCTCTGTTTCATGCTCACTAAACTCATTTGCAAACCCCAAGTATCTCTAATATCAAGATTTTAAAAAGAGAATTAGGATAAAATGTAGTTTAATTTTATACCATTCTTGCTTAATATATCCCAAATAACTTTACAAAGCCATGAGTTACAGCACATGCAGATAGTGTAGAAACCATGCAGTCGAAGCACATGTAACAGATATTTTCGCATGCAGCCTTGGAAAATAGAACCGTCATTACTGAGAGGGAATGTTGGAAAGGACACCATAGCTATATTTTAATAATAGAATATGCCATGAGAAGGATCTTAAATTTAAACCTGGCCAGTCCCAAAATCTGCAGAAAGGAATCTTAGTTTAACTAGCCAAAGGATGGCCTTCTAAAAGTGGATCATTCTAACGCTACAGTGCAGTGATAGCAGCGGATTCATGCTTAAGTCATGGGTGAGGTACCTGATTCTTCGCAACCTCGTCTAGTCATTTTATCCTGTGCAAAGTGGTGGTCAAATACTACCCCTAGAATTCTGATCTGTTGCATTCAACATACGTTCCGCTCTCATTTTGCTTTTGTGCTAGTGACTACACAAAGTGCAAAGTAGTGGAGAATCAGGCCTATGACTATATAAGCCATAGCCAATCATACACAGAATGTACCTTATACTCCTGGGGGAATTCTGCAACAAAAATTTAAAAATTCTGCAACAACAAATTAAAAATTTTGCGCACAATATTTTCAAATTCTACAAAATTCTGCATATTTTATTTTTTGAAATAACACAATATAATCACACCAGTTTCAATTATTTTTGGCAATTTATTTCAAAATACCTGTCAGCAAGTACGTCTGTAACAATACAGACAACAAAAAAGATTCAGGAAATGTTTTTTGACAAATAGATACCTTACAAGGCATATTAATACAGAACTCAGAGTAATAATTAATTTAAACTACAATACAGAGCCGTATATCCCACACCCCTCAGAAGCAGTGCAAAGGCTTGGGGGAGTCAGGGGTAATGGAGGACCTGAGGGAGAGGGAAGTAATTGCTGGGAAGAAGCCTGGATGTGAACTTGGAGGGTTGTTGGCTATGGATGGGAAAAGTATGGAACATGTTTGGGGTAGGGTGGTAGGGAGGGATTTTTAGGGAGCTTCCTCCATGCAGATCCTGGCTGACACCTAGCCTCTCCCATTCAGTCAGGCACATCTGTCCATGTACCCGTGTGTCCTTCCACCGCCTCTCTATGTATGCCTCCACCCCTACTCAGACAACCACTTCCCCCCACCTCCATGTGGCCTTGCACACCTCCCCCATCCCCATGTGTCTCTGTGCCCCCACTCAGCCACCCCCCCTCTCCCTATGTGGCCTTGCACCTCCTCCCCCATTCCCATGTGGCCCTGCACTTCCCTCCCTCTGTGGTCCTGAGCCTCCTTTCCCAGTCAGCCCCTGCCCCAGTCTGTCCTCCCCCTCTTGCCCTTATAAGATCCTGTCTGACCCCCCCCCCCCCCCCCCAGCAGCCCCACGCTGTCTGTCTTCCAATAGCCCCTGTTTCTGACCTAGCCCAACAGGCACTGTGAAGAAGGCAGGCTCTTTCTCTCCTAGCTGGCCTAGCTTCCCCAACTAATTCCCTTAATTTTTTAAAGTTTGCGCTTTTAAAATCATGGACCCTAGTTGCAGACATATTTTTGTTTATCCTTCCATTTAGTTTAAACTGAATTAGCTCATGATCATTCAAACCAAGGTTGTTCTCTACAACCACCTCTTCTATGAGTCCTTGCTACTCACCAATACTAAATCTAAAATGGCATCACCCCTTGTTGGTTTGGTGACTATTTCGTGAAACAATCTGTCAGTTAGCACATCCAGGAAAATCTGGGCTTATTAGTAGCACTTGTCCTTCAATCTGTATCTGGGAAATTAAAGTCTCCCATAATCAGACAATTCCTAGCAGTATTTATTTCACTAAAATATTAAAGAGGTTTCTATCCATATCCAGAATGGATCCCGGGGATCTATAACATAGTCTAAGCACTATCCCAGTGGAGCTTCTGTTATCTTTCTTCCCCAAATTGATTTTGACCCAAACAGATTCCATTTTATCCATTCCATCATTTCTAATTTGTTTACCCTCTATCTCATCATTAATATACAAATGTTACTCCACCACCGTCACCTTTATTTCTGCCTTTCCTGAACAGCACATACCTTTCAATAACGTATGCCAGTCAAAACTACAATTCCACCATGTTTCTGTTATCCCCACAGTATCTGGTTTCACTTTCTGCATCTAGTTTCTCCATTTTGTTTCCCAGACATCTTAGTAGCTTCAGGGTGGCGTTACCCAGATGCCTTGTCTGATTAAGTACAGTCATTCTGCTGCCAGTATTGCCTACCTGAGTGTTAGGGCCTATATCAATGTTTTTCTTCTTGATGTCTATTCTTCTATTCTCTGTTGTTCCTCTCTCTGTTGCTGTATCTTCTTATTTTATATTCCTCCTGCTAAATATTAGAATCGGGTGTGGAGATTACATGAGTATCTCCCAACCGTCTTGCCTGAATTCCTAGTTTAAAGCTCTGGTAATCAGTTGTCCCAACCCCCTTACCAGAAGTCTGTTTCCTTCCCTACTCAGATGAAGAAGTCCATTCTGTGAAAACAGTCCTCTATTTGTGAATGCCTCCCAGTGGTTGAACATCCCAAAACCCTCCTTATAGCACAATTGCCTGAGCCATTTGTTGATCATCATAATCTTGCCTCGTTTTTGCTCTCCTACTCAAGGAACAGGTAGAATCCCACTGAAGATCACCAGAGCTTCCATTTCTTTAAGCATCTTCCCCAGCCTGGCATAGTCTCCCTTGACGTGTTCCAGTGAGAATTTAACAATGTCATTTGCTTTCACATGAAGGACAATCAGTGGATTCTTTCCTGCTCCCATTAGGATCCTCTACATCCTCAGGGCAACAACCCATATCTTAGTTCCTGGAAGACAGCACATCCTTCTGTCCTCTGGATCAGCTCTGCTGACCGGCCAGTCTGTCCTTCTCAGTAGGAAATCCCCAGTGATGTAGACTTGTCTCTTCCTGATGTTGGCACAGTTCTCCAGCCTTCCTCCTTCTGATCTTTCTGACTGCAAGTCTTCCTGTCTTTTGTTCTCACCCGCAATCTTCTGTGAGTCATCCTCTGCCCTCCTAAGGCTCTGAATTCTGATTACTTCCACTGACTCTTCCTCTTGTCTTGTAGGCTAGTCATTCTTCTCTGCTCCATTGCCCTCCTACCTTGTTACTGCCTGCTGAACCCCTTCGTTTTCCAACTTGGCAAACTTTTTCCTCAGCTCTATTTCTCCTTCACTAGTAGGTCTTTTTTCCTCTGCTTTGTTCTTGTAGTCACATGCTTCCATTGGCCACTTTCCTCATCCCACAGTCTTCCCCCACAGTTCTCAACTCCAGCTTGAGTTTTTTCATGCTATCAGTTCAATTTTGTATTTATCTGTGAAACTAGTACCTTTCCCAGATCTGAGAAAGAGCTCTCTGTAGGTTGAAAGCTTGTCTCTTTCCCCAACAGAAGTTGGTCCAATAAGAGATATTACATTACCCCTCCCCCTCCCTGTCTTGAGGTTTTCCTTTCAGCCTCCTCTCCCCTTTCCTCAATCATCTGCTCAAATCCCCTTTGAAATTCAACCATAGCTTCCTACGTGCACTTCCAAACTTCAGATCTTCTCTTCCAACAGATCTTCTAGGTGGCACTTCACAGAAATGAAGCACCTTTCAAGTACCTGCTCCAGGATAATATACATCCTGTAGATTCCACATCCAGTCATCTTCATTGTCTCTTGTATTCCTTGAATCACTACCACTTCTGTCTCTGTAGCTGTCATAGCCTTCCCTCCCACCCTCGTTTCTCTCTGTCTCTGTCTCTGTCTCTCAAACACACATCTTACAATCTCCCATGCAAACTCCTCTCTTTTCAGTTCTGTTTGCTGGCTCCTATGGCATTGACTGGCTTGGCATTTGGCTGTCTTTATAGGCCACCCCCTCAGGGAACCTCTGCCTCCTGATAAAAGGCTCTACTTCTCTCATGACACACTTCCCCCTACCAGTCTCTGCAAACTGAAAATCAGAAAACAAACCAAAAAGCAAATAAAACCCCAAAAAACCTCTCAAGAACTCACTCACTGCCCCTAAGGAACAGGGCCTTGCCTCCCTTCCCCTCCAACAAATCTCCACTCAAACTCCCCTGTTCTTAGCTCTGTTTGCTGGCTCCTGTGCCACTGCTCCTAGGGGAATAATAAATAATAGGGAATAGTAAAGCAGTCCAATATATTTAGTTAATCCAACAAAAGATTCAGAGGAGACTTGATCAGTCTCTAAATTCCACCATAGGGGAAAGAGATTTCTGATTTCAGAGCGGCTTTTAATCTAGCACCAAGTAGCACAATGAGATCCAATGGTGGGAAGCTTGACAAATTCAGACTAGAAATAATGGCCACATTTTTAACAACCAGGGTAATTAACCATTGGAATAATTTACCTATGAGCATTATGGATTTTCTATCACTCAAAATCTTTAAATCCGTACTGGATGACTTTATAAAAGATATGCTACAAAAATGATAGGCTTCATGCAGAAATTATCGGGTGAGATTATTCAGCCTGTGTTATATACAGCAGTGCAGACTAGATCATCATAATGTGACTTTAATCCATGAATCTATTAAAGTTACTGTCTTATTGTGTAAACGCAGGGAACTGACAAGATTGGAAATATTTTAGTTAAGAGGCAAATTAAGGCTTTGAGAGGAGTAGCAGTATTATATGAGGAAGGAAATAAAGGTACCTACTACCTAAAAGTAGCTGCTGGGGACAGTAAATCTCTAAACTGTCTATACTAGAAAAGTGCACCAGCTTAATTAAAATTATTTTTAAATTGATTTAGTTAAACTGGTGCAAAACCCCTCATTTTAAAGAAATGATTTAACTCTAGCATATATTGATTTAGCTATTGTAACTTTTTAACGTGTAAGTGTCAGTGAAATTTTGACAGGTCTAGGATGCAATTCTGGTCAAAATCAGAAAGTGAGAGAGATCCCATAATAGCCTGCTGGTGAGGTTGCTTGCCTGAGAAGTGCATCTCCTACATCCCTGCTAGCATCTGAAGCAGGCAGAGCAGGGAACATGAGCATGAATCTCCCACATCCCAGGTGAGCACCCTCACCACCAGGTGATTGGCTACATCAGAGTAGGGTTCTCATTTCCCACCCAGTTCTATCACTTACCAGCTGAACCTGCTAGACCTGAGAAACGGTCCTCCAATGCAACTCTCCCTGCATTGTATAAATAAAGGAAGAGCCTCTAGCAGATGCTATGCCACAAGAGGGGATGATATCCTCTCTCTGGGAAAGTGGGGGAAGTAGTTGAGTCCAACACTCTGTCCCTGCTCTGCCGAAAATCTTCTGTTCCCCATGTCTGTGTGTGTGAGTCTTGACCAACTTCCCCCAGTTCTTGCTCCTGTCTTCAAGTAACATGGGGCAAACGGCTCATTGCAGAAACAGATAGAAGCTGAGGTGAACATTTCCTTGAACAAAACACAACAGTGAGTCCTCAACTCGGGGATTGGGGTTGTGGGTAATGGTTCTGGATTGTTATCTGATTTAGGGCTCAGAAATTGACACAGAGGTGAAGACTGCTGTCCTTATTTTATAAAAAAGATAAGGGTGCCAGCTGGTGAAGTCAACTTGAGGATGAACCCCTGAGCCAGTTTCTCTTGGTGATTTTCTCCCAGCTCTGCCAGTTCAGGCTCTGACGTTGTGATCCAAACAGTATCTTCACTGCAGCTGCAGTTCTATGGGGCAGTTATAGTCCTGATGTGTGGGGAGAGGTTTTATGTGGGGAGCGGTTTGTCTTCTCAAAGACATCAGCACAGTTGCAATACTTGAGTGGGAGGGGAGTTCCATAGTTTTTCCCCAATGGGTGTTTCAGTGCAGGTGACAACACTTACTTGAGCCTTCTTCTTGGGTCTGGATACAACATTCACTGGCTCCAGGCCATCCTGTTGGCAGAATTCTGACAGGAAAGTGACCTTCTGATCTCACCATGAATGAGGGGGTGGGGTCATGAAGGGCCAGCCAGGAGATGCCAAGGATTAGGGGGAAATGCAGGAAACGGATCACACCAAATTGTATCATTTTCATGTTCCTGAATAACACCCTTTTCGAAGGACAGCTGCTCTACAACTGGTTCTGAAGACAGCAGGGAACCATCAATAGTTTAAATCATGTCTGACATGGCCTTTCATAGCAGGGGGATCTGTAAGGCCCAAGCTGTAGCTGCATCTGTGAAATTGTCCACTTCTCCTGAATCAATGAGGGCCTGCTGGAGAAGAATTCATCCAGGAGTCCTCCAGGATGCCTGGACTGGCTTCTTTCTTCAAGTTCCTTGGTGTTTGTACTGGACAGACTGAGATGGCAAGGGCAAGTTTACCATAGTAGAAGCACAGGTGGTACTGACGACACAATTCCTTTTCTTCAGGGGTGAGTCCTTGACAATATAGATCTGCTTGCATGGGTTATTGAGGATGATACACAATCTGAGGTCACAGTACACAGGTGGTGGGCAGGGGCTGCAAAAAACCTCTTTTCTCCTCCTTTTGTTCTCACAGCTGATTATCTATGTGGATGGTAAGGTCCACAAGGGTATTTAGGCCCATAGGTATCCCTCTGTGGACCAGTTCTTCTTTGATTTCTTCCTGAAAGCATCACAAAAACTAGTAAAACTGCACTTCTTTGTTCCACTCTATATGCACTATGAGGTAATGGAAGTGTACTGCATAGGCTGTGACTGTGCATTGTCCCTTCCAGGCTGCCCTCAGGGTGGCTTTGACCATTTGAGCTTCGTGTGAGACATCAGTTGGAGAAAGGTGCCCCAGTTTGACTATGGTCTTCCAGCAGAGGGAAGGCCAAGTCTAATGCACCTCTTGTCAGCAGACTGATTACTAAGGCCCCTTGGCTGGGTCAGAGACCTAGCTTTGGGGATGCATCAGAAACAGAGGGCAACATTCATTCATGAAACCCCAGAATCATCAGTGGTTCCCATTGGACTGTTTGGAAAAGAGGATCACAGGCCCCTGTTCAGGCGTTCCATTCTCTGTTTGCAGCACAGTGTTCTCAGCACTGAGCTGCCTCACTTGCTCCTGAAACCACTGGTTTTCCCTGATCAGCTGCACAGCTTGGGCCTGCAATGCTTGATTATCCACCTGGAAGCAGGAAGCTCATATAGGTGAGTCCAAAGCTTCTGGTGGCCACAAGTATGCTTCTGGATCCACCTTCCTGCTCGGTCCTGCAGGTGTATTGCTGTCCAAACAAGCTGCCATAGCTGGGTCATGGCGGGAGCAGACTTAGAAGTTGGAGCCACAGTCCACAGGCATGAGACAGGAGTTAAGAGTCGTCTGGGTTGGGATACTGGGAGGTCAGAGACAGGAGCTCCTGACCTCTGGAACCCCAAGTCAGATGCCAGGAGTCAAAGCAGATCATAATAGCAAAAGATCTAGCCCGGGAAGCAGGAAGAGTGCAGCCCAGAGAGCCAACTTGTTCAGATGACTTCCTGTTCCTGATGCTGGCATAAGTAGGGCTAGCAGGCCAATTGGCCACTCAAACTTTGCCAATCCAACCTCAGGGGCAGAGCCTTGGCTATGTGTGTCTCAGATAAACTATTACTAGCTGGATGCCAGGTGGAGGATTGAAGAGTGGCTTCTCCCATGCACCTTGCAGGCCTGGTTGGAGACGCATGGGTCATGACAAAGAGTGACCCCCAATGTGATGAAAATGTCCTGGCATCAAGTTACTAGTCTTGTGCTGCACCTTTTTAGAAGGGTTCTAGCTACAGCAAAGGCAGCAGTGACCCTAGCAAGATTTTGTTCTAGAGCTACTATACAGTAGCACTACGCGTACAAAAGCATTGACTACATGATGTCATCAATAACATAGTGGTATAGATGAGAAATAGGGGAACATAACTGAGTATTAGTAAGCCCTGACTCAACTGCAGAGCAATATAGACCAGTGTGAAGAGGGTGAATGGAGTAAGAGAGAGGGTTGTGGCTGAGAAGGAGGTCCAGGACAGGAGACCTTCTGGAGGAGAGATATGGTCAGATATAGTAGAACTTGTAGAATATCCTAGCTGATGATGGTGATGTTTGGAATTCCTACAGGACCATTGGTTGCCACTGTTGTGCTTTTGCCACTCCTCCTCAGGCAGTGTTACAAGAATCAACCCCAAAGCACAGCAGCAATTGAGAAAGTTACCTAAGAGAGAACAGTGCTTCCTCAGAATTCACAATTCTCCTCTTGCTCTCTACCTTGACCCCAAATTGCCATCCCTGGAAACATTCATATTAACAAACTAAGTATACTTTCTCTGTTCCTGGATCTAGGTAGTTATATTAAAATATTAGACCGTGCATGATAATGTGCAGACAAATGCCTATGAGCACTTATTCCCTTCACACTGTGGTGAAGATGAGGGGAAACTAATTTAGTGATTGGATTAATATCAGTTCAATATGTAACTTGTGGTGTGCTAGTCATTTCCCTTAAAAAAAAAAACGGAGAGCAATTGGAGTCATGAAAAAAGCAGGGAAAAATTGTCAAGATGTTTGACATTGAGTTATGATAAGGGCTAAGGAAATAGGGCAACAATTTTTACTAGGCCCCCAATCTCTGTTTCCCACCTCCCCCCACCCCCACCCCATCAAACATATGTATTGTCTGTGTAAATAAAGTGAAATGTGAGGGGGCAGATCTCCAGTGAACATGGTTTAACAGGGTCCTAAATTTGTCTTAATAGGCCTGGTTATGAGCTACATTTGTATGGATCTCTGTTCCCATCTTATTTTAAAAGTCTCTGTTTGTATTATTAATATCACTGTTAATGATATTTAACTATTTGTAAAGAAACATTTTCATTAAAAAAGATACAAAAAAACAGAATCCCTTTGTAGATTACAAGATAAACAGTGCTGCCCTATGTGCTACTTCCTTCCTTCCTTCCTTCCCCTCCCCCCCTCCAAAAAAAGGTCCTATAAAGTGAAGCTGCCAATGAGAAGCCTAGGGAAAAGATGCACTGTCCCAAATGTGCTTTGGCAGCACTGTCAGGTCTTTAAACATTGGGAGATGGCCAATAAGGCTATATTGAAACTGCAAGATCTGGTAACTTGTGTCCAGCTGTAGCCTCTTAGTAATGGTGCCTCTTCTGGAGACATACCTTTTTCTCTTCTCCATGCATGCTAACAGCTGCTGCTACTGCTTCTATGGGACTTCATTATGTACATAATCACTCAGTCTCAGTTGATCAAAAAAGGTTTTGTGAAGAAGATAGTAGTGTAAATCTGAAGCTAGGAATTGTAGAATATTAATAAGGGAAGTAAAGGGACACAATGAGAAGTCTGTTGCCAGCAGAGTTAAGAACAATAAGAAGGAATTATTATAAGTATATTAGGAACATAAAGAATCCTAACAATGGTATTGGTCCATTACTAGATGAAATTTGTAGAATTATCAATAATAATGCACAAAAGGCAGTTCAATAAATATTTCTGTTCTGTATTTAGGAAAAAAAATAGATCATGTGGTCATATCAGATGGTGATGATAACACCCTTTCCATGCCATTATTATCTGAGGAAACTATTAAACAGCATGGTGTTTTGAGGATTTGAGGCTCAGCAGGTTCAGATAACTTCCCTCCTAAAGTTTTAAAATAATTGACTTCGGAGCTCACTGGAACATTAATGTTGATTTTTCAGTTAGTCTTAGAACACTGGGAAAGTTCTAAAAAAGTGGAGGAAAGCTAATGTTGTGTCAATATTTTAAAAGGGTAAACTGGATGACCCTGGTTTTATAGACCTGTCAGTCTGACATCTATCCAAGCAAGTTAATGGACCAGCTGATACAGGACTTGATTAATAAAGAATTAAAGGAAAGCAATATAATTCAAGCCAGTCAAGATGGGTTTACGGATAGCTCCTATTTCACTTCATAAATACTTTAATGAGAGTACATGGCACACATTAAATGGATTAAAAACTTGCTTACTGATTAGTCTGAAAATGTAATCGTAAATGAGGAATCATCATCGAGCAGGGATTAGTTCTTTGCCCAACACTATTTAACATTTTTGTCAATGACCTGGAAGAAAAGACAGAATCATCACTGATAAAGTTTGCATGTGACACCAAAACTGAGGGAGTGGTAAATAATGAAGAGGATAGATCACAGGTACATAGTGATCTGGATCACCTGATAAGCTGGGCTCAGTTAAACAATATATGTTTTTAATATGGCTAAATGTATACATTTAGGGACAAAGAATGTAACCAAACTTGTGGGATGGGAAGCTTTAGAGTCTGTTTTGTAATAGAAGACTTACAGTGACTCTGAAAAAGACTGGGGAGTTGTGGTGGATAATCAGCATAACATGAGTTCCAGTGTGACACTGTTGCCAAAACTGGACACCAGTTGTGACTAAGGCAATCCTTGGCTGCATAAACAAAAGAATCTCAAGTAGGAGTAGAGACGGGGCAGTCCTAGATTAGCTGCCAGCAACTGGTGCCCTAGGCGAACCATGCAATCGGCGCCCCCACCCCCAAACCTCCAGGGCAGATCTAGGTGTAGGCTTTTGATAAACTGGGAAACATTTTGCCCCTTTTTTTCCTTTTAATGTTTTTAAGCGTTTTTTTTTTAAACAGAGGCTTAATTTATTTGGTTTGTCCATCCGTCCATCTGTCCAACCAATGTTTCTGAGATCAGATAAAATAGAGACATGAAATTTTCAGAATGGATTTGTACATAACAGCTAGATGATATTTCAGCCCGATTTCAAATAAAAATGCATTAAAAATGTTAATTATAATTTTTATAATTATAAATCCAAAATCATCCATTACACTGTCCTGCTTTAACTGCCATTACGACCACATCCAATACAGAAAGAAATAAGAAAACTCTTCCATGAACTTTAACCTGTATTTACAAAACACTCCAAATAAAAAACACTCTGTGCTCTTAACACATGACTTTTCTTGCTTTAAGTTTTGAAAATTCAGTCACTAGTTCTTTTAGATCCAGTTTTCCAGCTATTCCATGCTCTATTGACATTGTGGCAAGTCCAGCAAGTCTCTCTTGCACCATTGTTGAACACAGATATGTTTTTATCAATTTTAACATTGAGAAGCTACGTTCCCTACTAGCTATGGAAACTGGCAACATTAAAAGAATACATAGAGCTATAAAAATGTTTGGAAAACTGTGAGTTTATTTTCACAAACAAACCTCAGTACTTCTTCAGGAGTGGAATGTTTCCTAGCCCTGGTCTATACTAGGACTTTAGGTCAAATTTAGCAGCATTAAATCAATGTAAACCTGCACCCGTCCACATGATGAAGCCCTTTATTTCGACTTAAAGGGCTCTTAAAATTGATTTCCTTACTCCACCCCTGACAAGTGGATTAGGGCTTAAATTGGCCTTGCCGGCTCGAATTTGGGGTACTGTGGACACAATTCGATGGTATTGGCCTCCGGGAGCTATCCCAGAGTGCTCCATTTTGACCGCTCTGGACAGCACTCTCAACTCAGATGCACTGGCCAGGTAGACAGGAAAAGAACCGCGAACTTTTGAATCTCATTTCCTGTTTGGCCAGCGTGGCAAGCTGCAGGTGACCATGCAGAGCTCATCAGCAGAAGTGACCATGATGGAGTCCCAGAATCGCAAAAGAGCTCCAGCATGGACTGAACGGCAGGAACTGGATCTGATCACTGTATGGGGAGAGGAATCTGTGCTATCAGAACTCCGTTCCAGTTTTTGAAATGCCGAAACCTTTGTCAAAATCTCCCAGGGCATGAAGGACAGAGGCCATAACAGGGACCCGAAGCAGTGCTGCATGAAACTGAAGGAGCTGAGGCAAGCCTACCAGAAAACCAGAGAGGCGAACGGCCGCTCCGGGTCAGAGCCCCAAACATGCCGCTTCTATGATGAGCTGCATGCCATTTTAGGGGGTTCAGCCACCACTACCCCAGCCGTGTTGTTTGACTCCTTCAATGGAGATGGAGGCAACACGGAAGCAGGTTTTGGGGATGAAGAAGATGATGATGATGATGAGGTTGTAGATAGCTCACAGCAAGCAAGCGGAGAAACCGGTTTTCCCGACAGCCAGGAACTGTTTCTCACCCTGGACCTGGAGCCAGTACCCCCCGAACCCACCCAAGGCTGCCTCCTGGACCCAGCAGGCAGAGAAGGGACCTCCGGTGAGTGTACCTTTTAAAAAACTATACATGGTTTAAAAGCAAGCATGTGAAAGGATTACTTTGCCCTGGCATTCGCGGCTCTCCTGGATATACTCCCAAAGCCTTTGCAAAAGGTTTCTGGGGAGGGCAGCCTTATTGCATCCTTCATGGTAGGACACTTTACCACTCCAGGCCAGTAACATGTACTCGGGAATATTGTACAACAAAGCATTGCAGTGTATGTTTGCTGGCATTCAAACAACATCCGTTATTTATCTCTCTGTGTTATCCTCAGGAGAGTGAGATATAATTCATGGTCACCTGGTTGAAATAGAGTGCTTTTCTTCAGGGGACACTCAGAGGAGCCCATTCCTGCTGGGCTGTTTGCCTGTGGCTAAACAGAAATGTTCCCCGCTGTTAGCCACAGGGAGTGGGGAGGGTTGAGCGGGTAGACACGCGGTGGGAGGAGGCAAAATGCGACCTTGTAACAAAAGCACATGTGCTATGTATATAATGTTAACAGCAAGGTTTACCCTGAAAGAGTGTAGCCACTGTTTTATAAAATGTGTCTTTTTAAATACCGCTGTCCCTTTTTTTTTCTCCATCAGCTGCATGTGTTTCAATGATCACAGGATCTTCTCCTTCCCAGAGGCTAGTGAAGATTAGAAAGAAAAAAAAATGCACTCGAGATGAAATGTTCTCTGAGCTCATGCTGTCCTCCCACACTGACAGAGCACAGACGAATGCGTGGAGGCAAATAATGTCAGAGTGCAGGAAAGCACAAAATGACCGGGAGGAGAGGTGGCGGGCTGAAGAGAGTAAGTGGCAGGCTGAAGAGAGTAAGTGGCGGGCTGAAGACAGGGCTGAAGCTCAAATGTGGCGGCAGCATGATGAGAGGAGGCAGGATTCAATGCTGAAGCTGCTGGAGGATCAAACCAGTATGCTCCAGTGTATGGTTGAGCTGCAGCAAAGGCAGCTGGAGCACAGACTGCCACTACAGCCCCTGTGTAACCAACCGCCCTCCTCCCCAAGTTCCATAGCCTCCACATCCAGATGCCCAAGAACACGGTGGGGGGGCCTCCAGCCAACCAGCCACTCCACCACAGAGGATTGCCCAAAAAAAAGAAGGCTGTCATTCAATAACTTTTAAAGTTGTAAACTTTTAAAGTGCTGTGTGGCATTTTCCTTCCCTCCTCCACCACCCCTCCTGGGCTACCTTGGTAGTCATCTCCCTATTTGTGTGATGAATGAATAAAGAATGCATGAATATGAAGCAACAATGACTTTATTGCCTCTGCAAGCGGTGATCGAAGGCAGGAGGGGAGGGTGGTTAGCTTACAGGGAAGTAGAGTGAAACAAGGGGTGGGGGGTTTCATCAAGGAGAAACAAACAGAACTTTCACACCGTAGCCTGGCCAGTCATGAAACTGGTTTTCAAAGCTTCTCTGATGCGTACCGCGCCCTCCTGTGCTCTTCTAACCGCCCTGGTGTCTGGCTGCACGTAACCAGCGGCCAGGCGATTTGCCTCAACCTCCCACCCCGCCATAAACGTCTCCCCCTTACTCTCACAGATATTGTGGAGCACACAGCAAGCAGTAATAACAGTGGGAATATTGGTTTCGCTGAGGTCTAAGCGAGTCAGTAAACTGCGCCAGCGCGCCTTTAAACGTCCATATGCACATTCTACCACCATTCTGCACTTGCTCAGCCTGTAGTTGAACAGCTCCTGACTACTGTCCAGGCTGCCTGTGTATGGCTTCATGAGCCATGGCATTAAGGGGTAGGCTGGGTCCCCAAGGATACATATAGGCATTTCAACATCCCCAACAGTTATTTTCTGGTCTGGGAAGAAAGTCCCTTCCTGCAGCTTTTGAAACAGACCTGAGTTCCTGAAGATGCGAGCGTCATGTACCTTTCCCGTCCATCCCACGTTGATGTTGGTGAAACATCCCTTGTGATCCACCAGAGCTTGCAGCACTATCGAAAAGTACCCCTTGCGGTTTATGTGCTCGGAGGCTTGGTGCTCCAGTGCCAAGATAGGGATATGGGTTCCGTCTATGGCCCCCCACAGTTAGGGAATCCCATTGCAGCAAAGCCATCCACTATGACCTGCACATTTCCCAGGGTCACTACCCTTGGTATCAGCAGATCTTTGATTGAGTGGGATACTTGCATCACAGCAGCCGCATCAGTAGATTTGCCCACTCCAAATTGATTCCCAATTGACCGGTAGCTGTCTGGCATTGCAAGCTTCCACAGGGCTATCGCCACTCGCTTCTCGACTGTGAGGGCTGCTCTAATCTTGGTATTCATGCGCTTCAGGGCAGGGGAAAGCAAGTCACAAAGTTCCATGAAAGTGCCCTTACGCATGCGAAAGTTTCACAGCCACTGGGAATCGTCTAAGACCTGCAACACTATGCAGTCCCACCAGTCTGTGCTTGTTTCCCAAGCCCAGAATCGGTGTTCCACAGCATGAACCTGCCCCATTAGCACCATGATGCATGCATTGGCAGGGTCCATGCTTTCAGAGAAATCTGTGTCCATGTCCTGATCACTCACGTGACCGCGCTGATGTCGCCTTCTCACCCGGTATCGCTTTGCCAGGTTCTGGTGCTGCATATTCTGCTGGATAATGCATGTGGTGTTTAATGTGCTCCTAATTGCCAAAGTGAGCTGAGCGGCCTCCATGCTTGCCTTGGTATGGAGTCCACACAGAAAAAAGGCGCGGAACGATTGTCTGCCGTTGCTCTGACAGAGGGAGGGGCGACTGACAACACGGCTTACAGGGTTGGCTTCAGGGAGCTAAAATCAACAAAGGGGGTGGCTTTACATCAAGGAGTATTTCAGGCAGGACTTCATGGAGGGTTCCAATAAAAAATGGTGCACCTAAGTTATTGTTCTTATTGGAACAAGGAGGTTAGCCTGGCCTCTGATTGATACATGGCTAGATTTACCTCGCTTCACCTTCTCTGTGAGTGACTGCAGTGTGACCTAGAGGAATGAGTCCCCTAGACAGGGGAGGGGGGGAAGCAAATGAGTACAAAACAAATCTGGTCTATTTCTTGTTTTGATCCACTCCATCTATCTTTTACATCTTTGGCTGGCAGCAGACGGTGCAGAAGGACTGCATGCCATCCACATCTCATGGCTGCTCGGCAGAAGATGGTACAATACGACTGCTAGCCATCGTTATCTCTTGCCTGCCCGGCAGAAGATGGTACAGTACGACTGCTAGCAATCCATATTGCCTGCCTGCTCACCATAAGACGGTTCAATAGGACTGACTGCAGGACTAAAGAGAATGACCTGGTCAAGTCACTCCAAATTTAGTCCCTGCGCCCATGTCTGCCCAGGTGCTCCCAGCTGATGTGGCCAGGAGCACCTCGGACATGATGAGGACGGCTACCAGTCGTACTGTACCGTCTGCTGCCAGAAGGCAATGGGTTGCTGCTACTGTTTAGCAATGCCGTACCGCGTCTGCCAGGACCCAGGAGACATACGGTGACGGTTACCTGAGCGGGCTCCATGCTTGCCGTGGTATGGCGTCTGCACAGGTAACTCAGGAAAAAAGGCACGAAACGATTGTCTGCCCTTGCTTTCACGGAGGGAGGGAGGGAGGGAACGGGGGCCTGACGATATGTACCCAGAACCACCTGCGACAATGTTTTAGCCCCATCAGGCATTGGGATCTCAACCCAGAATTCCAATGGGCAGCGGAGCCTGCGGGAACTGTGGGATAGCTAACCACAGTGCAATGCTCCAGAAGTCGACTCTAGCCTCAGTACTGTGGAAGCACTCCGCCGAGTTAATGCACTTAATGCACTTAGAGCATTTTCTGTGGGGACACACACACTCGAATATATAAAACCGATTTCTAAAAAAACGACTTCTATAAATTCGACCTTATTCCGTAGTGTAGACATACCCTTAAGTTGCCTTGAAAAGCCTGAAGCTCACTACACAAATCTGTAGGATCCATGTCTTTTGAATTTTCATGAGTCAATGCCAACTCCAGTTTTATACAGAATTCTCTTATCTGTTTTGCTGTTTTCTTTTGCAAGCTGTGGATATCATATAGAAAGCCAAATGCTGACTTGAGCATCTGGATCTGTTGAAATCTTTCTTCAACCGAGTGAATAGCAGTATCAAGGACTGTGAAATAGAAATTCACTTTGAACCTTTGTTTTGGGTTCTGAATGGGTGTGTCTCATCCTTCATACGAAAGCTGCTGTTTCTTTGGCCAAATGTCAACAGGCTCTGGTTCAAACTCTGTCGGAAAGTCTATTTCTTCAGCAAGCTCAAGAGAATCTACTAGGGTTCTTCTGAACCCTTCATTACTTCTGAATTCCTCTAGAATATTTTTAGTTTGCTGCAGTTTTTGAATGTATGTTCAGAATGTATGTTCAAGTTCTTTTCCTGAAGTTGCTTACTAGTGCGGTTAATCTCGAAAAGGATACTATACCACAAAATGAGTGAAGTCACAAATTTGAACTTGGAAAGGTCATTTGCAAGACCTTCTGCGTCTGAACTTGTTGTATTGCCAGATGATCCAGTAAAGATAGTATCATCAGAAATTTCAATTAAGGCATCAGAAATGTTTCCAAGTTCATAGCGAAGAGGCTTCAAAGCATCACTGTAACTCTCCCATCTTGTCTGACGAAGTGGTTTCACAGTTAGAGAATTCACATGGCGAGTCAGAATCTCCCAACGGTGTGTTGAGCCTGAGAAAAACACATAAACCCTTTGCACCAGGTTAAAGAAACTGCTTGCCTGCAAACAGCATCTAGCAGCATCACTGACAACCAAGTTCAGAGAAAGTGCACTGCAAGGAACAAAAAAAGGCCCTAGGATAGATTTCCATCATTCTCCTTTTCACACCATTGTCTTTACCCATCGTATTATTCCCATTATCATAGCCTTGGCCACGTAAGTTTTCAACAAATAATGACATTGTTTCAAGCTCTTGTAGAATAGTTTCTGCCATAAATGCTCCAGTCGTCTCCTTCAGTGGTATGAAACCCCAAAATTGTTCCTTTATGAGCACTTCAGCATTATCTTCACCTGCAGACTTTTCCATATCCACAAAATGAATGATGATTGTCATTTGTTCAACATGACTCACATTTGGTGTACAGCCCAGTATTATTGAAAAGTATTTTGCAGAATGGGCAGCGTCTACAGTTTTCTTTTTAATGGCATTTGCTAGGATTTGAATCAGTTCATTCTGCATATTTTTTCCTAAGTAATGAACCTGTGTTTCATGATCAGTTATTTTACACAGATGCTCCTTCATGACTGGATCAAACAAAGCTAGGTATTCAACAAATTTTAAATGTTTCCATTACCTGGAGTGTATCATTTTTCATTTCTACCACAACCGAGGAATGCTAAATTTTTCCCACCAAGAAGTGTCACTAAATCAATAAGACACTCTAATATTTGTTGCCAATATTCTTCTTTCTCCTTGATCACACGTAAATTTTCTTCATCAGTAGTGTTTCCTTTTTTAAATCGTAATTCAAGTTCTTTCCAATTTTGAAAACATTCCAAATGTTCTGTACTTCTTTCCTGTGAAGAGAGAATTGAAAATATGTTTTCCAGTCCTTCCAACCATTTTCAGTAAGTGGTGTACCAATTGCTTGATTTCCAAACAACTTGAAGCGAAAGCAATACACAGAGTCCTTCTACCCTGAATATGGTAACCAGTTTTGATGAATTTCTTCCCCATTAATGAGTTTCCTCTTGTAATGCTGAGCAGAGAATTTTCTTTTATTTCCATCCTTAGGGAAGGGAAATTCAGGAACTTGTTTGGGTCCATGTTCCACGAGAATTTGCCTCACACTGTCATCACATCTGGGCCATGGTCCCAATATTATAACTTGTTTGTAACTTCCTCATCCTTTCTTCCTTCTACTTCATTTACTTCAATTTCTGCATGTGTCTCTGAAGGTGAATACATTTTCTCCACTTCCATATCAGTCTGATGCTGTGAGCTGCCTTCATCTAGAAGTAAGTTTCCATCATCTTGAGTTTCCAGACTGTTTTTTTGTGGATGTGAGCTACCCTCATCTCAAAGTAATATACTTTCATCTTGATGTTCCAGACTGCTTCCGTGCGGATGTGAGCTAACCTCCTCCTCTCCAAGTAAAATTCCTTCATCTGAATGCTGTGAATTGCTTCCATCTTTATTTGGATTGAAGAGAAGATATTTCAGGAAGGATCCCTGCTGTTTTGCACCTTTTCCTTCTCAGCCTTTCATTTACGATACTCAGCTCCTGAGGGTTTTCTTTTTCCTCTTTCTGCCATGGAGCATTTGAATATTGTTACGTACTCTGCTCCCAACTGCAAGCATTATAGCTTTAAGGATGGCTGACACACCACATGGTTGGCGATTTAAACCACATTGCAGCCATCCCAGCACATCTTTTCACTGCTTAAAGGTTCAGTGATTAGTAACATACACTCACTTACCTATTAAAACTGTTAGTTACAGCATTTACATGGAAACAAAATGACATTTTTCAACATTATAACCCGACACCGGTTGTTTGGAAAGTAATCCCCTTCCTCACGGTTACCCGCTTCGAGTGTGACGTCATCACTTTCATAGTCTATTAAGCATTAATGCTGTTACTTTTCTTTTATAGACCTTATTTATTACATGCAAACCAGTTATAACAAAGAAAAGTTCATAACTATACAGTCCAATAATAATGATAAGGTTTAATAATGCTTAAAGATACTCACATTTTGGATTTATAATGCTGAAAGACATTATTCTTTATGCTTTGGCATCAAGAAACACAATTTTCCACTGTATTAGCTTAATTCTTAACCATCTACCTGCGATGTGTGTTAAAATGATCATTTGACATGTATCAACTCGTGATATCTCTGCTCTACATGAATTTACGGCTATGCAACCTTGATGTTTATTCGAGTTAGGTGTCACTAGCATTGCAGCTCTTGCCGCTGGCGGATGTGTTTCATTGTGGCTGAGTTATTGCTTATCAAAATTACGGAGTGGGTCATCTTGACCCTACATCACAAATTGAAAAAATATTTTGCTAAAATATTATTTATTTTTGCAGTAAATAAAAGATTTGACATATTAGTAAATTCTCAGAAATATAGAGAAATTAATTATAATTCATATTCCCTCCGTACATGCACAGGAATTGAAATAATGACATCCTCATTATTTTATTTGTATTTTTTTTCATCTTTTTCATTTTTTGTTCATTTAATTTTTTTTATTTGATTTTTTTCCTCGAATTTGGTGCCCCATTTAACCTGGCATCCTAGGCGACCACCTAGTTTGCCTAAATGGACGGGCCGATTTATCAACATTTATCCAATGTATCCGATTTATCCAATTTATCAACATTTATCCAATGTTGATAAATTGGAAAGTGTTCAGAGAAAAGCCAGAAGAATGATTAAAGGATGAGAAAAGCTACCTTATAGTGATAGACCCAAAGAACTCAACGTATTCAGTTTAACGGGAGTGACTTGATTACAGTCTTTAAGGATCTACATGGGAAATAAATACTCAATAATGGGCACCTCAATCTACCAGAGAAAGATATAACTTGATTCAGTGCTTGGAATTTGAAGCTAGACAAACTCAGATTGAAAATAAAGTGTACATTTTTAACAGTCAGGTTAATTAACCATTGAAACCAGGGGTCATGGTGGATTCTCCATCTGGAGGATTATTTTAAATCAACATTGGATTTTTTTTTTCAAAAACTTATGTTCTATAATTATTTTGGGGAAGTTCTATGGCGTGTGTTTTTCAGGAGGTCAAGACTAGATGATCACAATGGTCCCTTCTGGCCTTGAAATCTATTATTTTTTCTGAGGATGCTGTGTGCAGAGGTGAAAGTAAGTCAGTACACCCCGGCACGGTGTACCGGCAAGAGCCGGTGCGCCGTACCGGGGTGGATAGGCTTCCCCAGGTGCAATTTAAAGGCCTGCAGCTCCCAGCAGCAGCTGGAGCCCCCGGCCCTTTAAATTGCTGCCAGAGCCCCGGGGTAGCGGCAGCGGGGCTGAGCCAGTGATTTAAAGGCCCGGGGTGGTAGTGGCGGCCGGAGCCCCATTCCCAGAGCCCTGCTGCCAGAGACCTGGAGAAGCGGCGGTGGGGCTCCGGGGACAATTCAAAGGGCCAAGGGTTCTGGCTGCCGCTACTGCCCCGGGCCCTTTAAACCACTGTCAGAGCCCCCAGCTGCCGCTGTTACCCTGGCGGGGGGAGGAGGAGAGGGGGAAGGAGGCACTTACCGGTAGAGGGTGGACCAGGGTTGACTCTGACCCCCCAGACCCACCCCTTCTGGGGGCCAGAACTGGCCCCAGCCCAGTCCCATACCGGTAAGTCCCTAGACTTAGTTTCACCCCTGGCTTTGTTCCAATTTTGCAACTGCAAACTAAATGTGAGGCTTAATCATAATGTTAGATGGATTGGAATCCAATATTTCCCAGGATGTGTAGTCACTGGGAGGAATTAAATAAGGCAGTCATCTAAATGTACATTAATGAGTTAGGCTTCAAACACTTAGCAGACTCTGGGGCCTGATCCTGCAATAGTGACATGCGTGATTGAAGTCATTCACAAGAGTAGTCCTATTCAATAGACAAAGTCACATGCATTGGTGTTCACAGGATCAAGCCTTACAGCTCTATTAATAACGTAGACCCACTAGAAAGGATTTGCAGAGGGCGGTTACTTGTAAAACATCATATTCCATAGCATAATGAATAAATATGAAATAATTTTGAACAGTGGAATATGGAATAGTTTCCCTCGGTTGATAAATCAGAAAGTAAACAAGATAATAGCCTTGAGGAGCACAAGTCTCTCTGATCTTTCTCAGCCTGTGCTGTTTGTATTCTTGTAAAACAGTCAATGGGAGACAGATGGAGTCTTAAAAATAAATAAAAAATCTGCTCCTAGGTATAGTGGCAAGTTTGCAGATTGTATAATAAATATTGATATTTTAAAATGGAATAATGAACAAATACTACGTGTTCTTGTTAGTTCATCAAAAACAGCTCAACTACCTCTCTCCCAGAGAAACAGAATTAGTATGATTTCTGCAAGCCTTCCTGAATACATGCCTTGGAGACAGTCAATACTAAGTAACTTAAATGATGTGTATAGTCTCAACCAATCCATCATGCAAATGCATAGGAGAAGCTGTCTGAACATTTCCAGGAGAGGTCTAATTCTACACT
Organism: Lepidochelys kempii; assembly: GCF_965140285.1. Taxonomy (NCBI): domain Eukaryota; kingdom Metazoa; phylum Chordata; order Testudines; family Cheloniidae; genus Lepidochelys; species Lepidochelys kempii. Next base: position 31,861,392 of record NC_136381.1, read on the forward strand.
CAGTTTGGACAAAGATGTCACTTACATGGAAAAATTCTCACAATGCCATATATCCACAGTAGAGCTATTGATCTGAAAAAGAGTGTTCTTCCAGTGTTCCGTTTTACTTGTCACTATTTTGTGTAATTCTATTTGAATATTTATACCCTGACTTAAAAAAAGCATGTAACGGGGAAATGAGAATGGAATTTTTAAATAATTTATGCAGTTTCTTCTATTCTTTGCTCACATAACAGCTGGGTTCAAAGAATTAAGGTTGTTTGTGTAACCCTAGTTTGACTCCTTTTGTCTATATACATTATTATACAGTCTTTAAATTACATACCATTTTTTCCATAGGACCCCTGCCTCATTAAGTGCACAGGATGGACCTGGTCTGGGGATGAATTAGGGTTGTTTAGCAAAGGAGGATACTGTGTGAAGGAATCCAGGCTTGTTTGTTACAAAAGCTGGAAGGAGTGTAGTGAATGAGACAGATGATTGCAGAAAGAGAAAGGATGGCTCATGGTTAAGACAGCTGAATGAGTCCTGAAGAACTTTCCTCACCTCCGCCACAGAATTCCTGTGTGATACTAGGCAAGTCATTTAATATCAAACTTTTCACAGGTGGTCACTAACTGGATGCTCCTCATTTTACGGCTGCCCACTTGATACCTTGAGCTCTGATTTGCAGATGTACTGAACATTCACAATTCCAGCTGAAGCCAATGGGAGCTGTGCTTTGACTATGTCAAGTCCTATATAATACTAAACACTCTGAAAAATCTGGTCTTAGACCTCTTGAATTGGGAACCCAAAACTAGCGGATGTTTTTTCACCTCTGTGCCTCATTTCCTCTCTTGTAAAATGGGAATAATACCAACTCCTCACCTCACATGGGCATTTAATGTTTGTGAAGCACTCAAATACTATAATGATGAGTGCTAAGGAAAGCCCATGAGGAAATTAATTATTCTGTCTTCAGAACAGTGTTTGAATAGTGGACAGTAAATAAGGCCGGGACCACACATTGACCAATGAGAAGAAAACAAAATATTGAATAGCTTGTCATTAATTGAGCACTGTCCATCCTGTGTGCTGAATGAGGCTGGGGTCCTGTGGAAAAAATAGTATGTGATCAGGCAATTAAAGACTGTATCATAATGGATATCCACAAAGGGGAGGGGGTAAATCAGGGTTGCATGGTCAGACTTAATTCTGACACTTCCTAGCTTCTGAGTGTTTGACTTTGCAAGCTTATTAATAAGGCTGGCTAGAAAGCAAGATTTTTGTTTTGTGAAAAACTTAGATGTTTCAACACTTCTTTTCTTTCCCTATTGAAACAAAAACTAGACCTTCCAACATTTTTCATGGGGCAGGGAGCCAGCAAGGAACTAAACGAGTGTCTCCCATCTCTCAGGTGAATGGCATAACCACTAGGCTTTTATCTCTGCTGGGTTCCCCCCCACCTTTCTCTCTGTCAGAGTGGTTTTGACAAGAAATTCCATCCTGCACTTGATAAATGGTATTGATGAATTAACAATTTTCCAGCAAAAAAAACAAAAACAACACTTTGAAAAGCCCCTGACCAGTTCTACTTAATGTTCTTTTAACATAGTTTTTTGTATGTAATTTCCTAGTTTTTTTAAAAAGGCAACTGAAAAAAACAAATTTCACCATCTGGCATCATACTGATGTCCATGTGGTTCATCAGTAGGATGGGAGCCTTCAGAACCACTGCTCAGGTCTCTACCACTTTAGCTAATGGAGTATTTGATAGAGGATAACAACTTGGTACTGCAATGTGGACCCTCACTAGAGGGGAGATAAGACACATTTTGTCAGGCTAGACTGTGCTTTGTTGTAATACACCTGCACAGGGGATTAAGAGCCTGTAGGGCTTGCCCCAATCTTGTTGATTAGCAGCTCCAGGTACTGGGAAAAAGAATAGCCTACACTTCAGATGCTCCCCACTGCAATCAAGGGGACAGGGAAGAGTGAGCAGAGTCATGGCTCTGTCCCTTTAGACACAAGCCAACAGTGGTGGCTGGACAAATAGGGGGGAGTATAATGTGTCTTTTTTAGCTTTGTACCAACTTATTCCCCACAGTACAACAGGGGTGCACCAGAGAAATCAAGCTGCAGCACAACATCACCTAGGTCTACCTTGAAACCAGCATGTATATGTTCCATCCCATACTCAGCACTGTTCCTAAAGGTAAAATCTAGCTCGAATTGGAAGTATCACTGGAAAATGTAGTCTTTCTGCTCCTCAGCTCTCTCTTGCTTGTATCCTTCATAATGTCTGTCTTTCCAGTGTATTTTATATATAGGCTTAGTCATAACAATGTATAGGCAAGCGTCAGAAGACCTTGTGCATTTCGCTCAACTTCACTGCTACAGGAACACGCTGTCAGCATCATTCACTTAAATCCTTGCCTAACATTCTGTTTACAAGAGAATGCTTGTGATATTGCCTGTCAGTTCTTATTACCTTTTGATCAACAGCTTCTCAGGAATGGCACTGCCAGAAGCAGTTGACTTTGACAATGTAAATGTGTGTAATGGAGTTCACTTATGTGTAAGTTAGTCATTTTGCAGCAGGCATAATAAATTATGTTAACTTTTATAGACAATTACAGCTGGGTGACCTCTAGGGCTATATGGTTTAAGTTAGATCGAAACAAATATAAACAACTTTGAGGGCCAGTGGTAACTTTTGAAATGTGGTGTCATGCAAGTCTCAAAAGAGATCAGATATGAAATCCTGAAACAGCAAATAGCCTAACAATTTAAAAATATAACACATACTCTTCATCTGTGCATCCACAGAGACTAACTCATGTTTGCCTCTCAAACCAAAAAATATAAATTCTTACTCTGTTTTGAATACATTTGACCTAACAAAGACTGAATATTGTTTGGTGGATCAGGCCAGGGGACACTTTCATTATGTGAATCTTCCAATTCTCTCTGAAGAATGCTGCTCATTCCCAAGAAGGCCTTTTTATCATTTTGTTCCTCCTTACGTAAGTTATTTTTATTTAGAGCTTTCTGTAAGTGTAAAAAATATGGCTAATCTTCAACAGACTAGTGATTAGAACAAAGCCACCTGAATAGGATTTTAGGTACCATCTACAAAGGGAAATGTATTGTGTCTAAGAACTATGTAATATGGTAATTTGATCTTGCTTGCTTAAATGACACATAATGTTACAGATATGCTCAGAACCATGTTAGACCTATGGAGTTTACACAGGCCCTTAACATACTACATTGAATAAGCCAAGTGTGTAAAGGTACCTATGGGCAAGGTTGCCTGTTTGCTTTCATTCTAAAAGATCTTTTTCTAGATGCTTACACTTCTGTTAAACTTTTACCTTCTGAAATATTCTGAAATTTTGGCCTAGAAGCCATTTTTTCTCAATTTTTGCTCAAAAAGATTTTGAACACAAAAACAATGGAGATACACATATTTTACCAGCCAGTATTTAAAAAACAAAAAGAGAACAAAAAATACTATTTGTAGGGACTCTAGTTCTTCAGCAGAAGGTGGAAAACACTTTAAATCTAGTACTGAAATAGCCCCTAGGTTAAAAGTGGCCCAGTGAAAAATCCATTTTGATTTTGCTGAGTTATAAGGGTTAAAATACTTTATACAATAACAGGTCTTTCTGACAAATGGTGGCTCAAACTCCCCATGGGCACCATGCATGCATCTGTCTAGGAACAAAGTGAAAATGATCATTCTCAATCTCCTTTTTTCCTTCTATTCATATATGTGTTAGAATAAGTTTAGGTTTAGAACCTGCTCCTCCATCATGATCTACTAGCACAGATCCCTGTAACAGTGAATGGCTTATTGAAAAAAGTGGGACTGCATGGGAACAAAGATCCATGATAGTGGAATCTCAAATCAGCACTGGGCCACTGGTATATAGGTGTATGTGGAATATGCTCTGTGAAAGGTCTGTGATATTTTTAGACATAATATGTAAAAATGTAAGTGCTCTTCAGTAGCCCTTACCTGAGTACAGTGTAAACATTTATTTTGGCAAGGACTACACAGAAGCACTTGCGCCATTGAGTGCACATAAGAAGATAAGAATGGCCGTACTGGGTCAGACCAAAGGTCCATCCAGCCCAATATCCTTTCTATTGACAGTGGCCAATGCCAGGTGCCCCAGAGGGAGTGAACCTAACAGGGAATGATCAAGTGATCTCTCTCCTGCCATCCATCTCCACCCTCTGACAAACAGAGCTAGGGACACCATTCCTTACCCATCCTGGCTAATAGCCATTAATGGACTTAACCTCCATGATTTTTTCCAGTTCTCTTTTAAACCCTGCTATAGTCCCAGCCTTCACAACCTCCTCAGGGAAGGAGTTCCACAGGTTGACTGTGCGCTGAGTGAAGAAGAACATCGTTTTATTTGTTTTAAACCTGCTACCCATTAATTTCATTTGGTGCCCCCTAGTTCGTATATTATGGGAACAAGTAAACAACATTTCCTTATTCACTTTCTCCACACCACTCATGATTTTATATACCTCTATCATATCCTCCCTTAGGCCGGTCTACACTACAAGTTTATGTTGGATTTAGCAGCATTAAATCCGAATTAACTGTGCACCCGTCCACACAATGAAGCCATTTTTTCGACATAAAGGGCTCTTAAAACCGATTTACGTACTCCCCAATGAGGAGATTAGCGCTGAAATCAGCATCGCCATTTCGAATTAGGGTTAGTGTGGATGCAATTCAAAGGCATTGGCCTCCGGGAGCTATCCCACAGTGCACCATTGTGACCGCTCTGGACAGCACTCTGAACTAGGATGCACTGGCCAGGTGTACAGGAACTTTTGAATCTCATTTCCTGTTTGGCCAGGCGAGCTCATCAGTACAGGTGACCTTACAGAGCTCATCAGCACAGGTAACCATGCAGTCCCAGAATCGAAAAAGAGCTCCAGCATGGACTGAACGGCAGGTACTGGATCTGATCACTGTATGGGGAGAGGAATCTGTGCTATCAGAACTACGTTCCAAAAGACGAAATGCCAAAACATTTCAAAAAATCTCAGAGGCCATGAGAGACAGAGGCTACATCAGGGACGCAACACAGTGCCGCGTGAAACTTAAGGAGCTCAGACAAGCATACCAGAAAACCAAAGAATCAAATGGACGCTCCAGGACAGAGCCCCAGACATGCCGCTTCTACGCTGAGCTGCATGCAATTCTAGGGGGGGCTGCCACCACTACCCCACCCCTCTGCATGGACTCCAATGATGGGGTACTTTCCACCATTCCTGAAGATTTTGCAGATGAGGAAGATGAGGAGGTGGACGACGAGCTTGGGGAGAGCACACAGCACACCGTTCTCCCCGACAGCCAGGATCTTTTTATCACCCTGACTGAAATACCCTCCCAACCCAACAAAGCCAGAGAAGGGACCTCTGGTGAGTGTATCTTTTAAAATATAATACATGTTATAAAAGCAAGCGGTTTTTTAATGATTAAGTAGCCCTGAGGACTTGCGATGCATTCAAGGCCAGTACTGCTACTGGAAAAGTCTATTAATGTGTCTGGGGATGGAGCGGAAATCCTCCAGGGACATCTCCAAGAAGCTCTCCCGGAGGTTCTCTAAAAGCCTTTGCAGAAGGTTTCTGGGGAGATCAGCCTTATTCCGTCCTTCATGGTAGGATACTTTAGCACGTGATGCTAATAGCAAGTAATCTGGTATCATTGCATGACAAAGCCTGGCAGCGTATGGTCCAGGTGTTTGCTGGCATTCAAGCAACATCCGTTCTTTATCTCTCTGTGCTGTCCTCAGGAGAGTGATATTGTTCATGGTAACCTGATTGAAATAGGGGAATTTAATTAAGGGGACATTCAGAGATGCCCGTTCCTACCGGGCTATTTGCCTTTGGCTGAAAAGAAATCCTCCCCGCAGTTAGCCACGCGGTTCGGGGGGGGACATTGGTGCTGAGCTGTTTGCGTTTGGCTATCAGGGATCTTTCCTGATATCGGCCAGGCGGTGGAGGGAGGGGTAAAGCGATCATCCCAGAGAATTGGATGGGGGGAGGGGGTTAGTTTGGTTTCTGCTGCTGCACATTAACAGGAAAACCACAGCACTTAATGGCCAACTCAATGGGATTTGCTTGGTTTGGGAAAGGAGGGCACTGCTGTTATGAAGGTTGCAGAAGCCAAAACACTACAGATCTGGGGACCTGCATGAAAAACCCCCTAAGCTTATTTTTACCAGCTTAGGTTAAAACTTCCCCAAGGTACAAACTATTTTACCTTTTTCCCTTGGACTTTGTTGCTGCCACCACCAAGCATCTAACAAATATATAACAGGGAAAGAGTCCACTTGGAAACGTCTTTCCCCCCAAAATCCTCACAAACCCTACACCCCCTTTTCTGGGGGATGAAGTGAGCTGTAGCTCACGAAAGCTTATGCTCAAATAAATTTGTTAGTCTCTAAGGTGCCACAAGTACTCCTTTTCAGAAGCAAAGATGAGACCTATTCCTTTACAGGTTAGTGTAGGTTGTATGAATAAGTGCTGCTGTGTACAGCTTAGCAGTTTAAGTTTTACTGCAGTCTTTTTAATCTAATCATTTTAAATCAAACACAACACACAACTGTGGGTGATCTCAAAACATATCAATAAAAATCTAGTTCTCAAAGCAAGGTTCCAACATGACCTGGGTACTTCTTAACTTCCCTTTATTTAAGTGATTTTTTTAAAGTCTTTCCCAAAGTTTAGCATAGTCCATAGGCTTTACATCCAAAATTAATAATCCAGAGGTTTTTTTGTCTCTTTCCTACAGGTAGGCCTGGCTATTTGGTTCTCTTTCATGACAGTTTCCCCCATCCCTCCTGTGAAGTAAGCTTCCTACAAGACTTAGGCATCCCCTTGTTCCAGAAAGTCCTCTTAAACTGCTCCATTTGGTTAGACTAGCCAGAACCCGCATGTTGAAAAGGGGATTAAGTAAAGTGCTCCTTAACTTTCTGGTATGTTGATATGATCTCCAGCTTCTTATTTTTCACGCATTGAGAACCAGGGTCACACCTTTCAATCATCTGACCAGAAGTAGCAATGTGCTCTTAAGTCAGTTTATTACTGAGCTAGTCAAACCAATGAGATTTTCTCTTTTTTTTTCAGGATAAGCTTCTTTTCTGTTTGTAAGCAGTATTGTCCTATAGGTAAATTGCCCTACTCATGAATTGTTGGCGTTTGAATGTGGATTCTGCTATTAACCCAATACTGAACAGGATAGACAATAGACCACCTTTCAATTTTAAACTAAGAAATAATAATACATATGCTTTGGGGTTGACAATTTTAATGAAATACATAGAAGCTTTAAAGTTTGGGATTTGTACTAAAACTATGACTGTCTGTGAACTAGCAATTTTCTTTTTTAACAAAGTATTCACTGTAGCTATCATGTTGCAGAAGGATGGTCCCAGGGTTAGGGCACTTGTCTGGTATTTGGAAGACCTGCCTTCAAGTCCCTGCTCTGTCACAGACTTTCTATATGACCTTGGGCAAGTCACTTAGTCTCACTGTACTTCAGTTTCCTATCTATAAAATGGGATAAAAGCACTTTCCAACCTCACAGGGGTATTTTGAAGCTAAAGATTATCAGGAATCTGATATTACAGTAATGGGGGTCATAAGTACCTAACCATGGCTTGTCAAATATTACTCAGGTGCTAACACAGCTACATAGCTTTTGGTTCAAGGAGACGACTTACATTACCTGGTAATATTATAAAATGTAAAAGTTCTTCAGATTTTCAGTTTTCAGATACTAGTTTAATGAGTATTCAGTGCGAAATAAAAGCCCGTGGGGCCTGCTTTTCCAGGGACTTGCACTTTTGTGGATTGATTTCCTTCTGTGCCAAGTGGATATAAAATGCTACCGCCTCAGGATGGCAGCATTTTATATTTACTTTACAGAGATGTAAGTGACTACACAAAGGGCAAGACAGTGAAGAACTAGGTTCTTGTACCCCTAGTCAGCCATGAAAGTGCAATTTACTAGTGTTTGGGGCAATGATGGTGCACACATCTCTCTCTAGTGGTTCACCCCAACATCTTTCTATCATAACCTGCTTCAGCAGAAGTGGCCTATGTGTTTGATGCTGAAGGATATCAGTATTTATCATACAAGCTGATCATTGTGGTGTCTGTCAGTTTGTGGACAAAGCTTCATTAGAAAATACAAGTATTCTTAAAACCTTCTCCTTCTAGGGTACTCTTTGTTCCCTGGTAGTGGCCCATCACCTCTTTATTTTTGAGAAGTTAGTCTACAAAAATCCAGTTTCCACGATTCAAACCACAAATGCAATTGTACATTTCAGTCTGTAAAGTAATTGTTCAGTCCTGCAGTCCTTATTCAGGTAATAGACTCATCAACTTCAGTCTGATTAAGTACTGTAGGATTGGTCCCTGTATCTTGTATCGAAAGAAGGATGGACTATTGCTAGTATTGTAGGTATTTTTAATCACTAAGTATTGTGATAGAAATGTGAGCCACAAAAAAATCTCTTTTCTTTCACTGTTACCTGGTGCCTATTGCATATTTGCAGGTACTTCTGCTATTGGTTACTGAATCCTCAGTTTTCTCTACTCTAACTTTAAAATAAAGGGTTGTATTTGTGAAGCTAGGCATTAGCAATGCCACAAACATTGGCACACAATTTATGCAAACAAATGCCAGATATGTGTATGCAAATCAGATATTTGCACATGGTAACTCAAGAACCAAGCTGGATTTTTACTCATGCAAATACCTGATTTCTGTGCCTCCAAATATCTAATTTCTGAACACATGTTGGTGTTTATAGCTTTGAAAATCTGGCCCTAAGTTTATATTGTTCTCACAGCCTGCATTCTGATACTTATACATTGTCTCATGTACTGTTTGGGCCCTACAAATCAACCTAGGCTGTACATTCCATCTTCTTGGAACTGTACAAATAGTACACAATACTTTATAATACCAGGAAAGGCGGGTTTTAAGAGTACATTATAAAGAACTGAAATACAGACAAAGATAGTGTCATGAACACAAGAGAAATAATCATTTTAACCTCCCTCCAGTAGTTGCTGTAATAGAATATAATGAACCAAAAGCTCTCTTCCACTAACTCCTTTTCTGAGAATTTTACAGAATGAACCATTTTTTGCAAAAGAGATAAGTGCTGAGTGTTTTGTGTTCACATGATGTTTCAGAGCTTTGAAACAGAAACTTTCTCTGAACATTGCCTTTTAACTTTTGAAAAGATTTTGGTTTAATTAAAATATATATCATTATTCTAGTAACTTTACTAGAATTTTTATTGAGAAATTTTTTAAAGGAAACCATTTTTGAATGTATAAACTACCAAGCTGTGTGCAGTGTTTTGGCTATAAATACTGCTTTAGGATTTGCTGCAGTTAGTTCTTGCTTGACTGACCTTGATGGCTGGACAATTACTTCAAATGGTGTAAAACTGCTTGAAAAAAAATGCCATTTGTGACAGACATTTAGACAGAAACACTAACTGAAAGTGTCATGTATGGACTTCCAACATACTGCCAAGTGTCACCATTAGTTAAAGCACACTGACAATGAACTAGACTCAGTCTGTGGGCCAGATCCTGGGGTCAGGATGATCGTCAGTGCAGGACAGGCTTGTATGTTCAAATGTGACATACCACTACTGCCTCTCTGCAAGGCTCCCCCCGAGAATCATAGAGTCATAGAATATCAGGGTTGGAAGGGATCTCAGGAAGTCATCTAGTCCAACCCCCTGCTCAAAACAGGACCAATCCCCAACTAAATCATCTCAGCCAAGTCTTTGTCAAGCCTGACCTTAAGAACCTCAAAGGAAGGAGATTCCACCACCTCCCTAGGTAACACATTCCAGTGCTTCACCACCCTCCTAGGGAAAAAGTTTTTCCTAATATCCAACCTAAACCTCCCCCACTGCAACTTGAGACCATTACTGGTTGTTCTGTCAAGATTAGAAGTGTTAGAGCAACCTAATTCCTGGCTGTTTTCAGTGGGTAGCATAGACTAGAGGAATCCTCAAGGTGATCTAACTGTTTGTAAAAAGACCAGCTATGTACAGAGGCAATACTGGATCAGGAACATACAAAGGTAATTTTAAGTCATCAGAACATAAAAATGGCCATACTGGGTCAGACCAAAAGTCCACCCAACCCAGTGCTTTGTCTACCGACAGTGGCCAATGCCAGGTGCCCCAGAGGGAGTGAACCTAACAGGGAATGATCAAGTGATCTCTCTCCTGCAATCCATCTCCACCCTCTGACAAACAGAGGCTAGGGACACCATTAATGGACTTAAACCATTAATGGACTTAACCTCCATGAATTTTTCCAGTTCTCTTTTAAACCCTGTTATAGTCCCAGCCTTCTCAACCTCCTCAGGTAAGGAGTTCCACAGGTTGACTGTGCACTGAGTGAAGAAGAACATCCTTTTATTTGTTTTAAACCTGCTACCCATTAATTTCATTTGGTGCCCCCTAGTGCTTATATTATTATATAACTTTTCCTTATTCACTTTCTTCACACCATGATTTTATATACCTCTATCATATCCCCCCCCTTAGTCTCCTCTTTTCCAAGCTAAAAGGTCCTAATCTCTCCTCATATGGGACCCGTTCCAAACCCCTAATCATTTTAGTTGCCCTTTTCTGAACCTTTTCTAATGCCAGTATATATTTTTTGAGATGAGGGGACCACATCTGTACGCAGTATTCAAGATGTGGGCGTACCATGGATTTATATAAGGGCAATAAGATATTCTCTGTCTTATTCTCTATCCCTTTTTCAATGATTCCTAACATCCCGTTTGCTTTTTTGACTGCTGCTGAACACTGTGTGGATATCTTCAGAGAACTATCCACGATGACTCCAAGATCTTCCTCCTGATTAGTTGTAGCTAAATTAGCTCCCATCATATTATACATATAGTTGGGGTTATTTTTTCCAATGTGCATTACTTTACATTTATCCACATTAAATTTCATTTGCCATTTTGTTGCCCAGTCACTTAGTTTTGTGAGATCTTTTTGAAGTTCTTCACAGTCTGCTTTGATCTTAACTATCTTCAGCAGTTTAGTATCATCTGCAAACTTTGCCACCTCACTGTTTACCCCTTTCTCCAGATCATTTATGAATAAGTTGAATAGGATTGGTCCTGGGACTGACCCTTGGGGAACACCGCTAGTTACCCCCTCCATTCTGAAAATTTACCATTTAGTCCTACCCTTTGTTCCCTGTCTTTTAACCAGTTCTCAATCCATGAAAGGATCTTCCCTCTTATCCCATGACAACTTAATTTACGTAAGAGCCTTTGGTGAGGGACCTTGTCAAAGGCTTTCTGGAAATCTAAGTACATGATGTCCACTGAATCCCCCTTGTCCACACGTTTGTTGACTCCCTCAAAGAACTCTAATATATTAGTCAGATATGTTCTCCCTTTACAGAAACCATGTTGACTTTTGCGTAACAATTTATGTTTTTCTATGTGTCTGACAATTTTATTCTTTACTATTGTTTCAACTAATTTGCCCGGTACCGACATTAGACTTAACGGTCTGTAATTGCCAGGATCACCTCTAGACCCCTTCTTAAATATTGGTGTTACATTAGCTATCTTCCAGTCACTGGGTACAGTAACTGATTTAAAAGACAGGTTACAAACCATAGTTAATAGTTCGGCAAGTTCACATTTGAGTTCTTTCAGAACTCTTGGGTGAATGCCATCTGATCCCCGTGACTTGTTACTGTTAAGTTTCTCAATTAATTACAAAACCTCCTCTAGTGACACTTCAGTCTGTGACAATTCCTCAGATCTGTCACCTACAAAAGATGGCTCAGGTTTGGGAAGCTCCCTAACATCCTCAGCCATGAAGACTGAAGCAAAGAATTCATTTAGTTTCTCTGGGATGACTTTATCATCTTTAAGAGTTCCTTTTGTATCTCGATTGTCCAGGGGCCCCACTGGTTGTTTAGCAGGCTTCCTGCTTCTGATGTACTTAAAAAACATTTTGTTATTACCTTTTGAGTTTTTGGCTAGCTGTTCTTCAAACTCCTTTTTCACTTTTCTTATTACATTTTTACTTTTAATTTATGCTCCTTTCTATTTACCTCACTAGGATTTGACTTCCACTTTTTAAAAGATGCCTTTTTATCTCTCACTGCTTCTTTTACAATGTTGTTAAGCCATAGTGGTTCTTTTTTTAGTTCTTTTACTGTGTTTTTTTAATTTGGGGTACACATTTAAGTTGAGCCTCTATTATGGTGTCTTTGAAAAATGTCCATGGAACTTGCAGGGATTTTACTCTAGTCACTGTACCTTTTAATTTCTGTTTAACTAACCTCCTCATTTTTACATAGTTCCCCTTTCTGAAATTAAATGCTACAGTGTTGGGCTGTTGACATGTTCTTCCCACCACAGGAATGTTAAATGTTATTATATTATGGTCACTATTTCCAAGTGGTCCTGTTATAATTACCTCTTGGACCAGATCCTGTGCTCCACTCAGGACTAGATCAAGAGTTGCCTCTCCCCTTGTGGGTTCCTGTACCAGCTGCTCCAAGAAGCAGCATTTAAAGTATCTTTCTCCATATGCACGCACACACTTCTCTGACCTGCCCTCTCAGCCAGATCTGGCAAGTTTTTTCCAGAGCACAACTTAGAACGTTAGCAAGAAGCCTATGCATTTGCACACTCACTATGAACAACTATGTCCAAGTTTGGTGATCACTGTATAAAAAGGATTTAGAGAAATTGGAAAGAATCCAGATGTGAGTGATAAGGATGATCAAAAGGATAGAATGAAAGACATATGAGCAAAGGATGAAGAAACTGGGTATGTTTAATTTGGAAAAGAGGAGATTAAGGGGGGGACATGATAGCTGTCTTCAAATACTAGAAAGGCTGCCATAAAAAAGATGGAGAAAAATTGTTCTTTCTTGCCACAGAGGGCAGGACAAAAGTCAATGGTTCAAACTACAGCATGGCAGATTTAGATTAAATCTCAGGACAAACTTTCTAGGCCATGTCTACACTATAAAGTTAAGTCAACTTTATGTAAGTCAACATGAAGCCTCCAATTTAAGCAAGTCGATCTTGCGTGTTCACGCTACGCTCATTGTGTCAGTGGAATGCATCCTCACTAGCAGGGCTTGAATTGACACATGGAGCATTGCACTCTGGGTAGGAGAATGTGGAACTGGGTAATGTAGAACTACAGCATCCAGCTGCTTTTCTTGAACCTCAACCAGATGCCTCAACATGTCTGATTGCTCCTTCATAATATGCAGCATCTCTTCCTGCATGGCACGCTTGTTTTCCCTGCATGCTCTCCTGTACTTCCTGTCCATGTGCAGATTATCAGACAGTGTAATGCTCCATGCTTTGATCTCCGTTTTGTCACTCTCAGAGGTGCATGTTAACTCACTGAACATTCCTCCCGAGTCTTCTTTTTCCGCCTTCTAATCTGGAAAAGTCTCTGTCCCAGTGTGGAGGATATACCGACGGACAAAATTTCAGCTGCATGGAACGCAAAGCACAAGGGCAGCATTAATGGTGCATACATTGTTTCTGGTGCAAGGTTAATTTTTTTAATAAAAAAAAACACCCCTCAATACACTTCCCTGCAAGCCACAATGTAATCACAACCACTGGCTATTATTGCAAGAGTCGGTTTGCTGCTCCAGCCATGGTGAGTGGGGCCACAAGGCATGGGCGAGAGGTCTTGTGCTGCTGCTTTTGTGAAGACATCCTTAGGATCACAGGTTGGAACTCGAGAAAATCCCCCTTTTCCCTAGTAACCTGGATGGTGCTTGAGGACAGGCACCAGTGTAAAGCCCGCAAATAGTTCATTTTTTACAAAAGCAGCACTGGGTCAGAAGGGAAGGGAGACAACAGGAAGCTGCCACCTCCCCCTTTTTTCCCCAATGCTGGCTTGCCATACACGGTGATCTCTTCCAACCACAACCATGGCACATTTGGGAAAACGTGGTTGTGTGACCCATATTTCACCAAACAGGCAGGGAGATTACTTGTTGAATTGTTTGTGGCTTAAGGGCTAGCATTGAAATCTTTTCCCCGGGTGACCCTATGCAATATCACTCTCTTGAGGGTAACAGAGACAGCAAGGGAGCAGATGCTGCAAGTGTCTGGGTACAGACCTGGTCCTTATTCTGCAATGTGGTGTGCTGCAATGATGCCAGCAGAGGTAATACTGGAGTGGCGCGGGAAAGTGTCCTAGCATGGTGGACAAAATAAGGCAGCCTTTCCCAGAAACCTTCTGCAAAGGATTGCAAAGTAGCTCCAGGAAAGCTTCCTAGAGATCTCCATGGAGGAGTCCCGGGCCATCCCCATGCACATAAGCAGTCTTTTTCAGAGAGCACCCTCTTTTTTGTTCAGATTAAACATAAAAAATAACAGCATTTAGCCCCTACAGTTTGATTGGAAATGTGTACTCAACAAAGGCGCCTTCATGAACCATCATGTTCCACCGCCAACTAGTCCTGTGAAGGAATGGGCTCCAGGGTTAAAAATAGTTCTTGGCTGTCAGGAAGAATGGATTCTCCACTTGCCTGCCTCACATTATTCTCCTCCTCCTCCCCTTCCTCATTAACAATGTCCTCCTTGTTGTTGCTGGAGGTTGCCCGGGGCTCCTGGGAGGTATCCATGGAGCGTTTTGGGGTAGTGGTGGGAATGCCACCAAGCATCACATGCAGCTCCTCATAAAAGCGGCATGTCTGTGGGGCAGAATCAGAATGACTGTTTGCCTCCCTTGTCTTCTGGTACGCTTGCCGAAGCTCCTTTATTTTCACGAAGCACTGCTGTGTATCCCTGTAGTAGCCCTTCTCCCACATGACGCTTGAGATCTTGGCATAGATATCAGCGTTTCTTCTGCTGTATTGTAGCTCTGCCTGCACAGACTCTTCTCCCCACACAGCAATAAGATCAACCACCTCCTGTGTACTCCCTGCTGGAATGTGTTTGCGGCCTTGAGTCTCCATGATCAGCTGTGCAGGTGAGCTCTCCACACTGATCAAATTCAAAAAATTCCCAAAATTTCAAAAGTTCCCAGTGCTTTAACAGGGGAGTGGCTGTTTCCTGTGTACCTTGCTGACATTCAGTGGAGTTGAAAGTGCTCTCCAGAGCAGTCACAGCAGAGTACTGTGGGGCACCTCCTGGAGGCCAATTCATTCGAATTACACAACACAGTGTCTACACTATCCCAATGTCAACCCGTGGATGTCGAATCAAGAGCTGTGCCTCTTGTAGAGATGGAGTACAGAAGTCAACTTTACAGGCCATTTAGGTCAACAGAAGGGACTCGGTAGTGTAGACACATACATTAGTAGATTGACTTAATACAGGTTATATCGACCTAAGTTTGTTGTGTATATGAGGCCTAACTGTAAGAACAGTAGGACAATGGAACCAACTTCCTAGGGAAGTCATGGAATCTCCTTTGCTCCAGGTTTTCAAAAAGTGGCTGGATAGCCATTTGTCTCGGATAGTTTAGACACAACAAATTCTGCATCTTGGCAGGGGGTTAGACTAGATGACACCTGTGGTCCCTTCTAGCCCGGTGGTTCTTCCCAACTTGAGTAAATTGACATGTACTAGCTCTTCCCAAATTAGGCTGCTAAAAATAGCAATGTGGCCAGGAGATAGCGCAGGTGGCAGCTCTGGGCTGGCTGCCTGAGTACGAACCCACCCAGTGTGTGTACTCTGGTGGCTATCCAGAGCCACCACATACAATCACCGCTACGCTGATCTTTTTAGTGACATTCATGATATTTACAACCATCTGAGGGAAGAATGTGGTTCGCTAGATGTGAAATGTTGGACTATTAACCAAACCATCTCTCTGTAGGAACTTCTCAATGAGCTATTAACAAACAGGCCAAAATCCCAGTGTTTCCTCCATCCTTACTCAGAGCCAGATCATGCCTTGCCCCTTGACAGGTGAAGAAGTTTTAAGGTTCAAAGAGCTGTTCCCCATCATGCTCATGCATACAGTACAGGCACAATTGCAATCCCCTGAGCACAATGACTGTTCCTGGCTAAAAACACCAGCCACCCAAAGAGGGCATAAAGATGTGAGGAGGATTCAAAGGCCCTGCTTCCTCTGCACTGACGAGGAAAGCTCTGCAGTCCTGCAGGATGCTCTTTACCTGGTAAAAGCACAGTGCTCTGGTTACACTCCACAAAAGCTTAAGAGGCATAATGCCTTCTTGAACTGCCAATTTGGCAGCACCCTTCCACACAGCTCTCACTATAAGATCATGACGTCAAGTTACTCAGATACTGTAGTGATGAGTGCCAGGATCAAAACCTAGAGAGAATGCACAACTGAGCTCTCAGGTCTTCCTCACTGAAGTAGAGACTTCAGTATTTGGCGTTCTCCAATATGGAATATGAAACTTAACCGTTTAGCTTGGGAAACGTTAATAAAAGCAAACCACCACCACCACCCCACTCCCCCCACACACACACACACATACACAATTCACATACAATATATTTAAAATTTTGCAGGTAGTGAAGCACTACTGAGGTAGGGATGGCAACTGTGCCAAAGATATTACACCTGCATAAGCCAGAGATGCTACACTCTTTGTGAGTCTGTAATGTACCTTGTCTCCAGTTCCAGCTTCCGAATCCATCTGGGAAAGGATTCATCACTCATAGCACTAACAGCCCTCTTTTATGTTCAGGGAATGCATGCGGAACCAGCAAGTCTGCTTCTTCTGCTTGTATGGTAAGAGGCTCTGTCATGGGGGTGCAGGTACCCCATGCTAGTCCAGCAACCAAAGGGTTAATACAGGCATTGCCAGCCACTGCTGATTGGCAGGCTTGGAGGATAAAAGGGCTAGGAAGCAGAGGTGCAGGCAGCTAACAGAGGACTGAGCAAACAGGAGGACAAAAGAACTCCTTTAGCAGACTGCTAAAGAGCCACCCAGGGACAACACCCCAGGAAAGGGCAAACAGGCCAACAGAAGGAAGAGCCTATAGAGGGCTGAGGGAAGGTAGGAAGGAGCTCAGGGCACTGTCAGAGTCAGCAAATCCTGACTTTCCGTGTCTAGCTTGAGGGCCCTGAGCTGGAACCCAGTGGAGTGTGTGGGCCTGTGTTCTCCTACTAATCCACCCGATGGAACTGAAAACAGAGAGGGTTTCCAGATTCTTGGACACTAGCGTTGAGGCTGACAGCCTCACTGAGCTGAGTGAGCTGCAGCCTTGCCCCTCCCATTTGGACGTAGGGGGGCACCTTTGCACTGATGTGCCATCTTACAGGCTCCCTGTGTTCTTTCTCCACCCTATTCCCTCATGCTCCCACCCTAGGGTAGCCAACTTTCACTGTGTGTGACAATGACTGGCACAATGGAGTGAGGTAAGGATGAAATTATGGCTTTTGAATCTGACTCCTGGAGTTCTGATCGAACTTTTCATTTTCTTTCTATCTTTGTTGTTTCACATCTTTAACATGTCAAAAGCATCCTCAACCTTTGCAAAAGACTGAGGAGGAACAGAATGAAATTCAAGGGGGGGAAATTTCAGCCACTATTCTGTGCAACTGTTTTATGTGTTAAATTTTGGATCATGTCCTGTGGAAAGAAGTGGTGCTTTGATATAGCATTTTTTTTGTGATTTCTTACTTCAGAGGCCAATTTGTCACTTGTGGTTTATCTGTTCATTCATCTTTGCCTTTTTTTTTCTTCCTGATGGAAATATTAAACCACCAAATAGAAAAGCCACTAAGGATTTTCTTGGAAAGATGGGTTGTATTTTAATATGCTTGATTTGCTTTTTAATTTGAAAGTTTGCAATTGCATAAACTGTTTAACCTGAGCATCTGCAATGATAGTTCAGATCTTTAAAAAGAAAGAAGGAAAGAAAACATGTCTCACATTCTTCTGGTTGCTAGAAAAAACATTAAACATGAAAAAAAAATCTCTTTACAATGACAGGATATACGGCAGATTAATGATTGTTATTTGAATCTACATTTTAGTTCATTTTGCTTCAAGACATAAGTTAATAGGCTATTGATGGTATTCAAACTGAAAAGAACGTGCTCTGTAAACAAAGACTATGTAAACTTTGATAGGTCATCTTGCCAACTGATCTTATACCTTCAGAATGTGAGGTTAGTTCCAAGGGAGATTTCATAGAAAGGGGACTTTATTTTTCACTTATAAAATTACATGCTGTCACGTTCTGGGGTGCATTCCAGACCAGTGAGGAGTTGTGTCATTGCCTGCTCTACAACCCTGGGTGCATTAAAAGCTCTGCTGCGGTAGATCACACTGTGGACACTGACAGCCAGCAGACAAGCATGCAGTATCCTGAGGGTCTGTATGCCATGCAGCCCTGGTTCAGCACTCTGACCCTGTCAGACTGCCTACAACATAACAGCCCCATTGTAGTCTCTTATCAGCTATGTAACTCTATAACCCAGGATTACAGAGCAGTGGTGACCTCAATACACTCCCAGGACCAAATTTCCCCCAAGCCCTCTGCCCTGGAGTGTCTAGCTCCTTCCTGGAACAATGAGAGAAATAATGAGGCTTGTTTTCACCTTTAAAGAAACCAAAGCACAGCTTAAACAATGAGGAGTCCTTGTGACACCTTAGAGACTAATAAATTTATTTGGGCATAAGCTTTCGTGGGCTAAAACCCACTTCATCACGAAAGCTTAAGTCCAAATAAATGTGTTAGTCTCTAAGGTGCCACAAGGACTCCTTGTTGTTTTTGCTGATACAAACTAACATAGTTACCACTCCGAAACAAAGCACAGGTTATCACTTAGAATCATAGAATCATAGAATATCAGGGTTGGAAGGGACCTCAGGAGGTCATCTAGTCCAACCCCCTGCTCAAAAGCAGGACCAATCCCCAATTAAATCATCCCAGCCAGGGCTTTGTCAAGCCTGACCTTAAAAACCTCTAAGGAAGGAGATTCTACCACCTCCCTAGGTAACGCATTCCAGTGTTTCACTACCCTCCTAGTGAAAAAGTTTTTCCTAATATCCAACCTAAACCTCCCCCACTGCAATTTGAGACCATTACTCCTTGTCCTGTCCTCTTCTACCACTGAGAATAGTCTAGAACCATCTTCTCTGGAACCACCTCTCAGGTAGTTGAAAGCAGCTATCAAATCCCCCCTCATTCTTCTCTTCTGCAGACTAAACAATCCCAGTTCCCTCAGCCTCTCCTCATAAGTTCTGTGTTCCAGACCCCTAATCATTTTTGTTGCCCTCCGCTGGACTCTCTCCAATTTATCCACCTCTTTCTTGTAGTGTGGGGCCCAAAACTGGACACAGTACTCCAGATGAGGTCTCACCAATGTCGAATAGAGGGGGATGATCACATCCCTCGATCTGCTCGCTATGCCCCTACTTATACATCCCAAAATGCCATTGGCCTTCTTGGCAACAAGGGCACACTGCTGACTCATATCCAGCTTCTCGTCCACTGTCACCCCTAGGTTCTTTTCCGCAGAACTGCTGCCTAGCCATTCGGTCCCTAGTCTGTAGCTGTGCATTGGGTTCTTCCGTCCTAAGTGCAGGACCCTGCACTTGTCCTTGTTGAACCTCATCATATTTCTTTTGGCCCAATCCTCCAATTTGTCTAGGTTCCTCTGTATCCTATCACTGCCCTCCAGCATATCTACCACTCCTCCCAGTTTAATATCATCCGCAAATTTGCTGAGAGTGCAATCCACACCATCCTCCAGATCATTTATGAAGATATTGAACAAAACCGGCCCCAGGACCAACCCCTGGGGCACTCCACGTGACACCGGCTGCCAACTAGACATGGAGCCATTGATCACTACCCGTTGAGCCTGACAATCTAGCCAACTTTCTACCCACCTTATAGTGCATTCATCCAGCCCAAAGTTCTTTAACTTGCTGACAAGAATACTGTGGGAGACCGTGTCAAAAGCTTTGCTAAAGTCAAGAAACAATACCTCCACTGCTTTCCCTTCATCCACAGAACCAGTACTCTCATCATAGAAGGCGATTAGATTAGTCAGGCATGACCTTCCCTTGGTGAATCCATGTTGACTGTTCCTGATCACTTTCCTCTCATGTAAGTGCTTCAGGATTGATTCTTTGAGGACCTGCTCCATGATTTTTCCGGGGACTGAGGTGAGGCTGACTGGCCTGTAGTTCCCAGGATCCTCCTCCTTCCCTTTTTTAAAGATTGGCACTACATTAGCCTTTTTCCAGTCATCTGGGACTTCCCCCGTTCGCCACGAGTTTTCAAAGATAATGGCCAATGGCTCTGCAATCACAGCCGCCAATTCCTTTAGCACTCTCGGATGCAACTTGTCCGGCCCCATGGACTTATGTACGTCCAGCTGTTCTAAATAGTCCCTAACCACCTCTTTCTCCACAGAGGGCTGGCCATCTATTCCCCATGTTGTGATGCCCAGCGCAGCAGTCTGGGAGCTGACCTTGTTCGTGAAGACAGAGGCAAAAAAAGCATTGAGTACATTAGCTTTTTCCACATCCTCTGTCACTAGGTTGCCTCCATCATTCATTAAGGGGCCCACACTTTCCTTGGCTTTCTTCTGGAGTTTTACTGGAGTTAGCAATCACTTTGATTCAAACACAGTACTGGCTTGGTTTAGATGAAAAGTAAAACAAGTTTATTAACAAAAGGGAAGAGGATTTTAAGTTCAAGTATAAAGAATAGTGTAAGAAATGGTTACCAGCAAATAAAAGTGAAAAAACAATTTTAGAGGCTAAGGCTTAACGTAATAAGCTGCAGCCTTTGTTCAAGGCAGCTTTCTTACCAGTCTACCTTGCAGGAAGAGGGCTGACCTACTGCTCTAGTCTGAATCTCCCACAAAAGCCAAAGTGCTTGATTCCATCATTGTCTTAGGTGAAACATAACTTGGGGTTTTCTGCCCCTCTCTTTATAGTCCAGGGAACCTTTGAAACCAATTCTTCTGAAGGTTATCCCCAGAGTAAAGTTCATTCAAGCTGTGAGGAAGGCGACATAGTCTCCTGGTGAAGTAAGTTTCATGCTGGTTTCTCCGCATGCTGGTTTCTTCACTTGCTGGTGTTCACTGGAACACAAATTGATGTGTTTCCTGAAATCTCCTCCCCCTGACATGATGCTCAGTAGTTTTCTCCCTGTTGGCTTGATGGTCCTACTTACCTTCTATGTACATTGCATTCCCATTGTCTCTTCATGTATCATGAATGTACCTTCCGGGTGGCATAACCATATTCCTTTTTCTAGGGTGGAGTAACTTCAGCCCTGCCTGGCAGACACATTTTGATCATATAATTCCCAATATTGTAATTTTGAATTTGTTCTTCATACATACACCACACAATAATATTACTATGGTATTAGCTTTTTATTGATATCTTACTTGACACTTTTTAGACAAAGGTTATGATATTAGTGAGTTGGGGTACAGCTGAAACTCACTACTACATACCAATAAACACCTTGCCATCTTGCATTGAGATGCCATGAGGGTCACACATGCATTTATGATGTTTTCCCATCCATTAAATTATTATCCTAACACATAAGCTAATTAACTGTTTGTTTACGTTTGTCCTTTTTTTGGCAAGGAATGTAACAAAATCACAATACATAAGACAAGACTGTTATTCTTGTTAATACAAGCCAAGTTCTGTAGGTGAGGACACTGTGTATTTACAGAACATATTATTCTCCCTGTTGCAATTAGTACAAAATAATAGGTCTGTGAAACTATTTGTGCTGTGAACTATTGGTAACTAAGTTTGATCAGTTAAAACCTGAGGGGTAAGACTCCCCATTTCCCTTCAACAGGACCATTTGTAATGTGAGTTGCTACTGAGTATGAGCCAGGGTATCAAAATCTCAGGCATAGTGACCATCTATTTCTTTTAAACAAGCGCTTCTATTTCAAATTAATATAATCCACCAGTGAAAATAACATTTCTGTTTCAAGGCAGATAGGAGCAAAAGAATGACTTGTGCCATAAGTAAATGCAAAATGCTGTGAATATTCGGAAGAATTTCCTAGTGATGTCTAATGTAGACTCTGGAATCACCATTTTAGGAAACAGATATAACCACGTCATGTCAGTCGTAATTTATGCTGCCTCAACTCTCCTGTATTCTCGTTTCTTTTGTATTTGTCACCCTCTCTTAATATTTATGTAAGAAAATAATTTGTTCTGTCAACAATTTTTTTGCTATATTTTGGTTCCAAGTAACTAAAGTAATAGTATGTGTGAGCTTCCTTTTCTGCCCTCTGAAATTTCTTGAGAGATCTTTGTTCAGATTAAATCATATGGAAAAGACCTTATTATCATATCACCCTCAGTAAGTTCCCAATTCAGTAAGTCACCCCTATTCAACAAAACACTTGAGCACATTTCAAGGAATTCAAGCATATGCTTAAGTACTTTGCTGAATCAGGGCCTAAATGTACTAGGGACTTGGGTACAAAACCTAGGGATTATACCGATGAGAGACAAACATGGAAGGGATGTTGCACAGGGATCTTGCTTTCCCCATGGAAATTGGTATCAGATATCTCTATGACAATGTTTCCCTGCTTTCCCTACATCTGGGAAACCACATGAGGGAATAGAGGAGGAATGGGTGGGTTGGGGTGGAGCTATGGGACATGCACCATCTTCCCCTCCCGCCCCCACGCAAGTATTCAGGTAACAAATTATGGAACAAATATTTTGTGGAGCACACTTTAAATACTTCATGATCAGAAGATTGCGGTCTGGCATCTCTATTTGGGCAGAGTTACGATAGTCTGGCTACTTTTCTTGATTGACTTTCTAACCATTGAGGCTTTTTTAGCTTTAAAATTCTTGCAAGGTTATATACACTCAAACACTGATATGTTACTGCAACTTTAACTTCACCTTAACAATGATTTTGGGCTGAAGTATGGAGTGAAGTATGGTTACCAGTATTGACAGAAGCCAAAAGTTATGAGACTCCATCCTTACGAGAGGAGTGTGAGTTAAGATTTAGTACATTAGTATATTCTCATGTCCTAGATGTTGATACACGGAGTGTAGGCTAGGAACCAATGTTAGCTAAATTCAGCTGTGTGGGATTTTTTTATAACACAGGCTGAAAACCTTGTAAGCTATCAGGCAGCCAAGCAGCTGCAGTTTTCACTTTCAGAGAGTGGCTTGAATGTGTTTGGAGTATCTTTACATTTAATCTTAAACCTTCTGAAAAAAAGAGTGAACTGGGAACTGTTCATTACACTGGATGCTACATGTCACAGCTGGTGTTGACAATAGAGGGGATTCAATAATATATACACTGAACATGAACTTTAAAATAGTTGCAGGATGGGAACTTACCAACAAGCAAAAAAATGTAAAGATCACTCATCTAGCCCAGGGGTCAGAAAGCATAAAAGCTTTACCAATTTGTCATTCTGTAGTCTTTCAACTTATTTAATGCAAGTGAGCTGAAATATAGTGCAAAGTTATCTTGTTGAAATCATGCTCAAAATATTTTACAAAAATAAAATCGTATTAGTGAAAAATATGGTATGTCTATGCAGAAACTTGTGCCAGCAGTGAATTGGACCCAATAAGTTAAACAGAAAAATTAGTTTGGATTTTTTTTCAGCAGACATCTGCCAAGACTATGGCAGAGCCTAAGATACCCTGCTATTACAAGACATCCTATACTGGGCAGTGAGCTCTATAAATTCTGCCTACCTACACTGCCAAGGGGCTTGGGAAGGGTGAAGAGTGTTGCTCTTATCCTATTGATTTGTTTTCTGTCTGTGTTTGTGGGATTCTGATAGTTTAAAATTACATACATTTTTGGCCTGCCTACGTGGTTTTCATTGCTACTTGTTTAGTACCACCTGTTGGCTGTTACATACCATCTGCTTAGTTGCCAGCCAAAAGTTTAAAAAAAAAAAAAAAAAAAAAAAAGGATTGCCTTCACTATTCCAGCTATATATTTTTGTTTATATAAGTATTGACTACAGATGCTCAAAAACCATTTTTAAAGTATTGAAATATTGTGAAAATTTCAAAACCCATTTCATTCCGCTAGTTTTCAAAATGACTGACTTTTATTGTTGAAATTTTCCATGGAAAATGTGTATCATTTTCCCCCGTTTTTGAAAATTGCCTTTTTTTTTTAAAGCAAAATGTGTGTTCCAAAGTTCAATGCTTTCTTTTATGATAAATCCTACCCAAGTGCCTGTTAGGGGGCTTATTCCTTCACCCACTTACTTCCCTGGTCCTTCTCACATGAACATAGAGCAACAATACCCGAAGTCCAAAGGTGCAAACAATTCGATGTTTATTGGGGTGAACTTCCAGCAAGCATGATTCCAGTTTCCTTCCTTAGTATCCTCCTTCCCAGCTCTGACACCACAGAGCCTTACACCTGTGTCCCTGTTCCCATTCCTACCCTTAGCCAAACATGATTCCAACTTCCTTACTCCCATTCCCTGTTCCCATTTCCCCCTTTAGCAAAACATGATTCCAATTTTCTTACCCCCATTCCCTGTTCCCATCTCCCCCTTTAGCAAAACATGATTCCAATTTTCTTACCCCCATTCCCTGTTCCCATCTCACACACCCACATGCCCACCCCCACCCACACCCAGTCACTTCCTCATTGACTACAGATTATATAGTAAAACTTGAGTTCTGCTTAGCTATACCTTAACCAATCATTTTCCTGAAATTTAACTAACCAATCCTAACATATTGTAACATGATTATGTAACCAATTATATCCCACCACCTCAATTAGTTTACACCCAGCAAAATTAATTATACAGCAGACAGGAACAATCACAGAACCAGACAGAGATTATACAGACAAACAACAGCAAAGTGGGAACTATAATGACAAAACAATACAGAAGTGAGGATTTCACATCCCAGCTATTGATAAGTGAGTTCTTGCCAGACAGGATGCTATCAAACTAAGTTTCCTTTTACATTTTCTAGGCACTTCCCTTTCTCTGGAGATGATAGGGATACAATCCTGTCCTGATAGTGCCTAACAGCCCAATAGCACCTTATTTCAATGTGACTAGTTTGGAATGTGAGGATGTGACCGTTCGCTTCCCAGCTTATGGCTGCCTCTGCTGCTTAGCCAAAGGCCTGAGCCTAAGCACAGGGCCACAAACTGTCACAGTAAGAGAAGGCCCTTACACCAGCAGACAGTGATTTTGATTCTTTCTTTTATACCTCTATCACTAGCCAAGTGATAAGAATACACCTAAATTCTTAGAGTACAGGCCTTTGCAGACAGGCCTGAATATCTATATCCTAACAGTGCCCAACCAATTGGAATTTGCTTGGGGATAGGGCAAATAGTAACACAAAATGGAAATAATAAATTAAACATTTAATCAAAACTTTAAGAAATCAAACGTTCTCACAGTTTTTTAAAAAGACTTTATCAAAAAAATTGACTAGCTCTAGGGCCGTCCTCAGTGCAAAGTGATATGATATTTGTTATTCTTACAAAACAAAGGAAAATTGTCTGTAAGAAACAGGTGTGAAACAGTCTTATAAACATGCAGTAGCTTTTTCTAAAAACTAGATATCCTTCTCTTGCTATCTCTCCAAAAGGCAATAGTTTTGGAAGAAGTTTTCTGAAACATAAATAAAACCTGGGGTATATGGGAGAAATATTTAAGAGACCTGCCCCATAAGAGCCCCAATAGTAATTGAAAACTGCTTTATAAAAGAGGGGGGTGTTACTAGTGATGTGTCAATTATATTCTGTCTCAGACCAAAGTGCCCATGTCTGAGCCATTGACTAGATGGACAGATGACGATGAACACCTTTAGCCTGACATTACCATCTACATCATAATGTAGGAGCAAAATGAAGAACAAGACCCAAGTACAACAAGACCCATTCTTTGGAATGGAGGCCTTTTAATTATTACTGTCTCGTTATTTGTATTGTTGTTGTTCCCAGGAGGCCTAATTACAGACCATTACCCCTTCTGAGCTTAGTGCTGTACAAACACAGACCAAAAAGGCAGTCCCTGCCCCAAGGAGCTTACAATCTAAGTATAAGACAGGAGACAACAGATGGATACAGACAGACATGGAGTACAAGGAAACAATGAGAACATAATATCTACATAGTCAAGACAGACAGAGTAGTGGAAGCACATAAGCAGAATCAGAGTGACAGTATGTTCACAACAAATGACAAGTTAGTCCCATGATTTTATTTAACTGTGGGGAGGAGGGGCAGGGGAACTACTTAAGACCCTGTCTGGGTCCCATTTTACCCCTTCCCTCAGATTCTTCCCAGGGGAACCTCAAGCACCTCACTACCACCTGCCCTGGTGGAAGGAAGTCTTGTCTTTGCCTGCTGTGAATCAGTTCCCTGACTCCATCAACCTCTGGCAACAAAAACATTACTTCCAGGCCTCTTCAGGCCTTGCTCTTTCGGTACAGGTTAGTGATAAGCACACACCAGCCCCCAAGTCCTCAAAAGATCCCTCTGGATTGCTCAGCCTCTGTTCCACTTAACAGATTCTTTACTCCCTGAGGAATAGCACACACCCACCTTCTTACCAGATTTAACTCAGGATCATCACTGCTTAGCACGCTGCACTTAGATATATTCATAGTGAAAACAATAATACATTTATTATCAAAGAACAGAGATTCAAATGATAGTAAGTGAGAATAGTGGAAACAAATGGTTACATATAAAATAATAACACACTTGTCAGAGCCTAAACTTAACTCATAAGACATTCCTACAAGGTAGCTTATCCCAAGTCCTTTTCCCAGTAATGTCAACCAGGATGGCTGAGATCCCCCTTTCGTAAGATCATGTACACTGGTACCTTGCTTTCACAGACTGCAGGATGCCAGAGCATCTCTTTGTGCCCCAAGATATACCAAGTTCAGACCTTTCATCTTCACCTGAAAACTGGGTTTTCCCCCTCCAGCGGTTTACTTCTTCCTGTTAATTTCCTTCTGAAATCTCGGCAAACTCTTCATTAGCATTTGACTCAGTATGCTAATAGTCTTCTATTGTAAAACACACAATGGTCCATCAGGGAAGTAAGTGTTTCCCACCTCCTGTCTGGAGAAGCTTGTCTCCAGGCATGCTACCTTTGAGTGATCTGCCTTTATCTATAAAGCCCAGAGAAGATAATTTTCAGCATATACACATAACTCCTCACATATTTGCCATACCTACATCTTGCAATGATTATGATAACCAATGTGCCTTTCATTAGACACCTTGAATGACATTCTTACGGTGAACCCAGGGGATACTTGTGTCCCTGTGTCCTCTGCCAGTTCAGTCTGCAAAAAAGAAAAGCTAATGATTACCAATACTGCTTTTTTCGGTTGTGGCACTTTGCATTACAACAAAAACAATTCTTTGAGAAACTATATACTGCATATACCTAATATTTTAATCTGAATGTACAAAAAACGATTGTTCTTATCCAGGTGTATTTCTACTCTTTTCCAAATAATAAATAAAAAGTTTTTCTTTCATTGTAAATCTGAAACAAGAAGTGATGCTGTAGCTTGATTTAATTAAAGACACAGAGGGACAAATTAATCACTAGTGCAACCTTACTGGCGCAGGAATATATCCCAAACTGTTTTTATCTCAGACTAATTTGTCATAATTTTGTCTTCATAGAAAAAATGCTGATTACACTATCAAACAGAATCGGATCACAGACCCTGATCCTGCAAGGAGATATGTTCAGACAGACCCCCATATGATGTCCATTGAATCTCTTTGCAGGATTATGGCCTTACTTACTCCATTGTAAATTCAAAGTAACAATCAAAGACAACAGAATTACTTCAGATGAGCCCAAGTATAAATAGAATCAGAATCTGGCCCTATACTATGTCTTATTCTGATGGTTGGTTCTAAGCAAAAGTTTTGGTAAACTTCCCCAGTCAAATTCAGCACTTGCTAAGTTGTGCCCGCTTATGCAAGGATTAATTTGTCTCCCTGAGTTAAGGGGCTAGAAAATCTCTTGGTTTGTCTTGGAATTCTTTGACTTGAAAGGCCACATTCTGCTCTAAGTTATACTCTATGAAAAGCCAGCAAGACAGATTCTAGCCTCAGTTTCATAGGTGCAAATTCAAAGTAACACCGTTGAATTAAAAAATGAATTTTTAATAGACTCAGTAAAGTCCTACTTACCATCTCCAGAAGGTCTTTGTTGCCAAAGAATCCATAGCTGCTATCATCTATATTTTGTATTTGGATATCTGACCTTTATTATTCAACGTCTCTCCCCTTTAGTTCAACTGAATTGTAAAGTGAAACTGTGAATCTTGAAATGTTTCAGGGGATACATTTGCACACTAAAATATTAAACTCAACTTAATTAGATAAATTAATGATCAGGCATTTGGTAAAAGCAATAGGGCTTGTTTTGCTATTTTTTATCTTAGAAACACATTGCCAAAGTTCTTGGAACCAATTCAGAAGAGAACTTATTAGGGGAAAATTTAAAACATTGAACTTGGGAGTGGGGGGGAGAGATAAAATAAAATAAAACCAAAATGTTATTATATGCTTCCTGGCAGTCTGATTAATTTCTGGTTTGTGCCTTATAAATGTAATTAATGTAATCCCATTTGACGTGTAGAGTTTTACAAGTAAGAAAAATATCTTAATGTTTCATATTAAGAGGGAAGGGAGTAAGAATTAAATTAAACTGCATTCTTAAAAGGTTAAGTAGTATGTGTTCACTGGCTTTTCAGGGAGCTAAATAATAAGATTAATATTTAATTAGAGAACATTAAGGAATAACTGGCTTGCTGCATACAGTGGCTCTTTCTGCATTAAATGAAACTGGTGAGAGGATTTTAGTGAAAATCTTACTCTTTCTTAAAATGACTTGTTCTCAGCAAGACACCGTACTGATTAGGATATTCTCTTGTTCCCACTGTTGCTCAGGGTCATGGGATATATTTGCTGAATGATTATATTGCTTCTCACCTTTCTGGACACACAATATGCTGATACACTGATATTTTACCGATTGTCACAAAGGATATCAACACTTGTTTGGATTCAGAGATGTTCTGTTCTTGTTCTTTTTCTTTTAGTGTGTGTGGTGGTGCGGGTGGCATTATCCATTTGGCATAGGTAATAATGGGTGTACTTAAGCTAGCTTCTCAAAGTGAATGCCTCTTCTGAGGACCTGACAGAACAAAGTGGTGATTGCCACTGATTTTAGTGAGAATGAGGACAGTCAATAATACACAGTGTTGCCAGTTCCAAGCATTCAAAAATCATGAAAAATCATCTTAAAAAAACAAATAAAAAAACTTTTGGTTCCTCTTACCTTCAAGTTTTTGTGCATTACAGATCACATTTTCAATCTGTGCTCTACAATCATGAAGTCTAGAAACCTTTTTGAAGGAAAGCTAAGAGTCTCACATAATCACATGGCTCCAGGAGCTGGGACTTTGAGAAAAATACCAAAACTGACTAATGATAAAATTGTAAGAGTTGGCACCACTGGGACCCTTGGGGAAAAAAAATCCCTTTAATGGAAACTGGAGATGTTCAATGTTATTTCTGGTACAGGACATCCCATCATACCCAACTTCTGTCAAGTGTTGTACGAAAAACACTCTCATTACTTATCCAGACAGCTTCGATTATCTTAGAGATGGAAGAACCTTACAGTGTTAAGTCTGATGTTTTAATGTTGAATTGTTCTCAACGGTATATTTTCCAGAGTCATGTCCATTTGAGGTGACTTTATAACAACAGGGTTCAAGGTAAATTAAATTATTTTTGTTCAGTGCAAGAAATCAGAAATCAGATGTGTTTTTTCACTAGTAATGTGGTAATTTCTTCATAATGAATGGATTAAAAATGTTTTGATAAATTTAATACCATATGAAAATAAGCTGAGAGAGTTGAAAACCATAACTCTTCTCAGCCTTACAAGGGGAGTTTAAAAATGGGAATATGTGACAATAACATTCATTCTCCCCCTCCCAGAATAGTCCTTCCTTCCCCCCAAAAACCTGAAATTTTAAAAACATTCCCAGAAGATTCCTAACTTGCAGTTTGACCATAGATATGGAATTTCACTCTGTACCATTAAACATAGAATAATTACTATGGTAGCCAATAAATAATGTAATGACAAGCTGGGGTTACATATCCAGTCACTGTATCCTTTGGTAAGAGGGTAACTCAATGGTGCGGAGGACCAGTGCGAGGCCTTCCACTCTACATAAAACTCATTTCGGACAACACGTGATGGAAGGCAAACGGAATAACAATGCAAGGGTGCCTGCAGGTCTCTGTGACTTCCCTACATAGGCCAGCCCCAAGGGCCATGATGTGGGTGGGTCAGGTATGGGCCAGGATGAAGGAAGCTGATGGTATCAGTATTTATGCTGATACAACTGCCTCAATGCTCCATATAAAGCTTCAATTCCTGGAATAGCAGGTATGTGGGGAGGGGGAAGTGCCCCATTCACTGGTGTTGGTTTGAGAGATGGGTCTCACTCTCCAGTCCCTCCACACTCCACTCACACAGAACCTAGTTTTTGGGGTCTTGTGCAGGGGGAATGGAGTTCACTCTCTGACCCCTATAATGCACTTCTATCCTTGCTCTGCCCACACATGTCATATCTGTTGAAAAACACTAGCAATAGATTTAGTAAAGCTTAATTCTGAGTCCACATGCACATCAATTGTAAACTGTTATAAAGATAACAGGAAAGGCTCACCTTTCACGTGAGAAGGAATTCTGGATTATATTAATTTAATCACCACAAATCATTGGAAGGGAACACATCTTGTTAACTGCAGCTAATCAGATATTAAGCAGTGGCTCGTTAGCTTTAAAAATATCAGCCTAGTTGTGCTGTCTTTGCTCTGTATAGTAGAATAATGAGTCACATTAGAGACAACACAACATGCCACACATAAGAACTGCATTTGCCTATTACCCAGACTATGTGCATAAAATCTTCCCAGAAAAAAAAAAAAAGTGGGAAAAGACACTCATTTAAAGAATGAGAGTGCAGTGCTGTGATTGACCTTCATTTTCAGAGCTCTCTACTGCTTCATTTTGCAACTAAGCTCTATTTAGAATCTGGTCCTACATTCCTTATGCTTTCCACACTCTCATTGGCTTAGATAGGAGTGCTGGATGCACAAGGAATACAGAGTTGAACCTGACTCTGTTATATTAGAATCCTAAGGAGAAAGTTCTCACCCCACTACCTCATCCCCACATATCAGTGTGTTTAAATCTGTTTGTTTAAATATCTTTTTTTTTGCAAATGAGCAAATAGTAGAGAACACAAAAGCTAGACAGAAAACAGATCCACAAATGTGCAACTATGAAAGCAATCACGTGACAGATATATTTAATATGCTTTTAAAGGGAGGCATAATATTTCTGTATTAACTGAGTCCCCTCTTCCATTAATGTGCCTGAAATGGTCATAAGCCTTTGCTGGCTAGAGTTTCCTTTTGAACACTCCAAGACAGACTCAGTGCAATTTCAGGTACCCAGGGGTTTTCAGAAATGATGTTTAATCATGCCCAAGACCTCTGAGTGTTCTAGGTACCTGCGTATAGCAAGTAGACACAGTGTGCTGCATGGTTGAAGGGGGTGGGTGCTTAACTACCATTTTTAAGAAGAGCTCAGAGGCCCAAGGCACTCAGCTAGTTGCTGCTGATTTATTCATGTCAGAGGCACAATAGGCACAAGTTAGGCCATGCAGGCAACAGCCATTCACTCCTTGCTCTCCACATCACAAGCCTGGGGAGGCCACACCAAATTTATTTTAAGATACAAACACATACCAAAGCGTCAGTGTGAGACAAATAGGCAAATCGAGTTGGGAAGACCAAGACATAATTACGGCTTTGTTGATACACAATGTAATTTATATCAATGTAATTACTGCAATGTAACTAAAAGCCGCAGTGTTCACACCATTTCACTTGGCTGGTGCACATTTCAAGCCATGCAGTGCACTGCTGTTAGGGGGCTTATTCCTTCACCCACTTACTTCCCTGGTCCTTCTCGCATGAATAGAGAGCAACAATACCCGAAGTCCAAAGGTGCAAACAATTCGATGTTTATTGGGGTGAACTTCCAGCAAGCATGATTCCAGTTTCCTTCCTTAGTATCCTCCTTCCCAGCTCTGACACCACAGAGCCTTACACCTGTGTCCCTGTTCCCATTCCTACCCTTAGCCAAACATGATTCCAACTTCCTTACTCCCATTCCCTGTTCCCATTTCCCCCTTTAGCAAAACATGATTCCAATTTTCTTACCCCCATTCCCTGTTCCCATCTCCCCCTTTAGCAAAACATGATTCCAATTTTCTTACCCCCATTCCCTGTTCCCATCTCACACACCCACATGCCCACCCCCACCCACCCCCCCACCCCCCATTGACTACAGATTATATAGTAAAACTTGAGTTCTGCTTAGCTATACCTTAACCAATCATTTTCCTGAAATTTAACTAACCAATCCTAACATATTGTAACATGATTATGTAACCAATTATATCCCACCACCTCAATTAGTTTACACCTAGCAAAATTAATTATACAGCAGACAGGAACAATCACAGAACCAGACAGAGATTATACAGACAAACAACAGCAAAGTGGGAACTATAATGACAAAACAATACAGAAGTGAGGATTTCACATCCCAGCTATTGATAAGTGAGTTCTTGCCAGACAGGATGCTATCAAACTAAGTTTCCTTTTACATTTTCTAGGCACTTCCCTTTCTCTGGAGGTGATAGGGATACAATCCTGTCCTGATAGTGCCTAACAGCCCAATAGCACCTTATTTCAATGTGACTAGTTTGGAATGTGAGGATGTGACCGTTCGCTTCCCAGCTTATGGCTGCCTCTGCTGCTTAGCCAAAGGCCTTAGCCTAAGAACAGGGCCTCAGACTGTCACAGTAAGAGAAGGCCCTTACACCAGCAGACAGTGATTTTGATTCTTTCTTTTATACCTCTATCACTAGCCAAGTGATAAGAATACACCTAAATTCTTAGAGTATAGGCCTTTACAGACAGGCCTGAATATCTATATCCTAACAACTGCCAGTGGAGGTTTAGCCACTGGGCACAATGGGGCCCGTGCCCAGGGGCCCTGGCCAATTGGAGGGCCCAGAAAAATGGGTGATCCCGCACCCTGACCCCACAGCCCCCATTTGCCCGACTCCTTCCAGGGAGCAGGGTCAGGGGCTTGCACCGCACTCCTGCCAGGGCTCCTGCCAGGGAAATGGGATTGGGGTGTAGGGGCCTGCCCCCTCCGCCCACCTAACATTTCTGCCAGGGAGCAGGGGAAGCCCCTGCGCCCCAATCCCACACCCCGGCAGGAGTCTTGGAGGAGCAGTGCAAGCCCCTGCCACCAACCCCATTTCCCCAGCAGGAGCGCTAGCAGGGTAGGGAGACTGCAGTGGAAGGGGCCCCCATTAGCTCTGGCCCAGGGCCCCACCAATCCATAATCCATCTCTGTGCACTGCAGTGATTTACACATAGTGCAGTCTTGTGTGGGTATCCCTAGGTCCCTTCCAGCTTCAGAGCATTCTCGTCAGTTTTGACAGTGGTTTGCAGGATACCTCCTACTGTCCAAAGCAATTCTACAAGTAGTAGGTCAATAGTCCGTCTGCCCTCCAGCTGTATCCACAAACCTATCCTAATGTCTTTGCCATTTCTAAAGTACCAAAATGAATGTGGCCCAGAGGAACACTGAGCTCCTGTCTATTGTTGGGACAGAAAAGCAGATCTTCTTGTATTGGTGAGTCTGCAGCAAGAAAACCATGGAGGCTACCAGAAGATAATTAATGGGACTTGCTAGTAGTGGAAGTCGCTAGATGAGGGACTTGCATTTAATTGTGTGCAGACATTTCTATACTATCTAATGCTCAATCAGCTTCAATTGGTGGAGCACTGTTTCTCGGCCCATCCAATTAACACCAAGGGGTGGGACCAGAGTGTTGTGGACTTTTAGGCTAACATAGTAGTCTCCAGAAGGCCAGTCAGAGCATTGAGCAGATGGTGGGTCTCATGAGCCTTTCACCCACTACTTCACACAAGGCTAGCATCACTTTGCAATTCATCCTTTAAATGCTGTACTGCTTCATCAACGTACCTAGTTTGGTAGTTGAGTACAACATCACTTTTCTCAAAAATTGTAAATGATACCTATTTCGGGGTATATTTGCCTGACATCCAGGGCTTTTCACCAAGGTCTTTTGCCTTCTCAGGGTGTTACCACTGCCTCAAATATCACAGGACTCTATGGTGATGCAACTGCCATGGTTGTTACAGATGCTATTTAGGGTGACTACCTGTTTTGTAATTCAAAAGCTCTTCCTTATCAAGGTCTAATATCACAGTTTGTATTTGGTATGTTGCTAAGTGAGAATCCATGGTATTACAGATACTAAGAAACTTTAGTCAGATAAAAGCAATAATCCTGCAAAGGAGACTACACAGTGGCAGAAATCTTTTGTGACTTTTGTGCAATGGATCACTACAGGGAGGTTGTATATTGGTCTCTAGATACTTAGCTGGCAGCCATTCTTGTTGTGGTTGTAATATCCCTTAAAATCTTTGCCTTGTTTTTCATTGCATTGTCCTCTGCTGGTATTGACCTTAGTGTCTTCGTCATAGTGGCCACAACTACAAACAGCAAAGAGAACAGAAAAGGAACGGACAATTCTTGAGTACTGCAGTTTGAACTCACTTTAAAAGTAGGACTATAATTATTTCCTGTCTCTAAAAAATGGATATTAAAGAAACTCTAGATTTGATGTGAGAGAAGGTAGACGGGTCAGTGAAGGGGAAAATCTCAGGCTGTTCACTTTTCTGTCACAGGCAGGTACAGGTCATGCCTGAGAGCATCAGAACCTCTACAGAACCTCCAGTTCCTCATGGCCTGATATTGTTTGCTTAACTGCATGTCATATGGCATGGTGTGTTCTCTAGCAAGGCACGCTGTAAAATCTGAATTTGTATGCAACTCTACAGAATTTGTTGTCTAAGGTTCATGGTAACCTAGATATTGAGTTCTTTGCTAGGGTTAAAATGTGCATCAGCAAAAGAGAAGAGTACTTGTACTTTGTACTTACTACTGCATTAATAATTAGTCAGGCTTAAGGCTGTAGCAATAGCAGGATTTGTCGTTGCACTTTTCTTGTGTGAAGCCCTATTGTTTGCTGTGTAATTACCATAAACTGACAGTGATGTATGTTAGTCAGTAGGATAATGCGCAGTCATGCTCAGCAGTCTGTGTTTACAGTTCAGATGTGTAAGAAGAGGTGGGACTCTTGTTCTCCATCAGGTTTTTGTCTCTGCAGTTTCCTCACCCTACCCACACAGAACACAGATGATCAGGGATTTTTTTCTTTCTCTCTCATATCAGGCATACAGTTAGCAGCCTGACTCCATAAATATTCTGCATCTGAGGGAACCTGAAGGATGTGAAGTTGAAAGAATCAGATCCGATGATATCAATGCTAAGAAGGATATTTCGGGAGCAGCTGGCAGTCCATAAAATGTGAGAGTTAAAATGTAGATAAAACCTCCAGCTGCTATTATCTTTGTGTTCATAAAAATATGGGGTGGGCTGTATCCTGTGGCAAGGCTGACTTGCACAGAGCTCTGGCAAGGATGGTGTGTGTGCAAAGGTGGTTTAGAGCCCACCCTATGAATTCCCCAAATCCTGTGCTAAATCTATGCATGGTGGACTTCTCTGCACTGGATTAGAGCACTTCTGAGGACTGCTTTAAATTATGCCTGTTGCAAATGGTCATAAGTGGCCAAAAATACAGGTGAATATCAGCATGATATAAGGGTATACTAGCCACACACAATATCCTCTAAACATGCCTCCTTTTTCACCGGCATAAAGTCTCTAAGCGAGAACTATGCCATCCGTTTATCAGCCTTGCCTGTGAATAATACTCACTGGGCCAGTTACATGAGCTATAGATCCAGTTTACATGGAGGTGCAGTGTAAACTGGTCTCATCACATTAGAGAATGTGGCATGTAAGGACACTTCCTGTAAACCACAGGAGAAATACCAAAACAACAACAAATAAAAGCTAGATGTATAAAGGACTATTAACTTCAAGATGATAATTGAAAACAAAGCTAAAATGTAAATATAGTATACTATTGAGTTTTAAACAGAAGGAAATCATAGCAATAATTAAGATTTTTAGGCAAAAATGTTTCAGTAGGGTAAATAAAAACAGAAATTCATTCTGTGAGAGGAAGAGTGCAGAGCCATCTGCCTGCTTGTTGCTGTGAAATGGAGTTTTGAACTATTAAATGCAAGACAAAGAGTAAAAACTTTCACTGAGCCTGTAAGCATCTTAAAAATGGATTGTTTGAGTTCCAGTAGGATATGGTTTTCATCTTCACTTTCTGTCTTAAACTGTTTCTTGTTTTAGTGTCATTCACATTTAAATTTGTGCGTATTTAAGCTGGCAGACCATATTCTGACTCAAATTGTAAACCTGCCATAAGGAAGAAAACAGAAAATCTGTACTCCACAGAATGAAATCAGCTCTGTAGGATGCAAAGACTTGTGCCCCAATTCTGCTTCCAGTAAAGAGATATGAACAGATCAGACAGCATGATTTACATGAGTCATAGCAAAGAAGTTGAGGAAAGGGGGATGGCAAAGGTATTTGTTACTTCTTCAAAATGCAACTGGATGTTCCTCTGGAAACAGGGTTTGTGTCCAGAATCTGCTCAACTTACTCCACTTCAGACCAGGAAAATGCAATGGCTGCTCTTCAGTTTTATGCAGAAGGAAAAGATCTGGAGTTACCCATTCTTAAGCACATGTAAACACTGATGCTGCTTTAGCTGCATGTGCTTACACCCAAATTTGACTCAAAATTTAACCCAAGTATTGCTTTCAGTTCCACCATTATAAATCTGGAGAAACATCATTACCTTCTAGAACAGAAAATTCAGACTGTCAGTGGTGTAGAATAAAGGGCTTGGTTCTGCCATTCATTCTTATGCTTATCAGTACCTTACTTCCTGAATTGCCCCACTGAAATCAATGATGCATAACTTCGACTTGTAGAGCCCCTCTCTGTTAGAATTGGCAGATGCTTTACAAACTTTGATTAAGCCTGAAAGGATACTACATATAGCTGAATCTGCAGGGGGAACTTTGAAGGAAAAAAAAAAAAAAAAAAAAAACAGAAGGAATTTGTTTAGGGAGTGGGGGGAAATTGCCTTAGGAGCTTTCATATCCACAAGGACCATGGTTTTATATCTCATTTGAAAGACAGCCCCTACAGCAGTGCCGCATCCCTGAATACCAGGATGAGACCACTAGTTCAGCATTGATTCTGGGAGCCAAGTGCCTCTTTGGATGTCTCCTGTCAAAGTTCTAACTTGACCTGACCCAGGTTACGCAGGGTTTCATGTTCATTCATCTGAGGCAGGATTTAGCCATTTGATTACACAAAGGGCTTAGGCAATGGTTTCACAGGATCTTTACAGACAATGGTTTGCTTTCAGCATCAATATATCCACAGTCTTTGGACTAACATTCCTCTGCCCAAATAATAAAGACATTCCTTTATTATCAAAGCCTGTTTTCACACCCTTTCAAATTACACAAACGTGCTGCAGTACAATTCGTTAGATTCATTTTCTTCTAGCATACCAGGTGTTTCTGAGAAAATAGGGTGCATGTACTTCTAATCATCCCTTCATAATCATTTTCCTCGTGAACCTCTGTTCTCCTGTTTCTTAAAGGATATTAAAACATTTAAAAATCAGTTAAATTAAATGTGGTAGCTGGGATAGTCCAGGTGCTGGAATAATACCAGATGAAGCTGATACTGCTGGCTGCAGCTCTCAGCATCTTATTACACTCTTACGCACACTCCATGACACCGTACATCCGAATGTCCCAAACAGAAAGTTCCAGGTACCTAGATATATTACACTCATCACCACGGTACCTGAGCACCTGGTAGTTAGCACTGGTACCAGACACACTGTATGCAGAGTGTAGCTCAGTAGTTCTCAAACTATAGCAGAGCCTTTCCTGGTGTTCCACAGAATGAAAAATATTATGTACAGGGTAGAGGTCCACGGGGAGATCTCTCTCTCTCACAAACACACGGCATGGTCTGCAGAATGAAAGAGCTGAAGAGCCACTGGCATAGAGCATATGATTGCTCCTAAGCTTATACCACAATGTTTTGTATGTACAATATTTGTAGTTTTTATACAGGGTATTATGCAAGAGGGACCACGTTATGAGACAAAAGGTGATTTTTTAAAAATCAGACTGACAATATCAAACACTGTTATGCTATGGCTAGAAAAAAGACACTCATAAGCATACAGTATTGTGTCCATCTAGTTGAAAATGAGTTTGCTGTACATCCAAACTGTTATAGAACATATAGTTCCGAGGGTATCTTTCAGCTTGACACAAAATAAGGAATGCTCTATATCTTAATATGAGGACAAAAAATCATTTTACACGGATATCACAAAGGACAGTTGAATACAGCTGTATAGAGACTGGTTCAAGAACTCAAAGCTATTGCAATTCAGTACACAAGTGTATTCCCCTAGGTTGTAATGTACCATACACTTTTACTCCACATCCATTTTTTTTAAAGGGAAAAAGACAGAAATGAAGACAAGGTAAGGAGAAAAATAACTTCAGTAAGTGTCACCTATATACCACCATTTCCCACCTCTTCCTTTATCCGAACAATACTATTACATCAATGGGAAAATCAGTAAGGAGTGATTAATCTTATTTCCAGTTTTTGTTATGGTGCTATGCTTGTTCTGGAGTTTTTGTGTTCTGCCTTCAGAGTTCATTAATTGCCTTTTTTTTCTTGACACCGAAACTCTATGCTTTTAGTTTCCACGGAAATCCTTATAATGGAATTTACTGAAATCTAGTTACTAGAATCTTAGTTTTATGGACCAAGACTGGCATCTTCTGGTGAAGAACATTCAATTCACTGCAGGAATAAAATAGCCTCAACAATGCACTAGTTATATGTTCAGCTAACAGGATGCTTTCCAGAGATGATAATACAATTTTTCAAATTTGTTTTTTCCATTAATTCTAGATTAATAATGTTACAGTATTTCATAATCTAGCTGACAATTAAGAGTAGAGAGGGGGCCTTAAATTAAAAGATTCTGTGTTTTCAGAGTTGGATTAGTAAAGTAACATAGCAACCTACATGTACTGTCTATACCTAAAAAGAAAAGGAGTACTTGTGGCATCTTAGAGACTAACCAATTTATTTGAGCATAAGCTCACGAATTGGTTAGTCTCTAAGGTGCCACAAGTACTCCTTTTCTTTTTGCGAATACAGACTAACACGGCTGTTACTCTGAAACCTGTCTATACCTAATTGTGGTTAGATGAAAGAAATGCCAGTTGTCTGTGGAGATCCTGATGAATAACTAGGGCAATCAAATTATTATTTAGTAACAATCAGATTGAACAAATAAGCATGCATATAATGAATGCTTGTTTCTAAATTTTCTTGCAAGCTAGTTAATGTATTGCACTGGCAAGGGGAAAAGAAAGATTTCAGGTTCTGCAATAACAGAAGTAAGATTTAAGATTGAATAATAAAAAAAAAATCAAAGTTTCTTTTCTAGTATTCTTACTACTGTGCCACTAAAAAAATATTAGTGGCACAGAATATGCTTAGTGTAGTCATTGATAAACCATCACCAGATTTCCTGAAGCTAGATTCTCTGTTATACTCTCACTCAGGAAATAATATGGTGGGACAATGACATTTTATGTACAATTATGGGTTTGTTTGTTTTTTTGGGTGTCGGGGTGAGAGGATGATTTGAATTTGTGCTAATTTTGGAGATGCTCAGATTCTATCTCCCAGCCTTCAGATACAGCAGATCCTGTGGCTTGGAAGTGGAGCTGACAAACACTGATATTTTCCTGTCCTCTGCAGAATAATCTATTAAATGGTCACTAGAGCGAATAGTAACTCTCCAGTGGAATTATCCAGGTGGAATTTTTTTTATAAGTTACAAATGTCACAGGGAAGGAAAGAGCAAACTTTTTTTGTTTCTCGGTCAGTCTTAGTCTGGTCTTTTGTGTTCCACAACCATTGGAAATATAAGCAAAGACGGACTAATTCTCCTGGAGAGTTGTTCTTGTTGTTTTTCAGTCTAACAGAAGCTGTTTTCTAACACTGCTGGCAGAGATTGATTTGTGCCCTCTAATCCAGCCCTACTACTGGACATTATAGGCCATGAATTAAAAATGGAAAGCTTATGGGGAATGCTTAAGGAATGCCCGTATTTCCTCCTCCAAGCAGATTTTATGTGGCTGTCTGTCATATTCCAAGTATACAAAAAAAGAGTATATAGGGTGTGTCAGTCAATAATTCTACTCCTCTCCCCCCCCCCCCTCCAGTTTTTGGCAGCTAGCATGCTACTAGCACTGGAAACTGACATTTTCTGCTTACCCACAGCAGGGTCAGAAGCTAACATCTACACAGCCTTCTGCTAGTGTATCTCTAAACTAACCTGAATGAACCATGCCTGACTACAGGTAAAAGATTAGGAGGCTTTCCAGAACTACTTCATCTTTCATCTCACTGTTAAGACTGCCAGCGAGGAAACCAGTTAGTGCTAATTCTGCTACTGTTTTTAGGTGTTGCAAAGAGATACTTGTCCAACATGAAATGGTAGTTTGAGCCCACTGATACTATTCACATATGTCTGAGAACCACCAAGTAGTAATCACACATAGTGACTATTGATCCAATTCTAATCTGAATGACTCTCTACTCCATTTGCCAATCGCTTGAGCCATTTGACTCCTATCTATTTGCGAGAAGGACATGACTCAGCAAGGCACACTTGGCAGCTTGCACTTCTGTTGTGCCCGGCCTGCCTACTACTGGTTAGTACTAACCAGGTCAGAACAGAGTGCCATCTATATGATTAAGACTGGAAATCAGTATACTTATTTGTCTAGCTTTTCAATCTCATTTGGAGATCATCTGGCAGAATGCCAGTCACATCAAGGGTAAAGTAACTCATTCCCTTGTGAATGAATATCCAGAAAGCTGTCAGCGAGTTGCTATTGATGAGATGCTGTCACTGGGTAACTGACTCTTCTATACTTGTTCAATTCATTTTAGGATTTAGTGTGAATAATGATAATGTGAAAGGTCTGCTTGTTACAAGGAAGAAGAGGGTGATATTTCTAATTTGTAGATATCTTCATTTACTTTATTGTAAATCTTATATAGTAACAATGCTTGTTCTGTATGTTGCAACAGATCATTCCCTGGGGGGGGTATAAAAGTGTATTTCAATGCCAAGAAGTCTAGTAGAATTATGTTATGCTTCTAAAGGTGATTAGCTGGGAGATACAATTTTGTCCACCCTTTTCCGTATCTTTGTCCACTTCTATTATTATTCTCATGAAAACTTACAAACAACATTTATGCTATGGAGTAGCTCTCAAAAATTATAGGATATCTTCATGACCATGGCTTAATTTGTGCTGGGGCTTTCCAGGGCTGAGCCCCAGCATCTCTAGGCTTGGCAGTTCAGAGCCGGCACCTCTGGGCTTGCTGCATCAGTTGTAAAAGTAAAAAATTTGTTTGAGCCCCAGCACCTAATTGCTTGAGCCCCTGCATCTCTTTCGTTCCAAATTAAGCACTGGTAACGACAACAGTCATAAGTTGCATTTCCTTTTTAATTATTGTTGACCTGTCATGCTAAACAGGAATTCAATATTTTATTTTAAAAATCACTTTTGTAAATCTTCTTGTTTTTTATAAAAGAGCCTGGGACTGAAAATTAAAGGTCTCCAGCTATGTTTTTATGTTGTTGGAAGGTGAAATAATGAGGTGCTATCAGCTTCATACTCTAATTGCCTGGAGCAAGAAAACAGGGTTGTCTCTATTATGCCAGGCAACAGTCAAGTGTCAGACAAGTTGCTGACTATTTTTCATAACGAACATCTGGCTTCCTAAATAACAAAGGTTTTACTGTTCGTGATAGCGGAAAAATAGGATGTTTCCAAAAGAGAGTTCTACTTTGAATGTCTAACAGTGCCAATTAGTGTGAATGCCCCTGCCATCCAGGCTGCCGTGCAGCTCCACAATTTATTTCTGAAGGTGGTAAACTGTCTCCAGCTGTTTCCTTTCCTGCTTCCATAGCTACGTGGGACAGCCATTCACATCAGCAGCACTGGGCCCAAGTAGCTGCTGTAAATATTTCTGTGACAGCAGGTGTATTGAAAAAGACAGGAGGAAATAAAATAAAAATGTGTCCTTTGTAGTTAAGAAGTGTAGGGGGTTTTGCTGTTGGGAATTTCAGTGCTTGTGTAGGATATTGGATTGACAGCTCTGGGGAATAAGGTTCTGTATCCATAGAACAAATACTGCGCAGGCAGCAACAATGTGAGCTTGTCCGTGCTGCCCTAGAGCCTGTTTCCGGGGCTGAGGGGTGTACAAAGAAGCCAGTGAGGCAGCGTGATCTAGTGGATAAGCTCACTGGACTGGGAGAAATGGAGGCAGATCCTCAGCTGGTGTAAAATTATCACCGCTCCATTAACTTTAGTAGAGCTATGACAATTTACACCAAGTGAAGATCTGGCCCAGGAGACCTAGTGTTATTCCTGGCTTTGCTATTAGACCAGTATGTGAACTTGGACAACTCAGTTTCCCATCTGTAAAATGAGGATAGCAAAACTACTTACTTTGCTTTGAAAAGCACTTTCATATCTGTGAATGAAAAGCACTAGTGGTATTGTAAGAAGGGAATGTTTGTGAACTGTTACCCCAGATATCTGCCATTCTGGATATCAGGGAAAATTCTAGCAATCTGTGGTGTAGCAGGTGTTGGCAAATTCTGACCTTAATGCCAACCACTCATTCAGTCTTCAACCTTTTCAGTCCTTGGCCTATGTGCTGACAGAGGCCGAGGATATAGTTTAGTGTGATTGTCATGTGGATACTTGGCCAGTGGGAGCTGGCCTGATTGCATGAGAGGAAAGTGATCAGGAACAGCCAGCATGGATTCACCAAGGGAAGGTCATGCCTGACTAATCTAATCGCCTTTTATGATGAGATTACTGGTTCTGTGGATGAGGGGAAAGCAGTGGATGTATTGTTTCTAGACTTTAGCAAAGCTTT
Source organism: Lepidochelys kempii (assembly GCF_965140285.1). Classification (NCBI taxonomy): domain Eukaryota; kingdom Metazoa; phylum Chordata; order Testudines; family Cheloniidae; genus Lepidochelys; species Lepidochelys kempii. The sequence goes on from NC_136381.1 coordinate 31,904,639, forward strand.
TGACACGGTCTCCCACAGTATTCTTGTCAGCAAGTTAAGGAAGTATGGGCTGGATGAATGCACTATAAGGTGGGTAGAAAGCTGGCTAGATTGTCGGGCTCAACGGGTAGTGATCAATGGCTCCATGTCTAGTTGGCAGCCGGTGTCAAGTGGAGTGCCCCAGGGGTCGGTCCTGGGGCCGGTTTTGTTCAATATCTTCATTAATGATCTGGAGGATGGTGTGGATTGCACTCTCAGCAAATTTGCGGATGATACTAAACTGGGAGGAGTGGTAGATACGCTGGAGGGGAGGGATAGGATAGAGAAGGACCTAGACAAATTGGAGGATTGGGCCAAAAGAAATCTGATGAGGTTCAATAAGGATAAGTGCAGGGTCCTGCACTTAGGACGGAAGAACCCAATGCACAGCTACAGACTAGGGACCGAATGGCTAGGCAGCAGTTCTGCGGAAAAGGACCTAGGGGTGACAGTGGATGAGAAGCTGGATATGAGTCAGCAGTGTGCCCTTGTTGCCAAGAAGGCCAATGGCATTTTGGGATGTATAAGTAGGGGCATAGCGAGCAGATCGAGGGACGTGATCGTTCCCCTCTATTCGACATTGGTGAGGCCTCATCTGGAGGACTGTGTCCAGTTTTGGGCCCCACACTTCAAGAAGGATGTGGATAAATTGGAGAGAGTCCAGCGAAGGGCAACAAAAATGATTAGGGGACTGGAACACATGAGTTATGAGGAGAGGCTGAGGGAGCTGGGATTGTTTAGCCTGCAGAAGAGAAGAATGAGGGGGGATTTGATAGCTGCTTTCAACTACCTGAAAGGGGGTTCCAAAGAGGATGGCTCTAGACTGTTCTCAATGGTAGCAGATGACAGAACGAGGAGTAATGGTCTCAAGTTGCAGTGGGGGAGGTTTAGATTGGATATTAGGAAAAACTTTTTCACTAAGAGGGTGGTGAAATACTGGAATGCGTTACCTAGGGAGGTGGTAGAATCTCCTTCCTTAGAGGTTTTTAAGGTCAGGCTTGACAAAGCCCTGGCTGGGATGATTTAACTGGGAATTGGTCCTGCTTCGAGCAGGGGGTTGGACTAGATGACCTTCTGGGGTCCCTTCCAACCCTGATATTCTATGATTCTAATGTCTCATAGGCCACACAACAGAAATGTTTAAATAGTAAGGTGTATCCAACATGTTTTTCCTTGGAAAAGTGCATCTTTATGCTTCATGGTATTCATATGTGCTGTATATGGCTTCACTGTGTCCACTGGCAAAAGAAATAGCAAACTCCATTTGATTAAATCTGCACTTTCAGTAATTGGAAAGAAGCCACTTCATAAGCACAAGTCAGGACACCAACAGTCTAATATATTTATAGATTTTAAACTCTCTTTCCAATAACCCTATGCAAGAATTCAATGTAAATATTTACTGCAGAGCCAAGCTCGGGGTATAAGCAGTTCTCATATGCAGAGAAGCAGTTTTTAGTTTTTAAACATTTATGCTACAGTAGGATGAAGACTTTATCTTGTCATGAGAACAATTTTCAAAATGATTAGAGGTTCACTTTGGCTCAAACCATAAACTCATGGAAATTAATTCAGATCTAATTTTTTTCAGGCTTGTGTAACTTTGGTGATTTTAACAGGACAGCTGTGTAATTTAGATCAGAATCTAAACATGGGTCATGTACTTATTAGGTATTTAATCCACCTCAACGAGATTGTTTTCTGGGGGTAGGCGTATTAGATTTTTTTTCCAATTCTTCCTGTTTGTTCTACCTAACTTTTCCATTGAATAATTTCATTGCTCTACTTCTTTTTACACCCTCTTTTATTAAGCCAAATTACCCTGTCTCCTGACTGACTATACCCTTCAGATATCTGTAGACTATCGTGTTCCCATTAGTGATTTGTTCAAGCAATATGTATTAACTCTTGATCTTTTCTTGTCAACCAATCCCTCCTATTACATCACCATTTTTGTTGTTTTTCATTGAACTCCCTTCAATTGGTCACTATCTTACCATTAATGAGGTACCCAGAGCCACACACAACATTCTAGGTGTGATTTCATCAAAGCAAAAGAAAGGGACTATTATCTTCCTGTCTCTTGACAGATTGTTCCAGCATCACTGTAACAATTTGTAAAGTGGGGGTTATGAGAGCCATTGAAACAAATTGTAAATCCTGTATATGATGGAAACCACTTCAAGCCAGGGTATGTGGCAGCACACCCAGCACCCCTAGTCCATGCACCTATTTGTGCAGCCGAATGTTACACTGGCTTCCTATCTGTTGCTGTCCATTATCATTCTTAAGTCTGTTTATGATATAACCAGTTTCCAGGCTTCTCCCTCCCATGGAATATCTGTGGCTTGGATTATTTCTTCCCAAATATCTTGGCTTGCATTTTTCTAAAGGTAATCACATTTGTGCCCGTTTCTAATGTCAGCATTTGATTTTTTTTAAATGTTTCTCTGTTCCCACTGCTATTTGGAACTCTTCCCAAGTTAGTACAATCCATATATTTTCATTTTCTCTCCTCTATCATTAATAAAGATGTCATTGCAGGGAGTGAACATGGATCCATGCAGTAACCCACTACTTACTGCCCCTCCTTGATAATTCCACACCTTTTGTATGATCATTCAATCAGTTTTTACTCCACATTACAGCATGTATATCCAACCAAACCAGAATTAGTTTTGAGTAACATTATATGAGACATTGTAGCAAATGCTGTATTGCAATCCAAGTATGTTGCATCTATCACTTTTTCTTAATCTACTAATTTTGTAATTCTTTATTTTAAAACTCTCTTTAACCCCTACAGTGCTTGCAGGCAGTTTCTCTATTTCATCACGGTTGCACATGGTTACATTATTTTCTAGAGGCTAGAATGTGTTTGGCTGCTTCAGGGTTGTGCATGTGCGTGGTAATACTTCTCCCCTTAGAACTCTAGTTCAACAGGTAGCCATAGTTGTATTCTGTGGGTCCCCCTAGCACAGGGACTCCTCTCTTTTAGTATCCCAAGCTGCAAAACAATCCAAAGAGGGCAGAGGAGACAGACATAGTATATCTCCCACTACATACCAACCTGTAGCACTGTACAGGGGGCAGGAATAGGAGGGAAATGTACTTCCACTCCTGAAGGGGTGGAACAGTGAAAGTACTCTCTTGCACACTGGGTGCTTGCAGAGAGAATTATACCTCCTTAAAGTAAAATTCCTTCCCACAGCTCCACTGGGGCATTGTGGCCAGTGACCTACAGACACATTTGAGCCCTGTTTTTTAATTTTTCTCAGAGCATTGCTGTGTCATTTTTGTTTCTCTCCATTATCATCACCTCTCCAGTTTTCCAGTTTTACACACACACACACACACACAGTGATGAAAACATTTGTTCAGTCCTTTGAAATATCTCAGGGACATATAATCCAGGACATCTGATTTGTCTATGGTCACATTTCCCTAATAATCTCTTCTCTGCTCATTATAAGTAGTCATTTAAATAAGATCTTCCTCATTTTCTAATTGTGTAAATTGCTTTTATTTCCCATAGTTTCATCAAAACTCCAGAGGCCTCATTGCCCACTGCCCTACATCTTGAATAGTCATTTGCACCTTGATGAAGTAGGAGGAAAACACTGCAGAGGTGTAAATGTTGCCGATTTGGCAGCATTTTACACTCTTTGCACAGATATATAGATACAAAGACAGCAATGGAGAATCAGGATCCAAAAGTTTATCAAAATTTCCAGCTGAAAGAGAGACTTCTCTGAATTTATCCTAACCTCCTTGATCTGGGAATTAGGCAGGGAATTATATAATCTAATGAGATTTGCAATACTTCCTGCTATCATCCAGGACAAAAATACTTCAAGACAAGTTTTTTGGGAATGCTTAGGTACTTATGATTGTGATTCTGAATAAAGCAAGGATGTGCAGAGGTAGTTCAAATGTTATTTAAAAATTATATGCAGTACTGTAGTCATATTAGTCCGAGGATATTACAGAGTTAGTTTCCTAGACCTGAAGACGAGCTCTATGTAAGGACAAAAGCTTGTCTCTCTCACCAACAGAAGTTGATCCAATAAATATTACTTCACCCACCTTGTCTATTTAAAAATATTAACTACTAATATTTAAACCTCCAAGTTGAAAGCTGACGTTTGAAATGAGTTCTTGCTTCAGCTTCCTAATATGTTCAAAGCTTTGGTCAGATTGATCCTTACTTCATCTTTTCTCCATTACTTATCCTTAGTAGCAATCAAAGAACAAGGTAAACTATAATAGCTAACATGACTTAAGCTATACTGGGACCTAAGTAAATATGACCTGAGCATTGATGATTTACTAAGACAGATTTTTTTTTAATATTTGATACTTCATGGCATAAAGAAGACCTAATCCATAACTTTGATATATTGCTACAGGAAGTGCTGCAAAGAAATGAATTGTACTGCTGCACATACAGATCAGGACACCTCATTTAGCAGCTAACCCAGGTATTTTGACCTTGTACAGGGTACTGTACATCTTTACGTAATCTATCTTTTCAGGATTGTTTTGATGTGATGAGACTGCAGGGGAAATGTCCATACTGTTTGTGGTCTACAAAAACTGAACTAGCAATTGCAGTATTTCAAATCAATGAGTACTTAAGCACTGATCCCACAATTAATATTGCCTAAGTGGAACCCCTGTGAATTACAACTGTGCACTATTGACTGTAGAATCAGGCTCTGAACCAAAACCATGAAAGTCAATGGGTTAGATTCTCAGCTGGTGTAAATTGTTATGGCTTCATTGAAGTCAATGAAGCTATGACAATTTACACTAGCTGAAGATGTGCTCCAATGAAAACATTGCCTTTTGAGTTCAGTAGGTTTTGGATTAATGCTCAGCTCATCATAAAGGAGTACATTATACAATGAGTCAAAGGGGCAAGAAATCTATTCTATATATTTGATCATACATGAATTGACATTCATCCTATCTAATACCTACCTTACTCCATGTAGATCAGAGAAGTCATGGAGATTTTGTTCATTAGCTATCACTTGTTGAGCTGATGGCTATTTGGTCTCCAGCTGATGAAATATAGTAGAAGAACAGAGTGACCACACTACGAAATGTTAAAAAGATTTAGAAGTTTCACTCATTCAGGGGATTTCTGTCAGATAGACTGTAGTAGTTAAATCCTGAGTCTCGCATAAGCCCCTTCAGCTACTAAGAGTGGTCCATGTGAAAATGAAGGCCTTGCAAGAGATTTGCCATTATAATCAATCCCCCACCTTGTTCTGGAAGTGCTCTGCTTCTCACTCCTGAAGTATTAGAATGTGAAAATGCAGCCTCCAGCCATCTGCGAGAAAGTCGGTCACTTCAGTTTAATTTAATTTAAGAAAAATCTGCCTGGCAGGCCGGGAGCTGGTCTCCACAAGGGTGATGTTAAAACAAAACAAATGTCAGGTAAAATTATATCTGGTGACTACATTTCTTCCACCCTAGTCATTCAGCTAGTCAAATAAAAATATTATAAACATTGGTTTCAGTAGAGGTTACTCATCAGTAACACAGATTATTTGACTGAAACGGAGTTTACAGTATTCTATCATTATAAATGGTGTTAGAGAAATAATGTTCACATTTATATCATTTAAAAATTCATATTATGAAATGCTTATTACATCCACTATTTTTATGAAGTGGCTCTAAAGATTATTGCAAATATTCTGATTTTTGCAATCCCCAGTGACAGAACTGAGACCCTCAATCACTTGACTCACACCATAAAAAGTCTTAAGCTTTCTGAGCTATTCTCACACGTTTACTTCTACAAGTCACAGGGTGTGCAAAGACTTTGTGAACATTTTAGACTGTAGGGTGTTTGCAAACTATTTGTTTAAGCTATGTGTTTATTTGTGCTGTGTGACCGGTCATCTGAGTCACATGGTATTGTTTTCATCATCAGATTTGCGGACTTGAAATTTTATAAAAAGAAAAAAGTCAGATATTAAAAGATGATCACATGAACCTTTCTATGCCTACTCACCCGAACATTCATGAGAACTTTCCTTCTTCTTCAAGTGATAGTCCCTATATGGATTCCATTGTGGGTGCACATGCATGCAATGCACCAGAGCCAGAACAACTTTGTAGCAGTTTGTCTGCTGACCCTCATGTGTGTCGTGCATCATCCTCATATCTGCAGCTGAGACTAAAAGAGGCCGAGCGGGTTGAGGCCACTCCAGTTCCCTCTTACCACTTCATGGCCAGAGTTGGAACCCCGGTTCCTCTGCACTCTTAGCCTAGCTGAGAGAGTTAGTTGTCCATTTTTCCCTCTTGTAAATAGTTGTTTTCTTGTTTTTATATTGCATTAGTACAGTAGTTAGTTAGGTTTGCTTTCAGACTTCCCCCTTTGGGGAGACCCCCATCCTGGGGACTATGCCCCAGCAAATCAGCTTCAAAAATGGTGCTTCACGCCCTCGCTCCTTCTCTGTGACTGACAAGCACCAGTGATGCCTGTGCTGCCTCAAGGAAGCCCATGTCATTGTCCACTAAACCATTTACCGGCCATTCCTGCCCCTGGGAAGTCAGGCAACTTCATCTGCGTAAGCTCCTAATGGAAAAGGCTCTGCGCCCATACGTACAGTCAGATACGGGACCACCAGAATGGCATCTATCATCACCAGTGAGCACCCCTTCATCTTCCTCCTGGACACTGGATCTGTCGGTACCAAGCCTGCCGTGAGCTTCAGAAGCATGGCCATGGGCATAAGAGCAGATCTCTGTCCGGGGCTGCCCCTAAATGCGTTGCCTCCCTCCCTGGGCCAGATTGGGTAAGAAGTCATGCACTGATCTGGCTGCTCCAGGTCCCAAGAAGCCCTGGATGGAGCACAAGGAGAAGCACCAATATGATCCGCTGGTACCACCACCAGCTGTGGTCACCATTCCAGTGGCATCCTTGCTGCATCTGCTGCTTGTACTGCCAGCACTGTTGATGCCTCTGAACCCCTCCAGTCTGCCACACATGGTCCCCTGCATGCCTGGCCACCTGGAACTGTTGATGCCCACTGCAGTGTTGCTGCTTCCATCCCTAGGTTCCCTACTACTTTCAGGTCCCCCAGGCACCTCAGTCCTGCCTTCTCCTACATACAAACCACTCTATCCTCAACTTACGACCCTGCCGCCAAGCCATGGTACCCGCGGGGTCCACCGCTGCCTGGAGACCTTTACGCTTGGCCCTACTGGCCTACCTCAGACCTGTACCAGGACTGGGACACCATTGGCGGCATCATATCAACTATTCCCTGTCCGAACCTCACCCTCCTCGGTCTATGAAAAAAGGGGAGCAAGAGGCAGTGCAGTCGGTTCCACCAGTCCCCACAGGGGCCTCATAGTCACCGGATGAGGCACTGATTCCACCCTTCCTCTCCCCTCCTGATGTCCATAAGCAGTACCATGAGCTGCTTCAGTGGGTGGCAGCAGATCTCAGACTCCCACTGGAGGAGGTACAGGACATGCACCACCAGCTCCTGGACATTCTCCAGCTGCAAGGACCTTCCCTCCTAGGATGCTCTTCCCTTCTATGAGGTTATCCTGCAACTGGTGCAGATGGTCTGACACACACCAGCCTCCTGTGCCCCTACCCACAAGGGCACAGAGAAGTAAGAGCGATACTGGAGCAGTACTGACCCACATGTCCTCTTATATCCTCAGCTGTAGACACGAAGATGACGCACAATGTGCAGGTCAGTGACTACTGCTACAAAATTGTTCCGGCTCATGGCACATATGTAAACCCACATTTGGAATCCAAATAGGGACCATACATCTCAAAGAACCTCCAGTTACAAGTACGTAACCTCCTCTTTCAGTGACAACTCCTTGAAGTGTCACGAGTACCATCACATCTGTAGGTGGTGTTTGAACCAATGTTCCCAAACTTTTTCAGTATTTTCCCAACTGCAATTTTCACATAGTCAAGAAATTTTAGTTTCCCACCTGCACTACTTCAACTGAAGCTTTGAAAAATGAACGGACATACAATGAAATGAGTTATGGTGATACAGAATGACAGCCTTAACTCTAAATAACCTGGCTTTTTCCAATGCGTGTCACAACCTTAATGTTGTCTAAATGCACCAAATACTTATGTAATTTCAGTTCATGGGCAATGAAACAAACTGTCAAAGGAAACTATGGAATTGTCCTCATTAAATACTGAAGGTTGAAGCTGAATGTCCACTTTTTGTGGCTGTATTCAGAATAATTACGTTCACTTATGTGGTCTAGATGAGTGGTTAGAGGTTCTTCACAATCCAAACAATGCTAAAGTTTTAAAGGCAATATTTAATTTATTTATAAAAATATATAATATTTAAGTGATAGAACCTACAAAATGCCAGACTGTGAAATTTACCAGACAGCATGTCATAAATATAAAGGGAAGGGTAAACCCCTTTGAAATCCCTCCTGGCCAGGGGAAAGCTCCTCTCACCTGTAAAGGGTTAAGAAGCTAAAGGTAACCTCGCTGGCACCTGACCAAAATGACCAATGAGGAGACAAGATACTTTCAAAAGCTGGGAGGAGGGAGAGAAACAAAGGGTCTGTGTCTGTCTGTATGCTGGTTTCTGCCAGGGATAGACCAGGAATGGAGCCTTAGAACTTTTAGTAAGTAATCTAGCTAGGTATGTGTTAGATTATGATTTCTTTAAATGGCTGAGAAAAGAATTGTGCTGAATAGAATAACTATTTCTGTCGGTGTATCTTTTTTGTAACTTAAGGTTTTGCCTAGAGGGGTTCTCTATGTTTTGGAATCTAATTACCCTGTAAGATATCTACCATCCTGATTTTACAGGGGGGATTTCTTTATTTCTATTTACTTCTATTTTTTATTAAAAGTCTTCTTGTAAAAAACTGAATGCTTTTTCATTGTTCTCAGATCCAAGGGTTTGGGTCTGTGGTCACCTATGCAAATTGGTGAGGCTTTTTATCCAACATTTCCCAGGAAAGGGGGGTGCAAGTGTTGGGAGGATTGTTCATTGTTCTTAAGATCCAAGGGTCTGGGTCTGTAGTCACCTAGGCAAATTGGTGAGGCTTTTTACCAAACCTTGTCCAGGAAGTGGGGTGCAAAGTTTTGGGAAGTATTTTGGGGGGAAGGACGCGTCCAAACAGCTCTTCCCCAGTAACCAGTATTAGTTTGGTGGTGGTAGCGGCCAGTCCAAGGACAACGGGTGTAATATTTTGTACCTTGGGGAAGTTTTGACCTAAGCTGGTAAAGATAAGCTTAGGAGGTTTTTCATGCAGGTCCCCACATCTGTACCCTAGAGTTCAGAGTGGGGGAGGAACCTTGACACAGCACTAGAAAGTTATGTGCCTCACCAGGGCGAAAGATGCACAAGGGCCACTAGGGAGTCATAGCTCTCATTGAGCGTGCACCTTATTCAGTGAGGCAGTCATTTAAATTGTGCAATATTGTGCATTGAACATTGTGCATCTCCACCACTTTCCTCCGGCAGCTTCAAATACTCAGTGGAATAAAAGCTTCTGTAGAGAGTGAATAGGATAAAGGTTCTTTCACATAATACAGTGTCATATCATACCTTTTTTTCCCCTTAGTCTTGTACATAGTTCACTGCTTAGCATTGACTCTCCTGCTATTGAGATGCCTAATTGTGGCCTGAAGTCCCATTGACAGTCAGTCAACGTCAGAGAAACTCAAGCTGGCAAGAGCAGACAGAGGCACAGTCTCAGCATAACATTGGATACTGATGCTGCTGTCACACTGCTTTCTATGGGTTTTTTTGCTCTGGATGTGGTTTTCCCCAATGCAGGATAATATGGACGTTGCAAGTTTTTTTAAGTGTTTCCACATCCCAGCCATGTTTTTCCAGGATTTATTTTGAAGCAGCAGCTCTTCAAAGGTATGGCCTAAATATCCTGGAATAGCTAGGAGCTGGTTTGCCTCTCAAGTGAAGATCAAGTCACAAACTAGACAGAGCAAAAGTTTGGTGGAAAAAATACAATGCTTCTCTGTGGAATCTCATTAATTCTTAGAACTCATGATGATGGTATTTTACATAAACAAAGTCCCGCCATATCCTGAATCTAGATCACAGATACTTTGTAAGACCAGCCTACCCTACCTGGAAAAAAAAATCATACCTTAAATCAGGTATTGGCTTGTTCTTTACTCCATATATATGTAATATTGATTATATTAGTTATTTTGACACTAGCAGCTACAAAGAAAATGCCCTACCATATTTCCTGTACATCTTCTCTACACTGTACTATTAAAAGTGGACAGATTGTAAGCAAACATTGTTATTACCTGTTAGTAAATATTTGAATCCTTTACTTTCAGTATATATGATTTATATGTTATCTATTCTTTAGAATCTTCAGGATATTAACAAAAAGAGTATTTTGAATTCTAAAGCACATCTAAACCTGGGAAACTGATAAGGGATAATTGTTACAGTCAATAGGAAAGAATAATTATGGGGGAATAAAGACCCACTGAAAGTCTTTGTTAGTCCTCTCAGCTGTAAATAATTATGCCTTCACAGGTAAACTGGGAATGTACAGAAATAACATCCAAAGATATGTTTCTTTTGACAAAGAGGTTTTCTTTGTTTGAAAACCCTATATAATGACATTGGTATGGGAACTTAATTGGGGAATGAATCTGCCGTGTCCCTCCACATACAGTGAAGAGACACATAGCCAGCTTTTTATCACCATCGTCACATGAAAGGGTGGTAATGTATCTATTCTTTCTGTATAATGCTGTACTTCTCTGATTGATCATCTTTATTAAATAATTCCAGTTCACCCTGTTATTTGACAATCTAGAATCATAATTAACTCTGACACACAACAACATAATCTGACAGTACAAAATTATACCATGTATGTTGATGTAACCTAGAACAATACAATGTGACATTTAAGAAATTAAACATGCACACCTTTTTGGTTTTGCACATTATGGAAACAATTCATGTTCCTAAGAAAAGGAAATTATTCTTGTGCTTAATACACTTACCAAGTTGCAACGTTTCTCAAGACAATGTGATTAAGTTGCAAAATAGAGCTGGTCAAGAATTTTCTGATGAAACAGGTTTTCCATAGGAAATGTGTATTCAGTGAAATCAAAACATTTCATCAAAATTTTCTATGGAAAAGTATACTATTTTGATAAGGTCAAAATGTTTTGTTTCTGCTTTAAAACTTGAATGTGCATGTTCTAAATAATAAAATATATATTTTAACAATAAAATTGAAACAAAATGTTTTGCTAAGGTTGAAACAAAATATGTTGGAATATTTCATTTTTGCAAAAAACCTCCAAGATTTTTACTTTTCATCGTGATTCAAGCCTCAGATAAAAAGTAGTAACTAAGAGATGGAGGCAAGATAGAAATGCCTGGGTTCAGGAGAAGGTTGCTGAAGCAGAAGAACAGCAGAAGGGAGAATTCAAGCAGCTCTGTAGAATAGCAAAAGACCTCAGGAAGACCCAGACCACCACGGGTGATGCTCTGATGGACAAATGTTGAAAATGCATGAAGAACAAGGCAGATAATGCAAAGAATATTTCCTTTCCTTATTAAACTGTCCAGAGCCAACAGTCATTCACAGGTTCGAGAAAAATGTCAATGATAAAATAGAAATGGAAGAGGGGCCAATAATACCCAATGAAATTAAAGCAGCCGTCAAAGGGCTCAAAGTGGGGAAGCTCCTGAAGTTGACAGAATTTAAACAGAGGTAATAAAGGCAGGAGGAGAAATTCTGATTGATCAGCTAACAAAACTCTGACAAAGTCTGGTGAGAGAACAAGTGCCACTAGACTGAAAAGACGGAAGCATCGTGGTATTTCCAAAAAAATAAAAAAAGAGAGATCTTACTCAGTGTATGAACGGGAGAGGTATTGTACTGCTATCAATCCCAGGCAAAATTTTGGCTACCTTTTTGCTGAATAGAATGAAGACGACAGTAGATGAAATATTACAGAAAGAGCTTGTTGAGTTCCAACCAGGTAGATCACGTTGTAAACAGTTATAACCTCTTTGGCAGCATTTAGGAATGAAAATGTCAAGGAAATGCACATACCATGATGAAGTGTTTCAAACACCAAATGCTACCAGACAAAAGTTCGTTATTATTATTATTGAACTTCCCAGACTCAATGAAATGTCTTTTCTCTGCAAGGAGTGTGTTGCACTAAATCATACCTACCTATAGATACTTTCCTCACTTACTTTAGCTGTGGTACTCCTCTTCCAGGGATGACTGCATGGATATGTTCTTCATCATGCCTTATCCAGAACAAGACTGATCAGACAATTAAGTGGATCTCCTTTAAATCTATAGCAACAATTTGTTCCTTCATAAATCTAAATGACTGCAGCCGCAATGGGACGAGCTGCTCCTAATGAAAGAAAACATTAATCTACAGTATTTTGAAAAGGTTCTTCTAGCCACTCAATTGGCCAATCCCTAAAGTGCCACTAACAAACATTTTCCCTCTTTCCTTGTCATCAGAGTTGCAGCTTTTTTCCCTCTGCAAAATGCCATTAGTTTAGGAGTCCAAGTAAGAGAATGATCATGCTTCTAATTTACACAGTTTCTCTCACCACAGTTCATAGCTCTGTTGCCTATCCATAAATTATCTCCAGCCTTCACATTAAATAGAAAAGGCAGAGACATTTGTAAGTCAAACTGGACCAACTATTATGGCTAGCACTAGAAAAGTTTAAAATTGAACTTGAGCCAAAGGAATCTCAAGCCTACAGTATTTGAAACCAAATGGTCCAGCTGGGACTTTTTCTTCCATTCCAGACTTCTTCCTTTCCTGAAAATAAGGCTGATCTTTATTTACCTAGACAACTAAAGGCTTTTAAAAGCTCTTTTACAATTGCACAGCAAACAAACACTTTTGTAAGAATTTGGCTTTAAGTCAACGGTGAGGAGGAAATATTCTGATTAGAATTTCAGGATATGTACAATGTCAAATAACGATGAATAAACCTCACCAAAATACAAAGAGCCTTTTGGACAGTTTACAGAAGCAAAAAGGTGAAAAAAAATCAAAGGGCTGTGTTAGGATATAGATATTTGGGCCTGTCTGTAAAGGCCTATACTTTAAGAATTTAGGTGTATTCTTATCATTTAGCTAGTTATAGAGGTATAAAAGAGAGAATCAAAATCACTGTCTGCCGGTGTAAGGGCCTTCTCTTACTGTGACAGTCTGAGGCCCTGTGCTTCGGCTAAAGCCTTTGGCTAAGCAGCAGAGGCAGCCATAAGCTGGGAAGCGAATGGTCACATCCCCACATTCCAAACCAGTCACATTGAAATAAGGTGCTACTGGGCTGTTAGGAATACAATCCTGTCCTATCACCTCCAGAGAAAGGGAAGTGCCTAGAAAATGTAAAAGGAAACTTAGTTTGATAGCATCCTGTCTGGCAAGAACTCACTTATCAATAGCTGGGATGTGAAATCCTCACTTCTGTATTGTTTTGTCATTATAGTTCCCACTTTGTTATTATTTGTCTGTATAATCTGTCTGGTTCTGTGATTGTTTCTGTCTGTTGTATAATTAATTTTGCTGGGTGTAAACTAATTAAGGTGGTGGGATATAATTGGTTACATAATCATGTTACAATATGTTAGGATTGGTTAGTTAAATTTCAGAAAAATGATTGGTTAAGGTATAGCTAAGCAGAACTCAAGTTTTACTTTATAGTCTGCAGTCAATCAGGAAGTGTGTGGGTGGGGGGGAATGGGAACAGGGACACAGGTAAGGCTCTGTGATGTCAGAGCTGGGAAGGAGGATACTAAGGAAGGAAACTGGAATTATGCTTGCTGGAAGTTCACCCCAATAAACATCAAATTGTTTGCACCTTTGGACTTCAGGTATTGTTGCTCTCTGTTCAGGCGAGAAAGACCAGGGAAGTGAGTGGGTGAAGGAATAAGCCCCCTAACAGGCTGTTTAACAAATAAATAATTCTCTCTTACTACTTGTGCTTGATTTTTCCAACTAAATATCCCAGTTAAAATTATGCTCCTAAATTACAAATGGATTTATTATTGATAAGCCTCCTTTGTATCTTTTCCTCTTTCGCTAGAGTTCTCACAGATGAACTTTTAAATCTTTTGCAATGCTAATTTAACAGGAGAACAATGCCAGATTTTCTTTTTCCAGTTGAAGTATGTAGACCATGTTTGGTAGCAGTGAAAGATACATAGTTCAAGTCCAGAAGAAACACAGATGCAATCAATGAGTGTGTAAGATGCAATGTTTTTCCACAGTGAGCGTAATTAACCATTGGAACAGATTACCAAATGATATGACAAATCCACCATCACTTGGAGACGTTAAATCAAGATTGGATGTCTCTTTAAAAGATGTGTTCTAGTTACTGGTCTCAATAGCATTTCCTTATGTAATAAGGAAGAATAATTCCCTCAGTTGCAGGAATTACTGGGTGGAAGTGTATGGCCTGTGTAATACAGGATATAAGACTAAGTGATCCCTTCTAGCCTTAAAATTTATTAATTAATTCACTCTGTTCTATCTATTCTGAAGGACATGTAGCTTTGGAAGAATACAGAGCAGGGTGTTAAGAATCTTTCTGTTTGACATTATGTCAAAATACAACTCCAGATGACATAGAACTACTGCTTGATGAGTAGGGAGAAATCTAAAAGGTATTGCTCTGATAGTGGCTTTCAGTGGTTCCTATGTCATTTTTGAAAAGGGGACTTGGGTCTTTAAATCACTTAGATGGCTTTGAAAATTTTACCTTGGATCTCATTTTTTACAATAGAAATTAAACATGTACATGCAGTAAAAAATAAAAACTTCCCTTATATAAAAAGAAAATGATCTTCAGCGACCACTGTACTTATTGGGAAAGGCTGCATTATGTTTTACAAAGAAGAATATAAATTAACCCACATTCACTAAATCTACAAACATCTTGTATTCCAAAACAGTGGTGATTTTGTGGATTGTCTTTTTGTTCTCACCAGCATCTCACAGAAACCATTAAAATATTTAAATTTAGTTTGTGCAAGAAGTACTGTAAATATAAGCATTCATAATGATGTAATGCCAGTCTTGGCTAAGGGCTTGCATTAATTGATGAATTTAAAAGTAAAATTTAGCCACTGAGACCTCCATAAGGATTTGAATGCCAAAACAATGTGATATAATGGATGACTAGCTCCACCTACAAGCACTGAGGCCTGGTCTACAGTACGTGGTTATTTTGGAATTAGCCGAGTTACCTCAAAATAAAACTGGTTCCATCCATATGATCAAACCAGTTTTTTTTATTTAAAGGGCTCTTTACTCCGATTTCTGTACTCCACGTTGGCAAGTGGAGTAGCGCTAAAATCAAGATCACAGTTCCGGGTTACAGGTACTGTGGACGCAACTCGACGATATTGGTTTCCGGGAGCTATCCCAGAATGCTCCTTTGTGACCGTTCTGAACAACACTCTGAACGCCAAAGCACTAGCCAGGTAGACAGTAAAAGCCCCTGGGAATTTTTGAATTTCCTGTTTGGTCACCATCAGCACAGTCCACCGTCACAGGCGACCACGCAGCCCCAGATTTGAAGATTAGCTCCAGCATGGTCCGAACAGGAGGTACTGGATCTCATTGCATGTTGGGGAGACGAACCTGTTATGGCAGAACTACGTTCCAAAAAAGGAATGCAAATGCATACACTAAAGTCTCCAGGGCCACGACAGAAAGAGGCTACTCCAGGGACACAGAACAGCGTCGTACAAAAATCAAGGAGCTCAGACAAGCTTACCAAAAAGCCAGGGAGGCGAACGGGCGCTCTGGGTCACAGCCCCATACATGCCACTTCTACCGTGAGCTGCATGCAATTATGGGGGGTGATGACACCACTACCCCACCACTGTTCATGGGCACCTGCAAGGGGGGAGTAGCATGGAGCGAGGAGGCTGAGTTTTTGGAGGACGAAGAGGACAGTGCACAGGCGGCAAGTGGGGAATCTGTTTTCCCCCCAGCCAGGAACTATTCTTAACGCTGGAGCGAATACCCTCTCCCTACTCCCAAAGCATACTCCTGGACCATGACCCTGGAGAATACACTTCTGGTGAGTGAGAGCTTGATCTGAGCCACTTGGTGGGGGGGAAACCCAGTGGTGCTGGGCTGTTCGTGTTTAGCTTAAAGGATTCATCCCCTGCTCAGAGCCTCATCAGAGCCCCGCAGTGGGTGTGGGGGGGGGGGCATGGGGGAGGTTGTTATGTGAAGCAATCATCCCAGAGAGCCCACAGGCTGCCTGCAAGCTGAATTCTGTTGCCTGGCTGCATGTGATGGCTTACTCGCACCAAAGTGGCAGGCACTTCAGTATAAGAGGCAAAATGAGACCTTGTACAGAAAGAACATGTGCTGCATACTATGAATTGCCTGTTTCACTGAGAAACAGTGTCCCCTTTGTTCTCTAAAATGTATCTTTTCAAATACGACCCTCCCTTTTTCTCCTCCTGCAGCAGGTGCAAATGTTTCAATGTGGCCCCTATCTACTCCATCCCAGAGGCTGGTCCAGATTAGAAGGTGGAAAAAATGAACTCAGGATGACATGTTTGCTGAGCTCATGCAGTCCTCCTGCACTGATAGGGCCCAGTTGAACGCATGGAGGCAAACAATTGCCGAGTCACATAAAGTGTTACATGAATATGAAGAGGAGGGATGTGCGCAATGAGAGCAGGCAGGATGCTATGTTCAAGCTCATGGGGGAGCAAACTGACATGCTCCGCTGTATGGTGGATCTAATGCGGGAAAGGCAGCAAGACCACAGACTGCCACTGCAGCGCCTGAATAACCACCTTCCCTCCTCCTCAAGTTCCATAGCCTCCTCACCCAGATGCCCAAGAACATGGGGGGAGGCTACAGGGACCCACACAGTCAACTCCAGAGGATTGCACAAGCAGCAGAAAGCTGGCATATCCTACATTTTGATTTGGTTTCTGAACTTGTCCTTCCCTCCCCCTCCTCCATCCCCTTAACCCAATAGCCACCCTCCCCCGTCTAGCTTCTGATTTCTCTCAATGTTTTGTGCAACAAATAATAAAGAATGGTTTTTAAACAATTGTGACTTTATTTCCTTTTACATTATATATAAAATGGATGGAGCAGGTAACTAAGAGAAACACACACAACTCTTACACCGTACCCTGGCCAGTCATGAAACTGGCTTTCAAAGCTTCTCTGATGTGCAGCGCGCCCTGCTGCACTCTTCTAATCACCCTAGTGTCTGGCTGTGTGAAACTGGCCACCAGGCAAGTTGCCTCAACCTCCCACCTCACCATAAACATCTCCCCCTTACTCACAGATATTGTGGAGCACACAACAAGCAGCAATTACAATTGGAATATTGGTTGTGCTGAGATCTAACAGAGTCAGTAAACTGCATCAGCGCGCTTTCAAACATCCAAATGCACATTCTACCACCATTCTGCACTTATTCAGCCTATAGTTGAACTGCTCCTTACTACTGTCCGGGGTGCCTGTGTACAGCTTCATGAGCCATGGCATTAAGGGGTAGGCTGGGTCCCCAGGGATAACTTTTGGCATTTCAACATCCCCAAACAGTAATTTTCTGGTCTGGAAAGTAAGTTCCTTCCTGCAACTGTTCAAACAGACCAGAGTTCCTGAAGATATGAGCGTCATGCACCTTTCCTGGCCATCCCACGTTGATAGTGGTGAAACGTCTTGTGATCCACCAGTGCTTGCAGTGCCATGGAAAAATACCCCTTCCGGTTTATGTACTGGCCACTCTGGTGTTCCAGGGCCAAGATAGGGATATGTGTTCCATCTATCGCCCCACCGCAGTTAGGGAACCCAAGCGCATTAAACCCATCCACAATGATCTGCACATTTCCCAAAGTCACTACCCTTGATAGCTGCTGGTCAAGGATTGTGTTGGCTACTTGCAGCACAGCAGCCCCCACAGTAGATTTCCCCACTCCAAACTGATTCCCGATTGACCGGTAGCTGTCGAGCGTTGCAAGCTTTCACAGTGCTATGGCCACTCGCTTCTCAGCTGTGAGGGCTGCTCTCATTTTGGTGTCTGTGCTTCAGGGCAGGGGACAGCAAGTCACAAAGTTCCATGAACGTGGCCCTACGCATATGAAAGTTTCTCAGCCACTGGGAATCATCCCATACCTGCAACACTATGCGGTCCCACCAGTCCATGCTTGTTTCCTGGGCCCAGAATTGGTGTTCCATGGCATGAACCTGGCCCAACAGCACCATGATCTCCCAATCACCACATGCTGTGCCATCTGTGTCCATGTCCTCATCATATAGTAATCGTGCTGTTGTCGCTTCCTCACCCGGTTTTGCAGGTACTGCACATACTGCTGGATAATGCTAGAGGTATTTACAATGGTCAAAACTGCAGCAGAGATCTGATCGGGCTCCATGGCTATGGCGCCTGCACGGGTAATCCTGGAAAAAGGGAGCGAAACGTAGGAGAGCAGAGTGGCAGCGGAAGCTGTGCTGTTTGGTTCACGGTAGCCGAACAACAGCGGAAAATGGTTGTCTTCTGTGGCTTTCACAAAGGTGGGAGCCCAGGACAGACAACATGGAGAAGCTCAGAAGCGTAGCAATAGCAGGAGAGCAGAGTTGGCAGCGGAAGCTGTGCTGCTCAGTTCACGATGGCCGAGCAGAGTTGAGTTGGAGAGGTGGATTCATACTAGCAGGAGAGCAGCGGTGCACCATCTGCTGAAAGCAGTATGGCATCTGCACGCCAAAAAGGCATGAAACAATTGTCTGCCGTAGCTTTCTGATGACACACCGATAAACATCCATGAGAATGTTTTTGCCCCATCATGCACTGGGAGCTTAACCCAGAATTCCAATGGGCAGCAGGGACTGTGGGAACTGTGGGATAGCTACCCACAGTGCACCGCTCTGACATTCGATGCTAGCCTTGGTACTGTGGACTCAATCCGCTGAATTCACGCGCTTTAGTGGGGACACAGAAGACCCCATGTATGTATAAAATAGCTTCCAAAAATTCAAATAGAATAATTTCAAAATAATTTCGTACTGTAGACGTATCCTGACAAAGGTACTCAGTGAACTACGAGGTGAAAGAGATTGTTTAGAATAAAGTAGTTGATGCATATTGTAAGAGACCATTCAAGGTGCAGTGGCCTGTGGATTACAGATTGTTGTAATAAGCCATACATCCAGTGTCTTTAATAAGACCATGTTTTTTAGTGTCTAGCAAAGTCATGAATTTAAGTTCCCAGGGTTGTCTTTTGAAAGTGTTGTGCAGGTTTCCTTTGAGGACAAGGACTGAGAGGTCAGATATGAAATGATTGTTCTGTGAAAAGTGTTCACCCATGGGTGATATGGTGTTCTTGTCTTTTATCATTTTTCTGTGTGAGTTTATTCGACAATATAGTGAATGTCTGAGTTCACCCATATAGTTGTTGTTGGGGCAGGATCCATGGATCTAGAAAAGTCTGTTGTGTGGATGGGGGAGTGTTGCAAACAAGTATGTTACAGAGCATTTAAAAAGGAAATCAACATGTGCTTCAATTCAGCTGCTCATAGAGCTTTAACTAGCTGAATTAACACAGCTGAGATGTTCATTTATGCAAGCTACATAAAGCAAGGCTTATACAATCTTATTTGTAATGAAGAATCTTTGTTGCTTCCTCTTATTCTGGATTTGTTTGTGTTCATATTGCATGCATTACACAATGGAGCTGCAGCTCCTGATGCCATCGTTAAGACTGCATTCTGAAGGAAATTTAAAAGTCTAAGGTGCCACAAGTCCTCCTTTTCTTTTTGCGAATACAGACTAAAACGGCTGCTACTCAAATCTCTCCACACTGTAGTTCTTTCAGAGTGACATTTCACAATGTTAGAGAAAAATCAAAGGACGTAAAAACTATTTTCATTTTTTTGTAATATATATTAATAGAGGAATTGAAACTGGTCTCTGGCTGAAATCTGTCAGAGTTCTTAGGGTTTTACTCCTGACATGTATCTTAAAAACACTGTTTATCTACACAAAAATTAGTAGATAAGTGAACCTTGAGTTGATGTGGTCTAGGGTACTGTCAAGGTTCCTCCCCCACTCTGAACTCTAGGGTACAGATGTGGGGACCTGCATGAAAAACCTCCTAAGCTTATCTTTACCAGCTTAGGTCAAAACTTCCCCAAGGTACAAAATATTACACCCGTTGTCCTTGGACTGGCCGCTACCACCACCAAACTAATACTGGTTACTGGGGAAGAGCTGTTTGGACGCGTCCTTCCCCCCAATATACTTCCCAAAACTTTGCACCCCACTTCCTGGACAAGGTTTAGTAAAAAGCCTCACCAATTTGCCTAGGTGACTACAGACCCAGACCCTTGGATCTTAAGAACAATGAACAATCCTCCCAACACTTGCACCCCCCCCTTTCCTGGGAAATGTTGGATAAAAAGCCTCACCAATTTGCATAGGTGACCACAGACCCAAACCCTTGGATCTGAGAACAATGAAAAAGCATTCAGTGTTTTACAAGAAGACTTTTAATAAAAAATAGAAGTAAATAGAAATAAAGAAATCCCCCCTGTAAAATCAGGATGGTAGATAGCTTACAGGGTAATTAGATTCAAAAACATAGAGAACCCCTCTAGGCAAAACCTTAAGTTACAACAAAGATACACAGACAGAAATAGTTATTCTATTCAGCACAATTCTTTTCTCAGCCATTTAAAGAAATCATAATCTAACACATACCTAGCTAGATTACTTACTAAAAGTTCTAAGGCTCCATTCCTGGTCTATCCCCGGCCAAGACGACTACAGACAGACACAGACCCTTTGTTTCTCTCCCTCCTCCCAGCTTTTGAAAGTACCTTGTCTCCTCATTGGTCATTTTGGTCAGGTGCCAGCGAGGTTACCTTTAGCTTCTTAACCCTTTACAGGTGAGAGGAGCTTTCCCCTGGCCAGGAGGGATTTCAAAGCGGTTTACCCTTCCCTTTATATTTATGACAGGTACAATTTTTTAAAAGGACATATTTAGACTTAAGGGTCACTTGTACCATTGTGCTTTAAAATTGAACATTTATCTTAGGAGACACTAGTGCACAAAATCTTCTCCTTCAGAGAACCTGACAAAGAACTGTGCCTTTTCACAATGGCACCATCTCCCACTGTTTTCAGTAGGACTGCAACCACAGTCTGCCTTCAATTACAATGGTCTTTTCAAAATGGCCACCCTCTTGCATTATTTTCATTGGGCTTAATGCCACAAGCTGCCCTCAGTTGAAATGGCTGCCATTTCTCTACAGCCGGTTCAGGAGGAAGTTTTGGTTGCTCTTGGCAAAGATGGCCACCACTTCCATCATTCATAACTAGGCCCCTGCCAGATTCACAGCCATGAAAAAAGTGTCACGGACTGTGACATCTGGTCTCCGCCATGAAATCTGGCTATTGTAGGAGGGTTGCAGTATTGCTTTCCTTACTTCTGTGCTGCCTTCAGAGCTGTGCTGAGGAAGAGCGATGGCTGCTGGCCATCAATCCAGTTCTGAAGGCAACAGTGCAGAAGGGTGGCAATACCATAGCATGCCACCCTCGCTTCCGTGCTGCTGCTGGTGTCAGCGCTGCCTTCAGAACTGGGCTCCCAGTCAGTAACTGCTGCTTTCCAGCCACCCAGCTCTGAAGGCAGTGCCAGCAGCAGTGCAGAAATAAGAGGGGCTGTGGCAAGGCAGAAGTAAAACCCCTTGAATGCCCTGCTACAATGCTGGCTAAGCCCTGCTTTCTGGCAGAGAGGTCAGGTGCGGTGGCTCAAAGCAGTCAGCAGGGAGCGCAGCTGCGGGCCCTAACGAGAGCTGGCTCACTGCAATAGGCTGAGCTAGGCAGCGACAGCTGGGCTGAAGACTGGGAGGGCTATAAAAGCCCTGAACAAAACTCAGCCTGGGAGGGAACAGGAGGCTTCAGCTCTGTCTCCTCACCACAGGAAGGGAGCCTCACGGCCAGGAGACCCTGGAATGGATTAGAAAGGGGCTCACTGTTGGGGGATAAAGGGGACTACACTATGGCACTGTAAATAAAAGCACAAGGGTGAAACACCAGAAGGTGTGAGGGCTCTTATTTTGCCAGCTTAGTCACAGGGAACAGGGGGGAAAAGGAGGAAACCCGTGCAGACCCTCTGAGTGTGGCAGTACCACAACCCCCATTCAATATCCTTGCAATCCCCCCTGTGGCCATCTTTGGGGTGAGGACCCCCTGGATACAACGCTGTGAAATTTAAATACCTGAAACTGTGAAATTTAAGATATTTTAAATTCTGACTGAAATTTACCAAAATGGATCATGAATTTGGTAGGGTCCTACTCCTAACACATGATTTTTGCTAACACCACATGTTCAGAAATCATGAGCCAGGCCCCCAAAGGATAAAATTTTAAGAAGTAACACACCATTTTGGGGTCGTTTTATTTACCTCCTGCTTCCTGAATTTTTAGGATATGCTCATATCAGGTTTTTAAGCTTCTCTGCAACCAGAGTGGCTAGAAACTTGCTTTTTTTTTTTTTTTTTTAAATGAAAGCAGAGATTCTTACATCTCTTGATTCCAGAAGCTGACACATTAGGAAAATCACAAAGTATCATGCGACTCACAATAAAATCACAGAGATGGCAACATTTATTAGGAGTGAAGCTAGAGATTGCCCTATAGGAAGATGGAGGTCCCTATGTTTTCAGGAGACAGGGATGACTGTGCGGAGTAGGTGAATATAGGAGGACTTGGATGGCAAAAGGAAAAACTCCTCTGTGTGTGGAAGGCAGGTGGAAAACTGAGATTATGTCCAAGGGAATTTATGGAGTGGAAGAGGTATTCCTAGATTCCAAGGCCAGAAAGGGGGATCATTGTAATCATCTAGTGTAACCTCCTGTAAAAACAAAGGCCATAGAACTTCCCCCAAATAATTCCTAGAAAAAGTAATCCAGTCTTCATTTAAAAATTGTCAATAATGGAGAATCTGCGATGGTCCTTGGCAAATTGTTCCAATGGTCAATTCTCATTAAATTAAAAAATGTACACCTTATTTCCTGTCTGAAATTTGTCTAGCTTCAATTTCCAGGGTTTGGATTGTGTTAGACCTTTCTCAGCTGCATTGAGAGCCCATTATTAAGTGTGTGTGTGTATATATATATATACACACACACACACTTTTATATTATATATATATATATATATATATATATATATAATCCCCATATAGTTTCTTGTAGGCTGTAATCAAGTCACCCCTTAATCTTTTCTTTGTTAGACTCAAGGAGCTCAATCACTATAAAGTATGTTTTCTAATCCTTTCGTCAGTCTCATGATTCTTCTCTGAACCCTTTCCAACCCTTTTGGAATTGTGGACACCAGAACTGGACACATTATTCCAGCAGCAATCATACTAGTGCGAAATACCAAGTAAAATTACTTCTCTACTCAAGAGTCCCTTGTTTATGCATCCAATGATTTCATTAGCCCTTTTGGCCACAACTTTGCAGAAGGAGCTCATGTTCAGCTGATTATCCACCAAGATCACCAAACAGGGAACAAAGGTAAGCAGCAGGATACGGACCCTGGACTTCAGGAAAGCAGACTTCGACTCCCTCAGGGAACGGATGGCCAGGATCCCCTGGGGGACTAACTTGAAGGGGAAAGGAGTCCAGGAGAGCTGGCTGTATTTCAAGGAATCCCTGTTGAGGTTACAGGGACAAACCATCCCGATGAGTCGAAAGAATAGTAAATATGGCAGGCGACCAACTTGGCTTAATGGTGAAATCCTAGCGGATCTTAAACATAAAAAAGAAGCTTACAAGAAGTGGAAGGTTGGACATATGACCAGGGAAGAGTATAAAAATATTGCTCGGGCATGTAGGAATGTTATCAGGAGGGCCAAATCGCACCTGGAGCTGCAGCTAGCCAGAGATGTCAAGAGTAACAAGAAGGGTTTCTTCAGGTATGTTGGCAACAAGAAGAAAGCCAAGGAATGTGTGGGCCCCTTACTGAATGAGGGAGGCAACCTAGTGACAGAGGATGTGGAAAAAGCTAATGTACTCAATGCTTTTTTTGCCTCTGTTTTCACTAACAAGGTCAGCTCCCAGACTGCTGCGCTGGGCATCACAAAATGCGGAAGAGATGGCCAGCCCTCTGTGGAGATAGAGGCGGTTAGGGACTATTTAGAAAAGCTGGACGTGCACAAGTCCATGGGGCCGGACGAGTTGCATCCGAGAGTGCTGAAGGAATTGGCGGCTGTGATTGCAGAGCCACTGGCCATTATCTTTGAAAACTCGTGGCGAACCGGGGAAGTCCCGGATGACTGGAAAAAGGCTAATGTAGTGCCAATCTTTAAAAAAGGGAAGAAGGAAGATCCTGGGAACTACAGGCCAGTCAGCCTCACCTCAGTCCCTGGAAAAATCATGGAGCAGGTCCTCAAAGAATCAATCCTGAAGCACTTGCATGAGAGGAAAGTGATCAGGAACAGCCAGCATGGATTCACCAAGGGAAGGTCATGCCTGACTAATCTAATCGCCTTTTATGATGAGATTACTGGTTCTGTGGATGAAGGGAAAGCAGTGGATGTATTGTTTCTTGACTTTAGCAAAGCTTTTGACACGGTCTCCCATAGTATTCTTGTCAGCAAGTTAAGTAAGTATGGGCTGGATGAATGCACTATAAGGTGGGTAGAAAGCTGGCTAAATTGTCGGGCTCAACGGGTAGTGATCAATGGCTCCATGTCTAGTTGGCAGCCGGTATCAAGTGGAGTGCCCCAAGGGTCGGTCCTGGGGCCGGTTTTATTCAATATCTTCATAAATGATCTGGAGGATGGTGTGGATTGCACTCTCAGCAAATTTGCGGATGATACTAAACTGGGAGGAGTGGTAGATACGCTGGAGGGGAGGGATAGGATACAGAAGGACCTAGACCAATTGGAAGATTGGGCCAAAAGGAATCTGATGAGGTTCAATAAGGATAAGTGCAGGGTCCTGCACTTAGGACGGAAGAACCCAATGCACAGCTACAGACTAGGGACCGAATGGCTAGGCAGCAGTTCTGCAGAAAAGGACCTAGGGGTGACAGTGGACGAGAAGCTGGATATGAGTCAGCAGTGTGCCCTTGTTGCCAAGAAGGCCAATGGCATTTTGGGATGTATAAGTAGGGGCATAGCGAGCAGATCGAGGGACGTGATCGTTCCCCTCTATTCGACATTGGTGAGGCCTCATCTGGAGTACTGTGTGCAGTTTTGGGCCCCACACTTCAAGAAGGATGTGGATAAATTGGAGAGAGTCCAGCGAAGGGCAACAAAAATGATTAGGGGTCTGGAACACATGAGTTATGAGGAGAGGCTGAGGGAGCTGGGATTGTTTAGCCTGCAGAAGAGAAGAATGAGGGAGGATTTGATAGCTGCTTTCAACTACCTGAAAGGGGGTTCCAAAGAGGATGGCTCTAGACTGTTCTCAATGGTAGCAGATGACAGAACGAGGAGTAATGGTCTCAAGTTGCAGTGGGGGAGGTTTAGATTGGATATTAGGAAAAACTTTTTCACTAAGAGGGTGGTGAAACACTGGAATGCGTTACCTAGGGAGGTGGTAGAATCTCCTTCCTTAGAGGTTTTTAAGGTCAGGCTTGACAAAGCCCTGGCTGGGATGATTTAACTGGGAATTGGTCCTGCTTCGAGCAGGGGGTTGGACTAGATGACCTTCTGGGGTCCCTTCCAACCCTGATATTCTATGATTCTATGATTCTAAATCTTTAGAGTCCCCAATCATGTATGTGTGCCTATATTCTTTGTTCCTAGATGCATACATTTAGCCATATTAAAATATGCATTATTTGCTTGCCTATCTTATCAAGCAATCCAGATCACTCGACATCAGTGACCTGTCCTCTTCATTATTTACCACTCCCCCCAATTTTTGTATCATCTAAACTTTATCAGTGATAATTTTGTTTTCTTCCAAGTCATTAATAAAAATGTTAAATAGTGTGGGGCCAAGAACCGATTCTTGTCAAACCCCACTAAAAACACTCATTAGGTAATGATTCCCTGTTTACAATTGCATTTTGAGACCTATCAGTTAGTCATTTTTAATCCAATTAATGTATGCCATGTTAAAATGGCTGTATCTGAGAAGGGAATGTAGATAGGTCAAAAGAGGAGAAAAGTAGGGACTTTGTGAAGAGGAATGTAAGGAGTTTCATGGGGAGGAAACTGAAGTTGTGGGAAGGGGAATGTAGGGCTCTGCAACAGAGAGACAGTGGGGAGAATGTGGCGGAGTGGGGAGTTAGTAGATTGTGGGGGGGAAGAGAGGAAATTTGGAAGTTAGGAGAAAATTGAGGAGCATAGAGGGAATGTGAGTGAGACTGAAGACTGAGCGTGTTGGCGGGGGAGACCGGGAAGGAAGTGGCAGGGGAGATCAGGAACGAGGCAGGATATTGTTAAAAGAGAAGGATGGAAAGGTGTAAAATGGTATTTCACATTGCACTGGGTATCCCTAAATCTCTGACTGCCAGAAGCAGGGACTGGATAAAACGTTCAATGAGATCCTGCAAGCCAGTGCTGCCCCAGATCCTGACCAGCCAACACTGATGTTCGTGAAGTATCGCCAGTGATCCACCAATGCTTACATAACCACAGAAAAGTAGTCTGTTAATTTACTCTGGCAAGGTGGTTTGGTGCCAAAATAGACATATGGATGCCATCTATCACCCTACCACAGTCTAAGAACTCCTTTGCTGCAAATCCATCCACTACATCCGGCATATTGCCAAAAGTCAGTCCTCACAGAAAGATAATTAATGGCCCTGGACACTTGCATGACAATGGCCCCACAGTGGATTTTCCAGCTCCATAAATAACTTCCCACTGACTGGTAGCAATCCAGCATTACAAGTTTCCATGGTGATTTAGTTCTTATGGGTCTGCAAATACTGGAGGTTTGTGCATCCTGTGCTTCTAGTACTTATGACAATAGTGCAGAACTATGGAGGCTCCATGCTTCTGTCAGAGATGGTGGACAGCAAGGAGAGTTGCTCAGGTTCACTGGATTTTTAATATAGATGACATTATCAGCTGGAGATGGTTGCATGCTGGGAAGTTGAACCCCTTATTCCCAGTCACTCCTGTTTCAACTGTTTGTGCCCCACCATGGACTGCTAAAGCTTCCAGAAAGACAGTGTGCTGGATGGTTAGAGGTTGTGCATTGGGATACCTAACCATGATACCTAACCATGATGTACCACACCATGCATCGACATAAGCACTCCTGGTGAGCGTCCACAGAGCCAATGCAAGGAGTCAAGTAATCATGCGCAAAAGCATTATACTAACTGCAGCAGCTTTATGCCAATGTAACTTGCGTTGTCTAATGTTTGTAGAGTAGACATGGCCTGAGTGAAACCCTGGGTCTAACAAACTTTGTTTCCAACACTTTCATTTTTATTGCCTGCCTTTTAATATTTGGTGTTTCTTCAAGCCCCACTTGGCATTGGCAATACGACATGACTCACCACAAAAGGAGCTCCTCTGTGGTGAAGTAAACAATGAATACTGCTGGGAAGCTGTGAATAGTGAAGAGAAAGTTTCAAGGGATAGACCAATGTTGGGAGGGGCGGTTGGCAAAGGGGATACTGAGAAGATGGTATTACTGGGAGGCTTAGATGTATAGCCCACAATGTACAATGGCTGTGCTAAGGGTAGGTATGTGCCTGTGGGCTTAGGACATGTATCTTTAAGTGGCATAAATTTGCATTTCCTTTGTTTTTGTGTCAGGTATGTTATGAGTAGCAAGTTTAACTATTTCACAAAAAAGATTTTTGCCTTTATAGGATACAAATGTCAGCATAACTGTTTTGTTAGCATGAATTTTAAGGAAGCAGATCGGGAGCTGAAGACCCTGGCTGAGGGCAGATAAATAATCTTTGCTACCCTAGAAAAGGTTTGTTTTAACTGTGTGACCCGAATAGAGGGCCGAGCCACTGAAGACCCACCAAGCAAGGCTGACAACCTAAAGAGGGTACTAGGAGTGGGGGAAAAGCCTGTGGTACTGCATGCAGCCGCAGAAGGCACTCAGGAGGTGAGTTACCCTCATCACAGGCCTGGAACCCACTGTCCCCTTGCCATACTGCTGCAGTTACAGCCATCCAGGGATGGCTTCAGCTGGATCTCCATGATACAAAGGAGAGGGGAGGGGGATGCTGGCCAGGTGTTCTCCATGAAGACCCCTTTCCTCTGGAACTTACTCCTCCCCCATGGTCTGAAGGTACTGATCTTTAAGGTAGGCTGCAAACCTATCTATTTCCCCTGGCTTTTGGGCAGCAGACTGAAATGTGGTAGTATGGTGTTGTCTATTGGGATTTTTTTGTGGTTGGTTGTGGGGGAGGGGGGGTGATTGTAGGAGATAATTGCACATCTAGCTCCTGTCGAAGGTGCTGAGAGCTGTGAATAGATATTCCAACAGATATAAAAGTAGAACCTTTGAGTTACAAAACACCTCAGGAATGGACATTGTTCCTAACTCTGAAATGTTCCTAACTCTGAACAAAACTTGATGGTGGTTCTTTCAAAAGTTTACAACTGAACATGGACTTAATACAGCTTTGAAGCTTTACTATGCAGAAGATAAATGGTGCTTCCTATTTATTTATTTTTATTAGTTTATGGTTAACACAGTACTATACTGAATTTGCTTTTTTTTTTGTCTCTGCTGCTACCTGATTCCATACTTCCAGTTCCAAATGAGGTGTGTGGTTGACTGTCCAGTTCATAAGTCTGGTGTTTATAACTGAAGTTCCACTGTAAGTGGAGAATCAGTGAAGCAATGATATTACAGAAGAGTGGATTATACAGACTTCATGGTTAAGAAATGAATTAATGTTAAAAATTGAGAGAAATTAGCCAGTCAGTAAAGTGACTAAAAAAAAGTTCAGCAATTAAATTGATAAGTAGACAAGACATTGCAGACTAGATCAATTAAGCAAACAGAAAATTAATTAAATTATAAAATTATCCAGATAGCGATTAATGAATGAATTAAGCAGTGGAGAAATAAAGAGCAGTCAAACAATGTGAGGGTGCCCTGTTGCCAGAAGGGTACAAGGTAATTGCAGAAGAGAAGCAAAGATGTCAACAGCCATTATGGCTGCAGAGGTATGTCCTTCTCCCCCATGGTGCCATGCACTACCCCACAGTGAATGGAAGGGGGCAAGTGGAGAGAGTCTGGGGAGTATGAGGAAAAGAGGATAAGACTGAGCTTGAAATTGCTCAGCTGAAAATGTAAACATCTTCAGTCATCTGACTTTTGAAGTGATCATGTGTGTGTAACGCTTACTATAAAAACCCATGTGTGAAAGTTCTAATAAGGAAACAATTGACACAATGGCTATTGTCTCACTTATTCTTGCTATACATCTTCATTCTGTCTCTCTTTAAAGTTATGAAAAGCTGGAGCTAACCAGAAGGAAGAGAGGGTCATCTGTTATTGCTTGCTAAACTAACGATAGCATTAGATCTAAATCCTGGCTGGCTGGCAGCAAGAAAAAGCTCAAAAATGAGATGGTAAAAGCCAATCTTACAAATTCAGAACTGTAGGCTTGCAAATGGCTTTAAGGCACTGAAAAGAGGTAAATTTTTTCAATTGCCTTTTTTACTTTAAGTATGTCTTTCTCTACTGGCAGAAAATACTCTAGAAATAAGACTCTGCTTCCAACAGTTTATCCAAGAGGGCTTACAATGAATAATCTATAGATATATATAAAAAGTAATAATCGTTAAAATTCTGTAAGTCAAATGAGATCAGTGTTCATACTGGTGACATTTGTTAACTCAGCTTAACCACAAGCCTTATGGATTTTTATTTTATTAAATCAATGCTCTTTGTACTGTTTTGCTAACATCTGCCACATTTATGATTTCAAGGGATAATAGTTTATTGCAAGGTTAAATCTTGAACAGTACGTATTAATAGGATTTATATTTGTTTTGTCTTCACCAAGTGTTGCTGTAGGTTAAATTTTGAAATTTTAGAAATATTTGAATCCCCAATTTTGGTTTCATTCCAGCTATGTGAGATTGTAATTTTTAAAAAAAGCCACTTCATTTAACATCAAAGTAAGTCCTATCACTTGAATCATTTTAAGATTAGCCTGAAAAAAAAAACACACTAAATGTATGATAGATAGAAAGTTGACTCAGATCTTCAGTCTGAACTGAATGGGACTATTCACATGCATATTTACAAAGCCAGGGCCTTCATTCTTTGTGTTGTAAGCATTATGTATCAATCTACTAGAATGAATATAAAACAATGTGGGGGTTGTTTCTTTTACATTAGCATCATTTCTAATTGTAGTGACTGTACCATACATCATGACTAATATATGCACAAATGGCTTGATCCATAGGTCATTGAAGTCAATGGCAAGACTTAGTAATTTCACTGGCTTTTGGCTTGTGCCCATAATCTTTGTTAAATTACTTATGTTCTGCATAATTAAACTATATAGTGATAACAACCGAAGTAGCTCAAAGCATGGTGTATTGTGTGGTTAACGTCAATCCAATATATCATGAGCTGTTTATAATTAATAAGTAGACATAAATGTCAAATTGCTATTGAAATCATGCCACAAGGATATTTTTTGCATATTTAAATGCTGAGTGGCTGCATTTCATATCTTAAAATCAGATTCCCACTGTGATTGTTCCCAGGGTCCCCAAGACTTGAATCACCTCCTGCCTCCAGCAAGAGGGAGATTTGCTTATACTTAATGAGCTCCTCGACATCCCCAGCGTGTTAGCTAATGTAGCAAGGTCAAGACTCACCGGCATGGCACCTCCTGCTGGTTGTCCTGGGAATTAGCTCTTCCAGCCCCAAGCACCCTCTGCAGGCTAGTGTCTCACCTGCCACTGGCGCCCCATGTCCTTTCTGGACCCAGTGCCCCTCTACATCAGGGTTCTGCCCCCAGCAGTAACACACAATCTGGGTCTCCCCACCCAGGGGAACCCCCAACCCTCTATCTCCACCTTGCCTCACTGGCTACTGCCAGTCACCATCTAGCCCCCGCTCACTGGGGCAGACTGCAGTCTATAAATCACTCATGATCGGCAAGGGGTTGGACCAGCTGCCTCTGCCTATTCCCAGGCTACACCTCTGTAGCCCCAGTACCTTTCCGGGCCTTTCACAAGGCCTGCAGCCTCAAGGTTTTCCAGGCTGGAGCTCCCCAGCTCCTCTGGCCTTCCCCGAGCCCTGCTCCACCCTGGTACCCTGCTCAGCTCCTAGGCAGCCAGGTCCTTCTCTCTCAGAAGCTAGAGAGAGATTTCCTGAGCTCCTGGCTCACAGCCCTTTTATAGGGCCTGATTGGGGTGTGGCCCCAGCTGTGGCTGCTTCCCCATCAGCCTAGGCTGTTGGCTCCCTGGGGCAGCCCTTTCCCAGGGCTTTAACCCCTTCAGGGCCAGAGCGGGTGACCACCCCGCTATAGCCAAGCAAACAATCTCCTCTGGGCTATGCCAGCCCTTCATTGTGCAGTGCTGCATACCCATCCTAGATTGTGTCGCTGATTAGAAGAAACCCAGGGAACTATAGAACTTGCTGCAGGTGCATGCAGGGAGGCAGTCTTAAATATAGATGCGTCCCATGAGAGATGAAAGTTCTTGCAGCTTGTAATTCCAACAGTTGCCTTACAGATTAACAATAGGTGTACCCAGTCCCCGAGTCCCTTTGAAATGTCCCTTGTAGCCCCTTATCCACTGAACACACAGAAATACCAGGTCTGCTGTCCCCAGAGGAGCAGTGTACACAACACTTTGTATGATTCAGCTCAGGATCAGCACCTATGTTAATATCACATTATTTAGATATATTTGTAGTGAAATCAAGGATAAGCTTATTAGCAAAGATTCAAATGATAGTGAGTAAGGATAATGGAAAAGAAATGTGCTATGACTTTGTTTTATACGTGTAACCCTTCTGCCAGGCCGAGTTGATAGCAGCAAGGGCCAGGTTCAGTACACCGGGGTTCCCTCTCATCAAAGCAAATGCAAAACTGGCTCAAGCCCCCACCCAGTGACCTGGGAAAATCTTACACACACCCCTGGGCACCTCAAAGAAGCAATACTTCCCCTCTGGCAAGCACAGAGTCGCGGTGTAGCAGAGAATCTTTAATAACATGAGGTAAACGACATCAGCATTAAATTGGGAACACACCACAACTAGGGTTCATCAACCAACCATGAGCAAAGACCCACCCCAGAAAATTGGGCCATGTCCTTTCCCTCGGGTTCTTGAGTCCAACAACCCAAAAGTCCAGCCCCAGAGTTCAAAAGTTCATCTGCAGAGTGTTACTCCCCCATCTGGGTGAAAATGTGTGGGGGGGGAAAGAGGTAAGGGGCACATTACATGATCTGAAGCTGACTGCCCCTCAGCTCCATAGGGCTTCACTCCAATCCGCTCCACCAAGCCGCTCCACCAGCCGTCCCACAAACCACTCCGCTCCGCAGGCAGCTCCCGCCATCCCACGAACTACTCCGCCTGCCAGTCCGTGAGCCTCTCTAGCCGTCTCACAAACTGCTCCGCTCCGCTCGCTGTCCCGCAAGCAGCTTCTGCCATCCCACGAACTGCTCCGCCAGCCGGTCCGCTAGCCTCTCCAGCCATCCCAAGAACTGTTCTGCTCGGCGTCCCACAAGCAGCTCCCGCCATCCCGTGAACTTGTCCACCAGCCGGTCCACAAGCCGCTACACTCTGCAATAGGTCTTCAGGCTCCCCACTACTTAACACAGTGCTCAGTGATTTCAGCTCTTAGTAATTTTAGCTCTTCAGTGATTTCAGCTTGTAGTAGTGGGAGCCTCAGTGCTGGTGCACCATAAGGCCAAAGTGAATTCAGCTCAGCACCCGTAGCTAGACTCCTAATAGACTCAAAATTAGCTCTGATGTTCCACAGTGGAGAGAGACAGAGGTGCAATTGATGTTTCAGGCCCTTACAAAGGGGCCCACACCACCAGATACTAATCCCTGTCTCCAGCCTCTCTCAATTCACAGAGTTTTGGAACCCATGTCCCTTGCCTAGCGAGTGCTACTTAGTTGATGGCGAGTCCCTCCATCATAACAAAAGGCCAAGTACAGTTCCACAGTCCTTGATTCCCATAATCAGGATAATAACAATTTATTCTTCCTGCCCCAATAACAGAGACACTGGGGATCCCACAGCAACCAAAGAGTATCTCAAAGATAGCTGGGAGTGCTGGTAGCGTAGGGCTTGTACAGCAAATTCCTCCAGCACAGCAAATTTCACAAGCCAAAACAAAGAAAACCTAATGCATTTTCTAGCTAGATTACTTACTTACTTTACAGAAGTTGAAGGGCTTGTATCCTTGATCTGTTCCCGGCAAAGGTATCACACAGACAGACAAAAGCCTTTTTCCAGCCCCTCCAGATTTGAAAGTATCTTGTCCCCTCATCGGTCATTTTGGGTCAGGTGCCAGCCAGGTTACCTGAGCTTCTTAACCCTTTACAGGTAAAAGGACTTTGCCTCTGGCCAGGAGGGATTTTATAGCACTGTATACAGAAGGGTGGTTACCCTTCCCTTTATATTTATGACACATGCCAAAAGAAACAAGTGAATAAACACTTTTGTCTGATAGAAAATCTTTTTTAAAGTCTGTCTCAAGGCACAGTGACAAACACATTTTCACTACACATACATCACTCCTTACATACTATCATTTCACAATGATATTAATAACCAGCGTGACTCAAGCTTTCATTTAAGACCTCACATGATATGCTTTAGTGAACCAGAATGTATATAACAGAATCAGGATATTCTTCTATTCCCCCCTCAGGTGGCATTGAGGGGTTCATGACTTATGAAGTTCAAGTTAAAGCCTTAGCAAAACCTGCAGAATTTAATTGTAATCAACTAATATCTGCTAACTTATTTGGTTAAGGCTACACATACAATTTTCTCTCCCTCACAACTCTCCCTGCCTAACCCCACAAAAAAGAAATGACAAGTAAAAACCATTGTAAGTCATGCATCAAAGTCCCAAATGATGTAGATCTGAAGCAAACCTTGGATTAATGTCACTTCAAACAGGTGCTGTGTGGCAGAATCCCTAAATTGTGTCCAATATGACCATTTGATTTTATGGCCGGCAGCAAGAAAGTATCCAGAACACTATCTTATGGTGGCAGCAAGACACTCTGTTATGAGGGAGCCATTCAAAAATCCCCAATTTAGATTTAGAAACCGGGGTCCATGTGAACCCTTCTTTCCACACTGAATAAATCACAAAGGTGCAGGTGTGCATGCCAGTTTCATGTGGCATGAATATTTAGTGTGAAATGTCCTTTAGGGCAGACAGTATTGAAAAACAAAGTTTGTTTAAGTGTTTAAGATTGAAGCTCATCTCTTCATTTCCCATAATACTGCTTCAATAATTGATAAACAGATTGTGTAAGTAAAGTATAAGCCCTTTGCAGTCAATATTTTGATGAACTCTCTTTACAGGTGATTGGTAGAAATGTTCCCCACCATTGGTAGTATGTAAATAATAAGACTATAAAGGCATCCCGAGGAAAGGATAGTATGCCTGCCACAAATACTATGATTGCATCTGCCCCACTGATTAATATTTGATATGAGCAATTTCTGACTACTGATAAGATCTATTAATAATTAATGCAATGTTATTGTGGATGATTAAGGCTATTTCTTTTAATGGGATTCTCAAATAACTTCTAACACTTCAGTATAAATTCTTTATGATCTCTAGCCATGCATGCATTTCAGCAAGACTGCTGCGGAAAGCTTTGTAATTACAATTCAACCAACCCTGCAATAACAACAAAGAACCAACTTACATGTTAAAATCACTTGCAAGAGAATACTTTAGGGACCTGAATTTTGCTCTTTTTACTTGATGTTATCATCTCTATTTTATGAAATTTCTCTCCTCTCTGCTGTCTACTTGACTGAATTTCTCATTAAAATTAATAACATCTCTGTTCAAATTAGCAAGTGACAAAGAAAATAAAGTATTTTGTCAAAGTAGGTTTACAAGACAGCAGATATTTCAATAATGTGACAATAACAATGAAATTGGGAGTGTGAAGAAGAAAAGCCCTCAGATATAGTCAGAGACGAAAGAAGAGTAAAAGATTGTTTATATCCAGCTGCAAATCTCTGGTGTCTTTGCCACATTACGTATTATGGAGTTATCCATCAGAAAAATGGGTCTCTTCAGTCTGAAATCAGTAAATTAAACTTCAGAAATGAACATTCTATTAGTTAACTTTATCCTTGTAAATTCATAAAATTCTTGCAAATACAAAAATATTTTGGTACATTTTTTGTCTAATTGACATAGATTTAATCTTAGATTTTAGTGCATGATTTTTTTTTTAAATTTGTGTTTGTACAGTGCCTACCACAACAGAGTACAGGTCCGTGACTGGGACTCCAAGGTGCCACCACAATACTACTACTAATAGTGGTAAAATACCGTATTTGTGGAGATTTCACATAATTTAAAATAAGTGAATACAGAGGAAGATACATACTCCTTGATGCTAAATCTAATCAGTTGCCAAACAACTTTGTAAACTAGATGGCACAACAAGCGTCTGGCAAATTCCTTTCACAAAAGAAAAGGAGGACTTGTGGCACATTGGAGACTAACAAATTTATTTGAGCATAAGCTTTCGTGAGCTACAGCTCACTTCATCGGATGCTCATGAAAGCTTATGCTCAAATAAATTGGTTAGTCTCTAAGGTGCCACAAGTACTTCTTTTCTTTTTGCGAATACAGACTAACATAGCTGCTACTCTGAAACCTTTCACAAAAGAGTTTCATAGACTCTCTTGTCAATAGGGTGATGAATGTGATATAATGATCCCCTATTCATTAAGTCTGTAGTAGCAGAACATTTCCCAAAGAGAATCACTTACTTTAGGATAGGATTTTCTAGCATTCTTTATCAGATAAGTGATTTGGCACATGGACTAGACAAGACCTGTTACTGTTCTGAAATACATTAAAAACTGACTTTGCTCTGAATAAAATAAGTGATTTGGGGAGACGTCGCATACATTTCACAGGGTACATTGTTACCAGAAACAGAACCGAGCCTGAATTGGACAAACTGAAAAAATGCCTGCTTCTTCCTTGTTAGTCAATACGTATATGTTAGGCATCAAACACCACATTGAGTATGATGTACATGATATTAATACAATATACATTTTGTGTCTGTACATGCTCACGTGTGCATAGTGAAAAGTAATGTTAGCCAAATCTGCTATGCTCTCCCCACTATTCTATTCACCCATGTCAATCATTCTATGACACTTTGCCCTGGTCTACACTAGGACTTTAGGTCGAATTTAGCAACGTTAAATCGATTTAAACCTGCACCCGTCCACACAGTGAAGCCCTTTATTTCGACTTAAAGGGCTCTTAAAATCGATTTCCTTACTCCACCCCTGACAAGTGGATTAGCGCTTAAATCGACGTTCCCAGCTCGAATTTG
Source organism: Lepidochelys kempii (assembly GCF_965140285.1). NCBI lineage: Eukaryota > Metazoa > Chordata > Testudines > Cheloniidae > Lepidochelys > Lepidochelys kempii. The sequence goes on from NC_136381.1 coordinate 31,941,218, forward strand.
GGGTACTGTGGACACAATTCGATGGTATTGGCCTCCGGGAGCTATCCCAGAGTGCTCCATTCTGACCGCTCTGGACAGCACTCTCAACTCAGATGCACTGGCCAGGTAGACAGGAAAAGAACCGCGAACTTTTGAATCTCATTTCCTGTTTGGCCAGCGTGGCAAGCTGCAGGTGACCATGCAGAGCTCATCAGCACAGGTGACCATGATGGAGTCCCAGAATCGCAAAAGAGCTCCAGCATGGACCGAACGGGAGGTACGGGATCTGATCGCTGTTTGGGGAGAGGAATCCGTGCTATCAGAACTCCGTTCCACTTTTCGAAATGCCAAAACCTTTGTGAAAATCTCCCAGGGCATGAAGGACAGAGGCCATAACAGGGACCCGAAGCAGTGCCGCGTGAAACTGAAGGAGCTCAGGCAAGCCTACCAGAAAACCAGAGAGGCGAACAGCCGCTCTGGGTCAGAGCCCCAAACATGCCGCTTCTATGATGAGCTGCATGCCATTTTAGGGGGTTCAGCCACCACTACCCCAGCCGTGTTGTTTGACTCCTTCAATGGAGATGGAGGCAATACGGAAGCAGGTTTTGGGGACGAAGAAGATGAGGAGGAGGAGGAGGTTGTAGATAGCTCACAGCAAGCAAGCGGAGAAACCGGTTTTTCCGACAGCCAGGAACTGTTTCTCACCCTAGACCTGGAGCCAGTACCCCCCGAACCCACCCAAGGCTGCCTCCTGGACCCAGCAGGCGGAGAAGGGACCTCTGGTGAGTGTACCTTTTAAAATGCTATACATGGTTTAAAAGCAAGCATGTGAAAGGATTACTTTGCCCTGGCATTTGCGGTTCTCCTAGATGTAGTCCTAAAGCCTTTGCAAAAGGTTTCTGGGGAGGGCAGCCTTATTTCGTCCTTCATGGTAGGACACTTTTATCACTCCAGGCCAGTAACACATACTCGGGAATCACTGTAGAACAAAGCATTGCAGTGTATGTTTGCTGGCATTCAACCAAAATCCGTTCTTTCTCTCTCTGTGTTATCCTCAGGAGAGTGAGATATAATTCATGGTCACCTGGTTGAAATAGGGTGCTTTTCTTCAGGGACACTCAGTATAGCCCATTCCTGCTGGGCTGTTTGCCTGTGGCTGAACAGAAATGTTCGCCGCTGTTAGCCACAGGGAGGGGGGAAGGTTGAGGGGGTAGTCACGCGGTGGGAGGAGGCAAAATGCGACCTTGTAATGAAAGCACATGTGCTATGTATGTAATGTTAACAGCAAGGTTTACCCTGAAAGACTGTAGCGACTGTTTTATAAAATGTGTCTTTTTAAATACCGCTGTCCCTTTTTTTTTCTCCACCAGCTGCATGTGTTTCAATGATCACAGGATCTTCTCCTTCCCAGAGGCTAGTGAAGCTTAGAAAGAAAAAAAAACGCACTCGCGATGAAATGTTCTCCGAGCTCATGCTGTCCTCCCACACTGACAGAGCACAGACGAATGCGTGGAGGCAAATAATGTCAGAGTGCAGGAAAGCACAAAATGACCGGGAGGAGAGGTGGAGGGCTGAAGAGAGTAAGTGGCGGGCTGAAGAGAGTAAGTGGCGGGCTGAAGACAGGGCTGAAGCTCAAATGTGGCGGCAGCGTGATGAGAGGAGGCAGGATTCAATGCTGAGGCTGCTGCAGGACCAAACCAGAATGCTCCAGTGTATGGTTGAGCTGCAGCAAAGGCAGCTGGAGCACAGACTGCCACTGCTGCCCCTCTGTAACCAACCGCCCTCCTCCCCAAGTTCCATAGCCTCCACACCCAGATGCCCAAGAACGCGGTGGGGGGGCCTCCGGCCAACCAGCCACTCCACAACAGAGGATTGCCCAAAAAAAAGAAGGCTGTCATTCAATAAATTTTAAAGTTGTAAACTTTTAAAGTGCTGTGCTTAAAGTGCTGTGTGGCATTTTCCTTCCCTCCTCCACCACCCCTCCTGGGATACCTTGGTAGTCATCTCCCTATTTGTGTGATGAATGAATAACGAATGCATGACTGTGAAGCAGCAATGACTTTATTGCCTCTGCAAGCGGTGATTAAAGGGAGGAGGGGAGGGTGGTTAGCTTACAGGGAAGTAGAGTGAACCAAGGGGCGGGGGGTTTCATCAAGGAGAAACAAACAGAACTTTCACACTGTAGCCTGGCCAGTCATGAAACTGGTTTTCAAAGCTTCTCTGATGCGTACCGCGCCCTCCTGAGCTCTTCTAACCGCCCTGGTGTCTGGCTGCGCGTAACCAGCAGCTAGGCGATTTGCCTCAGCCTCCCACCCCACCATAAACGTCTCCCCCTTACTCTCACAGATATTGTGGAGCACACAGCAAGCAGTAATAACAGTGGGAATATTGGTTTCGCTGAGGTCTAAGCGAGTCAGTAAACTGCTCCAGCGCGCCTTTAAACGTCCAAATGCACATTCTACCACCATTCTGCACTTGCTCAGCCTGTAGTTGAACAGCTCCTGACCACTGTCCAGGCTGCCTGTGTACGGCTTCATGAGCCATGGCATTAAGGGGTAGGCTGGGTCCCCAAGGATACATATAGGCATTTCAACATCCCCAACAGTTATTTTCTGGTCTGGGAAGAAAGTCCCTTCCTGCAGCTTTTGAAACAGACCAGAGTTCCTGAAGATGCGAGCGTCATGCACCTTTCCCGGCCATCCCACGTTGATGTTGGTGAAACGTCCCTTGTGATCCACCAGAGCTTGCAGCACTATCGAAAAGTACCCCTTGCAGTTTATGTACTCGCCGGCTTGGTGCTCTGGTGCCAAGATAGGGATATGGGTTCCGTCTATAGCCCCACCACAGTTAGGGAATCCCATTGCAGCAAAGCCATCCACTATGACCTGCACATTTCCCAGGGTCACTACCCTTGATATCAGCAGATCTTTGATTGCGTGAGCTACTTGCATCACAGCAGCCCCCACAGTAGATTTGCCCACTCCAAATTGATTCCCAACTGACCGGTAGCTGTCTGGCGTTGCAAGCTTCCACAGGGCTATCGCCACTCGCTTCTCAACTGTGAGGGCTGCTCTCATCCTGGTATTCATGCGCTTCAGGGCAGGGGAAAGCAAGTCACAAAGTTCCATGAAAGTGCCCTTACGCATGCGAAAGTTTCGCAGTCACTGGGAATCGTCCCAGACCTGCAACACTATGCGGTCCCACCAGTCTGTGCTTGTTTCCCGAGCCCAGAATCGGCGTTCCACAGCATGAACCTGCCCCATTAGCACCATGATGCATGCATTGGCAGGGCCCATGCTTTCAGAGAAATCTGTGTCCATGTCCTGATCACTCACGGGACCGCGCTGACGTCGCCTCCTCGCCCGGTATCGCGTTGCCATGTTCTGGTGCTGCATATACTGGTGGATAATGCGTGTGGTGGTTGATGTGCTCCTAATTGCCAAAATGAGCTCAGCAGCCTCCATGCTTGCCTTGGTATGGCGTCCGCACAGAAAAAAGGCGCGGAACGATTGTCTGCCATTGCTCTGACGGAGGGAGGGGCGACTGACGACACGGCTTACAGGGTTGGCTTCAGGGAGCTAAAATCAACAAAGGGTGTGCCTGTACATCAAGGAGTATTTCAGGCAGGACTGCACGGAGGGTTCCAATAAGAAATGGTGCACCAAAGCTATCGTTGTTATTGGAACAAGGAGGTTAGCCTGGCCTCTGATTGATACATGGCTAGATTAACCTCGCTGCGCCTTCTCTGTGACTGACTGCAGTGTGATCTAGACAGGGGAGGAGGAAAATGAGTACAAAACAAATCTGGTCTATTTCTTGTTCTGACCCACTCCATCTATCCTTTACATCTTTGGCTGGCAGCAGACAAAAAAGGCGCGAAATGATTGTCTGCCCTTGCTTTCACGGGGGGAGGGAGGGTGGGAACGGGTTCCTGACGATATGTACCCAGAACCACCCGCGACAATGTTTTAGCCCCAACAGGCATTGGGATATCAACCCAGAATTCCAATGGGCAGCGGAGACTGCGGGAACTGTGGGATAGCTACCCACAGTGCAACGCTCCGGAAGTCGACGCTTGCCTCGGTACTGTGGAAGCGCTCCGCCGAGTTAATGCACTTAATGCACTTAGAGCATTTTCTGTGGGGACACACACACTCGAATATATAAAACCGATTTCAAAAAAACCGACTTCTATAAATTCGACCTAATTTCGTAGTGTAGACATACCCTTTGCAATGCTGAAGTCATCTTAGGCATTAGAAAATAAGCAGCCTGTCAAAGCCCAGATCTATGAATGGAGTATTCTAGCACAGACCGGGATGCCCAACTGGTTTGGTAAGTAATATCCAAAACTTAGATAAAAAAAGTACAAAACAAAACAACAAGTTAAGGAACTGTTATTAACTGGTGGGTTGGATTTTACTAAGGTGTGAAGAGTTTTGTAACTTGTAAAATCATACTATAAATACTACTAGCTAAAATGCAGGTCTTTGAAGCACACATTCCATGTAAGAAGAACATGCTGTGAGATAAGAATTGTTGCCTGGAAGGAGGGTACTTTTGTTTCCTTTTTATATTGTACTGCTTTGTCTTTACACAATAAATTTGGCTATGTCCAGTTTTTTGATCTCTAGAATATCTTTAAGAACAAACCATGAGTGTAGTCAAACCATTTGCTACACCTTTTAGTCATTATCCTGAACCCTAGTGCACTTTTATGATAAAAGATTCCATGCAGGTTCCATGTAGAAATTATTAGCACTTTCAGCACAGCTTACTTACCTTCTCAGTGAGTGAAACACGTGGACCTGGAAGAGTCCACAAGAAAAACATTTACAAATATAAAAGAATTGGCAGCCTCCTCACCTACTTCTGCACAATTCAATACTTTTCAAAAGAATAGCAGTTGATGTATCTTCACACTCCAGGGTGCAGTGCTCTCATCTGAAACAACTAAGGGAAATGGGAAACCAGTCCTTTTCACCTCAAGACGCCTCATGGAACAAGAATAGCACTGTGTCCAAGTGGAAAATGAAACATTAATGGTGACTTGAGCACATGAACATCTCAATGTATATTGAGCTGGGAATTTCAGTAAACACAGACCACAAACACTTAGTGACAATATAAATTTCTATATCACCTTCCGTCCAGAAACCAAGGGATAGGTTCTTAGCTTCACCCAGTTTCCACTGGGAAAGGCTCAAGAGACAGTCTGGAAAAGAGCTGCTTGTGGCTGCCTTATTTTGGGTCTCTAGCTTTGGTTTACTTTACAGATAGTCTAAGGGCTGCCCTTAAGTAGTGGCCATTATATTATCTCAGACTAGCTAGCTAGCATTAGCACTCTGGCCTTGTCATTCCTACCCGCTATGCAGAGGTCCACAAAGCAAGAGATTAGGAGTATAAATCTGGGAAGAGCAGGCTGCTTTCTGAATCCTTTGCACCATCAAAGTAGTGTAAACAGATGGGATTGCAGATGAACATCTGATCCTAAGATCCTCACTGCAGCTCTACAGCAATTTCCCCTCAAAATGAACACATAGCAGGGACAGCACTCATAGCAGCAGGAACAAAAGTAACAGCCCCAATAAAAAAACTATATCAGAAAAAGAAACTTTAGAGATAGGAATGGTCTATACTGACCTTCTGTGGCAGCAAATTTTGCAATCATCAGCAGTCTGCATCAAACAAAAAGTGCACAACTGACTATGAGATTTGCCAGAAACTTGTCAAGTTCTGCAAAAGTGAAACCATAAGCACTCAACTCTTGAGCAGCTGCAGTGATTCCATTCTTAAACAAAAGGAAGCAAAAAATGGCACAGGGGAATCTAGGTAGCCGTTTCTGAAGATTTAACAGCCTGTCTGAAATTAGGGACAGGGGACAAATGAAAATTATTCGGAAGTGGAGACTTGAGGACTCAGAATCAGTTTGTTACTTTCTAGTATTAAAACATCTCATTTTGAAAAGCTGTTATCTAGAGACAATTGAATTGGGAACTCTTAAGATCATGGGTTGCAATCCTATCTGAGCCAGTCTCTCACTCTCACGCTGGACAAATACTTCATATGACTAGCATAGAACATCCACACCAGAGTACCCTCAACTTGCTATGTCCAAAATATAGGATGCACTGTGTGACAAAGACCCAAAATGAAAGGGACTTAAAACTACTGTGGGATTAATTCCGTTAGCATATATAAATCAGTGACCTCCATTTCATAATTTTTTATTTCTGATTCTCAATTCAATGCTAAAAGTGAGGGGACCCAAATTTGTTGCCAATCTAGATAACTTTGGGTCTAGGAAGAGTGATGTCCCTAGAAACCAGAGATAGTTGAGAGGTCTGTAAACCAGTGTTGTTGACATGATAAATCATTGCCGAAGTCCCATTAGCGTTAAGACAGGGCTAAGTTTGAACCACTTCTTATGCTTTTCACACTTCTTGTTTTGGGGTATATGATTGTCAATTCACTCTTTACAACAAGAATTTGGCATTAAGACTCTGATTCCTCAGATGTTTAACATGTTGTAATAAGGTGCTGAATTGCCTTTACTTTTTGTTTTTAAAAATTATGTCCTTACTACCTGGTCAGTTGCAAATACTGCTTAGGTGTTATACAAAATCCTGGTGCAGAGTTCAGCACATCTCCAGAAAAAACGTATGCAGGTTTTCCAGTGTTATTTATAACTCCAATGTTATATTTTAATGGAATATTCCAACAACAAATACATATTGTTGCTCCCATGGAGAGGTGGAGAACACAGACACCTTAATGGTCAAAGATTCAAAATAAAACTTTATAAGCAATGCTTATGTTAATCTTCATCAGATAGTTGTTATTGCTTTTTATTTATTTTATCTAACAACTGGAAATGCATACATTTCTTTAAACTATGCAAATTTGCTTTGCTCTAGAAAAGAATCTAATACATATCTTAAGCATATTTCTGTCTCAAATAATCAAATTGAATTAATATGAAAAGGAAGATAATGTGGATTTTTCAACAAAAACATCTTATTTCCATAATGTATTGAACTTTTGTCACTCTTAAAAGGGTAGGAAAACAAGACCTAACAAGGAAAGATGCCAACAAGAAAGATATGAGTAATGGATTTACGGGACACAATTAGATATATCTATTCATTACAAAAGGTTAATACAGATAGTAAAAGAAGTTGCAAAAGTTACTGGTGCCCTCAGGCAGCTGTAACTTATGTACTGAGCATTTATATAGATTTTTAAGTGTCCATTAAATATGCTAGTCTGAAATGTGCAGATACTTTAGCAGCTTTCCCTTCACTGAGCAATAGACAGTCTCCTTAGCATAAGAGATCTTTTTAGCATCCGCTTTTATCACAATGTCTTTTCCTTTTAGATTTTCTTCAGATAATTAAAAGAGCTTTCATAGTAATTGTATATCACTATTTTCACAGGCATGGTATATATTCTTTTCCATGCTAAGCTTTCATAATTTTTTCATTTTACAGTCTGAGAGAGAGGCAATGGTTATTTACAGGAAGAGGAAAGTTGTATGCGTTTGGCATACCAGTTACCTGTTCTTCTATTCACAAATCTTACTCACAAAATGAATTCAGACTGACCTTGACATCAGCATTTAGTAGATTAAAATCAGATCAAGGTCTGCAAAGGGTAAAGGATAGATGGCAAAGTATCAGTATGAGTGGAGATATCTAGCTGATGTATTGCAAGCTTGGTGTTAGGTCTGGTCTTATTTAACTTCAACATTGCTGACCTGGAAGAGACGTAAAAAGCACATTAATATCAGCTGGAAATTTATTTGAGATGGATTGTGTTGCAATCAGTAGTGAGGACAGAGAAAAGAGACCTTGAAGGGCAAAGGAATGCCCTTAGATTAAACTTGACAAAATGCAAACTAACAAAACACAGATACTTAGGATTCTGGAAAACAGTAAAGTGAAAAGACACAGAGGTGTGCAATAGTGAATAAGGAATCCGATACAGATCTGCAAGTAATATGGCAGCACAAAGTCAATTGTCTGCACAGAAACACCAGATTGTGGAGGATAATAATTTAATTCTGTACATCTCATTACTAGAAAGAAGTAGACAAATGGGAAGGAGTTCAGAGACGAACATTAAAGTGATTAAGTGGGCAGTCCAAAGGAGCCCACTAGTACAGCTTTCCTGCCATGGTGTAGAATGGGAGGACAGGGCCCGGAAAGGTGAACAAAGGTGTGGTAGTGCTGAGGCAGACTCCGTCTCTGAGAGCTTCCATACCCAGGCAACGTTGGACTAATAGGCTGAAGCCCAGAGAGGATCAAAAAGTATAAAGTTGCCTAATGCAGGTAGTTCTTCAAACTCTTTCAGAAAGACTTATGGGACAGCAGAGGCTAATATTACTCAAGAGGGCACATCTGAAAACTTGAGAGGTCTTCTCTGTGTGCACCCATGACAACAGGTATCAGATGGGAAATAAATCATCCATTTCTGGAAGGTAAGACCTTATGTAGGTATATGGAAACTTGCAAGTGGTGGAACAAGGTAATGTTAAAAGGGCAAAGCAATTACCCAATACTGAAAAAAATGGCGTTGTTCTCCAATTATAGTATATGTGTGAATGTGTGTCTAACCTTATGTTATTCACTGAAAAGTGACTTCATTAAATAATGACACCATGTCAGATAGCCTCATTGTACAAGTCAAAAGCTGGTTTCATAATTGCCAGGATTTCAAACTCAACCTGGGATTTTAAATTCAAGTTCTGCTTTTTCTGCCTTTTGAGGCATCACTGTCAACATCCTACAAAATAAGGGAACTAAGAATTTTGAAGAAAAGAAGAATCCTGCTCACTCTTTTATAGCTGTCATAGCTCCACGGTTCTAATTAGCTTTTTAAAAAGCTGGTATGGCTTGAAATCATGCAGGGAGAAATTATATTAAGAATGTGGTATTTTTTCATAACTACTTTTCTGATCATAATCACACTTTTAAAAGCAGTGATGTGTGCAGTAGGATTCCCTTTCTATGTTACTACATTTATTATTCATGTACGACTCGTATGAGCTGTGTTGTGAAAATGTGAAATGAAAGACATGGTCCCTACCCCAAGGAACTTACAATCTAAGGTCCTGATGCTGCACCATACTCCATGTGGACAGATCCTGGCAAAGTCAAGAGATCTGTGCACAGAAGTCTGGCCCTGTGGAGCTTATTCAAGGATAAGGCCCTATATCAGACAAACACAAAACCATTTAGACACCTGTGACACTACAGAAGGTCCAGTTTCAAAGCAGAACAGGTATTGTTGAGGGTTGAACAGTGAAAAGCTTGTGGAAGAAATAGAGATTTAGAAGAAGAGAAGAGCTGTTTATTACATGAGATGAGGAAGGGTGTCATAAGTGAAAGAGGAAAGGGCATGACAGAATGTGGTAAAATGAGAGAGAATTGTCTCTTTAAAAAATTGAGTCTGTCCATGAAAAGTTCAATATATTTTAACATGTGCTGTAACAAGCTAGCTTCAAGTACTCTTCCTTAAAGCATGGTTCATTTAATTGACATGTTGCAAATTTCCAAACAATATTTACTAAACCTGGTCCTGATTAAGGCTACTGTAATCTTCAATTTACTGCAGGCTGCTCCTGAAAATTGAAAGTAAACACAATGATATACATAGTATTAAAAAGATTGTATTTTTAAGCTGTCTCCTAAAAGGGCTGTTATGCCTGTGATGGGGTTGAGGATGAGCTCCTAACTCATATAAAATGACCCCAATGACTAGCAAAACCAACTACCCGTGACAGATAGACACCCCATCACTTGTCTTCATGTGGCGGAGGTATTTCTACTAAGAGTGAGGGTGTGAAAGGCAAGTGGTTTGGCACCTTTTAAAGAAACCATCAGAGCAGGATGGGCTCTTTAGCCTTGGAAGGCAGCCCATCTAGGAGAACAAATTCTAAATTCAAACCAGGGCTGCCAGGCCCCTCAAGGAGAATGATCATCCCAGGGTGACAATGGCAGTGGATGCTGGAGAAGAGATGGAAGCCACCACCATTATTGTCCATAATCACTCACAATGACAGCAACAGATGAAAAAAACTTGAGTTTGTGGGACATGTGGGTTGGATGAGTAGAGATAGATTGCCAAAGCAAATGTGCAAGGACTGGTGCCAAGCAGTGGTGACACCCACAGCAAGTGTGGCTTAGTGATGTGACTGACTGGACAGGATGTAGTATCGCATGCCACTCAGGGCTAGGTGAAGACTGCGAAACATGGAGGAACATTGCTGGGCAATAACTTGTGTGTGTGCTTACTGTTCTTATAACATGACACTATGGTGCTCTGCATTATGAGAGAATATATGTATGTATTCTTAAACATTCAGAATCCTAAACTCTCTTGTTGCCCTCTATTCTGCTCCATGATCATATCTGCATAAAGTTATTTCTGATGACCTTCATACAATATGAAATGTGCTGTATCTCTGTATATTCTCCAGTGTTTTCAATAAAAATGTTTCCAATATATGCAGATAGTGCTCATCACGATTTAGCACATTAAATTCTGAATTAGCAATATTACCTTGTTACATCTAATTATATTGAATTGTCTAACCCAGGAACATAATATTCATACTAATTTGCTAGGACTAGAACAATGAGTATTAGAAAGTTTAGAGGTCATGAGGCAAGTACTGAGTGCTTTTAAAACCTTTTCTTCCTTTGAAAATAAATTCAAGTGCTTGTGAAAGGTACTATATAGCTGACAGAACTGCTGGATTGAGGGTCCCTGGACTGCAACCTGGAGTAAAGAGCAAGCCCAGGTTCCCTACTGAACGAGTGATACTGAGGCAGTGAATAAGAAGACTGCCTAGGGCAGCTGAAGGAAAAACTTTGATATACCCCTGAAGGGGGGAACGCTGAGTGACATGGCCAGAGGTCTGAGTCATGAAGAAGATACTGTGGTTCCTGGAGTGAGAGAGGGGCTGCAGACCAGAGGGAGAAAGAGACTGATGGCGTGCAACCACAGGAATGGGCATTGACCTGATGAGCTAATCCCCAGAGCAGCCAGGAGGAGGTGCCAGACTAGTGATGAGTGGTGAACATTACCATAAGTACAAGGATACATAGGAAAGCAAACTGATTTTTAAAACTTGTGGAGATCTGCTTTTGATGATAAAAAACCATTCTACTATTTTTGGTCAAATCTGGTCTCCGTCTCTGTCTGCTCAACTTCAGAGGTGTTTTGCAAATTCTTGTGTCGGCTGATAAATCCATAGTGAAGGTTGATAGGCACATGATGCTGTATCTAACGTTGGTCCCCCTAAGCATTTGCTTTATGCCACTGAATGCAGCACTCTTTTTGTTAAACTCAGCTGAGAAGTAAGGAAAAAAGAAATTTTGTGACCATTGTACATAAGGGTTTCTGGTAGCCTTCATTAACATTACTTTCTCAGAAACTTCAGCAGCTTGAAGATGATGTGTCTGGTCTCATCAGACTCCTGCCTTCTGGTACCAAGCATTCAATGAGCTCTTTCAATAGCTAATGGGTCACCTGGGGATCCAATTTAAATATGTCAGGGAGCAGCTTCTGAATAAAGCTGATAATATCCTTTCCCTCTAGATTCTTATTAATGCCCAAGAGGCAAAGGTTGTTTCTTCACGATCTGTTTTCCACATCCTCCTGTTTTTCTTCCAGTTTGTTTAGTCTAAGCTTTAAGGAGGCAGTTTCTTCTTTAATTTCACTGATTTCAATGGCAGCCTTTTGTAGCTCATTTTCCAAGTGAACCATTTGGGATTTTACATCATATACAGTTTTGGAGAGGCCATGAATATCTTTTGAGGTTGAATCCAGTCAATCTGTGAGGAATTCTTTCAGTGCCCCAACATCCTAGGCTAGGTTCTGCTGTGGCCTTACGGTTTCCCCCTTCCGCTGCTTACGTGAGTCAGCCTTAGGTCTTTTGTTGCCTCTCATTTTTCACTGGAATCCATATTCAGCCATTTAAAGTTTATCCGGGGAATTAATTTAAACTTTTATGACAGAAACTTATTGTCAATTTGCTAGGAAAGTTATTAGAGATTAATTGTTATGTGGGGAATAAGAAGGTCTAGGACTAAGCAGACATCTTCTTGGATTTTTCTTTTTCGTAAACATAAAATATGTTTTTAAAAATGACGGGTCCTAAATTGAGAAAATTATCCATGAAGGAATATTTCTATTTGATTTTAAATTCTATAATATTTTTTCTAGCCAAATCTGCAGTCATTTCACATAAATGAACTATGTCAAGAGGCAAACAGTCAAAGTATAATCCCTGGAGGCAACATTTATGTACCATAGATGAAATATGCAGTGCCCACTGAAAAAAACATGTACCTTTATGTTTTAATGCATTTAGCTTTTGGAATGAGAAGCAACAAATGATTAAACGTATATTTTCTTCGTACAAAACTTTTTAGTGGTGCTACACACACGTTGGATATTCTTGCAATGTGCTATAGGACGATTATTCCAATCTAGCATATTAAAAAGATTTAATATTTCAAGATTGATAAGCTTTTCTGCATAGCTTTTTATGTTTTTTAGTAGCTCAGCTTTCTAAAAATGAATTGAGGACCAGGGATTATATATGGCCTATCGTAATCATAAATTTAGAATCTTGTTTCTCATTTTATTTTTTAACACTGGTACTTTATCTTCTTAATCAGCTTAATTGTGAAAGTATTTCTTTTACAGTGGTTTTATGTTAGTTACCTAGGCATACTTCTGTTACCTATTGATCATGCTGGTTAATTGCTTTTGAATCTTATAATTAAAATATAGCTTTTAAATATACTGTGCGACAAAATGTTTTATTGACATTGAAAAAAGAGCCCTTTCCAAGCCAATGGTGTTAATATAGATTTATCCAACAAGCAGGTGAAATAGTGTATAGTTCAGCAGAGCTACATTTTGGGATCCCCAAAATTAGACACTGGCTAAACCTAGAATCTCAAATTTAAAACCTTTCAAATCTCAAGGAGTTTAGATAAGAAGAATCTCAGCATCAGAAACCATCCCTGCTACCTCCTGGTTGGATCCAAAACTGGAAAATGCCTATCTTCTGATTTGATTTGGGTGCAGCTAAAATTTAACAAGAAATTAGGAAAGCTTGACTCATGTTGGCAGAAATATAATAAGTATTCACAGGATGTCAGTGTGGTCAGATATGAAACCAAGCTCTAGCCACAATTTATTCTTGAACCTAAAACCAAAACCCTGCCCAAAATCTAAGCCACCATGAATTTCAACATCAACTCTTTGGCCCAGCTTTACCCAAAATGAATAGGAAGTGTATCTCCATCTTTTCATGAGGTATGAAATTCATTCAGCCCCAAGAAAAATGTTTTTGATTATATAGAGCACTCAGTTAAATGCATTTGTGTGGGTATTTGAGAAGTACCCACACTGGTGATACCTTTTTAATTAAACATTTTTTTATTAAACTGCTTTTTTTATAGAGAACGTTATACCCAAATTCTTCTCCTACCTAGAATCCATGTTACCCCATTAGACAATGAGATTTCATGGATATAAATAAGGGCAGAACTTGGACTAAGGCCTAATGATTTATAAGCTTATGTAGTTCAAATCTGTATGTGCGCTATGGAGCAAGTTTAAGCACAGATGAAAACCAACATCAGGATACCAATTGTCAAACAACAAACAAATTATGTTCATAGGATGGTTTAAGAATGTTGTCTTTTTCAATTCTGTAGAGCTGGCAAAAGCGACTTCCAAATGAGACAAAAAACTATTTTAATTTCAAAACTAAAATGTTCTTTGACATTAACCTTTGAAGAGAATTAAGGCATGTTGAGCATTATAATGGGAAAAACAGTTAGTTCATGCTATCGTTCAGTCTGATAAGTAGCTGCTGGTAGATAGTACATTGGTCATAAGCCTGGCTTCTTTAATGTCACATATGTTGGAAATCATCCACTAGACATTTATTTAAAGATTTTATTTTGTTTATGTTTTTGAATTTATCAAACACTAAGAATAGTTACAAAAAATCAGCATTCACTGATATAGTCTAATTAAACTAAGAGTTTTCTTCCCTTTTCACTGAAGAAGGAAAGGCAAGAACACTTATTATTCAACCTATTTCCTCAGTAAAAGCGTGAGATTCATATTCTACCTGGCTTTTACACAAGTGCACAGTGAAGGCAGAGTATAGGGAGCTTCCACACCCATTTGACCGGCACTTATAAAAGGGTAGTGAGGATGTGAGTAGAGGTGGGAGAAATTTTTCAGAAAAAATAGTTTATTCACCATAAAAATGCAGTTTCGGTCAACCAAAACATATTTGTGAATTCAGCGTAAATAGTTTTGGCCATAAACAAAATGGCTGGAGGAGGAGGAACTGATGGTGATGCTGTTGCCTAACACTCCCTTTCTCTTCCCTTTGCCCCATAACCTTTATATGAGTAGTTAGGGTATTCACATGGATGTAGGAGACCCAGGTTCAAATCCCCACACTAAAACAGACCCAGAATGGACTTTTTTGATTCACCGAAAATAGCAAAACCCCTCAGATTTGATTCAACCAAAATCATTTTTTCAGAATTGCCACTGAACTAAAAAATAATTTCCCAGCTGTAGGTGATGGGGATCACAGTCCCTTTCCACCATACTCTGGACAGCTACCTGGAAAGGATAATAATCTGTATCCAGAAAGTGGCATACTAGTAATAGGATGCCTCCTGGAGAGGCTTTGCATCTTCATGAGGCAGAACGCTTAATGGGACTTCTTCTGGGACAGTGCAACTTTACATCTCCTCTTACAATTGACAGTGCTTACAAGGTGAAACCAGGCCCTGAATAAATATATGGAGTTTGCCACAAGGCCTAAAAGAGTAAATTAGGCCAATTAGCTTATAGGCTACAGCTGGAGGGGAGCCAAGTGGCCTGATAAGGCCTAATAGTGGATGATGTCCAGCTGTGGGACAAGGGGGGCTAGGTTTATAAAGAGAGGAAGTTGGTAAACAAGAGTGCCAAAGGAGTTGGTGGATGTGATTGCAGAGCCATTGGCCATTATCTTTGAAAACTCATGGCTATCGGGGGAGGTCCCAGACGACTGGAAAAAGGCTAATGTAGTGCCCATCTTTAAAAAAGGGAAGGAGGAGGATCCGGGGAACTACAGGCCAGTCAGCCTCACCTCAGTCTCTGGAAAAGTCCTGGAGCAGGTCCTCAAGGAATCAATTCTGAAGCACTTAGAGGAGAGGAAAGTGATCAGGAATAGTCAGCATGGATTCACCAAGGGCAAGTCATGCCTGACTAATCTAATTGCCTTCTATGATGAGATAACTGGCTCTGTGGATGAGGGGAAAGAGGTGGACCTGTTATTCCTTGACTTTAGCAAAGCTTTTGACATGGTCTCCCATAGTATTCTTGCCAGCAAGTTAAAGAAGTATGGACTGGATGAATAGACTATAAGGTGGATAGAAAGCTGGCTAGATCATCGGGCTCAACGGGTAGTGATCAATGGCTCCATGTCTAGTTGGCAGCCGGTGTCACACGGAGTGCCCCAAGGGTCAGTCCTGGTGCCAGTTTTGCTCAATATCTTCATTAAAGATCTGGAGGATTGTATGGATTGCACCCTCAGCAAGTTTGCAGATGACACTAAACTGGGAGGAGAAGTAGATACGCTGGAGGGTAGGGATAGGATACAGAGGCACCTAGACAAATTAGAGGATTGAGCCAAAAGAAATCTGATGAGGTTCAACAAGGACAAGTGCAGAGTCCTGCACTTAGGACGGAAGAATCCCATGCACCACTACAGACTAGGGACCAAATGGCTCGGCAGCAGTTCTGCAGAAAAGGACCTAGGGGTTACAGTGGACAAGAAGATGGATATGAGTCAGCAGTGTGCCCTTGTTGCTAAGAAGGCTAATGGCATTTTGGCTGTATAAGTAGGGGCATCGCCTGCAGATCGAGGGACGTGATCGTTCCCCTCTATTCGGCATTGGTGTGGCCTCATCTGGAGTACTGTGTCCAGTTTTGGGCCCCACACTACAAGAAGGATGTGGAAAAATTGGAAAACATCCCACAAAGGGCAACAAAAATGATTAGGGGACTGGAACACATGGCTTCTGAGGAGAAGCTGAGGGAATTGGGATTGTTTAGTCTGTGGAAGAGAAGAATGAGGGGGGGGAATTGATAGCTGCTTTCAACAACTTGAAAGGGGGTTCCAAAGAGGATGGATCTAGACTGTTCTCAGTGGTAAAAGATGACAGAACGAGGAGTAATGGTCTCAAGTTGCAGTGGGGGAGGTTTAGGTTGAATATTAGGAAAAACTTTTTCACTAGGAGGTGGTGAAGTACTGGAATGTGTTACCTAGGGAGGTGGTGGAATCTCCTTCCTTTGAGGTTTTTAAGGTGAGGATTGTCAAAGCCCTGCCTGGGATAATTTAGTTGGGGATTGGTCCTTCTTTGAGCAGGGGGTTGGACTAGATGGCCTCCGGAGGTCCCTTCCAACTCTGATATTCTATGATTCTATGGTAGTAAGAGTGCGCTGCAGGGAGGAGCTCTGTGGTCACTCCCATGAGAGGAATGGAGTTGGCTGGGTTACAAGGAGGAGTTCTAGGGGGAGAGAGCAGGCTGTGGGACCCTACCTTGGACTACAGACTCTGCTAAGAAAGTGAGAGGGAGAAATAGCCATGGGGAGTGGAGGAAGTTGCAATGATAACCTGAAGGTTGGCCAGAAGATAGGGAAGAAATGAGAGGGTGTCAGACCTGTCAAGAGCTAATCCCCATATAAGTCACGAGGAAGTAGAAAATAGAGGAGGAGTAAGTAGAAAATCTTGTGACAGCCATGTGCCCTACAAGTAATCAAACTCAGGCCTTGTCAAACAATGAGACGTAACAAACTGCTGAGACAATCATCCCTTGAGAATGCTCAGCCTCTTGGTGTATGAAACCAGAGATTATCAGATCTAACTCCACCAATATCACCTATCAGTCAAGAGTACAAAAAGAGAGGCAGTCTCTAAGGTACCCAGGCCATGAAAGGCTTGATAGGTCAACACCATGAATGGCACCTGAAAACAAATTGGACGCTCCAGGTCGCTAATGGAATATGGGTGTGCTCAAGTGAAACATGTGTCTTTCCAAGATATATTAGAAAGCAAAGCAATGTATAGCCCCATTGTTTGCCATGAAATGATGTCAACAAACTGTTCATGCTGTTTTCTGTGATGACTTGGAGAAAGAGTAGGGTAGTGATGAGCTGCCAGAAGCTGAAGATCAGATTCCTTCAGTCGCTCCAGGTCTTCAGCGGCAGGTTCTTCACTCGCTCCGGGTCTTCGGCGGCACTGAAGGACCTGCCGCCGAAGTGCCGCTGAAGACCCAAAACAAGTGAAGGGCCCGCCACCAAAATGCCGCCGAAGGCGCGCAGTGCCACCAGGTGAGTACAAATTCACAGGAAGAGCCGAGAGCTCAGGCAGGATGGGCAGGACAGGAGTCAGGGGAGCCGAGAGCTTGGGCGGGTCGGGCAGGATAGGAGTTTGCCCACCCCTTTAACAACCAATTATCAACCAGCTGCAAAATTTAACAACCGGTTCACGCGAACCGGTGTGAACCAGCTCCAGCTCACCACTGGAGTAGGGGACCTAAACTCCTGTGTTATAGAAGTGAGAAAACAGCACCACTTTAAGGATTCAGGTTTGTAGCCACAGAAGTTTACTGCAAAGCCTATAGCATCATTTCCCTTCACAGGCTCAGTTA
The DNA here is from genome assembly GCF_965140285.1 of Lepidochelys kempii. Lineage (NCBI taxonomy): Eukaryota > Metazoa > Chordata > Testudines > Cheloniidae > Lepidochelys > Lepidochelys kempii. The sequence goes on from NC_136381.1 coordinate 31,958,944, forward strand.
CTCCCCTCATCCACTGGCTACTGAGCAATTATTGAGTAGGGATGAGACCTATCTGCATGAATAGACAAATTGTTATGTCTATTATCGTAGCACATAGGAGCCCCAGTCATGGACTAAGACCGTAGTGTGCTAGGCACTGTACAAATAGAACAAAATGGCAGTCCTTGCACTGCAAAGCTTTTAAGACAGGAGACAACAGATGGATACTGTGACAGGTTTCGGTCTGTCCTCCGAGCTCCTAGGGGCGATGGAGAGCTGTGGTCTCACGGACAGGCTTCAGCCACACCTTCCGGGTGTTGGGGAATTAGCGGGGAAGGTGTGCCGGCTGGAGTCAGTCGCGCGCCCCTCAGGCAGGGGAGCGCTGGGGTAGGGGAACGCAGGCCCACCCAATTCCACTGCGTTCCAGCCCAGGGCCCTGACAGTGGCGGGAGGTGGAAGTCCCGCCGCTGGGTCAGTGGGGCCGTCCGCACCCTCTGACCAAACACACCCACCCCACGGTGCCGTTCGGCCCCTGGGCTACTTCCTACCCGGTCCCTCCATCTCATCCAGGAATTCCGCTGCAGGCAGCTCCGGTCCCTCCATCTCATCCGAATATTCCGCTGCGGGCCACTCCCTCTCCTCCTCGGTATCGGACTCACGCTGGCCCGGGCTGCAGTCAGGCCCCTCCAGGTCCTCTGGGTATTCAGCGGCTGGCAGTCCCGGCTGCCACAGTCCTTCCTCCTGGTCAGGCTCCTCCTTGCCCAGGGCTTCGCCTGGGTCAGCAGCAGGATCGCAAGGGAGCAGCCAGCAGCCTGTGTCTGTCTCCCTCCCTGGTGCTCTCTTCACTGGGCAGAGGGCCCTGCCCTTTGTACTTCCTGTCCACCCTTCCCCTTCCGGGGATTGGCGGAAGCTTGGTCTGGCCCCGCCCACTCAGGCTGATAGGGTGGCTCTTTACCCTCTGGTTCGGAGGGGAGCCACCCTGGCTCCATACATACCCCATCCCTCAAATCCAGCTCCCGATCTTCGGAGATAGCGTCCTCACCTTCTCCGAGGCGGGATAGGAAATCCGCATTGGCGTTGTCTCGTCCCGCCCGATGGTGAATTATGAAGGCATAGGGCTGCAGAGCGAGATACCATCGCATCAGCCTGGCATTACTGTCCTTCATCTTATTAAGCCACTTCAGGGGTGCGTTGTCCATAACCAGACTAACCTGGTCCATCAAATGCTGGAAGGTTGCTGGGGCCCCATGTAGGCCGAAAGGCATCCGGGTGAAATGGTATAACCCTGAAGGGGTGGCAAATGCGGTCTTCTCCTTGGACCTGGGATCCAAGGGGATCTGCCAGTACCCCTTGGTGAGATCTAAAGTGGTGATATAACAGGCCTCCCCAAGCTAGTTGAGGAGCTCATCGATGCGGGGCATCGGATAGACGTCAAATTTTGAGATGGCGTTTACCCTCTGAAGTCAATGCAAAACCGCCGTTTCCCATCGGGCTTCGGTACGAGGATGACGGGGCTCCGCCACTCACTCTGGGAGGGCTCAATAACACCCAGCTCCAACATCGCCTGGACTTCCTCCTCTACGGCCTCCCACATTCACCTAGGCAATGGCCGGGTTGTCTCTCGGACCACCACCCCGGGTTCCGTCTGGATCGCACGGTAGGTGAGCGTAGTCCACCCGGGCTTCCTGGTGAATGTCTTGGGGAATGCTCTCACTAAGCAGAGTGCCTGTTCTCGCTGCTCGACGGTGAGTGTCTCTGCTAGCTGGGGTTCCCCATTATGCGACTCCTCGGGTGGTTGGGGCCCCAGTTCCGGTTCATGGGGATATGGGGCCACTAAGAGCCCTTCCCAGTCCTGCCAAGGTTTTAAGAGGTTTACATGATAAATCTGCTTTTCCTTACAGCGACCAGGTTGCCGAATCTCATAGGTTACCGGCCCTACCTGGCGGACCCTGCCAGCAGGCAAAAAGCTTTGATTCCTCCGAGGGGAGCAGGAGGAGTACTCGGTTCCCTGGCCCGAATGATTGAGCCTCGGCACCCCGATTGTAGTGCTGCTCCTGGGCTCTTTGGGTGGTGTTTAAGTTCTCCCTCGCAAGCTCGCCCACCCGCACCAGCCACCCCTGCAGTTGTAAGACATATTGCAAGAGACCCTGTGTTGCGGACGGGTTGTGTTCCCAAGTCTCCCTCAAGAGGTCCAATACCCCTCGGGGTCGCCATAGAGGAGCTCGAATGGGGAGAACTTCGTGGACGCCTGTGGGACTTCTCGAATCGCCAGTAGTAAAGGAGGGAGCACCCACTGGCGGAGGTCCTGGGTGGGGAAACGCCGCAACATTCCCTTCAGGGTCCGGTTGAACCGCTCGACCAATCCGTCAGTCTGGGGATGGTAGACCGAGGTCTGCAATTTCTTAATCCCCAATAGGGCACATACCTGGCGGAACAGCTTAGATGTGAAGTTGGTCCCTTGATCAGTGAGTATATCCCATGGGAGGCCCACCCTTGCGAAGATCTTCACGAGCTCTGCAGCAATAGTGCGGGCAGTGATACTTCTTAAGGGGATGGCCTCCGGGAAGCGGGTGGCGTAGTCCATCAGGACGAGGATGTATTGATGGCCCGCCTTGCTTTTTGGGAAAGGCCCGACCAGGTCCATTGCTACCCACTCAAATGGCACACCTATGACTGGTAACGGGACCAGGGGGGCCTTCCATACCCCGGCCGGGGCTGCATGTTGGCAGTCCGGGCACGACGCACAAAACTCCTTCACCTCCCGGTGGACGCCGGACCAGAAGAACCTGGCCAGGACCCTGGCCACAGTTTTTTCCTGCCCTAAATGGCCTGCAGCTGGGATGTCGTGTACAAGCTTCAGGACCGCCCGACGATGGATGCGGGGGACTACGAGTTGGCTCCAGACCTCTTGGGTCTGGGGGTCTCGGTCAAGGCGGTAGAGCCACTCGTGGTTGAGTTCAAACCTGGGCCATTGGGTGGCGTGCTGCGCCTCCACGACCTCACCATCAACCCGGGCCAGTTGCTCATAGGCAAACCGGAACGTAGGATCCTCCCTTTGGTCTCGGCTAAAGTCCACCAGGTCAGGAGGGGGACCCGCCATTTCCAGGCCCTGCCTGGGGGTGGGGCCTGGTTCAGCTCCAGGGTCGGAGATCAAGTCAGGTCCTGTCTTCTTCTCAGGCGGGACTCCCTCGAACACCTCTTTGGTGGGTAGGGATTGGAGCACCTCAATGAAGTCTGGCCAGTCACAGCCCAGGATCACTGGATAGGCGAGGGATGATGCCATTGCCACATTCATTAACTGAGTTACTCCATGCACCGTGATGGGGACCCGCACCGTGGGGTAGGATTTTACATCTCTGTGGATGCACTGAATCCGTACTTCCCTGACGGTCCACTGGGTGTCCAAGAAAAGCGCCTGGCGGACAAGGGTCTGCCCACAGCCCGAATCGACTAGACCCACCACCTGCAACTTCCATGGGAGCTGTCAGTTTGGCCACGGAGGGCAGACGGGCCCGTCGCTCCCCGTGCACAGCAGGCCAATGTTGCAGTCCATGGCAGGACAGCCCCATTGCAGATGCCCATACTCGCCACATCGGAAAAAAGGTCCTACCTCTGGGCGCGCCGGCCACGTGGGGGCCCCAGTGAGGCTGCAGCATGGGCTGGGGCCTGGTGGTCGGGTTAAGCGTCCAGGCCGGGGAGTGGTATAGACTCGGGCCGTCGGGAAAACTCAGTCCGGCCACCTTTTGGTCGTCGGGTACGGTGGGGTGCGTTGGTTTGGGAGGTGAGGCCCCCCCCATCCGTTCAAGTCTCTGTGCATTGGGTCCAAGGTTTGAGGGGTGGGCAGCCAGTCCTATTGGGGCCTCAGCCTCGAGAAAGTCCTCCATAAGCGCGACGGCCGAGCTCAGACTTTGTGGCCGGTGCCATAACACCCAAGCCCTCCCCTGGGGTGGGAGGATGTGCACGAATTGTTCGAGGATGACCTGTTCCGTCACCTCAGCTGCGGTTCGACGCTCAGGTTGGAGCCATCGGGTACGCGAGTCCCTCAGTTCCTGGGCTACCGCCCGGGGTCTGGCACCCAGTGGGTAGACCTTTTCCCGAAACCGTCACCGAAAGGTTTCCGGGGTAATGTCAAAGGCATCCAAGATAGCCACTTTCACTCGAGCATAAACGCGGGCCTCATCATCTGGGAGCCCACGGTAAGCCTTCTGTGCTAGCCCCGTCACATATGGGGCGAGGAGTGTCGCCCATTGGTCAGGCGCCCAACCAGCCACTGAGGCATGTGGGGGATGGATAGCTCAGTGGTTTGAGCATTGGCCTGCTAAACCCAGGGTTGTGAGTTCAATCCTTGAGGGGGCCATTTAGGGATCTGGAGCAAAAATTGGGGTTTGGTCCTGCTTTGAGCAGGGGGTTGGACTAGATGACCTCCTGAGGTCCCTTCCAACTCTGATATTCTGTATGATTCTGTGTGATTCTGTGCAACCCGCTCGAATGTCACTAGGTAGGCTTCCAGGTCATCCTCAGGCCCCATCTTGGCCAGACAAATCGGTGGGGCGGGAGGGGTCGGGGGGGCTTCCCGCTCAGGTTGAACACCACCATGGCCCGGCCACAGGGTTGCAAGCTGCTGGAAGCACTGGGTTTGTTGTTTCTAGTGCTGGGCCCCCAGGGTTTGAAGCAACTGCTGCTGGTGGGCGCCCAGCTGCTGCACGAGTTGGTGCTGCTGCTGTTGCTGGCTCTCAGCCAGGAACTTGATAAGCCTTTCCATCTCCATCTTTCCAGTAGGGGAGCTTCAGAGGCGCCCTCGCACTAACCCCTTTTGGCAGGGGGCGGGATCGATGCCCGCATTCTCCACCACTTGTGACAGGTTTCGATCGGTCCTCTGAGCCCCTAGGGGCGATGGAGAGCTGTGGTCTCATGGGCAGGCCTCAGCCACATCTTCCGGGCATTGGGGAATTAGCGGGGAAGGTGTGCCGGCCGGAGTCAGTAGCGCGCCCCTCAGGCAGGGGAGCGCCGGCACGACTCAGTAGCGCGCCCCTCAGGCAGGGGAGCGCCGGCACAAGTCAGCAGCACGCCCCTCAGGCAGGGGAGCGCTGGGGTAGGGGAACGCAGGCCCACCCAATTCCACTGCGTTCCAGCCCAGGGCCCTGACAGTGGCGGGAGGTGGAAGTCCCGCCGCCGGGTCAGCGGGGCCGTCCGCGCCCGCTGACCAAACACACCCACCCCACGGTGCCGTTCGGCCCCTGGGCTACTTCCTACCCAGTCTCTCAGGCGGGTCGCTCCAGTCCCTCCATCTCGTCCGGGTAGTCCGCTGCGGGCCACTCCCTCTCCTCCTCGTTATTGGACTCACGCTGGCCCGGGTTGCAGTCAGGCCCCTCCAGGTCCTCTGGGTATTCAGCGGCTGGCAGTCCCGGCTGCCACAGTCCTTCAGTCCAGTCAGGCTCCTCCTTGCCCAGGGCTTCGCCTGAGTCAGCAGCAGGATCGCTAGGGAGCAGCTAGCAGCCTGTGTCTGTCTCCCTCCCTGGTGCTCTCTTCACTGGGCAGAGGGCCCCGCCCTTTGTACTTCCTATCCCACCCTTCCCCTTCCGGGGATTGGCGGAAGCTTGGTCTGGCCCCGCCCACTCAGGCTGAGAGGATGGCTCTTTACCCTCTGGTTCGGAGGGGAGCCACCCTGGCTCCCTACAGATACAGATGGAGAATACAAGGAAACAAAGAGACAATACTGTTCAGCATGATAGGCAGTGGTCTCAGCACAGAATTCTAACCACTGTCAAGTTTTTCATTGGCCTCACAGCAAGGTAGAATTTTAAGGAGAATAATGAAGTACCTTTGAGGGTGTTTCTTCCAAGTGGGAGGAGCTGCATAAAAGAAAGCACACAAACTAGCTCAGAGTAGAGGAACTGAACAGGGCATCTCTTCAGGCAATCAAACCCATGACTATTAGTGGGAGAGGTAAACTACAAGATGTTGCATCTGATATTTCCACAGAAGGACCCTGAAATACATTCAGCATTTGCCCCTGTACATCTCTCCACAGACCACATAGTTTTGCTTTAGAGGGAACTATGCAGCAGTGTGCCCAAAGGATGAGGTGGGAGACAACATGATGAAACTCAATGTGGTGTCTTCAGGATCTAACTCAATTATATGACTGGCTTTCTTAAATCAGCATACAAATGCTATTCTGAAGTCATAACAAATCATGTCTGACAATAGAAATGCAAGTCTGTGAAGACAAGTCTATATAATGTAGGATTTAAACCCAGTGTCGGTGCAAGTCAGAGAAGCAGACGTTAGAGTGTAAACAAACTGTAAACCATTTTAATGCAAATGCACTATCTGAGGAAAGGCAAAATAATGTCCATACATAACTATGGAGAGAATCACAGATCGCTTACTTGGAGTAATAACTAGTGAAAAGCATGTGAGAATAGGGAAGTCATAGACCCAAATTAACTGAGTTTCCTTTCTTTTAATGGCTGTAATTCAAAGTTTGACATAAGTTATAGTTTTGATAGTGTTGGGGTTTGTGGGGGTTTTTAAATGGAATGATAGTTTTAATCCTTTTTTAAAATATCCAGGGCTTTTTCAACACATTTTATTTTTTTTAATGTTAGAATTTGATACGCATCAAAATTGACAAAGATATGTGTAATTCTGAATATGCAAAATCTCAAAATTCCAAGCTGACCTGGAAAATTTGGGGAAAACTTCAGGAGAAACAAACTGGGAAACAAGCTGGGAAAATTTGGGGAAAACTTCAGGAGAAACAAAATTTTGAAGATTAAAAAAACACGAGAAACAAAATGGGGGGGATCTAAATGTATATTTTTCTTATTTTTTTTCTCAGTAATTTTGATTAGTCTTGCTTAGAAAAAGTGGTTTTGTGAATATTACTTCCTGCTTAAATAAGATGATACATGAATAATGGTAGCGCAGGTATTAAAAACAGCCACAACCCACACTATGAAATATTCTGGGATTCCACTATCTTCCAAACTCTCTCACTTCCAAACTTGGAAAAATTAATCTTCTCTCCTACACGATTTATGAATGCAGAACATTTTGTAAAAGTGTTCAAATGCATGTTATGCCATATGCAGTCGTATTGTCCCTGCAAGAGTATAAAAAATGAAACAGTAGTGTTCTTTGTCCATGTGTTTCTTTTAATTAGAATTTTCTTCCATTTAATTCATTAGCTTTTGCCAGCTATGACCTTGATCCCGCAAAGACATGTTCTTAACTTTAACCATGTGAGTAGCCCTATTGTACAGTACTGTAAGAAATACATAGTGGCAACATATTAAGATGGGACTACTTACACCCTTCAAGTTATGCACTTGCATAAACCTTGTCAGGAACAGGGCCTCTATTTGTTACTTATTTCCTTTCTAAAACATAACTGTCTCTGCTTTTGGGGGGAGGGAGGGTTAAATGTCTACCTGAGTCTAAATATTAAATTACTCATACTAAAGGAGCCAGTTAGAATCAGGGATTCTGAGCATCTACAGGAAAACAAATGTTTAGGTACTTACCAAGGTGAAAGATTATTGTGCTATAAATGAGTTATTTTTCTTCTTTTGGTACCCAAAAGGGCAAAGCACCCTCAAACTTTGTGAACTTTAGTGTCTATTTGTACAATTACAAACTAAATATCTCATTCTTTTTCAGTTCTTCCCTATACCCAGCCTGAAAAATAACTTTGTCTGCTGTCAGACCATAGACACTACAAATTCAGCATTTTTGCATCTGAGCCCTGGTCTATACCACAAGTTTAGGTCAAATTTAGCAGCATTAGGTCGATTTAACCCTGCACCAGTCCACATGACCAAGCCTGTTTTGTCAACTTAAAGGGCTCTTAAAATCAATTCCTGTACTCCTCCCTGGCGGGAGGATTAGCACTAAAATTGACTTCTCTGGGTCGAATTTGGGGTAGTGTGGACACAATTTGATGGTATTGGCCTCCGGAAGCTATTCCAGAGTACTCCATTGTGAATGCTCTGGACAGCACTCTCAAATCAGATGCACTGGCCAGGTAGACAGGAAAAGCCCCAGGAACTTTTGAATTTCATTTCCTGTTTGGCCAGCGTGGCGAGCTGATCAGCACAGGTGACCATGCAGAGCTCATCAGCACAGGTGACCATGGAGTCCCAGAATCGCAAAAGAGCTCCATCATGGACCATACGGGAGGTACTGGATCTGATCGCTGTATGGGGAGAAGAATCCATGCAGGCAGAACTCAGTTCCAAAAGATGAAATGCCAATATATTTGCCAAAATCTCCAAGGCCATGATGGACAGAGGCTACAACAGGGACACACAGCAGTGCCACGTGAAAGTTAAGGAGCTGAGGCAAGCCTATCAAAAAACAAAGGACGCAAACGATCACTCTGGGTCAGAGCCCCATACATACCGCTTCTAAGATGAGCTGCATGCAATTCTAGGGGGAGCCCCTACCACTTCCCCACCACTGCCCATGGACATCTGCAAGGGGAGAGTCTCATGCAACAGGGATGAGGATTTTGTGGATGATGATGAGGAGGAGGTTGAGAATAGCGCACAGCAGGCAAGTGGAGAATCCCTTCTCCCCAGCAGCCAGGAACTGTTCATCACCCTGGAGCCAATACCCTCCCAACCCTCCCAAGGCGGGCTCCTTCTTCAACCTTCATAACATGTAGGAACGGTACACTCACCAGAGGTGCCTTCTCCAGCTTCATGGTCCGGGCTCTCCCTCCCAGAGTCTAGCACAGATTAGAAGGCGAAAAAACCACACTCGCGATGAAATGTTCTCAGAGCTCATGCAGTCCTCCCGCACTGAAAGATCTCAGTAGAATGCGTGGAGGCAAACAATGGAAGAGTCCAGGAGAGCGTTAAATGAACGCAATGAGAGGAGGGAGGAGTGTGATGAAAGGAGGCAGGATGCAATGCTGAGTCTAATGGGGGAGCAAACTGACATGCTCAGGTGTCTGGTGGAGCTGCAGGAAAGGTAGCAGGAGCACAGACCACCGCTGCAGCCCCTGTATAACCGGCTGCCCTCCTCCCCAAGTTCCATATCCTCCTCACCCAGATGCCCAAGAATGGGGTTGCGGGGGCCTCCAGCCACCCAGCCACTCCACCCCAAAGAATTGCCCAAGCAACAGAAGGCTGGCATTCAATAAGTTTTGAACTGTAGTGTGGCCTTGTCCTTCCTGCCTCCCCTCATCCACCACCCCACCCGGTGCTTCCCTCCTCACCTACCCCTCCCAGGCTACCTTGCAAGTTTTCTCCCTATTTGTGTGATGAATTAATAAAGAGTGCATGATTTTGAAACAATAATGACTTTATTGCCTCTGAAAGTGGTAATCGAAGGGGGGAAGTTTGGTTGGCTTACAGGGAAGTAGAGTCAACCAAGGGGGCAGGTTTTCATCAAGGAGAAACAAACAGAACTGTCACACCGTAGCCTGGCTAGTCATGAAACAGGTTTTCAAAGCTTCTCTGATGCGCACTGCGCCCTCCTGTGCTCTTCTAATCACCCTGGTGTCTGGCTGCACATAATCGGCCGCCAGGTGATTTACCTCAACCTCCCACCCCGCCATAAACATCTCCCCCCTTCTCTCACAGATATTGTGGAGCACACAACAAGCAGCAATAACAATGGGAAAATTAGTTTCGCTGAGGTCTAACCTTGTCAGTAAACTGTGCCAGCGAGCTTTTAAACATCCAAATGCACATTCTACCACCATTCTGCACTTGCTCAGCCTATAGTTGAACTGCTCCTTACTACTGTCCAGGGTATCTGTGTATGGCTTCATAAACCATGGCATTAAGCGGTAGGCTGAGTTCTCAAGGATAACTATAGGCATTTCAACATCCCCAACAGTAATTTTCTGGTCTTGGAAGTAAGTTCCTTCCTGCAGCTGTTCAAACTGACCAGAGTTCCTGAAGATGCGAGCGTCATGCACCTTTCCTGGCCATCCCACGTTGATGTCGGTGAAACATCCCTTGTGATCCACCAGTGCTTGCAGCACCATTGAAAAGTACCCCTTATGGTTTATATACTGGCTGCCAAGGTGGTCTGGTCCCAAGATAGGGATATGTGTTCCGTCTATCGCCCCACCACAGTTAACCCCATTGCAGCAAAGCCATCCACTAGGACCTGCACATTTCCCAGAGTCACTACCCTTGATAGCAGCAGCTCACTGATAGTGTTGGCTACTTGGATCAGAGCATCCCCCACAGTAGATTTTCCCACTCCAAATACTGCAGGATAATGTGTGAGGTGTTTGCAATGCTCACAACAGCAGTGGTGAGCTGAGCGGGCTCCATGCTTGCCGTGGTATGGCATCTGCAGGAGAACAGAGTTGTGGCAGAAGCGGTGGATGATGACGGATGCCACTAGAATAGATATTTATACAGAATGATGATAGGACCTGGGAGGTAGATTTATGGCACCAGGAGAGCGGAAGCAGTGGATGCCAATGACAGTTAGCAGTTCTACTGCACCATCTGCTGACAGCAGTATGGCGTCTGCATGGAAAAAAGGCGCGAAAAGATTGTCTGCCATTGCTTTCACAGAGGGAGGGACGGCTGTTGACATGTACCCAAAACCACCCGCAAAAATGTTTTTGCCCCATCAGGCATTGGGAGCTCAACCCAGAATTCCAATGGGCAGCGGAGACTGCAGGAACTGTGGGATAGCTACCCACAGTGCAACGCTCCAAAAGTCGATGGTAGCCACGGTAGTGAGGACACACTCTGCCAACTTAATGTGCTTAGTGTGGACATACGCAATCAAGTGTATAAAATCGATTTCTAAAAATTGACTTCTATAAGATCAACCTAATTTCATAGTGTAGACATACCCTAAGACTGAACTGTATTTTTACTTCAACAGTAATATTACCTCTTCCATCACTGGGTGCATAGAACACAACCAAAGTTATTACAAGAGCTTTATAGACTTCAAACACGTTGTGACTGAATTCACCCCATAGTCACACCCTACACACTATTGTAGTAATCTTTGCATAAAATATGTATTATGAGGTATCATCTGAAAACTAATAACTGATCAATAATATGGAGAACTACAGATAGCAATATTATATGTGAAGTTATGAAATCCCCTCTGTATGATAAAATCACATGTTCAAACTCACATAGCCCCGATTAGGTAGAACTGGTCAAGTAGGCCTGTCTTAAAAAAAGGGATATGTGTTTCTCAATATGCATACAAGATGTAAAAAAAGTCCTCAGACAGTGAGAGGGGGAAGGAACAAGACAAAGAAAATATGCATTTCAGCATACTCAGGTGGAAAGAGAGCATGAAGCCTCCTTCCTCCACCAGACTCCATGTCTTCTGGCTCTCAGCTGGAAAGAAATTTAACTAGGGGTCATGTTCAGGAAAATGTATGAGGGGCAAAAATACCCCAAATCAAAACTTATCTAGTGTTAGGAACAGTATGGGTAATTCTATTTGAAGTGGCAAATTCTTGTATATTGACCCCTAAGGGGCAGAAAGGACCTAATATATCTGGACCATCCAGGAGAGGGCTGGACAATGCAGAACATATCTTTTGGAGGGGGAAAATCTGGGCTTTGGAGTGCATTGGGGTCACCCTGCACATGGTAACCAAGGCTGGTGGAAAACAGTAACTGGTGTGTGCTGACGGGCTGCTGGGATCAGAACTGCTTGATCAAGGCTGTGGAAATAACAGACTAGGTGTGATCTGCATGGTGGCAGGCCATTTGTGAGTGACCCATCTTGGAAACTACAACAGCAAAGCATTTTGAAGCACCCAGGATTCCATGGCAGGGGTGACACCGGCCCTCAGTAGTCTGGATTGCACCCCAGGATGTCATAAATGTGTAAATGTCTCATCTGTATTGGTGGCTGTTAGGTCAAAACAGCAATGGGAGCAGCACAAGTTGTCTGCTCAGAAGAAGCCTCCTGGTGTTTACAATGTTTGCTTGTTTAAAAAAGGGGGGGTCAAAAGAGATGCTCTTGGTGTGGTTGGGGTGGGTGGCTCTTAGTACCAAGGATTCCAGGGCAGATGAAGCAGATTGAGTTCAAGCCCAGGATGGTTTCTGGTGTGGAAAAAAGACAAACAGGGAATGGGAAACAGCAGAGGAGAGAGGTTGGCTGCTTCCCTTATCCCTTCCCCAACACCTGAACAGGCCAAATGGGCAGAAATGGCTGGTGGGCTCTGGAGGGAGGCTTCCCAGCACTCAGAGTGTGGGGGGAATAGGAGGGAGAGGCCAGCAAGGCAGAAATGCACACCAGAAAAGAAAAGACACAGGAAATGGGGACCCAGTGGATCGGGACTCCAGGGGCTGGATTGCATTATCAGGGTTGGGTGGGGGGGGATCCCAGGAACTGAGCTGAAGGGGAGAAAGTCCAGTTCAGAAAGGACAGGAAAAACAGCAATAGCAGAGATAGCCACAAAAGGGACAGTACCTAGAAAAAGATAAGACAGTGGTATAAGAGGGAAAGATAAAGGAAGAACAATGCAGTTAAACAAGATAAAGATGAAAAATAAAACTAAAAAGAGTCTTTAAGTAATCTAATAAACTGTTAAAAAACATTAGAAAACTGTAAAAAATGAAGCAAAAATGAAATATGAAGGAAATTCGCTGTAATAAACTGTGATTAAAAGAAGCAGACTTAAGAAATAAGGAGAAAGTGAGCTGTAGCAGAAGTAAGCGACTAGTAAAGCCTGTAGAACAAAATATCCAGTCAGCATTTTAAGTTGTACCAGATGAAGTGACAGGAATAGAGAAATTGTCAGGCAAAAAGGGATTGTAAACCAGAAAGGAATAGAGGGATAATTGTTCAGTCATAAAGTCAGTACATCACATCAAGGAATATGTGTCTTTATTTAAGCTGTAACTCAAAATAGTACACAAAGATTGCATAAGAGAATCGCCCAAAAGATAACTCAACTTCCTAAGAAATTTTTCTCCAAATTCTGAGTGTAAAGAGGCTGAAAACTGAAAAGGGAATGTAAAATGGTGGGGTTTACGTTCTAGTCCGTTGTGTTTTCTAAATTATGTTATTTCATAAATGTAAATTGTTAACAATCTAAGGTAAGTCTAAGTTAATATACAGTAGATAACAGTAAATAGGTTACAGTAGCTTATGGTGTATGCCTAAATCAGGGATCGGCAACCTTAGGCAAGGGACCCATCAGGGAAATCCGCTGACAGGCCCGGATAGTTTGTTTACCTGCAGCGCCTGCAGGTTCGGTCCACCGCAGCTCCCACTGGCTGTGGTTTGCTGTTCCAGGCCAATGGAGGCTGCGGAAAGTGGTGGCCAGCACATCCCTTGGCCCATGCCGCTTCCCGCAGTCCCCACTGGCCTGGAACAATCAGCATATATGAGAATTGTCATATCAATTCTGCTATGCAGGTTGAAATACTGGAATATGAGAACAACTGATGACCAAAAGATATTGATGCAGAAACGAATTGGCTGATGGGTATACTGAGAATTTCAAGACTGCAGAAAATTTAAAAAAAAGTGAAAATTATTATTTATAGCCATAGCTATTTTCTTAACAGAGGATTCAAGAAAGACAACTGCAATGGTTTGAAGACATGTCAAGAATGTACCCAAAAGGGATAACATACATGATACATACCAGAGTGCAAGGAATTAGTAATAAAGGTAGGCTGAGGATGCTTTGGAGATAGACAGCGAAGAATAACAGAACAAAAAAGGTTTGAAGATTAACCAAGCTGTAAAGCTGGTATAAGACAAAGTGATGGAAAGAATTCTTTTGGCCCTATCATTGCTGAGCTGACAAATGAGAATCAAAGGAGACTAGAGTGTCATTTATCATCATGCAATCATAGGATCCATTTGTGCCACCAGTTCTGGACCTATCTAAATATATCAGGCAAATAGAGCTTAATCATCTTCATCCCCACTTTTTCTAATTCCAGATCTTCCAAACTCACATGAGTAGTTATTACTTAGCAAAATAGTTCCTATAAATTGCAGTGTCACTGTTGCATGATTAAGAGTTGGAAAGATCCAGCTCTTAGATTGATAAAAGACCTATTAAGGTCCATTGTGATTTTTTTCATGAATTCATTAGCTCTAATATTGACTGAAACACTGATTAAAAACTCAAAGGAATTTATATTGTGTCCAATGTTTATCTTGTCTATAAAAGTGTTATTGATTTCTGGATGAGTTAAGTTATAGGCTTCTCAAAAAAAATCATTGCAAATTAAAGTCGGAGACTGATTTCATTTTCTAAAGGAGGAAAAAGGGATTGATTTTCAATATCCTACTCTAGTTTTCTTAAGGTCCCAGGCCTGTGTGGGATCCATTAGTGTGGACCTTTTTGCCTGTGCAATCCAGCTGAAGCTACTGGGATTCTGCAGGAGACCAGCCTAGCAGACTCTGGTATCATGGAGCTTAAAAAAGATGTGTAGAAAAATAATAGTTACTTGAATGTATTGGCTAAAATTCAGTCATGAGTTCCACAAAAGTTGTCTTTAAATAAATACTGTCCTGAGGAAAAGGAGATGCTATGGAAATATTCCATTTTCTAAGAATATATTGGTTTTCTTGACTCAATTTAGATTATTTTCATTTTTTAACACTATGTGGATTAATTTTCGTGCAAAAAGGTGCTAGATTGTCATGCCTGAATAAGGGACCTCTGTTAATCCACAGAGCAGAGGCAGTAGCAGCAAGAACTTTCCCACGTTGCTTGAACTCTGACCACTAACTTTAATCAAATCCCCTGAATGGCTTTGAAAATCTCAGTCAATGTGATTAGATCAAATTGTTCTATTTAAAACTTAGGTATAGAAAGATCTGTTTTATTTAAATCACATACTGGATCAGATTTAGTTTGCGTAAATTGGCAGCACCATGGAAGTCAATGAAATTAACTCAGCTTACTCAAATGAGGATCTGGTCCATAGTACACTTCAGCTTTTCTGAATTTTAATTTTGCTTTCAGAGCACACAAGCTGTCCTGGATGCTATATTAGCAGTAAATGATACCCTCTCTTTTGCCACTTCCACTGTTATAGAATATGCAGCAAAGTAAAGATTTTATTTTATAAAGACCAGACCCCTCCACACATGGCAAAATTGCTTTTGCTTTTTATTTTCAAATAACAACTTTAAATAGCTCAGCCACTCACATTACTAAAGATCTTCCAGGCTGTTTGTTGGCCAGAGTTTGAAAACTCAAACTAGCTTTCTGTAGTAACTCCAGGGTCTAGAATTCCTGTTACTCATTAGGGGTGTGATAGGGTCACAAAGGTAAAGAATCAAATTAAAAGTATTTCTTGCACAGGTATGATCTTAGGTGGTGTGCTTCATGAACCAGTTAATAAAAGGAAACATCCTGGTCTTTCTCCTGGTCATTATACAATCTTGAGGGTAAGGACTTTTGAAGAACAAGTCAGATTCTGAGGTATCGTGAGAGTTGATTGCTAGAATGCCATAGCTGAGCAGGATATAACATAGTTGTGTGCGAAGACAGATAATGGGTGAAAAGAGAAGAACTACTGTAGTATTGTACTGATGACCATTTCTAGGGCTGTTGAGAGCTTTGGAGTGCAGAAAATTTTGCCATGCTACAGGTAGGAACAAACAAGCCAGGAGGTTAATCAAGTTTCTGTTGAAACAACTATTAATCCACAGAAGGCTGTGAGCTCAGTAAAGTCAGTGTTTTTTTTTTCATTTGAAATATTTGCCTGGATTTTTTTGCGGGGGTAGTTTGGGGAGAGGGGAAGAATTATCAAATGTAATAGAGCTTGTTTATTTAGCTTTGTGTTAGGATGTGAGTGATTCTGTAATGTCATTTCCCTCCATATTTTCCAATTTCTTTTTTCCTCTAGATATTTGAGTGATCATAGAACAACTTGTTATGAAATCCTGGAATTGGAATCCTTATGCAGTCCATATGAATTAAGAAAAAGTAGTAATTGTCTTGACTGATGTGTCTAACTTGCAGCCACATTGGAGAGCTGAGCTATAACCACTCAGAAGGGGCAGTTATCTGGCCTATGACTTCTCCTTTGCCACCTTTTGCTTCATTTGGACGAGGCAGCTCCATGGAAGTGGTGCATCACAACCAGAGGCAGTTTCCAATCTACACCAACAGAAAAAACTCCTTCCTTCACTGTAGGCTGCATCTACCCTACAGGGTTATGCCAGCCTAGCTATGATGTTGTAGCTATGCTGGTATAGTCCCAGTAGTGTAGACTGTCTGATCTCCTGTATATCATAGGCCATTAGAGCTCATCCAGTTACCCCAATATTTGTTAAAGCCAAGCTAGCTTGTAGACATTCCAGGCTCTGTTCTTCAGAATGGATATCAAACACTTATTTCTTTCCTATTTGTCTTTGTCATGTTTTGATCTCTCTCTGTCTAAAAATATGAGATTGCCAAGCAATCAGATGCTCACAAGGTAAAGCTTTTACTAGTATATACTTGAGTATTTATTTACCTTTCTAGATGTTGAACAAGGATTATCAAATATTTACTTAAGATAATTAAATTTAGATAGGACGTGACACACAGTTGTTCTAATCTATCTGGCCATTGCTCTGGTTAGATTCAATATGATTGTTCATTTCTGCAGAAAAAACGAAAAAAACTTTGCAAATAGAATGCTCTAAGGTTACTTCATTCTCCATGGAATACAGTATCTAGTTTGTTGAGCAGGTTCACACCTCTTTGCCACCTTACCATATTGAGTTGCTAAATTGAATTCCTGTAAGAAGAACATTTCTGTCAGCTAAGCTTCACCCCAGTGCCTTATAGAGCTAGGAAATATCGTTTATTGAATAGGGTATTCAGTTAACACTCAGAAGACCTAGGATCAGTTCCTGGTTCTGATACAGACTTCCTGTGTCACCATTGGCAAATCACTTAATCTAACCTCTGCCCCAGATTCCCTCCTGTAAAATAATACCCCCTCTCCCAATCACAGGACTGCTGTGAGGATAAACTCCATTAATAATTGCAAGGTGCTCAGGTACTACAGTATCCAGGGCCATTCCAAGAAGAGGAAGAATTTCTTAACTGAGGTCTGTGTTCTTAAAATAGAATTTAAATGGTTTTATTTATATTCATACTGATGTATTATATTTTACTATACACTTTATTTTTTTAAAACATGGGGGATTTCAGTCCAACAGACTGACCTCATAGCATGTCTTGTTATATTGCCATATATTAATGTGGAAGTTGAAGGTTGTGTCTTCCAAGAAGAGTTAACTCTCCTCTGAATATTGTAGAGGTGAGAGACAAGACTAGACTCCAGAAAGGAGAGCATCATTATGGGGGATCCACCCAGTGATTACTGACTTTTTACCATTTATTGCCCAGGGCAAGAATAGTTTGCATTTCTATCATGCTTTTCATCCAAGGATGTTTAGCATGTTGCTAATATTATGGCCTGATTTTTCACACATGCCAGTGGAAATCAAGAGTAATACCACTGAAGTGAATGGAGTTGCACTACAGATGTAAATGGGGAGAATCCATGCCTCAAAAGGGACAAATCCTTCCCTGCACTGCTTCCAGGATGGCACAGCTGTGCACCACCCCATATGCAGGGCATATGTCTAATCTAACGTTGTGTGGCTTACTGTGAGGTCTTATCTGATCCACGCTATAGAAAGAAGGATACAAAGGATAGCTTATGGTTTCAAACTCTCCAGGAAATAGCACCTAAGCCAACAGTCCCAGTATCAATTGAGTGTATTCATGGTTTTGCATAACTTGCACAGCATTATGGAGCTTCTGAACAAAGATAGTTCCCTAGTTATTGAGGGGTCTCAGTTTCTTCCTATACATCTAAGTTTATAGATTTCCACTACAGCTTCTTAGAGAGATAATCAAGTCACGACATCTAGGAAGCATTTCATATATGATCCAACAATGTCAAAAAGGCAAGGAAAGTATGCAAATGGTATTTTTGCACACTATCATCAAGGAGAGAATACTTCAATGGTCCATCCTTTGCCTTATTATAATGAATATATTAAAATAAAAGTGTCATATAAAAGTCAACCCAAAATTAATCTAAATGATGAAAGTTTAAATGAAACATTTTACCTTCTCAGACCAACTCATTTCAACACCAAAGATATAAAATCAAAACTATTCTCTTCTACTTTTTCCCATAAAAATATTCTGAAAAATTGGCACATTCCCACAAAACATTTCAATTTCAAGGAAACTGCATTTTTCAATGAAAAAACTATGGCACTGAAAATTTTTTGACTAGCTTTAGAAGGGAGGTAAAATTAAACTAACTACCCAAAAAAAAAAAAAAAAACCCATGGAAAACTGTTTGGCTAGAACGCCCATTTTCTCTGCTTTTGTTTCCATATGAAAAATCATTACCTTTTAAAGAGCAAAAATAGAAGCAGAGGGTGTAACCATAGTACATAGTCATAAGTAAAATATATTTAGAACTACACTGCCCCATACAGCCCCAAAATATCAACAGTTATTAGTGGGCAAAGATGAAAAAATTCTCTCTTGAATTAAGCTGTGCTGGGAAACTAATCACAGGTCTTAAAAGAGTCACCTTTTGAATGTGTAAATCCTTAATTCCTCTTGCAGTGGCAGGAAAGTAAACATCCTCCTTTGCAGTCTCATACCCTTTACATGGAAGAAATATAACAACATAAAGTCAGAAGTCTGGCATTTGAGAGTAGTTATCCTGCAGGTTACACTCTTTTGACTCCCAATCCTGCTTTTAAACTGATAGTTCATTTTTTCTGCTTCCTACACAAATGGCCACAAGGGCATTGAAGTTCTACCAAACAATATTCAGAGCTTGATTACAGATGGTGTCAAGGCTGAATCCCCACTCTGTCACTTTGAGTGCAGAAGGTAGGGACCCGCAAGGATTCTAAAAATTAATACGTGCCACTCCAGGCTTGTATTAAATCCCAAGGTTACAGCTTTTCTCTGACCTTGGCTTGGTAAATGCTGCCACACCCAAATGCAAAATCAAAACAAAACAAAACAAAAAACCTTTGGGCCCAGGAAGGAACACTTGGGAATTCCTCCCTCTGGGATACCCTCAAGCTCTTTACCCCCGACCCTGTGGAAGAGCTGAGAAAGAAAACAAAGGAAATTAGCTGTACTACCAGCTAATCAAACAACATGCACAAACCTCTTAGGACACTATCATAACCATACAGCTAAGAGTAGCCTAGAATTCCTCCTTACCTGTAAGGGGTTAAGAAGCTCAAATAACCTGGTTGGCACCTTACGAAAAGGACCAATGGGGAAAGAAGATACTTTCAAATCTTCGCTGGGGGAGGTGGGGGGAGGAAGAGGCTTTGTTTGGTTTGTTCTCTTGGGAAGTAGAGAAGCATCAGGTCAGAAAACTCCTTCTCCTATAAACCATCCTAAAAGTCTCTCATATTACAAAAATTGTAAGTAGAAGCCAGGCAAGGCGTGTTAGATTATCTTTTGTTCTGCTTGTGAATTTTTCCTTTGCTGGAGGGAGGTTTATTCCTGTTTTTTGTAACTTTGAAACTAAGCCTAGAGGAAGTTCTGCTGTGTTTTTGAATCTTTTGTTACTCTGTAAAGCTATTTTCCATCCTGATTTTACAGACTTGATTTTTTACCTTTTTTTAAAATAAAATCCTCCTTTAAGAACCTGACTGATTTCTCTATTGTTGAAAGACCTAGGAGTTTGGGTCTGTAATCGCTGTGTAACCAATTGGTTAGGATATTATTCTCAAGTCTCCCCAAGAAAGGGGGTGTAAGGGCTTGGGGGGATATTTTGGGGGAATAGGAACTCCAAGTGGTCCTTTTCCTGATTCTTTGTTAAATCACTTGGTGGTGGCAGCGTACCCTCCAAGGGCAAAGAATTTGTGCCTTGGGGAAGTTTTAACCTAAGCTGGTAGAAATAAGCTTTGGGGGTCTTTCATGTGGGTTCCCACATCTGTACCCTAGAGTTCAGAGTGGGGAGGGAACCCTGACAGACACCAAAAATCCAATCCTGTTCTTAAAAAAGGTAAATTTTCTAAAAACAAAAATAAAGAAAATGTATTTGGAATTTAGGCATTTGCTAGATTTTAAAAGAGCAATTCCAGAAATTAATCACCAAAACTAATTTTCTTGGGGGTTTAGCTTAAAGGTTTCAAGCAAACAAAAGCATCAAGGGTTAGCACGGAGGAAATCTACAAGCCAAAATAAGAAATAAACCTGATAGCATCTAACTAAACATTCCCTGTCCAAATTATTTCTTCTAGGTATGGAAGATACTTTTTCGTACCTGGTTCAAACCTTAAATAGCATTTCTCCTTATAGCATTGCTGCTCTGTGTCCCTGCAGCCCAGAGAACAACAGACAAAGGGAAAGTTTCTTTTCCCATTGTAAAAAGTTCTAGCCTTCCCACTGGCTCTTTTGGTCTGGTATCCACTTTTTTTTTTCTTTACCTGGGGGACTTTTTAACCCTTTACGGGTAAAGCAAGTAAAGAACAGCTACCAAGAGGGATTTTACAGCTAACTGGCTGGCTGGGTGTCCATCAACGGGAGCTATCTCCCCTACTTTATTCATCACAGATGGCATTACTGTGTTTTTACAGCAGGAATAGAACATAGGCTTTAACTATCTATCCAGTTGTTTGTTCAAGGGCCAAAGTCATAATTTTCAGAGCCCAAAGATTGTTTTCCATGTTTCTTATAATTTATTTCATTCATCCACACTTTCAGATTTTCACCTCATCCTACTTGTTCACTCCTTTTAATTATTTTACTAGCTTGAATAATTAGTAGTTTTCTCATTTTTAGTGTTAATTTTTCTACAAACAGTATAGTGTGTCATATTCTTATTTATCTTCACCAGCTCAGGTAGGGGCAGGTGACTAGACATTAGAAGTCAGGACAGCAAGCAGATGAGGCAAGCACCAGGGGTGTCCTTTTTGAGGTGTGGGTCTCTAGTCACTGAATAATCCTGTACCCAGTGCCACCCACTAACTCATGCTCTTTCCTAACCCAGTTAGCCACTGCTAATCCCCCAACTCCATTCACTTGCAGAATGACCACTACGATATACAACCCCTCCACTCATCCTTCCCTCCACACTACCACCACTCAGATGCCTAACATACACAGACCTCCCTCACACATGTCCCATCCCCCCAGTCTCCCGTCCACATGACCACTTCCTCACCACACTCACTCTCCATCCCCCTCCAAAACTCATGCCAGCACAATCCACCACACTTGGATTTCTCTCCTGGCAATGCCAGTGGGGATCTTCTTTCCATCTCAGAGGCCAGGAAAAGGGTCAAGAATAACCAGGAACTCCTTCTTTCCTGGTCCCCTCTGAGGAGCCAGGACTTCTCTTTGCAGCACACTGAGGAAGAGCATTATCCTTCCCTTCACTAAGTTTTCAAGACAAGAAACCCTTTGGGGTTCAGCAAGCCACAGGGCAGGCAACATTTGCAGTGGACTCGTGTGTATTTTTCCCTTGGCTAGCTCCTTCCCATCTCAGCAAGTATCAGGCTGTAGAAGAGAAAAATTTATCATAAATAGCAGGCTAAAACACCTCGCAGGGGCTAAATGTTTTCCCTGGGAACAACTTGCCTGAAAGGGGGCAGCAAGGTGTGCGCAGTAGTTAAAGCCAGACTCCATCATTCCTACTCTCCAACAAGCAGAGCTGGCTGGACATGCAAAGTAGGGTGACTAGATGTCCTGATTTTATAGGGATAGTCCTGATATTCAGGGCTTTTTCTTATATAGGTGCCTATTACCCCCCACACACTCTGTCCCGATTTTTCATACGTGCTATCTGGGCACCCTAATGCAAAGAGGGGTACGCAGTACTCCTTAAGGGGCTCTAGCAAACTGCACTCATCCCAGTGCAACTGAGGAGGCATCCTGCCAGAGAGTGCTCCACACTGGGCCATGTAGCTCTGCAGGGCCCCTTGCTACCGGCTGTGGTAAATGCCACTTTCTTGCCTGATCCTGGACCTTTGAAGTCAATGTGAGTTATCCTAATGGCTTGAACAGGCAGAGGATCAGTTCCTTAAGTAGCATCGCAGCTCCATTCAGGATCAGCAGGAAAGAAAATATGCTTCCCCCAGATTTTTGTTCAGATTTTGAAGTCAATTGGACTAAGTGAGCCCCATAGCTGTTATCCTTTTCAACATTAATGGAACTAATCTGCTACATTCATATTTAATAAGAGAGGGATCAGCCAAGTATTAACATGACACAAAATCTCACTAATGCTTTCTGACTGTAAATACAATTTAATGCCTTTGTGGAATAAGTCTGAACTGCTACATGCTATAGTTGAGCAAACCACCTCTATGGAATCTCTCTCCTAATATACCATAATACCAGTGGAGTCTGAAACTTATACTAGCTGCTGCTGTTGCCGGAGTCACTGATTAGCAGAGCAGGCAATCTCAAAACTTGCAGCGGGTTTGGTTAGAGATAGGCAAAATGGTCTGGGTAAAATTCAAACTGGACCAAACCTTTGAGAGGAGCAAGGCTATGTGGTGAGAGAGAGGAGCAATGTGGCAGGATGGGGTACTTCTGTCAGGCAACAGAGGAAGCTGGAGGTGGGAGGAGGGGAGAACCAGCGACAATTCTGTTCCATTTCACTGAAAGAAAGAGTAAGATATCAAAGCAATGGAAGAGTTTAAATGGCCCATTCTATAAGTCAAACGTGAGAAAACTTTGCTGTAAAACATTTATTTGCCCTTATGAAACAAAATAAAAATACTCAAAATTGTTCTGATTTTTGTTTTTTTTTCAGAACCCTACATGGCACAGTTTTTGCTTATTATTTGTATGACAGTAGTAGCTAGAAGGAAACTGGCAACGGTGCACCATTGTGCTAGGTACTATACAGACACATGGGAAGTGAAAGCCCTGCTGTGTCCTAACTGGCTAGGAGCTTCCGAAATGAATCACACAGATGCTGTCTATAGTTTTACAATAAGATTCCACAGACCGTTGGTTTAATCGTGCAGCGCACAGAACACAGCTTCTCCATTTGTAGCTAGCTCATCTCGCTATGCAGATACATGGGAAGTGACAGTCCCTCCTGGAAAGATTTTACCAACCAAATAGAGAAGACTGACAAAGGATGAGAGAAAGACAATACTTTTATCCCTGTTAGGCATAAGTAAGTGATTAAGTGACTGGACCAAAGTTACACAGAAGATCCATGACAGAGCCCGAAAGAAGTCCAGTTCAGTGCCTTAACCAAAAAGGGTGTGTGTGTGTGGTGTGTGTGTGTGTGTGTGTGTGTGTAATGACAACAAAGGAGTCAAATATACTCAAACAACATTAAGGCCTCAGTATTAAGAAAAATTCCAAATGAAGGCTGAATGTTCATCTTTTTAATACTGTGTTATTGAATTTGAAGTAAGACAAAGCATAACAAAACATAACACCAGGGCTACCAGAAGAGAAGCAGGAAATGTTTTAGTCTTATAACTGATGTGATCTGCTATACTCAATTGTCTAACCAATTTACATTTAAACACATTAACTCATTAAAGGGAAAATAAAAACCTTGTAGATGAGAGCCTAATGATGAAAACATGTATAAATTGTGAATTTTTATCAGAAATTCCAAATGAGAATGGAAGTCTCTGGTGGGCAAAGGTGTTTGGGCTTCAGTCTAGTAGAAAATTTAATTGATCAAAGGGTTAGCATTAGACACTGTACCTAGTGTCATTAACTTACACAGGAAATCAGGTACTTTATCAGGTTGCAGACTTATGTGAATAAACTAGTTTAGATTAAAGAGAAGTTTTTTGTTTATTCCTCTTACCCTGCACATCTTTTTACTTCAGAGGAACAGCTTGTAGATCCAGTCTTTAAACGACGGCCACTTCTCAGATTTCCACAGCAAGTGATGCGCTCTCTGGCTACCATAAAGGTAGAATTAATACATTTTCTTTTATACTGAAGAATTCCTTGTGGAATCCCACAGCTGCAGAGGGCACTTTGGCAGAGGAAGTAGTGCAGCTCCACTGCAGAAATAGGGGCTAACATGGGCCTGCCCACAAAGAAGTTAGAGTCCTGTTCCATACAGGCTCTGTATAGCAGTATGGAAACAATGGGAGAAAGTAGGGGAAGGGAGGGACCAGAGGATCCACTGCTGCACAGATCTTTCCATCTTCCCACATGGATCAAAAGGAATTGTTGTTTCTGTTGTTCTTGATACATGTTTTGCTGTTTCCCGGTATCTAATTAAAATGGGACAATACCAAAACATGGGCAATTAGATGTGCCCTTAAGTCTTACTTCTCTGACATAGCAGTGGGACTGCTGGGCAAAGAGAAGCTATTTTTTGAGATGTAAAGTACAACCTGTCACATGTTTAAAAAAAATAAATGTAAAGTTTCTCATTACATTTGAGATAACGTCATGTGCTTCATTCCATGGGGATTCTTACCACTCGGTAACGAGAAGAAAATAGAAATACTCACTAATTTCTATTTTCTTCTTTTCTTGTATTATCCACAGGAATTAAAAATTTGTATTGATATGTGGTGAAAATGTTCATCATTATTTCTTATTCTCAGCTGTTACAGCGGTCTTCTACATGTGATGGGCT
Organism: Lepidochelys kempii; assembly: GCF_965140285.1. Lineage (NCBI taxonomy): Eukaryota > Metazoa > Chordata > Testudines > Cheloniidae > Lepidochelys > Lepidochelys kempii. Next base: position 31,983,486 of record NC_136381.1, read on the forward strand.
AACTCTGAGACCTAGTGAGGTTGGGGAATTAAATTTATTTCTTGATTTGCTTTTATTGATTTAGCTCAGACCCTTATCAGACTTTGAATGTATATTGTGACAGTTTAGCATGATCTAAAATTCTTCACATATCAGTTTAATGTTCTAGGCTTAACTATTCAGTATTTTTTTCAAATCACTATTTTGTAAAGCTCTTCATTTTCATTATATCAGAATGTTGCAGTTTATTATAAAAATAAATTTTAAAATATCATCCATCCCAAATTCAATTTTGGAAAAATATTTAATTTTTAAAACAAATAATTTCTAACCATTTGCCCTAACCTCATTTTGCAAAGTTTCCTATCATGCCAGATTACTGATATTTACACTTAAAACCCTTAGAAAGGCAGAATGGATCTTTTACTTATTTATTTCATTATGAGAGAGTGAGCATACAAATCAAAGCTCTTCTCCAAAGGTTCTCCTGTCTTCCTGTTCACTTCTGGGACAAAGTCAAGATGCTGATTTTGATCTATAAGTAGTGTATAGGTCCAGATTACACAAAGGCTGGCTCCTTCCCTGTAAACTACTGGTGGACTCAAGATTTAATAATCTGTGAAATGGTGGGGGGGGGGCAGTTTCTGACACTGTTGAACTTTAAGGCATTGTGTGATTCTTTCATACATTCACCTGAGGAAGCTCAAGGTAGTGGTAAGGAGGACGTGGTGTTTGAGGTGCAGGGAGAACTTCTAATTAATAAGGAGTTGTCTGTTTATTTTGTTCTTTGGTATGTGCACCTAGAGTGAAAGATCATCCCTGTGCAGAAAGTCTGTAGCAGTTTATTAGACAGGTACTTTTTTTTAGAAATAAAAATAAATTAAATATGCAGCATGATGAACTTAAATGTGCCAGCTAAAGCCCTGTTGGTATGCTGACTAGAGATGGACAAAAAAAATTGGATGAATAGTTTATTTGCCAAAAAATACAGTTTTGGGTCAACCAAAGACATTCACAAATTCATTTTGAGTTCACCACATAGTTTTGACCACATCAAAACATTTTGACTTTTTTGGCAATGTTGTTCGTTTCCTGACTCAATGATTATTATTCATACTGGCAATTCATAGTCATTTGGCCAGAATAAGAAGAACAATGACTCTATAGTCTGGTAAATAGGGCTCTGGTGAGGTGAGAGACCCTAGCTCAAGTTCCTGCTTCAATGACTATTTAATTATTTTAAAACAATGCAACAGCTTCAAGAGAAGACACTGAGAAAACACATGCACCAGAATATCCTATGGCCCACTGGTTAGGACATTGACCTAAAACGTGGGAAACCAAGGTTCACTTTCCCCCTTTTGCCTGCTGTGGAGAGTTGAGGTTGGGCTAAGGTTTATCAGGGAGGTTACTCTGCTGCTTCTTCCCACTTTGTGGATCATTGTGCTTGCTTTTGCCAAATCCTTAAAAGTGTGAATGAAAATTTTCATTTTGATATTAACAAACCATTTTAACTCAAAATGTTTTGTTGCTGTAATGTCAATGTTTTGATTCACCAAAAGAAACCCTGAAAAATGTCATTTTCAGTTTGAACCAAATTTTTTCAAAACCGCCAGTGAACCAGAAAAAACAACATTACTTGCCCAGCTCTTGTGCTGACATTCACTATGTGGCTGGTATTAAAATTGTGACATAAACTAGACATTTCAGCTGAAAGAAATTGTGGCAACTAGAACTGGTCAAATACTATTGGTTGAATAGCTTATTGTATGAATTCTACAAGATTTGAGTAAATTGTTCAAGTAAAGTTTGTATTTATTCACCCATTTTAATTTCAGTCAACTATATATCTCACAACTATCACCTGGAAAATGTCACCTGTCTGCCCACCCCCTCCATTTTCCTGCCCCTCACCAGGAACAAAATCAATCAAAGCAGCAAAAACAGTCTGGGCATAAGTGTTTGCAGGATTAGAGCCATAATTCCTAACACTACTACAGATAAGGAAGATTATCCTTTAGTTCAAATGGCAGGGAGAAGGAACTCCTGAATTGTATTCCCCATTTATTACTCTGAAGTGTATGTGACTATAGGTTCAATAGGATCATAGTGTAGTCAAGGGGAAATTCTGGTAAATTAAGTTTACCCACTTCGTATTTGTGGAATATGGAGGTTAGTTTACCCACTTTTTTTTTTAAACCACTATGCCACTGATTAGAATATGTAGAGAACAGACTGTTGGATTAATGTTTAGTTGTCAAAAGTAAAAACACAGCCTAGAAGGTTAAAGAGCAAATGGTAACAAAAGGTTTGTTACCAGCTGTGCAACTCACTTGCTGTGTGATGTTGGGTAAATACCTTCTCCTCAGTTTACCCATTTGTGAAATGGATATAATATTGACCAACTCATAGCAGTGATGGGGTAATTAATTAACAGTTTACAAAGCACTTTGACATCTTGATGAGTTTCCTGATGAGTTGTAATCAGGTAACAAAAGGTAACAAAGAGTGGCATGTAATTCTCGTCCACTAGCCATGTGTGGACAGTGCTAAATTTAAATATTTATTGACGCAGTGTTCTATTGGCTTTAATATTTCTGAATTAACCTTTTGGAATGCAAAATAAGCAATCAAATTGCTAAGGCAAAAATGATTTACATCGCTAATACTTTAATCATTCTTTTATTAAAAATTATATATAACAATGATTTAAAAATGCAGCTTACGGCAAATAAAATTAAAAATGTGTCGACAACAGTAAAAGTTCAGCTTGTGTTGAATGAGATGAAATTTTTCGATATGATGGGAGACGGTTGGTAAGAAATATGATTTCCTTCTCTCTTATCTGAACAAATGAGCATGTATTATTCAGAAATGAAGCCTTTTGTCTTTAGTATCATGTGCTGTTAAGAAAGCTAGTAGCAGCCACATACCATATTGCATTAAAACCACAGGAAAAACAGTGAAAGCAACAGTGACAGGTAATCTGTGGATACACTGGGTAATTTTTGGGCTTCACCACTTCTGCCAGCCATGAAAGAAAAAATCCAGTTAGAGGTCTGCAGGCTAAATCTCCACTCTGGTGTTCCTCTCTTCCAACTTGTGAGGAACCCACAATTTTCTGTTAATAAATCATACCCTTTTGTGGGGATTCTCTCCTGTTCAGGGCCAACAGAGCATGATGATTCCCCTTGCTCAGTTCCATGTAAAGGTCTGCCCACATTTTGAAGCTGTCCCACATAGATTTTGCAGGCTCAACTCTAGTACTTTGATTGGCAGCGTTATGAGCGATCAGCATCTTGCAAGTGCATAATGACTAATAGTGGGGACTGAAGCAGGGACCTCCTGAGCTAAAAGCATGTGTCTTTATAGCTGGAGCTAAAAAATCAATTTTTCAATCTGAGAACAGTAAGAGGCCCACATCCTCTGTGCATTGTGTACAGTTGGGTTTACACAACACACTCACTAGTGAGTTACACAAGACTGAATTTTTATGACTGCAATGGAAGTTGCAAGTACTCAGCACTTCTCAGGATTTGGGCCACTGCCTTCACTGGGAATTATGGGTGCTCAATACCTCTCAGAATATCCAACTCACCCTCCAATTACTTCTCATATCAAGAGAGACCTTTTGTAAATTTAGGACTAGGATCCCGTGGGGGAACTGTAAATGTCCTGTGCGTTTTCAAATAAAATGCAAAGCATCTAACACTCAGATACTCTGGGGATGCATGCTATAGAAATGCCAAATTAATTAAATGCCACACCAAAGGCACAATAAAAATGGTAAGTACTTTATATAAATAACCACCCAGAGGAATTTACAGGTGTTAAATTAGCTGCAGCCTTTGTTTGAATTATGCAATCCTGATCTTCAATTTTTTAAGTAAGTTTTTTTCTTTTCCAGTAATTCTCAAGGTTTCCGTTGAATCCAGGAATCAATTGAAACACTGTACAAAGAAAAATGTAATTAAAAATAGAAGATCAGAGCTACATAATTCAAAAAAGCTTGTTCCCTAGTTAGTACAACGATCTGGAACTCTTCGTAAACTAGGCCCATTCAAACCAAATTCATTTTAATATAGCCAAATGAAAAGTTTTATACATCTAGGAACAAGGAATGCATACCATATCCACATAATGGGGAACTGAATCCTGGAAAGCAATGACTCTGAAAGGGATTTAGGGGCCATAAGTGGTAAACTACTGAACATGAGCACCCACTGCAAAACTGTGGCAAAAAGGACTAATTTAATTCCTGGATGTCTAAATGGGAATGGTGAGTAGGAAGGTGATTTTATCTCTGTATACAGCATTAATGACTCTGCTACTGGAATACTATGTATAGTTCTGGTATCCACATCTGAAAAATTAGAGAGGGTGCAGAAAAGAGCCCAAATTTCAGGGCCAGAGAAAATGCTTCACGGTGAGAAACCTAAAGAGCTCCACCTTTTTAGCTTATCAAAACAAAGATCCAGAAGTGACTTGATTACACTGTGTAAATATCTTGATGATGGGGAGGAAATACTAGGAACTAAAGGGCTCCTTAATCTAGCAAACAAAGCATAACAAGAACCAAAGATGGGAAGCTGAAGCCAGACAAATTCAAATTAGAACCTAACACATTTTTTTAATTCCAAGGATGAATAACCATTGGAACAAATTACCAAGGTTAGTGGTGAATTCACTATCTCTTCAAATCAAGATTGGGTGCCTTTCTGGAAATTACCAGTGAGCTTTATCCAAACAAGTTTGTTTTATTCAAACAAGTTATTGGGCTCAATATAGGAGTAAATGGGTGAAATGTAATGGCCTGTAATAGACAGGAAGTAAGACTAGATGACCTAATGATCCCTTCTGGCCTTAAACTCTCTGAATCTATGAGCATGAAAAAACATGTCTTTAAAACACTATGTTGATTGTTGTTCTCCCATATCATTTTCTATACATAGAATATGATCTGTGATCCAGTCTGAGGCTGTTCACAGTATGTTAAGCATGTGCATAAGTTTTTTGCAGGATTGGTGCTTAAAACACAATTCACAATTTGTGCTGAAACTTGTGTAGCTAAACAAAGTCACATTACAGTTACAACATGATTAGCAACTGGCAAATTGTGCCATAGTTGGTTATGTAACTAGCCTGAATTGTTAATTTTACAATCAAATAATCAACAAATGTAAATTTTGGGTTGTGTATTTAAGTATTTGAGGTAGTATTTACATTAACACAAGTGTTTACATTAGCAAACTGAATGCTTGAAAGTTCTTAGCTTATCTTCCTGTTTTCAGACTATCAGAGAACTGATAACTATTTTCTCAAATTTACTCCACTTTTTTCTGCAATATGGATTAACTGTATCCAATAATCAAAGTCTGAGCTGTGTTGCTTAGTTGTGATTGGTCACATGCTTTTTGACCCATTGCTGGATGAGCATAATTTTAACAGGGACAGATCTATCTTCCAGTGGAGTCATTGTACTGGCTTAAAAAGGGCCTTGGACCATTCCCATAAACCAGAAAAAGGTTAAAAATCACAAATATTTCTTTAACTCCCTTGGAGAGTGGTAGCAGTTTAGAGAGAAGTGAATAAGCAGGCTTAGGGATTGTCTATATAGTGCATTAGTGTACACAAGCTGGCGTGTAAATTCTAGTGTACACTTACACATTGTGCACTAACTAGCCTGTGTAGAGCCTGCTGGCATGCACTAAAAGTTCGCTACTGCACGTTGAGAAGGGAAGTAGGGAAGTACTGTTTGAAATGGGACTACATTAATGCACACTAGGGAACTATTACTGCATGCCAGGAGGGTCCACATAAGCCAGTTAGTGTGTGACACATTGGTGCACACTACAATTTACACCCCAGCCAGTTCACACTAACTCACCATGTAGGCAGACCTTTAGTGAATTTTATACATTTTTTTCTGTGCTAGTAATTTTACACATAGTTCTTGAATAAAGGGGTCTGGTTAGATTCTTGCATTGTTCAGCTAACTACCTCTGTGATGGAGCTGAGAGATTTGGAGCATCCTGTCCCACTGAAGGGTCCTATACCATGTAAAATGAACAACAACCAGTGCAAATACTTGACTCTGAGAGGTTAAAATTCACTTTCTGTGAGCATCTATGGAAATAAAACAAAATTATTTGAATGATGGTGGAAAGTGACCAAATAAAATGTGTGCATGCAAAGAAAGTTAGTTCATTTTTAAATTCAGACAAATACTTATGGAAAAAATGTTGTAGTGTTCATCTAGCTTTAACAAATAAATACTGTACAACTGGATAGTGCCTTTTATCCTGAACTATCCCAAAGCACTTTATACATCTCATCTAAAACATTAGATTAAAAGAATGTTAAAAGTACACATTTCAGCATCTGAATCCAGGCACTGACAAAGTTAAAGTAGAATGTGCAACTTTAAATCTGTCCCTTTGTACATCTTAATTGTGATACAGTCTTAATTACATGGTCATATACTATTTCTCAGATAATACTATTGGATAACATAGCATTTTTCTACAATATTAGACAGACCTGTGTAGAATCCTTACTATGTACTACTCTGTTAATGCCAAACAGCCAGCCATAAAAGTCATTTATCTGAAAAGTATGGCGTAGGTACACAACAGGCTGTAGGTTAAATGTAATTGAGTGTAACAACAAAAATTTCTTGCTACATTTTCAATTCAGTAACTGCCTAACCTTGGTGCCTTTCTAAAGTCCACAAGAATCTTTCCATTAATTTCAATGGGCTTTAGATCAGGCCCCCTGTGAATAGCACCCAGTGAAAGCTGGCTGTTGATTGAAAATAAATTGTATAACATATGACTTCAGACGAAGACATATTACAGCAAAGCACTAAGGACATGCTTAACTCTCAGAACATCAGTCGTCCCATTGGCTTTACTGTAGCATTCAGTCACTTCCCAACAAGAGATGGGGGGTTTTGCTTTCTACTCATAACTATGAAAAAATTTCTGTGAAAGTCTGAACTGAAATGGAGAAAATGTATTTTGCCCCCTTTCCTTATATTCAAAAATTGCTAAACCAATTTTCCTCAAACTTTCTAGAAACAAACCAAACAGAAAATACAATTTACTTTTGAGCAGTGAGCAAACCTGGAAAATGTTAGCTCCTAAACTGAAAATTTTTGCAAATTTTGTGACTGACTGAGTGAGTGAAAATAGGAGATTGGGATGGAAAAATCTTCTCTGACCTTTGCGATAACTTCGACCTTTGCTGCCATTTCTGCTTTAATAGTAGTAATTTCAGCCATCACTCAAATGTGTCATCCCTATGATGAAATGTGGCAGCTGTACAACAGTGCACAGGAATGTAGGACAGGAACAATTCTGTTTGTAACAAATGCTTTCTCTGTTGAATTTTAACAGTTTGATTTTTAAAAAAGTGACCAAGTCTACAGTCTGGTGCAGCGCTTTATATTCTCTTTATATACAATTAACATGGATTTATTTTGGCATCTCATTATGACTGAGTCCCCAGGTTCATCATCTAGTTATTTTCTATTTGCATGAATTTGCAACTCCTTATTTTGTAATGTTTAGGTATACACCCTTGCTTCTCTGAATTACAAATGATTCATAGATTCCAAAGCCAGAGGGTCCATTGTGATCATCTAGTCTGACCTCCTGTATAACACAGGCCATATAAGTTTCCCAAAATGATGCTAACTCTTTCATAGTCTTGTAGTTATAGGACGACAGTATGACAGTTTTATGGATCAGTGGATGTAAGTGCTATTAAAACAGGTTTTAGGCAAAACGTTTCTAGACTGCTTAAGATAACAAAGGGACACTTTCCATTGTCCAGTGTGGATCTCCTAGCTCCCAATTGCTACCAATCTCCTAGATGTCTTTTGTCCAAACTCTGAATTCAAATAAGCATGCAGCTCTTACAGAAGCACTTGAAAAGTGGATTCCCAATCTTGTGCAGGGGATCCAGCACTGTATACAGAGCACATGTTTCTGCTAATGATAACCCCTCTATGTGTTGCTGAATGGAGGGGTTCGGTCAGCTATGAAGGCAGTCTGAGTACATTTGCACTGCCTATGAGCCTTAGGAACCAGCTGGAGTTCCTGCTGCAGGAGAAATTCGCTGAAATATCCTTGCAGGATTGTGGGGGAATTAGAATGGAAAGTGATTACATTCTGAGCCAGAAAGCGGTGATATCATGCCATACGTGATCTGAGCCACAACCCTCACACTGCTGGCCATGCCAGAGAATTTTGTGCCTGTACCTGCATGATGACAGTGACATGGGCAAGGAAGGAGAGAAATACTGCATCTTCATTCGTTTTCCTGAAAATCCAGCTCCTCACCATAAGCCCAAACCTCACACAACAGGAAAGAAGCATGACACTCATTTTGCTACAACCATTGAACCAGACATTTCTCCCCCTGCCCTCACCCCCAGCATGTTTCTCTGTACCTTTTCCTTACAAAAATGTAAGTTTTAAATAACTTCTCTCCCTTCCTCAAGCAGGACCTTTCCCTTCTCTCCCTCTTCCCACAGGCAGAATAGCTGTTCTCTGTATGGGAAAAAGAAACAACAAGAGCTGGGAAAAGCACTGTAACTTTACAAAGTTCTTAGGGACCAAGCAGGGTTGTAAATACCTTTTCCTTACAGAAATGTAAATTGTCTTGACATGAATTTCCTGCTTCCCAATCAAAAACTTTCTTCCCACCCCACCATGCCTAGGCTCCAGGAGCCTTGCTGCCTGACATGGGGCCAAGAAACAGAGAGACACAGGGGCAGAACATTTATACTTTGCAAGCTGTTTACAAAATCTGCTTTAGAAACCAAGACAGATCCTTTCAGTTTGGTTCCTCAAATCAATAAAACTATTGATTTTTAACTTGGTCTCACTTAAAAACTTTAACATAGGGAATTTAGCAACAAAGAGGGAATATTGGTGTGGAGGATTGGGGCCATTGTAACTTACCAGCCTGGGGTGTGGTTCCTGTGACAGCACTGGTCCTTCCTCAGGATACTCTTCGGGGATTCTGCAGCTGGACCAAGTTAAAGATCCCAGATAAACTCATCCTCACCCTCCAGGTCTTCTGCTATCTCATCGCCCACCTCATTGTCTTGTTGGACAATCAGGCTGGCTGGGTTTTGGATTAAATCATTAACCACTTCATGCCCTTGATAGCATCCAGTCCTGCTCCTCGTGAAAGGAGCTTCTACAACAAGCCCTCCCAAACTGACTGAGTCCATGGCCTTCCTGTATGGGAGTCTCAAGTGCCTCATCCGTTGCCTGCACTTTTGTGCAGTCCAATGAATCCTTGCCTGCTCCAGCCTCCATGACATTTGTGGGTACAGTTGAAGGTTCCTACTTCTCTGGCTGAAATCATGGAGGACGCAGTACTCTGCCCAGACAGTGATCAGCACCTGGGAATGCTCCATGGACAAAGTGGCTGCTCTCAGAGCTGGATCCATTGTTGATCTGTAAAGAGTGCAGCCAGAAAGTTGTTCTGATGGGGTCAGTGCAGCACACTACTCGTGGTGCATATGGGGAGGGGAGGGACAGGCCCTGTATAATGGTCAAGAAGAAAAGGATTTAGGCCATAGTGGAACTGGCGTGGAGGACTATTGATACTCAAGATCCCTTACCCCATGCCACACTGCAAACTGGCATGGGTACAGGGCCATGCACTAGTCTTACGCGTGCACTTACGCACCCACACCCCTTGGCCATGCCAGGTTGCTCACCCGCTACTCACTTTGAGACACATGCTTCAGAGGTCTCAGTGTGGATAATAGGAGGTTTATGGCACAAACCTGCTCAGGGATTGCTGTACTGTCGCTAGTGTAGATGTAGCTTGAGAGCTGTATGCTCTAACTGCTCACCCATTCTTCAAGCTTTGATATGCAGTGAGGTCACAGCCCTTTGTTATGATGACAGCAGTCCCTTAGCTGCAGAGTGTGATATCAACGTTAAAATAGTTTGACTTCATTGCATGACTAAACACCTTGAGGGGGAAAAGAAAACCTCTGAGTTATACAGAACTATCACAAACCTTTAAAGTATGTTTCTGTCATAAAGATAAAGGTTACCTCCTGTGTTGCCTCTGGCAACATTCTGAAAGGTTGCTATAGCAACCTCTGCTATGTAAATTAGCACAAGCTTTATCACAAGATTTTTAGATTGTTGGATTTAGAAAAAAGGGAACAGCAGTTGAAGTGAAAAAATGAGCTGCAGAATGATGTAAAGGGACCAATTAGTAGTCAGCTCTGGTCCATTGGCAACTAGACACTAAATGATTTAAAAAAAAAAACTACTGCCCTATGTTCATCATCTGATGAGTACTGTGATTTCTAGCATGATTTTGTTTCCCTTTACACTATCTATGCTAGAAAAAGTAGAGGTATTTTGGGTAAAAAACTACCCTTAAGTAATTTTAAACAATCCAGTTATGCTTGGGAGTAAAGTATAATGTCTCCAAAATACTGGAATTCACTTAGATGCTGACAAAAACCAGGTTCAGAATCTCACAAATTAAACGGTTTATTTTACTTGCACCCCACAAAAATGCTGATTTCTGATTTGCCTGAATCACTGGAAATCACTGGAAGATCATTTTCAACATGATTTTTCTCCAAGTGATCAGTGGTTAAATAGTAAAATAATAGCACCTTCTAATCAGTCATCCAGGTCTGAAGGGAAAAATGAATTGTTGCATTTTAAATGTCATGGGGTCTGATCCCACAAGTTGGTGGAAAGGCATTTATTGGCCACAGGGCACTTTGGATCACTAGAAGGGTTAGGATCATAGGAGTTATTGATGGCAAAGATCTACTGAATCAGAGGTTTGCATGGAGCACTAGCATTCTGCTGTGCATTTACTGTGTGAACAGCTGGCTCCTTGTTTTCAGGGGAAAGAAATAGAACATTTGGGAGAGGAGATGAAATGAAGAGGAAAAACTAGCAATTATCTCTTTTCTAAAAGGAAAAACAATATGTAAATATTTCCCTAATGTTAATTTTTCAGCAATTTTCCAGGTGCTGTAGTTGTAACTGGGATGTTATGCAATTGTGAAGCAGGTGGCTCACTACTATGAATGGGACAGGATGTGCTCTGTGTGACCAGGAATAGAAAAGCAGGTGGAGACAAGAGACAATCTCTCTGTAAAGATATGGAAAACATTATGGAAAAGTTTGAGAACCTCTTTGTTAGATCAAAAAGTTTCTCTGTTAGCGCAAGTTATTGCTCCCCAACAAAGGATAGATCAGATGTTAAATATACATTGAGCTTGATTTTTGCCAAAACTATCTGAAAATCATTCCTGTAAAGGTGAGGTACAAAGCTTTTGCTGAAATTTAAAAATGTTTGAATGATCATAAGGCAGTGGGGGAGGAATGGGATATATTGTTGTTGATTAAAATATAATGTATTAAAATTCTATGAACATAGACTGCATTTCTTAAAGGTGGACTGGATTCTGATTAGACTTACCTTCTGCTTAAATCCAGTTTCACACAATTTCGTTAGGATAGGCTCATCTAGTTCCTTTCGTATCTGGTATTTGATGAGAAATTATAATTTTGCTACCTAAAGTTTTCATTGCCTATCAGAAAGCACATCTGGCACTGTAAAGGAAAAGGAAAGTATCAAACGGTGGCAGAATGCATAGGAAAAGAGGAGGATTGTATCTAAAACAGAGCATTTTAGGCACTTAGAAATGTGAAAACTAATATCAGAAATTCCCTTTGCCTCTTCCTCCCCCTGCACCATTGCATATTCAGTCTTCTCCCATCAGCAGCAGCTAGCCCAAAATCTCGCTGAAACTGTCAAGTTATGGTTAAACAATTCCATAAAAATAAAGAGCCACATTCTGATGTCAAATAAACCAGAACAGGTCCTGACCCTAACTGTTTTTGAGCAGTTTATACATTTTGTTCAGCCAACTCTGCTTCTTTGGATACATAGTCAAGACTGTAGTGCTCAAAACTAGTGATAAAGTTTCATATAATTGCTGCTCTTTTGATGGTTGTTGATCTGGAGCCCAAAGCACTGGCACCAAGTTAAGCCTGGCACTAATTCCTGTACTCACTCCTTCAAGGACAGTCCTTCCCAAATGCATGTACTGCACGTCGCACATCAGCATTTCCCTTTGCTTATGGCCAGGAAAGTATCCAAAACTGTGATTGCAGAGCCATCGGCCATTATCTTTGAAAACTCATGGCAATTGGGGGAGGTCCTGGATGACTGGAAAAAGGCTAATGTAGTGCCCATCTTTTAAAAAGGGAAGAAGGAGTATTCTGGGAACTACAGGCCAGTCAGCCTCACCTCAGTCCCCAGAAAAATCATGAAGCAGGATCTCAAGGAATCAATTCTGAACCACTTAGAGGAGAGGAAAGTGATCAGGAACAGTCAGCATGGATTCACCAAGGGCAAGTCATGCCTGACTAATCTAATTGCCTTCTGTGTTGAGATAACTGGCTCTATGGATGAGGGGAAAGCAATGGATGTGTTATTCCTTGACTTTAGCAAAGCTTTTGACACCGTCTCCCACAGTATTCTTGTCAGCAAGTTAAAGAAGTATGGACTGGATGAATGGACTATAAGGTGGATAGAAAACTGGCTAGATCGTCAGGCTCAACGGGTAGTGATCAATGGCTCCATGTCTAGTTGGCAGCCGGTATCAAGTGGAGTACCCCTGCGGCCGGTTTTGTTCAATATTTTCATTAATGATCTGGAGGATGGTGTGGATTGCAGCCTCAGCAAGTTTGCAGATGCCACTAAACTGGGAGGAGAGGTAGATACGCTGGAGGGGAGGGATAGGATACAAAGGGACCTAGACAAATTAGAGGATTGCACCAAAAGAAATCTGATGAGGTGCAACAAGGACAAGTGCAGAGTCCTGCACTTAGGATGGAAGAATCCAATGCACGACTACAGACTAGGGACCGAATGGCTAGACAGCAGTTCTACAGAAAAGGACCTAGTGGTTACAGTGGACGAGAAGCTGGATATGAGTCAACAGTGTGCCCTTGTTGCCAAGAAGGCCATGGCATTTTGGGCTGTATAAGTAGGGGCATCGCCTGCAGATCGAGGGACGCGATCGTTCCCCTCTATTCGACATTGGTGAGGCCTCATCTGGAGTACTGTGTCCAGTTTTGGGCCCCACACTACAAGAAGGATGTGGAAAAATTGGAAAATGTCCCACAGAGGGCAACAAAAATGATTAGGGGACTGAAACACATGACTTATGAGGAGAGGCTGAGGGAACTGGGATTGTTTAGTCTGTGGAAGAGAAGAATGAGGGGGGATTTGATAGCTGCTTTCAACTACCTAAAAGGGGGTTCCAAAGAGGATGGATCTAGACTGTTCTCAGTGGTAGCAGATGACAGAACGAGGAGTAATGGTCTCAAGTTGCAGTGGGGGAGGTTTAGGTTGAATATTAGGATAATTTTTTTCACTAGGAGGGTGGTGAAGCACTGGAATGCATTACCTAGGGAGGTGGTGGAATCTCCTTCCTTTGAGATTTTTAAGGTCAGGCTTGACAAAGCCCTGGCTGGGATGATTTAGTTGGGGATTTGTCCTGTTTTGAGCAGGGGCTTGGACTAGATGACCTCCTGAGGTCCCTTCCAACCCTGATATTCTATGATTGAAGACAATTGGCACTAATTTTTCAAGATGTGTTTCAGGACACACTGGGCTTGATTCACTCTTACTATTGCAGGGAGTGGTAAATGCACCTCTCTATTTTAGCAATTACCTATTCAGATTACCTGATGAAAGGGGGCAAGAAGTATTTTACCACCATCCTCTAGGAAAAAGGAAGCTTTGGGTACACCACTGGAGCCTCTTGCATGGAGGTTGCCTTTGAGTTTTTCTAAATCAGGTGCCTTTCACATACCACCTCCTCACTCAATGCTGCAATGTTGAGTGCGACTGATTTGCTGAGGGTTTTCTATGGGAGGGGACATTGACGGAGCTTTTTGTAATGCTAGGTTGACTCAATTATCAAACACTTTATTAATGTCCTGATATATCATATATAATCCCACACCTCCCTTGTCTGGAAATCATTGGAGTCACACTAGTGTAAAACTGGAGTGATACAGGAATAAATCAGTTTCTTTATATGTGAAATTCAGTCAAAAGCAATGACAATAGCTGGTCACCAGATGTAGGTGAATCATGATAGGTGTCCTGTGACCCTTGATCTTGCTAGATCCTGCGTGCCTCAGCAGCCATTGCATCCAAGGAATACAAGCATCCAAGGAATACAATCCTGTAAAATACTGCATAGTTTTTTCTATGAAGCTAATGTTTTCCCTTCCATTACTATGATTTAATAATATCTGCTATATAATTTGCTACTTGAAACCACTCCTGCATCATAAAGACTAGCTTCTCTCTTCAAGCAAATTGTTTCATGGGGGAACACTGCTCTCCGGTGATCAAAGAAAGGAACTGCTTGACTAATAGAGGTAATTATGATCTCCTTTATTGTCTAAGCTTCACCTCTTGTTTTCTGATGATCTTCTATATATGCACATTTTCTCTCCAATAATTTCTGCCTCCTTTTTAAAGTGAAACATATGTGACAGTCGTAATTATTTTATAATTGGTTATAATTGAAAATCCTATGGCTATGTTTTAATAATTATTATGAATTAATTAGTATTATTATTACGGAAACAGTTGAATATCCAGACTTGTGAAAATAGAAATTTGATTGATGACATGAATATAAGCAAAGAGAGAGATGTTCTATTTGCAAAACTGTTGATCCCTTCTGTTCATATAAATTATGAATCAGTGACTATTATGAGCAAGGCTGCAAGTTTGTCACAGAAGACATGGATTCCATGACCTCCATGACTTCTGCAGCAGTGGGTGTGGCTGGCCTGAGGGCCACCTGAGCTCGGGTGGCCCTCAGGCCATCTGCACCGGCCACTTCTGTGGCAGTCTCAAACCACCCCACACACACACTGACAGGAGTTTGGGTGAGAGGTTGTGGGTTGGGGCGCAGGAGGGGGTGAGGGCTCTGGATAGCGCTTACCCCGGGGGGGCTCTCTGTAAGCAGTGACATCCCACAACTCTTAGGGGGAGGCACAGCCAGGGGGCTCTGTGCTCTACCTCCACCTGCAGGTACCACCCCCACAGCTCCCAATGGCCAGGAACCACGGCCAATGGGGGCTGCAGACCTGGTGCTCAGGGAAGAGGCAGCATGCAGAGCTGAGTGGCCATGCTTCCACCTCCACCTAGAAGCTGAGGGATGTTGTCACTTCTGGGGAGGCACAAAGCTGGATAGGGAGCCTGCCAGCCCTGCCAACCCCTCACCGCTCCTGCATCAGCGCTGGTCCTGGCTGAGCTGTGCCCTGCTGCCCACCCCCCCAGTACCAGTGGGGGTCCTGTGGTGCACTCACACCCCCCTATGAGAACCTGAAGCATCCCTGGCTCCCCCCTCCATACACCCCCAGGATTTAGCAGGGCTGTATAGTACAAGTCATGGACGGGTCACAGGACATGAATTTTTGTTTACTGCCCGTGACCTAACCGTGACTTCTACAAATATACCCATGAGTAAAACATAGCCTTAATTATTAGTTATAGTGAACATCCACCATGCTTCATATTAAAAAATTTTAGTGAGAAAAACCAACAACAACTTTGGTGGCATTTTCAGCTAAAGAGATAGAAATATGCCTGGCAACTTTGTGATTTCATATGCCTAATATTTAGGGAAAAAATCTACTAAACCTTCATTTAGTTACTCCTTCTGTCCTTTGTAAGAAAAATTATTAAGTGATTTGTAGACTATGGGCCAGAGCTTCAGCTGGTATAACTCAGTGCTTTTCCACTGAAATTAATGGCACTAAGCTTACTTACATCAGTTGAGAATCTGGTCCTATGGCTCCAGGGTCAATGAAATAACCTGTAAAGGAAACCAAACATGTTGCCTGAAAAAAGATTCCAGAGCTGTACCCATCTATCCATCACATAGCTTAGTACATGAGGTGCTTCCTTGGCACTTTTATGACTGCTATTGAAGTACAGTGCTAAATACGGATGGAGAATTGTGGCTTGAAGCAGAGTCATCCTGCAGTAATTGTGTATTTGTGTAAGTAGGAGAGGTCTTTGGTCCTCATCACTGGTCTAACATACCAATTTCCTTTCATGCCTTTAGGCTCCTTGAAACACTAACAGCCAGTTGTGGCTAGTGTTTAACTTCCAAGTAACAAACTGAGAAAGGATTTACAGATGTTCACCTTGTTCCTACCGTTGTACTGATGGGGTTTTCTTTTGTTTTTTTCGGGGTGGGCGGGGGTTGGACACTGCTTGGGATTTGCTGTACTTTGTCTCTAAAGTTGCTGATTGGGAGATCCAGTTGCTATTATAATTCAGATCATAATAATATTCCTTTCCAATCATCCAAACAGAATACTTTTGTTCAGACAGGTGCTTTGTAGGCTACAATATTATTATCCAAATAGTACATCCACGTTCATTTTGGTTTGTTTTACTTTACTCGTTTGTAGCTTTACTTTTGTCAAAGAGCTTTCCTGTTGAAAAATCAAACCAAATGGAAACAGCTAAAGAAGCAGGTTGCATCTCTAACCTCATCTTTTTCAAGACAATATTGAGTCATGCAAACACGTTGAAAAGCAGCCTGTGATGTTTGGCTTCTGAAGCCACTAGTTAGCTCTTCACATTACAGAACATGAGTACCAGCTCATGCATTCATTTTCTATCTGCTTTATGGTGTTACTTATAATACTGTCAGTTGGAAAATACGGGGAACTTGAGATTAGCCTAAAATATCCATTGCTGGTTCCACAAAGTGTGTGTGTATTTTTACAGAACTTCCCACCCAATCTCTCCAAAAAAGAAATGTTCCACAAAACTCCTAAGAAATAATAAATGGCAACAAGCTGGTGCCATAGCTCATTAACTATGAATAATGAATTATGTTTTACCATAAGAGCCAGCACCACACAGCACAATTGCACTGGAAGTCTGAAGAGCTGGTATCAAGGTGTTTATAAGCCTTTTCCCTAAGGATTTTTTTTGAGAATATGGAGCAAATGCTTTTCCTTAGGGTGTTGCCACCATCAGAGGAGAAGAAGGACTTTCCCCAACAAAGTAAGGACAGGGGAGATGAACTGCAGGAGGGGACCGTCTCAAAATATTTGGATAATTCAGATGACCTTCAAATACTTAATGGATGGGTTAGAAAATCCTAGAATAATCCAGACTAGATTGGTCTTTTCTGAGTTGAACTCTGAATAAGTGTGTTCATTCCTACATAGCATACCCTTTTTGAAATCACACTCTTTTCTTCTGAATGGAGCTACAGTAAAGGTATTCTCAGTGTCTGTCATCAGTGCTGAAACCTGCCTCCCTCTCCTGTTAGCTACAATTTATTAAACCAAGAATATAGGCAATTTCTTCAATGGGTACTCAGGACAAGGAGTGTTGTGGGTACTCAGCATCCTTCAAAATCAGCCCAGTTTGATTTAGTTGCCTAGATAAGAAATTAGTTGCCTAGCACTTGTATCTTTGTGATCCAAAACAAAATATTAAAACAAGCTGTCAAATATAAAGGGAAGGGTAAACCCCTTCGAAATCCCTCCTGGCTAGTCACCTAGGCAAATTGGTGAGGCTTTTTACCAAACCTTGTCCAGGAAGTGGGGTGCAAGGTTTTGGGAAGTATTTTGGGGGGAAGGACACGTCCAAACAGCTCTTCCCCAGTAACCAGTATTAGTTTGGTGGTGGTAGCGGCCAGTCCAAGGACAACGGGTGGAATATTTTGTACCTTGGGGAAGTTTTGACCTAAGCTGGTAAAGATAAGCTTAGGAGGTTTTTCCATGCAGGTCCCCACATCTGTACCCTAGAGTTCAGAGTGGGGGAGGAACCGTGACACAAGCTTGTCCCTGCCCTGCATATCTGTCTATGACAAATTTTGCTGAAACAAAAACAAGATGGCCAAAAGATTATTTTTCACATTAACTTCCTGAATAGTGACTGACTACTGAGATGACAATTATAAAACCCAATGCATCACATAGAGGAGTAATTTTATACACATCAGTTCTGTACATAGCAAAATACTGACCTATTAAACCTTTGGAAATATAGTTTAATCTTTTAGATTGTAAAGTTTAGGAACAGAGATTGTCTTCCTATATGTCTGTACAGCACCTACCACAGTTTAGGCAATACTTTAATATAAATAACAAAAGCATCAGTCACAGGGAGGTATTACCCCAAAAATGGATTTTGGGATGCCTCTAGGATACCTCTCATCCTCTGTCTGTTCTTCCCCAGGTTATAAATTTACAGGGTTTTTAAGGAAACACTAAAGGAAACAGATATAACCTTCTGATAAAGTAATTGACACAGGCAGTATTCCTCTTATAATAAACAAAGTATCTGTTTATTAAAGTAAGTAATAATCCCTACTACAGTACAATCTAAAAATCCTGAACAAGGCACAAAATCCCTGATACTAATCCCTTATTGCAAGTTTAAAGGACATTTAAACCACAATAGAATCATAGGACTGGAAGGGACCTCGAGAGGTGATTTAGTCCAGTCCCCTGCACTCATGACAGGACTCAGTATTATCTTGACCATCCCTGACAAGTGTTTGTCTAACATACTCTTAAAAATCTCCAATGATGGAGATTCCACAACCTCCCTAGGCAATTTATTCCAGTGCTTAACCCCTCTGACAGTTAGGAAGTTTTTCCTAATGTCCAACCTAAACCGCCCTTGCTGCAATTTAAGCCTATTGCTTCTTGTCCTATCCTCAGAGGCTAATGAGAAATTTTCTTTCTCCCTCCTCCTTGTAACAACTTTTCACATACTTGAAAACTGTTATGTCCCTTCTCAATTTTCTCTTCTCCAGACTAAAAAACCCAATTTTTTTTTCAATCTTCCCTCATAGGTCATGGTTTCTAGACCTTAATTAATTTTTGTTGCTCTTCTCTGGACTTTCTCCAATTTGTCCAATCAGGGCCAAGCAGGCCCATATAAAGAGAACCTCAGGGCAAAGCAGGGTCAGTAGCTGCCTAGAGCTTGAGGAGGGAGACCTGTGTCTGGAGAAGGCTGCAACCCTACAGCACCTTGGACAGAGCAGTGCAGGCAGGAACCCAGGGAGAACAGAAGAAGCTCCAGATGTGCTGCTGAGACTGAGGAGGTTGCTGGGGCCACAGCAAAGTGACCCAGGGAAATGCAGTCATAGTAGAGGCAAAGGGACACAGTAAATGACTGTGGTCTGGAGGGTCCCTGGGCTGGGGCCCAGAGTAGTGGGCAGGCCTGTGTCCTCCCTACTGTCCACTGGGGAAGTGGCAGGACAATGGACTGCAATTGCCACTGGGGAAGTGGCTGGACTAGGAGCTAAACTTTCCCAGAAACATTGACTTGGCCGGAGGGTTAAATCACAAAGAGGACACTGCAGTTCCTGAGGCTGCAAGGGAGGCTGCAGGCAGACTGCAGAGCTCAAGTAACAGTGCGGGCGTCAGCCTGGAGCTAATCCCAGCAGGTGACACCAGCCTAGCAATGAGGAACACACAGTGTTACAATGCCCTTCCAGCTTGACTGTGAACCACTGATCTGTTCTCAGACAGAAGTTTTTTTTCCCAACCAGTTACGCACCCACCTCATAATAGCTCCATCTAGGTTGTATTTACCCAATTTGTTTATGAGAAGGTCATGTGAGACAGTATCAAAAGCTTTACTAAAGTCAAGATATACCACATTTACTGCTTACTCCTTATGCACAAGTCTTATCACTACAAAAGGTTTTCTCTCCCCCCATCCCACTCTCCTGTTGGTAATAGCTTATGTAAAGTGATCACTCTCCTTACAATGTGTATGATATGATATGGCCCACCTTGATTACCATACACATTGTAAGGAGAGTGATCACGTTACATAAGCTATTACCAACAGGAGAGTGGTTTTTTTTGGGGGGGGGGGGGGAGAAAACCTGGATTTGTGCTGGAAATGGCCCACCTTGATTATCATACACATTGTAAGGAGAGTAATCACTTTACATAAGCTATTACCAGAAGGAGAGTGGGGTGGGGGGAGAGAAAACCTTTTGTAGTGATAATCACCCATTTTTTCATGGTTTGTGTGTATAAAAACGTCTTCTGTACTTTCCACAGTATGCATCCGATGAAGTGAGCTGTAGCTCACGAAAGCTTATGCTCAAATAAATTGGTTAGTCTCTAAGGTGCCACAAGTACTCCTTTTCTTTTTACCCTGTCAAAAAAAGCTATTGGATTGATTTGTTCATGATAAATCCATGCTGATTGTTACTTTTCAACTTATTATCTTCTAGGTGTTTGCTGCTTAATTATTTGCTTCATTCTCTTTCAGAGTACCGTAGTTAATCTGACTGGTCTAATTATGAGGGTTGTCCTTCTTTCCCTTTTTATAAATGTGCAGTATATTTGCCCTTTTCCAGTCTTCTGGAATCTCTCCTGTCTTCCATGACTTATTGAAGATAATCACTAATGGCTCAGATATTTCCTCAGTCAGCTACTTGAGTACTCTAGGATGTATTTCTTGAAGACATCTAACTTATCTAAGTAATTTTTAATTTATTCTTTCCTTATTTTGGTCTATGATCCTACCTCATTTTCCTGGCATTCACTATGCTAGACATCCAATTGCTACTAAACTTTTTGTTGAAAACTGAAACAAAATAGTCATTTAGTACTTCTGCCATTTCCACATTTTCTGTTGTGAATCCCGCACCATTGAATAACAGCCCTAGCCTGTCCTGGGAGGTCAGCTCCCAGACTACTTCACTGGGCAGCACAGTATGGGGAAGAGATGGCCAGCCCTCTGTGGAGATAGAGGTGGTTAGGGACTATTTAGAAAAGCTGGACGTGCACAAGTCCATGGGGCCGGACGAGTTGCATCCGAGAGTGCTGAAGGAATTGGCGGCTGTGATTGCAGAGCCATTGGCCATTATCTTTGAAAACTCGTGGCGAACTGGGGAAGTCCCGGATGACTGGAAAAAGGCTAATGTAGTGCCAATCTTTAAAAAAGGGAAGAAGGAGGATCCTGGGAACTACAGGCCAGTCAGCCTCACTTCAGTCCCTGGAAAAATCATGGAGCAGGTCCTCAAAGAATCAATCCTGAAGCACTTGCATGAGAGGAAAGTGATCAGGAACAGCCAGCATGGATTCACCAAGGGAAGGTCATGCCTGACTAATCTAATCGCCTTCTATGATGAGATTACTGGTTCTGTGGATGAAGGGAAAGCAGGGGATGTATTGTATCTTGACTTTAGCAAAGCTTTTGACACGGTCTCCCACAGTATTCTTGTCAGCAAGTTAAGGAAGTATGGGCTAGATGAATGCACTACAAGGTGGGTAGAAAGCTGGCTAGATTGTCGGGCTCAACGGGTAGTGATCAATGGCTCCATGTCTAGTTGGCAGCCGGTATCAAGTGGAGTACCCCAAGGGTCGGTCCTGGGGCCGGTTTTGTTCAATATCTTCATAAATGATCTGGAGGATGGTGTGGATTGCACTCTCAGCAAATTTGCAGATGATACTAAACTGGGAGGAGTGGTAGATACGCTGGAGGGGAGGGATAGGATACAGAAGGACCTAGAGAAATTGGAGGATTGGGCCAAAAGAAATCTGATGAGGTTCAATAAGGATAAGTGCAGGGTCCTGCACTTAGGATGGAAGAACCCAATGCACAGCTACAGACTAGAGACCGAATGGCTAGGCAGCAGTTCTGCGGAAAAGGACCTAGGGGTGACAGTGGATGAGAAGCTGGATATGAGTCAGCAGTGTGCCCTTGTTGCCAAAAAGGCCAATGGCATTTTGGGATGTATAAGAAGGGGCATAGCGAGCAGATCGAGGGATGTGATCGTTCCCCTCTATTCGACATTGGTGAGGCCTCATCTGGAGTACTGTGTCCAGTTTTGGGCCCCACACTTCAAGAAGGATGTGGATAAATTGGAGAGAGTCCAGCGAAAGGCAACAAAAATGATTAGGGGACTGGAACACATGAGTTATGAGGAGAGGCTGAGGGAGCTGGGCTTGTTTAGCCTGCAGAAGAGAAGAATGAGGGGGGATTTGATAGCTGCTTTCAACTACCTGAAAGGGGGTTCCAAAGAGGATGGCTCTAGACTGTTCTCAATGGTAGCAGATGACAGAACGAGGAGTAATGGTCTCAAGTTGCAGTGGGGGAGGTTTAGATTGGATATTAGGAAAAACTTTTTCACTAAGAGGGTGGTGAAACACTGGAATGCGTTACCTAGGGAGGTGGTAGAATCTCCTTCCTTAGAGGTTTTTAAGGTCAGGCTTGACAAAGCCCTGGCTGGGATGATTTAACTGGGAATTGGTCCTGCTTCGAGCAGGGGGTTGGACTAGATGACCTTCTGGGGTCCCTTCCAACCCTGATATTCTATGATTCCTTTTGCTTCTAATGTATTTGTAGATTTTTTTCTTGTTACCCTTTTGTCTCTAGCTAGTTTAATCTCATGTTGTGCCTTGGCCTTTCTAATTTTGTTCCTACATATTAGTGTTATTTGTTTAACCCAAATAACACAAGCATATAGTTGAAATGATTCTAAGTGTAGCACTCTGTTACAAATGGCCAGTTTGTAACAAATCACTGACAGCAGTTCTTAAGTTTTACATAAGTAAAATACAAAGAAGACACACACTTCAAACATACATGTAGAATACTATATGTTAAAAACTGGCAAGCTTACCTTATAAATCCATTGATATCCCTTTCAATTCACTGCTTCTTTATAAGTTCTTTGGTATTTTTCTTTTAATCACTGTTGCTGCTCAGTTCCCAGTCAGTCAGTGTTGTTCCGCTTTGGTTTTCATTTCTCTCTTTTTCTCTGTAGCAGCTTTTCTTTGGCTTCCCTTGCTGGCTTTCATCTTTTCCTGATCATCTCCCTCTTGCTGCCTAATGGCTAGCCTTTTATACTGTCCTATTGGGACTTCTTTATATACCCTTAAGCAATTATCCCATTTGCACATGCTTAGTACCAGCTGTTACCTCAGAATTATGACTGACAGCTCTGACCTTTAAAACAAGTTGTGACAGCTATGAGGTAGGCTATTACTGGCTAGCTGCTCCATTAACTGACCTCTCTGTCACCCCTTACCGTATATGCTCGATAGCCACAATCTCGCACATGCTCACTGTTTGTCATTTACCTCAGAGCTGTGATTCTGCAGATTTCCCACCCCCGCCCCCATATATATGCCTGGCTTTTGGCCTGGGCACATTTCAGAAGTTCTGGGTTTTCACCTGAGCATGTTCAGGGTCCACAGCATTCATCTCAGGGTGGAGTGAGTCTTGCTTATTCAGAATAAAGATCAGGCAAGCAAAGGGGAGACTGGAGAATTTTTCTAGTAATAGAGACACTGACCCTTTAAGAGGGAAGAGGCCAATGCACCTCTGACTCATCAGCTGCTTTCTAATTGGATTTTAAGAGAAGGCACCTGGGCTGCATACATGCAATTTGTTCCCACATAATTTAAACAAGAGGTGAAATTCACAACCCAGTGCTGAGTATCAATGGAAGAACTATGTACCACTTACATCCCAAGCTCTCAAAATAAAATTTAAGTGATGCATAGGCCTTGTCTGACCCTCTGGAGACTATGTTTCCTCTAACTATTTGATTTAGGCTTGTAATCAGGTAGCTAGAAGGAGGAGTATTCACATTGGGTGAAATTCTGACTTTACTGAAGTCAATGACAAAACTCTCACTGACTTCAGTGGGACCAGGATTTTACCCATTGTCCTGAGTGCAAATGTGAGAGCAAATTGCATCTCCAAAAAGATGAAAGTTTGGCTGTAAAACAGCTAAAGGTTATTTCCCAAAAAATCTCTCCAGTTCGTTCCAGTATGTGCTCATTTCCCACCTTTATTGATTGAGCTACTGAATAACTTATCCCCCACACTTCCTAAACTGCAGATCTTTCCTGCCAACAACAAAAAGAATGCCAGAAAAAAAATTCTATTTTTTCCTAAAACTTCTTCAAACATTTTATTTATATTTTTCATATTTCATCCTGACCAATACAAAATCAGGCAATTATTATGTACATTTCTAAACAGGAAACAGAAGCTGCAACTCCCAGAAGTCTTTCTGTTAACATTTAAAAGTTGCAAGTCTTAGATAAAACATAAGCTATTGGGAGTTGCCTCTTCACATTTTGCTGATAAATGGTATGAAAGATATTTGGCTGAACATTTTGAGCTAAAAGACTCTACTTGTAGCAGCACTAGGACATATGAATCACCATTTTTACAGCTGGTTGAAAAATTGTTGATGATGCAGTTTTCTGTTGGAAGATGCAGGTTCGTCAAAACCTAAATGTTTTGCAGAAACATGTTGCTCTGAACACAAATGTTCAACAGGAAAGTGTCAAAATGACACTGAGAATGAGGGGCGATCAGCAGGTTATCTCAAGTCCTTATATACGAATGCACAAAGCCTTGGAAACAAGCAGGGAGAACTGGAGGTCCTGGTGATGTCAAGGAATTATGACGTGATTGGAATAACAGAGACTTGGTGGAATAACTCACATGACTGGAGTACTATCACGGATGGTTATAAACTGTTCAGGAAGGACAGGCAGGGCAAAAAAGGTAGGGGAGTAGCACTGTATGTAAGGGAGCAGTATGACTGCTCAGAGCTCCAGTATGAAACTGCAGAAAAACCTGAGTGTTTCTGGATTAAGTTTAGAAGTGTGAGCAACAAGAGTGATGTAGTGGTGGGAGTCTGCTATAGACCACCGGATCAGGGGGATGAGGTGGATGAGGCTTTCTTCCGGCAACTCGCAGAAGCTACTATATCGCACGCCCTGGTTCTCATGGGTGACTTTAATTTTCCTGATATCTGCTGGGAGAGCAATACAGCGTGCATAGACAATCCAGGAACTTTTTGGAAAGCGTAGGGGACAATTTCCTGGTGCAAGTGCTAGAGGAGCCAACTAGGGGGGGAGCTTTTCTTGTCCTGCTGCTCACAAAAAGGGAAGAATTAGTGGGGGAAGCAAAAGTGGACGGGAATCTAGGAGGCAGTGACCATGAGTTGGTTGAGTTCAGGATCCTGACACAGGAAAGAAAGGTAAGCAGCAGGATACGGGCCCTGGACTTCAGGAAAGCAGACTTCGACTCCCTCAGGGAACAGATGGGTAGGATCCCCTGGGGGACTAACATGAAGGGGAAAGGAGTCCAGGAGAGCTGGCTGTATTTCAAGGAATCCCTGTTGAGGTTACAGGGACAAACCATCCCAATGAGTCGAAAGAATAGTAAATATGGTAGACGACCAGCTTGGCTTAACGGTGAAATCCTAGCAGATCTTAAACATAAAAAAGAAGCTCACAAGAAGTGGAAGGTTGGACATATGACCAGGGAAGAGTATAAAAATATTGCTCGGGCATGTAGGAATGAAATCAGGAGGGCCAAATCGCACCTGGAGCTGCAGCTAGCAAGAGATGTCAAGAGTAACAAGAAGGGTTTCTTCAGGTATGTTGGCAACAAGAAGAAAGCCAAGGAAAGTGTGGGCCCCTTACTGAATGAGGGAGGCAACCTAGTGACAGAGGATGTGGAAAAAGCTAATGTGCTCAATGCTTTTTTTGCCTCTGTCTTCACTAACAAGGACAGCTCCCAGACTGCTGCGCTGGGCATCACAACATGGGGAGTAGATGGCCAGCCCTCTGTGGAGAAAGAGGTGGTTAGGGACTATTTAGAAAGGCTGGACGTGCACAAGTCCATGGGGCCGGACGAGTTGCATCCGAGAGTGCTAAAGGAATTGGCGGCTGTGATTGCAGAGCCATTGGCCATTATCTTTGAAAACTCGTGGCGAACGGGGGAAGTCCCAGATGACTGGAAAAAGGCTAATGTAGTGCCAATCTTTAAAAAAGGGAAAAAGGAGGATCCTGGGAACTACAGGCCAGTCAGCCTCACCTAAGTCCCCGGAAAAATCACGGAGCAGGTCCTCAAGGAATCAATTCTGAAGCACTTACATGAGAGGAAAGTGATCAGGAACAGTCAGCATGGATTCACCAAGGGAAGGTCATGCCTGACTAATCTAATCGCCTTCTATGATGAGATTACTGGTTCTGTGGATGAAGGGAAAGCAGGGGATGTATTGTATCTTGACTTTAGCAAAGCTTTTGACACGGTCTCCCACAGTATTCTTGTCAGCAAGTTAAGGAAGTATGGGCTGGATGAATGCACTATAAGGTGGGTAGAAAGTTGGCTAGATTGTCGGGCTCCACAGGTAGTGATCAATGGCTCCATGTCTAGTTGGCAGCCGGTGTCAAGTGGAGTGCCCCAAGGGTCGGTCCTGGGGCCGGTTTTGTTCAATATCTTCATAAATGATCTGGAGGATGGTGTGGATTGCACTCTCAGCAAATTTGCAGATGATACTAAACTGGGAGGAGTGGTAGATACGCTGGAGGGCAGGGATAGGATACAGAGGGACCTAGACAAATTGGAGGATTGGGCCAAAAGAAATCTGATGAGGTTCAATAAGGATAAGTGCAGGGTCCTGCACTTAGGATGGAAGAACCCAATGCACAGCTACAGACTAGGGACCGAATGGCTAGGCAGCAGTTCTGCAGAAAAGGACCTAGGGGTGACAGTGGACGAGAAGCTGGATATGAGTCAGCAGTGTGCCCTTGTTGCCAAGAAGGCCAATGGCATTTTGGGATGTATAAGTAGGGGCATAGCAAGCAGATCGAGGGACATGATCATCCCCCTCTATTCGACATTGGTGAGGCCTCATCTGGAGTACTGTGTCCAGTTTTGGGCCCCACACTACAAGAAGGATGTGGATAAATTGGAGAGAGTCCAGCGAAGGGCAACAAAAATGATTAGGGGTCTGGAACACATGACTTATGAGGAGAGGCTGAGGGAACTGGGATTGTTTAGTCTGCAGAAGAGAAGAATGAGGGGGGATTTGATAGCTGCTTTCAACTACCTGAGAGGTGGTTCCAGAGAGGATGGTTCTAGACTATTCTCAGTGCTAGAAGAGGACAGGACAAGGAGTAATGGTCTCAAGTTGCAGTGGGGGAGGTTTAGGTTGGATATTAGAAAAACTTTTTCACTAGGAGGGTGGTGAAACACTGGAATGCGTTACCTAGGGAGGTGGTAGAATCTCCTTCCTTAGAAGTTTTTAAGGTCAGGCTTGACAAAGTCCTGGCTGGGATGATTTAATTGGGGATTGGTCCTGCTTTTGAGCAGGCGGTTGGACTAGATGACCTCCTGAGGTCCCTTCCAACCCTGATATTCTATGATTCTATGAATTGTTTTGATGTCTGAATGTTTCATTTTACTAGGGTTGAAATGCTTCATTTTTCACTTTATAATTTTATTTCAACTTGTATATTATAGCAATATTGTAATGATATTTGTATATATTAACATAATATTGAAATAGATATTTATATATTTCATTTTTACATTACTGAAATTAAATGGTTTGACATTGTTTCAATAATGTTTTGTTGTTTCCAAAACAATTTTTTAAAACTTCCATTCCAGGAGAAATGTCAAAATTTAGACTTTTTGTTCTGATTCTGAACAATTTTTTTGTAAAGGTTAGAATTTCCAACAAAATGGAAGTCCCATTTTCCTGTCAGGTCTCATTTGGAACAGCTGTGATTCCACCCAGCAGAGGGCAGTGGTAGGCATACATAGTATCCAAGGCATTATGCTACCACTTCTTGTCTATACAAACAGTCCACAGAAAGTGTGTGTGTAAATCTGCAGTGCACTAGTCTGCCATGCACTAACTTGCCATGTGGACCTGGCTGCTGCACACTCAGACTGCCCTAGTGCATTTCGATCTACCCAGCTTTGAAACAGGAGCAGATCAAAGTGCACTAGGGAACTCTCAGTGTGCAGCAGCAGGGTCCCGCATGGACAGTTACTGCACAGCAGGCTAGTGCGAAGTAGATTGACATTCCATTTGCCCACAGCAATGGCATAGACAAGGAAAGGAAGGAGGAAATAGAGAGCAATTATTAAGTGAATGAAGTGATGCTAGTGTTAAACTGTGGAAATAAGGGAAATGAGAGACATTATGGGGAGGAAATGGTGCCACTGGGCTGCAAGTGGGTAGCAATGGAGGAGAACATGAGAAGGGGAAACCAACATGATACCTGAACCTGAAAATATGCAGGGCTTTTGACTTGACTGACTCAAGGACAAGGCAAAACAGAAGGCAGCAATGAGTAATTACAAGAGGAAAGAGTGTGAGACAAAGTACAATGGAAGTGCTGATTACACACAGGGCTGCAGAAACCCAGCACAGAGATATAAAAGCCTTCTCAGCAGGGAGAGTTAGCTCTGCAGCTACCGCATGGCCTTTGTAAGAGGTGTAGTGTCAGAGGTTGAGCAGTAATGTACTTTTACTCCACTAATGTATTTTTCACAAGTGCCATTTGTTAATTTACTGGGAGGATTGTTCCAGCTGCCCTTACCACTGCTAGTTCAAACAGCTGAATTAAATACACTATGCTGAAGACACTTTTTGTGCCTGATTGTGAAAGACCCTTGAGCCTGGCCACTCTTTCTGTGCTCACAAATATTGGCTGGCACAACTAATTGTAAGTGCAAATGGTGCGTCTAATTAACTGGTGCCTGGGAGCAATCTCTAGCTCTATCCCAGCACACAATTGAAAATAACTCCATCAGTAAAACTATGCCTCCAATTATTTGTGATGGGAGAAACGGGGAAGATGGAGGGTTAAATCAGGCACTTTATTAACAAAATTACACAGATGATTACATTTAATTACAGATACAATTACAAATATGGGAGGGTTTTTTTTTAATCTTTCAGCATGCTGGCACTGTAGAGAAGAACTATTTACTCTGAACACCTTTCAGAGTAGCAGCCCTGTTAGTCTGTATTCGCAAAAAGAAAAGGAGGACTTGTGGCACCTTAGAGACTAACCAATTTATTTGAACATAAGCTTTCGTGAGTTACAGCTCACTTCACACATCCGATGAAGTGAGCTGTAGCTCATGAAAGCTGATGCAAATAAATTGGTTAGTCTCTAAGGTGCCACTAGTACTCCTTTTCTTTTTTCTGAACACCTTGTTCAGTAGTTGAGAGTGGAAGAAAACATAATGATGTTTTTACTGGAAAACGTTGTAGATTAAGGACCATCTGTCACTGAAAGTCCCTTTCCCTCTTAAAGTTGATAGGTATAGTTGTTTCAATGGTTAGTATTGTTTGTGGTAATTTCAGTGATCCTGTTCTCCTGCACAGAGAGTGTCCAGCATCCAGTGGTTTAGAATGCATTTCAAGACCAATTTGTTATGTTAACATTTCCTTTTGCTTTTACTTCCAGTAGGCGTACTTTGGGGTCTATGCGAATTCTAAGAGCAAACATTTGCCTATTGTCCAGCAGATCTCTTCCCTACATATCCAAGGACTGAGTCAGACAGCATCGAACTTTTGCCTCGTCTTTTCAAGTAATATCTAAACTGTCTTGTGTGAGTGTGTAGGAGAATGGAGGAGGACTTCTCGCCTATACCTGCATAGTTATGAGGCAATAGGACCATAGTTTTTCTGGCTTTTCCACTGATTTCAATGGATGCAGGATCAGGTAGTTGAACAGTAGTGGTGGGTCCTGGCTAATGTGCTTAACATGTCTCTTTCAGTTCTGAATGTCTTCAGCACTGGATCATTGTCTCCAGTGGGAGTGGATAGTGTTAATCACTTCACAATACTTGTCCCTAAAAATGCTTCATGAGTAATTTAAAATGCACTGTTAAAAACCCTTCAAACTCCTTTAATTATTTAGGGAATTTGGCTTCAGACAAAGCTCACCAGAAGATATATTTAACAGTTGCTGCAATACAGAACTCATTTCTTTTGAAATAATCATATGATTTCGTCTTCTATATTTCCTACCCTATTTATGAAGCAATGTGCTAATGATTAATTACGCTCACTGTTAAAAGTTTACACCTGTCTTGTAAGTATGGCTTACTGTAGCGAGAGTTATGGAATCAAAGAATTAAAGTCATCTTAAGTTTGGTTAAAAATATTTGCTTTATAGCTTGACTACTAAGCCAGAAAAGACCCTAAGCAGTAAGTAAAGGAAGGCCATTAGAATCACTAGTAGTATTGCTTAGTTTTTGAACCATATATCCTTTCCATACTATCAATAATAACTAATAAAATTAAAAGCTGCAATAACAAGACAAAGAAAAACTGTCTTAAAAGAAGCAAGCATAAACCTTCCCACTGTTCTACTGGTAAGCAAGGATGGGGGAGGAGATAAGGAAGGTCTTGCAGAAAGGAAAGTAGCAAGGATAAACTGGGTTTTTTGCTAAAGCTAGCAGAAGGATATAAAGTAGGGCTGTCAATTAATCACAGTTGACTCAAGTGATTAACTCAAAACAAATTAGTATTGGACCATTAATCAATGGAAATAGTAGAATTATCAGTCATAATGCATAAAAAGCAGAAATGTTCAGTAAATATTGCCCTTAACTCTGTTGGCCATACATTTCTCCTTGGCTTCCCATACCAATTTTCTACAATTCCTAACTTCTGATTTATATTTATTACTCTCAACTTCCCATTTCTTCCATTTTTTATGTCTGCCTTTACTTCCCCTCAAAACCAGATTGTGTTGGGTTTTATTGTTTGTTTGTTTTTTAAACAAACAAGTATGGCCATCTTCCTTCATTATGGCTTTTTCGGCATCTAGTAAAATGTACTTAAATGATTCCCAATTATCAGTCACATTTTTTTTATTAAATTCTTCCTCCCAATTGATTTGGCTCATAACTGTTTTCAACTTTGTAAAAGTGGCCTTATTAAGACACCAAGTATATATTACTCATCTGGACTTTATTCTGCTTGCATATTATAAATGTGATCAAGACATGTTCACTTAGACCTAAGATACCATTAATATTTAGTTCTGTGATCCGTTCTTCATCTGTTAAGACAACCCCACTACAGAAGGGATGTGGAAAAATTGGAGTCCAGTGGAGGGCAACAAAAATGATTAGGGGGCTGGGGCACATGACTTATGAGGAGAGGCCGAGGGAATTGGGGTTATTTAGTCTACAGAAGAGAAGAGTGAGGGGAGATTTGATAGCAGCCTTCAACAACCTGAAGGGGATGTTCCAAAGAGGATGGAGCTTGGCTGTTCTCAGTGGTGGCAGATGAAAGAACAAGAAGCAATGGTCTCAAATTGCAGTGGGGGACGTCTAGGTTGGATATCAGGAAACACTATTTCCCTAGGAGGGTGGTGAAGCACTGGAATGGGTTACCTCAGGAGGTGGTGGAATCTCCATCCTTACAGGTTTTTAAGGCCCTGCTTCACAAAGCCCTGGCTGGGATGATTTAGTGGGTGTTGGTCCTGCTTTGAGCAGGGGAATGGACTAGATGACTTCCTGAGGTCTCTTCCAACCCTAATATTCTATGAGTCTATGATTATGTAACCATGAGCCTTGATCCTGCAAAGATTTACATATGCGCTTAATTTTACCAGAGTGCTTAAAATTAAGACTTTGCAGGATTAGAGTCTTTCACTTCTATGTCACTGTTTCATGTAGAGCCCAATCCAACGTTGGCCCATTAAGATCAATGAAAAGACTCCTACTGACACCAATGGACATTGGATCAGGCTAACAATCTAGGAGCCTGTCAAGGTTCCTTCCCCACTCTGAACTCTCAGGTACAGATGTGGGGACCTGAATGAAAACCCCCTAAGCTTCTTTTTACCAGTTTAGGTTAAAACTTCCCCAAGATACCAACTATTTTACCTTTTGCCCTTGGACTTTATTGCTGCCACCACCAAGCATCTAAAAAATATATAACAGGGAAGAGCCCACTTGGAAACGTCTTCCCCTGCAAAATCCTCCCCAAACCCTACACCCCCTTTCCTGGGGAAGGCTTGGTAAAAATCCTCACCAATTTGCATAGGTGAACACAGACCCAAACCCTTGGATCTTAAGAACAATGAAAAAGCAATCAGGTTCTTAAAAGAAGAATTTTAATTGAAGAAAAAGTAAAAGAATCACCTCTGTAAAATCAGGATGGTAAATACCTTACAGGGTAATCAGATTCAAAACATAGAAAATCCCTCTAGGCAAAACCTTAAGTTACAAAAAGACACAAAAACAGGAATATACATTCCATTCAGCACAGCTTATTTTATCAGCCATTTAAACAAAACAGAATCTAACGCATATCTAGCTAGATTACTTACTAAGTTCTAAGACTCCATTCCTTTTCTGTTCCTGGCAAAACAACACACAGACAGAGAGAGCCTTTGTTTCTCCCCCCCTCCAGCTTTGAAAGTATCTTTTCTCCTCATTGGTCATTTTGGTCAGGTGCCAGCGAGGTTATCCTAGCTTCTTAACCCTTTACAGGTGAAAGGGTTTTTCCTCCGGCCAGGAGGGATTTTAAAGGTGTTTACCTTTCCCTTTATATTTATGACAGGGCCCAATCCTACAAACCTGTTTTGTCTATGAATAACTTTGCCTAAGCAAGCAGCCTGATCTTAGTCCTACATCTTCAGCCTTGCAATGCTGAATGGGGCAATGTCTAAATATTCTTAAAAATTTGGACCTGAGTGACTTGTCCAAAATCATAGAGGAAGGCTGTGGCAAAGCAAGAATTTAACCCAGGTGTTCTAAGTCCCAAGCAAATAGCCTAACTCCTGGATCATCCTTCCTTTATGTTATATATTGCTGTAACACTGAAGTGGGGTGATGGAGTGGAAAATCAAGCCAATGTTATTACTGAAAAGTGAGCAGCAGCAATGAGTGAAATTCACCCCTAGCCCGAGGGCCTGGTCAAAGCCTATGCCTCACTTAACCAGGGATTGCAGTTGTGACTGCAGTAGGCTTTTTTAATGAGAACATCTATCAGCTAAAACTTGGACTGTGACAGTCAATGTATTACACACCCAAACAGTTACCTTAGGGCAATGATTTTTAGTTACCTCAGGTGCAATCATGCAAGCGCATATAACTTTTATCACAATTCCTTCATGACCTTGAGCAAGTCACTTAAAATCACTTTTAAAGGTATGGAGGGGTTGCTGTACTCAGCATTGCAAGGCATAAGTGACTTAGAAGAAGTCTCACTGAAAATCAATGGGACTTAGGCATTGGTGCCTAAGTCACTTTTGAAATGAGTTAGGCTCCTACACCTAACTACCTTTACAAATCTGGACTTTAGTCTCTCTGTGCCTCAGTTCCCCATCTGTAAAATGGGACTAGCATAGGAGTGATGTGAGAATAAATATGGTAAAGCCAGTGAGGCACTCAGATACTGTAGTGATGGGGGGACATATAAATAAAAAACCCAAACCAAAAAAATCCACATTCTCCATTCCTGATCACTCACAATTTACAGTGAGAACTTCTTCCCCTGACAGTCACACCAATGTAAAACTTGGGAGTAACAAAGTGCAGATTCAGACCATGAATCCATATATTTTAGTTGAAGAAAACTTATAAGGTAAGAAGGCCATTTACTATTTCACTACATACTGCGCCTGTTCCCAGGAAGGAAGGAAGAAGAGCAAGGATGATCCTGTTCCTGCTGATGAGTACCTCATTGGGAGTGAAGACAATGGGGTCTGAGACTTCCTCAGGTACTCCTCCAACAGCAAAGTCCCTGCCACAACTTCCTAGTCATGAGAAGGGCATCCTTGCCAGCTGTCCCTTTCTTTTTTGTAGTAAATGCTACAATAGATCTATTTTGGAATTTTTCTCTTCCATGACATTTTTCCTTTCTTACCCTTGCTCCATGCGTATTGTCTTCCTCTTTTCTGTTTATATTTTCCCACTCAGTCCCCCACTTTGCTGTTCTGAAAGTCCCTTTTCTCTCTTTCTCTCTCTCCCTCTGTACCTTTCCTCAGTGTGTAGTGGAAATGTGTGCCAATAGGTTGCAGTGATCAGCCAGGATCACAAGAGACTAATTATCAGTTTTTCATACAGAAAACTAAGGCTATGTCTACACTACCGCGGTAAGTCGACCTACGCTATGCAACTCCAGCTACATGAATAATGTAGCCGGAGTCAAAGTACCTTAGGTCAAGTTACCATGGGGTCTGCATTATGGGGGGTCGATGCGAGAAATTCTCCTGTCGACTTACCTTACTCTTCTCATAGGGGGTAGAGTACAGAGGTCGACTGGAGAGTGATCTGCTGTCGATTTGGCAGGTCTTCACAAGACCCACTAAATCGACCACCAGTGGATCGATCTCAGAACACCGATCCCAGCTGTAGTGTAGACCTGCCCTAAAAGGGAGAGTCAGATTCGAACAATTTTCCACCTAAATTGTGAGAAAGCAAGTGTGTCCACTCACAATAGGGTTCTAACCATAAACCACGATCTATGTGATACATTCCTTTAAAGCTGCAGGACTGCAGTGCATTTACAATATAAAGATATTGCAGATAAAATCTTTTGAAGTCCAGTACAGTTAGAAGCCTTTTTGTGAAATAAGTATTATCCTTTTCACTTACAGCAAATAAATTGGGCATATTTAAAGCACTGAATACTTGGTTAAAGATAGAAATGCTACAAATCTATTGGTTCATGAAGATCAAACATGTAACATGTTAATCTTCTAAAGACTTTACAAAACTGTATCTCTTTAGGGGAAACATTAGAAAATAAAGTCCTAGTTCTAAAATAAGATACACATAGGAACTCCACTGAGCTCAAAGGGGCTTTGTGTGAGTATAAAAGTCTAACTGCCTGCATCTGATTGCAGAATCAATGTTGAAAATGAACATATTTAATCATGTAGCATCATAGTTATTTACATTTTTCTGCTGAAGCTGAAAGATAACTTTCAAATGCTATATCATTGTTCCCATTTCAGTTTACATACAATTATTTATGCTTCCACTACAGCAGACACATCATGCTTTTTTTCCCCCTGGAGAATTACAAGTGTGAAAAAACATATATGCTTGTTCTCTTCACCATATATATAAAAGAAAGCTGCATTGCAGAGAAAATTAAGGCTTTCCCACCCCTTCGCCAATCTGATCTACTGTAACTTTTAAAATATTCAACCTGGATCCCTAAAACTGTACATTTTTCCTCTTCAGTCACAAAGGAGAAATATATATCAAGTTCTGGAGAAATATGCAAATCTCCCAGGGGCTAATTATGTAACAGCATTTAGGTGGTTGTTTTAAACAAAGTTAAATCTGGCTACATGCTGGAAAAGTTATTCACCTTTTGACGTATAAACCAACTCTCAGTAGCTTAAGCACATGAAAGTGCTGTTAAAGGAGAAAACAATTATCTTAACTTATTTGTATTGTACAATGGTAGCACCAGAGCTTGACAACTGATTTGGGGGACTGCATTATCAGAGCAATACAGACACACAACTGTTCACAGACTCATTTATCTTAACAGTTGGTATTATTTTCCTCAGGAAAAAAAATAGTATTTTTTTAAAAACTGAAGAGAATTCCTTTTCATTTGAATCAGTGATCGCTAAAGCACACACATTCATTACAGAACAGAAATTAAGTAGCAGAGTGAAGCACTTGACAGAATTGCCTTCATGCAGTTATGAAGAAGCAGCTTGAGTAATTTGCCACTTTGTTTCTTGTCACTGCTCCAAACCCAAAACTCTTGCACTCAGTGCTCTACCAGCTTAACTTTGGAAATGCATTTCTTATCTAGTCTGACATGGAAGATGCCAAGAAGGGTCTTCCTTTCACAGGAACAACTTGCTCCCTTCATGTTCCCAGTAGTCTTTTCTCCCACCCGAGTCCAACTAACATCATCCTGCCTGAAAAAACCCTGTTCCTTCACCCTTTGCTCTGGCAGAGTTCTAAAATCTTTCCCATTTCCACTGAGTCCATATCAGCCTCTAGATCCTTTCTTTCTCGCTCACAGTAAGGCCATTCTTCATTGGATTATTGCCCTACTGACTCATGCCTGCTGTACACTTAAAACTTAGGTCAACATAGCTACTGTGCTCAGGGGTGAAAAATCCTCACCGCTGTGTGCCATAGCGATGCTGATCTAGCGCATGCTGGAAGCACAGCAGGGCCAGGGTCGATGGAAGAATGCTTCCATTGCCTAGTTACCATCACTAAGGGAGGGGGAGTTCCTACACTGATGGGGAAAAAAACCTTTCTTCTGTAGCTTGTGTCTACACTACAGAGTTAGAGCAGCATAGCTAGAGTGTTGAAGCATCCGTAGTGTAGACGTTGCCTTTGTCTGTGATCCCATCAGATCTTACAAACTAGAGTTTGGCTAGAAATTCGCACCAATTTAACTTAAATCAGTTTTTAGTCCAATTTAGTTAAACTGGCATAACCTCCTGTGTGTACTTAAGTTAAAACATGGCTTATTTTGATTTAGCTTACATTGATTAGGGATTGATTTAAGATAAGCCAAAGTACTCTGAAACTAAAATAAGAAGGTCTTGCCAGGGTTTAACTAAACTGGTTTTAAATACCACCTTTAGTTTAAATCAGTGCAACTTTCCTGGGTTGACAAAGAATTCATTTTATGGAGTCCCACTGATTGCAGAGGGGCTCTGTGCATGTCCACTGATGTGTGCACAGGCAGTCTATTCCAAGACCAGAGCCAAAGCAAGACCAGGCCTTATCAGTACTTAGATGGGAAAATTCTGAATGCTTCCAGTAGGTACTGCAGAAACCAATTCACTAGGCAGCATTCTACCCTCTCAGTCATGCCCTAGAGCAGGGGTTCTCAGGATGAAATTTTTGGTGGCCTCAAAATGCGGCTACCAACTCTTGCTGGTAGCCACTCTCATAATTTTTCTAAAATATTTAATTAGCTTTAGGAAAAGCAAATAAATATGCACATATCCTTGTCCAAATCATTGTAATTTATTTATTGCTAGCTAGTAAGTCTGTTGAGAAAAGTGATATTTACAAACATACAAGTATCACTTTTCACAGCAGACTTACTCAGCCCTGGCAAGCCTGAGAACAAATTAATCCCTGGAAGGAGGGTCGGGGGAGGCAGTGCGGGACAGGGGAGATAGGGTTGGGAGCTGGGGGAGGCAGTGTGGGGCTGGAGTCTGAAGCCCTGCTGCCAGAACCTGAAGCCTCGCGGCTGGAGGACAGGACCTATGGATGGAGCCCGAAGCCGTGTGGCCGGAGCCTGGGGCCTGCCATCACACAGCCTGAGCCTGGGACTGGAGTCCAAAGCCCCATATCCAGAGCCTGATGCCCCGCCACCCCAGGGATGAAGCACAAAGCCTGAGCCCCACCACCCTATGGAAAGTGGGGAACTCGATGGCTGCCTACTCCAACAGCATTGTGCCCCAGGTGACTCCAGAAGGGAGCAGGGCCCCATCCCTGCTGGTGGTCCCAGCAGCCAACACCAAGTGCATCCAGGAGGAGGAGGGAGAGCTATTTTGCCCTCCCTCACCCATCACATCCCACACGGCCGTGGCTACGGAAAAGCCCCTGGTGGCTGCATGTAGGTAGCAGACTTCTACCTGTCCGCTATAAACATCCAAGGTAAGATGGGACTTGCTGAAGTGATATAGAGAATCTGTTAATTGGAAGGAAGGAGGCTGGCTGGGGGTAAGAAGGGCTCTAAGGGTAAGTCTAGACTAATAAAAAGCCCGTGGCACCAAATCTCAGAGCCAATGTCAGCTGACTGGCTCACGGGGCTCAGACTGAGGACCTAAAAATTGTGGTGTAGATATTCAGGCTCAGGCTGGTGCCTGAGCTCTGAGACCCTCCCCCCTCACAGTGACCATGAAACAGAAGAGTTCCCAGAAGTCACCTACTACAGGACAGGCTTAACAAAGAAAATAACAAAACGCCACTAGCCGTCACCTTCAGCCCCCAGCTGAATCCCCTCCAATGCATTATTAAGGATCTACAACCTATCCTGAAGGATGACCCAACACTCTTACAAATCTTGGGACACAGGCCAGTCCTTGCCTACAGACAGCCCCCGAACCTGAAGCAAATACTCACCAACAACCACATACCACACAACAGAACCACTAACCCAGGAACCTATCCTTGCAACAAAGCCCATTGCCAACTGTACCCACATATCTATTCAGGGGACACCATCACAGGGCCTAATAACATCAGCCACACTATCAGAGGCTCGTTCACCTGCACATCCACCAATGTGATATATGCCATCATGTGCCAGCAATGCCCCTCTGCCATGTACATTGGTCAAACTGGACAGTCTCTACGTAAAAGAATAAATGGACACAAATCAGATGTCAAGAATTATAACATTCATAAACCAGTCAGAGAACACTTCAATCTCTCTGGTCACGCAATTACAGACATGAAGGTCACTATCTTAAAACAAAAAAACTTCAAATCCAGACTCCAGCGAGAAACTGCTGAATTGGAATTCATTTGCAAATTGGATACTATTAATTTAGGCTTAAATAGAGACTGGGAGTGGCTAAGTCATTATGCAAGGTAGCCTATTTCCCCTTGTTTTTTCCTCCCCCCCCCCCGATGTTCTGGTTAAACTTGGATTTATGCTGGAAATGGCCCACCTTGATTATCATACACATTGTAAGGAGAGTGGTCAGTTTGGATGAGCTATTACCAGCAGGAGAGTGAGTTTGTGTGTGTATGGGGGTGGGGGGTGAGAAAACCTGGATTTGTGCTGGAAATGGCCCACCTTGATTATCATGCACATTGTAGGGAGAGTAGTCACTTTGGATAAGCTATTACCAGCAGGAGAGTGAGTTTGTGTGTGTGTGTTTTGGGGGGCGGGGTGTGAGAAAACCTGGATTTGTGCTGGAAATGACCCACCTTGATTTTCATATACATTGTAAGGAGAGTGGTCACTTTGGATAAGCTATTACCAGCAGGAGAGTGAGTTTGTGTGTGTGGTTTTTGGAAAAAAAAAAGGGGGGGGGTGAGAAAACCTGGATTTGTGCTGGAAATTGCCCACCTTGATTATCATACACATTGTAAAGAGAGTGGTCAGTTTGGATGGGCTATTACCAGCAGGAGAGTGAGTTTGTGGGGGAGGGTGGGGAGTGGACGGTGAGAAAACCTGGATTTGTGCTGGAAATGGCCCAACTTGATTATCATACACATTGTAAGGAGAGTGATCACTTTAGATAAGCTATTACCAGCAGGAGAGTGGGGTGGAAGGAGGTATTGTTTCATGGTCTCTGTGTATATAATGTCTTCTGCAGTTTCCACAGTATGCATCCGATGAAGTGAGCTGTAGCTCACGAAAGCTTATGCTCAAATAAATTGGTTAGTCTCTAAGGTGCCACAAGTCCTCCTTTTCTTTTTGCGAATACAGACTAACACGGCTGTTACTCTGAAACCCCCTGTCATAAATATAAAGGGAAGGGTAAACCCCTTTGAAATCCCTCCTGGCCAGGGGAAAGCTCCTCTCACCTGTAAAGGGTTAAGAAGCTAAAAGTAACCTCGCTGGCACCTGACCAAAATGACCAATGAGGAGACAAGATACTTTCAAAAGCTGGGAGGAGGGAGAGAAACAAAGGGTCTGTGTCTGTCTATATGCTGGTCTTTACCGGGGATAGACCAGGAATGGAGTCTTAGAACTTTTAGTAAGTAATCTAGCTAGGTATGTGTTATATTATGATTTCTTTAAATGGCTGAGAAAAGAATTGTGCTGAATAGAATAACTATTTCTGTCTGTGTATCTTTGTTGTAACTTAAGGTTTTGCCTAGAGGGGTTCTCTATGTTTTTGAATCTAATTACCCTCTAAGATATCTACCATCCTGATTTTACAGGGGGGATTTCTTTATTTCTATTTACTTCTATTTTTTATTAAAAGTCTTCTTGTAAAAAACTGAATGCTTTTTCATTGTTCTCAGATCCAAGGGTTTGGGTCTGTGGTCACCTATGCAAATTGGTGAGGCTTTTTATCCAACATTTCCCAGGAAAGGGGGGCTGCAAGTGTTGGGAGGATTGTTCATTGTTCTTAAGATCCAAGGGTCTGGGTCTGTAGTCACCTAGGCAAATTGGTGAGGCTTTTTACCAAACCTTGTCCAGGAAGTGGGGTGCAAGGTTTTGGGAAGTATTTTGGGGGGAAGGACGCGTCCAAACAGCTCTTCCCTAGTAACCAGTATTAGTTTGGTGGTGGTAGCGGCCAGTCCAAGGACAACGGGTGGAATATTTTGTACCTTGGGGAAGTTTTGACCTAAGCTGGTAAAGATAAGCTTAGGAGGTTTTTCATGCAGGTCCCCACATCTGTACCCTAGAGTTCAGAGTGGGGGAGGAACCTTGACACCCCCTCACAGTGTATCAGATCTTGAGGTCTCAAACTTGAAGATTGACACTACAGTTGTATAACTCTGCAGCCCAAGCCCTGTGAGCCTGAGTCAGCTAACCTGGGCCAGCCATGGCCATGCAGTAGGTCTTTTATCGCAGTGTAGACATACCTTGAGAAACCCCACCCATGTGCAATGCTTTTTGTGTTCGTGGGCTGAAGTTTGACAATGTGCCAAGTCTGGACCCCAGAGTAAGAGGAAGCAGATTTGCATTTTGTTGTGTATTTTCCACACAGTTCTACTTACAACATGCACCAAAAGAAAGAACAGAAAGGCCTTTCTCATGCCTCATTAGGCCACAGAATAAATAAGAGAATACACTTGTCCCCTGGGGAACTGACTGGTATTATAGCAGACAACTCTCTCTCTCTCTCTCTCTTTCTCTCTCTCTCTCTATATATATGTGTGTGCGTGTGTATATATATATATATAAAAATAGATAAATAGATAGATGATAACACATACACACTGTTTCCCAGGGGAAGAGGAGTCATGCTTCAGCAGAGTACAAACAATACAACACAGGACACTCAGCCTAAATTAGCAGAGAAAATTAGGTTTTCCATCTCTAACCAAAATCTTTTCCCTATTCCAGCTCCAAACCACAGTGAAAGGATATGCCAATTGGCACCGGAACTATGAGCAGAAATGGTTCAGAAATGTTTTCCTAAATATTTTCTTAAATCAAGTGTCAGGAGCAGTGGAGAAAGTGTTTGAGTGAATACTAACAATAGAGGTAGGTACTGACTGCAGAAAATAACACAACAAAATGATGAAAGCCTCATTTTTGCGAATGGAAAAACTTTTTAACAGACAGACATTTT
Source organism: Lepidochelys kempii (assembly GCF_965140285.1). Lineage (NCBI taxonomy): Eukaryota > Metazoa > Chordata > Testudines > Cheloniidae > Lepidochelys > Lepidochelys kempii. Next base: position 32,024,585 of record NC_136381.1, read on the forward strand.
TAATCATTCTCCAGTAATAAATGAATAGAATACTCAATGTTAGTATAATTTGCCATCTCTCAGGAATAATAAGTAAACAAGATCACTTACTATTCACATATCGCTACTGCTAATGCCCCTTTCACATTGTAATACACTACCAAAGCTCCACACACAAGAAACGCTAAGATGGCATTCACAGTGTGTAAGCAATTTTCCTGTCATGTTTTAAAATCACCAAAAAGGTACATAATTCACAGCAGAACTAGAGCTGCAGTTTTATTTTCAAGACAGAAATAACTGCCCATGGTCATTCCATATCCGTATTCTTAACTTGTCCGAAATAAAAGTTCATTTTACTCACTTCTAGCGGATATTATCTAGCCACACTGAACAATAATTTCATTTAGAGCTACGTGTGTGGACAGATAGTTCAGTTAAATCTACCTCTACCTCAGTGCAGACCCAAAGTACCTCTATTGACCTCAGTGGAGTTACTCCAGGCTTACACTGGTATAATTGAGTGAATAATCCAGCTATACTTTTCCACTCCCTAGAATAGATATTATAAGAGTGTAATGTCCAAAGAATATATTACTGCATATTTTTAGCATAAGTATTTTAAAATGTACCTTTAAAACAAGTCTAACCATTGACTGGCTGAAGCAAGAACAGCCAAGGCTCCACTACAATATAAAAATAATTTCAGGGGGTTCTTTTTCCCCCTTTAAGCCATAGCAGTGGTCCCTAGGCAGCCATATTCAGTTTATTTGTTTGAATATTGACCACTCTTTGGGGTACTGGATATGCCGGATTGTGTGTATTTTGAAGAAGCTGTAGTTAATAAGCCAGATCTTCTTCAGCTGATGAAGTAAGTCAAAGGAGATATGTGGTATAACGCATCTGTAACTGGAGAACTCTTTGCAGCTGCATAGCTCAAGGACATCCTTATAATAATAATCAGCTTCACGTGATATTATTTTACATCAGAATGGCATCAAAAAGGAAAGAGCTTTCCCAGGATCTTTGACTAAATGTAATTGTGTTTGAGAAAGAGATGTAGCACCTACCACAGCTAAAATGGCTGAATGCTCCGCTGTGCACCTCTGATAAATGGAGCACTCAGAAGTCTGAATTACACTAGTTTTGCAATTTAAATGGTGAATTATGAAAATGCTGAGCTACATTGCTGGGCTCTGACTGGATTAACTAACAGAGATATGCAAAGAAAGAAAACGGCTCAGATCAAAGTCTCAGATCAGACAGTAAAAACGAAAGCATCATAATGGCTGTAACTGGATAAACTCAGCAGTTTTACAACTAATAATAGAGAGACTGGACAAGATGTTTAAGGAAATCCAATTTATTTTCATTGACATGACAAATTTAGGCTGAAGAGTTCAGTTAATGGAGGATAGTTACTTGGAAAGTTGAAATCACTTCAGTCCCATGGGGAGAGAAAAACTCAACAGTTGCAGAACTGTCTTCAGAAATGAAACTGGCATTGTAAGTACTGAGAAAATAGATCAGGTAAGAGTCATTTTAAGACATGTGGCATGTAGCAAGACTATGTGAAAACTACTTTCAAAATCTTCTGTAGGAGAGTTCAAATTTCTTTCTAAATTATTTGAGAATTGAGAGTGAAAGATCTTGCCATGCTGTAAAGACAAGAGCTATGGCTGGCAGAGACACAAGAACTTTTATCTGTTCTCGGTTTCATTTTCGCAGGAAGATTATCATAAACCCTTGAATATTTGGCTTGCCCAGTTCTTTTCTGTTTAGCCATCAATAAGTTCAGGTTTCTCACCTAACCAGAGTGAGAAGAGGACCAATTCCACACCCATTATCGAAAGCATGTACCTTGCAATATGCAATCATAGAAAGTGTGATGCTACCATCCTTACTTTGAGGAGTACTATACTCCCTGTGATGGTCCATTGAAACCAATGTGGCAACATGGACAGTAAAGTGTTACTCACAAGTAAGTAAGCATAACTGAATGAGGCCCACAATGAGCATCTATTTTACATGGTTTCAAGGGTGCCCATGCTGCAGTTTTCAGCCTGTGTAAATGGCTGTAGTGTTTCGGCATAAGGCATTTTGCTTATATTTTTAAGAGACCTCCAGAGATAGCATCTTAAAGAGTTTTCTTAGGCTGATATTGTATAGTGTGAGGGTCATCATGCTTAAGAATGTAAATGAGCTTCCGATTTTCAGGGTGAATTGTAGCACTGAAACAATGCAGGGTAGAAGACTGAAACTTGGCATGAAAGTAGCTGTGATTGCAAAGTGACTTTAAATCGATTGCAAAGTGAAAATTGGTTATGATATGATGGAATTATAACCCATTGAACATTGCACATTGTGCACTCCTATTGTACTTTGCACAGGGTGTTCTCAATGTAGCCTGATTCTGCAGAAATGCACAGATTGGTAACTCTAGCATAGAAATAGTCCCATTGAACTCAATAGAATTATTTGCATGTGTGTTATTTCCTCACTTCTACTGTGCTTATCTCTGTTATTCTTATAATAGAGTGATAGAACAGGGAAGAATAAAAAATGGCTACAAAAGAGATTGAACCTTGCCAATTTGATTTATAAACAATATTATTAAATGTTTTAGATTCTAAATATGTTACCCTATATAAGGCTCTGACTGTGCAGTGAGCTCATCATAAAGCTAGCTGTCAATTTGCATGGATCTCAGTGCAGGATCAGGGCCTAATGCCTTGATCCAGAACAGTGCTTAAGAATGTGCCCTAACTTTAAGCACATAGAATCATAGAATATCAGGGTTGGAAGGGACCTCAGGAGGTCATCTAGTCCAACCCCCTGCTCAAAAGCAGGACCCATCCCCAATTAAATCATGTTTAAGTCCCATTAAAATTAAATATAAACTTAAGTCCTGTGTGGATATTTTTCTATAGAGAGTCTTATGCCAGGATATTCAAACTTGGATGTCTACAGTTAGTCACCTAAATGAATATTTAGGCACTGATTTTCTGCAGTGCACAAGAACTCCAGCCAACTTCAATGAGGGCTTAAGTATTCAGCATTCAAATCAGGACATTTATTCAGGTAGCTAAAAATACATGTAGGTGCCTAATTTAAAATAGCAATGTTGGCACCTACATGTTGAAAATGTTGGCCATGGTATTCTGAAAAAAATTACAGCATTTACAAGAACTCACCTGAACTGTAATGGGACATCCAGTTGGCTCCATCACAGCCTAGAGGTATATGTGAAAGATTTGTAACAGAGAAACAACATCTCCCAAAAGCATTTCTGTCAAATGGAGTAAGAGAGACAAGGTGAGTGAGGTAATAGCTTTTATTGGGCCAACTTCTGTTGGTGGAAGGTACAAGCTTTCGAGCTACACAAAGCTTTTCTTCAAGCCTGCTTCCTTTCCCAGACCTGAGGAAGAGCTCTGTGTAGCTCGAAAGCTTGTATCTTCCACCAACAGAAGTTGGCCCAGTAAAAGGTATTACTTTACCCACATGGTGTCTCTCATATCCTGGAACCAACATGCCTACAGCAATGCTGCCAATCATAGTAACAGTCCTCAGAGTAAACTGAAAGGGAAAAAATTACTTAGGGCTGTTCAATTTCTAAGATAAAGCCTCAGTAATGCTCTTACTCAATAGCTCTGATTAATCTTCCAGTGGATTTAGACTGTCGTGATATATATTGTATGCTTTTTCTTTGTGGTTTAATGGTAGCTTTGGTGGAAAGAGCAGTACAGAGTTCATGATTTCATGCAGTAAGGCTAAAGTCTTCTGCCCTGCACCTACATCCTGTGGCTCCCAGCAATGTCTTTTATATGGACTGTCCCTGTAAAATCGGGACATCTGGTCACCCTAATGCATACACTTGCACCCTTCTAATTTATTCACGCAGATACCAACATGCACAATCACTACTCATGCAGAATGGTGTGAGTGTGCCTCTGAACATGTATATCTCTGTTCTTGCTTTGGTGTTTTATACATCACTGTCTCTTGGTTTCACTTTGCCAAAGTAAGTTTTAATTTTGTGAAGCTTTCTGAATGGGAGCTGTAAATATTTAGAGGTTCATCTATCACTAATTCATCTATCTAATGGCCAGATTCTGTTCTATGTTACACTGGTATAATACTGGAGTAACTCTGAATTTACACGGCTGTAAATGAGAAAAGAATTTGACTCAAAAAAATCTAAACTAAATGGATAAATGCAGAGAAATGTTCTGCCACCCACCTTAAATCATTATTTAAAGTACTGCAACAGAAAATTAATGTTCTGATTTCTTTCTCTCTGTGTAATAGGCTAAGCACAGGGAAGTTGTGATAAGGATGGAGCCTTGTGACAGCCTGAACAGAGTGTCCATTGCTTTTGTCAGTCTGTTAGACACTTAATGTTACTTTCATGTAGATTTTTACTTTTCATCCCACAGCAGATCATCACTTAGTGGTACACACAGAAGAACAAATCCATTATTTTAGTTCTAATCTCATCCATTTGCTATGTAATTATTATAAATAGTATTCATATAAAATTGCAGTCAGGTAAAAGTTTTGTGGCACATTAAAGGAATAAATGAGCCAATAACATCATTTTACTTCGAGAGGCACATTAAGTAAAGGAAGAGGCAGAAACCCTCAAGGAAAAATATACATCAAAATTTTCTTCTTTTCATTTCTAAATGTAGGAATGTTTCCTGCTTTCCTGGCCAGATGAGGAAGTTAGATTTAAAATAAATCTAAGGCAATTGCCCTTGCCCTTTGAAACAACTAGAGAGTATATAAAACCTCAATGGTATGTTATCATAACCCAATGGAAAAGAGTAATTTCTTATCCTAATATTCATTATAATAATACTATGCAAGGATATGTCTAAAATTTCTTTCCTAAATGCTTATTAATTCAGAAATGTTCATAATAGGTGAAATTCAAAAGACCACCACATGGCTTTATTTTAAGACCTTAATTGGGACTTAAATGATGCATACCCTTGTATGTAGTCCCTTTGCACAGGGGATGAATTTCACCAATGTGCGTGATACTCAGTTGCATCCCTTTACAAAGTTCTGGAAGTGTAAAGCACTCTTAGTGTAACTGAAAAAATGAGAACCACTGTCTTTATTGTTTTCTTGCTTTTACTCTCTGTGAAAATTTGTGGTTTTTTTCCCCACCGCTTGGACTACCTCCATTAACAACAACAACAGCAAAAAGGGAAAATAAACAATGGAAGAAGGTTAGTCTGCAATACATAACAATTATCTGATCCATTCCAAAAATGTTTGGTAATATTTGTCCAGGGGAATTCTCCCGGATCTTGCTACCACAGGGCTCAGTTAAAATGTGCAGGTTCTCTCATAGTAAAATTATTACTTCATTATGCTTACATAAAATAGACATTTAAACTATAGGATTTTACACTCATTCGATTTAACAAGTATTCATATAAATAAGATTACAAAAAGAACTACTTTTTTTCTTATAAGTTAGTCCTTTTCCTCTCCTTTCCTCCATTAAAATCTCATTATGGTTATACAGCTTCTGCTGTCAAACAAAGTTCAAGAGCAAAGTGACTGTTAAATTACCCCAGGAACATGAAATAACATATTTGTGCCTGTTCAACTGAAAACCACTTGAGGGGTTTTTTTTCCTTTAAAGGAACATTTTTTAAGTAATTGAATGGTATGACATTAATAAAGGCATAATTTTACTGACAAGAGTCTCTACTATTAAATTATTGATCACATGAGTGAAATCCACCTGTGACGGTGCACCCCATAAGGCTTTATGGAAATATGTTTATGAATGTATATATGACATAACTGGAATATGTTTTATGCTACATATGCCATGTAACTTATCTATGTAAAGGTTATGATCTACTGAATATATTCATCCTATTTGTGTGCATGTGTTATTGTTGTATTCGAAGTTATGAATATTGGCTGTGTACTTGTTTGATTTTAAATAGCCTTTGTAAGGCATTTGGTCAGCTTCTTTAGAAAGGAATTTGCAAGTGCCCAATCAAGAAGCACTTAACGCACAATGGATCTTGGAAGACTCCAATCCACACAAAAATTCTACATGAGGACGTTCAAGGTAGCATGTGGACAATGGCTGCTGCCTGTAAAAACTGAGTCATGCATGGACATGTGACTTGCCCATGTGACTCCAAAACTCCATCTTGGATCTGGACTTTGCATAGGAGGGCGGAGGGGGTCTCCACCCACAAGAGAAAGTCTATTTAAACCCTTGGGAGACCCCTCCATTTTGTCTTCAGCTGGCTCAAGAGATAGCCTCTCCAAGCAAAGGCTACCTGAAAGAAACTGGAACAAAGAACAGTAACTACAGGGGGTGTGAGTGATTGCTGGACCCAGACTAGAAGGAGGCTAGTCTATAAAAGGAATTCCTCTGAGGGTGAGGTTTTTATTTGTATTCAGTTTTCATACTGTATTAGACATAGACTTGTGTGTTCTATTTTATTGTGCTTGGTAATTCACTTTGTTCTGTCTGCTATTACTTGGAACCACTTAAATCCTACTTTGTGTATTTAATAAAGTCACTTTTTACTTATTAATTAACCCAGAGTATGTATTAATACCTGGGGGGGCAAACAGCTGTGCATACCTCTCTATCAGTGTTATAGAGGGTGAATAATTTATGAGTTTAACCTGTATAAGCTTTATACAGGGTAAAACAGATTTATTTGGGGTTTGGACCCCATTGGGAGTTGGGCATCTGAGTGTTAAAGACAGGAACACTTCTTAAGCTGCTTTCAGTTTAAGCCTACAGCTGTTAGGGGACATGGTTCAGACCTGGGACTGGGTTTGCAGCAGCCTAGCAGGTCTGGCTCAATCCAGGCAGGACACTGAAGTCCCAAGCTGGGAGGGCAGGGAAAGCATGGGCAGAAGTAGTCTTGGCACATCAGTTGGCAGCCCCAAGGGGGTTTCTGTGCTCCAACCCGTCACACCATCCCCCTATGATTTACAATTAATTGTAACTGCTTCATTACACAGTATCCTCAGTGGATTAAATGAAGCTATTGATGTGTACCATTGCCAGTCCAAAAAGGGAAGGAAAAATCAATCCAGTATCAATGAAGAACACATTAACTGGATTAAGAACTGGCTAACTGACTGATATTGAAAAGTAGTTGTCATTAAGGAATGATCATAGAATGGGGATGTTTCTAGTGGGGTTCTCCCAGATTTGGTTGTAGGCCCCATGCTAGTCAGTATTTTTATCAGTGATCTGAAGTAAATAAAAAAAATTGCTGATAAAATGACACAGAGATTAGTGGAGTGGTAAATAAGGATGAGGACAAGACGGTCTTACAGAGCAATCTGGATTGCTTGGTAACCTGGGCCCATTCTAACAAAATGCATTTTAATATAGTCAAATGCCAAGTCATACATCTAGGAGCAAGGAATGTGTCATACCTACAGAATGGGGAAACACAGTCTTGGAAAGCAGAGACTCTGAAAAGGATTTAGGGGTCATAGCGGACAAGCAACTCAACATGAGCTCTCAGTGCAAAGCTGTGGCAAAAGGGCTAATGCAATGCTTACATGTGTTAAGAGGGACATAGTGAGTAGGAATAGGAATGGGATTTTACCTCTATATGGCCCTAGTGTAACCAATACTGGAATACTGCATACAGTCTGGTTCCAACATTGTATGGAGGATGTTGAAAAATTGGAGAGGGTGCAGAAAAAGCCACAAATGTGATATGAGGTGTGGAGAAAATGCCTATAGTGAATGATTTAAACAGATCAATCTATTTAATTTATCAAAAAGAGGATTGAGAAATGACTAGATTACAATTATAAGTACCTTCACAAGGAGAAAATAATGAATACTAATGACCTCTTTCACGTACCAGAGAAAGGCACAGCAAGAATCAATGGCTGGAAGATAAAGCCAGAGAAATTCAAACTAGAAATGAGGTACACATTTTCAACAGTGAGGGTGGTTAATTATTGGAACACATTGCCGTGGGAAGTGATAGATACTCTGTCTCCTGATGTCTTCAGACTGGGTGCCCTTGTGGCGGTATCAAATAGAGGATATTGGGCTCAATACAGGAGGAATACCTGGATGAAATTCCTATGGCTGTGCTATACAGGAGATCGGACTAGATAATCTAATTGTCCCTTCTGGCCTTAAAATTTAGGAATCTATGAACGGTTTGAAAAAGGAAAGGAAAATTTGAATGGATGGGACTGGGAGCTGTCATTACAGCTTTTCATTCACTTATGCTTTGTGTTGTCTTCTGCCGGTACAGCAGAAGGCTCATCAACAGTGCAGGGCATTCACAATGACCCCTCCACTGGAAAGCCTGCAGTAGTCTGAAAGGTGGGTGGCACAGGAACATACTGCTTCATTGTATCCACTTGACAACTTTGGCTATCAGGCTCCTATGAAACTCTGGCATAATGTAAAGCTTCTGGGTAACATTTTCAAAAGTTCTGAAGTGCCTTAGGGGCCTAAGTTCCATTTTCAAAATATGATGTAGGAGCTTAAGTCCCATTGGCTTTCAGTGAGACTGAGGCTCATAAGTCACTTTTAAAAATTGAATTTAGGCTTCTTAATCATTTTGGTGCTTTGTTGCCCGCTGTACCCAGAGGGCACTGGAGTTTGTAACACTTACTGTCCTCCTCTAGTGATGAATCCCACTTGGAATGCAAGGACCCAAAAAGGTATAAAGAGGTTAATTAGTCCTGTGCCAGCAGGTGTTAGTTTGGCCCCAACATTCCCATCATTCAAATGCTGACTCTCTCTTTCATCGTGTGCAGGAAGCTTTGTATTTGTTATTGTATCAAAGACGCGTCTGACTTCATTTAATACCTAAGCCCTTGCTGTAAATATTCCCTGTGTTACTAGAAGAAGATGTTGCAGCAGCACAATGGAAGCTTGAAGCTAGGGAACAGCTGAGGATTCCCCTGGTGCAGATTTAGGGAGAGTTCCAGGCCAGGCTGGTAGCAGAGAGGTGCATGTCGGAGACAGTAGGGGCAATCCTGGCCAGCAGAACAGCTGCTTGGGAGCTTCTGTACATCCGAATAAGTCAGAGCAGCTCTGAAGTTCGGGGCAAAGGTGGCTCGGTTCTAGCAAGTCAGGAAGTACAGCAAACTCCTTTATTACCGTCAAAGAAAAGTTAAAATACAAAGCTTAAAAATAAAACTCTTGTAACGTAAAAATACTGCATGGACAAACACTGGAGGGCTGATGGGAGGTTGTGAGAAGGGTAATTCAGGGGAGACACAAGGCTATGGTGGGTCATGATGGTGGCTTCTCTAATTGCAGCTGTTATTCTAAGTTGGTAGAAACACTTGATTCCCACTTGCTGACTGAGACTTGTATGGGTCAACAAACAGACCACTGGTCAGACACATGACCATTTGGTGTAGCTTAATTAAAGAAACATCACTGAGTAGGACTGATGGTCTAGTGAATAGATCACATGACTGGGATTTACCTGAGTTTACTTCCCATCTCAGCCACAGACTTCCTGTATCACCTTGAACAAATCTCTTAATATCTACCCTGTGCTTCACTTCCCCATCAGTATAATGGGAATAGTACTTCTCTGCTTCACAGGGGTCTTGTGAGACTAATTAGTGATCATGAGGCACTCTCATACTATGGCAATGAGGGCCATATAAGTGTAGACACTGATTTTGCTGGGCATGAGTAAACTTGCATATGGCTTGATCTGAATGAAGGTTAATCTGTAAACAAGGGTGTGATAGGCTGTGTGGTGGAAACAGTAGATAAACTATTGGTCCTTACACAATCTGCACAATGATTGGTCCTTACATGATCCATGCGTTGTCCAAACCAATTACATTCAAGTAGTATATATGTTAGTAGCTAGGAAAAATATATATCAATTGTGTAGTGTCTGACATGATTTGGAATTGTGGTGTCACCCCTGTACCTAAATCCCTTGCTTCAGGCCTGTTAATTTAACCTGATTGATGAGCTGTAATCAAACTGAGTTTTTGGATCCCAGAGAACTGGATGTTCTCCCAGAACTGGACAACGTGCTCTCAATAAGCTGAATGAAAAAGGCCTTGGAGGGAATCCCAACAATAAGTACCGAGATAAAACAGGGAGAAGAGATCCGGTAATGTTTTAAAGGGGAAAATATCCATTGCGTTGGAACTTCATGGAAAAGCAACATTTAAAGGGTATGAATAACCCAATAGAAAATGACAAAAGATTTTGTGCATGATTTTACAACCAATTTTTCACCAGTTTTCCATAGTTTCCATAGATGGCTTTGAATTTTTCCTCCCCTGTTGGAATGGCCATGTCTCCCTCTGCTGCATGGAACTGAATTCCACTGTAGCAGAAAAGGGAGATGATTCAGCAATGAAAAGCTGCTTCTGCCTTTTCACTCCATGCACCCAATCCCAATCCTTGCCTCCATAAATTCTTCAGGCTTGCAATGATTTGGCATCCCTCCAAAAAATCGGAGTATATTCCATTCTCAGGAAGTATGGGCTGGATGAATGCACTACAAGGTGAGTAGAAAGCTGGCTAGATTGTCAGGCTCAACGGGTAGTGATCAATGGCTCCATATCTAGTTGGCAGCCGGTATCAAGTGGAGTACCCCAAGGGTCGGTCCTGGGGCCGGTTTTGTTCAATATCTTCATAAATGATCTGGAGGATGGTGTGGATTGCACTGTCAGCAAATTTGCGGATGATACTAAACTGGGAGGAGTGGTAGATACGCTGGAGGGGAGGGATAGGATACAGAAAGACCTAGACAAATTGGAGGATTGGGCCAAAAGAAATCTGATGAGGTTCAATAAGGATAAGTGCAGGGTCCTGCACTTAGGACGGAAGAACCCAATGCACAGCTACAGACTAGGGACCGAATGGCTAGGCAGCAGTTCTGCGGAAAAGGACCTAGGGGTGACAGTGGACGAGAAGCTGGATATGAGTCAGCAGTGTGCCCTTGTTGCCAAGAAGGCCAATGGCATTTTGGGATGTATAAGTAGGGGCATAGCGAGCAGATCGAGGGACGTGATCATTCCCCTCTATTCGACATTGGTGAGGCCTCATCTGGAGTACTGTGTCCAGTTTTGGGCCCCACACTTCAAGAAGGATGTGGATAAATTGGAGAGAGTCCAGCGAAGGGCAACAAAAATGATTAGGGGACTGGAACGCATGAGTTATGAGCAGAGGCTGAGGGAGCTGGGATTGTTTAGCCTGCAGAAGAGAAGAATGAGGGGGGATTTGATAGCTGCTTTCAACTACCTGAAAGGGGGTTCCAAAGAGGATGGCTCTAGGCTGTTCTCAATGGTAGCAGATGACAGAACGAGGAGTAATGGTCTCAAGTTGCAGTGGGGGAGGTTTAGATTGGATATTAGGAAAAACTTTTTCACTAAGAGGGTGGTGAAACACTGGAATGCGTTACCTAGGGAGGTGGTAGAATCTCCTTCCTTAGAGGTTTTTAAGGTCAGGCTTGACAAAGCCCTGGCTGGGATGATTTAACTGGGAATTGGTCCTGCTTTGAGCAGGGGGTTGGACTAGATGACCTTCTGGGGTCCCTTCCAACCCTGATATTCTATGATTCTATGATTATTGTTGTTGTTGTTTTAATTTTGCTATAAAGCAACAGTGATGTGTATAACGCTTTGCATGGTGAATGAAGGTGTGGTCCCCTGACGTAAAGAGCTTAGATATGACATGACATGATGCCAGGCATAATGACATAGGGAAAGAGGAAGACATGGAGTAAGGTTACATGGTTGCTTGTTTTGTATGACATGTATTATGCACTTTCTATTTACTTATTTCTAATTTCATAGATTAAAGCCAGAAGGGATTTCACTATGATCATCTTGTCTGACTTCCTGCATAATGCAGGCCAAAGAACTTTCCCCAGTAATTTCAGCATCAAGCCCATCACTAGCTCTTTAGACATTGTTTCCCAGAGTGTGGATCACTCCCCAGCTGCTGGGCATAAAGGTCTAACCAGGGTGCCTGGAAGACATGTCCATTAAGATACAGAGACCTTTGAGAACACATGACAGAGATGAAGAGGAGTATGACTAGTTTCATTTTCCTGAAAGACTGAGAGACAGAACAGCTTGAAAAGCTTAGAAAAATTTTTCCTTAAAAGTTGATTTAGGAGACTGAGTTATCATTGAAGGGATAACAGGAAAAGGTCCCTATGTTTGGTCAAAACATTGGTAGGTTGATAATTCATAATCTCCCTGTCATAAATATAAAGGGAAGGGTAAACCTCTTTAAAATCCCTCCTGGCCAGAGGAAAAATCCTCTCACCTGTAAAGGGTTAAGAAGCTAAAGGTAACCTCGCTGGCACCTGACCAAAATGACCAATGAGGAAACAAGATACTTTCAAAAGCTGGGAGGAGGGAGAGAGAAACAAAGGGTCTGTGTCTGTCTGTATGCTGCTTTTGCTGGGGATAGACCAGGAATGGAGTCTTAGAACTTTTAGTAAGTAATCTAGCTAGGTATGTGTTAAATTATGATTTCTTTAAATGGCTGAGAAAGGAACTGTGCTGAATAGAATGACTATTCCTGTCTGTGTGTCTTTTTTGTAACTTAAGGTTTTGCCTAGAGGGATTCTCTATGTTTTGAATCTAATTACCCTGTAAGGTATCTACCATCCTGATTTTACAGAGGGGATTTCTTTACTTCTATTAAAAGTCTTCTTGTAAGAAAATTGAATGCTTTTTCATTGTTCTCAGATCCAAGGGTTTGGATCTGTGGTCACCTATGCAAATTGGTGAGGATTTTTACCAAACCTTTCCCAGGAATTGGGGTGCAAGGGTTGGGAGGATTTTGGGGGGAAAGACGTGTCCAAACTACGTTTCCCAGTAAACCCAGTTAGAGTTTGGTGGTGGCAGTGGAGATCCAGGGACAAAGGATAAAATTAATTTGTACCTTGGGGAAGTTTTAACCTAAGCTGGTGAAAGTAGGCTTAGGAGGTTTTCATGCAGGTCCCCACATCTGTACCCTAGAGTTCAGAGTAGGGGAGGAACCTTGACACTCCCAATACATGCCATGGACAACAAAATAATGTGTCTGTCCCATCAAAGATGTTTTAGGGTGTGTCTACACTAGAAAGGTAAATTGACCTATATTACGTCAGCTTACAGCCACCACAGTAATTACTGGAGTGGTGCATGTCCACAGTACCCTCCTTGGGTCATTGGTGCGCGTTCTCTCCAGGAGCCCAGTCCCTCAGCTCCACGAACAGCTCCTGCCGGGAGCCCAGCTGCCCCACAGACTCCTGGGCTCCTGGCAGGTTCCCCAGCCCCTTTCCCCCTCCCCCACTCCACTTTTCCCACCATGTGTGCGGGGGTATCCACCTGGGGCTTCTCACCTCCCTATTCCCTGCTGGAAGCAGGGGGAAGCCACCCGGGGCTTGTTGCCCCCAGGGAGCAGGGTCCAGCTGCCCTGGCTTCTCCCCACCAGCCAGGTAGCCTTGTAAATTTCACGGCTCCAGTATGGAGCCATGAAATTAACAAGACAGTCAATGTTCCTAGCCAGGAGTGGGAGGGAAGCCACCTGGGCTTCTCGCCCCAGCTCCCAGCTGTGAGCAAAGTCCATTCTTGCCCTGGCTCCCAGCCAGCCAGGAGCAGGATCCAGCTGCCCCAGCTCTCCAGGGAAGCAGGGGGCAGCTGGGTTCTAGCTACCCAGATTTCTTGCCAATTTAATGACTCCTGCCATGAAATTGATAAGACAGCCAACCGTCCATGTAAATAATGCAGTGTCTGCCCAGACACTGTGACGTCCTAAGTACACAGACATAAGCCCTACACCTCTCATGGAGGTGGAGTTATTATGTTGATGTAGCAGGGCACTTACATCGCTGGGAGTAAGGCTGTAGTGTGGACACTGACATAACTAGGTCAATGTAGGGCAACTGTGTGGTGTAGACAAGGCCTTAAATATGTCTTTCCTCTCATTATAAATATATAGCATATTTCCATTAGTTTATCCAGTAGATTATGTTAGTCTGTAACCTCCATAATTCAAGTGCTGTGGCAAGGTATTGGCTTGGAATTAAAATAACTTGAGTCATGTTAATGAGATGTAAATAGAAGCAGTCTCAGTAATATGAAATGCTGGTTATTTAATTATATACATAAAGCTACCCAAATGTAATTAGAAATTGTTTATTAGTTATAGAGCTCATGCTGAGAAACATAGTGGGAGATAGAGTAAAATCTCAGACAACATTATATTCAAACACACAGTGTATTTACTCTAGATGCATGTGTTATTTACACTTATGTGCATGACCCAAAAATGAAAATTTACGCAAATAAATTGATTTTTAATATCAGCATCCGATAGACATCTAGAAAGCACCAACAATCATTTCATCATCGGATCATCTAACAAAATTAGTCTCGACTTGTAAGAATCCTCTTGGGTTGTTATGATCATCTGCTTATCAGAGCACATCCACCTCTCAAAGATGAATAATGCCACATGCATAAACATTGAATATTTATGTAAACAATGTTTTTATGAAACTTCAAGAACTCAGACACCTACTGCAACAGATATTGGATACCAATAATAGCTTTTTTCCACCTCTTGATACAAGATTAATTTAAAGAAATCTATTGTACTGTATGATTGAAATATGACCATGTATACCATTAATATTTCCACTGTTAGACAATAGCAACACATCTTGTACAAAGTATGTCATGTAAAGGTGTCAATAGAAAAAGTTACGATTTGCTAAATATGATCATCCTGTTTAAATCCACGTATCATCACTGTATCTGAAGTTATGAATATTGACTACATACCTGTATTTCAAATGTGTTTGCTCCTTGAGTAACACCCACAAGGTAGTTTACATGCAATCTAGCCAGCCATTGTGAATGGACCATTCAAGCCGGATGCCCCATTAAGGACACTTCACTCTAACAATGGGCCATAGAAGAAACACAGTACCACCCAGCAAGACTTCCTGTGGACACCATATGGGCAATGGCTGCCCCGAGAGTCAGCAAGCCATGTAAGAGCATGTGACTTGCTCATGTAACCCTGGATTCCATCTTGTACCAATAATTTTCCACCGTCTGTGCTGTGAGCTTTGTGTTGGGACAGTAAAATTCCAAGCACATGGCAGAAAGTATAAAAGAACCTTGGATCATCTCCAAGTTGCCTCTTTCCTGCTCTAACTCTCTGAACCCTGAATTTACGACTGAAAGGAGCATATTGACTATGGACTGATAACTTCCAAAAGATTGGAAGGTCCTCAGACACTTTACAAGCCAGCAGCCTATACCATCACTGCTACAAACCTGATACAAGAATTTTGCAATGATTCTATGTATATGATCTATTAACCATTTTAACTCTCTTCTTTTCTTTATAAATTCACCTTTAGATTTTAGTTACTAAAGAATTGGCAGCAGTGTGATTATTGGGTAAGATCTGAGTTATATATTGACCTGGCTATGAGGCTGATCTCTTGAGATCAGAAGAATCCTTTGTTTGATTAAATTGGTTTTCAATAACCACTCACTATAAAGTCTAGTGTCTGAGTGGTAAATAAGGGCTAGCATGCCTAAGGAGACAGCAGTTCTGATTTCTTGTTAACCCATGTGGTGAGACAGAAGTTTACTTTTGTTTCTGGCTTGGTATATCTAATGATAGAATAACCACCAATTTGGGATGAATCTGCCTTATTTCTCAGCAGTTTATCATGAATCTGGTATTCTCAGCTGTGACCCACTGAGGCACGGTGACATATACTATCTGTCACAATCAATTTAAGATAAAAAGCAAATCCATTTTTATTTTATCTTTCATTTCTATACTGCAATTATTTGTCCAGAAATATGGTTACTTAGATGTGGCAGTCTGCTACTAGGGCAATAGTGACAGTTTTTATTTTAAATCTAATACAGAATCTAAATTAATGGAATTTTTTAAATTAGAAATGGATAAATCCAAGTATGGCATTATAAACCGATTAAAATAGCACATGGATCTACTAAAGGAAAATAAGAATTGCCATACAGGGTCAGACCAATGGTCCATCTGGCCCAGTATCCTGTCTTCTGACAGTGGCCAATGCCAAATGCTTCAGAGGACATGAATAGAACAGGGAAATTATCAAGTGATCCATCCCCGTCATCCAGTCCCAACTGCTGGCAGTCAGGGGTTTAGGGACACCCAGAGCACGGGGTTGCGTCCCTGATTATCTTGGCCATTGTTGGACCTAATCTCCATGAACTTATCTAATTCTTTTTAGAACTCAGATGTACTTTGGGCATTCACAACATCTCATGGGAACAAATTCCATAGGTTGACCATGTGTTGTGTGAAGAAGCACTTCCTTATGTTGGTTTTACACCTTCTGTCTATTAATGCTATTGGGTGACCCCTGGTTCTTATGTTATGTTAAGGGATAAATATAAGGTGACCAGATGTCCCGATTTTATAGGGACAGTCCCAATTTTGGAGGCTTTTTTTTTATATAGGCACCTACTGCCCCCCACCCCATGTCCGAATTTTTTACACTTGCTATCTGGTCACCCCAGGTAAATAATATTTCCCTATTCATTTCCCCTACACTGTAAGTTACTGTAAGAGAGTAAGTCACTCTCCCAGTCCCCATCTTGTGAGGCTGTGGAAGGGCCAGACACGGTTGCAGCCCCACTGCTTGGGGAGCATAGAGGCAGGGCCCTAGGTGCCTTCCCCAGGAGCATAAGGGAGGGAAGGGGCAGAGAACAGGCAGATCCAAGTCTCCAGCCTCCTACATGCTGCCTTCTTAGCTGACTCGCTGCATGGGAAACTGGGAATCTGCTACACCCCCAAAAAGAGGTTATAACAACTTATTCCTCTCACCACAGCCCAAATGAGGAGCCCCAGGAAATTCCCACAGGGGTGCTGCACATGCACCCCACTCCTTCCCATCATCTGCATGCTGAAAGCACAGTCTAGTCCTTAACCTCAATCTGTTTTTAACAGCAAAGTATTTCCCAGGTTTCCACTGCATATTTACTGTTCTCAGAGGCTAATGGCAGGGAATATTCTCACTTCATTCTGCATATTAGAAACTATCCCCTTCTACACCTTGCCTTTTATGCTCTCTGTAAGCATAACCACATCTTTAACACCTCATCAAGTGCTTTACAATGCATGGTGAACATCACTATCTCCCCATGTGTCTTTTTCCAGCTTCCTCAGCCACTTGGAGCCCTCTGAAAATTAAAACGAATGGGAGGATGATGATAGTGAATCATATCTAGGGCACAAACAGTTGCTACTTCATATGACTGGTTTTGTATTTCTAGAAACAACTTCAAGTTTTGCAGGGATCGGTAAAATTTTTATCTAAGTATATTACACATAAATATATGAAACCTGTTATATCCCATGGGGATTTTTTTACAGCTGCACAGGAAAAAAATATTGTCAACATCCACTGCTAGCAAAATAATTACCATCCTGGCACCATACACAGATCAGATTCACCTTTTTGTTCAGTGCAGAAATGAATCAAGACATTTTTATAAATTATTTTGTAATCGATACGTATTAGCTGTGGTTGTTTTGCATTAAGTTTGTCATTCTTTGTTTATATGTGTATGTAGCAAACCAGTATGAATAGTTTGACTCTGAGGGCCGAATCCTGCCTGCCACAGGGGAAACAGGGAAGCTGGCAGATGCTCCAAGAATCCTGCCACACAAGGGAATGCAGCCCAGGTATACGTCTATACCACAAACACTGTGTCAATGGTACTCCAGTGCTTGATGAAGAGAGCTCTCCCATTAGCTTAATTACTCCCCCTCCATGAAAGACAGTAGCTCTCCTACCAACATAGCGCTGTCTACGTCCGGGGGTTAAGGTCGGTATAACTATGTCACACAGGGTGTGGATTTTTCACATCCCAAGCAACATATTTATACCGAAGTAAGTGTATAGTGTAGACCTAGTCAAAGTGTAGGACTATATTCCCACATTGAACCTGAGTGAATTACACTTTTAAATTGGGTTTGGATATTAGTATGAGGAATAGGCCCAAAACATGTGACCAAAAAGACTGAGATCATGAGAAAGAAAAGTATTTGTGTTAAACTTGTAGAGATCCTTGAAATGCCAGCATTGTCTTGTTTAAAATTTGTATTGAGGTAATGAAAATAAAGAAAATGTGGTTAATTGGACACAGTGTGCAGTCACTAACTGGTTCAAAATGCTTAGTCCAGTAGTTGGTGAAATATGGCAAAATAAGATAAGAAGAAGACCTTGAGAAAGAGGCCCAGCCTTTAATCTTGTCTTGGCTGGGCAAAAGAACAGGGTCCCTCAACTTCCTCGTTGGCCTTAGATAAGGTCCGATAACCAGCAATGACATCACTTGTTTGTCATTGTATATAAAAAAACAAGGGTTTTAGAGGTTTCTTTGTCAGACCTTCCCTTACCTCTGTGGAGTCATGCCATGATGGAAAGATACCGCCCAGGCCTGATCCTGTTGTTAGTATCTTGGCCAATACTTAGAATCATAGAATATCAGGGTTGGAAGGGACCCCAGAAGGTCATCTAGTCCAACCCCCTGCTCAAAGCAGGACCAATTCCCAGTTAAATCATCCCAGCCAGGGCTTTGTCAAGCCTGACCTTAAAAACCTCTAAGGAAGGAGATTCTACCACCTCCCTAGGTAACTCATTCCAGTGTTTCACCACCCTCTTAGTGAAAAAGTTTTTCCTAATATCCAATCTAAACCTCCCCCACTGCAACTTGAGACCATTACTCCTCGTTCTGTCATCTGCTACCATTGAGAACAGTCTAGAGCCATCCTCTTTGGAACCCCCTTTCAGGTAGTTGAAAGCAGCTATCAAATCCCCCCTCATTCTTCTCTTCTGCAGGCTAAACAATCCCAGCTCCCTCAGCCTCTCCTCATAAGTCATGTGTTCCAGTCCCCTAATCATTTTCGTTGCCCTTCGCTGGACTCTCTCCAATTTATCCACATCCTTCTTGAAGTGTGGGGCCCAAAACTGGACACAGTACTCCAGATGAGGCCTCACCAATGTCGAATAGAGGGGAACGATCACGTCCCTCGATCTGCTTGCTATGCCCCTACTTATACAACTGTATGGTTGTCAGGATATAAAATATAGGTGTATGTATGTGCTTATATTTGTATTTTGGATGTAAGACACACCGAGTGGCCTTTGGACTATAAAGGAATGCTTGTGTGGAAACTGAGTCACAGTAAACCTTAATAAAATTATTAGGAAAATTATTTCCAAGACTTTCAGGTGCATGCTGCTTCTGCTCTGAATAGGAGGAGTGTGCATTCCAGGCCAGTGTGGGAAGAACGATACATCATGTGCAATAGCTGGCTGGTACAGAGGGGCTCCAACAGCAGGCTCTGACCCTTTGTGGCCCTAAGATGTGTCTGGCACAGAAGCTGATCAACATTTTTGCGTGCTAGGAAGAAAGTCCACCCTACCGCTTGTGCGGAGGAATGGGCTCTTTACACTGCCTCGGACCTCCCACATTGCACACTAGTACAGGTCCCCATTGAGTGTGAGGTGTAGTTGTTTGATGATACCCCATATGGGTTCCAATGTGGGGTGGTAGGTGACAAATTGGGGTGTGCGGTCAAAGGGGATTTTATTTCTGTATTAAAGCAAGTTCTCCCAGGTATTTGGGCTGTCCATTCCATGATATGATCAACCTTACTGTCCTTATTTGGTGAAAGCAGTTTTAAGTATGTTAAGGCGTATATCTGGGACTTTCTTCTCAGAGCATATTCTGTGGTATCTGAGTGCCTGGCTATAGATAATAGATTTCTTGGTGTGTTTGAGGCGGTTACTAGATCTATGAAGGTAAGTGTGGTGATCCATAGGTTTCCGGTATATGGCTGTCTGTAAGGTTCCATTGTTGAAGCTGATTGTGGAGTCCATGAAATAGATACTAGTGTGAGAGTGTTCCAGGGAGAGTTTAATGGACAGGTGGTGGTTGTTGAAGTTGTGGTGGAAATCTACTTGTAAACTTGCTGGGAGTGGACATTTTAAAATGCACGGGACATAGAATATTAATGTATACAAATATCTTCATTTGAACAACTTTAAAAATTGTAAAAGGGTCATTTGTAATTATCTAGAGAAGCAAGGAACTGTTCTGTATGTAGATGGCTACTAGATCACAGAGCCATAGAGTTTAAGGCCAGAAAGGATCATTAGGTCATCTAATCTGACCACCTGTATTTCAGAGGCCCCCAATACCACCCAGCACCTGCACACTAAAACCAACAAACAAAATGAAACCAAAGTATTACAACCGAAAGGAGACTAGACTATTATGCGCCACAGGCGGAGAACACATCAGTGCCTGATACCTCCATAGTGGCAGGGAAATGGTTAAATGAGATATATCCAGATAATCCTGGCAAGTGACTTGCACCCACACACTGCAGAGGAATATGAAAAATCCGTAGGGTCACTGCCAATCTGACCTGGGGGAAAATTCCTTCCTGACCCCATGTGTGGTGATCAGATAGACCCTGACCATGTGAGCAAGCATCAGCCAGTAAAGCATCTCAGAGAGAGTCTGCTAGGTGCCACCTCCGAGCCGTGACCCACCCTGCCCAATTTGCATCTCCAACTGTGGCCATCCCTGATATTTTAGAGGAAGATTTTAAAAAAACCCTCCCAGAATACATTGGGGATAGAGGAGAAAATCCCTTCCTGACTGCCACTGGTGGCCAGCTGAAACCCTGAAGCATGAGCTTTAGGAACATAAGACATATACCAGAAGTGAGTCCCAAGGCTACTGAGCCTTGTCCCAGCACCATCACAAACAACCCCATCATACAATTGCACCTGTCAGGTTTCCTTCCCCACTCTGAACTCTAGGGTACAGATGTGGGGACCCGCATGAAAGACCCTCTAAGCTTTTTTCTACCAGCTTACGTTAAAACTTCCCCAAGCACAAAGTCTTTGCCCTTGGATTAGGTAAAATGCTACCACAACCAAGTGTTTTAGACAAAGAACAGGGAACGGACCACTTGGAGTCCTATTCCCCCAAAATATTCCCCCAAGCCCTAAACCCCCTTTCCTGGGGAAAGCTGGATAATAATATCCTCACTAATTGGTACAGGTGAACATAGACCCAAACCCTTGGATCTTAAGAACAATGAAAAATCAATCAGGTTCTTAAAAGAAGAATTTTATTGAAAGAAAAGGTAAAAGAATTACCTCTGTAAAATCAGGAGGGTAAATACTTTACAGGGTAATCAGATTCCAAACATAGAGAATCCCTCTAGGCAAAACTTTAAGTTACAAAAAGACACAAAAACAAGAATATACATTCCCTCCACCACAGCAAATTTACAAGCCAAAACAAAGAAAAACCTAACGCATTTTCTAGCTAAATTACTTACTAACTTTACAAGAGTTGGAGGGCTTGCATCCTTGATCTGTTCCCGGCAAAGGTATCACACAGACAGACAAAAAACATTTTCCCCCATCCAGAACTGAAAGTATCTTGTCCCCTCATTGGTCATTTTGGGTCAGGTGCCAGTGAGGTTATCTTAGCTTCTTAACCATTTACAGGTGAAAGGATTTTGCCTCTGGCCAGGAGGGATTTTATAGCACTGTATACAGAAAGGTGGTTACCCTTTCCTTTATATTTATGACAGCACCTATAAATGTGTCCAGCTCATTTAAAACTAATTGAGTTGTTTGTCCCCACAACTCCTAATGGGAGGCTGTTCCAGAATTTTATCCTTCTGATGGTTAGAAACCTTCTAATTTTCAGCCTGAATTTGTTCATAGCCAATGTATATCCATTTGTTCTTCTGCTAACATTGTCCTTTAGCTTAAATAGGTCTTCACCTTCCCCTAGTATTTACCCCTAATGTATTTATAGAGAGCAATTGTATCCCCTCTTAGACTTCTTTTTGCTAGACTAAACAAGCCAAGCTCTTCTAGTATCCTTTCATCAGATAGGCCCTCCAGCCCCTGATCATCCTTGTACCTTTTCTCTGCACCTGTTCCAATTTAAATCAATCCTGCTTGAAGATGGGTGACCAAAATTGTACTCGGTGTTCCAAATGAGTTCTTAGCTGTGCCTTGTACAAAGTCATTAATACTCTCTATTTCTTCTGGAAATGCCTCATCTAATACATCCTAGGATCCCATTTGCCATTTTCACAGATGCATCACTCTGGTGGCTTATAGTCATCCTGTGATTGACACACATACCCAGGTCTCTCTCCTCCTCTGTCACTTCCAATTTATGAGCACCGAGCTTGCAGAAGGAATTCTGATTATTAGACCCTAAGTGTATGACCTCGCATTTTGCAGTACTGAATTTAATCCCATTTCTGTCACTCCAGTCTTCAGTCTCATCCAGATCTTCCTGTATATCTTTCTGATTCTCTTCTGTATTAGCAATGCCTCTCAACTTTTATATTATCAGCAAATTTCATTAGCAGAGTCCTACTTTGTATCAGAGTATTTTCAAAAAATACAATTTTTGAGAGAGGCATGATATTTGTTGTATTTCATTAAAACCCCAGCTTCTGGAATCATGTGATTGTAAAAATAAATCTCATCTTTTGTCTTAAGACAAAGTTTCGAGCCATCATAGTTGCAGAGAACTCATGAGTGACTCATGATTTTTGAGCACTTGGTGTTGGCAATCTGCTATACTGACAATACTGTCAGGTTTCAGAATAGCAGCCATGTTTGTCTGTATACGCAAAAAGAAAAGGAGGACTTGTGGCACCTTAGAGACTAACAAATGTATTAGAGCATAAACTTTCGTGGGCTACATACTGAATCTATTTCCCCATGTTAAGTATCCTCACACCTTCTTGTCAACTGTCTAAATTGGCCATCTTGATTATCACTACAAAAGTTTTTTTTCTCCTGCTGATAATAGTTCATCTTAATGAATTAGCCTCTTTCAATTTGTATGACAACTTGCACCTTCTCTGTATGTGTATATATATATATCTTCTTACTATATGTTCCATTCTATGCATCCAATGAAGTGGGCTGTAGTCCACAAAAGCTTATGCTCTAATAAATTTGCTAGTCTCTAAGGTGCCACAAGTACTCCTGGGTTTTTTTTTTTGACAATACTGTGAATTTTTCATATAATAACAGAAAGGAATGCAAGAAAAAATATGGGAACATTATTAGAAGGGGAATAAAACATTTTCTGGTGATAAGGACAGCTCCTTGTCTCTAAAGTTTTCCTCTCCTAGTTGCTCTTTTGAATTAGGATATAGTAAGGAATATATCTGACTGTGCCCATAGATTAGGTATGGAACTTCTATAGTTCTTGGCTGCAACAGATGATTCCTGCAATTGACTGAAAATGCAAAATTAGAAGCCAGGTTAATTAGCGAGGAATCTTTCCCCAAGCCAATTTATTGAGTGTTACATCATCATAACCTAAAGTAACAAACCTCAGTCAGGTCAGTGTTATATAGCATCCTTTCACTGACCCAGATTTCAAATGATCTTCACTCACCAGCTCTGTGTGGGATCTGAAATGGTCACTGGCAAGTAAGAGGATCCATTGCCCATTTCCAAATCTTTGCCATATTGATTTCTGACTATTCTCAGACACCTAAGGTGAGATGTTGTGCTGTGCATCATAGAGGCTCAGCACAGATCACACTGTCCGGAGTAAAGCTAAGGTGACTTTAAGACACACTTGCTCCTTCCTGATCTTAGACTGCTCTGAGTGCTGGACTGGCCACTGCTTTCCTGAGCTGCCCTATGGACTGCATCACTGCCCAGAATCTCCACAGCACTGCATGCTGCAATCTTCCCCCACCTGCTCCCAAGCATTTCCAGCCATAGCCACGACCCCAGCACACCTTTTATGCCAGGTCTTGCACAGAGAGGTCCTTGAAGGACAGGCTGACGCTGTCTAGGTCAGTTTCTGCACTGGGGGAATCTTACCATGCTGGAAGCAGGGCTCTTCGCGTATGCCTCCGTGGGGATAAAAAAAATGTGGCTGGCCCACATCAGCTGACTCAGGTTCATGGGGCTTAGGTTCCAGGGCTGAAAAATTGCTGTGTGGACCTTTGGGCTTGGGCTCCAGCCTGAGCTCTGGAATACTGTGAGGGGGAAGGGCCCCTGAGCTCAGGCTCCAGCCTGAGCCCAAACATCTACACAGCAATTTTTAGCCCTGCAACCTGAATCCCCATAAGCCCGAGTCAGCTGATTCCAGCCACAGCCATGCCACAAAGGTTTTATCCCCACGTAGATGTACCCTCAGAGTCCCTTTACACAGTTCCAGCCCCCATGGCCACAGCAGGGGTGAGGGTCTCACTCTGATTCTCAGAAAAATCTACTTCTAGACTCATTTTTAAGGCCAGATGGATCCTCGCCTTTCAAGCTTTTCAATTCTAGATGGAACTACTGTACAGTGGGTGCATAACTGGTTGGAAAACCATTCTTGGAGAGTAGTTATCAGTGGTTCACAGTCAAGCTGGAAGGGCATATCGAGTGGGGTGTCTCAGGGATCCATTCTGGGTCCAGTCCTATTCAATATCTTCATCAATGATTTAATAATGGCATTGAGGGTACACTTATAAAATTTGCAGACGATACCAAGCTAGGAGGGGTTGCAAGGGCTTTGAAGGATAGGATTAAAATTCAAAATGATCTGGGCAAACTGGAGAAATGGTCTAAAGTAAATTGGGTGAAATTCAATAAGGACAAATGCAAAGTACTCCACTTAGGAAGGAACAATCAGTTACACACATACAAAATGGGAAATGACTGACTAGGAAGGAGTACTGCAGAAAGGGATCTGCGGGTCATAGTAGATTACAAGCTAAATACGTGAGAACAGTATAACACTGTTCTAAAAAAGCAAACATTATTCTGGGATGTATTAGCAGGAGTGTTGTAAGCAAGACACAAGAAGTAATTCTTCTGCTCCATTCCGTGCTGATTAGGCCTCAACTGGAGCATTGTGTCTAGTTCTGGGTGCCACATTTCAGGAAAGATGTGGACAAACTGGAAAAAGTCCAGAGAAAAGCAACAACAATGATTAAAGATCTAAAACACATGACCTTGGGGGGAAGACTGAAAAAACTGGGTTTGTTTAGTCTGGAGAACAGAACACCGAGAGGTGATATGATCACAGTTTTCAAGTACATAGAAGGTTGTTACAAGGAGGAGGGAGAAAAATTGTTGTCGTTAACCTTGGAGGACAGGACAAGAAGAAATGGGATTAAATTGCAGCAAAGGAAGTTTAGGTTGGACATTAGGAAAAGCTTCCTAACTGTCAGGGTAGTTAAGCACTGGAACAAATTGCCTGCGAGTCTCATTAGAGATTTTTAAGAGCAGGTTAGACGAACACCTATCGGTGTAGTCTAAATAATACGTAGTCCTACCATGAGTGCAGGGGACTGGACTAGATAACCTCTCGAGGTCCCTTCCAGTCCTATGTTTCTATGATTCTAAGCATCCCCCATCCTAGAAATCCAAGACAAAGTGTTCATACTTGGATGTCTAGAATTATAGATGAAAGATTCATATTTAGGCAGCTAAGTAAATGGTCTGACTTTCAGTCATACTGATCATCTGAAGTTCCCACTGACTTCAGCCTCTGGATAGGAAAACATATTCAGTGGTGCTGTGGGTGCTCAGTATCTCTGGGAATTGACAGAATTGAAGGTTGCTTATATGAACGTTGAACCAATCTTCAGAAGGTGCCTGCACAGAGATCTATATAATTTGAGATGTTGGCTACTATTCCTACTCCCTCCAACTTGTGGATGCCTGGAAATAGAGACTATTTTGTGAACAATTGGAAATGTTCCTGGATGCAATATAGAGTGTCTTTCACATTGGTACAATGTGCCTAGCACCCATGGGCTGGAGCAGGTGAGCCTAATCCAGCTAATTAAATGGGGCTGGGTTACACCTGGGCCTGTAAAGAGCTGTTGTTTTGCGGATAGGGAGGAGGAAGAATTGAGAGAGGCTGAGCCCTGGGCAGCAGAAGCCATTCTGGAGTGGACCTAACTCCCGTGGTGGGTCCCTGGGACTCAAGGAAACACCCCTGTACTCTGAGAGGAGAGCAACGAAGCTGCCAGGTGCTGAAGAGTCAGAGACCCCTGGGAGAGGTGGCCCGGAAGCCTGGGGGGCCACTTATGGATTTAAGACTGTGTTCTGTTTGTTTGTTAACCTTTTGTTATAAAAGAAGACATATCTTTGACTGAGACTGGGTATGGCAGTGCATGCTTGGAGTAGGGGTGCAGAGGCACCCCTGGTGACAGGCAGATCCTTAACTTGTGTAAACTGGCTTAGTTCCAAGGACCAAAATGGAACCTTAATTTTAGGATACTGCCCCATGACTCTGTGCATCCCTTTTTTTAATCCAAAAAAACTCTTGCGTTTAAATTATAAACCCCTGGCAGAACAGATCTTGTTATCTTCTTTTTCTGAAAAGTCTGTAACACATTTTTGGCACCAGGTAAACACTGATAGCAAATAATATCCTTTTACACACTACAGTTCATCTGAAGCTTCAACAGCATTTCACAGTTAGCTGCAAATGGGTGTGATGGAAAAACGTTGGCCTCTGGCTCAAGGTCTAGTGGTTTCACTTGAATAAGGGTTATGTCTACACTGCAAAAAACCTGAGGCTGGCCCTTGCAGCTAACTTGGGGTCACAGGCCTCAGGCTAAGGGGCTGTTTAATTGCAAGGTAGATGTTCAGGCCTGGCGGGAGGCCAGGCTCTAGGACTCTGTGAGATGGGAGGGTCCCAGAGCTCTGGCTCCAGCCAGAGCCCAAACATCTACACCACAATTAAACAGCTCCTTAGTCTGAGCCCCGCAAGCCCAAGTCAGCTGGTGTCTGATTGCTGTGTAGACATACCCTAAGTGTTCTGTGTGCTGGAGCACGAGCTTAACTACTGACATTTACTGTGTAAAGTGTCCTGAACATGTTCACAGGCCAAGCATGTTTTGGGCCAAGCCATGACAATATATCGACCACCATCAGTGCAGCATGCAGTAAGCTATTATAGAGAAAAAAAACGCCCAGACCAGACAGAAGAATCCATCATGTTACCTCTGGGCAACAGCATTCCAAGAAAACACATGCCATGAGCCTTTACTAGAATACCTGAATCCAATGATGAAACAAATGATTGAAAGTGTAACAGAGGCTGCTTGTTAATGTCAGCATGTTTGAGTAGATACTCTTCATCATTCTTTCTCAGGCACAAGATCTTGATTCTGTTAATGTAACTTTTATTGGCTTTGTGAGCAGCTGTACATTTCTGGTTGATTGTCTCCCAACTGCTTGTAGAACTCACGCAGTAGTATATTAAATGTTTTATTATGGCATATTGCCACTTACTACAGGCGTGTAATGACATAGTTAGCATGTTCTTTCAAGATACTATTTTCTGTGCTTAGGAGTGTTGAAACAATTACATTCCTTTCCCTCGGTTATTCAAATATCAGGCTGTGTATTATTTTACTAACGGCATGAATGACTTTTCTTCATTTGATTACTGTAATTACACTCCTCTGGTACTTACTGATAGCTGCTGCAATTGCTACTAAAAACTTTCCGTTTTGTTACCCTTGCAGCTGTTTTTTCTTCAGAAGGCTGAAAGACAAAAAGTAGTCTGAATTAAAGGAGGTCATTGCAAACTCTGGATAATGGCACAGACTATAATCCAACATCTATAGAAGTTTCACACAATCATCATGTGAATTTTAATGAGTTCTGGCAGGATCTTACCCCAACGTTTTGTAACAAACTTCTGTTAAAAGATATTTGGACAATGTACATTATAACCTGCAGGAAATAACTGTGACACTATTGGATCACTACAAGATAGTATTGCTGGAAAATAGTCTTGGCCTACAAAATGGATAAAGGACCAGAATCACTGATACACTGCTGATGCCATCTGCTTTCCAATGCTGTGGTGATGCCAAACAGCTGCAAACCCAGCTTTACAGTTGCTTTGCATCACTGGACCGGTACAAAACAGCCTGAGTATGCTGGTGAATCCAGGCCAAGTATTCTAAATAATTCATTCGAATCTAACAATGACAACTTCTTAAATAATGTTAAGGTTCAGTGTCACTAATTTAAAGAACCTTTTTTGGGGGTATAACTAACACTATGGGAGATTGATAGAAACACTTTTCCTCTATTGCTGGCCTTTATTAGTTTGTAAAGTAGCATATTTAATATTTTCCATATCCTATCCAGTCAGTACTCTCAAGATATGTGAAAACACAGACTAATTTACTTCCTTTTTTCTATAACCACTTAAATACTCAATGTTACAGAAGAATAGCTTTGCAGACTCTAAGTCTAATAGGTCTTCTGCACACCAAGCACTAAGGCCCTGATTCATGAAGTTCATTGCTCACATTCTTAAAGTTAGGCACGTGCTTAAGAACCGTGCAGAACTGGGGCTAAATTCTGCCCTCAAGTATCATTGGATTCAGAAACTGACTTGAGTGAATACATTTCCACAGTTCTCCTTGTCATAATGTAAAGGAGGCGGTGGAGGAGAGAGGCAGGACTTACTGAGATGAGCATTTGGGGGATGTGTTTGCTAGAGACAAGGTAGCATAAGCCTCCAAAGCTGGGAGTGAACCTTTCATGCTCCTGTGTACTGGAGGTGAACCAGGTTGCAGCATTTCACTTAGGGTCTATGGAAGCAGCTAGAAGAGAAAGGAGGAGAAAGTTATATTTGTGTGAAATCCCTCGAATTGATGCTTTAGAAATAGATTTATATTGTTTGTGTTCAGTAATTTGGAATATTTATTATTGTATATATTTTTGTTAATAGTGATATCAATCATATAAAAGAAATGGGAGCTGCCCCTTTAACAGTAGGGCCGGGGAACAGAATGTGAGCTACTGCAGGGGCTAGAGTGTTCAGAGACTGAGAATGTGCTGCAATCTGGGAAGTTTCCTTCTGCAAGAAGGTCCTAATGCAAAATGCCTGAATCCCAGAATAAACAATGTTGTCCTTGAAAAACTGAATCTTGGGATTGCAAACTGTTCTATCTGATTTGACTGGAAGTGGTAGGCCAGACTGTGCAATTAGATCTAGCCAAACTTTTTCAACCATAACTTTTTAACTGACAAAAATGCAGATTTGGTGACACCAAAACATTTTGTAAATTCGCATCAAGTTTGTCAAATTATTTAGGTCAAAAAAATCTGAAAAAATTAAAAGTTCTGTTTCAGTGTTTTTGAAATATTTTTTACTTGAAATTCTTGTTTTGAAGTTTTTCAAAAAAAATGTAAACATTAAAAAATGCTCAATCTATATTAAATTTTTTTGTTTCAGGTTGAATAAAATGTTTCATTCCATCAAATTATTTTAAACTTTTTGATATGCCCAAAAAAATGAAAAATTTTATTTTTGGCATTCCACTCCACTGATAACACGCACGTGCAAAGAAAACAGAGAAAACTGATAAATATACATTAACCTTAAGCATCTTTGGCAATGTTTAGAATGGAGGCTATTAATTTAGGAAACTTCAGATGAGTGAAGCTTTGACTCAAACACATCTCTTGAGCGAGTAGCATATTGTATGAAATCATCATTTTTAAATGTGTTTTTTGAAGCCTGATGTTAATTTGCTATGGGAAAATGTAGATACTTGTTTTCACTGAGACACCTGCTGGAATCCCGAATTAACGGAGTTAGCCACTGAAATATCTTGAAAGCGTTTAACGTGAGGTAACAATTGTGATTAAAGTAACTTAATGATACAGTGTTTCACTGATTGACATTTCATGTTGAGCCATGTGGAAAATAATCCGAATATATTTTCCTTAAAGGCAATAAAAAGGGCTCCAATTAACTGATTTTTGTCACGGTCAACAGTACCTATTGTCTAGACTTGAAACTAACTGGTGAAAGAATTAAATGGCTGATTGGCAAAGGGTGCACATGCTGGGTAAGAGAATATGTTTTGTTCGGTAACGCCCTCTGAGACCAATTCAGTGGTGAAGATAGCCAGATCCTCTATAATTTTAATTTTCACTTCCTAAATTACATCAGTAAACTATATGTAGACTGTTTATAAGTAAAAGTAAATGATTTAACATGAAAGTATAGTCAAGGTCCAGTGTACTCTACAATTCAGTCAGTGCAGCATTCATCACAGAAACCATGTTGAACCTCAAGGTGGCTCTCAAGAATTTAAGCTGTTATTTTTAAAAAGTTTCATTTTAACCATCCAGGCTGCAAAATTAACTTTCCAAATGTGGATCAAGTGTTTAAAAAAAAAAATGCAGCAGCATCTTCCTGAGTCTTCAAACTGCTTGATGCAGCTTATACAAAAAGGTTGTGACCACCCAACGCTAACCCTGAAAACTAAGCTTTGTTCGTATAGCAAGGACCAAAATGAGTCCATGTGGCAAAGGCATATGGGCACGCCCCTTAAAGGACAGATACCACTCAGCAGAGTTTCACGAAATAGTGCAACAGGAGGTCCCACGTGTGCTTGGGTTGAAAAGATGTCTGCAAATGCAGATGATCAAACAGGCAAGTAACTTGACTGCAGAATAAGCAGCACAATACAGAAAGGGGCTGGTAGCTTAACCTATTCAGATTACACCTAATATTTCCAATTATAAGACCCTGTTTTTAATTGTTTATAACTTTGCCAAACCACTGGACTGCAATTTTCCAACATGGATGTCTGTCTCGGGCTGAATTTTATTTGGAAAAATTCAGCCAAAACTGTTCAGCTGCATCCAAGAATAAGAGGAGGGGGAAATACATTGTTTTGACCATATTGAAAAATTTAAGACCTTTTATTTGAAATGCTCTAGTGTCCATGTGTTTTGGAGAAGGGACTTCAAATTGGCCCGGAAAATTGGCCTTTATATTAAAGATATAATAATATCTTTAGACATATAAATATATCTTTTGCCATGCCTATGAAAATCCGTTTAAACTTGTCCAAGTCAAAAGCCTTTGAGAATCACAATTTGCCCTGGCTCAGTAGAGCCTTCTACGATTTTATCAGTAAAATCTCTGAAGATTCTATCCTCACTGACTATGCTGCAACCCCTCACAGCTCCTAAAGCTGACCACACTGTGCATGCACCATCTCTGCAAACCAGCTGAGCATGCTCCATCCCGTTACAGCTCCCACGTGTGCCCGGACTGTGAGGTTTTCTATATAAACAGCTCCTCTCACTGGTACAGTCTTTACAGTCCCAAAGAATATGATCTGTCATTTTCTGGACCTTACACATAACCCATCTTTTTGCTTGCTAATTAGAAATAAATTGCTATTTAATCCACAGTGCCCTGTTGGGCATACCTCTTGAAATTCTTTCCCCTCCATGTCATTTGCCCCCCCCAGTTCTTGCCATTCCCTCCGTAGCTCATTTTTGATTAGGTGTTTAAATTCCAGTTTGTTTAAGGTTTCAGAGTAACAGCCGTGTTAGTCTGTATTCGCAAAAAGAAAAGGAGTACTTGTGGCACCTTAGAGATTAACCAATTTATTTGAGCATGAGCTTTTATTTGAGCTGTAGCTCACGAAAGCTCATGCTCAAATAAATTGGTTAGTCTCTAAGGTGCCACAAGTACTCCTTTTCAGTTTGTTTAAGGGGATTCCTTGGTTGATTTGTTCATGATTAATTGCACTTTTTGCCTATTTGTCCACCAATTCATTGCCTGCGATCCCAACATGTGTCAGGATACATGCTATTTCTATGGTTATATCCGGTTGTGCCAGTTTGGTTGTTAGCAGTAATATTTCATTTCATTTCTGCTGTCAGACTTATCACTGTAAGGCCTTCTGCCCTGATAAGGAATCAGACAGGATGGCCACAGCAGCTGGCCACACATCTAAAACCCAAGCTAGTGCTATTATCGTCCCTTTTAGCTCAGCCATAAAGAGGGATACAAAGTTAGTAGCCTTATGGCTTCCTTGAGTCCAAGTGAGGGCATACAAAAAGCTGTTCACTCTCTCCCTGTTCCTTCCTCTTTGGAGCTGTCTGCACATATCTGGAAGTAATGTCACCATTTATCACAAATATATTGATTTGCTGTATCTTGTATATTTATCATTCCTCTCTGATTCATTTCATTATATAATTCCATGTCGATCTCAGAGGAATGGTTTTCCAGGGATAGAGTATTTTACCATAGCTATAGATCTTGGTGTCTCTTTCAATCTTGTATTTTCATTAAGATCCTTTATCCAGTTCCAGACACTACTTACATGGGAAATTTTGAGGTTTTGTCCTACCCAGCCTCCACTTAATTCCCAACAATCATTAATTTGTGTTGTCATCGTCGTTATTACCTGGTACTTTGGCCCAAAAAGTTAAGTCTAGGAGCTTCATTCTAGGAGTGACAGGTATTTCACTGGCTAGTATCTATAGTACACACAGATGCATAGTAATGAAGATACCACATGTGATACACAATGCCTGTGCTTGGATATTGTCTAGTTTACTAAGATTTGTGTTCACTGCTGACCCAAAGGCTTGGCATCCATACTCAATCATTGTCTAATTAGCACTCTGTATAGTATTACCATCGTTCTCTTATCTGCTTCCCAGGAAGTTCCAGAAATACTTTTAAGTAAGTTAATTATACCTTTGCACTTATTTATAATATTTTCAGTGTGGGACCTCAAAGTGAGCTTGTTATCAAATACCACACCTGGGAATTTGTAAGTTTTCACTCTATTTATCTGTTGGTCATACCGCTATAACTTTACATCTTTGGGGATGTTTTTCCTTGTTGTGAAAGGATCATTCTCTTAGTTTTGTTTATGGAGAATTTGAAACCCCACCTGCTTCCCCATGCTACACTTCTCTTAATTGCATCATTGATTCTTTTGGCAGCACTTTAAAGGTTTTTGCTTTTGATCCATATGGCAGGGTCATCAGCAAATAATGCAATCCCAGTTGCTCTCCTCATCTCCTTAGGGAGGTCATTTATCATGATGAGGGTTGAGCTAACTACACTCCCCATGTGGAGTTCCATTTGCAATTGAATGTATGCTGGAAAAACTTTCCCTATTCAAACTTGTATAATTCTTTGACTTAAGTCCCCTACCCATCTATACATTGTTCCTATAATACTCATGCAGCATACTCTATGAAGTAGTCCCTCTCTCCATAACACATTGTAGGCTTTTATATGTCGAGGAACATTACTGTCATTAATATTTTGGTTCTTATGCTTTTTTGTGCTTCTGGCTTTATCCTTACAAAGCGATCAAGCACACTCCAGTCCTACCTCTTCTGAACCGACTTTGCATTCCATCTATGAACCTGTTTCTTTCTATAATTCTGTTACCTTTCTTTCCATGACTGTACCTAAACCTGCTGTGATGGGAATTGGTCTGTATGCCTCAGGTCTTCAGTGTGACTTAACCGGCTTTCTCACAAGGACAATAATTATATTTGCAGTCCTTTGCTATTTCACCTTTTTGCCATATGTTGTTATATAATTTTAGTATCACCCTCAAGCTTCCTTCACATAGGTGTTTAAGCATTTCAAAGCTTATTTTAGCTTTGCCTAATTTAGTGATTTTGCTCATTTGGTGGTGGGGGGGAGTTTTCTTATACAAAAGTGTTAATTTAAAATAACATCCACATCCTCCCCACTTCTTCATCACTTCATAATTATCCTTAATGAATGTTCTTTAACTCTCCCTAATTTCTATCCTCTGATCCTTGTCATTACTGACTTTTTGAAACATGGTGGCCAGAATTTCTACTTTTTCTTTGTTGGAGCTTGTTATTCCATGCTCTCCAACTGCAAGGCTTAGTATTAAGTGGCTCTTACTCTTTATTCCATTCATTTTCCTAATTTGTTTATATACCTCTACTAATATTGGTATCATTATTTACTTTCCTGCAGTATGTTCTCCAGCTTTCTCTTTTTGCCCTTTTTTATAGCCCTTTGTGCAACTGCCTTACTCTTTTTATATTTCATTGAGTCCTCACTATTTAAGGATTTTGTTTTTTGCTGCTTTATTTCTTTCCCTAATACTATTTCACATTCCTTGTTCTGCCATGGTACACTTTTCCTATCTTTAAGTAGCATTTGTATCCTAGGAATAGCTAGGCTGGCTGTCTTTGATTCCTT
The DNA here is from genome assembly GCF_965140285.1 of Lepidochelys kempii. NCBI lineage: Eukaryota > Metazoa > Chordata > Testudines > Cheloniidae > Lepidochelys > Lepidochelys kempii. The sequence goes on from NC_136381.1 coordinate 32,058,671, forward strand.
TAGTAACATTACTAAAAAATTCCTCAATATCTTCCTTTATACGCTGCTTATTCGCTGATTCCTCACTTTTGTTTTTAAAGAATTTCCAATTTTTTTTAGATTCCAAATACAGATATTATCCTTGTCTTCAGTATTTACTTTTCCTTGATATGTAATTAATGTTGGGAAGTGGTCACTACCCATTCTGTTCTCTCTGTAAGTTTCTCAGCTGCATTCACTTACTACGATGCTAGAAGCTATTCCCAAGTCTAGGCACATCATCTGCTACTCCTCTTGTTTCTGTGAGGAATTTGGGTAGCTAACAGCTTATTTTTATTTTACCTAGCACCTTTCTCTTAAGGAGCTTCCATACTTGTTCCATACTTGTTCTTTGTGCTTCTTTGTGTTTTTCTGCCCTGTAGTGTCTTTGCTCTTACTAGTGGCAAAGAGTCCTGTGGCACCTTATAGACTAACAGACGTATTGTTGTCATCTTTATGGGCTTTCGCAGGTGAATACCCACTTCGTCGGATGCATGTAGTGGAAATTTCCACAGGCAGGTATAAATATGCAAGCAAGAATCAGGCTAGGGATAACAAAGTTAGTTCAATCAGGGAGGATGAGGCCCTCTTCTAGCAGTTGAGGTGTGAACAGCAATATACAAAACCTGTAGGAGAACACTTCAATCTCGTTGGACACACAATAGCAGATGTAAAGGTAGCCATCCTGCAGCAAAAAAACTTCAGGACCAGACTTCAGAGAGAAACTGCTGAGCTTCAGTTCATTTGCAAATTTGACACTATCAGCTCAGGATTAAACAAAGACTGTGAATGGCTAGCCAACTACAAAAGCAGTTTCTCCTCCCTTGCTGTTCACACCTCAACTGCTAGAAGAGGGCCTCATCCTCCCTGATTGGAACTAACCTCGTTATCCCTAGCCTGATTCTTGCTTGCATATTTATACCTGCCTCTGGAAATTTCCACTACATGCAGCCGATGAAGTGGGTATTCACCCACGAAAGCTTATGCTCCAATACGTCTGTTAGTCTATAAGGTGCCACAGGACTTTGACGCTTTTACAGATTCAGACTAATACAGCTATCCCTCTGAAGCTTAGCTCTTACTATATATCCAGAACTTTTTTTCATTCACCCTGCAATCTCCAGGGGGTTGATATCCCCTATTGTTATGTCCTTACCTACGGATTTTACTATTATGTAATTTTTACCCATTTCCCTTTCTTATCATCCTGTTTGCTGGTCCTTCTGGTTTCAGAGAATCTACCCTTTTCTTTTTCTTTGTTTGCATCCAGTCTTCTTCAATGCTTTCCCTATCCTCACTGTCTGTCTAATCTGGGCTCAGTTTCGTCTGTTTTCTCTTCCACCTCACTCTGCCAGCCTGCCTAGCCTGTCAGCTAAATCGTCAGACAGCCGGCAGCCTAGGGAGCCCTAGTTCAACAGCTCCAATCCTATCATAGCCCCTCTCCCAGCAGCCAGCTGGCCCTGCAATGAGCCCAGTTCTCCCCTTTTCTTCCCCATCAGGCCTGGCATTGAAAGCAGGTATAGCAGGCCCTCACTGGGCCCATAGACTCTCTTTAACCCCTTCTCTGCTGATGTGGGGTTTCTCTGCTCTATCACACCAGACTTTCCCTGTAAGCTTCTGCAGGCAGTGTGAGGCCAGAAACTGGAACTAAGAGTAGGAAGCCTGTCTCTCTTGTGTTGCCCATGATCCCCTGCTGGCACTGAGGTATCAGGAAGGAGGAAGCTGTCTGATTTGAATTCAGAGGGGGAAGAAATGGATAAGAGGGAGGGAAAATAGTAGATTGGTGAGACTGGTACTGACTGGGTAAGCAGATTGACACTGGGAGCCAGGTAGGGTGGGAGGGGAGACTAGTACTGGGAACTGAGAGGGGAGCGGATGGGGGATCCTGAGACTTGGGTGATAAGTCTGGGAGTGGATGGTAGGGTGAAGGGAAGGCTGGGTCTGGTTGGACAATGAAACTGGGATAGAGCTGAGGGAGGCAAGACTTGGAACCAGAGGGCAGGAAGAGGGAAATGCTAAGATCAGATGTCTGAGTCCTTGAATTTGCAAACTTCATAATGTTTTGTGTGCGGAATTCCTATATAATTTGATCAGGTGTTTAATGGATTTAGATGAGTACAGGCTATAATAGTGTGATATATCCCAGAGTGTCATGCAACTATATATGCTTCAAGTAAAGTTCCATTAGCACTGAGAAATAAGGGAAATTTGAACACAGTGTATATTAATGTTCCATTTATAAAGGTTTGATAAATGATTAACAGATGTTTTGAGAAACGGTTGATTGTTATAGAGCAGGTCAACATGTTGCTTACAACTTCCACAGATGTACTTATGAACCTATTAGTTTATTAACCCTTTATAAATCATTAATAAATGAATCCGTAATATATAGTGTGACCAAAAATAAAAGCTGACAGATGGTAAAATGAGAGTCTCTTGAGAAACTCCCGACAGTCAGGCCTGGATCCAGTGGCATAGCTAGCGGGGCAGCGGCCGCTCCCCCACGGAGCAGAAGTGCGCTTTTTTAATTCTTTGGCGCCTTTTAAATTTTTACGCACCCAGCGGCGCTCCGGGTCTTCAGCAGTGGGTCAGGGGGTTTGGAGATAAGAAAAGGCGCCACCCCCTGGTACTCCCCCGGCGGTGCTCAGGGTCTTCAGCAGCACTTTGGCGTCAGGTCCTACACTGGCTCTGGAGCGAGAAGTGCTGCTGAAGACCTGGAGTGACACCGGGTGAGTACCAAGGGGTGGCGCCTTTTCTTATCTCCGCGCCCCCTGTTTTTTCCACCTGGCTATGCCACTACCTGGATCCATAAATGGACTTAAGCACTGCAGTGCTCAGCATTGCAATTCCTAACTTTTAGGTGCCTGGAAAATCACAGGAACAACAATCCACAGAGCCTGGGTTAGGTACGTAGGCTCCCTCTACAATGTATGGGGAGAGAGAGGCTCCTTAGCCCTGGTCTACACTGGGGGGCGGGATCGATCTAAGACTAGACGCGATAAATCGATCCCCGCTGGATCGATGGCTGCCCGCCGATCCAGCAGGCTGCCCGCCGATCCAGTGAAGACATACCCTTAGATTGCAATCTGTAAAACCAGCATGCTAGTTGGCCCCCGGCCTGATCTTAGCACACCAAGGAGAGGTGTGTGTGCTAAGCCGCAGAGTTCGGCATCCAAGTCCAGGCTGCAGGGAAGTGCCTACCTCTGCCAGTGATCTGTGACCTGGGGGAAGAAAGGTGCTCCTCTGACTAACTCATGTGGGGCCAGATCTGTTAGGCAGGCTCAGAGGCTGCCTACCATTACAGACAAAACAGCCCAGGGTGGGAAACGAGGAGGAGATGGAGAAGGACCTCCCTCATAACTTTTAGCCCAGCTGTAAGGGTACTCACTGGGATGTGGGAGACCCGCAGCTCATGTCCCCCTCTCCCTGATGAGAAGTAATTTGAAGAGGCATTGGCCACTCCTCAGATGAACGGCCTAATCCCTGGGCTATGGAATATTCTGATTTGGTTCTCCCTTAACCTCTTCTGTTGAAGCTTTAATATTTAATTATTGAATTAAAGTAGAAATTTGAGCCAGAGAGTGAAAATCACTCTCTAGCCTAGCAGCTTGGGCACTTACCTAAGATGTTGCAGATCACTGTTCAAAACCTTTCTGCTTCTCATCAATCAGAAAGTATCCCACATCCTAGCAGGGTACCCTAACCACTGCACTAAAGGTTGCAGGCGGTATGCTGCCACCTTTTTTGTATGGAGTTACGAAGCCTCTTAGCTCAACTACCAGATCAGGCCGTGCACGCTAGTAGGCAGAGGAACACCTATCTTCCCATCATTCATAGATCACTCTGGGGCTTGGGCAGAAGGGCAGACATCTTGATACCTAGAGTGAGGCAGCACCTTGCATGCTCAGAGGCAGAAACATAGGTACTGAGGGAATGTTTACTGTGTTCCTTTGGCACTGTTCTTCGTGTCCCATGAAGGTCAATGTGGGCATGATGCCCCACACTCTTCCATACCCTCACCTTCATGCCTGTAACACCACAGGCTGAAACATTTGCTTTTGATTGATCTTTGATATTACAATGAAACCAGTTAAACAAAGTAGTAGTATTCTTCCAAGTACGCTCAGTCACATACTGTGACTGACTAAATGCCAGCTCAAAACTCAGGCATTTAATTAGTCTTGAAAGTAATTTATTGTGAATATAGTATAAAGGAATAGAAATCATTACTGGATTATTTAACCAGTCAAAATATACTTTGTATTTCTGTTTTTGCCTTTCCGCCAGGGATCTCAGGGCATGTCATGAACGGTAATTAATGAAGCTTCCAATACACAGTAATACAGTACATAAGTAACAATACAAATAATTCAAAGAAAGCAATTGTGATTTTGGTTTTTTTTGTTTTGTCCCTTACTGAGGGTTTCCTAGTAATCTGCTGCCTGTTGTTTTCTAGCACAAGTACATCAGGGAAATAGCTGAAATGAATAACTGGGGAAAGCTGGAGTTAAGCTCTTACTGAGGTTGGAAATAATGCATCAGAGAAGAGTAACTTTTTGGAAATCTGTGATACATTGGAAACCAGTCCTTCTTTTGTCACATAGGACCATGTTTTTATGACTGCATATATTAATCTAGGCAGGCATTATTTTGTGTACAATTATTGTAATACACCCAGTGCCAATAATTATTCATTCAAATGACTACTGCGCACATCAATTACACATGCACACTCACACAAACATGTGCAGATTTTTGTATGAACTTTGGTTGTGTGTATCCCAGGCTGGCCTTTTAAGGGAAGTTGGGCTCAAATTTGCCTGTGTGGTAGCTGTTAATCCCAGTTCGTACTGAGTGGTTGACTCAATTACAGTTAATTAAACCAGCAGTGAAAGGGCCAGGGAGAACTAAACAGAAAAGGAAGAGAATTTCTCAGTGAGGAGGAGACCTACAAGTGAGCAGCAAGGGCAGTTCCTGCTCTCTATGAAGGTATTGGTAAAGGTGGGCTGGGGATAACCAGAGAGAGCAGATTAAGCTCTTGTGGGAGGCCTTGAGATAGGGTCTGTAAGAAACACAGAGGTTTCTGGGAGACACAGCTGGAGTCCCTGGGGAGGAGTCGGTGGGGAAATCTGCCACGAAGAAAGGCCTCTAGGGGAAAAAAGCCCTGGGAGCTCAGTGCTCAGCCAAAGGGGCAAAAATGGAGCTCTGCAGTCCCGAGGAGTACAGTGAAGAGCAGGAAACTTCAAAGTAGCCAAAGAGCTGCAGAAGGATCTTCTGTAGTTGGACTTTCCTTATCCCAGAAGGGGACAAAGCTGGAAACAGGTGGCCTGGCCAAAAGGCTGAGCCCTGGACAATGTATGCAGAGACATCATGCTTCAGTAAATTACTGTATTAAGCTGATATAGTTACACTGAGGTGAGTTTCCTTAATGCTGATAGGATCATACTCACTTCTTTACTCCATATGTGCCAGACTCTCCTGAAATCACCCACCTGTGTGCAAAGTGGGTATAAAATGCTATCCAAGGAGAACGGTGCAAGGCAGTGAGAATCAGGTCCTAAATATATCTGGAGATTGGATTTGCATGTCTGTATGGACAGTGGACAAAACTGTAATATGCTTTAAGGTGCATAGGACTGTGGGTTTGTCTACATGTCACCTGAGCTAACTGTGCATAGCATATGCACCTGAATTCGGTTGGCCTAGCCCATAGATGAGCATTCCCATAGCCCTGCCCATGTTAGTGTCCTCACTGTTTCTGCAGTTGCCCATGGATGTCCTCGGACATATCCCATGGTTCTGTGTGCTGAGATGCTCTAGGACTCTTTCAACATTAAATCTCGGATAACTTGTCTTCCCCTGCTTTTGGGGGGGGGGGGGCGTGAATTGTAGGATGGGCCCTGGAAGACTATCAGCACTGGAGTGATCTTTCCTGTGTCCTCACTGCAAAGTGGGCGGGTAAGGTTTCAGCCTGAGCTAAAGCAGAACTCTCCTCTATGCGAGAAAGCTCAGGTTCAAAACACAAACAAACACATGCTTAAGGAATTTATATGTGGATGGCCAGGATTTGTTGTGATGGAATGATTATTGTTACAGAATACCTCCATGACACCAATTTAACCATAAATTCTTTCATTAAATCCAAAGGCTGAAAGGTGTGTGTGTGTATATATATATACAGCTGCTCCAAACATACTTATGCAATTGTCGCACCCATACAGTAACATGCACTTACAGGTATTGGTCAGGTACTTACAACAGGACTAGCCCTGGGATGCTCACACCCATGTTGGCTGACTCCAACCAGACAGGCAGGCACTAGCAACCAACCTTCTCAGAATCCACTCTTTTATATCTTGTTTATTAGAACCTACACAGCTACGGTCACTACTTCTTGAATCGCTTTCTTTGCTAAAACCAGTTAGAACCATCCCTTGATAACTGGGGCCTCTTCCTCAAAGATCTTCCTCCTATTTTATCAGCCACATTCCAGATCCAGTGTTTCCAGTTAAGCCACATTCCAAGCCCTGTATTTCCGATCAAGCATACCGTCTTTAAGGCCTTCCACAACTGCACTTTACACAAACTGTAAAGTACATATATACTTTTAGCCAAGCTAATTTAACCCTTTATATATACCTGTCTAATCCTACAGGTTGGGCAACAACATGTATAGGATAGAGTGCAATTGGACCCTGTTGAAGAGTGTGTACAAAGGGATGTGTGTGATGGTCTGAAAATGGATCTGCACTGGATCATTGTGGAGTAGCCTGGACATCCACTTGCCTCGTTGTCGCTTTTTAAATGTGTCAGGCCTCTTCTGCATTAAATATCTGGCACTGTGTGACTAACAGATGTGATATTTGTTGTTCATTTTCTCATTATATAACTAAGATTAGCATTATTTAATCTTTTTTTAACTCATATACCTTAAGCAAACAGAGAATAAAAATCTCTTTTATAACTGAATAGTCTTTACCCAAGAGTCTTACTTTTATTAAAGCTCTTAAGACTGAAGAAAAGCACTATTGGGAACAATTGTAAAGAATTAATGGAACTTAATTTGAGAAAATAATTGTAAACTGTAGTCTAATTTAATAGATATGACTAACAAAATAACATAACTTAGTGATATAAACTTGTTCAATATTCTGATGTTTGTAGTTTCTTGAATCTAAATTGCTACAGAATGTTTGTCCATGTGAATACCCATATTCATAAGCACACAGAAGTTATATCTGATATTTGGTTTCGTACCAAAAGTTTGTTTATAGTTTACAAAATGAAACTAATCTATAAAGTTTAATTCATTCATCCAGAGAGCAGAACTAATACCATCAATTGGCATAGTGATTGTCAATAGCCATGAAAGCCTACAGGATGTAATATGTTTGTTAATCATAATTATTCAATTACCTCTTGTACAAATAAGTTACTAAGAATCAAAGGCCCAAATTTCCAAATGTGTTCTTTAATTTTTAGTGCCTAACTTCAGGATTTTCAGACATGCTAAGCACTGTTGTGTTAATTTAGATGGAATATACGGGCCACAGATGTTAAAATAACCCAGTCACTGTCCAACGATAAACAGTGTTAAACACAGTCTGGGGTTTTGTGATGGAACGTCAACCCCCCACCTGGTTGAAAGGAGTTAAAGTGGCCAGGCTGGCCAATTAACTCCACCGGGTGCACTTGGAGGAGGAGCCAGGGAGCAGCCACTAATTAGAAGTAGGCTCAGCTGGGCAGGAACAGATGGAGCCAGTATAAAGACCAGGAGCAGTGAGCAGTAAGAAGGCTGCAGGAAGGCAGGGAAGTAGGCTGCAGTTACTCCTTGAATGGAGGGAGTTGGGAGGATGGCAAGCCCAGAGACACCAGCCAGAGAGTGGGTCTGGAAGGACTTTGAATTCCCTGAAATGGGAGAACCTTAGTGACCTAGCCGGAGAGCCAAGCCATGAAGAGCAAACTGCAGTCCTTGGAGAGAGAGGGGCCACAGGGCGAGACAGATCGGGGGAAGACCCTGCGGAGGGAGAGCGCAAAGCCTAGCAGAGCTAATTCCATAATGGCCAGGAGAAGGTGCTGCTAGTGGTGAGTAAATCCCGTGACAGGTTTGGTATACAGAGACCGCAGCCTGCTTAGTATCGTGGCAAACACACCACTAAAAATCCTTTTAACTCTTTGCTAATGATACAGAGGAGAAGGAAAAACAGTTAAAGCATTGGAAGTGAAAAGTATTAAGTAAGGCTGTCATTTTTAACAACATCCCTTGTTCCCTTTCCCTTTATCTAGAGAGAGAGAGTTTTTTAGAAGGAAAATCACCCTTTTTTGACACTCTTTTAGGTGGTATAAAATATAGTAATGACTGTCCTTTTGGGGAAAAGAAGTTGTTTCTGTTGTTAAAGTCAGGTGTTTAGGATTCAGTTGGAGCTGGTAAGGTGGTGTTGTCATCTGGATCTCGCTCTCTGGCCTGGTCTGGTCTAGACATCCCTCATGATTATGACCAAGAACGTCCAGGGTTCCAGAATTTGGGGAGCAGGGAAGGGACAGCCACAATGGTGAAGTTTGCCCCAGTAGCCTTTGTCTGTTCTGTCTTTTCTTCCTCTGAGCATCTTTCTTTAAGGACCCAAAAAGAGAGTAATGGGTGGAATAGCCTGTCCTCTCATTTATTTTGTCCACTAATTAGTTCAAATGTCCAACACACCAATTTGGCTCATTAATTTCTAGAACCACATTTTCTTGTACACCAGGCACCTCTGTGTAGGAGCTGGAGGGGGGACATGCCGCTGCTTCTGGGAGCTGCTTGAGGTAAGTGCCCCCTAGAGCCTGCACCCCGATCCCCTCCCGTGTACCTGGCCCAGCCCTGATCCCCCTCCTGCCCTCCAAACTCCTCAGTCCCAGGCCGGAGCACCCTCCTGCACCCCCAACCCCTCATCCCCAGGCCCACCCCAGAGCCCACACTGCCAGCCAGAGCCCTCACCTGCCCTGCACCCCAACCCCCAATTTTGTGAGCATTCATGGCCCGGCATATAATTTCCATATCCAGATGTGGCCGTCGGGCCAAAAAGTTTGCCCACCCCTGCTCTAGGTACATAAACATATTTAGTCTCCTTGCTTCCAGTGATTTCAGTGGAAGCTAGGTGCCTAAATATCTTTGTGGATCTGGGCCTAAATGTCTAAATCTGGGTGCACAAAATGAAAGGCCTATCTTCAAAATTTAACCAAGTCTGCTAGTGCAGAGGTTCTCTACCAGGGGTCTGGGGCCTCCTAGGGGGCTTCAAGCAGGTTTCAGGGGGGCCTCCAAGCAGGGCCAGCATTAGACTCGCTGCGGCCCGGGGCAGAAAGCTGAAGCCCAGGTCCCTGAGCCCGGCCACCCGGGGCTGAAGTCTGACCAATGTAGCTGCATGGGGGCTCCTGTGGCATGGGGCCCCAGGCAATTGCCCAGCTTGCTACCCTCTACTGCCAGCCCTGGCTTTTATATGCAGGAAATCGGTTATCGGTGGGCTGTGGAGTTTTTATAGCTGTTGGGGGGGAGGAGGACCTCAGAAAGAAAAAGGTTGAGAACCCCTGTGCTAGAGGATAGTCTGAACAGCAAAAAGATCCACATTCATTCTTTCTAGGAAACAATCACCCAACTCTATGTATAACTATTTTATTTTGTTCTAAAATTTGGTGCCATTAGCTCTGAAAAGCAAACTAGATGACCAGCTCCTTATTTTTGATATCTGGAGCCAGATTCATCCTTGGGACATTTCCTTTGGTTCTAACAGAGTTACACTAGGAATGAATTTAGCCACTGGTGACTTACTCATGATGTCAGAAACGTTGCTAGATATTGTCTGATGATGCCAATGGGAAAGTGAGGAAGATGAGCTGCTGTTCTTTGGACTTGTCTGTAAGGAGCAGCAAAGTGCACCAGAGAGGTTAGTATTAAGGTAATTTTTAGTGTGCCAGCCGGATCTACACAGGGCAATTACAGCAAAAAACATTAGAGGGCTTTACAGATCACACCCCTAGTATGCTTTGCCATGCCATGTAAATAAGCCACGGGATAAAAGAAAATTAACCAAAGAAATAATTATAAACTAGGACAACGAAGGCTTGAGCCCTGCTTCTCCTCTCACATCAATTTTAAACAAGCACAACTCCACTGACTTCAGTTGAGTTACTCCTGATTTAAACATGGTGAGCTAGAGGACAATCAAAATATTCATAACTTAATGTGGAAGTTATGAAGCAAATTCCACTATCCCCGAGTGAACCAATGTACCTGAGTGTAGACTTGGTCCCATCAAGCCATATATTATGCTGGAACAATGTTTTATATTGACAAGGAGGAAAAAAATACTTAGGAATCCACAGAGATGGTAAATGAGTGATAGACAGATGGTACCAAGCTCTTTCTGGAGCAATATCTCTGTGCCAGAATGTAGATGGCAGCAGTCACATGTTAGAAGTGTGACCCAGGACCAGGCCATAGATCCAGCAGGCCACCAACCCACAAGGAGAAAGGAGGTGGGAGCTAGTCATGTGGGCTCTGTTAGGGGGCTTATTCCTTCACCCACTTACTTCCCTGGTCCTTCTCGCATGAACAGAGAGCAACAATACCCGAAGTCCAAAGGTGCAAACAATTCGATGTTTATTGGGGTGAACTTCCAGCAAGCATGATTCCAGTTTCCTTCCTTAGTATCCTCCTTCCCAGCTCTGACACCACAGAGCCTTACACCTGTGTCCCTGTTCCCATTCCTGCCCTTAGCCAAACATGATTCCAACTTCCTTACTCCCATTCCCTGTTCCCATTTCCCCCTTTAGCAAAACATGATTCCAATTTTCTTACCCCCATTCCCTGTTCCCATCTCACACACCCACATGCCCACCCCCACCCACCCCCCTTAAGGTTAACCTGCCCCCCTTATTTTCAGGCTTGACTTGTTTTTTTCACCTCCCTTTCCTGAAGGGCCATAATCTGAGTCTTCTAGTAGCTTGTTTGCTGACCAGATGTATTTGTTATTTGCAGCTCCTTTGTGCCCATCAGCTAGGTAATTTGCATTTACACAGAGGATTACTAGCTTGCTTCTGGATCCAAAGCTGTTAGCAGCTCAGACACTGTCTTAAAAGGGAAGCATTTTACTTCCACCAGAGTTCTGATTACTTTCCACTTTCATCTCCTGCTCCAAAACACAGGGATCTGAAAAAGAAAGCACAACCTAGTCACATGTTAGAAGTGTGACCCAGGACCAGGCCATAGATCCAGCAGGCCACCAACCCACAAGGAGAAAGGAGGTGGGAGCTAGTCATGTGGGCTCCCCCTCCCCTTAACTGTAGGGTGACCATACGTCCTGTTTTGGCCAAAACAGTCCCTTTTTAAGCCCTCTCCCAGCCATCCCCACCTTTTTGGCAAAAGTGGGCATTTGTCCCATTTGTTCTTGCCAGCTTGAACTGGGATATGGAGGAACATGCAGAAGGAGTGATGCCAGCCCTGTGCAGGGGGGAGGCAGGGCTAGGGCAGGGGGAAGGTAAGGCTTGGGTGAGCAGCGACGCCAGCCCCGTCTGGAGGCGGGGGGCTTGGACGAGCAGTGGGGCCAGCCATGTGTGTGGGGGCACCCTCAGGCAAGCAGCTCAGGCAAGCCCTGTGGGAGGGTGGGAGTGGGGCCTCAGGCTAGCCCAAAGCGGTGTTCCGTTTTTCTTTTGGGACAATATGGTCCCCCTACTTAACTGGCCGTGGACCGTCTCTGAAGATTGCCCAGTTCCCATTTGTAGCCGGGGGCAGGAGGATTCCCACAAGCAAAGCCTTTTCACTCAGGACACAGGAGCGTAAAGACATGGATCCTAGGTCTATTGTCAGAAAGTTTGGGGCCAGAATGATAATTTTTCTGTTAAATTACAGAAGAAAGGCAGAAGCTAATACCTAAAAGCCAATACTACAAGAAAAATAGAGCATTTTCCCATTAGCCCTCTGCCTTTATTGGAGTGTATGGATGAGCAGTAACTAGGTGTTGTAACAAAGGCCCAATATTAAATGTGCACATTCCACATACAAGCATTTTTCTGTACCTTATGACCTTGTCTGTCCTTGGGCAGACAGAGAAATGATACTGTACACTGCATTTTTAATTTCCCTCTCTTTCTTTTAGGCACATGTTAGTGTTTGTGCAGACGGCTGGGATTTTTTAGCACATGTGTACAGTGCCATCCACTGTTCTGGAAAATTTCTCTTTGCTCTATGCTGTCTCTCTCCTGCTGGCATCACCTGCCAAGTACCTGGGTTAGACTTCAAAATGGGAAACTTGGAGCTAGCAGATATAAAAGGCAACATTTTCACAATGCATGACTGATTTAGGCTCCTAAGTCCCATTTTCAAAAGTGTCTTAGGCACTTAGGCATAGATTTTTTTTTTTTTAATCAATGCTGTCTTGGGGCCTAAGATGCAGATAGATACCTAGAAGTATTTTCAAAAGCTCCAAGGCACCTGATTCCCATTGTTGTGTTTGGGGTTTGTTTTTATTTGTTTGTTTATTTATTTTTAAAAAATCCCATAAGGCATGTATCTGCATCTTGAGGTTAAAACAGTATACTAACCTCATAACAGGGACTGTTGGGGGGGACGGAGAGGGGGAGGGGACCTTAATAGGAAACCCCAGAGGTGGTGAATGAGTGATAGACAGATGGTACCATGCTCTTGCTGGAGCGGTCTCTTTCTGCCAGAATGTAGATGGCAGCAGTCAGCATGTTGGAAGTGTGACCCACTGCATCTTGAGGTGTCTAAATACCTTTAAAAATCCAGCCCTTAGGAGCATAAGTCACTTTTGAAAATTGGTCCTAGGATCCAAAGATATTCAGATGCTTCTGAAAATCTTACCCAATGTGCATAGTGGGCTTTTGAGTTGTTTTCAGATTGATTTCTTTGTTACTGAACAGGCAGACCAATTAGTTATTTCTAATTGCTTATTTGAAAATGTTATGGGCATATGGCTGGTTTTTTTTAACAGTGGAAATCATCCAGAGTTTCAACTAAACCCTGAAGAAATCTAAATAAATTAAAAAATCAATTACTCACTTAAAGTTGCATGCTATTAACAATATAATTACAAGATGTTCTTTGTTTTGCCTGTATATTACCTTGAATTCTTTAATTGTAGTTATGTGGTTATTAACTGTTTCAATTTTAATATTAACACACCCCAAGCTTTAGGTTATGACAGAAGTGTAGAAGAGGAGAAGGCGGGTGGTGGTGGTCGGGGACTCTCTCCTCCGGGGGACTGAGTCATCTATCTGCCGCCCTGACCGGGAAAACCGACAAGTCTGCTGCTTGCCAGGGGCTAAGATTCATGACGTGACGGAGAGACTGCCGAGACTCATCAAGCCCTCGGATCACTACCCCTTCCTGCTTCTCCACGTGGGCACCAATGATACTGCCAAGAATGACCTTGAGCGGATCACTGCGGACTATGTGGCTCTAGGAAGAAGGATAAAGGAGTTGGAGGCGCAAGTGGTGTTCTCGTCCATCCTCCCCGGGGAAGGAAAAGGCCTAGGTAGGGACCGTCGAATCGTGGAAGTCAACGAATGGCTACGCAGGTGGTGTCGGAGAGAAGGCTTTGGTTTCTTTGACCATGGGATGGTGTTCCATGAAGGAGGAGTGCTGGGCAGAGACGGGCTCCATCTTACGAAGAGAGGGAAGAGCATCTTTGCCAGCAGGCTGGCTAACCTAGTGAGGAGGGCTTTAAACTAGGTTCACCGGGGGAAGGAGACCAAAGCCCTGAGGTAAGTGGGAAAGCGGGATACCGGGAGGAAGCACAGGCAGGAATGTCTGTGAGGGGAGGGCTCCTGCCTCATACTGGGAATGAGGGGCGATCAACAGGTTATCTCAAGTGCTTATATACAAATGCACAAAGCCTTGGAAACAAGCAGGGAGAACTGGAGGTCCTGGTGATGTCAAGGAACTATGACGTGATCGGAATAACAGAGACTTGGTGGGATAACTCACATGACTGGAGTACTGTCATGGATGGTTATAAACTGTTCAGGAAGGACAGGCAGGGCAGAAAAGGTGGGGGAGTAGCACTGTATGTAAGGGAGCAGTATGACTGCTCAGAGCTCCGGTACGAAACTGCAGAAAAACCTGAGTGTCTCTGGATTAAGTTTAGAAGTGTGTGCAACAAGAGTGATGTAGTGGTAGGAGTCTGCTATAGACCACCGGACCAGGGGGATGAGGTAGATGAGGCTTTCTTCCGGCAGCTCACGGAAGCTACTAGATCGCATGCCCTGATTCTCATGGGTGACTTTAATTTTCCTGATATCTGCTGGGAGAGCAATACAGCGGTGCATAGACAATCCAGGAAGTTTTTGGAAAGCGTAGGGGACAATTTCCTGGCGCAAGTGCTAGAGGAGCCAACTAGGGGGGGCGCTTTTCTTGACCTGCTGCTCACAAACCGGGTAGAATTAGTGGGGGAAGCAAAAGTGGATGGGAATCTGGGAGGCAGTGACCATGAGTTGGTTGAGTTCAGGATCCTGACACAGGGAAGAAAGGTAAGCAGCAGGATACGGACCCTGGACTTCAGGAAAGCAGACTTCGACTCCCTCAGGGAACAGATGGGTAGGATCCCCTGGGGGACTAACTTGAAGGGGAAAGGAGTCCAGGAGAGCTGGCTGTATTTCAAGGAATCCCTGTTGAGGTTACAGGGACAAACCATCCCAATGAGTCGAAAGAATAGTAAATATGGCAGGCGACCAGCTTGGCTTAATGGTGAAATCCTAGCGGATCTTAAACATAAAAAAGAAGCTTACAAGAAGTGGAAGGTTGGACATATGACCAGGGAAGAGTATAAAAATATTGCTCGGGCATGTAGGAATGATATCAGGAGGGCCAAATCGCACCTGGAGCTGCAGCTAGCCAGAGATGTCAAGAGTAACAAGAAGGGTTTCTTCAGGTATGTTGGCAACAAGAAGAAAGCCAAGGAATGTGTGGGCCCCTTACTGAATGAGGGAGGCAACCTAGTGACAGAGGATGTGGAAAAAGCTAATGTACTCAATGCTTTTTTTGCCTCTGTTTTCACTAACAAGGTCAGCTCCCAGACTGCTGCGCTGGGCATCACAAAATGGGGAAGAGATGGCCAGCCCTCTGTGGAGATAGAGGTGGTTAGGGACTATTTAGAAAAGCTGGACGTGCACAAGTCCATGGGGCCGGACGAGTTGCATCCGAGAGTGCTGAAGGAATTGGCGGCTGTGATTGCAGAGCCATTGGCCATTATCTTTGAAAACTCGTGGCGAACCGGGGAAGTCCCGGATGACTGGAAAAAGGCTAATGTAGTGCCAATCTTTAAAAAAGGGAAGAAGGAGGATCCTGGGAACTACAGGCCAGTCAGCCTCACCTCAGTCCCTGGAAAAATCATGGAGCAGGTCCTCAAAGAATCAATCCTGAAGCACTTGCATGAGAGGAAAGTGATCAGGAACAGCCAGCATGGATTCACCAAGGGAAGGTCATGCCTGACTAATCTAATCGCCTTTTATGATGAGATTACTGGTTCTGTGGATGAAGGGAAAGCAGTGGATGTATTGTTTCTTGACTTTAGCAAAGCTTTTGACACGGTCTCCCACAGTATTCTTGTCAGCAAGTTAAGGAAGTATGGGCTGGATGAATGCACTATAAGGTGGGTAGAAAGCTGGCTAGATTGTCGGGCTCAACGGGTAGTGATCAATGGCTCCATGTCTAGTTGGCAGCCGGTATCAAGTGGAGTGCCCCAAGGGTCGGTCCTGGGGCCAGTTTTGTTCAATATCTTCATAAATGATCTGGAGGATGGTGTGGATTGCACTCTCAGCAAATTTGCGGATGATACTAAACTGGGAGGAGTGGTAGATACGCTGGAGGGGAGGGATAGGATACAGAAGGACCTAGACAAATTGGAGGATTGGGCCAAAAGAAATCTGATGAGGTTCAATAAGGATAAGTGCAGGGTCCTGCACTTAGGACGGAAGAACCCAATGCACAGCTACAGACTAGGGACCGAATGGCTAGGCAGCAGTTCTGCGGAAAAGGACCTAGGGGTGACAGTGGACGAGAAGCTGGATATGAGTCAGCAGTGTGCCCTTGTTGCCAAGAAGGCCAATGGCATTTTGGGATGTATAAGTAGGGGCATAGCGAGCAGATCGAGGGACGTGATCGTTCCCCTCTATTCGACATTGGTGAGGCCTCATCTGGAGTACTGTGTCCAGTTTTGGGCCCCACACTTCAAGAAGGATGTGGATAAATTGGAGAGAGTCCAGCGAAGGGCAACAAAAATGATTAGGGGACTGTACCACATGAGTTATGAGGAGAGGCTGGGGGAGCTGGGATTGTTTAGCCTGCAGAAGAGAAGAATGAGGGGGGATTTGATAGCTGCTTTCAACTACCTGAAAGGGGGTTCCAAAGAGGATGGCTCTAGACTGTTCTCAATGGTAGCAGATGACAGAACGAGGAGTAATTGTCTCAAGTTGCAGTGGGGGTGGTTTAGATTGGATATTAGGAAAAACTTTTTCACTAAGAGGGTGGTGAAACACTGGAATGCGTTACCTAGGGAGCTGGTAGAATCTCCTTCCTTAGAGGTTTTTAAGGTCAGGCTTGACAAAGCCCTGGCTGGGATGATTTAACTGGGAATTGGTCCTGCTTCGAGCAGGGGGTTGGACTAGATGACCTTCTGGGGTCCCTTCCAACCCTGATATTCTATGATTCTATGATTCTAACTATTACACAAAGATAACAGCAGATGGCAATGTTGATGCACTCATTTCATATTCATATTTATGAATAAAATAGTTAGTGAAACAAATGTGTGGTTTGTAAATTTGCCCAATATAGTTATGTTCTGCTAAATATTCTGTTCATTTCTTGTTTAACAAGTTGACTTCTTGCAGTGTTTTATTCATGCATCTGTAGGGTTACTGGCTATTTTACATCACCATACTGGCTATTTTACATCACCAGCACAAGACAACTGGAGCATAGAGATGAATCTAACCTTTCATGTGTACTGTAAAGGATTTGGCCTGGGAAATTAAAAGAGGTTTGTGGGCGTTTTTCTTTATAAGAGAAGCTAGTTTGAGCACTAGATAAATTAGGCAGATAGATTAATAAAACTGAGATAAAATAAACTTTGTGACTTCTTGCAAAGTCACTCTTCTAAAATTTACTGTGCTGTTATGTTTTTAGAAAAATCAAAATAGATTTCCTTTGCTTCCATGTGCATATTGCAGAATGAAAGGTGCTATGAAGAAGATAAGGTGTGATCAAAGTTTATTTCCCCTGAGCCCTGGTACCGTGATTAATGTCCTATCACACAGCTACCTGTAATTCAGAAATCCTCATTGAATGGAACAGGGCATGAGCAGTCTAGCCAGTAGGCAAAATCTGTAGTTGTACCAGATGGGCTTATCTGCAGAAGGTTGTCACAGAGTAACCACACCGCTGGAGAAGGGCTTCAAACTCATGCCCTTTATTTGATAAGTGTGAGATGCATGTGACAGCTGCTGTCCCTGGTACTGATAAACTAAAGATATTTGTTTTTCCCAGGTTTCTGACTCCCAGATTGTTGCCAATTTCCCCAGTACAATTCTGTAGGGGTCAGTGGGTCACTACTTGAGAATAAAACAGTTTGTTTGGACTTTATGGTGATCAGTGATCGTCTGCCTTCTGAACTGCATCTTTTTGAAAACTCTCTGAACCCTGGCTATTTCCATTAATCACAGGATAGATTTATAATGTAGGATGTCTGCCCTGTAGGAACAGTGAGCTTGAGCTTAAAACAGAGGGGGGTAACTATCTATCTGTAACAAGAGTATAACTTTCACATGCCCCTCTGGGTCCCAGATTTGAGCAGAAAGCTACAAATGCTTATCATAGCTTGAACCATCTACTGCTATAGGAAAAGGGAAGAATCACAGGTGTGGAGGAGGTTGTTTGGTTCAATCCAATAATAAAACAGAACAAGTTTCAAGTTAAATTTGGGAAAAATGTTTAGATTGTGGAGCATGGTTGTAGGAGGCTCTCATTTTATTTCTGATCTCCACTTCTGTGTGTGTGTCAGCCTCTGTCTAGAGCCCTGCCCAGATACAAAATTTGTATTTGCATCTGATCTGTGATCTGCAAACATGGGCAATGGATATCCACAGATATAAAGTGGATATCCTCACATTTGAGGGCTCTACCTCTGTCATTTCTCCTAAGCTACACACTCTCTCTAAGGCTCAAATTAAACCTAATGTCAACTTCTTTGCTAAGAGTATTTGATCACTAGATGGAGACAATAGTTTAGCATAAGCATAGCACAGTGTATAGATTGTAACAGAATCTACAAGCTGCTTCTTGCTATTTGCAGCTATAATATTGCTACCCTCAAGCATTCAAGAAGTATTAATTAGGTGCCAAAAGTGATGGGACTGGTTTAAGATTCATAAGGGCTTAAAAATAGTACATCTGAGGTTATTTTTTATTTCCATTCTGGTTTTTGAACAAAGCTTTACTTCACAGCCATGAGGGCTAGAATCTTTAAAATAAGATTATCACATGAATCCCAGAGCAAGAGCTTTAAGAAAAACACCTAATACTGTGAGACTTGGAAAAGAATCAAAAGGCTGGCCAAAGGGCTTGAGAGCTGGCATTAGAGCTGTTCGAAAAAATGGCATTTCCATCACATCAGAAATTCCAACCTTTTGAAATTTCCCTTCATCCTAAATGAAAAGTCAAAATTTCAAAATCTACTGCAGAATAGAAATTCCAAAAAATATGGTGTTTTGGAAGCATCTAAATGATCTTATTGAAATGTTTCATTTTAATGTCAATATTATAGTACCAATATAAAATAACATTGTAGAAATATATATATATATATATATATATATATATATATATATATATATATATAGTAACTTTAAAAGTTTGAAAAGTTTTAAAAAATTGAAAGTAAAAACAAAATGAAACCAAAGTCAAAACAAAATGTTCCTTTTCAATTTAAATTGCTTCTGAACTTTTCCATTGAAAATGTAATTGGCTATCTATGTTTATCTTAACTTGCTTTTCAGTTTTTAATATGCTGCTGAATTTGGCAACACATAAAATGTTGAGGGGGAAGTTGGAAGGTCTGGATGGCAGTTGGTTAGGGGGCAGTTAGTGCTTTTGGTGCCTGGGAAAGCACGGGAGGAAGTTTTGAATAAGCACAGGAACTGGATGTTCCTGTGAAATAGTGAACAATATTGACATATGAACTACTATCTGAGATTCACAATTAGCATTCATTGAAATGAATGGGGCAGTTACCACCTATATCAAGAAGCTACCTTGTTCCCTTGGTGGCTTTCCAAAGTAGGTCCATCTTTACACAGTATCCATTTCATGTTCCATACCAGCCTGTATAGGAAACACTGAATGGATTCAGATAACTGAGCCTTTGGATAATCAAGAGACTTTTTAATGTAATTAACAGACATTGATAGTCACAACTGGACAGTGTCCAATAAGGAGTTTTTGTAACTGGGGTTTGGCTAATCAAGTCTCTGGCATTCCTGGGATAGATTATTAATACTTAAGACACATACAATCTGGTTCCTCTATTGCACTGACATAAATAGAAGTCCATTGAACTCAGTGGATTTACGTAAGTGTAAGCGAAATTCAGCTCAGGCCCATAATGCTTTTGAACTTCAAAGTTCATGTAAACTGGTGGGATGACACAGCGGATACAATGAACTAGTGAAGTCATCAAAGCCGTTCCCTCACAGGTAAGTGGCCAGGTTCCCAGCTACACCATTGCTCTGTTGCAAGTCAGTGAAGCTTACACCATTTTACAGCAGCTGAAGACCTGGCCTATCTATATCTTTAAACTTGGCTGGTCCTGCTCATGACTGATTTTTGGTCTGGCACACATACCACAGTGTTGTTTGCAATATAAACTCCTAGTTAGTTTTTTCTCTTCTTTCCCCCTCCTCCCCCCCCCCGTGACTGGAGTGGTGTTAATGGGCCATTTCATCTTGAATGGTCCCTTAAAATATGTGTTAAATAATTATGATAAACAATCTGTTCCATCTTGTATTTAGCTGTGATACTGAGTACATTTCCCAGACCTGAAGAAGAGCTCTGTGTAAACTCAAAAGCTTGTCTCCCTGGTGGGTTAGCTTTTACTATCATACAGAAAGTTTTGTAACTTGTAAAACCATGCAATAAATATAGCTCGTTTAAATGCATATTTCCAAAGCAAATCTTATGTGCTAGGTGAACAGGCTGTGAGATGATAATTCCTCCCAGGAAGGAATTCATATGTATGTCTCCTTTTCTTTTCCTTTTTCATTTTACTTATTTTTATATAAAAATATAATTACATAATGACAAACTTTCACCAGGTGTCTCCTACTTATCTGGTGAGTGCCCTGACCACTGGGCTATTGGCTATTCAGGACAGGAGTTCCTCTCTGTGTTTGATTAGAAATTCCAACCTAGACCAGGGAAACTTTTCCTGACTAAAGTTTTGTCAAAACCAAAACTTTTCATGGGAATATAACGTTTTGACAAATTGGGAATTTGACCCAAAAAAGCCAACCAGTTCTACTCCTTAGTCCATATGTGACTGTTTGTCTCCCTTTCACATAGGTATCAGTTTCTGAGGACCTTTCTCAGATCTGAAGAAGAGCTCTGTGTAGCTCAAAAGCTTGCCTCTTTCACCAACTGAAGTTGGTCCAATAAAAGAGTTTGCCTCACCCATCTTGACAGTGTGACTATGTGACATAGACTGGCAAGTACCATTATGACAAAAACAGTCTTAGCTGAAAATAGACCTAAATATTTTGTAACCCCATTGGGGTTTAGAGAGAATGGCCCCTTTAAAACCTTGTCCTAAGGCACAGGAACTGCTGGTTTTTTGAGGGGCGAAGAGAGGGAAAGTGACAGTTGTGTGTGTGGTTCCAGACAAGAGGGCTACAGTAAGCGGGCCCTCATGTAGTGAAGCAGCTGAGAACCTCCCTGAAGCCTAGGAGGGACATAGCGGTCAACTGGGAACACCCCAGGACAAGAAGCAGGAGGAGTACTGTGCCAGGGAAGAATCACCCAAAGACAAACCAGAGGTGGACCCAGTATCACTGATGCCCAAAGCTGTATGGGGTGTGTGAGTACTTGAGCTTGTGACCTTGCATTGGGAATAAGAAGGGAGGCTGTAGCTAGTTGTCACTTTGTGTGGGTTTGCAGAGAACAGCCAAAGAGGACATGGGTGGGGTTTACTGGGAAAGTTTTCTGGTGCTGAAGACAACCAGGAGTATCCAAGACTCACTGGTGGACTGGAACTCTGCCCAGGACTCCTAAACTCTGAATGTAGATGCATTTCTTGGTGTCTACCCTTCTGTATTGTGGTACCACTGGGCCTATGGGGCCTCATGTTGAATGTAACCCTGTTTTTTGCTCCCCCGATCTTCTCTCCTGTGTTGTCTCTATTCATCCCTCAGTCAAAAATATTTCCCTTTCCTATATTCATTGTACTATTTGTGTGTGTTCATTCACCAAGGAGGGTGCAGGGGTTGGAACAGGTGCCCTGGTGTTGAAGGGAGTTTTCCTGCGTGCGCCTTTTCTTGGCCAGAGGTGCCTGCAGAGCAGACTCCATCTTGGCCCCAAGGGTGCTAAAGATACAATTTTTATTTCACGGGAAAACAGGAATAAATGCATTTAGGGAATACAGTAGTGTTCTTGGAAGTCGGGAAGCCAAAACCTAACTTGGATGATCTAACAGTTGATTTGTTTAAGGGGTTTAACAAAATCCATAGGCCCAAATTTTCCAGTCCAGCTGAATAGTGCTTGGCACAAGTCTGAGACACAATCACTTTGCCAGTACCTGTATTGTGGGTCCATCAATGATTCCCAGCCTTGGGATAAAATAGAGCAGCTTAAGTCCTGGCAGCCAGGGTTTGGCCCTTTCCCCTAGCTGGTGCCCAAAAGAAGAATGGCAAAGAAGCACCGACAGTGTCTCCAACAGTAAAAGATTCCCCACCCAAAGAGACACCTCAGGCTCAGTGGGTTTATGGCGGCTTTGCATCAGCAGAGTGGCACAAAGTAACGGAATCTGACCAGGGCACTGAGCCCATAATTACTAAAGTTGTGAAAAGTTGCTAATAATGGAACTGTGAAAGGGCTGGAATGAATTCATTCCTATAACTCACTGTTATTAGGTAAACCTGATGATCTCAGCACAGGAATTCTATTCTTTAAATAAATAAATAAATAGGACCGAGCCTAGGATTATATTGAGCCTTCACATGCAGAAGTGGAATAAAGTAAAGGGACAAATAAAACTAAACGGCAGATAATTCCTTAGGACAGTGTTTTGTCTCGGTATCCATAGAACACAAGGCAAGCTGGTGAAGTAAATCAGAAGCAGTCTGTGGCCCTTAAGAGTCTAAACTATTAAAAACGAACTCAAGGTGGTGCATGCTATATTAAGCACTGATGTTGAATGTTCTCAGCAGCCAACACTACTGTAAAAGGAAGGACAAGCACACAGCAGCCCATAATTCTCAGCTTGCCAGCTGAAAAATGCCTTAACCACTGTTAAAACCCATGCCAGAATTATCCAAACCAATTGCGGTTTAAACCGCATTCCATTACATATAATGAATGAAATACAGCTCTACCCTAGCATCAGTTCTTCCACCACTTTTGAAAATATTCTTTTCTATTGAAATAATAGAAAATGATACATATTGCAGGAATAAAAAAGCATGCTTACACCCCAATCCTGGGAAGCACTTAGAAAGTACTGATGCCACTGATGAGAGTCAAAATACTTTGCCTAGAACACATCTGTAACACATAATATGATACTGAGTCATTAATCAATGGTAGGCACACCCGATCTGGCAAATGCGCATGGGTTTAAGCTTAAACTCAATATGCTTATAATGTAATTCAAGTCAAGATACAAGCAAGTGTAATAAAGGGAAGGACTAAAGGAGGTAGGACCAGGGTAATAAATATAGGAACACCTGTTTACACAGCCAATCTGTGGGCCTCATCCAAAGCCCATTAAAATCGGTTTTCCACTGCCTGGCTTCAGTGGGCTTTGGATCAGCCCTACGTGCCCAGTTAGTACGTAAAGATTCTGAAATGTTTGAAATTACCTCTGTGCAGTTCAGGTTTTTATCAGGAACTGAAAACAGAATTGACACAATTCTTATGAGAAAATTTGATCTTGCATTTCTGGCCCAGGTTTAATTCACACTCAGCATTCTGGATAGTTATCTGAAATGGGGAGGCTTAACTAACCAATGTGTAAAGTTGACTCCCTCCCTAATCTCATACACCTTTTAGGAAGGTTTGGAAATTCATCCAAATATTTCCATATAGGTACAACTGAAAGGTTACATTTAAAATCTTAAGCAGAAAATATGAAAGCATCCTTCTAAAACATAAAAGAAATTACATCAATCATATCTGAGAGCATGCATATAACAAGTCAATTGATCTATGTTTATATAATTTTATATTATTCCTTGTTTTACATACATTACGGAACTAATTACTCACCCTATGAATGCTGGAAAGAAGAAATCTTCCTTAATATTAATGTAGTATTGACTTTTTTAAAGACTTGCTAAAACTCAGCAGACTTTACAAACCTAGCTGAAGAGTAAAAAAAAAAAAATGCATGTAATGGCAGCAGCATTATAAGTAATGTGTCTATTGGGGCTTTTAAGAGCATGGTAATCAACTGGCAAAGAGTGAACTAACAAGAAGTTAGGCCTGGTTTACTGTACCAAGTTAGGTTATCACAAGGCAATGTACATTGCTTTATCTGTACATTCAAATTTGTTTCCAGCTGATGTATGCACTCCATTATAGTAATGCAGTAAAACCACCTCCTCAAATAGCATAGAGCCATAGTTGACCTACCAAGGTCAATACAGTGCAAGTGTAGATGCTACATGATCTGTGTTATCCCTAAGTCTTCCCGCAACTGCCCCACAATGCCCCATTCCCTGCAAGTTACTTCTCTGGTCACAATTTTAAACTCCGTTGCCCAGGGTTCACCAAGACTAGAAGCCACCCTACCCCTCTTTAAAGCCACTGCATGATTTTAAAATGCTTTTTCTTGAGTGCCCACGCTGTGGGCACACCTAGCAGCTCACCCAGGTTGTGTGAAACTGCACAGCAGACTGTCAGCTCCATTCACGAGATGTGCTTCTGCCTGCAGTGGATGGGAAGTATTGGAGTTCCTGGTCCTGTGGGGAGAAGAGGCTCTGCAACCACAGCTACGAACAAAATAGAAACATGCGCATCTATGCTCAGAGTGTACAGGGGATGCAGGCAAAGAGATATGACAGGGATCAGCAGCAATGCTGTGTGAAAGCAAAGAAACTTCACCAGGGATACCACAAGGCCAAGGAGGCCAACAGTAGATCTGGTGGTTCTCCCCAGACCCACCAGTTTCACAACAATCTGTATGCCATACTAGCTGGAGACCACATCAGCACCCCTGACATTACTGTGGACACCTTGGAGGACCTCACGACAGAGATCCCTTCTGTGAACAGCAAGGAGGAGGATGAGAAGGATGTGGGGAGAGATGCAGCAGGGGACTCCATGTCACAAGCCAGGACTTGTTCAAGACTCCACCATAGTCTAGCCCAGTTTTTTACAAAGCGTAGGTCGTGACCCAGTTCTGTGTCACGGCATGTAAGGCACGGGGTCACCTTGCTCTGATCAGCACTGCCCACCGGGATGTTAAAAGTCCCACTGGTGGTGCTGCCCAGCTAAGGCAAGCTAGTGCCTAACTTTTCTGACACCACTCTGTGCCCCAGAAGTGGACAGCAGCGGGTCCAGCTTCTAGGCGGGGGGCCACAGGGCTCCATGCACTGTCCCTACCCCAAGCACCAGCTCCACACTCCCATTGGCCAAAATCGGCCAATGGGAGCTTGGGGGAGCAGTGCCTGCAGGCGAGACTTGCACAAAGCCACTTTCGCGCCTCCGTCTAGGAGCCGGACCTGCTGCTAGCCGCTTCCAGGGTGCAGCATGGTCCACGTTGCTAGGACAGGCGGGAAGCCTGCCTCTGCACCCCAGCTGCACCGCTGACTGGGAGCCACCAGAGGTAAGTCCGTGCCCAAACCCCACACCCCAATCCCCTGCCCCAGCCCTGAGGCTCCTCCCACACCATGAACCCCTCATTTCTGGCCTCACCCCACAGCCCTCACTCCTGCACCCCAACCCTCTGCCCCGGCCCTGAGCCCCTCCCACATCCCAAACCCCTCATCCCCAGCTCTGTTGGGTCAGGGGCATCAACAATTTTCTTCAACTGGGCCCCAGAAAAAAAGTTTGAAAACCACTGGTCTAGCCAGTCCTGCCAGGCAAACATTGATGAGCCTGATGAAGGGGAAGGGAACTGGCTACTGTGTTCATGCATTTTTCTTTACCATCTTTAAAAATAGCACCTGGCTCATCCTCAAGATAACAAGACAAAGGTATTGAAATTTCATTGTTTTACTTGTACAAAAAGAAGTAGAGGTACAACAAACAGATAGAGATGGCACCTGCTTTTCATTCCCCTGTTGGGTTAGGTGTGGGGAGTGAGGGCACATGCGGAACACTTCCTTTATGTATACGGGTGTGTCCCTTGTATCCTTCTGAGAGATCTCAATGAAACTCTCATAGAGATACTCTGCAATCGTCTCTCCAGGGTTTCTAGAGATGGCTACCTTATTTCTTCCTTTATGGTAGGACACTTACCACACCACCCTATGGTGAGTTTGTCTGGCACCTTTGCAGTAAACAACTAGCAGCATATGAGCCCGGGCATTTCCAGAAAGCCAGTAGCACCTTTCTCTGCACCTTTGTGACTGTCAGGAGTGAGATATCAGCTAAAATTACCACCATCTGTGGAAAACAGTGCCAATATTCAGTGCCATTCCCCTATACCCATGGAACAGGGACTGAAATTTTATTGCTTCTGCAACAGAAAAGCCTTTTCCCCCGCCCCCCACCTCCCATTCACACCTGGCAAGCCATACTCATGGTGGCTGCGGCTGGGGAGCAGCGCTGGACCAAAGCACTCCAAAGCTGAAGTGTCAATAAGCGTGTTTTATTAAAAGGAAGGGAGTTTTTGAACTTTTCTTTCCCTTTCTGTTGTGACTGTAAATCCAATGGTACATCTGTTTTTATCAGCAGCTTCTGGCATGAAGGCCTTGCAGGGTGCCCCTTCTACCTGTGCAGAATGCCCAGCCCTGATGAAGAGAATTAGGGAAGACATGTTCTGAGAAATCCCAAAAGCCAATGCTGTATTGGACTGTTCGCAAAGGGCTTGGAGGGCCAATATGGCTGACAGTATGGTGAAAAAGAGAGAGGAGAGGAGAAAGGCCCAGGGGTCCCAGCAGGATAAGTAGAAGGAAATGCATCAGGACATAGTGGACCTGCTCAGGCCACAAACCCAGATGCTGGTTCACCTACAGGTCCAAAAATCCTGGACTCTTCATCCTTTGCAGTTCTTGGAGAACTCCACAGTCACTGTTCTCTACATCCCCCAACATACCATATTGCATTGTGGACTGCATCTTTACCCCTATCACTCCACACCAGGGAACAGCAAAGAAATCCACAACTTCACAACCACTGACCCTGTGCCTGGTGCGTGTGTAGCCACAACAGACTATACCTGTGCATTGAAATGGACAGACATGTTTACTACATTTTAAAGTTACACCCCATTAAATATGTATATAACTGCCTGGTTGGGGGGGGGATGAAAGGGGGAGAACGCTTCTTTTGATTGGTTTGGTTCTTTTGCACATAAATGTTCTGCACTATAATTTTACATTCCATCAAGTTCTATTTCTGGAGAATCAAATTATTTTCATTTTGTTCACAACAAATATTGCAAAATGCATAGTGATAATCAAAACAAACAGTATTTGTAAATGCAAACGAGCACCACATGATTCATAACTGCATGAAAACACCCAGTCACATTTACATACACTGTATGTTTGCAATGTTCATGAGAATTTTGCAGAGCTCTTCTGGATCCATGCTTCTGTAAGAGATGGCATACACTGAAAAGTACTCCACAAGTTTTAAGGTGTGAAAGCTATGGAATATGGATAGCATTGTGGGATGGAGAAAGTTGCATGCTGGGAACTTGATCCCCTAGTTTCTAGATATCTCGGGATGAGTAATTTCTATCCCATAACATACCACAAACATTTCCCAAAAGGCATTGTGCCAGATGGTGGCACACTAGGATACCTACCTGTGTTGCATCACCCTGTGCACCAATACAAGGACTCCTGATGAGTACGCGCATTGGCAGTGCAAGGAGCCAAGTGCGCACAAGTGATATACTAACTTTGGCAGCTGTATACTGATGTAACATGCATTAACTGAAGTTTGTAGTGTAGACACAGCGTTAGTCACTGCAAATTTTAATGTTGTAAAACAAATAGCACCAGAGAAAATAGAGACAGGTACACCTAGTCAGGGGTGGTAGGTGGCCTGCCAATTTGGGGAGGCTAGCCCTCAACTGGCCCTGCCCCTCCAGCCCCCACTTCTCCCACTGGAGCCCAGATTTTCCCCCTCCCAGCCCCCAATTGCCAGGTGGGCAGTACACAGTCCCCCCAGCCTCCCCATGCCCCTCCCCCAAAGTGCCGGGCAGGAGAGTGGCCCCCCGAGCGCCAGGCGGGCAGTGGGAGTCCCCTCAAGCCTCTGAGCACTTGGTGGGTGCCCCCCCAGCCCCAGTGCCCCCAGTCCCCCCTGCGCACTAAGCAGCGCAGCCCCAGTGCCCAGGGGCCCCCCAGCAGCCCTAGCTCTAGCCCCAGCCCCAACCTGCTTCCCTAAAGAGGAGCAGCCAATCGGCCTGGGCTGGGGCCAAAGGGGAAGGGCAAGCAGGATGCAGCCTTCTGGGTGGAGAGTGGGCAGGGCCATGCTGGGCTGTTTGGGGAGGCAGAGCCTCCCCCAGCCTACGATATGTGCTGCCCATGCACCTAGTGAAATGAGAAACTGCAAAACTCTCTTGGAGAACTCAGGCAGTGGGATCTTAAAACTGAGAGCTGAATAATTTAAGGGTCGAGCTTGTGCAGACATTATAAATAGCATCAAGTGAGACATCCCTGACTCTGATGGATTCTGAAGGACGCCCACAAAGGAGGAAAGTTGACAGGAAGTGTTTCTTGCTTGCTGAGATGACATGTCTGATTAGCCCTGAAGCAAAGCTGACTACTGTCACTCCAGCAAGAACAGAAGAGGAGCCAAGCTATCAGTCGAGCTTACCCATCACCATCTCCCATGGAATCCTGCTTCATAATAAAGACTTACAAAATCCAAGGCCTGAAACTGATTTTCTCTGACACCCTCACATATAAACATACACCTATAACATCTATAAAAATATTTCTTGGTGAAGTTTTATTCAGCTTATTTATCTTAGACCTGAGATACTGACACTGAAGCACTGTAATTTGAATCCTAGATGTGAGAGAAACTGAGGTTAACATACTTTTATAGTCACATAAGATGATAACTTAATTTGATGTTAATATATTTCTGATGTACAATTGTTTCCCCTTGGTAATTGTATTCAACCATATTTAGCTACGATTATTTATGTTATGCTGGAATAATTGGCAAGATGTCTTATTTCTTTTGATGAAATCTATAGTAAGTGATATGATTGGTTATCTTGGCTAATCAGTTTACTGAGCTGGTGTTTAGCCACTGAACGTTAATGATGGTCTGTGTTTTCTCTTGTACTATTGAGTTGTAACAAAATAGAACTTGGTTCACTTAGTTACAGAGGCAAGTCCTTTATCTCATAGGAGCATGAGTAAATATATCATGAGGCAGCATCCTGAAAAATACCTTTAAGATTTTTATCTGGTTCATTTTTAAGTGTTGTTTAGCTCCTACTTCCAGAGTCTTATTTTTCCCAGCCATTTCTAGGACATGATGACTTGTACATGTCACAGCCCAAAGGACTGGGTTCTGTCCTTATCCTGTCACCAGTCTAATGAGAAACCTTGGGAAATCTGTCAGGGCTGGTTTAGGCAAGTGTGGGAAAGGGAACGTAAACCATTCTTCCATGTGCCTCCTGTCCTGAACAGGTACCAATTGCAGCTGCATTCACAGTGCTCTCCTAAGCACAAGGACTACTCACACTTACATCCTCAATCCAGGAGGAGAAGCTGAGGAGATGAGAACAAGGCTCTGGCCCCATGCTGCACCAGCCAGCAGAGCTGTGTGCCCATCCAGAGGAGTGCATGTTATGTAGGTGATTTGGTGGACACAGTCCCTGTCCATGCTAAGGAGCTCTGATAGGCATTCTGCATCCTTGAAACGTGACGTTTCCTGATGCTCCCACTGGAGTAATGTAACTCTGAACAGACCCCAACATAGAGCAGCAATTAACTATCACAATCTGACCTTCAACTTCTTTGTTCATCATTATTTAATAATAATGCTTCCTACCTCATAAGTATGTTGTGAGGACTGATTAACTAGTGCATGTCCAGATGAAGGATGCTATATAAGTGTATTATCATAGTTATGATAGCCGCTTGAAAGCTACCGTTTGTCATGAAAATGTAACCTGTTGAAAGGATAAATGTGAGGCTCACCAATGTGTTCAAATTACCCAAGTAAAATGAAACTCTCTTAAGCCACTTCAAATGAAGGAACAACCGGTAAACAAGTAACACTGTGTGCTGTATCAAGTGATTAAACAGGTTTCCCCAAAAGTTCTAATTGAAGAAAGTTGTTGAATAGATAAAATTGCTGCTGCAATAATGTGGGTAAAATGAACCAAATTCATTAACCTTGATAACACATTACAGTAAATAGAGTTATAATAAAGATGAATGTCATTTACTATGAATGGAAATGTTATTTACCGTGACACTTTTCAATACACACAAAATGTACAATGACTATTTCCAGTTCTCCTTGTTTGTTATATATGATGATCAGATATTATGCTGGTGAAGGCTGTATACTGAATTGATAATTACCTAGCTAGAGGGATTGAATCGGACTTTTTCTTCCTATATACATATACTCAAACAACTCAATTATGATCTAATTTTTATGTGAAGAGATATAGTTGATTCTTTATTTAGGCACCATGTGCACCTGCACAATGCTATGGTGCGTGTGTGTAAAAGCAAGCACTGGAAGTAAAATTTTATTCATATATATCATATGTTTATTTTAAATCTGACAGTGCTGCTTAGTTAGTTATGCAAATTAACAAATAATAGTCATATAACCAGCAGTGCCTAATCTCATTATTTGTCATATTAACAGAGGATGAAAGAGTGCTCCTGAATTAAAAAGAGAAGCTAACGTTTTTTATAAGCTATAACTGGCTAAATCATTCTTTTCAAAGAAGACATATCTGCCTCTGGTTGTTACACATTTTATCCTTTTATAGCTGTGACAATTAGATGTCATAAAATTAAAACAAAACAAAAAAAGTGATTATGTCCTACAAGATGGCTTTCAACAACTCATTCTTCAGATTCAGGAGCCAACTTATTCAAAGGCTGAAGTCTTTTACTGCCTAAAAACTTGCTCATGACTTAATAGAACATTATCATCTATCTCTGTCAATGTGTGATATTAAAAAGATAACTAGAATCTCCACAGTGGGCTTGCTCTAATCATTACACACATCACACAACTGCACACAGTATCCAAGTAAAGAATCAACCATGTCTCCTCATGTCAAAAGTAGATCACAATAAAGAATTGACTAGTACTATTATTATTATTTTTATTTATCACTTTAGAGAACCCCAAATTATGCAGGGAGTCTCACAGAAACACAAGGTCCCCACCCAGCAGAGCTCACTACCTGGGGCCCCAGGTCTGTGAAGATTTGTACACACATTTAACTTGAAGTCATCAGGGCAATTCACAGTGTGTAAAGTTCACAGTTCACAGTGTAAAGTTAAGCATGTGCATAAGTCTTTGCAGGGTCAGGGTCTGCCCACATGGAGCTTGGTTGACTTAATTGGGTCTCTGTGCAGGGGGTCACTCCAGGCAGAGCAGCTTGCAGAATCAAGGCATAATTTCACATGACACAATGAGTTAACAACAGGGTGAGGTGGGGTAAGAAAGACAATGGTTACAGTTAGACTAACTATTGTAGCAATTTTTGTGGGAAGGAGGGGTATTATTTGCTGAATAGTTTTTAATAAATATGAATATTGTTTCAGCAGGTGTCACCAGATACCACAATAAAGCATAGTTTTCCAAGTTCTTTTTCTTCATGTGTGAGCAAATGTTAAGTCTTGGGAAGACATGTTGTGTTGCAGTTATTTGTAGATATGCAAGGTTCTGTGCAAAGGCCATTGTCCTTGGAAAGGGAGCTTTGACTGGAGTCAATTCATGAGGAAGAGTTGCTCACTGAGAGCTGGGCCGATGTTGGGTTGAGACTCCTGAAAGAAGGGATTGCGCTGCATATTATTTGACCACCTCTGTGCCAGGACTGGTGCATATGAATAAATAAAAAAAGTGATATTTAGAATGTGTTCAGACTCCTCATGACTAATTTCTCCTTTGTTGGGAAACTGGACTGGACATCTGCTACTGCTCAGCAGAAAGGAGATGCTAGTGTCAGAAATGGGACACTGGTCTTGGAAGAAAGGGTAACAATATAAAATAACATCTTTCTTAGGCTTACCTCTTATGGACATCAAGTTAGAAGAGGAATTGAATAAAAAGTGTGAGGTGGGCTACTGAGATGCTTCAGGAAGACGTTCAAGACCTCAGTTTGATTTCAATAAAATAAAGTTTGATTTCAATAGAATTACTCCTGATTTACACAAGTGTAAGTGAGAAGAGAATTAAGTGTAAGTGACCAGAGAACAGGGCCAAATTCTGCTTTCATAAACCTTGGTATAAATCCAAGCAATTTCCAGTGTGGTGATCACCCAGCTCTTAAAAAAAAAGCCCCCCAAAGTTGCCATGATAAAAACACAGTCCTAATATGAGAACTACAAAATAAAAGGCATTCAATGCAATAGGAAATTAATGAGATTTTTGTAACACCTCCTTTCATATCGCCGCAAATTTTCAATTCTCATAACAGACATGTTGGGCAGCAACTCTGATATTTCCACAGTGGCAAAATGTTTCTTTTCTGACTCCCAGAAAAAAGAAATTTATTTATTTAGTCAAGGCATCACATTAGTGAGATCCAGACTGGGGCCTTGTGCAGGATGGCAATCCAAACATGGGTCTGTGTCACTGAATTGTTATGAACATTTATTGCATAACAGTACAGTATTATGTAGTCACTCTAGCTTGAACCAGAGCTAAGAGCGTTAAACCAAATAGACTTGGTTCAAGGTAGAAGCTTGGAAATACATACAGCTGACCTAATAATCCTAGGAGCCAAATAGCTCAGGAAATTTACCAAGTCCACTGATGTAGAGTTTTTAAATTCTAATGGGCAGTTCTTTGTCCATTAATGTCAATTGGAGATTTTGCCATTGTCTTCAATGAGACAAGGATTTTGCCTCATGAAAGGATTACCAGGGAAATTATTAAACTACTAAGCCGGTTGTTCTGGCTCCCCATGTGCAAGTGAGAAGGACCAGCTGATGTTCTGAGTCTCCCAGGGAATGAAAAATAGCCCAGCAGTCCTGCTCCCTGAGTCTCTTGCGGTGAAGAAAAGCCCAGCCATGCTTGATCCCTAGCACCCCCGGGAAGCGAAGTGCAACCTTGTTTCTCTCATTTCATTGAAACACTTCTGCTTTATTTTATTGGTATATGTTTGAAAATTGATGGTTTTTCTGCATTCTTTCTAAAAATTCCTTTTTAATAAAGTAAAAACTTACAAATAAGAAAAAGTAGAATTCAGACTTTAAACACATTGGTTCACTTTCTTTTTAACTAAAAATTAAAATCCCAGACAGTGAGCCAGAACCTTGGCTAGTATAAATTGGTATAACTCTGTTGAAGTCAGTGAACCTTGCTGACAACAACTGAGAATTGACATTGTTTGGAATATATAGCAGTTACACAAAGTTAACCTTGGAGAAATATCTTAACAAGTAACTTTGTGAGAAAAGCCCCACTGGCACTAGGGAGGATCACAGTTCCCTTTTATGAAGACTAGTTAATACAAAGCGTTAATACTGGGGAGAGATACATATAAGGATTCCTGAGCTAAAACAAAATAGATACCACCTTCACAGAAGTATATTTTTCTTAAAAGATAGAGGTAAACACAAAACATGACCCTGATCTTGCAAAGACTTTCCTGTTTAAAATTATGCATGAGTATTTGCAAGAACTCTACTCATGGCAGGTTTCACTGAAATACGCACTTCAGTATGTGTAGCTTTCCCATAGTGGGGATTCCTTTACTTGGGCGGGTTTTGTCTGTTGGTGGTGGGAGTGGCTTAAGGCAGTAATGTATTATGTATTTAGGAACCCATCATAGCTGTTAATTATGTAGTGACTCCTCTAGTAACATGGGGAGGGATGCAGACTTCATATTTGAAATAATACATAATAAAAGCCATATATTTTGAAAATTTTCCTCTAATTTATTATAAAAAGGTTATACTTTTTGTTTCAGAGTGCTCTTTAACTTTTCAAAAGGCTTTGTCAGTGTAACTATAGTGTACTCATTGTGAATAGATAAAGGCAGTGCATACGCGTGTGAGTATAAAATGGAGGCATAATGAATACATAAAGGAGCATATAATACACAGATTCACATTTCTGTGGCACTCACATGTCTGGATGGCAACATGACAGGTTGATCCATATGTATTTGGTGCAGAGGAAGCAGCTAGATTTATTTTCATGCTACAATTTGGGGATTGATGGTGAGGATACACAGCAGGGACAGTTAGGGAACATATGTGAAAGCAGTGACAGTGGGTATGTTAATGTGGATATGAGAAGGTGGTTTATACAGCGGTGACAGGGGGTATATCAGTGGAGGGACAGGGGAGGGGCTACAGGACAGAGACAGTGGGTATGTCAGTGGATAGTCGGGGGGTATATAGCAGTGACAAGGGTACATCAGTAGAGGGTAGGGGGTATACAGCAGTGCCTGTGGATATATCAGTGGGGTACAGGGAAAGGGACTATAGGGCAGTGACAGTATCTATGTCAGTGGAGGTAGGAGGGGGCAATAGGGCAGTATCAGTGGGTATGTCAGTTGGACCTATAGGGCTTTGCTGGTGGGTATGTCAATGGGTATGTCAGCGGAGTCTTAGGGCAGTGCCAGTGGGGGGATAGGAGGAGACTATAGGGCATTATCAATGGATATGTCAGTGGGGAATAGCAGGGGGTATAAGGCAGTGCCAGTGGGTATGTCAGTGGGGGAGCAGGGCAGGGACTATAGGGCAGTGCCAGTGGGGATGGGGAGTGGGCTATAGAGCAGTGACAATGAGCATGTCAGTGCAGGGGTAGGAGGGAGCTATACGGCAGTGCCAATGGGTATGTCAGTAGGGGGCAGGGCAGGGGTTATAGGGCAGTGCCTGTGGGTAGGTCCATAGTGGGCAAGAGGGGGCTATAGGGCAGTGACAGTGGGGGAGTAGCAGGGGGCTATAGAGCAGTGCTAGTGGGTATGTCCATGGGGGGGGGAAGGAGAGGGATGTAGGGCAGGGCCAGTGGGGGGTAACAGGCAGCTATTGGACAGTGCCAGTGGGGGCAGGAAGGGGCTATAGGGCAGTGCCAGTGGGGGCAGGAAGGGGGCTATAGGGCAGTGCCAGTGGGGGCAGGAAGGGGGCTATAGGGCAGTGCCCATGGGGGTTAGCGGGGAGGGGGCTCTAGGGCAGTGCCCGTGGGGTTAGGGGGGAGGGGGCTCTAGGGCAGTGCCCGTGGGGTTAGCGGGGAGGGGGCTCTAGGGCAGCGCCAGTGGGGTTAGGGAGGAGGGGGCTCTAGGGCAGTGCCCGTGGGGGTTAGGGGGGAGGGGGCTCTAGGGCAGTGCCAGGGGGTTAGGGGGAGGGGGCTCTAGGGCAGTGCCCGTGGGGTTAGGGGGCAGGGGGCTATAGGGCAGTGCCAGGAGGTTAGGGGGCAGGGGGCTCTAGGGCAGCGCCCGTGGGGGTTAGGGGGGAGGGGGCTCTAGGGCAGTGCCCGTGGGGGTTCGCGGGGAGGGGGCTCTAGGGCAGTGCCAGGGGGTTAGGGGGCAGGGGGCTCTAGGGCAGCGCCCATGGGGTTTAGCGGGGAGGGGGCTCTAGGGCAGTGCCCGTGGGGGTTAGGGGGGAGGGGGCTCTAGGGCAGTGCCCGTGGGGGTTAGGGGGGAGGGGGCTGTAGGGCAGTGCCCGTGGGGGTTAGCGGGGAGGGGGCTCTAGGGCAGTGCCCGTGGGGGTTAGCGGGGAGGGGGCTCTAGGGCAGTGCCCGTGGGGGTTAGGGGGGAGGGGGCTGTAGGGCAGTGCCCGTGGGGTTTAGGGGAGAGGGGGCTCTAGGGCAGTGCCCGTGGGGGTTAGGGGGCAGGGGGCTCTAAGGCAGTGCCCGTGGGGTTAGGGGGGAGTGGGCTCTAGGGCAGTGCCCGTGGGAGTTAGGGGGGAGGGGGCTCTAGGGCAGTGCCCGTGGGGTTAGGGGGGAGGGGGCTCTAGGGCAGTGCCCGTGGGGGTTAGGGGGCAGGGGGCTCTAGGGCAGTGCCCGTGGGGGTTAGGGGGGAGGGGGCTCTAGGGCAGTGCCCGTGGGGGTTACAGGGGAGGGGGCTGTAGGGCAGTGCCCGTGGGGGTTAGGGGGCAGGGGGCTCTAGGGCAGTGCCCGTGGGGTTAGGGGGGAGGGGGCTGTAGGACAGTGCACGTGGGGGTTAGGGGGGAGGGGCCCTAGGGCAGTGCCCGTGGAGGTTAGCGGGGAGGGGGCTCTAGGGCAGCGCCCGTGGGGGTTAGGGGGCAGGGGGCTCTAGGGCAGCGCCCGTGGGGGTTAGGGGGGAGGGGGCTCGAGGGCAGCGCCCGTGGGGTTTAGCGGGGAGGGGGCTCTAGGGCAGTGCCCGTGGGGGTTCGCAGGGAGGGGGCTCTAGGGCAGTGCCCGTGGGGGTTAGGGGGGAGGGGGCTCTAGGGCAGCGCCCATGGGGTTTAGCGGGGAGGGGGCTCTAGGGCAGTGCCCGTGCGGGTTAGGGGGCAGGGGGCTCTAGGGCAGTGCCCGTGGGGGTTCGCGGGGAGGGGGCTCTAGGGCAGTGCCCGTGGGGTTCGCGGGGAGGGGGCTCTAGGGCAGCGCCAGGGGGTTAGGGGACAGGGGGCTCTAGGGCAGTGCCCGTGGGGGTTAGCGGGGAGGGGGCTCTAGGGCAGTGCCCGTGGGGGTTAGGGGGGAGGGAGCTCTAGGGTAGTGCCTGTGGGGGTTAGGGGGGAGGGGGCTCTAGGGCAGTGCCCGTGGGGGTTAGTGGGGAGGGGGCTGTAGGGCAGTGCCCGTGGGGGTTCGCGGGGAGGGGGCTCTAGGGCAGTGCTTGTGGGGGTTAGCGGGGAGGGGGCTCTAGGGCAGTGCCCGTGGGGGTTAGGGGGCAGGGGGCTCTAGGGCAGCGCCAGGGGGTTAGGGGGCAGGGGGCTGTAGGGCAGTGCCCGTGGGGTTAGGGGGCAGGGGGCTCTAGGGCAGTGCCCGTGGGGGTTAGGGGGGAGGGGGCTCTAGGGCAGTGCCCGTGGGGGTTAGGGGGCAGGGGGCTCTAGGGCAGCGCCCGTGCGGGTTAGCGGGGAGGGGGCTCTAGGGCAGCGCCCGTGGGGGTTAGGGGGCAGGGGGCTCTAGGGCAGCGCCCGTGGGAGTTAGGGGGGAGGGGGCTCTAGGGAAGCGCCCATGGGGTTTAGCAGGGAGGGGGCTCTAGGGCAGTGCCCGTGGGGGTTAGGGGGGAGGGGGCTCTAGGGCAGCGCCCGTGGGGTTTAGCGGGGAGGGGGCTCTAGGGCAGTGCCCGTGGGGGTTAGGGGGGAGGGGGCTCTAGGGCAGTGCCCGTGGGGGTTCGCGGGGAGGGGGCTCTAGGGCAAGGTGCCCGTGGGGGTTAGGGGGGAGGGGGCTCTAGGGCAGTGCCCGTGGGGGTTAGCGGGGAGGGGGCTGTAGGGCAGTGCCCGTGGGGGTTAGCGGGGAGGGGGCTCTAGGGCAGTGCCCGTGGGGTTCGCGGGGAGGGGGCTCTAGGGCAGCGCCAGGGGGTTAGGGGACAGGGGGCTCTAGGGCAGTGCCCGTGGGGGTTCGCGGGGAGGGGGCTCTAGGGCAGTGCCCGTGGGGGTTAGGGGGGAGGGAGCTCTAGGGTAGTACCTGTGGGGGTTAGGGGGGAGGGGGCTCTAGGGCAGTGCCCGTGGGGGTTAGCGGGGAGGGGGCTGTAGGGCAGTGCCCGTGGGGGTTCGCGGGGAGGGGGCTCTAGGGCAGTGCTCGTGGGGGTTCGCGGGGAGGGGGCTCTAGGGCAGTACCCGTGGGGGTTAGGCGGGAGGGGGCTCTAGGGCAGCGCCAGGGGGTTAGGGGGCAGGGGGCTGTAGGGCAGTGCCCGTGGGGTTAGGGGGCAGGGGGCTCTAGGGCAGTGCCCATGGAGCTTAGGGGGGAGGGGGCTCTAGGGCAGTGCCCGTGGGGGTTAGGGGGCAGGGCGCTCTAGGGCAGCGCCCGTGGGGGTTAGGGGGGAGGGGGCTCTAGGGCAGCGCCCGTGGGGGTTAGGGGGCAGGGGGCTCTAGGGCAGCGCCCGTGAGGGTTAGGGGAGAGGGGGCTCTAGCGCAGCGCCCGTGGGGGTTAGCGGGGAGGGGGCTCTAGGGCAGCGCCCGTGGGGGTTAGGGGGGAGGGGGCTCTAGGCAGTGCTCGTGGGGGTTCGCGGGGAGGGGGCTCTAGGGCAGTGCCCGTGGGGGTTAGGCGGGAGGGGGCTCTAGGGCAGTGCCCGTGGGGGTTAGGGGGCAGGGGGCTCTAGGGCAGTGCCCGTGGGGGTTAGGGGGCAGGGGGCTCTAGGGCAGCGCCCGTGCGGGTTAGGGGGCAGGGGGCTCTAGGGCAGCGCCCGTGGGGGTTAGGGGGCAGGGGGCTCTAGGGCAGCGCCCGTGAGGGTTAGGGGAGAGGGGGCTCTAGGGCAGTGCCCGTGGGGGTTAGGGGGGAGGGGGCTCTAGGGCAGCGCCCGTGGGGTTTAGCGGGAAGGGGGCTCTAGGGCAGTGCCCGTGGGGGTTAGGGGGGAGGGGGCTCTAGGGCAGTGCCCGTGGGGGTTCGCGGGGAGGGGGCTCTAGGGCAGTGCCCGTGGGGGTTAGGGGGGAGGGGGCTCTAGGGCAGTGCCCATGGGGGTTAGCGGGGAGGGGGCTGTAGGGCAGTGCCCGTGGGGGTTAGCGGGGAGGGGGCTCTAGGGCAGTGCCCGTGGGGTTCGCGGGGAGGGGGCTCTAGGGCAGCGCCAGGGGGTTAGGGGACAGGGGGCTCTAGGGCAGTGCCCGTGGGGGTTCGCGGGGAGGGGGCTCTAGGGCAGTGCCCGTGGGGGTTAGGGGGGAGGGAGCTCTAGGGTAGTGCCTGTGGGGCTTAGGGGGGAGGGGGCTCTAGGGCAGTGCCCGTGGGGGTTCGCGGGGAGGGGGCTCTAGGGCAGTGCCCGTGGGGGTTAGGGGGGAGGGGGCTGTAGGGCAGTGCCCGTGGGGTTTAGGGGAGAGGGGGCTCTAGGGCAGTGCCCGTGGGGGTTAGGGGGCAGGGGGCTCTAAGGCAGTGCCCGTGGGGGTTAGGGGGGAGTGGGCTCTAGGGCAGTGCCCGTGGGAGTTAGGGGGGAGGGGGCTCTAGGGCAGTGCCCGTGGGGGTTAGGGGGCAGGGGGCTCTAGGGCAGTGCCCGTGGGGGTTAGGGGGGAGGGGGCTCTAGGGCAGTGCCCGTGGGGGTTACAGGGGAGGGGGCTGTAGGGCAGTGCCCGTGGGGGTTAGGGGGCAGGGGGCTCTAGGGCAGTGCCCGTGGGGTTAGGGGGGAGGGGGCTGTAGGGCAGTTCCCGTGGGGGTTAGGGGGGAGGGGCCCTAGGGCAGTGCCCGTGGAGGTTAGCGGGGAGGGGGCTCTAGGGCAGCGCCCGTGGGGGTTAGGGGGCAGGGGGCTCTAGGGCAGCGCCCGTGGGGGTTAGGGGGGAGGGGGCTCGAGGGCAGCGCCCGTGGGGTTTAGCGGGGAGGGGGCTCTAGGGCAGTGCCCGTGGGGGTTCGCGGGGAGGGGGCTCTAGGGCAGTGCCCGTGGGGGTTAGGGGGGAGGGGGCTCTAGGGCAGCGCCCATGGAGGTTAGGGGGGAGGGGGCTCTAGGGCAGCGCCCATGGGGTTTAGCGGGGAGGGGGCTCTAGGGCAGTGCCCGTGCGGGTTAGGGGGCAGGGGGCTCTAGGGCAGTGCCCGTGGGGGTTCGCGGAGAGGGGGCTCTAGGGCAGTGCCCGTGGGGGTTAGCGGGGAGGAGGCTCTAGGGCAGTGCCCGTGGGGGTTCGCGGGGAGGGGGCTCTAGGGCAGCGCCAGGGGGTTAGGGGACAGGGGGCTCTAGGGCAGTGCCCGTGGGGGTTAGCGGGGAGGGGGCTCTAGGGCAGTGCCCGTGGGAGTTAGGGGGGAGGGAGCTCTAGGGTAGTGCCTGTGGGGGTTAGGGGGGAGGGGGCTCTAGGGCAGTGCCCGTGGGGGTTAGTGGGGAGGGGGCTGTAGGGCAGTGCCCGTGGGGGTTCGCGGGGAGGGGGCTCTAGGGCAGTGCTTGTGGGGGTTAGCGGGGAGGGGGCTCTAGGGCAGTGCCCGTGGGGGTTAGGGGGCAGGGGGCTCTAGGGCAGCGCCAGGGGGTTAGGGGGCAGGGGGCTGTAGGGCAGTGCCCGTGGGGTTAGGGGGCAGGGGGCTCTAGGGCAGTGCCCGTGGGGGTTAGGGGGGAGGGGGCTCTAGGGCAGTGCCCGTGGGGGTTAGGGGGCAGGGGGCTCTAGGGCAGCGCCCGTGCGGGTTAGCGGGGAGGGGGCTCTAGGGCAGCGCCCGTGGGGGTTAGGGGGCAGGGGGCTCTAGGGCAGCGCCCGTGGGAGTTAGGGGGGAGGGGGCTCTAGGGCAGCGCCCATGGGGTTTAGCGGGGAGGGGGCTCTAGGGCAGTGCCCGTGGGGGTTAGGGGGGAGGGGGCTCTAGGGCAGCGCCCGTGGGGTTTAGCGGGGAGGGGGCTCTAGGGCAGTGCCCGTCGGGGTTAGGGGGGAGGGGGCTCTAGGGCAGTGCCCGTGGGGGTTCGCGGGGAGGGGGCTCTAGGGCAAGGTGCCCGTGGGGGTTAGGGGGGAGGGGGCTCTAGGGCAGTGCCCGTGGGGGTTAGCGGGGAGGGGGCTGTAGGGCAGTGCCCGTGGGGGTTAGCGGGGAGGGGGCTCTAGGGCAGTGCCCGTGGGGTTCGCGGGGAGGGGGCTCTAGGGCAGCGCCAGGGGGTTAGGGGACAGGTGGCTCTAGGGCAGTGCCCGTGGGGGTTCGCGGGGAGGGGGCTCTAGGGCAGTGCCCGTGGGGGTTAGGGGGGAGGGAGCTCTAGGGTAGTGCCTGTGGGGGTTCGCGGGGAGGGGGCTCTAGGGCAGTGCCCGTGGGGGTTAGCGGGGAGGGGGCTGTAGGGCAGTGCCCGTGGGGGTTCGCGGGGAGGGGGCTCTAGGGCAGTGCTCGTGGGGGTTCGCGGGGAGGGGGCTCTAGGGCAGTACCCGTGGGGGTTAGGCGGGAGGGGGCTCTAGGGCAGCGCCAGGGGGTTAGGGGGCAGGGGGCTCTAGGGCAGTGCCCGTGGGGTTAGGGGGCAGGGGGCTCTAGGGCAGTGCCCATGGAGGTTAGGGGGGAGGGGGCTCTAGGGCAGTGCCCGTGGGGGTTAGGGGGCAGGGCGCTCTAGGGCAGCGCCCGTGAGGGTTAGGGGAGAGGGGGCTCTAGCGCAGCGCCCGTGGGGGTTAGCGGGGAGGGGGCTCTAGGGCAGCGCCCGTGGGGGTTAGGGGGGAGGGGGCTCTAGGCAGTGCTCGTGGGGGTTCGCGGGGAGGGGGCTCTAGGGCAGTGCCCGTGGGGGTTAGGCGGGAGGGGGCTCTAGGGCAGTGCCCGTGGGGGTTAGGGGGCAGGGGGCTCTAGGGCAGTGCCAGGGGGTTAGGGGGCAGGGGGCTCTAGGGCAGCGCCCGTGGGGGTTAGGGGGGAGGGGGCTCTAGGGCAGCGCCCGTGAGGGTTAGGGGAGAGGGGGCTCTAGCGCAGCGCCCGTGGGGGTTAGCGGGGAGGGGGCTCTAGGGCAGCGCCCGTGGGGGTTAGGGGGGAGGGGGCTCTAGGGCAGTGCTCGTGGGGGTTCGCGGGGAGGGGGCTCTAGGGCAGTGCCCATGGGGGTTAGGCGGGAGGGGGCTCTAGGGCAGTGCCCGTGGGGGTTAGGGGGCAGGGGGCTCTAGGGCAGTGCCCGTGGGGGTTAGGGGGGAGGGGGCTCTAGGGCAGCGCCCGTGCGGGTTAGCGGGGAGGGGGCTCTAGGGCAGCGCCCGTGGGGGTTAGGGGGCAGGGGGCTCTAGGGCAGCGCCCGTGGGAGTTAGGGGGGAGGGGGCTCTAGGGCAGCGCCCATGGGGTTTAGCGGGGAGGGGGCTCTAGGGCAGTGCCCGTGGGGGTTAGGGGGGAGGGGGCTCTAGGGCAGCGCCCGTGGGGTTTAGCGGGAAGGGGGCTCTAGGGCAGTGCCCGTGGGGGTTAGGGGGGAGGGGGCTCTAGGGCAGTGCCCGTGGGGGTTCGCGGGGAGGGGGCTCTAGGGCAGTGCCCGTGGGGGTTAGGGGGGAGGGGGCTCTAGGGCAGTGCCCGTGGGGGTTAGGGGGCAGGGGGCTCTAGGGCAGTGCCCGTGGGGGTTAGGGGGGAGGGGGCTCTAGGGCAGCGCCCGTGCGGGTTAGCGGGGAGGGGGCTCTAGGGCAGCGCCCGTGGGGGTTAGGGGGCAGGGGGCTCTAGGGCAGCGCCCGTGGGAGTTAGGGGGGAGGGGGCTCTAGGGCAGCGCCCATGGGGTTTAGCGGGGAGGGGGCTCTAGGGCAGTGCCCGTGGGGGTTAGGGGGGAGGGGGCTCTAGGGCAGCGCCCGTGGGGTTTAGCGGGAAGGGGGCTCTAGGGCAGTGCCCGTGGGGGTTAGGGGGGAGGGGGCTCTAGGGCAGTGCCCGTGGGGGTTCGCGGGGAGGGGGCTCTAGGGCAGTGCCCGTGGGGGTTAGGGGGGAGGGGGCTCTAGGGCAGTGCCCATGGGGGTTAGCGGGGAGGGGGCTGTAGGGCAGTGCCCGTGGGGGTTAGCGGGGAGGGGGCTCTAGGGCAGTGCCCGTGGGGTTCGCGGGGAGGGGGCTCTAGGGCAGCGCCAGGGGGTTAGGGGACAGGGGGCTCTAGGGCAGTGCCCGTGGGGGTTCGCGGGGAGGGGGCTCTAGGGCAGTGCCCGTGGGGGTTAGGGGGGAGGGAGCTCTAGGGTAGTGCCTGTGGGGGTTAGGGGGGAGGGGGCTCTAGGGCAGTGCCCGTGGGGGTTAGCGGGGAGGGGGCTGTAGGGCAGTGCCCGTGGGGGTTCGCGGGGAGGGGGCTCTTGGGCAGTGCTCGTGGGGGTTAGGGGGCAGGGGGCTCTAGGGCAGCGCCCGTGGGGGTTAGGGGGCAGGGGGCTCTAGGGCAGCGCCCGTGAGGGTTAGGGGAGAGGGGGCTCTAGCGCAGCGCCCGTGGGGGTTAGCGGGGAGGGGGCTCTAGGGTAGCGCCCGTGGGGGTTAGGGGGGAGGGGGCTCTAGGGCAGTGCTCGTGGGGGTTCGCGGGGAGGGGGCTCTAGGGCAGTGCCCATGGGGGTTAGGCGGGAGGGGGCTCTAGGGCAGTGCCCGTGGGGGTTAGGGGGCAGGGGGCTCTAGGGCAGTGCCCGTGGGGGTTAGGGGGGAGGGGGCTCTAGGGCAGCGCCCATGGGGTTTAGCGGGGAGGGGGCTCTAGGGCAGTGCCCGTGGGGGTTAGGGGGGAGGGGGCTCTAGGGCAGCGCCCGTGGGGTTTAGTGGGAAGGGGGCTCTAGGGCAGTGCCCGTGGGGGTTAGGGGGGAGGGGGCTCTAGGGCAGTGCCCGTGGGGGTTCGCGGGGAGGGGGCTCTAGGGCAGTGCCCGTGGGGGTTAGGGGGGAGGGGGCTCTAGGGCAGTGCCCATGGGGGTTAGCGGGGAGGGGGCTGTAGGGCAGTGCCCGTGGGGGTTAGCGGGGAGGGGGCTCTAGGGCAGTGCCCGTGGGGTTCGCGGGGAGGGGGCTCTAGGGCAGCGCCAGGGGGTTAGGGGACAGGGGGCTCTAGGGCAGTGCCCGTGGGGGTTCGCGGGGAGGGGGCTCTAGGGCAGTGCCCGTGGGGGTTAGGGGGGAGGGAGCTCTAGGGTAGTGCCTGTGGGGGTTAGGGGGGAGGGGGCTCTAGGGCAGTGCCCGTGGGGGTTAGCGGGGAGGGGGCTGTAGGGCAGTGCCCGTGGGGGTTCGCGGGGAGGGGGCTCTTGGGCAGTGCTCGTGGGGGTTAGGGGGCAGGGGGCTCTAGGGCAGCGCCCGTGGGGGTTAGGGGGCAGGGGGCTCTAGGGCAGCGCCCGTGAGGGTTAGGGGAGAGTGGGCTCTAGCGCAGCGCTCGTGGGGGTTAGGGGGCAGGGGGCTCTAGGGCAGCGCCCGTGGGGGTTAGGGGGGAGGGGGCTCTAGGGCAGTGCTCGTGGGGGTTCGCGGGGAGGGGGCTCTAGGGCAGTGCCCGTGGGGGTTCGCGGGGAGGGGGCTCTAGGGCAGTGCCCGTGGGGGTTAGGGGGCAGGGGGCTCTAGGGCAGTGCCCGTGGGGGTTAGGGGGCAGGGGGCTCTAGGGCAGCGCCAGGGGGTTAGGGGGCAGGGGGCTCTAGGGCAGTGCCCGTGACGGTTAGGGGGCAGGGGGCTCTACGGCAGTGCCCGTGGGGGTTAGCAGGGAGGGGGCTCTAGGGCAGTGCCCGTGGGGGTTAGGGGGCAGGGGGCTCTAGGGCAGCGCCAGTGGGGGTTCGCGGGGAGGGGGCTCTAGGGCAGCGCCAGGGGTTAGGGGGCAGGGGGTTCTAGGGCAGTGCCCGTGGGGGTTAGGGGGCAGGGCGCTCTAGGGCAGCGCCCGTTGGGGTTAGGGGGGAGGGGGCTCTAGGGCAGCGCCCGTGGGGGTTAGGGGGGAGGGGGCTCTAGGGCAGTGCCCGTGGGGGTTAGGGGGCAGGGGGCTCTAGGGCAGTGCCCGTGGGGGTTAGGGGGCAGGGGGTTCTAGGGCAGTGCCCGTGGGGGTTCGCGGGGAGGTGACACGCAGCTCCCCCACTCTGCCCCGTGCAGGCGGCGCCCGGCCGGTTCACACGGAGCCCGCGGGTCCCCAGCCGCGGGGCCGGCGGCGGCGGTGGAATTCCGCCCCCCCCCAGTTCCCCACAGCACATGACCCGGAACGCGGGTCTGGCGCTCCCGGGAGCTGAGCTCGCGGGGCTGTGGCGAGGCGCGGGCGGGCAGCGAGCAGCCCTGCCGGAGCCGCCGCGCCCCGCTCCCGGCCGGGGGAGCCACTCGTGGGGAGGAGCCGCCAGCAGCAGCAGCATCAGCAGCCCAGATGCGGAGCGAGGCGGCCGGGCAGGTAAGGCACAGCTGGCTCGGGCTCTCTATGCCCAGCATCGCGCCGCCGAGCTCGCCGGGCGCTCGGGAAGGAGCCGCTGAGCAGAAGAGTTTCTCGCTCTGCCTCCCTTGAACAACCCTCCGGCTCTTGCCCGCCAGCCCCGGGACAGCGGCGCATCAGCGAATGCTCTCGTGCATGTCTATGGATTTGACAAGGTCTCAGTCAGATGCAAGCCCGCTTTTAAAACTTTGCAGCGGGCTCGTGTTCAACAGGCGTTCGTGCGCGGTCCTGGGCTTTTCAAAACCCTTGTATCGCAAGTAACAAATTATGATAAGGATGAAATTGTGATACTTCGGGGGAATTTTAACCGACCCCGTTAGACTTTTAGCCATTCCAGCTGCTTAACTTTTTAAGTAGGTCTATTATTGCTACCGAGTGCAAACAGAGGGGCAGCTTTGATGGCCAGCTGGTGCATGCAGATATTTTAGAGAATGGTTATTTCGTATGTAGCCTTGGTTAATGGTCATTCTTAAGTACAAAACATGCACAACTTT
Organism: Lepidochelys kempii; assembly: GCF_965140285.1. NCBI lineage: Eukaryota > Metazoa > Chordata > Testudines > Cheloniidae > Lepidochelys > Lepidochelys kempii. The sequence continues at coordinate 32,103,600 of NC_136381.1, forward strand.
CTCCTCCTCTCTAAAGTCTCTGTGGAGTTGTTTCCATATAGTTGGCATCCAGCTCTTTACCTCAGAAAAGCAGAAGGCTAACATCTCCAGTTCTGTATGGGAGAGGTGCTATGGTGCTGGATAAAGTGTATGAGTTACTGGGTTGCGGTATGCTTAATTTGCCCTTTTTTTTTTCTTTCTTTCTTTTATGACTCATCAAATGTTGTCTGAGAGACAGGTGATGATGATGATGCTAAAATGCTAAAGACAATACTCCCCTGGATAGTTGCAAAGAAGGCACATATAGTTACAATCCCAAATTTCAAAGCAACTGGATCTTACCTTGATGTCTCATTATGGTAATAAATAAATCTTAGCATGAAACATGACCCTTTAGGCAATGTAATTTTAAAATTTTAGGACATATCTACAGCCCTTTCAAGTCAATGGGAGTTTTTCCATTGACTTTAATGGGATTTGGATCAAGCCCTTAATGATCAATCAAATTCCAATTGGTGTGAAACCAATGCAAGGTAAACATATTTCAGGGATCATTATTATTTGTTATTAACCAGATGTATATCCTGCTTGGCTACTTCAGTCTCTTTTTTGAGCTCTATCTGAGATGGACGCTTTGCTCTGAGCAAGTGGGGGCAGGAATGTCCCCTTGAATCTGTAAGGAAATTATATGAAAGAAATACACTTAAAAACTAGGTTGGCCCATTTCCCTCAACTGGGCTGTCTTCTATTCACCTTTGCTGTGTCTTTTAACATAGGAGACCGTGGGCTGCTACTGGCAGCTGCAGGATGAAGTCGCCTCCCTGCTGCATGTCCCTTTCTTCCCAGACAACCGGACAGGAGCCAGGGGACAGCACATCGCTGGGTTCCCTAGAGTCCAGCGTCTTCTGCAGTGAGGAGGAGCAGGGGCCCTTGCTGCAGAAAGTTGACCCCACCTTAGACTGTTTCACCATCAATGTGGGAGGCAGCCGCTTCGTACTGTCCCAGCAAACTCTGTCTTGCTACCCAGACACCCGGCTCGGCAAGCTGGCCATGGTGGTGTCCGCTGCCCGGGATGTAGCCTCTAGCCTCCTGGAGCTCTGCGACGATGCCAACCTGGTGGAGAACGAGTATTTTTTCGACCGGAGCTCACAGGCATTTCGCTACATCCTGAATTATTACCAGACAGGAAGGTTGCATGTGATGGAGCAGCTGTGCGCCCTCTCCTTCCTGCAGGAGATCCAGTACTGGGGTCTGGACGAGCTCAGCATTGACTCCTGCTGCAGAGACAGGTGAGCACTGGGAAAAGGAGGAAAATAATAATGTGGGCTGGATGCTCTCACTATCAACTCCTGCTGCAGAGACAGGCAGGCCCTGGGTTGTGAAGGGAAGAGATCCAGCAGTGTGGGTTGGAGGAATTCAGCATCAGCTGTTCTTACAGGGGTAGATGGGTGCTGGGGAAGGAGCTGAGCTGCACAAACTCAGCACCAACTCCCACTACATGGACAAGTGGATATTGGACGGGGGAGGGAAAAGGTTAGAAGAGGTCAGTGATGACTCTTACTAGAGGGCAGGTTGGCACTGGGGGCAGGATGATGAGATTCAGTATTGGAACAGTGGCTGGGCAAATGCTGCATCGACTTCCTCTAAAGGGACAGGGTAGCACTGGGAGTTCTGGGTGGGAGGAGGAAGAGGCAGAAGGAAATCACTGGGGGGGACAGGCTGAGGCAGAAGTGACAGCAGATGAAAATGTTAAATAGGGACAAGGAGAAGGCAGAGAAGATGGACATCTGTGACGTTTGTGCTAGGATATTTTTATTCTTTTAATTCTATTGGTTGTGGTTAATTTTGGTTCCTGGTTTATTTGTTAATATTGAAGTGTGGGGTGTTCTAAAAATGATATATAAAAAATCCAAAATGCTTACCTTAAAATCATTGTAATCAGATGAATGCGATACAAAAACCAGTGCACACCTGCACTGCCAGTCCAACAGTATCTATTCCAGAATGGCTTCAAGGTGCTATTCAATTTCACTGATTTTTTTAATAGATTTTCAGGCCAGAAAGGATCATTATGGTCTGACCTGCATAACACAGGCCATAGAATCACATCTAGTAATTCCTGAATCATGCTCTTATCCTGTGTCTGAGCTAGAGCATATTTTTAGAAAGCCTTCCAACCTTGATTTAAAGACTGATGAAAATCCACCACATCCCTTGGTATGAGGCTTCACTATCAACAGCAATCAATAAATGTACTGACTACCAGCATGTATATATGAAAAGAAGGATTGTCTCATGTTTCTTGGTAATCTCCTTGTTTGAAGAAAATGTTCCATAAATATGGCCTTGATTCAGCAAAGCATTTAGCACATGCTTAAAATCCATAGTAACTACTCAGTAAAGATGGTTAATTGCTTTGCTGAATCAGGACCTAAGTGTTTAAATAAGGTGCAAATAACAGGTATAATAAAATACGTTCTTGAGCTAATGGTAGGTTTGGGACAAACCTTTGTATAAAGGATTATATACCGCCCTTCTAAGCATTGTAACTGTAAGCAATGTAATAAAAAATAAGTAAAATATTATTAGTAAAAATGACAAGATGGTTTAGAAACATAGGGCCTGATTCTGCCAGCCTTACATGAGCATCCCCTACTCTCACAGTTAGTCTCACTGACGTTAAGAGTAGAATCATAGAATCATAGTACTGGAAGGGACCTCGAGAGGTGATTTAGTCCAGTCCCCTGCACGCATGGCAGGACTAAGTATTATCTAGACCATCCCTGACAGGTGTTTGTCTAACCTGCTCTTAAAAACCTCCAATGACGGAGATTCCACACCTCCCTAGGCAACTTATTCCAGTGCTTAACCACTCTAACAATTAGGAAGTGTTTTCCTAATGGGCAACCTAAATCACCCTTGCTGCAATTTAAGCCCATTGCTTCTTGCCTTTTCTCAGACGTTAAGGAGAACAATTTTTCTCCCTCCTCCTTGTAACAACCTTTTATGTACTTGAAAACTGTTATCATGTCCAATCTCTCTCTCTCTCTCTCTCTCTCTCTCTCTCTTTCCCCCTGTGTGTATATATATATATATATATATAGGGGAGAGGGAGGGAGGGGAAGAGAACACTCACATATCTAAAGCTATGTGGTACCAAGCACATATTTATATCTTTGTTCTGGCATAATTTCCCAAACTGTAGGCCTGATCTTGGCGCATTCAAAGCTCTCACTGATATGAATGAGCACCACAGGAACATAATGGCTGTGTGGATGTGCTCTATGGCCCTAACTCAACAAAGCACTTTATCACGTGCTTGAAGTTAAGGATGAGCTTATGTCCTTTGCTGTATCAGGACGTTATCAAATTCCCTTTAAGAAGATTTACTCTGGTTGCAGGGTTTTTTCATGTGAAAGGCAGTTTCCATAATAGTGCAAAAATTGTTATTCAAGGTTTATATTTTGGGTTGGATTCCCTGCGCAGGTACTTCAGGAGGAAGGAACTGAGTGAAGCCTTGGATATCAAGAAAGATGCAGAAGAGCTGGATGCCCAGGATGAGGAAGAGGATTTCTCTGGGAGTCTCTGTCCCAATGTCAGGCAGAGGCTCTGGGAGATGCTGGAGAAGCCTCGCTCTTCTGTAGCTGCCAGGACTTTTGGCACCCTCTCTATGGCCTTTGTTGTCGTGTCCATTGCCAACATGGCCTTGATTTCTGTGGAGCTGAGCTGGTTGGCGCCCCCACTACTGGACGCCCTGGAGTATGTGTGCATTGTCTGGTTCACAGCGGAGTTTGCCCTGCGGCTCCTGTGCACACGGGATCGGTGGAGCTTCCTGAGGAGCGTGGCGAACATCATCGACCTGCTGGCCATTTTACCCTTCTACATCACCCTGCTGGTGGAGAGCATGTGCGGTGGGGAGAGCTCTCAAGAGCTGGAGAATGTGGGGCGCATCGTCCAGGTGCTGAGGCTGCTCAGAGCTCTGCGTATGCTGAAGCTGGGCAGACATTCCACAGGTACCTTTAGCTCATGGATTTAACACAGTGTTGGTTTTAGCATTTTACAGGCCATAAGAGGTCAAAAGAAATTAACCAAGCAAGTTAAATGTACAGACACATAGTAACCCTTACAGATTATCCAGGGTGCTGTTGCCACAGTAATAAAACTGAATCTGCATAGAAGGGATAGAAGGAAATGACCTGTTGGTCAAAAACACTAGGTACACACTCAAGGTGGCTAGTCCCCCACTTCTGCCACTGCAATTTTAGTGCACTAGCTAGCAGAGATAGCATGGGAATGGAACGACACCTGCAGGTCGAAGTGTAGCAGACCCTATGACAGCTCCTAGTGGCAATTCCCCAGGTTTGTAATGACGATTGTTGACATTAGAGAACTTCACTTTGAATTTTGGGGTCACACCTTTCTGTCTTTCATATGTTTATTTAAAAACCATTCAGGAAATTGTTATCCTATTGGTTTAGCATCACCTGTCTCTCTCCCATATAGAATTTAGTGATTTCTTGTCATAGAAAGGAACAAGTTGAATTAATCTTATCAAAACCTCATAACTCTCCTAGTCTGAGATTGAAGTATCACTTCACCATTAAAACTGAAAATAGTAGTCCATTTCTTTATCATACAGAATTAGATGCCACTTAACTACACATGTAAGCAGCTCAAAACAGCTTAAATGCCGTGGTGTTAATTGTATAGTTTTTGATATTTAAGTTTTACCAGTCACCCAGGCTCAGAGCAGTAAATCAAAAACTGCAGCTCACTATAATTTGAATGTTGTCGGAAACAGTTCTCGTCTTCTGGCAGAGCAGACTGTTAAGATAAACCTAGTAAATCAGAATGGAAATATACACTATACAGATCTGGAGCCTGCTTCCTGTTAGTTAAAGATGACAAAATGGTGAGGGTTTTTCATTTTGATTCTAACGTATACATAAACATAGTCATTAATATGGAAAGTTCTGCACACAGAGGGGATCATCCATAATCACATCTCTCCCTCCCACCTAGAAGTCAAGTCACCTACCTGTATGGCATCATCCTTGGGATACTGAATTTGGGATCCACTCCAGGGGAGTGGATGAGGGCGGGGCAGGTTGGGGGAAGGGCCGGGGTAGCCCTGCTGTGCGTAGTGGGGTGTGACTGAGGAATGCTCACTATACTCTGCACATTTTGTGAAGAAATGGCAGATCCAAACGATTCCTGTGGGTGGGGATGATAAAGACATATAGGACACAAAACTATGCCTCTGCAAAGGCCGAGGGAAGGGGGGGAAGGGAAGGGATGTGGTCATAAAGGGGACATAAAGCAGGCTGTGTGGGCTGAGCAGTTAGATTTGATATATCTGTTCGACCTAGCACTTCCCCGGCACAGCCCTAGTGGCACATAGGGCCAGGGCCACTGCTCTGCCTCACTGAGACTCACCGTTACTGGCACCCCTTGTGCTACTGGCAGTGCTACCAAGACTCACTCCCTGCACTCCCCAGCACCTACAGAGAAGTTACTGCAGCCCTCCACACAAGAGGAAAGCGAGACTCCCTATGGCCTTTCTGCTAAACCTCAGTGTGCTTGTGCTGGAGCAACCATGGTTTGCCTTGGCCATAGAAATCATTTGAAAAGAATTGCTTTCATATGGTAAGAAATTAAAAAACCTGCACAGCCACTGACACCCACTGATCACTGAGAACATGCTTATTGTGTGCCCTATAACTTGTGTTTGGCTAAAGCATATCTTCCAGAAACGCATCCGTCCTTGGACTGAAGACATCAAGAGATGAAGAATCTACCACTTCCCTTCATAGTTTTGTCCAATAACTAATCACCCTCACTGTAAAAATGTGTGCCTTCTTTCCAGTTTGAAGTTGTCTGGCTTTGACTTGCAGCCACTGGTTCTTCTTATGCCTTTCTCTGCCAATTAAAAAGCCATTTAGTACCTAGTGTTTGCTCCCTACAAAGATACTTATACATTGCAATCAAGTCACCACTTGCTAAATGAAACAGGTTGAGCTCTTTACGTCTGTAAGGCATTTTTTCCAGCCCTCAGATAATTTTAGTGGCTTATTTCTCCATCCTCTCCAATTTTTCAACATCTTTTTTTTAGAATATGGACACCAGAACTATGTACAGTATTCCAGTATCAGTCTCACCTCTAGGTAGAGTGGAGGAAAAGAAAAATTCTCCAAAAACCAAAGAGCCCAATTGCACTCTCTGAGGTGCATGTACCAACCCAACGGCTTTGTGTGTGCACTGGCAAACAAAGATTGGCCCAAAAGCAACAAGAAATCTTAAACACATTTATGTCTCAACGTCCCAGAGACTCCAATGGCTGTCTGAGACATGCAAAAATGCATGAGTTCAACCTTAGTTTCCAACATTATTTGGTTTAGTTGGAGCTCAGTGGGGGTAATTTATAAGCATTGCATTTCTCCCCTTCAAAAATAAAAACAATATTCATTATTTAAAAAATTAGTGGGAGAAACACTTTGTCAGAATTCATAACATCCTCAGTGATCAAGAAGATATAATACAGAGATCCAAGTTATCATAACTGGCTTTAGAGGATGCCTTGTTTTGTGGATATATTTTGTTTTTAATTTGTGTGCATGTGGCATTTCTTCCTTTGCACTGTTATTGTATTTGCTTTTTCACCCCTGCACTGGCCAGCCAAGGGGCACTGCATACCCTGGGGGGGGGGCAAAGAGCTACCACACGTGCACACTTGTCTTTGTCCTGTGCAAGTCTCTGCACACTCATGCTCCCTTCCCCTACCTACCCAGCTTTTGAATAGGGGTGCAAGTGAGGCTAAGGGGTTTGTAAAGTTGGACAAAGGTGATCTCCTTATGCCTAGATCCCAGTCCCCCAAGTTGAATGGATCATTTCCCTTATAACAAGTTACTCCTACAACATTGTAACTGAAGGGATGTACCTGGCAGAGCTGGCAGTAACCAGCATAAGAGAGGAAGGCATGAGATGTGTATCTCCCACTCCTGTCTTTGCCCATCTTCCCCCTCACTCTAATATGATTCAAGATCAGCCCCTTATTCATCTATATACTGGATGTCAATATCTTTTTTTTATTTATTTCAAAATAGGGACCATAAATCAGAGACCTCTGTGTTTTATTTCTTGAATAATCATGTTTTCCCATTGGTTCTCCAAACAGCATTGCCTTCTCATAAAGGCATTCCTGAGGCAGAAACATAAAACACAAAGTGTCTAGCTTTCAGAACAAGTGCTTCTTAACAGAGGTGTGAAGACAGTTACGTGGATTAAGATACTGACAGCATTTCTTGTGTTCCAGGCTTGCGATCTCTTGGGATGACTATTGCACAATGCTACGAGGAGGTTGGCCTGCTGCTGCTTTTTCTCTCTGTGGGAATATCTATATTTTCCACGGTGGAGTATTTTGTTGAACAAGGTGTCCCTGGCACAACTTTCACAAGTGTGCCCTGTGCATGGTGGTGGGCAACAACTTCCATGACAACCGTTGGTTATGGCGACATTAGACCAGACACTACCACTGGCAAGGTAGTGGCCTTTATGTGTATATTATCGGGAATATTGGTCTTGGCTTTGCCTATAGCTATAATAAATGACCGTTTTTCTGCTTGTTATTTTACGCTGAAGATAAAGGAGGCTGCTCTTCGACAGCGTGAAGCTTTAAAGAAGCTCACAAAGAACACATCCACTGACTCAAATATCAATGTTAATTTGCGAGACATATATGCTCGTAGTATCATGGATATGTTACGGTTAAGAAGCAGAGAGAGAGCAAGCACCAGGAGCAGTGGTGGAGATGATTTTTGGTTTTGACTTCATAAAGTCTTGTATAACATACAGACAACTTCAAGGTGCAGTAGTGAATGGTAGGACAGCTGTCATTTTACATTATTCACTCTTAGCATATTTGCTCTTCAATTTGCAATTTTATTGTCTTGGTGCATTTAAGATAACTAGTGTAGGCCAAAGGCATAATTCAAAACCTGGGAACTCCCAAGGGGCTTTGAAACTAATTTTCACAATTGGTTCTTGAACTGGAAATATATAGGGATCCATCAAAGTAAAATAATGATCCAAATATTTGTCTATGAATCTTATGTTTTTGCTAACATAGAGTAATAAAGTTTTACACCCTCTCCACCCCGCCCCACAAAAAAGGGTGGAGGTTTTTCTGGTGGTAAGAATGAGGGAATTAAAAATACTTGAAAAGAAAGAAGCTTACGGAGGAAAGCACTGGCAACATTTATGATAGCTTTTATATTATGTATTATTGTTTGTAGACATAAACAAGAGTCAGGGGCTGATCCTTGTCCCCATTCTGGCCTCCATCTGCTGCATCATCAGTGGCATAAAGAGTCCACAATAAGCTGGGGGGAGAATTTTCCCCAGTTGAGGAGCAGCATAGAGCTAGCATAAGCAGGCCCCCTCACATGCCCCAGTGTAGGGCACATGCTTATGCCAGGACTGGTGATAAAAAGAGGTATGATCATGGTGCTCTATATTATACAGATTCTGGGTTGCTGTATAGCCCATAGGCAGCCATGGAAAAGCAGCCATAAGTTGGAGCAGCCTCTGGGGCTACTCTAACTTACATCAGGGTCTGTATCAGCATCTGCAGCACAAAAGTGCCTTTTGTTTCACTCCCCCCAGGGTTGATCCTTGTGTATTGTGCCTATCAAGAGGCACTGCCTAGAAGCTACCATCATGGAGTTCAAGACAAATGTTGCCTCTATTTGTCTATATAAGCACTTTTCTCAGTTTTGAGGTGACACTGAATTAAAAAAACCTTTATTTAGAAACTGTAGCATCAAAAATTCCAGGGGAAGAATTTAGTCTATTTTAATTAACTGAGTCCTCGCTGAAAGCATCAGGTTGACATCAGAAAAAGCGTAAGTTCTCTTTTTAATCATAGAGGAAATAAGACATTTGCTTCAGCTTAGCTCATAGAAATCAGTAGGAGTTTTGGGTGGCTCAGGGCTCCAAGATCAGGTCTAAATAAGTTAATAGTTGTCACTGAGGCATGAGAGAAATCCTAAATGAAGTATATGCATGTCCTCCCTCCCTCCCCCGAAAAAAACACTATGGAATGCTCATGAGATGTTGTATGCAGATCTTTTTGGTGCGAGAGGGTGGGTTATAGGTCTAGTTAGACAACAAAAAAATCTAAACTTTCCTTAGTTCCCCCCCCACATATGCTTTTTAGCAAAATGGAGTGTTGCTTAAATTTAATTTGCATTGCCTAAGGGACAATGTACCTGTAGAAATAATTCATCAATATGATAAACTAAATCAAAAGCTTCAAACCCCCTTGATTTCTTAACTCTCATGGATAATACAAGCACAAGTGTATGTGTAACCCACACACTTTCTGAGTATGATGTTCTGTCCCATCTAGTGGCACTGAGACCACTTAGAAAGAGAGATAAAGTGAGTCTGCTCTACCATCTTAGCTAACAGCAAGTTAGCTTTTAGCTCATGCAGTCGAGGCTCATGCATTTAGCTCCAGAGGCCCCAGCTTCGATCTCGCTGATAGACGACCAGGGTCTGTCGGCATTACATATGCACCAGTTTACTGTGTGTGTTTGAAATAAAATTAAACAAACATATAAAAACAACCATATAGTAACTGCAGCTAATCTGACTTGCTGCATTATTCAAGACACCTAAATAAAACTTTCTTTTAGGACATATAAATGGATGAACAAAGTTGCTTTTGAGAAACATTAAATAACTCCTATTTTGAATTATTAATATGATTATCTAGCCATTGAACAAAAACTACATTGCAAGATTATACAGAAAACAATTACAGGACTCTTGCAAGCAACTGTAATAGAAATTCAACACAAAACTTAACTGTGGCGGTTCAATACAAGACAGGACACGGCTTTAGGCAAGCAAGCAGGCTGGTCTGCTGATGGGATTGCCCCTGTCAGCTTTTCCACCTCTTTTATTTCTCTCCCCCCTGCGCATCACATACCCCAACCGACCGCAAAAGGCATCAACAAAGGAAATAATATGACTTTGATTAATATTCCTATTTACTAGCCTCTATCTACTACAATCTTTATTCTCAGGCCTTGAGCTTCGGCCGAGGAAGCTTCCCACGGCTGATGTTCTTATTTTGACTTCTCAGATGGTCCATGTTTTCATGGTCCATGTCCTTGGACAGAACAGAGCAATGTGTGCATTGCTCCTACACAACAGTCAGGGTGTGCCCTGACTGTTTCCAGGTGCATGAACGCTACATGAACCCTTCATCCCCCCTTTTGTTATTATTATGCTCGGCCATCTCATGGTAGCCATCAATTTGCTTTTGTAAGTGATTCAACTCCCGGACAGACAAGGACATAACTCGGGGAGCCTACCAGGGCGGATCTCTGCAAAGCCTTAGCAAGGAGGGAATACATTGTATACAGCAGCAGCAAAATATAAGCCCAACAATTACAAACACAGCATAACCGAAAAGTTGTCGCAGCCATCCTGTAAGCCAATTCCAAAAGCCCTCAAACCCCAGATCTTGGCATATGTGTGCTGTAAGATTGGCCAATTCAGCCAGTCTAGTTTCTATGGAGCGACTATTATCAGTTAAATTAAAGCAACACATGTGCTGAAACGTGGAGCAGCCTAGATGGTGTTTCAGGAGCAAAAAATCAATGGCTGCTCTGTTATCCAAAATTGCATCCCTTAATTCGTGTTGCTCTGCGTTAAGTAGGGCAATTGCCTGGGATGTTGTATTAATTGCCTTTGCCGCAAAGCATGCCAGGTTATTTAAAGTTCTGGCTGTATAAATGGCAAGCGCGGGGACCCCAACAATAGAGGCCGCTAAAGCAGTATACTCAGCACGACTAAAAAGCTCAACATCTGCAATGCAATCATCTGAAAGGGGTACACTTCTTCTACTACGTTTTTGACCAGCAAAAGGCAATATAAGTGTCATTCTACTAAGACAGCAAAGGGTGCCATCACTTAAATTTGCAGGAATATAATTAAAGGTGCGTGAGCCGCAAGTAAAAAACCATCCTGATGGTAGGATGATATGGCCATAATTGTATGAAACATTTACGGCGTGGGAACAATTTAAAAAGGGTTGAGAAACTTGCCGACAGCCCAAGGGCACCCTTGTACTAGTGCAGTTAACCACACGTGCACAGGTGACATTGTTGGCCCCAGCCGGGTACGGTGTGTGGAGGGATATGGCCGTGTGAGACAAAGTATAATTGGCCGGGCCCCAATTAGCCATACCAGAGTATTGTGAAGAGAGATTCGCGTAAGCAGCGAGCATCGTCTCATTCCCTATTTCTTCAGGGTGATGACATACTGGGATAAGGCATTTACCCAACAATTCTCCAGCTGCTACAGAATTAGATAAACAAAAGTGGGTAACATTTGCTATTGAAGCCAATCTTTCCCATAGGTTATATGTCATTCGGGCTCGTAACGGAGAAAGCGCTCCCGAGCCAACCCCTACAGGAAATAGCAGGCACAAAAGGCATACAATCAATACAGAATTAGCAGTAATTTGGGCAAGAATTGCCGCAAACAAAGTCTCAGGAGTCTCTGGCTGTTGGTTTGCTGCCAGCCGTCGTTGAGCCGCGGCGACCAATGCTTTTACTGCTCCCCATGTCACGGGCTGGCTTGGGACACTACGCCTCTTCCGTTTCCGTCCCTTCGTTGTCGACCCAGGAGGCACCGCTCCCTCCTCCAGGGTCAGCTGAAAGTCTGGTATGGGGTTCGATAGTCCCTGGTGCCACGCCATGCTGCTTCAGTGCCGGTCGCACACACAATGGTCCCGCCGGGAGAGACACAGCAGCATATCCCCGACCCCAAGTGATTAGAGGTACTGGGCCCAGCCATTGCGGATCAGGGAGCTGACGGTAATAGACACGTGGTCTTTCCAGCACCTCGGATTTATGAAAATGCCGATCCGCGGGGGTCTGCTGATCTGCATTTAGCGTTAAGTTATTTAAAGTGAACAAAAGGATATGCAATTGTTGCTGAATGTCTCCCAAGGTTCGGAGACGCAGCTCCCCTTGTTTTAATTGTTTGTCAAGCAAGGTTTTTAGTGTGCGATTTGCACGTTCAACAATGGCTTGGCCTGTGGAGTTATAAGGGATCCCGTGTGTGAGACGGACGTCCCATTGGACACAAAAGGCGGAAAGGGCTGTGGAGCAGTAGGCTGGGGCATTATCTGTTTTTATTTGGCTCGGGTGACCCATAACAGCAAAACAGGCTAGCAGATGGTGAATAACTTTAGGAGTGGCTTCCCCACGCTGTGGGGTTGCCCAGAGGAATCCCGAATAGGTATCAATGGAAACATGTAAAAATAAATAGGGGCGGAATTGTGGCACGTGAGTGACATCCATTTGCCACAGCTGATTCGCTGCGGTACCTCTGGGGTTAATGGCATAAGAAAAGGTAGGGGCAGCAGCAGCACAGTGGGGGCAGGAACGAACAATGGAACGTGCGTGATCAGCAGGAATGTGAAACTGGCGGGCTAAAACAGAGGCAGACTGATGAAAAAAGGCATGGCTTTCAATGGGGTCAGAAAAAAGGGAATTTACCTGACCACGCAACGCGCGATCGGCGCATGCATTGCCCTCAGTGAGTGGCCCAGGCAGACGGCTATGACTGCGAATATGAGCAACAAAGTAAGGGAAATGACGAGTGGCAATAAGATGCTGCAAAGACAAAAACAGGCGAAGGAGGTCCGCATCAACCTGAGGGGTAATGAGGGGAAGGGGTAAATGATCAATTACCTGATAAACATAATGGGTATCCACAATTAAATTAAAGGGACAATCAGCAAAAAGTTGAAAGGCCAAAATAACAGTAGCCAATTCTGAATGCTGTGCAGAACGCTGAGGCAGTGTAAAACGAGAATGCCAACGAGGGGGGTCACCCAACTGATAAGTGACTACACCTCGGTGGGGAGAGCCATCAGTAAAAAGAGCGACAGCGGAAACAATGGGTTGAGAGCGGCTAAAACGATGAACAATTAGGGGCACCTTTTGGGTAATGACCAACCGAGGATCTTTTGGAGGATTGTAAGAAATCTCTCCCACATAATCACAAAGAGCAACCTGCCAGGCCAAGGAGGTGTGGCACAAGGAGTCAAATTCAGTACGGGACAAGGGGAGCACAATGGCAACTAAATCAGTGCCAGTGAGTTGCACTGCACAGTGGCGGGCTTTACGAACAAGATCAGATAGGGCATCTAAATACGGGTAAATATTTCGAGGGGGGGTGGATGAAAGGTACAGCCACTCTATAATAGAGACGGCTGTGTCTGTACGGGGTACAAACAGAGCCGCAGTTGGCGTATGAGGGGTGGCAAGAAGAACCAACCGTAAGGGACGGACCTCTGGGAGTCTGTCCACAAACTGCTGACTCAATGCTGCATTGATTTGTCGAATGCAGGCAGTATGCTTTTCAGTGATGGCAATAACTGCACCCGGTGCCCGGGCTCCACGCAGGAGCTCGAACAATGGCTGCAGCATTGAAGTGGGGAGACGAAAGTAGGGCCGAATCCAATTTAAATGACCCAAAACTTGTTGTAATTTAACAAGGGTTAGGGGTTGAGGTAGAATTAATTCCGGACGAACCGGAGCAGCATAGGTTTGTAAAACCTTATGTCCGAGGTAGTGGTAGGGGTAAGAGCATTGGATTTTTTCTGGTGCCACTAATAGGCCATTTTGGCTGAGAATCTCGGACAGAGATTCAAGTTGTTCTGCCGAAACCTGGGGACCACTAAGCAAAATGTCATCCATATAATGGTAGACCTTTAGTGTGGGGTACCGGGCACGAAAAGGGGCGAGGGCCCGATCCACAAAGAGCTGACACAAGGTCGGACTATTTTGCATTCCCTGGGGCAAGACTTTCCATTGATACCTGTGAGAGGGTCGCTGATTATTATATTGTGGCACCGTAAATGCAAATTTTTCGCGGTCTTGTGGGCAAAGGGGAATAGTGAAAAAACAATCCTTTAAATCTAACACACAAAGCTGGTCGGTTTGAGGAATTAAATTCAGGTTCGGTAAGCCAAACTGCAAGGGGCCCATGGGTTGGATGCGTTTATTTATTTCCCTTAGATCGTGTAGCAGCCGCCATGCACCCGATTTTTTCTTAATAACGAGCACCGGGGTGTTCCAGGGACTAGTGGAGCGTTCCAAGCGCTGTGCATGCAAATGTTGCTGCACCAGCGACTGAAGTGCTCTCAGCTTCTCTAGAGGGAGGGGCCACTGGTCAATCCATACGGGCTCTAAGGATTGCCACACCAAGGGTAATGCGGAGGGCAAGGTGCGTGTGGGAGGGTTTTGGGCCATTAGATATTAATATCGAGGGTGGTGTCCAGCTTTGTAAGCAAGTCACGGCCCCAAATATTGAGGTGGACAGGGAGCACAAAAGGACGGATTGTAGCAAGGGCACGGCCTCCCGGTTTAGAGACCGTGACCCAAGACAAACTTTGGCGCCCGGGTTTACTACCCCCAAACCCCCACAACTCCTTAGAAGGAACTGTTGGCCAACTGACCGGCCACTCCAGATCACGAATCACCATAACGTCAGCTCCAGTGTCCACCAGCCCTGTAAAGGGAACATCATTTAAGAAAAGTGTTAACTGAGGTTTCGAGGGGCGGACCGACATTGTTAGAGCAACAAGTGGAGAGGACGTGTTGTGAGATGGCGACTGAGCCAGCGTCGATCCAAAGCCGCCTCCGCCCCGGTCTCGATCCTCCGCAGCTGGCACCTGATAGGGGACTAAAATCAATTGTGCAATTGACTGTCCACGCGGGAGCGACTGTGGAAGATGAGTCCACACCTGAACCTTAACAATGCCTGTGTAGTCAGCATCAATGACCCCTGGAATGAGAAAAAAAGCCCTGTTTCCCAGCATGTGAGCGAGGGAGAACGAGACCTACAAAGCCGGCAGGGAGAGGTCCCGTCACCTGTGTAGGTATAGCACAGACCTCCCCTGGCAGCCGAAAGTCAGTGTCCTCCTGCATGATCAAATCAAGCCCTGCACTTCCAGCAGTCGCCGCCCTCATAGAGTCTATGGATTTTAAGGCAGAGGAGCGGTTGTCTGAGGGGGAAACACCCCCGTTTGGCCCTGGGTTCGGGGGGGACCCGTCGCGCAGTTTCCCGACCCACTATGACACTGATTAGCCCAGTGATAACCTTTCTCACACTTGGGGCACTTCTTGGAGGGTCGGGCTGGTGCCTTAGATGAGCGGCACTCCCGCTGAAAATGACCCTCCTTACCACAGCGGTAACAACGCTTCCCCTCCTTCCCAGTTTTTCTCAGGGCGGCAGCCAGAACTCCAGCCTTGTGGGCTTGTGTGCTGATGTTCTGGCACGCCCGCAGCATGTCTGAGAGCTCTAAAATACCAGAGGCTTGCGCTGCCTGGAGAGCATGGCGGCAATCCTCATTTGCATTTTCAACTGCCAATTTTAACAGGAGCTCGTGAGCTGCCTCAGTGTTATCCACCTGTCGGAGGATAGCCTCATGCAATCTGTTGGTAAAATCCAAAAAGGACTCTGAGGCACCCTGACGGATACTGACAAAGCTTTTGGTAGGCTTGCCTGAATCCGGGACCTTCTTGAAAGCATGCTGGGCACAGGTGGAAATAATGGGGAAGATGGCCTGAGGGAGTTGAGCTCAATAGTAGCAAACGGGCCCTCCCCTGCCAAATGCTCATAAATGATACCGTGCTCTCTATGTACCTGAGCTTGGCGTTCTGCCATCTGCCGATACTCACTAATCCAAATAACATACTGACTGGGTGATAACATCATGCGCAGCAGCATTTTTCAATCCTCAGGGATTAGGGAGTACCCAGTACCTATCCCCTCAATGAGACCACGCACAAAGGTGCTAGTCAGGCCAAACTCACAAATTGCTTTCTTTACCTCTCTAACCACCGAGTATGGCAAAGTGGTCCAGGTGCCCACGGGGTTGCCCTGGTCATCATTCTGCCAGGTCACCGGGCAAACTGAGACCAGATCAGCCAGCTCCTCCGCTGTAAGATCTGAGCGAGTCTTCGCTGCATGGACCATTCATTGCACCAGCGAAAGCCCCTGAGCAGACGCGGATGACCCTCCGGGGGGCCCCACGGGGGGAGGGTGATCACACACCGGCTCCGGTGGGGAAGGCCAGGGAGGCGGTGGTAATAGAGGCTCTGGGGGCGAAGCAGGGGGAGGGATGGTTGCAGGAGCGGACGGGGGTGGCGAGATCACCAACCTCGCGAGGGAGGGTCTGTCCGAGGCGACACGCTGTATCACGTCGCGGCAGAGGTGCCAGGCATGTAAAGCCTGCACGGGCGCCCGAGGCTCCTCGTGCAATGTCTGGCCCAACCGCTCCCAGTCCGCTAAGTTAAGGGTTCCAGCTTCAGGGTACCACGGGCACTGGGCACTCACCTCCTGTAGCAGGAGAGTGAGCTCTCTAGTGGGACAGTCATGCTGAGCCTTACGCAACAAATACTGTAGCTCACAGCGGTGTTGCACTTGCAAAGCAGAGAGGGAACTTCCCATACTTACCACAATGAAAAATACTCACCGGGATCCGCGAAGCGGATGAGTGACGCGTCTGAAACCCTTGCCGGGCGAGGTGAGTGCTGCGGGCCCCACGTTTGGGCGCCAGTTGTGGCGGTTCAATACAAGACAGGACACGGCTTTAGGCAAGCAAGCAGGCTGGTCTGCTGATGGGATTACCCCTGTCAGCTTTTCCACCTCTTTTATTTCTCTCCCCCCTGCGCATCACATACCCCAACCGACCGCAAAAGGCATCAACAAAGGAAATAATATGACTTTGATTAATATTCCTATTTACTAGCCTCTATCTACTACAATCTTTATTCTCAGGCCTTGAGCTTCGGCCGAGGAAGCTTCCCACGGCTGATGTCCTTATTTTGACTTCCCAGATGGTCCATGTTTTCATGGTCCATGTCCTTGGACAGAACAGAGCAGGGTGTGCCCTGACTGTTTCCAGGTGCATGAACGCTACATGAACCCTTCACTTAACCATTTCCTCCTAGTTCTAGCCAGCAATTTGGTTTTGGAACAATCCAACAAGTCTGTTGGGCTACTGGGTCCAATAGTAATCAGTTGACCAGAGTGGGTCTGATCCTGCTTCAACTGAAATGGACTAGATGCACGAAGTACTGGTGAGGTTGTATGGCCCATTATACAAAATGGCAGACTAGATGATGATAAATGTCCGGTCTGGCCTAAAAAGCTATTGGAGCTCGCTGCTTGCCATACTTAGAATAGACATGTATAGGGAGGGAATCCATTCCATGTAAGCTTCCACATTGTGCAGGGGCCCTCTGAATGAGGTAGGTGATTGGGGAGAAAAGATAGGGCAGCAGTAATTACATACAAGGGGGAAGCAAGATTTGCACTCCGTTTGCCAGCACGGGTTTTCATGTGCAGGGAAAAACAGACGACGTTTGCACAGTTGACCTCCCTCTGAATTCTTGTTGGGGGAGGGGAGTTTTTATTTGCAGCCTGTACTGAACTCTGTCAAAAATTCTGGAGAGGTGTGCTAGTCATCGTGACTGTGCCCCTTCTCCAGGCAAAGCTTTAATTTCTCTCTCAGAATATCTGTTGCTGACTCCTTCCCCCTAATCTAGTGATAAAGGTTCCTTTAAATGCCCACAGTGAAATCAGACATAAAAACTTACCAAATAGCTCTTCCCAGGTACCCATGCCTTCATTTTCAGGACTCCTACTTTGAAATTCTGGAGTTCGCCAATCATGTCAGTTGCACAGTGTCTTGTTATCAAGGCAGATGTCAAGAAGATTATGGGGGAGGCTATCAAAAGTCAATTAAGAATTCAGATCTTCAAGACAAAAATACTAGAGCACTAGCCCTCTCTGTCAGTGAGCACTACAAGATAGTACAACTGTACAATGTAAAAATATTCCCTATTCTTAAAAGGTCAGATACTGAAAATAGCTCAATCCCCATTTAGGCACCATAATCAGTTGCAAGATTTGAAAAAAAGCTCAGCATGTTGGGAGCTAAGCTTTTTTAAAAATCTGGCCATAAGTGTCATGGTGGAAGCTACTAGGTTTCTGAGGACAGTAAAGAATCTGGCCCACAATGGAGAAAGCTTCTGGAGCCAGTAAGATCTCTAAAATTGCTATTACCTTGATAAGTGCAACCACTGTAAAACGCTATTCATTTTTGGTCTTGATTTAGCCAATACTATATCATGACCAGGGTGCCAGGGAAGCCCTGCAGAGATTGCTTAGTTAGGGCAACCTGCAAAGAATGGGGTAGACAATCCCCAAAACTGGTGGTTATTCCAATACATAGCTAGCCACCAAGCTAACAACAAAACAGTTTCTACAGTACCTTACTGGCTACCCAGAAGCCAAAAACCCAGTTCCCTTAAAGCAACCCAGTCTTGGGCTCCCTGCCAGACAGTCAGGTCAAATATGATGAGGATTACTGAAAATCTTGTTGATCAAATAAAAAGTTCTACCAATCCCAAAGGATTGGACACATTACCCACCAGGTCAATGAATATTTCAGATCTTACCCAAATGCACACTTACAGCCAATTCTTATTAATTAAACTAAAATTTCTTAGAAAAGAAAAGAGTGCAAGTCTTGGTTACAAGGTTATTCAACATATTGACATTAATAGAGTCCTTAGGTCATTTTTACAGTAGTGATAGTGAGCTTTGGAATTGCAAAGAGTCCTTTTCAGAATCAGTTCATCAGGTTATAGTCCTATGTCCAAATATTCAATACCAGGGCAGTCCAGATGGGATTGAAGATCTTAATCTTGTGGCTCAGGCTTCCTCTGATGAAGCATAAGAAGATTTGAGATAAAAAGGATCAGGTCCCAAGACCCCTTTATACAGTTCCAGGCATCTTCTTGACAGCACACGGTTCTCAGATGAACAATAGTGTCTTTGAAGTAACCTCGTATTTTCTAAACATCAATGGTAATTAGCTCCATGGATTAACATAAAGTAATTGCCTATCTCCCACCATTTGCAAGTGATTTGCAATATATTTCAAAGAGAAACCAAGACAGTGATATCACTATATTACACTACATAAAGTTTAAATTTTAACATCTTCCATTGATCTCTGAATTAACAGAATACAGCGATAGACAGGAACTATTTGGTTACATTGTCAACCTCTAACAATATATATGTAAACACACAAAAACACAAACCTTATCTACTAAGACATCTCTAAAGGTTGAATTTGGGTCAATTAGCCTTCAAGTTGCTTAACGCTTTCTGACCCTGTGTCTCAAAGTTCAACCACTGTAAAATGTTATTCATTTTCAGTCTTGATTTAGCCAATACTGTATCCTATAACCTTGTTTTTCAATTAAAATATCTCTGGTAGAGAACAGAAATATTTTTGCTCAAAAGCTGAAATGACAAGACACCCAATATTTATAACATTTTCATAGGAATAGAAAAAAACATAGAGGATTTTAATACTTGGGGTAAACTGCAAAGGCTTAACACGTAGCCACCAGCTGCAGCCATCGCTTTAGAGAATGTACCTCAAATCTGGAAGATGCATTGTTAATTAGCATTTTTTTAGCCAATGTGTGAAATCTAACAGTTCAAGATAGAAGCCTGCACCACTACTTGTTTAATCAGTGCTGTCAATTGGATGGTGGGATTGTGAAAGCAGAAGTAATACCACCAATCATTACAAGAAAGAACATAGCACATTATGTGCGTACCTCTTTCAGATACTGCATCTCATTAGAAAATTATGTATTTACATAAACACACACACACACACACCATGTGGGGCAATTTTAAGTAAACTGAACTTAATTGCAAGTGCTCTTTTTTGGTGTGAAACGTAGGAACATCTGTGCAGCAGTGAGGGCCTCTACAGGTGTATTTTGTAGATACTAAGCCAGAAGGGACCCTGTGATCATCTGCTGTGCCCTTCTGTATAACACAGGCCTTAGAGCTGCCCCCAAAATAATTGCTATTTGAATTAGAGCACATCTTTTAAAAAAATCTTACCTTGATTTTAAATTTGCCCTTGTTGGAAAATCTATCATGACCCTTGGTAGAATATTCCAATGGTTAACTACCTTTACTGTTAAAAATTTACACGTTATTTCCAGTCTGAATTTGTCCAGCTTCAGCTTCCAGCTATTGGAGCATGTTATACCTTTTCTGGTAGGTTGAAGAGCTCATTATCAAATTTTTGGCCCCCATGTACAAGTACAAGCACCCCATTCACATTGCATTTGTGGAGATCAAGGTGGTGTTTGACTCTGAAAGAGAATCACTTTGAAACTCACAGGCCTCCTAGAATGTCCTGAACCTTATATGATGACTCCTCATTTCTGTAAATGGGAAAAGAGGCATATTCTTCCAAATTAGGTCAGGTGTTCAACAAGGATGCATTGTAACCCTAGAACTCTTCAATGCTGCCATAGACTACATGCTTAACCAGACACTAATTAAATGCATTTTAGGCATACATCTTGATATGAACCTCACCGGCACTGATTTTGCTGGTGATATAACTCTAGTTATATCATGAATGGGCAAACAGGTTCAGGCACTTAAAGCCATGGAAAGCTCAGTGGCAAAAGTTGTCCTGAAAATTAATTGGGTAAATTCAAAACTCTTCCGGTGAGTGATTTCAAACACTCTGCAGATTCTAGCATCTTAGTGTGTGACCACCTATCTCAGCCTGGGTAGTCAATTACATGGATGGCATCAAGAAAGAACTTGAAGCTCACACTGCAAGAGCATCATCAGTAATGGAGTGCCTTATCTAGAATGTCTTTTGCAAACCAAACACCTTGGTAAGTAGAGAGACAAAACTGAGGATATATATTGCTTTGTTGGTCCCTATTCTGATCTATGAGACTGAAAACACAGCCCCTCACTGCCAGGATTGAAAAGTTAGACACCATTCAGACGAACTATGATCAAAAACATCAAATGGTACATATTCAAGTCAAATTAAGGGATCTTCTTCCTTAATAAACGTCTCGCTCTCTCAGATGGTTGCCCAATGCTCTTTAAGGTGGTATGGGCATCTGCTCTGAATACCTACCAATTTCCTTGCAAGAATCATCTTCAACTTTGACACAACAAAAGCAGGATGGAAAAGAACCCATGGAAGACCTAAAACATGATGGCTGGATGGCATCAGACACTAGTCCCTCTCAGGTATCCTACACCTGTCCCGCCAGACATGCAATCATGAAGGCACATAATGCATTCAGTGGCCTCTATGCTGTCCAAGCAACAGCATAAGAACTAACCTAGTCATGTAGAACTAACCTAGTCATGATCAAGTCACTCCTTAACTATCTCTTTGTTAAGCTTAATAGATTGAGTCCCTTGAGTCACTATATGGCATGTTTTCCAATCCTTTAATCATTTTCATGTTTCTTCTTTGAACCCTCTCCTCCACAAAATTCCAGAAGGATATTGATACATAGACCAGAACTGGACACAGTATTTCAGTAGCAGTCACACTAGTGCCAAATACAGAGGTAAAATAACCTGTCTACTCCTACTTGAGATTCCGTTTATGCAGCCAAGAATCACATTAGCCCTTTTGGCCAGTGTCGCACAGGGAGCTCATGTTCAACTGATTATCCACTACAACCACCAAATGTTTTTCAGAATCACTGCTTCCCAAAATAGAGTCTCCATCCTGTAAGAATGGCCTACATTCTTGTTTTCTAAATGTATACATTTACCTTTGGCTGTATTAAAATGGATATTGTTTGCTTGTGTCCAGCTTACTGAGTGATCCAGATCATTCTGTATCAGTGGCCTGTCCTCTTCATTATTTTCCACCCCCTCAATCTTTGTGTCATCTGCAAACTTTATCAGTGATGATTTTATGTTGCAGTCCATTGATAAAAATGTGAAATAGCATAGCAGCAAGAACTGAACCCTGCGGGACCCCACTAGAAAAACACCCACTCAGTGGTGATTCCCTGTTTACGATTACATTTTGAGGTCTATCAGTTAGCAAGTTTTAAATCCGTTCAATGTGTTTCATATTAATTTTCTATCATTCTAGGGTTTTTTGAGAGGCTAGTTGCTATTTTACAATGTTAAGATTCTAGTCCTCTGCAGCAGACATTGTCAATAACTCCAGCTCTGAAGGGAAGGAAAGGATCTCTCTAATGTCATAGAGGCAGGAGGTGAGTGAGAAGTTGAACACCTATTGCTTCCCCCCTCCCTGAGAGCCCTGAACAAGTTGCCTCCAAGACATGTATGATCTCTGACATCCCAGGTGTTCAGATTCCCAAAGTAGGCCAGAGGTTATTTTTGTTCTTCTTAAAAGAAGCCCCCTGTGTTTATTTAAGCAATCATATATTTGAGTAAACGTGTCCTTCTTGGACAGAGTGAAGATCATGTGCACATGACAGAATTGAAAGCAATGAATTTTATTTCAACAAGAGATCAATTTCTTCATCAAGGCAGGAAAGCATAATTGTTCACCCTCTTATAACTTTGTGGAATTTTCAATATTGAATGTGTGTACTTTTGAATAATACATCAAATATTACAATTTGGTCTCTTAGTTTAATGTATTCTTTCCACCTCTGATTGATTGCTTTGGAAAGACATTTTATTTCCAAACTTTGTGCAGCAGAGGTGAACCTTCGGAAATAGATTTTTGACCATGGTTTAACCTCTTTCCTGTTTCATAATGTAAAATTAACACATTTCTAAGGGAAGCTTGTAAGAAGTTATTGAAATTGTTACTGGAAACAAAAATAAAGACCTGAATGAGCCCAGTTTTTATGTTTTCAAACATGAATAAGAAGGGGAAGGTTTTAGCAGGCAATTGCCTGAAACACTGTTCATCTCGGCCATGGCCCAATCATTTTTTGGCTGGGCCAAGCCTGAATGTTGCTGTGATATCACACACCAGGTTGCGATGCCACTCACTCACATTTGGAGGTGCTGGGTGTAGGGCTCACGGGCCAGGATGGTCAGGCACTTGGTGGGGGAGGACGTGCCTTAAAGGAGAAAAGGAGGGTCAGGTGGAAGGAGGGGAATCTATGCCCCCTCCCATACACACACACTTTAAATGATGCTCCATAGCCCCTGGACTTAAGAAATGAACAGTTAAGTGTTGTGGACAAGGGGTTCTCAAACTTCTTTGCTCCTTCTAACAACAAAAATTACTACATGACCCCAGGATGCGGGGAATGAAGCCTGAGCCCACCTACATCCCATCAGCCCCAGGCAGGGGTGCCTATAAATTGAGTCCTGCCACCCTGGACTGAAGCCCTCAGGCTTCAACTTTGTCCCCTGGGGGTGGAGCTCAGGCTTTAGCCCCGGACCCCAGCAAGTCTAATGCCAGCCCTTGTGACCTCATTAAAATGGGGTCAGGACCCACTTTGGGGTCCCGACCCACAGTTTGAGAACCGCTGTTGTAGAGAATTGTATCATTCTCTAACTGATGAGATTTCTAAACTGTAACTCAGCCTGATTCATGAAATATGTGGTAGCATTATGCAATCAAAACATATTAAAGAATTAAGACTGTTCATAGACTATAAGGCCAAAAGGAGCCATTGTGACCTAGTCCGATATCTGGTATTACACAGGCTACAGGACTTCCCTGATTTACGTCCTTGATTAATTTTCAGAGAGCCCATACAATTTAAAGTATTAATACATCCATGCTCAAGAATTATTGCCCAATAGAATGACACTCACAATACTGATATCAGCTTAACTCCTATTGTCAGTCTACCCAACCAAAACCAAAACCAAAAACCCTACTCAAAACAGAGTTATGACTAAGGCTAATATTTTGTCACACGTATGTTTAGTAAAAATCACAGATAGGTCACTGGCAATAAAGAAAAATTAATGGAAGCCCGTGACCTCTCCGTGACTTTTACTAAAAATATGCATGACAAAATGGGGAGCTGAGGGGCACCCCCACTGCCTGCGGTGGCCAGGAACTCTGGGGCACCCGGACTGCCCACTGCAGCTCTAAGCTCCCAGGCGCCCTGCCACCCATGGCAGCCAAGAGCTGCAGAGCTCCCCAGCCGCCCACAGCAGCTCTGATCTCCCGGTGCACCCTGGCCGCCCACGGCAGCTCTGAGCTCCTGAAGCACCCCCACTGCCCACAGCGGCTCCGAGCTCTTGGGGACCCCGCCGCACATGGTGGCCAAGAGCGACGGGCTCTCCCGCTGCTGGTGATGTCCAGGGGCTGTGGGGCATTCCCTCCCCTGCCTGCGGCAGCTGGGAGCTCAGGGCCTACAGTCCCCAGCCACTACGGGCGATGGGGGACCCTGCAGTTCCCAGGTGCTGCGGGCTCAAGTCACGGCGGTCTCTGGAAGTCACAGATTCTATGACCTCCATGACAAAAACGTAGCCCTAGTGTGACCCCCACAAACAGAGAAGTGCCAGGGACTCCAGGAAGTCTGCTAGGGATTTCACTATTGCTATTGATTACATGTGGAAGGCACTCAATTACTCTGGTGATAAGCAGCCATATAAAGCCCTGAGATAGATAGATTAGGTAGAATCATTATCAATGTTTATTATTTGGGGGGAAAGAATGTACTATACAAAGTATTCAATGATAAAAATTTCATACCTAGCCTCATGCAGCACAGCGAGAGCTTCTGAACCACACGCACAGAAACAGCTTCACAGATGCCCCCTACAGCAAAAGACCAGCACCAGAAAATAACTATAGGGAGAAGAGCAGATATACGGAGTTCCCAGTTCTCCCTTACTACTCTCAGTCGTCCCCTCCCCACTGCAGGAGTTACATTATTAAAATTGGATGAGTTCCCATGCATGACCCTTTCAGGCTCGAAATGTAAACAAGCCTAATTTATATGCCTGTTTTCCATTTTATTTCTTTATGATATTAAAAATAAAATTGTTGTCAAGAGGGCAGGATGGGATATTTTGCCCAGCAGTACAAAGACTGTAGCTGCATGGCATGGAATATGAGCACTGCATCCAGTGTCTGCCAAATCAATGGAAGTTGCTGTCCTGCTTTCTGACCACACCACGTACTACATGTAAAACCACCATTTACATCACTGCAGAAGTTGACCCATTGTAGTAACTAAAGAGGGAGTAGAAGAAGTAAGAGGTTTGGGGGACTTGCTGTCTTCCTGACCATGGATAATTATCATTATTACTATTTGTATTTTTGTAAGCACATATGAATCCCTGTCATGGACAAAGATCCCATTGTGCTGGGCACTGTACGAACACAGAACAAAAAGACAATCCTTGCCCATAGAGCTTACAATCTCAGTAAACAAAACAAGCCCTACAATCAGATTCAGACGTGTAAAAGAGGGACATTTCATACAAGAACTTTTGTTTGTATTTGTTCATCACTGGTAGAACGCTATTGATTTAATGGAGCGACAGGAGGGATGAATTTGGCCCACTGTTCTGTGGGGTGATGGCCAAAGGGACTCTTTCAATGCTATGTGTGGGGGTTGAGGTGAATGTTTTGCCTGTGATATGGCAGCAAAGAGATCCAAAACTGACATGTAAAATTATGGACTTTACCATGTGGACTGATTCCTTCTGCATGGAGATGAAGCCAGCCTACCTGCGCTACGGGCTTTGTCATGGAAATGTTGGCAGACTCCACTATGCCATGCCAGTGGGCATTACTGTGAGTTGCATTGTGCTGCAAACACATTAGCTGTCCAGCAAGAGACTTGATAAGAACAGATGTGATGACACATGAAACACAAACAAAAAAGGAAAGGCTCTTCTAATTGTCAACCATCATCAGGCTTTCAGTGTGGCTCAGAGTTAGCATGCTTCCCATGTCAATTATTTAATGTTTTTAGAGTTCAACACAAGTGCAGCTAGCATAGGCAATGCATCCATTACAGAAATGATATGTGTAATGGGAGTCAGCTATTCAAGATCCTTCTGTACCAGGCATGTTACTCCCCTATATGAAAAACTGTACCTTGGAGCAATCACGTCTAAAGATCCCTGTCGCATGTGCCACCACGAGTGCTGAATCTATCTTCTGGCAGGCAAGTCGGGAAGGTTTTCTTTAATTATGTTTCCACCAACATCTTCTTAGGGCAGAATGTGATTCTCTCCCCTCTGCTTCTTTTCTTATCTCATTTCTAGGGCTAGATTGTGCCAGATAGGCATAGCACTGTGCAAGATATATTATAAAGCCACATGGCCCCTAGAGGAGCAGAATTGGGCCCTAATCTCAGCTGGTGCCTCTAAGCACTATCATAATGCAAATGCTAATAGTAAGAGGCACATGTAGCGGCTACAATAGTCTCAAATACAGTTGCACGCATATCAGTTACTCCTTTTCTTTTTGAATATAGCATGCTGTACTCGTGGCACCTTAGAGACTAACAAATGTATTTGAGCATAAGGTTCCGTGAGCTACAGCTCACTGTATCTGATGAAGTGAGCTCTAGCTCACGAAAGCTTATGCTCAAATAAATTTGTTAGTCTCTGAGGTGCCATAAGTACTCCTTTTCTTTTTGTGGATACAGACTAACACGGCTGCTACTCTGAAACCTGTTAGTATGCTATACTTTATGTTATAAGCCAAATTCAGCTCTAAATTACACTTGTGCAACCCCTTGAGTTTGTACATGTGTAGCTAAAAGTCCAGATATGCTCTAGAAATAATACAGGACCCATTAGACATTTTTAAAAGCTGACAGTACTTGATATATCACATTCAAGACAGGGACTTTCATCCAGCCTATTTTATTTCATCACCTACTTTTCAGTGCATACAGATGTTCAACTAGCAGAGTAAAAAGTAATCTACTAAGTAAAGAGAAAATTTGAGCAACATTTATTAGGTGAGAAGTCTAAATATGGGGTGTAACCTGCAAATATACAATAATTTGCCAATTATAAGAAAACTTAAAAGAAGATCTTGAGAGGTCAACTAAACTGTAAAAATGAGAAAAGGTAAAAGGTAGAAAGTATTTACTTATAAAATCAGAAAGGAAGAGGTATACTAATAATAATTCATCTTAAAATGAAACCAAGTCTAACATGCAAGATCCAACTTTCAGATATTGAAGGATCTTAAATGAGATGAAATTACTAGTCATATACTGTATAAGACCTATTTTAAGTACTGCTGCTTATCTGAAGTCCTCACTTCAGGGGAACTTGTTCATAATATTGGTGATCCAACAGTGTTTTTTAACTCTAAGTCAGTTTCTTATTACATGACATTACCAGGATCCTCACACTGAAGCACAATGTCCTGTCTGAGAGGCTCCATTCAGAAAAGCTCTTCTAGCAAGTTTGCTATCACTGTTATGTCTAAATGGTAATTTCTTTGGTAACAGGGCTAAATTTAGATCTTAAGCAACACATAGCCACATGCCTGAAAAGCAGAGCCAGAAGTATGTTATGGGTTGCAACGTCTGCACCCACTCAAAAAATTATGAAGCTACCTCCGTTGGAGCCACCAATGGCTGGGTAGTCCAGAGCTAGGCTTAGGTTGTACCCATGAGCTTGAGATAATGAACACAAGTGACTCTGTAGCCCAGAGTGGTTAGTGCTCTCTCCTGGACTTTAGAAGACCTGCCTTCAAGTCCCTGTTCCAAAGACTGGTGTCATCATTTATACAAAGTGGAACAGCTTCTACAGAAGAGATTGAAAGGAGGGTATAAGGAGGACACCACCAAAACCTCATCCTCCAACTCTGTTTTTTAGGGGACCCAATCTTTAGGTGTGCTCTAAGGTAACCTCTGAGCATGCCTAGCAAATTGGGTTTCAGAGGCAAGATAGTGTGCTAGTGTGAGGATCCTGCTGGGCCGTAGGCCTGACCTCAGTGTTGAGCATCAGGACTTAGGCAGCTGTATGCTTGCCCAGCAGCAGAAATTTAGGTGCCATGGTGATTTTTTGTGCAGAAATGTAAGTGCCAAGGGCATTTAAGCCCATACAGGGTTCCATGTTCCCTCTAATTTTTGACAGGCCGTGTGTGCAAAAAATTTCTTCTGTGCAAATTGTTGTGCTTCTGTGCAAATTTTTGTGCACTCAGTGTTTCGCTGTGTGCATGGAGTTTAGGATCTGTGTGCGCACGCACATGTGCACAGCTTAGAGGGAACAGTGACAGGGTTAGGTGGCAGCCGAGCAGGGGGTCTGAGGATCTAAATTTTGGACTTCGGTGCTTAAAGTGGCAGTTAAGCACCTAAATCCCTTTGGGATCTAGCCTTAGGACCTGTATTTTACACATACTGTTGAACTGGCCCATTTATTTTTACATAGTAAATCCTCAGTAAATTTTTATTTTTCCTATATTTCATAACTGGGAAGGCTGCCCATGAATTTCTCCATAGCACACAACTGTAATTCTAGTCCATGTAAACAGTATGGTGTATTTTCCTCGAAAGAAAGGTTAGACTTAGTTACCACAATGCATATGAATAGTTTTAGATTATAGGTTTCAGAGTAGCAGCTGTGTTAGTCTGTATTCGCAAAAAGAAAAGGAGTACTTGTGGCACCTTAGACTAACAAATTTATTTGAGCATAAACTTTCGTGAGCTATAGCTCACTTCATTGGATACATTCAGTGGAAAATACAGTGGGGAGATTTATATACACAGAGAACATGAAACAATGGGTGTTACCATACACACTGTAAGAAGAGTGATCACTTAAGATGAGCTAATACCAGCAGGAGAGCAGGGAGGGGGAAGATATATAGAGATAATCAAGATGGGCCATTTCCAGCAGTTGACAAGAACGTCTGAGGAACAGTGGGGGGTGGGGGGGGGATAAACATGGGGAAATAGTTTTACTTTGTGTAATGACCCATCCACTCCCAGTCTCTATTCAAGCCTAAGTTAATTGTATCCAGTTTGCAAATTAATTCCAATTCAGCAGTCTCTCGTTGGAGTCTGTTTTTGAAGATTTTTGGTGAAGAATTATCACTTTTAGGTCTCTAATCAAGTGACCAGAGAGATTGAAGTGTTCTCCGACTTGTTTTTGAATGTTATAATACTTGATGTCTGATTTGTATCCATTTATTCTTTTACGTAGAGACTGTCCAGTTTGACCAAAGTACATGGCAGAGGGGCACTGCTGGCATATTTCCAACACACCTCTGAACAACATACTAACCCACAGAGACTTCCTACCAAGACTACAAAAAGAAGGATTCTAGGTGGACTCCTCCTGAAGGTCGAAACAACAGACTGGACTTCTACATAGAGTGCTTCCGCCAACGTGCATGGGCTGAAATTGTGGAAAAGCAGCATCACTTGCCCCATAACCTCAGCCGTGCATAACACAATGCCATCCACAGCCTCAGAAACAACTCTGACATCATAATCAAAAAGGCTGACAAAGGAGGTGCTATTGTCATCACGAATAGGTCAGAATATGAACAAGACGCTGCTAGGCAGCTCTCCAACACCACTTTCTACAAGCCATTACCCTCTGATCCCACTGAGGGTTACCAAAAGAAACTACAGCATTTGCTCAAGAAACTCCCTGAAAAAGCACAAGAACAAATCCGCACAGACACACCCCTGGAATCCCGACCAGGGGTAATCTATCTGCTACCCAGGATCCATAAACCTGGAAATCCTGGGCGCCCCATCATCTCAGGCATTGGCATCCTGACAGCAGGATTGTCTAGCTATGTAGACTCCCTCCTCAGGCCCTATGCTACCAGCACTCCCAGCTATCTTCGAGACACCACTGACTTCCTGAGGAAACTACAATCCATCGGTGATCTTCCTGAAAACACCATCCTGGCCACTATGGATGTAGAAGCTCTCTACACCAACATTCCACACAAAGATGGACTACAAGCCGTCAGGAACAGTATCCCCGATAATGTCACGGCAAACCTGGTGGCTGAAATTTGTGACTTTGTTCTTACCCATAACTATTTCACATTTGGGGACAATGTATACCTTCAAATCAGCGGCACTGCTATGGGTACCCGCATGGCCCCACAGTATGCCAACATTTTTATGGCTGACTTAGAACAACGCTTCCTCAGCTCTCGTCCCCTAATGCCCCTATTCTACTTGCGCTACATTGATGACATCTGCATCATCTGGACCCATGGAAAAGAAGCCCTTGAGGAATTCCACCATGATTTCAACAATTTCCATCCCACCATCAACCTCAGCCTGGTCCAGTCCACACAAGAGATCCACTTCCTGGACACTACAGTGCTAATAAACGATGGTCACATAAACACCACCCTATACCGGAAACCTACTGACCGCTATTCCTACCTACATGCCTCCAGCTTTCACCCAGATCACACCACATGATCCATTGTCTACAGCCACGCTCTACGATACAACCGCATTTGTTCCAACCCCTCAGACAGAGACAAACACCTACAAGATCTCTATCAAGCATTCTTACAACTACAATACCCACCTGCTGAAGTGAAGAAGCAGATTGATAGAGCCAGAAGAGTTCCCAGAAGTCACCTACTACAGGACGGGCCTAACAAAGAAAATAACAGAACGCCACTAGCCATCACCTTCAGCCCCCAACTAAAACCCCTCCAACACATCATCAGGGATCTACAACCTATCCTGAAGGACGACCCATCAGTCTCACAGATCTTGGGAGACAGGCCAGTCCTTGCTTACAGACAGCCCCCCAAGCTGAAGCAAATACTCACCAGCAACCACACACCGCACAACAGACCACTAACCCAGGAACCTATCCTTGCAACAAAGCCCGTTGCCAACTGTGTCCACATATCTATTCAGGGGACACCATCATAAGGCCTAATCACATCAGCCACACTATCAGAGGCTCGTTCACCTGCACATCCACCAATGTGATATATGCCATCATGTGCCAGCAATGCCCCTCTGCCATGTACATTGGTCAAACTGGACAGTCTCTACATAAAAGAATAAATGGACACAAATCAGATGTCAAGAATTATAACATTCAAAAACCAGTTGGAGAACACTTCAATCTCTCTGGTCACTCGATTAGAGACCTAAAAGTGACAAAAAGAAAAGGAGTACTTGTGGCACCTTAGAGACTAACCAATTTATTTGAGCATAAGCTTTCGTGAGCAAGCCTAAGTTAATTGTATCCAATTGGCTATCTTGCATAATGACTAAGCCACTACCAGTCTCTATTCAAGCCTAAATTAATTGTATCCAAAATTGGATACAATTAACTTAGGCTTGAATAGAGACTGGGAATGGCTTAGTCATTATGCAAGGTAGCCTATTTCCCCTTGTTTTTTCCTCCCCCCCCCCCCCGACATTCTTTTTAAACCCTGGATTTGTGCTGGAAACGGCCCACCTTGATTATCATACACAATGTAAGGAGAGTGGTCACTTTGGATAAGCTATTACCAGCAGGAGAGTGAGTTTGTGTGTGTGTGGGGGCGGGGGGTGAGAAAA
This sequence comes from Lepidochelys kempii, assembly GCF_965140285.1. NCBI lineage: Eukaryota > Metazoa > Chordata > Testudines > Cheloniidae > Lepidochelys > Lepidochelys kempii. The sequence goes on from NC_136381.1 coordinate 32,134,976, forward strand.
CCTGGATTTGTGCTGGAAATGGCGCAACTTGATTATCATACACATTGTAAGGAGAGTGATCACTTTAGATAAGCTATTACCAGCAGGAGAGTGGGGTGGGAGGAGGTATTTTTTCATGCTTTTTGTGTGTATATAATAAGATCTTCTACACTTTCCACAGCATGCATCCGATGAAGTGAGCTGTAGCTCAAAGCTTATGCTCAAATAAATTGGTTAGTCTCTAAGGTGCCACAAGTCCTCCTTTTCTTTTTGTGAATACAGACTAACACGGCTGTTACTCTGAAACCTGTCTGAATGTTTCTTTTGATCACATAGAGATATGGGGCCAGCTCCTCAGCTGATGTAAATTGGCATAGCTACACTGAAGTTAATGGAATTATGCTAATTTACCCCAAATGAGAATCTGGCCCATAATTTATAACTAGATCATTATTTACTATTTCCCCTCAGATTCTTACGGGTAGGAAACCATGAAAACTGTGTACCTGTCTCATGGGACACATTATGGGAAGGGAGCCAGGTGACTAGGATATCTGTCCCAGGGGACAAAGTGCCAATCCATGAGGGGAACAACATGGCAGCTGGGTGTAAAAGAATACATATGAATCATTTTAAATGTTTATTCTTTTTCTTTTAAGGAAAAGGAGTTCTCAAGCATTGCGTTTGGTTTTTTTTAAGAAACAGGAAACTGAACATTCCAATAGTTATTGGAAACAGGATGATACTTTGCCAAATTCACCCCATCCAGTCTCACTCTGCCATACACAGAGTGGGCTCTTTTCAAGTGAATGACCATCATGGGTAGAATATTTGGGGATTTTGATTGCACACTTTGCTGTGACTTTAGATCCAAGATTCAAAGGCTGAGTAGTGTTTTTGCTTCAGCCTACTGAGAATTGTAATGTCTGTATGATATTGTAATGTACTCTTACCTTACTGGTATGACAAGGAAATGATAAAAATAAGAAGCCAATCATACCAGTGTATTTGATGGTAATTATTGACACTGATATAATACAACTGGTGGCCAGCCAGAAAGCTATATTGATGTGGACACAGAAACAGTGAGACACAAACCATAGTAAGGTTAAATGCACTGCCATTTTAAAACTATTATTCAGCTGGGAAACCACCCCAAATTACCCAGCAGGGTTGTTCCAATGCCAACCTCAATTGGCACCAGTGGCCCTGAGTACCATTAGCCTGAGGGTGAGGATGAAGGCTGTGCACCCTTTATACCTTCAGGGCTATCCAAGGACCCTGACTAGAAGCCCCTCCTGCATGCCCATGATAAGAGAAGTAAGATGATGAAAGCCCCACAGTGAGCAGGACATGGAAGCAAACCCTCTCACAATGCAATACTGTGAACAGCCAGCCCACTGGGTTCCAGGGACTTCAGATCGAACACTTTCTAACCTGGGGTAGCCAATTGTAGCCACACCCTTCCCACTCCAGATAGGAGTCAATCAACCTTGAGCAGTGGTGGCTAGGACAGGCTTTAAAAGCCTGTGTTCAGATGAAGCATGTGACACCACACACACACACACACACACACACACACACACACACACACACACACACACACACTACTCTGCAGTGTGAGGAATGGCTAGGAAAGGAGGAAGAGAAAAAGTACCAACACACACACACTGAAGGCATTGGGAAAGCAAAAGAAGCACAAATACCACAGCCTCAATGGCTCCTGATTAAGATCTGTCCCCCTGCCCTGATCCCAGAGGGAGCCTCTATTGCTCCCAGCTCTATCAGAGCTGGACCCAGATCCTGAGGTGAGGGTTTGTAGCAAGCATTTTAATGCTACTTTATGCCATTAAATGTTGGTGGTAATTCATAGAGGGTGAAATTCAACAAGAAGTGGACAGACCACACACAGATCTTGGCATGGAAGATGTACAGAAAGGTCAGAGAGATGGAATCCTTCACCCCAGCCCGGAGTGAGGCTTTAGAACAGAAACTCTGCCACACTACAGCCACTTGCCTGCTGTAAAGGCGCTGATCTCTATGCATCTCTTGTGGTGCCGTGTATTGGGTACTTGGATGCACAAGTTTTATGACCCACTGCATATGCCCCGACCCACTCCCTGCTTAGCCCAAAATACTTCCTGTGGGTTGCTGCAAAGAGAGCCTCCATGAGCTGGGAGTTGTCTCTTGCATAGGCTCCCAGGGCTGCCCCTGATCCAAAGCAGCCATTCCATTGCTTTTTGAGCATAGAGAGGCAGGAATTGCCATATCATTTCTAAGCCATTGACCAGGCTTTTAATCTTTCCATTCCCAAGGTTGGAATCAGCTTCTCTTCTTTACACAGACAGGTGATGCTGCCAATTTCCTAGACACCCATTTTCAATTTGTCAGGGTATACATAGAGAGTTTTGTAGGGTCTTGTAAACAAACAATTAAAAGCACCTTGGATTCTAATTATATTGCCTGAAAGGTTCAGTCTGGATTTCATTATTCATCTGATTCTGCTGCTACAGCAGCCAAACCTGTAAACAATATTATTAGTCATGGACAACACATGAAGACTATGAGTACCACTTTGATTAAAGATTGAAATGAAACCCTTATCAGAATATATTTACTTGCTTTCAATTTAATTTAGACTCCATAACACCTTGCTCTGTCTGAAAGGATAAGTACCCCAGCCTGGTATGATTTAAAATTTATGCATAAGGTGATGCCACAAGGACCCACCTGGAGATCTATGCTGTTTGTCATACATATTTCAGTACTGTGACCTGAACTGCGCCTTCTGGTATGGTATCTACTGACAACACCTTATTTGCACATTTTTGCAGGTTTGATCCTGCTCCTGTCAAAGTCAAAGTCAAAGTCAAAACTACCGTTAATTTCAGTAGTGCAGGATTAAAGCCCAGGAGTTTCTGCAGAACTGATCTGGTGAAATTCAGGATGGTTCTGTTTTTTAATTTTCAATGGCTCTTAAAACTAGAGAAATCAAAAGGAGTGATTCTTGTAGGACAGGATTGCTAAACCCAGGAAAATATGCCAGATTTATGCATTACTGCTCTGTGCAAGGAATTACTGTGATACCCTCTTTGTGGGGGCATATTGGTGTTACTGGGCCAGGTACATTGTACTGATGAGAAAGCTTTAAAAGATTATATGAAGTTTATGGCTCGATCCTTCTGCCTTTGAAATTAATAGAAAAACTCCATTGACTTCAGTGGGGGAAGGCCAGGCTTTTATGGCTCAACTTTTCCATACATTCTCCTCCCCTCCCCTCCACCTTACCTCTTTGTTATGATGCCAGGTGCAGTATTGTCCCCTAGGTGACATCTTCAGAGGTAGCCTTATGGGCCTGTGACATGGTGGGGTTTTGAACCCAATGGAGGCAGGTTGAGTATGTTGTTCATCTTGTTGGAGGAGGATATTAGATCCAGCTTGTATGATTGCTTGGAATTTGGGAGATCACAAATTAGAAGACCAGCGAAGAGATTTTTGCAAAGTTCTTCACTCTGGAGGCAGACTGAACTGCTTTTAATCAGGCCATTTGGGCTGCAACTGGAGCATTGAACAGCACCTTGGTGATATTTGTTTAGATGAAGATCTATTGCACTGGAATTTGGCATCTTTTTTTCCTCACAACTGACAAAGTGTCTCTGGGCTTGGAATTCATTATTTCTCATTCATCATCGTAGAGCTGTTTGTTTACTTGTGATAAAGAGGGAGTCATTAATACATGCTGAGGCCTGGTCTACACTAAAAAATTCGGTCAAAGGAAGCTGCCTTAAGTCGATCTGTTAATGTATGTGTCTACACTACCGGGTCCTTTACACCAACCTAAGTTGTCTCTAATGTCGACTTCTGTAATCCACCTCTGCGAGAGGCGTAGCACTTAATTTGATTTTCATGGGTTGACTGCGAGCTAGTACGGATGTAGCATTGTGTAATTCGACTTAATTGGCCTCCAGGTGGTGTCCCACAATGCTCATCTGTGACGGCTCTGGAGATCATTCTCAACTATGCTGCACTGCAGGCAGGTGCACAGGAAACAGCCCCTCCCCTGCTAAAGCCCTGGGAATTTCCAATTTCCTTTTTGATCAGCACTGGGAGCATGCCAGCTTGATCACAGTTGATCAGGGAGACTACACGCCTCAAACGCGCTCCTGTCTGATCTGCACAGGAGGTGGTGGATCTCATCACTGCGTGGGGAGAACAGTCTGTGCAGGCAGAGCTCCGATCCAGCAGAAGAAACCCTGACATCTATGCAAAGATCGCTCGTGGAATGGGGGAGAAGGGCTACATGAGGGACACAGAGCAGTGCTGTCTGAAAATAAAAGAACTTTGCCAAATGTACCAGAAGGCAAGGGAGGCGAACAGTCATTCTGGTGCTGAACCCCACACTTGCTGGTTCTACAATAAGCTGCATGCAATTCTCAGGGGTGACCCTACCAGCACCCCCACAAGCAACATGGATACCTCACAGGTGTGGGAGTCTAGGGACAAGAAGGAGAATGATACTGAGGAAGAGGAGGAGGAGGAGAATGGGAGACAGGTGAGCAGTGGATCCATTCTCCCCGAGAGCCAGGAAATATTTTTAACCCTGGAGCCCTGTAGGTCACAGGACATCACGGTGGCTGACCGTGATGCTGGGGAAGGCAGCTCTTTTGAGTATACAGTTACAATCAAAGTCCAGTTAAACTTTAGTGGGCACACACATTCGGTGGTATTGCATGTTTACTGTGAAGCAAAAGTGAGGTGCTGTGGTTCTCTGCTTACAAGAGGCTGCTCCAGCTACACAGAGGGTGGCCCCCCAGAAAAGACTGTTTATGTGGACTGGGATAGCCCAGGAATCCTCCATGGATATCTCTAGGAAACTTTCATGGAGGTTGTCATAAATATAAAGGGAAGGGTAACCACCTTTCTGTATACAGTGCTATAAAATCCCTCCTGGCCAGAAGCAAAATCCTTTCACCTGTAAAGGGTTAAGAAGCTAAGGTAACCCCACTGGCACCTGACCCAAAATGGCCAAAGAGGGGACAAGATTCTTTCAAATCTGGAGGGGGTGGACAAAGGGTTTTGTCTGTCTGTGTGATATCTTTGCCGGGAATAGATCAAGGATGCAAGCCTTCCAACTCCTATAAAGTTAGTAAGTAATCTAGCTAGAAAATGGATTTGATTTCCTTTTGTTTTTTGGCTTGTAAAATTTGCTGTGCTGGAATGTGTATTCCTATTTTTGTGTCTTTTTGTAACTTAAGGTTTGGCCTAGAGGGATTCTCTATGTTTTGAATCTGATTACCCTGTATTTACCCTCCTGATTTTACAGAGGTGCTTCTTTTACCTTTTCTTTCAATAAAATTCTTCTTTTAAGAACCTGATTGATTTTTCATTGTTCTTAAGATCCAAGGGTTTGGGTCTGTGTTCACCTGGACCAATTGGTGAGGGTATTATTATCAAGCCTTCCCCAGGAAAGCGGGTGTAGGGCTTGGGGGGATATTTTGGGGGAAGACGTCTCCAAATGGTCTCTTTCCCTGTTCTTTATTTAACACGCTTGGTGGTGGCAGCATAGTGTTCAAGGATAAGGAAAAGTTTGTACGTTGGGGAAGTTTTTAACCTAAGCTGGTAAGAATAAGCTTAGGAGGTTTTCATGCAGGTCTCCACATCTGTACCCTAGAGTTCAGAGTGAGGAAGGAACCTTGACAGAGGTACTCTGCAATCCTTTGCAGAAGGTTTCTGGGAAGGGCAGTCTTATACCTTCCACCATGGTAGGACACTTTCCCACACAACTCCTGAATTAATTCTGCTGGCACCATTTTGGTACACATCATAGCAGCATAAGGACCAGGTCTATACCCAGATATTTGCAGCATCTCCTTCCTCTCCACCTCTGTTACCCTCAGGAGACTGATATCACATAGGGTCGCCTAGGGGAAACTGAAGAAGTTCTCATTAAAAGTGGTCTTACAAGAAAAAAAAAGGCATGTAGACTCACCCCACCCCACCCCACATTCCAGATTGCCAAACCACGCAGCTACTCATGTGCCTTTACCATGCTTGGCATGGGTCAACAACTAGTTTAAAGTGGCTGATAGGGGACTGGGACCCCACATGACAGATTCCGCAATTTGGGAGTGAAAGCATCCCCCCCGCCCCATGCCCAGTTCGTAAACAGCTTCCCATGGTGCTGTGGGGAAGGGCCATTGTTTGATTGGCTACCTCTGCTCCCGACTTGAGCCTTCCATAAACTTCATGAAAAGTGTGGTTACCCATGACATGCGGGGGCCTACTCATCATGGCTGGAGCAGCAAAAATGACACAGTGAATGGTTACGGATTCTAATTACGTTATGGCTTGCACCTAGTGTAATAAGGGGTCTTTTTTTTTTAATGAAAACTGCCTTGCTATGGAAACATTTTATTCCATAATGGCTCCTTTATTTTTTCCCATGACTGACAGCTGGAAATGTGTCCTTCAGCATGTCATCAACACCTGAAAGCAGACTTTCACTGATTAGAAGGAGAAAGAGAATGCGGGAGGACATGTTCACTGGGATAATTAATGCCTCCAGGACAGCTGACACAGAGCTGAGGGCATGGAGGATTTCACTGTCCGAGAAGTTAGACATGGACATGGAGAGCAGGAACGCTTCCAATAAGCAAGAGCGTGGGGCGCAGGATGAGATGCTTTGGATTATGAGGGACCAAGCAGACATGTTGAAGTGTCTGGTTGAACTGCAGGAACAGAAGCAGAAGGGTAGAGTCCCTCTGCAGACCCTGGTGGACAGCCAGCCGGCATTGCCTGGTGCAGAATAACCCTCCCTCAAGTATTCCCTGAGGCGTGGGCGAAAAGCCCATTATCCCTTTCATTTAGGGAGGGTACAAGGAACAGAAGTCACCCATTCACAGACCTTTGATGGTCTGGAATGAGGTATTATATTTCACAGCTGAAAATGTTTCTCCCATTCCAACTTTACAACCCCTTTTCCCCAATGTTACCTTTTTTTTCTGTTCTCCCTCTTTAACTATGTTTGTTAAATAAAGTAAATGGATTTGAGAAATAAATGTTCTTTATTGAGAAGAAGCAGTGGGCTTGGGTGGGGGGGGGTTGGCTTTACTGGGACAGTGAAACAAGGCAGGTGAAGGTTTGGGAAAGCACAATGCAGACAAGCAGCTTAATTACTGTGACTCCTTATTGAAATGACTTTTCAAAGCCTTGCGGATATGCAGTGCCCCATGCTGTGCTCTTCTTATTGCCCTGGTGTCTGGCTGCTCAAAAATGGCTGCCATGCGATCTGTCTCAACTGCCCACCCCTGCGGAAAATTTCCCCCCCTTTTTTCCCACAGATATTATGGAGCACACATCAGGAAGCTATAACAATGAGAAAGTTTTCTTCACTAAGCTTCAACCTTGTTAGTAAACTTCTCCAGCGCCCTTTCAAAAGACCAAAGGCACATTCAACCACCATTCCGCAGTTGCTGAGCCTATAGTTGAACCGTTCCCTACTGTTGTCCAGACAGCCGGTGTATGGCTTCATGAGCCATGGTAGCAAGGGGTAGGCTGGGTCCCCCAGGATAACTATAGGTATCTCAATGTCGTCAAAGTTCATTTTGTGGTCTGGAAAGAAATTGCAACTTTTTGAACAGACCTGAGTTCCTAAAGAGGCGTGCGTCATAAACCTTTCCCGACCATCCTAAGTTGATGTCGGTGGAACACCCTCTGTGATCCACCAGCACTTGCAACACCATTGAAAAGTATCCCTTTCAGTTTATGTACTCTTTGGCAAGGTGGTCCGGTGCCAAGATGGGGATATATGTTTGCATTGCACAAACTTCCCAAAACACACTACATCAAATTGCACTTTGGGATAGCTACCCACGATGCACTGCTTTGTGTATCAGTGCAGGCATTGCTTGTGAGGATGCACTCCATCGAGAAATGAGTATGGTGTGGCCACGCACAATCGACTTAATTAATTCAGAGGCTCAAGGTCGAATTAGATAAAGTCGCCTTAATTTTGTAGTGTAGACAAGCCCAAAAAGGTTTAGGGGTATTATTTGGTTGGCAGTTCATCATACAGCCTTTTAACTTGCAAGTTGTATCAGTGCTAAAAATTAAAGTGGAAAGTCTAATTATTTCTATATTTTAGCAGGCTTTGATTTCCCTCTCCTCTGCCCTCCCATTGCTAATATCTTTTATATAGAGCAATTCTTTGGCTAAACCAGAAGAATCTGAAAATCTGAAAAGACTACCAAGAATGGATAGGATTGAATGGTGCAAAATGTTGTGGGGGTATTAATTGCATCTTTATGGTCTTCTTTATTATTTTTTAAATCATTTGCTTTTTGAGTATTTAGACAGCCAGCATATATACAGGAAAGCATTTGTGAAATCTGAATTTTAGCACCAGTTAATACAAAAATTAATTCCAGACATGAGTTATTTGTTGTTCTCTGGTTAAAAAGTTCTAGTCATCCAATCAGGGAGCAAAAATAACAGCATGTGCCTTGGGTGATCAACCATCAAATATGAATAACAAATAGTGAATCATTGAAGAGAACATTTCACAAACAACCCAGAGTCTGAAAATTATTCATCCAAATTATTCAGTGACTTATTCTGAGTAACAAACACATGAGAAGAAAATCAGGCTCAGTGAGCAAATGATTCACTAACCAAAAAGAAGCTACATTAAATGTGAATGTTAGTTGTAATAAACAGCTTGATCAGCTGCATGAGTGAGTTGTGGTCTCCTCTCCAATAGTGGGAAATGATGTTCTGCTATTTTAAATGATATTTTTTATAATCTATATGTTTATTGATGTTATTTAAATATGGTTACAATCAATTTTATGTTCCTGGTCCCTTTTTTAATCCGGTTGCCAAATGCCAGTTTTTGACAGTAACTTGTTTTAGCATCCATACAATGTGGTTTTAGAGGTTTTGTTTGTTTTTGTGGATTCTGAATGTTGAGTCCCAAAATTTGAAGAAACTGCCTGATGAAAACTTATCACTGCTGAGCATTTTGAAATATGAGAACTTACTACCATTTCCTCCTGATTCACAAGTCAGGTGACAATGATACCACTATCACTAAATTTTAAATTATTTTAATGAAAACTTCACATCAGTATTTTGTTATGGAACATAATTAGCTATGTGATGTCTGTATGAGCAGTATACCTGGCTAGTGCTCAGCCTCCTCCCTGCAAACCAAGACACAAGGCATATACTTCATGTATTCTCAGACCATGCTCACTTAACAAATTCTTACATAGTCATTCATCAGAATGTTCAAATATTGGACAATTGTAAATATTAACAGATTATAAACCAAAGACACACCGCACACCAACCCCAATAAAAGAAATCCACAAAGAAGAAATGAAGTCAAGAAATGCTGTAGATGCAATGGACTGAGAAGTCGTTACTTAAAAGCTAGACCCGATACAGCCCACTAACCACCCAGCATTGTCAATAGTAGAATGGTTTGTAGTGTTGTTGTAGTTGTGTTGATCCCAGGATATTAGAGAGAAAAGGCTTTTCTACTGGACCAACTTCTGTTGGTGAAAGAGACAAGCTCTGAACTACACAGACCTCTTCTTCAGACCTGGTAGAGTGGCACCAACATCAATCAATGTGAACGACACATTTGCCAAATGTAAGAATCTGAAGGTAGCAGGCGCACAGGGTTCTATGACCCAATACCAAGGATACTAGAGATGCCATTGGGACAAAAAAGCATGTACAGCTTGAAATTTGACATGAAGCTGATCTATTCAAGAGTGATCAGCCTACAAGCAAGTTCATGAGATGTTGGCTCCTGTAAGGTGGTAAACTGGGGCATGAATTCACCCAATTTAGGCATAATCAGTTTTCACCTTTATTCATAAATTTTCATGCAATCTTTATCATTTATGGTTTCTAATCATATACAAATGACAGATAATAAGTCATCTTCCATTTTTGTATGCACTGTTGTTGTAGCCATGTTGATCCCAGGATATTAGAGACACAAGGAGGTTGAGGTCATATATTTTATTTGACCAACTTCTGTCAGTGAGAGAGACCTCAAGAAGAGCTCTATGTAGCTCAAAAGCTTGTCTCTGTCATCAACAGAAGATGGTACAATAAAAAATACTACTGCATCCATCTTGTCTTTCAGATAATAAGATAGTTAAGATGGAACAGGTAGGGGCCCAAATTACAGAGTTCTGGGCTGCAAAGAGGCTCTCCAATTTATGATGCTCTGGACCAGCATTCTCCATCTCTCTGGATTAGCATTCTCCAACTGGGCCATTGGTCACTTGATTTTTGTACATTAATTTCTTCTTTGACTATATTTACCTAAACTTTCATAACTTGTTTCTTATTCACTATACCATGTTGTTATAAATTATTATTATAAATTAGTGCTCTTGTGAGATCAATGCACCTTAGGAGATGTGGATGTACCATTATTCTGTGCATTCCAGGGCGGTGTGTTGCAATGATCTGACAAAATCAGTTTTAGCATTTTCAGAGGAAAACAGCAATGATGACTAGTGACCTGTATTACTCATATCAGGACACTCAACTATAGTTTGAATGAGAGAGTACACTAATAATCATTTATAATTATTCCAAAATGTAGTATTTGCTTTAAATTATTTATTTTATTTTATTTTATTTTGTTAGATTAGATTAGATTAGATTAGATTAGATTAGATTAGATAGATAGATAGATAGATAGATAGATAGATAGATAGATAGATAGATAGATAGATAGATAGATAGATAGGAGTGGTTACTATATCAAATAAAAATCCAAGTCCATACTATACCCCCAATCTTCCTCCTCATGTACCCCTATTATTCAAATATGTATGCACTCTAAAGCAAAGTTGACCAGGGTGGCTATCAGACTATTTCTGAAGATGTATGATCCAGCAAGTTTAAGCAAAATCTATTATAGCTGCATTTTAGCAAAGGCCACAAACTGAATGATTGAGAGGACTTCCTTTTAAATTATATTTCATATTTGCCTCCCCAGACATTACTCTTTTTCTGATCCTGAATAGTAAGCAGCTCAAGTATACATGCAGCAGCTTTAAAGTGCTGGTTCTCAACTAAATGAGGGTGTATCAGCGGGGAGAAGGAAGAAGGAAAGTAACACATGACTGTATAGATGGAAGGTGTTGTTAATTCCTATCTCTCTGGAGACACTTGACTGACTTCCAACCCAGATGCCAGAATGCCAGAATGCCAGAATGCCAATCTGATCTGTTTTGGGATGAAATAATGTCACGTTATGGCACAATAGGCTCCAATGAATCAGAACTAATTTTTTCACAGTACTGTTTAATCATTTTCAGTTTACTAGTGTCTCATTTTTACATGCCAAGTATTACTCATTGCTGCTGTGTAACATCAACTTATGGCAAGGGGACACAAACAAAAGGCTATGCCATAGACCTTTTTCGAAACAAACAATTCCCTGCCAGCAGTGTATCCATCTGTATTTCCTTAAATTGGCCTGGCCCCTCCACCCTTTTCCCCAACCCAGGCAGTGTCACTTCCCCAGGCTTCTGGAGTTAGCATAGCCCATCCCCAGTTCTTTCAGATCCCAAAGGCCTCTTCCAAATCAAAACTCCATTGTCTGTTAAATTAGTAAGCCAAGCAAATTGATGGATTACTTGCTCCTTATTCTTTGAGACACTTCTCATCTCTCCTGGCTACCACTGAGTCTCTCTCTGTTTTAAAAAGCCCCTTTCCTTACCTACTTTCCATCCCAGTAGGCCTTGCTGGAACGCTGATCTACAATCCCACCTGTTCTGGCACCCATAACTCCCATCCTGCTCTGCCCAGTTGATTTGGTGAAAGAGAGGCTGGCTGAAAGCACACAGCTCCAGCTTGATCTCTCAGTAGTGAAGAGAGAGAGGAGATCCAGGCCACCCTGCATATGAGAACTCTGGTTTCAAGCCTTAGCAGTCTGGGGTTTTGTCAGAAACTCCCAAATGCCTCTCTGTGCCTCAACATCGGTGTTCTTTTTCGCACAAGAAAATCCTTTCCAGAAGACCCTAGAACAGTGCTGACCCTGGAGGCTTTCTGGGCTAGCACACCCCAGTATGCTTATGCTACTGCTGCTTTCTACACTGGTTCTGTTTGAACAGTAAGTGCAAAGAATATTCTGAAACACCTCATGCAGATTTAAAAGGGGATAAAGAAGAAATGGAACTGTCACCTGACCTTCAGGTTATCCAGAGTTTAACACTCTACTTATTGGATTTAACAAGGACTCTGCAATGCACACTGCGATACCATCTGTGTTTTACTCAGCACATTTCTGTTTATCCATCTCCCTGGTATAAATCAGTTGGCCATCTTTAAACCTTGACAGTAACTCTCAAAATGCCCTTTCTGATCTGGAGAAGAAAGGCTGTGGTCAGTGCTGACCTTTTCACAGTTCCCATCACAATCTGTTCTGCTTTTGAGCAATACCTTAGAAGGCACGGCCTCTTATCAAAAGCCCATTCTGCTGTAGGATAACATTCAGTGCCTTCATCAGAAGGCCTACTCTGCAAAGTGGCAATTTTTCTTCAACCTACTGGTGGCTGATATTGGCTAAAAGTTTCATTATACATTATAGTGACTGCGTATCTGTATCACCTGAACTGCAAACACAAAGAATTTTGTTTGGTTTAACAAAACTTAAATATTTCAATCAATTGTTCGCTGATACAAGGTGAAGTGTAATAATACTACTACTAATAATAATAATAATACCACCTAGCTCTTATACAGCACTTTTCATGAGTAGATCTCAAAGCACTTTACAAAGGAACTCAGTTTCATTATTCTCATTTTACATCTAGGGAAACTGAGGCACATGAAGGTGAAGTAACTTGCCCATGGCCACCCAGCAAGCTAGAAACAGAGTTGTGAATAAAAATTGAGTCACATCAAGTGCTCTAACCACTAGTAAAAATTGCCTTCCCATAAGTATGGTTATGTCGCTGTGTTTTTCTATTTCCTTTATCGGGGGTTCTCTTTCTCTTGACAGATGCATAACATTATCTAATCTTTGAGAATCTCTAGGCTTCTGTTCTTACAATAGAAACTGAAGTGCTGCTGGATTGGATGAAACTGGAGTATTGAAGCCAACTGATGCTTGGCTAGTGTTCTCATTCTACTGAAGCTAGAACAAATTTGGATTTCTTATCAAGCTGATGCAAGTAAACATGAGGCAAAGAGCCCTTAAAATTCTAAAATTATTTTCATTATTAAACTCCTAAGTCTCCGTTTACTGTGAAATGGTATTAACACTTAGCAGCACTGGAAAAAACAATGAGATAATTCACCACATTATGCTAGTGGAGGTTGAATCTCTCTAGTCTGGCATGCTCTGGTCTGGCAACATTCGTGGTCTGGCATGATTTTATTTTATGTTTTTTATGCTTTATCTACTTATTTCCTTGTGCCAATATGGTAAAATTGTGTAACAACACTAACCCTTTGTTACGAAGAAAGCTGGTAAGCGTTGGCTAGGTGGCGTTGAAAGCATTGTTCCGTTTATTTGTCTCAGAAAGATAAAAATAAAAAGAGACCTGCTCGCTACATATTGACCTCCTGTGGTTCGGCAAATTCTCTGGCTCGGCACCGGTCAAGTCCCAAGGGTGTACAAGACCCAATTCTGCTTCCATTGACTTCAGTGCATCCTTTCAATTGACTTAAATGTGAATACGATCAGATAAATAATGCTCAGGATATATCTGTTGCATGCTATTTGTTTCACAAATGCCACTGAATATTCTCATGCTATATAGGGTTGCACCTGAGGCTGTGGTCCTGATTTCACTCATTGATTTCAATGGAGTTAAACCAGTATAAAGCTGCAGTAATGCAGTAGTGAATCAGGCTCTGTGGTTAGTCCTCTGGTGAGATTACAATATATTGCACAATTGGCACTGATTTCTTAATAAAAACTATATCAAGAAAAATGGAAAAGAGAAGAGGAGCCATTTTTCTCAGCTGTTGGTTGAACTTTCCATTCCACTCAAATGACTACTAAAAACCACTGATGCGAGGGGCACAAGCACCTCTTTGAATATGATCACATTCTAAGGCTTCCTTTGAATCACAAAAGGAAAATAATCTGGCACCTAGGATGTGGGGAAGGAGTTTGAAACCAGGGAATGTTCCGGAGGTGGGGAACGGACACAAATTTTTTATGACTTTTAAAAAATAGACGTTTCGTCAAAAAGGTACATATGTTACTGGAACTCCAGGGCAACATACTGTAACTAACCAACCAATTATTCTGCTTTTGTGCACCTTGTTATTTTGTTACATGTAAGAAAGCACATTTACTCTTCGGTATCTGTACAGCTGCCACAATATATGATGCTCAGATGGCTTTTAAGATATTAAACACTGTTTAAAAAAAATGATGGTTTTTGGTGGCTGCCAACTGTCTGCATTAATCACTCAGCTCCCCTGGATTTTTAATGATTTTTTTAAAGTAGAAACTTATCTTTAAACACTACTTTAAAGATTAATGCATTCCCATCATAAGGAAAAACTTTCTCTGTCTAGCTTCAAGCGTATAATTTTATTTGTCCTTCCTCACAGAATTCATTGAGCCTGCATGGAGGTAACTGAAGGATGAATGCATGATTGTTGGGGATGCTTTACATCATTAGATTACATTAGGGGATGCTTTGCATCATTAGAAGGTGAAAGCAAGTTCAGATTACATTAATTATCTTGTATACACAGGGACCCAGATCTTCAAAGGTTTTTGGAGGCCTCAGTACCTTTGAGCAGCTGGGCCATTGTCACTTTGCAGAGAGTTAATGACTTGTCATTTGTAATAGGTACAAATTGGGAAGGGCCTCTAGCTAGAGGGGCTATTAATCATTTGTGCCACTGTATTATCATTGAAACATTATAATTACACAAAATTAATATAGCCAATTTACCTATTTGCCTTATAGCACAAAATTTCCACTTCAAGATTTTTCTGAAATCAGTGTTTTCTAACAATATATTCAAAGGTTCAAATTCTGACTTATACCCACCAAGATTAAGATGAATGTGGTTGTACCAGGTATTAATCAGGGGAGAATCTGGAATGAAGTACCTATCATGAAGTATCTCCAACTTTGTACATGAGGCTTCTTGAAGATACTGGATGTGATTCTCCACCATGCTTCAAATGTAAATAGGTTCATCAATCCAAACACAAAGGCATGCACCATGTATGGCTCCCCCAGTCCACAGAAAGGGTCTGGGACCACTGTAAAGCTGGAGGGAAGGTGATGGTCTTGTTCAGCCCTGACACCTGCTGATCTGTTTTGAAGGAAACTCATTTCAGCACTAACCGATGGTGTAGTCATGGTATGATAAAACCTGAGTCATATGGGACAAAAAATAGTGCTTTCAGAGAAAAACTGCCTAACGCTGGCTATCAGATCTCATGTGGAAAAGGCAGTAGAGATGTTATGCATAGCCCCCATTACGATTTAGACTTTCTCCAAACATAAGTATACCTGCTGCTCTATAGATAGGATAATTGATATTTTGGTCCCTGTGCCTCTGTTTATCCATGGAGCTATTATTTCTCTGTGCCATGCTTAGCAGTACTGTCTGTGCTCCTTTAAGGAATAATATTCAAAAAAGCTGCATCATTATTCCTTCACTACCACCTGTTGCAGATGGCACTAAATCCCCATATCACAGGCAATGTGGGTATTAATGTTCAATTTTTTCAATAGGAAGGATTTCATTTTAACAAAAATCAAGATTTTGGACTATTTTAGATGGACCCTGATGACAATTACCTAAAATTTTCTAGTCTAACTTGAAAGTTGTTCCCAGGGGGAGGAGGTCGTATATTTCACTGCTCTATTGATTATGTTTTTGAACCATACTTCCTGGAAAATGTCCATACCAGTGTTAGTACATAAGCAGAAATTCACATGCTCCTTTCCTACCTCTGCTGAGCACTTACCCTTTTTCCCTTACCCAATGATGCATCGCTCATTCTCACCTCGCACCACTGGCAGGCAAGTGCAATAAGTGACAAATAATGAAGACTGGGACACAAGTATTCTCAGAGGTTGTGACAAAATCTTGCTATTTTGTTCTTTGCAGCTGAATAATGAGAAGGGGAAAGCAGCAGAAAATAGCACTGAATAACTAGCCATCCTTAAACACCCAGTGAGGAATCATCTTCACTAATTAGAAAAGCTACAGAATAAAAATAATAACTAAAGTAGTCCCAGTGTATGGTTCCCCTCCTGCACTGAAATTTTCACTTGTTAGTGTGACTTAATGGATCAGTCATATAATTGTAGCAAGATCCATTTACATTAGAATTCAGGGGACTGTCTTTTAATACAGTTTGTTCAATGCTCAGCAGTGCTAAAAGAAAGTTTAGGTTGCAAAGTCAAGCATTACAAAATTTAAAAAATGACAGATTTATGATTACCTATGCAAGCTTAGGCCTTGCGTACACTACACAGTTCTGTTGACAAAAGTCAGCTTTCATTGACAAATCAGTGGAGGTATATACACTACAATGTTCCTCTCACCAATTTAACTCTCCTGCTGTGCCAACAAGATAAAATCATCTCAACAAGAGGCATAGAGGTTTCTGTGGCAAAGTCCGACCAATATACTGTCAGTGTAGGCACTGTGCTTGCTTATGTCGCCATAAATGGCCTTCAGGAGTTGTCCCACAATGCCCATTCTTACAGCTTTGGTCAGCAGTTCAAACTCTGCTGCCCTGCAGCCAGATACACAGGCATCTCTCCCCCTCCCCCTTTAAAGACCAGGAATTTTTGAAATTCCATTTCCTGTTAGCTCTGCATGGAGAGCTCACATTATATCTTTCCAGCTAACCCGGGTGGCTCCATGAAGCAAATGCTTTCCTGCTTAGAGCATGCTGGAGTTGTTGGATCTGCCAGGTCTGTGGGGAGAGGAGGCTGCGCAGTCCCAGCTCTGCTCCAACCATAGGTGCTGGAACAATTTGTACAGTGGGGGTGCTCTGAACTATTGAACAAAATAGTAAACCCTGTATATGATGAAAACCACTTCAAGCCAGGGGGTGCTGCAGCACCCTCAGCCACCCAGGTTCCAGCACCTCTGGCTCCAGCCGTAGTAAATACAATATCTACAGGTAGATGTCTCATGGCATGCTGGAGAAGGGCCACGAATGGGACATGCAGCAGTGCTATGCAAAGATCAAAGAGCTGACGCAGGTGTACCAGAAGGCAATGGAAGCAAACCGTCTCTCTGGTGCTGCGCCGAAGACCTGCTGCTTCTACAAAGAGCTGGACACAATCCTCGGCGGTGACCACAACCTCCACCACCAAGACCCCTGTGAATACATCGGGGGATGGAGACAGCAGCCAGCGGACTCAACTTCGAGGACGAAGTGGTGGACAAGGAAGTGAAGTTGGAGGATGAGGTGGAACAGGCAACAAGGTCATCTGGTAGCGTGGTGAGCCAGGACCTCATCTCAATGCTGGAGGGTTCAAGCCAGTCCCAGCAGTCCGGCCCTGGTGCACATGATGCAGGAGAAGGAAGCTCTGGCAAGTGCTCATTTTGATTTGATACTTCTCAATTACATGAGGTAAAGTTGTCCTTTGTCTAGTTATATGTTAGAAAAGGGTTAAGGGATTAGCGATGTACAAGACTAGGAGTGTTTGTATCTGTTTCCCTTTCCCCTGTGTAGCTATGCTGTGGAGGCCCTGCAGAGCAGTGTGTTAATGCACACCAAGATTTCATGGGAATCCACCAGAGAAATCTCTAGGAAACTTTCCTGGAGGTACTTGCCAATCCTCTGCCAAATGTTCCTTGGCTGAACTGCTTTGTTTCTTCCCCTGCTGTAGGAAACTTTGCCACACCAATCGGCAATCACTGTGCAGGGACCAAAGCAGTACACAGGCGAGCAGCATAGGGACCTGGTCTGAAGCCACATAGATGCAGGAGATGCATCCTTGCATCCTTGTTTACCCTCAGGAGTGAGATATCAGCTTCAATTATCTTTGCCGGTGGAAAATGGTGGCAAAATTTACAATAGTGTCCCTAGCCCCTTGCAGTGATCCCCTTTAAAAACCACCTAGACTCTTTGCCCCATCTTGGAGCTTCTCCCCTCCCCAGGCCAAACTCACCATGTTTAGGGCACTTGCTGAGCTATGTGCTTGCCAAGGGAGAGTGGGAAAGAGGTGTATTTAACTGCTATGATTCAATGCTGTGATTGAACTAACAATACTGCCTCTGTTTCTTGTGCTTCTACAGATGTGCCTTTGAGGAGAACCCCCTACACACCAGTGGAGCACCTTTGTCAGATAAGAGGGCAAACCAGGAGGAGTAAGAAGTATTTATTTTGTAATTCCTTATGTATGGAGTAAAATTCTAAGAAGCTGTAGCACAGCATTCCAACTGAAGGATTTACAAAAGATATATTAAAACTGTCTGTTGTAAGACCTGGGACCTTTCCCCTCCCTACTCCAGACCAGAACTGTAGAGCAACTGAAGAAGAAATTGTGCTCTGTGATGGGATAGACTGGGCCTGAGGACCCCTGCTGGAGGCCTAGCAGACCTGCCACATCCCACCCCAAAAAGGGCAATAGAGAGTTCCTCCAAACTGCCTAGAGTGGCTATGTGGGATGCAGCCAATCAAGAAACAGGTTACAGGGAGCAGCAAATCAGGGCCCAGCAGGCTCATATAAAAGGAGATGCAGGGCCAGAGTGAGTTCAGTCTGCTAACAGGTACCAGGAGAGCAAGAGGTGCTCCTGGCTGGCTGCAAGGGCCAAAGCAAGCAGTTACTGGCAGGGACCAGGGGAGTGAGGGGGGAGCTTCTGGCTGGATGCTCGGACTCAATTAAGACAACCTATGGGGAAATAGCCAAGGAAAACACAGAGCACCAATTAGTAAAGGGATGCAAACACTAGTTGCTATTCTTAAAGGGCCTGGGTCCCCCCCACCCACCAGCCACTGAGGGAAGTGGCTACACCCTAAGGAAGGGAATTAGATCTGTGGCACCCCAGGGAAGGGGGCTGCACTGGGACTGACTCAGCAGGGAGCTGTGGACAGCATACTGAATCCAAGGGGGTGGCTCAGGAGGAAGGCTGGAGTCACTGAGGACTCAAGTAGAGGCAAGAAATCCCCAGGGAAGAAGCCTACAGGTGCTGCTCAGTTCCAGAGTTGGAGCCTTGCACCCTAGCTGGACCAAGTGAGGGTAGCATGATGGGCCTGTTGGACTGGTTAAAGACTGAGCCCAGGGAGGGCTGCAGAGAAGGACATACAACCGAAGGCTTTGAGATGGGCCCTGTTGGGCTGTTTTAGACGACTGAACCCAGGGAGGGCTGCAGGACATTGGAAACATTTTGGATTGTGCACCCTGGAAGGGGTTAGTTTGTTCTGCACATGGACTGAGTGTGACTTGGCCAGAGGGCTGAGTCACCAAAGACCCATCTAACAAGAGCAGCAGCCAACAGGGGGCACCGTGAGCAGAGGAAATTGAGAAAAACACCAGACACATGCACACACACTCGAGTGGGGCACTTGCAAGACGTGAGTGCACTCCATTACATCCTTGTAGGACGCTTCCTAGGTTTCACACTAAATCCAGTGTCGTGCACGCTGTGTGAATGATCACACAGTGTAGACATGTTTGACAAAAATTTATAGTTACACACAGGGCCAGAGACACTTGAGGCTGATATTCTGAGCCAAGTCTGTCACTAGATCTGTGCAGCTAGCTATGTGCATGTGTACAGCAGCACAGTGTTTTGCTAAAGTGCAGTGAGTCTGGCTGGTCCATAGCACCGCATAAGCACGGGAGGTCATGGGGTTACTGAGAGAAGCCTAGAAATCTGAGCAGCCTCTCAGCTGTCCTGAGACTGTAATAAGGCCAAAAATGGGATTGACTCAAAATGACCAGAACTGGAATGAGAGGGGAAAGGGACAGAAAACACGATCCTGGTTTCCTCATGGAAAGAGCATCTTAGGCCAAGGCAGGTGTATAAAAACACTGTGGGGGGACAGCGATAAGATGAAGGGATTCATCCTCCCATGGGAAGAGGGTGGAGTTTCTGGGGACACAGGCTGCCACTTGCGGGGATCAAGGCCACAGTGAGGTCTTGCATCACTTTCTTGTCTTGGGAACCATAAATCCTGGCTATGGCCTTGATTATATGACTCATTAGCTCCTCTCAGAGCCTTGATTTAAGACATCTCAGTACCTTGAACTAAGGAGGTCCCAATAATAGGGGACTTAACACTTTTTAATCCATTGAGCAAAATTTTCCTATTTCTAGGCAATTAAAATAATAATTAGCATCCAGAGCATTTTAGCCAATAATAACAAGAAAAATCAGTGGAGAGCCATTATCCCTGTCAGCTTTAATGCAATGTATATAAATTACAATTAAGTAAAGTTTTATCAATACAGTAGTTACATGCAAACTTATTTTCAGAAGTGATTTCCAGTTGTTTTGGAATATAATTACCTTAATGAATGCTCCAAAGCAAAAGCATATCATTACATAAGAAATGCCAGATGGGACCCGTATCATGCCATAATGAAATTTGCAAATGAAATCATTTAAGGGAGAAAACAATAATCCCAAAGGTGAATGCATAAAAATCATTATTTGTGTGCACCACCGGGGAAAATACTACATCTCTTATGACAGAGCAATGTGTACTTGGACTATTACTATACTAGAAGATATTAGAACTAGAGCTCAACTAGAATTAGAGATAGGGACATACTAGATAAGTGAATTTTAAGCAAACACTGGAGAATAATTTTAGAAAATAAATTTTGAATTCATACATGAATACTTGCATCTGAATCCTGATTTTAGCAATTGTGTTTAACCAAATAGAGAAACAAATTTACCATGTGACCTATATGTCCAATCAAACCAGCTCAAATTTCAAATAGCGAACACTTAAATGATCTGGTTATGAATAAACCTGAGACCAAGCATTATTCACAGAAATTATTCTGCAAATAGAAAGAGGCAACATATATCAATTTTTGTTATGACTTGTTTGCACCTTTCTGTTTACATTAGTATTACAGTCCGAGAGACAGAACAGTTGCAAAAGTTTATTAATGTATGATTATTCAGCCCTTTGTCTTTTGAACCATGCTTTAAAGTATGTAAGTAAAGACTTTAGTAGTGCTTCTCAGATGTGTAAATGTATGTTTGCGGGGATTGGGGCTTTAGTTTGGCACCTATAAGAATCCAAGTTTAATCTATGACTGTTTTGAGTCTCCTTTCCCAGCTGGCTCACAAGGACCTATCTTTTGCCATATAGTCATAGCAGTCTTTTACACCCATTTGGCACTCACATTATCAAGTCATAAATAACAACACCAAGTGCAAGACAGCGGAGAATCAGCTACAGCACCTTTATCCACAGGGTTTCTGGCCCACTGGTTTTCAGAGGCCTGCCTACTAGCAATTATGCTAACACCCCCCTCAGGAGGGTAGGAGCATTGTTTCCATGGTGATTGACAGAAATAAAGCATTCTAACATTCATTAGTGTTAGTAAAGGCCAGCCAGAAGGCAGCATATAGAATATAAAGAAGCCCAGGGACCTTGAAGACATCGGCCATGCTATAAAACATCAGACAGAAAATAAAATATGAACTTACTCTGGAGCTCTAAAATCATTAGTGAGGCTTCAGGCAGCGAATGGAAAATAAGCACAAATGGACAAAAGGAAAAGCACATTGGAATAAGTCAATCACAGGTCATACCTGCTCCATCTAGAAACCAGCTTAGGCCCCAGGAAGAGGAAAGTCTGCTCAGAAAGGGGTTGCCAATGCAAGGCACCCACAACACCCACTCTCCCAGGTGACCCACAGGCACCCAGCATGGTTCCAAAACAGAGAGGATGTTGCTAACACATCCAGAGGCTACACTGATTCAATGCATCCTACAGACTGCCTCCATCAGTGGGAGACATGAACCCCATATTAAAGTTGTCTTTCCAGGCAGAATCCCCAGGAGAGCCCGGAGGCAAACACCACCTTCTCTACCCAAGGTGAGTTTCCTTGCACCAGTGGGTGTAGCCTGTTAGGTCTCCCAGAATACAATAATGACTTTTTGTTTAGCTTCAGTGACTTTGACTGGATCAGAATAACAAGAACTTAATCAAGTGAGCACAGAGGGGTGCCTTGTTTATAAGCTATATCCAGCTGCACTCCATTCTTAGATCCAGTCACAAACCATCTGCAGCTGCTTCCAGACTGACACATCTTTGGAACTCTACCATACAGAATGTTCCAAAGCTTTAAGGTACAGTAACCTGACACAATCACCACACTTCTTAAAGCTCCACACACTATATGGACCCCAAGTTCATTTATTTTTGCTTGTAATTATTTTGGTTGGAGTCTGGAAGGTTCCAGGTTATGTTGATGGGGATGACTGCTGGACTGCCAAGCTCTGGGAAGGAGGCAGTTGAACCAATTTTTAAGCCACTGAAGTTTCAAATAAAATAAGTGTTTAAATGGGAGCTTTATACCCAGCAAAATATAAATGAGCCCTTCAGTGCAGGAGGCTCTCTGCCGATCCAGAGATCCACACCAGGAAGAGAGATAAGCACACAGCCAGAGGCTGTCTCAATTTTCTGTGACCTTCATCCAACCCTGCAGACTTCTTCAACATGCATCCCCAATGGGGAATCCCCCCTGATTTGGAGCTAGAACCACAGGAGCCAGTGATGAAGAATATCAGTGCATCCCTTCCGAGTCCAAGCTTCCGGCATCTCTCCAACAAGCATCTGTTAAACTCTTGCTCAAGAGGCTTTTGGTTGATGCTGATACCCACACCAATATTGCTCCATTGCAAACCTTCATTTTACAAAGGATTATTAGGACAGGGAGAAATGGTTCCTTGAACTCTGTCTGGTTTTAGGCTTGGTATGATATAAAGAACATGCAGCGATCCTGTCTGTGATCTCCTCTTGGCAACGGACAAAAACCTGCTGATTTTTTTAACTCTGCCAAGCTCTGTATGATGCCATGGAACACAAAAATGTAGTGTTAGTCACACCTCAGTGGATCTATTCATTTCTCATTGAAAGGGCAATACTGGACAGTTGTTCATCTGCTCTAAGAGCTATTCTGACTAGAGTGCTTCAGGCTTCTGTTCTGTCACCCCTCCTTTTCAATAAGCCCAGTAGGAAAGATATGTGGTTTGGCTTGCAATGCCATCTGCATGCTCTGTGTCTCTATTTCATCAGAGTTGGACAATGTGGTAACAAAGTTTTACAAGTGTCTGGCCAAAGGCTTGGACTTCTTTGTGGGTGAGCTGGCTGAAGCTCAATTTGGCTATAACTGTGCTACGTCACATAAGCAGAGAAAATGGCAAGGGTTCCCTTTTGATCAAGGGATTACACCTGCCACGGTCAGACACGGGTATCAATAATTATTCATTGCAGAGGTATGCAAGACAACAATTCAGTGTCAGTTTGTGATGACCTACCGTAAACAACCTGAAAGAAGAAACACAGGGTTCAAACTCAGGAGGATCTTCAGTTGTGAAGAACAACGCACTTATACTGTAGGTCAGCAGTGTATGTACAGAGAAGCCAAAAGACCACACAAAATATAGGTTGTAGACCCCAATTCTGACATTTTTGCCTATTTCTAAGAAAAAAGTGCTGCAAAATCTCTTCTTGGATTGCTGAAAGCAGTCAGATAACATCTTGCCACCTCTTGACATTGTGCTGCTCTTGTCCTGTTATCTGCAGACGTGATCAAATACAGCCTAATGTATGTAATACAATAACACATGACCTCCGAAACAGAAGAGACAGGCTATTCTTTTTAATTGAATTTGCATCATTACTATGAAAGCTGACTTATCCACCTGTTTAGCAGCGGGCCAAAGCAAAATAGCACACATGTCTGAATGGTGTAAACCCCAAGGAGGGAAAGAAATGGTTTGCAGTGGTAAATGAGGGTTTACCTAAGGGTCAAGGGATAAAAGTAAGGGAAAATTTAGACTGAACTTCCTTACAACCAAAATCTTTTAGATAATGGAATAATCTGTCATAGGAAGTGGTGGAAGCCCCAAAACTTGGGACTTTTAAAAGTAGAATACAAAAATAAATGCTAGAAAATGTATTGAACAGAACAACCCTCCTCTGACAAGGTTCGAGCCAGTTAGGATAAGAACATAAGAATGGCCATACTGAGTGAGACCAAAGGTCCACCCAGCCCAGTATCCTGTCTGCCGACAGGGGCCAATGTCAGGTGACCCAGAGGGAGTAAACTTAACAGGTAGTGATCTAGTGATCTCTCTCCTGCCATCCATCTCCACCCTCCGACAAACAGAGGCTAGGGATACCATTCCTTACCCAATCCAAAAGGTAGAGCATCTTCCATCTTTAAATTCTATCATACCATAAGAGCAGATTTTTTTCTGAGACTGGTGAACTGACAAACACTGGAGATACTGCAGTTTGGTTCATTGCCCCCTTTAATGTTGTGCTGGTTGTGTATTTGAGTGGGCATGTAAATAAGAACATTGAATGACCCTCTGTCAAACATGACGTGTTCCATGTCTACAGCAGATCTTGCTGACATGGCAGAAGTCTCAACATCATATGGGTTCTGCTCAAGCAACTTTTTGAAGAAAATGCTCCATTTAACAGGAGAAGCAAGACATTCACGAGATCGTTTTGGCTGTAACAATTACACATTGCAAGTCTTCAGTCAAAACCTTAGTAGGGGAACATCATTACATTCTAACAAGACACAAACAGAGCACCCTGATCATTTAAAAATAAAAAGGAAGAAGCCTTACAATAGGAGCTAACCCTCATATTAACTCAGATCCAGTCCATTCATTTATTTCCATTATTTTATACTATACATATATTACTTTATATTATTTAGTATTGTGAAGTCCACCCTTGTATCACCCATTTCCCCTGTAAGCATTTCACACTAGGTAAAAACCAACCAGCAAAATAGCTAACATTTCTTTTTGGGTTCTAGCATAGTCTGTGCACAGATGATTAGTGGAGAGTGATGAATGATAAAATGCATTAGTCCAAAACTTTTGAATTAGCCTTTCAGAATAGTTCTCTGAGGTTCCATGAGCAAAATACATACAGAGATTAGAGCTTCAATAAGTTTGCAGCTGAACACTGCTGGAGAAACCTAGAGCAAGTCAGATATACACTGGGAATAACTTGATGCATCAAAGTTCACTAACATGCACTGAAATTTCTTACACAGGCGGGGTAACCTGGGAATTCCATTCCCCTCACACAACATTGGAGGTTCCCTGAAGACCAGGAGCTATGAATTATGGACCTTCTTTCTACCATAGCTCAATAGAGTCAGTTGACAGTCAGAATAACGTTATTTTCCCTGTTCCCACTGCATTGTTGGGGATTTCGTGCATCCTTCCTCTCCCCACTGCCAAAGACTCTTTAGGGCAAGGGAGTCTATCTTTTGGACTTGGCATCTTCCAGAAGAAGAGCAGTCACCTTTTACTACCCAAAAATCTCTGGGTGGCAGTGAAGGAAGTGTCAGACTACAGAAAGGGGCATAGGCAATTGCCGTCTCCCGCTCCAAAGATATCTAAGGTAAAGAGGGTCACAGGACTAGTTGGGAAATGGAATCAACTGGAATGATGGAGCGAGAGCTCTGTGGTGGAGGGGACTATCTCTGTGTGCAGTGCCAGAATACCATCTAAAGGTTTGAGATTTTGAGGTCCTGCCTCCAAATAAACTGGTTTGCATCCAGCCCATGCAACTGAGCTCTAGGGTTGACTCTGTGATCCCCCTTCATGCAACCAAACCCTGTAGAAACCAAACCCTGTAGAAATTGTACAATTCTTCTTTGAAAATTCATGTCATTTTTCCAAATTTTCAGGTTCCTTTTTGGTTTTCAGAGGTCTCATGTCTGAAGTAAGTGTGACCTCTTGTTTGACTCCTTTTTCTCAGTTAGCTTTAGTGAGTATAAAAATTAGCATGATGTGTATCTTAACTAGTTTGCATCAGATTAAGAAAGTTTAGAAGTGATAGAATTTATTCTTTTTCTGCAGAAAACTATGGACAAACTGAATGATTCTCCCTAATTTTTGACAGATTTTAACTGCTCCTGTTCTTCCCCCATGTTAACTGGATATAGAGGTTAAATGTTTGCTATGTGACAAATAGAGACTCATGGAAGGTGTAATATTCTCCTCCCAAACAGAAGCAGTAGTCAATGGGAGTGGGATAGCTTCTTCTATAATTACTAAAAGTGCTGTTAAGATACCATTCTCTCTTGTCTGCCTTTATTCAAGTTTCAGTTTTCTCTCAATCTATTTACAGTACATGCACTGTTCAGTCAATCCTGAAATAGCTACATTATCCTTTATTTATTGCATTCCCTTTTCCCAATTGTGCTTTTAGGGTGAAATCCACCCCAGTGTGGAGAGCCCAATCAAGCCAACTAAACCCACGGCTTCATTGGGGCTTAAGAAGTATATAGGACTTTCTGTTGTTCCTCTGCATGGGGGTGATTTTCATCTTTAACTATCACTTATAATCAAAATCCAAAATATCAATCAGTAGGGATAAGCCTTTTAGAGCAATCCAGAGCTCATCTAAATTTTTATTCATGCATACATTGTGTTCTCATGAGAAAGATAAGCACAAAGCTTGTTTGGATATAACTTCCCTTGACTTTTGGATGCCCACCTGGAAACTTCCTGAAGGGGCATGTGTTAGGGGGGCTTATTCATTCACCCACTTACTTCCCTGGTCCTTCTCGTATGAATAGAGAGCAACAATACCTGAAGTCCAAAGGTGCAAACAATTCAATGTTTATTGGGGTGAACTTCCAGCAAGCATGATTCCAGTTTCCTTCCTTAGTGTCCCCCTTCCCAGCTCTGACACCACAGAGCCTTACCTGTGGCCCTGTTCCCATTCCTACCCTTAGCAGGACATGATTCCAATTTCCTCATCCCCATTCCCTGTTCCCATTTCCCCGCCCTACCACCCCCACACACACACTTCCTAATTGACTGCAGACTATTCAGTAAAACTTGAGTTCTGCTTAGCTATACCTTAACCAATCATTTTACTGAAATTTAACTAACCAATCCTAACATATTGTAACATGATTATTTAACCAATTGTATCCCACCACCTTAATTAGTTTACATCCAGCAAAATTAATTATACAGCAGACAGAAACAATCACAGAACCAGACAGAGATTATACAGACAAACATTAGGGAAATGGGGACTACAGTGATAGAACAACAAATGAGGATTTTACAACCCAGCTATTGATAAGTGAGTTCTTGCCAGACAGGATGCTATCAAACTAAGTTTCCTTTTACATCTTCTAGGCACTTCCCTTTCTCTGGAGGCGATAGGCATTATCAGGACAGGATTGTATTCCTAACAGCCCAATAGCACCTTATTTCAATGGAATGTGAGGATCTGACCATTTGCTTCTCAGCTTATGGCTGCCTCTGCTGCTTAGCCAAAGATCTTAGCCTACGCACAGGGCCTCAGACTGTCATAGTAAGAGAAGGACCTTACACTGGCAGACAGTGACTTGATTCTTTCTTTTATACCTCTATAACTAGCTAAGTGACAAGAATACACCTAAATTCTTAGAGTATAGACCTTTACAGACAGGCCTGAATATCTATATCCTAACAGCATGATTTTCAGAATATGCTGAGCACCCACCTTTGAATATCAGACCCCTGTAAGGTATGTCAAATTGGGACCCCAAGAATGAAGGCATCGAAATCATTAGTCACTTTTGAAAGTTAGGCCAAAATTAAATTCTTGACCCAAAGATTGTATGAACACATCCTCTATTATGTAGAATAAATGAAAGTTAAATTTCAGCCTTTTTAATACCTTGCATATCTCCGAAGAATCTCCTATTTCAGATTAATTCTATGAGTTTGGCTGCTTAGCTTGTTCACATTCTCACTTTGTCTTTTGGTTTGTGTGGGTTTTTTTTTGTTTTTTGGGTTTTTTTAAACATACCCCTAGATATAGTCTTGATTTAGTTTTATGAGTTGGGTTCTCTCTTTTCAATTTATCTAGAGCTGTATCCAATCATTTCATAATTGATTTTAATTTCACATTTAGCTCTTCTAGTTCAAATCAGCTCCAGGCATTCAATTAAATGTTGTCTTCATAGGCTAGTTATTCCATCTAGATTTTATAATGCTGCATGTGGCAACCTGGGATCTGACTTTATCCAACAAAGGTCTTGTGCAGTTTTCTTTAGAGGCTCTGACTGACATTTTTGGTCCCCTCTTAGCACTTACATTATCTTATATTAGTTATTAAAAAGATAGATTAACCAATTGTAATGGAAGGCGCAGGGAAGACTCAAAAGTAGGCCTAATCTTAGTCTTCTACTTTTATTTCTTAGCCATATGAGATTCTTGTAACGTTTGTATTGGTTTAAGAAATAAACAGAAATGGGTGATTCAGGCTCAAACCTTGCAAAGGAACCTTTAACTTTGGTGGGAACTGCAGGTACACAGCATCTCTAAAAATCAGGCCCATATGATTCTGATAATACAAGAGAGTAAATGATCCTGTTTTGGGGTTTGGATCTATTTCATAGTCAGGCCACTGTATATTCAGCTATTTCCCCATGCTAATTTTTCCCCTACTGTTACTCACACCTTCTTGTCAACTGTTGGCAATGGGCCATCCTGATTATCACTACAAAAGTTTTTTTTTCTCCTGCTGATAATAGCCCACCTTAATTGATTAGTCTTGTTACAGTGGGTATGGCAACACCCATTTTTTATTGTTCTCTGTGTATATATCTATCTTCCTACTGTATTTTCCACTGCATGCATCCAATGAAGTGGGTTTTAGCCCATGAAAGCTTACGCCCAAATAAATTTGTTAGTCTCTAAGGTGCCACAAGTACTCCTCATTCTTTTTGTGTATATTCAGTATATAAGATACTAAGGGGTGACTGATATATCATAGAATTTGTAAAACAGATGCTAGAAAAACTACTGTAAAGTCTACGCAGAATAATTTCATTTAGCCCTTTGTTCTTTCTTATTCAAATACTTATACAGAGTTACCCCCTAAGCCTGGAAACATTGATGTACATAAGTAATAATACTTGATTGCAGTGGAACTATTCACATGTTTACAAGGAGGGTGTGTTATGGGATGTGCTCCCCACACTGGCCCTGCAACACCTGAATTGGGCCAGGTGGGCCCAAACAGCGAATTAGGCTGCAAATGTGGGAGTTTGAGGATAGAGGTTGGTAATTACAGAGAAGTTCACTCGTGAGGGAAAGGCGGGGCTTCTGCAAAAGACAGGAAATTGGAAGTAGTGGGCACTATAAGGAAGGAGTCTACAGTCACTCATTAGGAAAAGGGAGGTGTGTTTGGGGACTGCAGAGATGAGGTGCCTAAAGTTTACCCTCTGGGAGGCGGGAATGAAGAGACTTGAAAATCCAAAGGGGTGAGGTAGGAGGCATGGAAGTAACTCGGGGAAAAGCAACAAGGTGCAGGGAACAGACCTTGCCTGCTGAGTTGAGGGTCCCTGAGTCAGAACCTGGAGTAGAGGGTGGGCCTGGGTTCCCCTGCCAGCCACTGTGAGAATGAAGCAGAAGACTGCCTGAGAATGCTGAAAATCAGGAACCTTGATACACTTGCTCCAAAAGCAGAAATCACAATAGTGACCTGGCCAGAGGGCTGAGTCACAAAGAGGACAACTGCGGCTCCTGAGAGCGAAAGAGGGGCTGCAGAGGAGAACCTGATGTGGAGTAACCACTGAAAGGGGTGCCAGCCTGACCAAGCTAATGCCCAGAACTGCTAGTAGGTGGAGCTATCCAGCGGTAAATAGAACAACCAATGATAGGCTTGGGAGTGCAGCTGGGAATCCTAATTAGGGTTCTATTAGCCAAATATAGCCAAAGTGGGATGCTCTAGTCCCATGGAAGAGAAGCAGCCATCAAGTTCAGCTGTGATATCTCTGGAAAATGAAGAAATACCAGAGGATTTCAAATGGTGGGGAAAGAACTTTTGTAAATAGGCACGTTAACATTTGTGTTGAATGTTACTCCCCAACTCACTTTTAACATTAGCTTTGCAGCTCACATTTAAAATGGAAAATCCTTGTGGAAATTGGAATGCAGAGGCAATAAGCATAAAGTTGGCTGTGCATTCTAACTTCCATTAAGAAACTTATTTTAATAAGATAATCAAAATACTAAATATTAAGTGGTAGCTACCAGAAAACATTCAGGCTTGCTTCCTCAGCTGCCTGTAAATTATTCCAAAAAAGAAAAAAAAGAGCTTTCATCCTGTTGTACTGAACTTGCAAGATGAATGGCATTATCAGTTAACAAAATAAACTATTAAGAAATAGCTCTGTCAGCCTTGCAAAACACTCATGCAAAAACAAACAAAACTCTATCAGGGGAGAAGCATATTTTAGTGGATAGAGCACTGGAGTGGCTGTCAATAGGCCTGTGTTCTTGTCCCAGTTCAGACACTGACTTGCTATGTGACCTCAGGAAAGTCACTTTACTTCTCTGTGCTTCTGTTTCCCTTCCACCCTCTGTCTGTCTTCTCTATTTAGACTGTAAGGTCTGTAGAACAGAAACATCTCTACTCTATATTTGCACATCACTTAACACAGTGGGGGTCTCCTCCTGCTTTGAGTCTCTAGGCACTACTGAAGAATACATAACTGTAACCCTTCTGCTAGATATTGTCAGCAGCAACAAAGGCTCGAAACAGTGAGAGGTTCATCTTAAAACTAACACACATCACCAACTCAAGCTCCCACCCAGAGTTTTAAAATATCTTCCCTGTGCACCGGTAACAGTCAATACTTGCCCACGCAAAAGCACTGAGTCTATGTATGAAGCAAGGAAAATGTTATTAGAGGGAAAGGGAACACACCATCAACTTGGGAAAACAGAGCAACAATAGATCTGTAAGAATGATAAATTAAACACTCCCCCACAGTACCTGTGGCAATTGTCAGTAACTCTGTTCCCCACCCACCACTGTGAACATCCAATGGGTAAATGGTCATTCAACACATTATTTCCCCTTTTGCAATCCACTAAACTCAACTGATGGGTTGGTGTCAATAGGTAGTATAATCATCCAGAGTCCTGAGGTACACTCAGGTAGACCTGTCTCTAGTCCCTTGGCAAGCAATGCCTGGTCCATTCTATCACCTAACCCAGCTAGTGTGACTTCAATTTTATTTAGTGATGGCATAAGAGGAGCTTCACCTGATTTCACTCAGCTCTGCTGCTGGCCTCTGCAGTCTCAGGAAAGAGCCACCTCAGTGGAGGGAAAACAGCAGCATACAGAACCAACTCTTTGAAACAAAATAGAAACCCTTTCCCCTCTCATTGCTTTCTCTGTTCAGTTCACTACCAAACTAATTCTGAGTTTATAGTTATAGTGACTCCCAAAGTCTCACTGGAGGAATTCTGGGTAGAAAGCTTATGCAAATGAAACTCTTTCTGTGGTCATTTTTCTTCCTGGTCACCAATAGGTGGAAGCAGAAAACTCTTTACCCTCTGGAACTTCAGGCCATTCTGCTATTCATCCACTCTTCTGCATGTTGACTGACATTTACATAAAACCGCTAACGATATTTGAAATAGTATTTTACATGCCTATCAAAATAAGTCACTCACTCTCGTGACTAATACTAATACTAATTAGTCACACTAATACTCTACTGAAGCTGACCTTAATGTTGCAGATTTTTTGTAAGATGCTCTATTTCCACTGATTTCAATGAGGGTTGAGGTGACTCAATACTTGATGGGACTGACCGTTGAGTTCTTTTGGGGCCTACTCCTGCTCTGATGGTGAAGTCTATGGGAGCTGAAAGGATCTTATTTTGTTTTATGAACCCTGTGAAATAAGACAAAACTGGCACTGCAATACCTCAGCAAAACAGGGCTGTCCTCCGTGATGCAGCAGCCTGATCTGAGAGCTCTGATACACTTGTGAGTGAATATCTCAAACTTGACATAGCTTTAAAAAAACCAGGAACTAGTTTTTTAAAAGGTACACAAGTCACACAAATAATCCATGGTACTTGCACAACATGTATATAAGAGGCATAGTTCACACTGATAGACCTTTAACCTAGTCTCTGACTGGACAAGCTCAGATTCTAATAAGTGACTTTTCGCACTGGATTTTTTAAAATGTAATTAACATTCATTTTATTGTTGTGGTAGCCCTTTAGTAGATCTTGTCAAACATTATTAAACCAACTAATTGGCAACACAGATTTCCCATTTCAGTGCACAGAGAGAACTACCAAATAGATAAAATGTTAGCCTGATGTCTATTGGGAATTTGCAAGAAGAATCTTATTTTATTTTATGACCTGATCTTATATTTATTGCCTAAAATTATGGTGACATCTGTTTGTAATGTCATTGATATGGCTGTCCATCAGAGTGAATGTTCTTCACTAAACAGGATTATTCACAGTAAAGCTCTATGAGAAAAGAATATAGACATTTGCTAGATGTCAAACTAATTTAAAAAACCTTCCAATGAAACAAGCTGCTCCAGGTATTTCTGTCCTTATTTTACTTCTCTTGTAATGCTTACTTGTCTAAATAATTATGTAGGTCACGTGCTTTGAGAATTGCAGATGAGATCACATTGCTTTAAGATTTCCCCTTGGGAAAATGGAAACAATACTGTGCAGATAGTGCACTGTCATTTGAAGCTTCAGGTGAATATGCTCAGATGATAATTCAATTCACAGAGAATCTTAATTTAGGGACTGGCCATGAGTCCATTGGAAGTAATGGGAGCTTTTGCCATTGATTTCAATGGGGGCAGGATTAGACAAGGTAATGAATCACCAAAATAAGCAAGCGGCACCACCTGTTTCCTCTGGGTCTCTCAGCCACTTCCTGGGATGGATTTAGCAATCCAGGCTCCTCCGCACTGAACCAAAGGTGAATGCCTAGGTGCCCAGGGATAAATTACCTTGTAGGTCACACTGGCTCGGGTTGCCTATATGATTCTCTCCAGAAGCGGAATGACCAGGGTGGATTTACAGATAGCCTTTTTCTTAAAAGTGAAGTATTTCATTTAGCATTTAGAACAAAGCATTAGAAAAATTATTTTAAACCAATACCCCTACTTAGTCTCATCTAAACTTACATTTTGTTAGAAGCTAAGTTAAGCAGGCTTTCCCCTGTAGCTACCACAACAGAACAGAACCAATTTATATTCTCTTAAGAATATCTTCCTCTGACCCACGCTGGTCATAGTTGTTGTGCTGTCCTACTTTACTGCCTTTCCCCAAGCGAGAGCCTGTGTCTCCCTTAAGTAGCAGGCATGCCCTGCTATTCCAGTGAGGATCTGTTATCGTATTGCTCAATATATTTCTTAGTTTCAGGGACCAGGTGTGAACCTGTCTGATACCTCAGCCAGAGCTTCCCAAAAGTGTGTCTCCAGAAGAATGCCCTGGTGCTGGCTGCCCTATTGTTTGGATGTTTGGACCATTTCAGCCTTAATGTAATGTAACCACTGGCCTGATGGCTGTCTCCCCTCCATGGAAAAAGAAAAGGAGGACTTGTGGCACCTTAGAGACTAACCAATTTATTAGAGCATAAGCTTTCGTGAGCTACAGCTCACTTCCTCAGATGCATATCGTGGAAACTGCAGCAGGCTTTATATATACACAGAGAATATGAAACAATACCTATTCCCACCCCACTGTCCTGCTGGTAATAGCTTATCTAAAGTGATTTCCAGCACAAATCCAGGTTTTCTCACCCTCCACCCCCCCACACAAATTCACTCTCCTGCTGGTGATAGCCCATCCAAAGTGACAACTCTTTACACAATGTGCATGACAATCAAGCTGGGCTATTTCCTGCATAAATCCAGGTTCTCACATCCCCCCCACCCCCATACACACACAAACTCACTCTCCTGCTGGTAATAGCTCATCCAAACTGACCACTCTTCAAGTTAAAATCCAAGTTAAACCAGAACATCTGGGGGGGGGGGTAGGAAAAAACAAGAGGAAACAGGCTACCTTGCATAATGACTTAGCCACTCCAAGTCTCTATTTAAGCCTAAATTAATAGTATCCAATTTGCAAATGAATTCCAATTCAGCAGTTTCTCGCTGGAGTCTGGATTTGAAGTTTTTTTGTTTTAAGATAGCGACCTTCATGTCTGTGATCGCGTGACCAGAGAGATTGAAGTGTTCTCCGACTGGTTTATGAATGTTATAATTCTTGACATCTGATCTGTGTCCATTTATTCTTTTACGTAGAGACTGTCCAGTTTGACCAATGTACATGGCAGAGGGGCATTGCTGGCACATGATGGCATATATCACATTGGTGGATGTGCAGGTGAACGAGCCTCTGATAGTGTGGCTGATGTTATTAGGCCCTGTGATGGTGTCCCCTGAATAGATATGTGGGCACAGTTGGCAACGGGCTTTGTTGCAAGGATAGGTTCCTGGGTTAGTGGTTCTGTTGTGTGGTATGTGGTTGTTGGTGAGTATTTGCTTCAGGTTCGGGGGCTGTCTGTAGGCAAGGACTGGCCTGTCTCCCAAGATTTGTGAGAGTGTTGGGTCATCCTTTAGGATAGGTTGTAGATCCTTAATAATGCGTTGGATCCATTACAATCTACATACCACACAGACTATGCTGACAGCTTGTGCCACACGCTCTCAAAGAAACTGCGGAATCACCTGATCAACATCCTCTACAGCAAACAGGGAAAGATTAAGAATGAGCTCTCAAAAATGGATACTCTCATAAAAAACCAACCTTCCACACAAGCTTCCTCGTGGCTGGATTTTACTAAAACTAGACAAGCCATTTACAACGCACACTTTGCTTCTCTACAAAAGAAAAAGGACACTAAACTTTCTAAACTACTACATGCTACAAGGGGCCACAGCAATGGTTCCCTCAACCCACCTAGCAATATTGTTAACCTATCCAACTATACTCTCAGCCCAGCAGAAGCAGCTGTTCTATCTCGGGGCCTCTCCTTCTGCCCCTCCACCCCCACGAACATGATACAGTTCTGTGGTGACCTAGAATCCTATTTTCGACGTCTCCGACTCAAGGAATATTTCCAAAATACCTCTGAACAGCCTACTAATCCACAGAGGTCTCCCTACCAACACTACAGAAAGAGGGATTCTAGGTGGACTCCTCCTGAAGGTCGAAACAGCAGACTGGACTTCTACATAGAGTGCTTCCGCCGACGTGCACGGGCTGAAATTGTGGAAAAGCAGCATCACTTGCCCCATAACCTCAGCCATGCGGAACGCAATGCCATCCACAGCCTCAGAAACAACTCTGACATCATAATCAAAAAGGCTGACAAAGGAGGTGCTGTTGTCGTCATGAATAGGTCGGAATATGAACAAGAGGCTGCTCGGCAGCTCTCCAACACGAGTTTCTACAAGCCATTACCCTCTGATCCCACTGAGAGTTACCAAAAGCAACTACAGCATTTGCTCAAGAAACTTCCTGAAAAAGCACAAGATCAAATCCGCACAGACACACCCCTGGAACCCCGACCTGGGATATTCTATCTACTACCCAAGATCCATAAACCTGGAAATCCTGGGCGCCCCATCATCTCAGGCATTGGCACCCTGACAGCAGGATTGTCTGGCTATGTAGACTCCCTCCTCAGGCCCTACGCTACCAGCACTCCCAGCTACCTTCGAGACACCACTGACTTCCTGAGGAAACTACAATCCATCGGTGATCTTCCTGATAACACCATCCTGGCCACTGTGGATGTAGAAGCCCTCTACACCAACATTCCACACAAAGATGGACTACAAGCCGTCAAGAACACTATCCCCGATAATGTCACGGCTAACCTGGTGGCTGAACTTTGTGACTTTGTCCTTACCCATAACTACTTCACATTTGGGGACAATGTATACCTTCAGATCAGCGGCACTGCTATGGGTACCCGCATGGCCCCACAGTATGCCAACATTTTTATGGCTGATTTAGAACAACGCTTCCTCAGCTCTCGTCCCCTAAAGCCCCTACTCTACTTGCGCTATATTGATGACATCTTCATCATCTGGACCCATGGAAAAGAAGCCCTTGAGGAATTCCACCATGATTTCAACAATTTCCATCCCACCACCAACCTCAGCCTGGTCCAGTCCACACAAGAGATCCACTTCCTGGACACTACAGTGCTAATAAACAATGGTCACATAAACACCACCCTATACCGGAAACCTACTGACCGCTATTCCTACCTACATGCCTCCAGCTTTCACCCTGACCACACCACACGATCCATCGTCTACAGCCAAGCTCTGCGATACAACCGCATTTGCTCCAACCCCTCAGACAGAGACAAACACCTACAAGATCTCTGTCAAGCTTTCTTACAACTACAATACCCACCTGCAGAAGTAAAGAAACAGATTGATAGAGCCAGAAGAGTTCCCAGAAGTTACCTACTACAGGACAGGCCTAACAAAGAAAATAATAGAACGCCACTAGCCGTCACCTTCAGCCCCCAACTAAAACCCCTCCAACACATTATTAAGGATCTACAACCTATCCTAAAGGATGACCCAACACTCTCACAAATCTTGGGAGACAGGCCAGTCCTTGCCTACAGACAGCCCCGCAACCTGAAGCAAATACTCACCAACAACCACATACCACACAACAGAACCACTAACCCAGGAACTTATCCTTGCAACAAAGCCCGTTGCCAACTGTGCCCACATATCTATTCAGGGGACACCATCACAGGGCCTAATAACATCAGCCACACTATCAGAGGCTCGTTCACCTGCACATCCACCAATGTGATATATGCCATCATGTGCCAGCAATGCCCCTCTGCCATGTACATTGGTCAAACTGGACAGTCTCTACGTAAAAGAATAAATGGACACAAATCAGATGTCAAGAATTATAACATTCATAAACCAGTCGGAGAACACTTCAATCTCTCTGGTCACGCGATCACAGACATGAAGGTCGCTATCTTAAAACAAAAAAACTTCAAATCCAGACTCCAGCGAGAAACTGCTGAATTGGAATTCATTTGCAAATTGGATACTATTAATTTAGGCTTAAATAGAGACTTGGAGTGGCTAAGTCATTATGCAAGGTAGCCTGTTTCCTCTTGTTTTTTCCTACCCCCCCCCCCAGATGTTCTGGTTTAACTTGGATAAATATAAAGGAGAAGTTGTTCCCTTTTATCTAAGCAATTTACCTAAGAGTCTGCGAAAAGCAGAGGCTGACCTTTATCTTGGTTTTAGAAAGTACCGCTCTTAGCCTTGGCCCTGGTCTACACTAGGAGTTGAGGTCAAATTTAGCAGCGTTAAATCTATTTAACCCTGCACCCGTCCACACGACAAAGCCCTTTTTTTTCGACTTAAAGGGCTCTTAAAATCGATTTCCTTACTCCACCGCCGACAAGGGGATTAGCGCTGAAATCGGCTTTGCCGGGTAGAATTTGGGGTACTGTGGACACAATTAGACGGTATTGGCCTCCATGAGCTATCCCAGAGTGCTCTGTTGTGACCGCTCTGAACAGCACTCTCAACTCAGATGCACTGAGTTGGCCAGGTAGACCAGGTAGACAGGAAAAGGCCCGCGAACTTTTGAATTTCAATTTCCTGTTTGGCCAGCATGGCAAGCTGCAGGTGACCATGCAGAGCTCATCAGCAGAGGTGACCATGATGGAGTCCCAGAATCGCAAAAGAGCTCCAGCATGGACCAAATGGGAGGTAGGAGATCTGATCGCTGTATGGGGAGAGGAATCCGTGCTATCAGAACTACGTTCCACTTTTTGAAATGCCAAAACCTTTGTCAAAATTTCCCAGGGCATGAAGGACAGAGGCCATAACAGGGACCCAAAGCAGTGCCGCGTGAAACTTAAGGAGGAGGCAAGCCTACCAGAAAACCAGAGAGGCGAACGGCTGCTCCAGGTCAGAGCCCAAAACATGCTGCTTCTATGATGAGCTGCATGCCATTTTAGGGGGTTCAGCCACCACTACCCCAGCCGTGTTGTTTGACTCCTTCAATGGAGATGGAGGCAACACGGAAACAGGTTTTGGGGACGAGGAAGATGATGATGATGAGGTTGTAGACAGCTCACAGCAAGCAAGCGGAGAAACTGGTTTTCCCGACAGCCAGGAACTGTTTCTCACCCTGGACCTGGAGCCAGTACCCCCCAAACCCACCCAAGGCTGCCTCCCGGACCTGCCAGGCAGAGAAGGGACCTCTGGTGAGTGTACCTTTTTAAATAGTATACATGGTTTAAAAGCACGCATGTTTAATGATTAATTTGCCCTGGCATTCACGGCTCTCCTGGATATACTCCCAAAGCCTTTGCAAAAGGTTTCTGGAGAGGGCAGCCTTATCCCATCCACCATGGTAGGACACTTTACCACTCTAGGCCAATAGCACGTACTCGGGAATCATTGTAGAACAAAGCATTGCAGTGTATGTTTGCTGGCGTTAAAACAACATCCGTTCTTTATCTCTCTGTGTTATCCTCAGGAGAGTGATATGGTAACCTGGTTGAAATAGGGTGCTTTTCTTAAGGGGACATTCAGAGGTGCCCGTTCCTGCTGGGCTGTTTGCCTGTGGCTGAACAGAAATGTTCCCCGCTGTTAGCCACGGTGATGGGGGAGAGTGGAGGGGCTGGCCACATGCTGGGGGGAGGCAAAATGCAACCTTGGAACGAAAGCACATATGCTATGTATGTAATGTTAACAGCAAGGTTTACCATGAAAGAGTGTACCCATTTTTCTATAAAACGTGTCTTTTTAAATACCATTGTCCCTTTTTTTTTCTCCACCAGCTGCGTGTGTTTCAAGGATCACAGGATTTCTCCTTCCCAGAGGCTAGCGAAGATTAGAAGGTGAAAAAAAAAAAGCACTTGCAATGAAATGTTCTCTGAGCTCATGCTGTCCTCCCACACTGACAGAGCACAGATGAATGCGTGAAGGCAGACAATGTCAGAGTGCAGGAAAGCACAAAATGACTGGGAGGAGAGGTGGTGGGCTGAAGAGAGGGCTGAAGCTGAAAGATGGTGGCAGCATGATGAGAGGAGGCAGGATTCAATGCTGAGGCTGCTGGAGGATCAAACTAATATGTTCCAGCGTGTGGTTGAGCTGCAGGACAGGCAGCAGGAGCACAGACCGCCGCTACAGCCCCTGTGTAACCAACCGCCCTCCTCCCCAAGTTCCATAGCCTCCTCACCCAGACGCCCAAGAACGTGGTCGGGGGGCCTCTGGCCACCCAGCCACTCCACCCCAGAGGATTGCCCAAGCAACAGAAGGCTGGCATTCAATAAGTAAGTTTTAAAGTGCTGTGTGGCCTTCTCTTTCCCTCCCCCACAACCCCTCCTGGTGCTTCTCTCCTCCACCACCCCTCCTGGGCTACCTTGGTAGTTATCCCCCTATTTGTGTGATGAATTAATAAAGAATGCGTGAATGTGAAGCAACAATGACTTTATTGCCTCTGCAATAGGTGATCGAAGGGAGGAGGGGAGGGTGGTTAGCTTACAGGGAAGTAGAGTGAACCAAGGAGTGGGGGGTTTCATCATGGAGAAACAAACAGAACTTTCACACCGTAGCCTGGCCAGTCACGAAACTGGTTTTCAAAGCTTCTCTGATGCGCACTGCGCCCTCCTGTGCTCTTCTAACCGCCCCAGTGTCTGGCTGTGCGTAACCGGCAGCCAGGCGATTTGCCTCAACCTCCCACCCCACCATAAACATCTCCCCCTTAATCTCACAGATATTGTGGACCGCACAGCAAGCAGTAATAACAGTGGGAATATTGGTTTCGCTGAGGTCTAAGCGAGTCAGTAAACTGCGCCAGCGCGCTTTTAAACATCCAAATGCACATTCTACCACCATTCTGCACTTGCTCAGCCTGTAGTTGAACAGCTCCTGACTACTGTCCAGGGTGCCGGTGTACGGCTTCATGAGCCATGGCATTAAGAGATAGGCTGGGTCCCCAAGGATAACTATAGACATTTCAACATCCCCAATGGTTCTTTTCTGGTCTGGGAATAAAGTCCCTTCCTGCAGCTTTTGAAACAGACCAGAGTTCCTGAAGATGCGAGCGTCATGTACCTTTCCCGGCCATACCATGTTGATGTTGGTGAAACGTCCCTTGTGATCCACCAGTGCTTGCAGCACTATGAAAAGTACCCCTTGCGGTTTATGTACTCGCCGGCTTGGTGCTCCGGTGCCAAGATAGGGATATGGGTTCCGTCTATGGCCCCACCACAGTTAGGGAATCCCATTGCAGCAAAGCCATCCACTATGACCTGCACATTTCCCAGGGTCACTTCCCTTGATATCAGCAGATCTTTGATTGCCAGTGTTAAGTGAAGTACAAGCCCTCAGCAGTGGGAGGATCTCATCCATGGGGAATTAGAATTTGAAATATATCTATTCATTGGTAGGGAATAATCAATGATTCACAAAAAGGCTGTAGGGGAGAAAGCCATTCGTATTTGAACTTGTAATAAAACACAGAAGCAATTTTACTGATACAGAAGCATCGGCTACAAGTACACATGGAGCTGTGGGGGTGATTCCCAGCTTGAATAGACATATTCATGCTAGTTATTATTGAGCTAGTGTAATAAAAATAGTAATGTAGCTACAGTAGCATGGGCAGCAACAAGTAGCAGCACAGGCTAGTTGCCCCAAGTACAAACCCACAGAGACCCCATGGGCACATACTCAGTGCAGCTAGTCCGCGCTGCCACAGTTACACTAGTATTATAAGCGCAATCACTCAGTAAAAGCCAGCACGAGTATGCCTGAGTGAACTGAGAACCACAGCCTCAGGTCCAAGTGTACACATAGCCTGTATGTTATGAACCAAGATACTCTGCCTATATATGACACTTTAACACCAGAAATAGCTATGCAAGTGTGACCCTAACACCAGCCCAATGCAAGAGGGCAACAGGTCACTGATACCTGATAGTAAATTTCAGCTGACCTGACCAGTTCAGTGTGCCCCAACTCACTACTGTCATAACCTGTATCTAAAAGGTGTCATGTAAGATATCACTAGAAAGTTAATAACATACTGATCATTAATATTATTGTGTAGTGTGTGTACAGAGGACAAATTCAAAATTTCAAACATATTGGAAAGTATATTGTCAAAGTGTGCCTGCCAGGCAGGGCTAAAGTTACACTATCCTAGCATCCTAGACAAAGGAATGTGGTTTGGTCATTTCCTGGAAGGTATTTCCAAGGTACATTAAGAGACAGTGGGGATGTAAATTATATAGAAGGGAAACAGGACTATCAAGATGGCAGGAGGAGGAGATTGCAGGAAACAGATCAATATGCATTTTAGCAAACACTAGTGGGGCGGAAGAAGCCAGCGTGAAACTTCCTTGAGCAGGAGACTCCATGTTGCCTTCCTCACATCTTGGATGAATTTTACTTTGGGTGGTAACCTACAGAAGAATCCATTTCAAAGGTTCACTGGACTATAAAAAGAGGGGAGAGAACTCCAAGTTTCTTTCACTTAAGACAAAGAAACAGGACACTTTGTGGCAAGAGAAGTAAGTCAGCCATCTTGATAGAAGATATTTTGATAAGGAAACTACCTTGAACAAAGTCTGTAGCTTTTTTGGTTAAGTCTTAGCCTCCAGAAATCATGTTTCACTTTTCTAATTCTATCCTTTATACTTGAACTCACTTAAAATCCTATCTCATTTTGTTAATAAACTTGTTTTACCTTTTAATCTAAACCAACCCAGTGTTGTTTGCTTTAAAGTGAGTGTTAATTCCAGTTAATGTTGAAGTTACTAGGTATTGTATCTTTAAAGGGACAAATGAACTTTTATATCTCTCTGGATGGTCCAAGAGAGAGCGGGATAATGCAAAACATATGGTTTTGGGAAAATCTGGGACTTGGTGTGGGGGGGTCATCTTTCCAGGTGTAATCAAGGCTGGTGAAGGCCAGGGTGTGGCAGAGCTGTAATGAGAAGCTTCTGGAATCAGCACTGCTGAGTCAGAGCTGCTTCAAGACACTCAGTGCCTTCCTGTATGCTGGCTGGAAGCATCCAGACAAGAGAACTAGTGCAGCATAACATTTTGAGGCACATAGGGTTACAGGGCAGGTAGTGACACAGCCCCTCATTGATCTGGATTGCACCCCAGAAGGTGACAAGTTGTGTAGAATTCAAACAAGTTTAACAAGAATAAAGTGGCCAGAGAGACTGACCAAATAATGACTAATGTAGCTGCAAGTATTTTAAGATTAATAAGATCAATAATGGGGGGGGGAGGTACTGTTTACTGTGGCCTTACATGAAGTGATAAGAGAAATGGGATGAAACTGGTCAAAGGAAAGAATATCATTGAGGTCTATTAGACTGTAATATAATCTCTTATGGGAAGTGGTGGAAACCTGACTGCTTGTGCCATTCACTATTACACTGGGTAAAATTCTGCATTGGTTTGGAGATAGAATGAGTGATCTCAAGTTTCTCTGCTTCTACAAAAGTTTTATATTGTTTGGGGGAGATCCTGCAGTGCTCTTGTAGACAAACCTCTTACTGACTTTATTTCATATTACTCTGCCTCTAATGCATCCATAGCATTAGTAGCTGGATGCCATTGTCCCCAGTACCAACCAAATCCTCAGCAGATGTAAACCAGAATACTTTCTTTGACTGCAGTGGAATGATGCCAGTTTACATCAGCTGAGGATTTGACCCTTTATGGACAACACAAAGTCCATCAACCTATTATTGATTTCAGCCCAGAATGGTGGCTGAGATAGCAAGGAATGCTGGGAAAGGGGGTAAAAATAGTTTTTAAAAAACTACCTCTTCCTCGGAAGAGACATTAATCACTAAAGAGGTATAGTGCATTATGACTCTCTTCTCTGCAGGAGTAGGAGCACTTTGTAGGCCTTTCTACAAAGGGAACTACCCAGAGAAGTTACCACGTCCTGGAAACCAGCTTAGCCTACTTCCGGAACCCCAGAGAAAGGGGGGATTTGGGGACATTGACCCCAGCCTGAAGTATGGAGCTGAGAACTGTGGAGTCTGGGGAGGAAATTGTCTTTACTCTGGATTCTGATTGGTTTCTCTTAACTTTGCTAGAGGCAAAAAGTGCAGGGATTGAATAGACTCAGCTGCCCAGGCAACCCTGGGTAGGACAGAGGAGGGACTGAGCAGAGCAATCCAGTCCAGTCTTGTGTATTGTTGATTCTTTATGTTGTATATTTGTTGTTTCTGGAAGAGGAGGAGTGTCTTGGTTGTGGCATAAGGGCTAAACTACACTACCAAGAAGAGGAAAGTTGAACCAATGACCTCACCTGATGCCAGGGAGGTAAACCCTGCTATATGCTCCTAGACTGAAGTTTTCAAACTTAAATTCCTAAAGTTGAAATTTTAAAATAAACGGAGGCACCCAAAATTAGTTGTTGCTTGTGAATCTTTTGGCCCTGGCTTCTCCCTGAAAGCATAAAATGCTAAGATTTATCTTGAGATTTCCTTAAAGAGCTGTCATGAGGGTGCATAGACCCCATCCTACCACAGCTAATAAGGGGTTAATGGGTAGGCTAGATATCTCAGCTGTGACTAAGTGCTGACCCAGAAACAACTGGGGGAGAAGAAGGCTGCAGATCAGAGGAGAGGAGTGGCTGCTAGAGAGACTGAAAGGAGATGCCTTCAGCAACAGATTGGCAGGAGGCTGGCTAGGAAGTTAGACTTCCAGAGAGAACAACAAGGAGTCCGGTGGCACCTTAAAGACTAACAGGTTTATTTGGGCATAAGCTTTTGTGGGTAAAAAAACACTTCTTCAGATGCATGAGGTGTTTTTTTACCCACAAAAGCTTATGCCCAAATAAATCTGTTAGTTTTTAAGGTGCCACTGGACTCCTTGTTGTTTTGGGGGATACAGACTAACACAGCTACCCCCTGATACTTCCAGAGAGAGACCATTGGAGAATGTGTTTCTGGAAAAGGCTTACAACTCTATGGCTAAACTGCAAAAAATCCCTGTGTCAGTAAGTGAGTGAGTGGGGGGGGGGTTGGTTTGTTTTTTTGCAGTGTAGACATACCCTAAGAGAGGTGAGGTAGCAAGCAACCAGGGAAAGCACAAGGGATTGTGAGGAACTGGTCCCAGCTGCTTACTGCAGAGTCCCTGGCCTGGCACCTAGAGTGGCTGGGTCTGAGTTCCCCTATCATCCCCACTACAAAGGCTAGTGAAACCCCTTGGAGCAAAAGGGTCAGGACTCTGCAGGTGCCTGGAATTATCAACCCTTCACTAGGATCATTGAACTCCTGGTCTATCAGACTTGTTACTGCCCTAGAAGAGGAGAGACTATAAATGATCTTGCTGGAGTCATAGGAGGAAGCCACCTACACATGGCTGAGGTGGGCAGAAATTGAGGCAGCCATGGCTGGCAAAGGCACATCCAGAGATGCTCTTCTATTCAAAAACATTTTTCCATAGAACTTCTTTTATTAGTACTGTAATTTCCTTAAAGAAATGGCCAATGTACTTTATTTCCGTATATGCTGGGTCATATCTCTTGTTTTATGTAGTTGCCTTAAGGAAAAACAGCTGTCCTTTCCAATTAGATTATTCTACTGAAGCTTAAAATCAATGTTTGATGTCTCCTCAAGAACAAAAAATCCCGTATTT
The DNA here is from genome assembly GCF_965140285.1 of Lepidochelys kempii. Lineage (NCBI taxonomy): Eukaryota > Metazoa > Chordata > Testudines > Cheloniidae > Lepidochelys > Lepidochelys kempii. The sequence continues at coordinate 32,179,657 of NC_136381.1, forward strand.
CATCCCTCTTGTGTTCAAAACTATAGTACACCATATGTCATATTTTATAATTGAAAAGGAATCCAGTTTGATTCGTTTCAGAATGTAGTAAGGATGCTATCTCACATGGCTCTGTTCTGCAAACCTCCTACTTGGTATTTCTCAAAATGGTAATTCAGGTCTGAGAAATGCCGATTTCCCAATATTTAAACTTTTATTTAAAGAGAACTGCCATGTGGAGGTGTTTCTTTCAGAAATGGCATTTCAGTGACTTTGGGTAAATTCAGATAAGTTATTTTATTACTGGGGGGTTTTTTGTTTGTTTTAATGCTGAATATTTTATACTGTTTTTTTATCTTTGGTGTTTTGATCATAATGTTCTCAACAGATGATATTTTCTGCAAAATGGCTGGCTTTACATCAACTGAGGTTTTAAAATTCTGTTTCTGGCTGTTAAAGAATATTTGAGCTGATGTCAGCTGTGTGGTTTTTTTTTTCTCCTGAAGTGCTATACTGGCTACTGTAAGGATATAGGGGACATTCCCAAATTAGATTTGAATGACAAAAAATATCTGCGTACTTGAGCATAACTACATTTGACTAGACAGCATGGATCTCTTCTGTTCCCTATTTCCTTCAGAGATGGAAAGGAAAGTTTGTCATATAATGACAAACAGTCCTATATCATAGTCCCTATCCATTTAACTGTCTAGCAGCAAGGAAAGACATACCTTTTGAAATATTTAATTTTAATAGATTAAATATATGTTGCTAATGAAAAATTAGCTAGCTAGAGCTGTACAAAAGCTATTCATCCTTAGAGCTACTCTAACATCCAGTGGCTGGTAGCAGCCCTATAAGTCCCCTTGCACTCCCAGAATAGTAAACATATCTTACAGTCAGAGACTAAGGAGCTCAGTCTGTTTAGTTTATGAAAAACATGACTGAGAGATGACCTGGTTATGGTGCAGAAGTACCTTCACCAGGAAAAAATACAGGTACTAGAGGACTCTTTAATCTAGCAGAGGAGAGTAACAAACACCAAAGGCTGGGAGTTTAATACAGACCATTCAGATTTTATAAGGCACACTCTTATAACAGGATGGGTGATTAACCATTGGAACATACTGCCAAGGGAAATGGGGGATTCTCCATCTCTTGAGGTCTTCTATCAAGACTGAATGCCAACTCCCCTTGCGGTGTAGCTATAACCTAAGAGAGGTGAAGTAGCAAGCAACCTGGGGAAGCAGCAAGAGATTGTGAGGAACTGGTCCCAGCTGTTTACTGCAGCATCCCTGGCCTGGAACCTGGACTGGATGGGCCTGGTCCCTAGTGGCAGATGAAGCATGGTGGAGCCAGGACCAGCTTGGTGCTGAGCCACCTGGCTGCCCAGCAGCAACCAGGATGAGTAAGGAGAATCCCAGGAGCTGGCAGCAGGGCAGGACTGTGGAGCCCCTGAATGGTGTGTGGATGGAGTCTGTCCTCAGTATAGCCAGAGCTCCTTGAGGCCCATCCCTGGTGAAATGGTGGTGAGTCCATCCCTCGTCAGTGCCCATGAGCAGAACTGGGGCTGGTGCCAGCAAAGAAGGGAGGGAGGGAGGAGAGGAGGGGGAAGGGGCTGCAGAAGAGGAAGCCAGATACAAACACCACCACACAGCTTCCTGCACTCCCAGTCCCCCTGCCATAGAACCCCAAATAACCCCCTCTGACAACCCCCCAATCTGTCCCTCCCACAGACCCCAAATAACCCATCCAGGCCCTTCTTAAGCCTATCCAAATCCTTGATAGCCTATCCCCAAATAAACAGAGCCCAACCCACTCCCACCCCCCAAAATAAACCCAAACCCCACAAAACCTCCTCCTGCCAGAGCCTCCATCCATCCTACCTCTAAGCCACCCCACCCCATCTCCCCAAATAAACCCACCCAGACCCACAACCCGCAAAGAAATGACCCCATAAAATATCACCCTGCCAAAACCCTCCCGCAAACCCTCCTTCCCCTCCCCAAAACACCCCATCCCCAAACCCTCCTCCACCACTGTGCACTATGCCCCAAGCTCCATTTCTCAATAAACCCACCTCTTAAAACCTCCCCTCTGCCCCCCCACCCCAAACCACTTCCCTCTCTCCAACGTCCCTCTTCACCATTTCCCTCCCCTCCCCCCGTGGCTCCACCACCACTTACTCTCCCCATGGCCCTTCTACTGCCCCCAACACCCAAGTCCATCTACCCTGCAGATCAGCCCAAATGCCCCCAACTCCTGGATGCACCAACACCCCTCTACCTTCTTCAGCTGCTCCAGTCCCCCCACAAGGCCCTGCCCTCACCCCTTTAGCCCTGACATCAGCAGCCCATCTTCCCCTTGGAACATTAAACAGGGCTGGTGACCCTTTTCCCCCCTTCTTGTCTCCTTCAGATGGCTAGCTCCCCCACTTATTCAGAAGAGCCCACCACAGCACATCTGCGAGCAGCAAGAGCCAACAAGCTGGAGCAGGGAGCCAGGCCCAGCCCCACAGGACAGGACAGGAGTGAGGTGAGGGTGGGCTGGGCTCGTTCTCCAACCCCCCCACCCCAATTCCTCAGGGCCTCCCCTCCATACAATGCCAGGATAGAGATAATTACCCCCAGACATGTCTGAGAGTGGGGCCTGATATTTTTATTCAGCCCCCTCACCAAGAATATTTTTACTAGCCACCTGTGGTTATGCAGATGGTCTAATGGTTCATTCTGGCCTTAAAGAAATCTCAGTGTGCCCCACTACCACCTGGCATGCCCTGGAGGGAGCCAGGAGTGGGTGGTGTACAGCATGCAAAGTCAGCTGGGGATTCCCCATTCCAGGAGAATTCCCAGCTGATCTCTTTGGGCAGCTTCCTGACCCCTTGATAAGGAATTTCCTGAGGCACCAGCTATTGCCAAAAGAGGAAAACAAACTTGACATTTCTAGGGCAAACCCTTTTGGAGTTATGAGAAACCAAAGATACAAAATCAGCTCATCTGTAAGTCTCCTCTCTCTCAAATGTCTTTTACAATCTGCCTCACACTTCAGAATATTTTTTAACCCTAGCAGAGGCTTTAATTTACTTTAAAATGCAGGTGATTTAGTTCTGGGATAGCTAGAGTTTGGTGGCAGGGATTAAAATAATCTTAAAATGGAAAGTCAGCTTCAATCATGAATATAGAGGAGACTAGTGTCTCTCTGTAATCATAGCTGTGTTTAGTTACAACAGGGATCAGCAACCTTTGGTACGCAGTCCATCAGGGAAATCCGCCGGTGGGCCAGGACAGTTTGTTTACCTGCAGCATCGGCAGGTTCGGCCGATCACAGCTCCCACTGGCTGTGGTTCGCCATTCCAGGCCAATCCAGGCTGCAGGAAACAGTGGCCAGCACATCCCTCAGCCCCCGCCACTTCCCACAGCCCCCTAAGTTACAATTAGGGTTACTAGATGGCCTGATACTAGGGACTTTGTCTTATATAGGCAACTATACCTTCCCGCTTACTGAAAAAAAAAGTGTCCCAATTTTTCACACTTCCTATCTGGTCACCCTAATTATAATATTTCATTCATATTTTAGAGTTAGTTTGCATTCCTTTGAATATAAACAAATTTATTTTTAAAAAGCACATCTTACAAACATTATTCACTTGGGGGGTGGGGGGTGGAAATCCCTCTGCTTCCAAAATGGAAGGTAGGGGATTGCCCTTAAACATATCAGCTACCACCAACAAAATTATATATATAATCTATAAAAATATTTATATATTATATAAATATATATAGCCTCTATCTCATGTGGCCTTCCTTCAGAAGCTCAGCATTTTATAAATGCATGTGTCGTGCTACTGGCAGGAATCTATTAATCATGAATTGCGTACTCACCAAAATAGATAGTTTTGAAACTTTATTATTTTTTGGAACAAATCCCTGAACGATTTTGAGTTAAGTCTCTATAGAAACAGTGTCTTTGAAACAATCTTTAAAACTGAAACCTGGATTATACGGTGTATTGTATATTAAACAGACACAATGGCTACTTTGATTCTGAAGACACATTTAGAGATATCATAATATCCGAAGAATGTAATGGCTGCCAAACTTCATAGTCATCTATTTCTTTCCTAATAAATAGCCAGTAAATCTGCTTTAGACTCTTGACAGCATTTTACATGCAGGACAAACAGTATTACATGACTCAGCTTTTTTTTTTAAGCAATTCTCTGAGGCCCCTGCTGACGAGGTACAATAGGCTAAGAAAGTCAGAGAGGTCCTTCCTCCTCTAGTCACTGTGCAGGAAGCAGACTTAATACTGCAGTTAGCATTCCCTGACAGCAAGGGGGAGCTTGCTAGTAAAGCAGGTAGTTGTGTACAACAGAGAAGGGCAAGTGGTTCCATGACTGGATGGATTAAGGAATGGCCAGGACACTAGAGAAACATAAAAATCACCCCTGTAAACATCTAGTAACAGCAGATTCAGAGCATGCTCTCCCTGAGCATCAGAGGCATTCTATCTGCCTCTAGCTACCAGTGCCTACACCTCAGGATTAGTGCCCAGAAAATCCTTGCCTAGTGCTCTCTCTGTTCTTAGACCACTAGACTATGCCTTCTGCTAACACACTAATGGCATGTAGTATGGAAATCTCAGTGGCTCCAGTCATTCTCCTGCTGCAACATATTGCCAATATATTTACTTTTATTTAGAATCTGTTGAGCACAGCTACTTTCCAACACGTGGGGAAAAATAACACTCTACTTTCAAACCCACATACCCATAGGGGAATGTGCAGAAGTACCAGCCATCATAAACCATCACACTACCTACAGAAAGTCCCCTTTCATTCCAATTAGCAGCCATGATTGTGCAGCTTAAAGTTTCTTTCATTCTCTCTCGTTCGTTTACTTTTGAAAAGGTTGTTACACTGCAGCATCAGCCACATCTCTATCAGTTATCAGAAGGGTAGCCTTGTTAGTCTGGATCTGTAAAAGCAGCAAAGAGTCCTGTGGCATCTTATAGACTAACAGACATCTTGGAGGATAAGCTTTCATGGGTGAATGCTCAATACGTCTGTTAGTCTGTAAAGTGCCACAGGACTCTTTGCTGCTTTTACATCTCTATGCATGCAAACTATAGGCTATACGTCTGTCTGGTTTGAGGCAGGGTCACAGCACTAAAGGAGCTCTCAAAAGGGTCGCTTTCAAAATCGCATTTGTACAGCAGCTTCCATCTGAGATCTTGACATGCTTCATAACTTCCCTCTTTGGTAGGCCAGTAAATATCATATCCCCATTTTGCAATCTGAGGCACAAAGAGATGCCAAAGGACCAGATCCTCAGCTGGTGTAAATCATTGTAGGTCCATTCTCTTCATCTGAGCTGTTCTGACTTACACTGTTAGAGGCTCTAGTCACAACTGGTGCTTAAGTTAGGCATTTAAAATCTGTATTCAGGCACTTAATAAGGAGCCTGATCTCATCAGAAGCAGAGAGCCATCGACTCTCATTACACTTGCCAGAACACAGAGCCTCTGCAAATGAGGTCTCCTGAATAAGGTTTTTAGGGGCCAACTTTAGCCAAAAAGCCTTTGTTTGTGAGATTTGCCTTGAGCCACGCTGCGAGTTGGGAAGAGAACTAGGGAAAGAATCCAGGGTGAAATCTAGGCCCCACTGTAATTAATGGCTAAACGCCCATTGACTGCAGTGGGGCCTGGATTTCGCTCCATCCTGACTAGAGGATGTAAAATGCAGGGGTTCATGAGGACATTTCTTTTTGATTTCAATTTATGTGGGTTTGTGCGCCCAGGTTTTGGTATGAGTTAAAGGGGCATGGTGATTTCAATGGGATTACTCAGCAAGTGATTTTCTACTCTGCAGGACTAAGAAACTAGCTCAATAGTTTAGGGTTTGTCCACAGGGAAGTGAGTGCACAGCAGGCTAGAGTATGAATTTACAGTCACTAGCTACTCCATACTAACACGCTGTGTGGACATCTTACTGTACATTAGGGCTACATCTATACTTGGAGCTAGAGCATGATTCCCAGTTCAAGCAGACATACTTGCAATAGCTCTCCTCGAGCTAGCTTACTAAAAATAGTAGTGCAGCTGTGGTAGCACAGGCAGCCGCCACCTGGGTTATAGGATTGCCAACTTCCTACTCACACAAAACCAAACACCCTAGCCCCGCCCCTTTCCCAAGGCCCCACCCCCCACTCACTACATTCCGCTTCCCTCGGTGGCTTGCTCTCCCCTACATTCCCCTTTCACTGGGCTGGAGCAAGGGGTTGGGGTGCAGGAGGGGGTGAGGGCTCTAACTGGGGGTTCAGGCTCTGGGGTGAGGCCACAAATGTGGGCTTCAGGGTCCAGGAGGGGGCTTCAGGATGGGGCAGGGAGTTGGGGTGAGGGAGGGGGTGAGGGCTCGAGCTGGGGGTGCGTACTCTGGGCTGGGGCTAGGGATGAAGGGTTTGGGGTGCAGGAGGGTGCTCCAGCCTGGGGTGTGTGGCCGAGGGATTCAGAGTGTGGGGGGGGGGCTGTGGGTTGAGGCAGGGTGTTGGGCTGCAGGAGGGGGTGAGGATGTTGGGCTGGGGGTGCTGGCTCTGGGCTGGGGCCCGGGATGAGGGGTTCAGGGTTTGGGAGGGGGGGTGAGGAGCTGGGGTAGGGGTTGGAGCTCAGGGTTGGGGCATGGGCTTACCTTGGGAAACTCTCAGTCAGCGGCGCAGTGGGGGCGGCTCCCGGTCAGCGATGCAGTGGGGGGGCTAACGCAGGCTAGTCCCTGCCTCCCCTGGCAATGTGCTGCACACACCCTGGACACAGCCAGCAGGTCTGGGTTCCGGCCGGGAGGGCCAGGAGGCTCCACATACCTATGTCGCCCGCAGGCATCGCCCCCCCCCCAGCTCCCATTGGCTGGGAACTGGCCAATATGAGTGCGGAGCTGGTGCTCGAGGCAGGGGCAATGCACGGAGCCCCATGCCTTCCCGCCCCCCCCCCCCGCCTAGGAGTTGGACCAGCTGGCCGCTTCCGAGGCACAGCGCAGCGCCAGCCAGGACAGGTAGGGACTAGCCTGCCTTAGTGCCACGGCACCGCCAACTGGGCCTTTAACGGCTCGGTCAGCGGTGCTGACTGGAGCCACCAGGGTCCCTTTTTGACCGGGTGTTCCGATTGAAAACCCGATACCTGGTCACCCTACTGGGTTAGCAGCCCTAAGTTCAAACCTGCCCAGACCTTGTGGGGACATACTCAGAACAGCTAGCCCAGGCTGCCACGCATCACTCCCCACCTTACTGCAGCTACATCACTATTTTTAGAGAGCTAGCTCAGTCTCCTTGACCTGGGAATCACCCCCCCAGCTCCAAGTGCAGATATAGCCTAAAACTGCCTTTGTGTGCTTCAGCTTAGTGTGCTTTCAAGTGCATTATGATAAACCATCCGAAGGCACTTTTAGTGCACAGTAAGCGAGCCTGCACGAGGAGTTAGTGTGGAGTAGTTACTGTACTGTAAATTCACACCCTAGCTTGCTGCACACTATCTTCTCCATTTAGACAGGCACTTAATAGATGGGTATTGGGAGAAATTCTGCTTGGTTTGGGTAGGATTCCTACTAGAACATAAAACAGAAATTCACTCCTGTACAAAGGCCCAGCAGCAGGCCTATATGCCACTCTAGCCTTAGTTTGAGAGCTTAAGCGCGACTTACCAAGTACATAGACCTCGTGCTGGCCCTGTGCTCTGAGGAGAATGTCCCATTCAGGTAGTAAGGTAAGAAATAACTATATCCTTAAATGTATCAAACTTCTTATTGTTTCTTCAAATCTCCTCTGGTACAATGGATGGATTCTGAGAGCTCATTCTCAGGACAGTGATTACAGGCTGAGCAGGTCACAGATTCGTTAACCAAAAAAGGAATCAAATAGAAGAAATAAACCAAAATGCCACTTAACCTGAAGGGATGAACTGTGCAATCTGTGACTGCATTGGAGGGAAAGGAGCATCATGCTGAAAGGCGCTACTGATCTGTAATGAAATAGTTCTTCACACCTGCCTGTGGCAGGCCCCTACTTGTGGGAAATACAGTACCACTGCTGCTATTTATTTTAGACACCCTACACATACAACAGTATATCTAGTCTGTTTTCTTCTAACTGCATTCAAAGACTAAATTTGACCCTTTGTGAATATTGCATTTAGATTTTAATATTGCAGCTGGCTTTTCTCATGTATGAAATTTTCTAATGACTGGGCACCAGCTGTTCTACTGATTAATCTCATTGACTTTTTAAGTCATATAAACAGCTGAAGTAGTCTTTAAAGTAAGCTAATTACAACATCCTTCCTGCTACTTTAAAATCCTGCCTGCATAGTGTGCTCTTCAGATGTATAAAGATTAGTATGCTGTAGCCAAATCAAAGCTATTATCAATATAAAGGTGAGAGTGAAATTTATTTCCTATTTCCAGTCACCTGTTCTTTCATCTGATTTTTCATGGAAATGTGATTTAATAAAAGGATTTAAGCAGTGCAGACAGAACATTAAATTTAATCTCAAAGTTAGCCATTAGGCTGAGGATCTTGGGGGAAACCAGGCTTAATGTACTGCTGTCTAAGGTTTTCTGACCAACAAATGTGCATCCATCTAGAGCATACACTGTGAAATACAGAAGAATATTCATCCTAACTCATAAAATACTGTTAGATGTACTATCAGCCAAAATTCTTTTTATGGAGAGTTCCTACAAGATGTCCCATTTCCCCCTTTGTTTTTTCTCAAAGGCCCTACGTAGTGTTAGTCTATTTACTGAGATGGCCAAGGAAGGCTGAATACAGCTCCCTTTGGAGTCTGTCCAAGGTGTGTTGGCTGTAGGATGGGGGAAATTCTATGGCTCTGAAGCCTGGGAGAAGCAGAAATGCTAACTGGTAAAGTAAGAGTCAGGTTTGCTGTCCACTGGACAAGGACTACAGGTGAGGTAGTGGGCAGGCTGAGTGACATCAGGCACAGCAGTGAACTGCCAGTCCGAGGAAAGGGCCTGAGAGGAGTGCAGAGAAGAGGAGGAGTTGAGGAGTCACAGAACTGAGCTATCAGTCAGAAAGGAGAAGGGAAGAAGCAATAGAGATGAGCAGCCTGTGGGGGGAGGGGCGGGTCTTGATGTCACTGTATGAGTACTACTGTGAGAGATGCGGGTGGGACCAGAGAAGATTGTATTGCTGAGCATCTGTTTGAATGTGGTGTGTGTTCGTAACTCTGAGCAGAGCACTTATTGAATAGAGAGGGAAGAGAAACAGTCAAACTGAAAGTGACAACATCTTAATTTTCCGTCCAACCCCAGAGTAAGCTGTTTACCAGTTTTTAGAGCTTTGCAGGTTTAGCAGCAGCTGCAGCTACAGCAAGATGCCTTTTAATTGAATTTTAAAGCCAATGTTTACATGTACAAATTATTTATCTGTTTATTCAATCCGTACACAAGCTTGGGGGTTTGCACCGCTAAATGGCTGCATCTACAAAATTTGCAAGCAAATTGATAAACAACTTGACATTTGACCCCAAATGCCTTTGCATTTGCCTGGAAATTTTCTTCGACAAAATTTAGTTAAACTCCTCTGCTGAATTTCTAACATACTGTGTCACTTGTTGTAGTTATTTAGCAGACTTTCCTGATAGTTTTTGTAGCAAACAAAAGAAATGAAGACCTGTAATTGCATCCATTAGTGCCAATACTGTTTGTGCTTGTTCCATCAGTATAAGTGAAGACAATGAGACTACTCTCATGCATGCTTTTTGGCAAGAGTTGGAATTGCAGAATTGGAGAAGATGAGGGGAGAATCCTATGCTAAGTTTCAAAATCAGTCTTTTATCAGGACACTTGATTAAAAATTGAATTTGACAGGTGATTTTTTTCCCGTTCACCAGAGAAGATATAATCTCTTTTGTTTAAACTCTTACTGTTTTGTTAAAGATAAACACTTTAAGGATCTGATTTTGCCACCCTGTGTCCCAGAATACTAATCAGCATGTATAAGGATGACAGAACTAGGCCTGAAATGATAGTGCAGTAACCTTTTGTTTATTTTAGATTTAGATGCTAAGGTGCTATACAATGAAATCAAGCTCTGGCCAACTTGAAAAATCTCTTGAAATAGCTTTTAAACAACCACAAAACACTATCTTTTAGCATACCCTAAATTCTGTTGATATGGTGATTTTGATAAAGTACTTGCACTAGTGTTCAGGAAATGGAATTGCCATCCTATTCATTGCTGAACTGATAGCTGTAGGATACTTGTATGTGTTGCATACAAATACTGATCCTTTGTCTTGCTGCTAAAAAGAAATGGCAATTAAAAATTAGTCCATTCTTATGGTAATATTGGGTCATTTTTATTGTCTTATAATAACTTTGTTCAGCTGCCCCTTTTTGTAAGGTGCTGCACCCCTCCATCATAAAGATTTTTGAACAGATTTATCTGGAACTGTTATTTTAGCACAACTATATTCAAGCATTTGTTCATACTTCTGTAAAATGTAATCTGACAGCTGCCTTAATAACTTTGGGATATGAGTATATAGATTGTCAGACCTATCATGTATGGATGACATAATAATCCTTTCTCTGTGGTGTAATTTATGCCCTTTATTCATATTTGTACATATGGTGAGCATTTCAAGATGCAGAAGTCTAATGCATGGTACTTCATGTAGGTCGTTCACAGCCGGCGCTGACAGCTAGCTAGCTCAGGTCACGACTCAAGGAAGTGTTAAGTGTACCAATTCACTTGTTAGAACAGATTAAAAGGGGATGTTATCGTATTACACTTACATGGCATGTGCCTGATAATTACTCTTGTTTTAGATACATGGAAGCTAGTGAAATGAGAATATTATGGTCTTCCCCTGTTTCCTGTGATAGCTATCTTTGTACTTAATTAACCTGAGATCAAGATATGTTAGGATAAGAATTTACTTGATGTGCAAACTTCCTGAAAACCAATGGATGTTACCCATATTGTTTTCACTTATCCATCCTTATAATAATGAATAGCCAGCAACTGCATTGTGCATATCACTGTAACTGAATTACTTGTGTATTCATAGGAAGTAGAATGTTAATTTCAAAGCAAGTAGTCAAAGACTCAAAACGCATTCTTCATCAAAAGAAGAGCCCAGGTTGTGAGTGAAAGCATTGCCTGGCTGCTTTTCAGGGGAAACAGGTATAAAAATATGCCCCTGGAAACTATCCTTCATCTCTGGACTGAGGAACTCTGACATGGTAGAATTCTGAGCAATTAGACCGAGATCCCTAGAGCCATTCTAGGAAACCCTGACAGACTATTGGAAATGAGCAAATTACTACAACTCTGCTATCATAGTGGACTTACAAACTTTGATTCACCTGTAATGTATTTTACCTGCTTTAACCTCTCAATAACTCTCATTTCTTTTTTCTTAGCTAATAAATCTTTAGTTTAGTTTACTAAAGAAATAGGCTTCAGCATGGTCTCTTGTGGGATCTGAAGTATACCTTGACCTGTTGTAAGTGACTGGCCCTTTGGGGCTGGGAGTGACCGAATGTGTGATGATTTTTTTTATTTTAATAACCTTTCATCATTAAGTCCAGTTTGTCTGGGTGTTAATATAGGCTGGAGTGTCTAAGGGAACTGGCTGTGGCTCCATGGTAAGCTAGTATAGTGATCCAGGTGCACACATTTGTTGCTGGTTTGGTTAAACCTAATTGTAGAGTATACCACCAGTATGGGTGAGTCTGCCCTGTTTTCTGACTGTCTGACCTAAGATTGGCACTTTCAGCTCTGACCTATTCCAGGCACCGTGACAGAAGCCATTTTGAGTTGGTGTCAATCAGAATCAAAAGTTGACAGCACACCTGCATCAAATACTGTAGAGTTCTGGAAATCTTCTTGGAAATTAAGGCTGTCCTTGAAACTTCCTTTCTCATTCCTACCCTCTTCTTGACTTTTCCTTTCTTCTGAATTTTCATTTGTAACCTATCTATCCCTTCTCTATAAGGTGTTTTGCCAATTTGTCCTGACCTCACTTTGGACCAAATACTTTTTTCCACTGAAGTTAATGAGTAGGGCAGCCTGTAGTACCTTTCAAGTTCTTGATATTTGTATTTCATCCTTCTGTAATATCTCACTTCAAAATGGCCTTTTGGGGGTGGGGGGGGCGGAAGACTTGGACTTACTGAGTGTTAATATCTAAAATTTTAAACTTGTTGGCAATATTTCAGGCTTAAAACTTCTTGTCCTGAACTGTGGCAAGCGCACCTCAGTGGTCCAGCAAGGGCACCCACTCTCAGGCGTCCAGCTCCCCAGCCTTTGCCTTTCTTAGGTAGAGACCCGCATCTCACTCCCTTCTGACTCAGGTATTTGCAGGCTGCACAGTTCCCTGCCTTCACTGTGTTATTCCCAGCAGAGACAGGCTACCCAAACACACCTAATTGCCTTTTCTGTAGAGACAGTTAATGGGTGTAATTGCTACAGTTACAAATTATCCACTCAGAATTTCCTATGCAAGCCTGTTCTATTCTTAAGGTACAAGTATTACAGGGAAAACATATTGAAGACAATAAAAGAATCTGCACACATACTAATAAGCTTACCAAAGTTCATCCTTACTCTTACATGGGCTATGGCAAGAGCAGTCCTTCAACACCCCACCCTAGGGGTTTCCTTTGAGGTCACAAGTTCATCACAGCTTCATCTTAAAACAAGCACCCAGTCTTATGGGGCCTCAATAGGCCAAGTCCTTTCAAGCCTACCCTAAGGGTTGGAGCCCTTCCTGGGCCAGGGGTCCTGTCCATTTGCTGGATCAGGTAGAAGGCCCTGAGCCAGTTTAAAACTAGCCTATTTTTCCACAAACCCTTTCTTTTTTCTGTTGGTCCCTGGAGAATCCAGTTTGAACTAGTATTTGCACACCTCTTCAGAGGATGGCTTCAGAAGGCTGATAAGAGGAAGCACATTAGCACCCACCTCTTACTAGAGAAGTTACATGTTACAATAACACATACACAATTGCATTTGTAATGCAATGGACCCCCAAAGATATTAGACTTAATTCAGTGTTTAACTTAATTCAGTAAAGTTCATCTTAATCCCAGCATATTACAGGATACTGTCAGGTTGGTACACTTCTAATTTACAATAGCAGACCAGGGTAATATTTACCTTACACTGTTGTTTTTCTTTCTCTCACTTTCTTACAGATCAGTTATTAACTGGAAAGCTATGAAATAGGAAATCATAGTTATAGGGAAATAATGAGAAAGCAAAGTATAGTCCACAAGAAAAGCTGATAAGCACTTTCTCTTGTGTTTGGGAAAAATAAAATTTGTCACTGTTCAGGGTGTAAAGTTTAGGACCTGTGCAACTCCTCTCAGGATCAGAGACTAATAGGCCTGATTCTTTCCTTGCACAACATAACTCCTGCTATAGCTACTCTGTAACCAGGGGATTTGCAGTCTGTGTGGGTGTACCTATGCTAGCTTTAATCTAGCAAGCTCACTAAAACTAGAAGTGAGGACACAGCAGTGTGGGCCACATAAGTGTACCCCTGAGGTAGGTGGGCTTGTACAGCTCTTGCTGATGCCTGCGCCCCTTCATCCTCCCTGTTATTTTTGTTAGGCTAGCTAGATTAAAGCTAGAGCAAGTACGTCTATACAGCCTGCAAATCACACAGCCAGCTGCAGAGCAGACATATCTGCCACTGACTTCAGTGACATTACACGAGTGTAAGAGCAGAGACCCGACCTATTTCTTTCTCTCTCTCTCTCTCTCAGATTTATTTAACAATTTCAATCTTTTTGGTGGGGAGGTGGAAGGAGAACAGAAAGTAACACGTTATTTTAAATTAGCTATTTTATGCCATAATTATCCTGCTACAATGATGTTTTCTAACATACATTGAGATGGGAGATGGTAAATATAATTGTGTCCATTTGTTTAAAGTTAGTTTAATAACTCCATCAAGGCTTCCTGACTTTGACATTCATGGTCAATGGGTTCAGTGCATTGACTACTTGGTTTGTTGACTTTGAGCAAACATTCACATGACTGAATAAAACATATTTTGAATATATTCTAATAAACAGGCTTTGTGTTTAAAAATATTAAATCAATTTGTACTCAGTAAAATCTTTCAAGATAAATATTTTTTCTACTATTGGCTCCTACTGCTTTGCAAAATAAATTACGAGAAAATGCAATTGTTGTAGCATAAGACATGATGAGAGCCTACAGAATGTATCGACCTGTTATGTTATAACAGTGTTAGCCCAATGCATCAATTTAGTGTATGCGCTTTTTAGTGGCTTCATTATCATAATAGCTTCTGTTCTAAACAAGCCACTGTAGGTAACTGTAAGCCAAAATCAATTAGTAGCTGAAGAAAGCATTTTTTCAAAGCTTGTTCTCTTCGCTTGTACTATCCATTAACATAATCATGGTGCCTGTGTTGTGTCTACTTCTGCAGTTATCAATGGTGCAACCTAGGAACTAATTTGATAATGTAATATTTGTGTTTGTCTGTATTTATTATCCCACAAGCCTTATCCCCTTGAATCTATCTTGCATACAGAGTTGGTCTGGAAATCTTTCCTCCATTCATACTGGCCTGCAACAGATACCCATTCCTCCTCTGTTCTTTATTCCTTCTGTGAGTTCCCAAAGAGAGCGCCCCATGTATTATGCATTTTTTTCTGTGGTCACATCTTGGATAGAGTGTCAACTTTGAAATTTAAATATGCCATTTTCAGAACCAACATCAATAGGCATGTACCCAGATGGAAGTGGAGTGATATTTTGGAGGTGCTCAGCACCGCTGTTTCTATTGAAGTATGTTAATGCTTCTAGTGGCTAGAGAGACTTTTTTCCAGCTTTTAATGCAGTGTTCTTAGGGGGAATTTGGTCTGTTCTTTAGGTAGCCTTAATATGTTGTTGGTATCCTGAAATTTATAAGCCTTTTGAACATGAATGTAAAATTTAATTCTCTTTAAAGATTAGATGGGTTGCATTTTATTTGAAGTGATGGTGCTAGATTTTTTGTCTGAATTAAAATTTTTGGTTTCGATCAAAAGTGGTTATCAAAAATTCAATTTGGTACCTTCAAACCCATTTATTTGCTTTGATTCTAAATGCTCTGATGTTTAACTAAGAAGATAAATGCTCTGGCAGTTGATGTTGCATAAAGTTAAAATGCAATCCCTTGAGTCTGACCTAATTTCCCAGGCAAGATTATCCAATCAAACTGTGTTATGCTCAGCTAAAGGACTCAGGGTATGTCTACATTGCAATGCAAGCCCAGGGTTAGCAGAACTCAAGTTGGCAGACCCTGGGTTAGCTAACCTAGGGCTTGAGTATCTACACTCATTTGTAACCAGGTTAGGAATGATTGAACCCTGGGTCCTAGCCTCCATACTACATTAAGGAGGCCTGAGTCCAACCACCCATGTCCCAGACTTCCTAGCACCCTCCCAAAAAGTGGCTGCTCTAGCCATTTGTTTGTGGTACAGTGTGAGAAAACTTAACTGAGGATAAAGAAAGTTATACCATGGAATTGTGGGATAGTTTTGGCAGACTCACAGAGCACAAGTCCAGTAGGGGCTGGAGCTACACTGCAAAGCAATAAGACTTGGACCTTGGATTCTGGATTGTCTCAGGCTTGGACCCTCCACCTCCGTGGGGCCCTGGAACCATGGATCTGAGTCCTGGGTTAGCAAGATTTATGTGTAGACAGATGGGGAGTTAGGCTTGAGTCTGAGTTTGAACCCTGGGCTTACACTGCAATGTTGACATACCCATAGTAGAGAAATAAAGCTAATGATACCTGGAGCATCTCAGAATCACAGTTTGTGCCATCTCTCTGAAGATAACCTGTATATAAAAACAGTTTGCATTTCATTGGTGTACTTCTAAATTTTCATGAGTCTCCAATGTCTTGCAAAAACAAGTATTTGGAGAACTGTTTCACTACATACTGAGGAATGAGCTTCTTATTATGACTCTATATTCTACTGGATCCATAAAACATACATTCCTACTATGTAGGAAGGAATAGAAAGAGCTAACACTCTTTGGCATCTCCAAGTATCCTTCAAAGGTATGACTGACTGGAAATCGGCAAAACCCAAAATTTAGAGGGGTTAAAAAATATAGAGCTCCAGCCTCTGAAATAACAGCCTGCAAGTTGTTAACCGCTCATTCTCATTCCTTATGGTCCCCACTGAACAATGCACAATACTGGTTAGTATCTGAGGTGCAGAAATAAAAGATCAGCTTTTGTACTCTTCATGAAGCTTCTAAGGGAAGAGAAAAAGGTGGTAGAATGGCTATTTCCACAGCCAGGAGCCTCTAGGACAGCAGCAGCCAGTTACGCCTTCTCCACCTTTCTGCAGGCAAGTACCCTCTTTGTTCCTCCTCTAATCCCCAATAATGCAGGTAGAGAGCCACCTGATGTACTTTTCCTCGGAAATGCTTAGCATAGCGAATGGTAGGGCTGGAACTGTAAGGGAACCAAATTTTCCATCTAATCACTGATCCAGGACCAGGACTTTGAAAGATTTACTGATTGACAATCTCTTATACTGAGCCAGTTAAAGTGCTTCTCTACTCTGGCAAGACTCAGAACAGTGGATCTAATGATTTGACAGCTCCTGACCTCTTCTTTTTTTTCAGTTTTATTACAGATTTCTGGTTGGAGCTGGTCAAAAACTTTCCATGAAAAGGTGGAGTTTTGGGGTTTTTTGTTTGGGTTGTGGGGGCAGGAGAGGGGCGATGAGAGGGTACAAAATGACTCTGACAAAATGGAAAGAAGATTCCAAAAGAAGATTTACAAAAGGAGATTTCAGAATAATTGGGGTCTTGTTCAGTGCTGTGTCAAATTTCAGTATGAAGTTGACAAACTTTTTTTATATCAGCATTTTTCAAGGAGAATCAAGGCCAAACATCAGTATTAGTATCTTTATATTTTTCATGGGCTCAGGAAGCCAATTCAGGGGCTAGAATACCACATGATCCAGTATTCCAGCACTATTAAACTCAGATTGGGTACGCTGATGCTATCAGAAATGTGGTGATAAAAATAATCCCTGCAGGATTCAATCTGTGACATCTCTTGAGACCGATGAATAGCAATTCCCATCACTACTATCCACAAGGATCCAACCCAAAAGCCATGAACAGACGCTATCTGTCGCAATACTGTCTGCCCCGGATGCTCCACAGAGCTGGATCAATATCTTGTGTTAGTGAATCCTTAATGTGATGCCATCTCCCTGCTGGAAGGACTGGCTCGAAAGCAGGGTTCTCACAACAATTTTTTTGATGGCCTCAGAGTGCGGCCACCAACTGTCACTGGTGGCCGCACTGACACTTTTTCCTAATATACTTAATTAGCTTTAGGAAAAACAATTAAAAATGCACAGATTCCCATCCTAATCATTGTAATTTATATTTGTAGGGTTTTCTGGCAGACTCAATAATAAAAATAATGCTGTCTCCCCCTTCAGCGCCCCCATCCAGGGCTTAATGGGTCCTGGGGCTTGCTGTGAAAAGTGGTATTTGTATATTTGTAAATATCACAGCACACTTAGTAGCTACCTGGGAGCCTATGAAAAGTGATAAGTGATATTAACAAAGATACAAGTATCACTTTTCACAGGTAGCTAGTAAGTCTTCTGTGAAATGCGATACTTGCATGTTTGTTAATATCACTTTTCTCAGCAAGCCCCAGGACCGGTTATGTCCTGGATGGGGGGGCCAAAGGGAAGGCAGCAGGGGCCAGAAGCGATGGATGTGAGGCCAGGAAGGCAACAGGGTCCAGGGGAGATGGGTGGGGGGATGAATACAGGGCTGTGGGAGGCAGCAGGGGCCAGGGGTGATGGGTGTGGGTGATGAGCCCCACTGTACTGTGGCCAGAGCCGCTGCGTGGCTGGAGCACGGGAACAGAGATGTGGGTTAGCACCTGCTGCCATGCAGCAGGGGCAAGGGATCAGCACCAGGGGCTGGGGCCACACTGCCGGAGCTGTGGGTCGGCCCCTGCTGCCATGCAGCTGGGGCAGGGGATCAGTGCCAGGGGTCACACAGCTGGAGATATGGGTCAGCACCTGCTACCATGTAGTTAGTGCAGGGGATCAGCACTAGGGGCTGGGGCTCAGGACCAGCGCCCGTCACTGCATGGCCGGAACTGGGGGCCAGAAGCCGACTGAAGCTCCACGGCCGGAGCCGGGGGTCAGCACCTGCAGTCCCGCAGCCAGAGCCAGGGTTTGGTGCCCAAATCCCCGTGCTCGGAGCCCACTGACATGCAGCTGGGGCTGCATTCCCCCATTACCACCCAGGAGGCTGTCGTGGCCGCATGAAAAGCCCCTGGTGCTTGCATGCAGCCACGGTGGCCGTGTTTGAGAAATGTTGCTCTAAGGCATCTGACTGTCACCAAAGAAAATGGGAAAATTTTCTCAGGAACTCATATGATCCTATTTCAAGGAAGAAACTGGCAAAATTGGTTCTTTACTATCCTAAACAGCTGTGATAGGAGTTTGCCTGCTGCATCTGCAGAAAAGGCAAGATATCAGAACAGACCACTTTACTTCAGTAGGATCAGACAGGGGAACATTAGATCCATATTAAACCACAAATCTGCTTGACTACTAACTTTGCAACTATATGCAAATAAACAAATAAGCCTCGGGGAAAGGTCTGTCATATAACAAAAACTAACAAAAGCCATTGCTCTGCAGATCATTGGACAGCGTGGGTACTAGCAAACCATGGAATATGTGCATCTCTCTGAAACTGGGGCCAAGCCATGAACTTTTAGAAAGTTCAAATCCAGTCTTCAAGCCCAGCTCTAACTAGAAAACCGTGTAATGAACCATGGCCGTGCGTGTATACACACACACACACACACACAATGGTTATTTGTATGGACTGAGGGAGCTTCAAATCCAAAAACACAAGACTGTACTACTTGATAAAAGGGTTAATCCCTGTGCTGTGAGCCAGTAGCAGACTAATAGCTTTGATACAGGGAGATATGATCGTATGCACTTGGCAGGTGTTTTGCATATTCCTCCAAAAACTCTGCACCATCCGGGGGAGCCCACCTGACCCACACCCTAAGTCTGGACCTAATGCTAAACCTGGCCTGGGGAGCCCCACACTCTATAACTCTAAACCTGGCCCAGAAAGCCCTACTTTGTGTAACCTTAACTGTGGCCAGATGAGTACCCTCTGTAATCCTTACCTGCTCCCAGCGAAGCTTACCCTTTGTAAGCCTAGTCCAGGGAACTCTATTGGGCCTCACCCAGCCAGGGAGCCCTACCCTTTGTAACCTTAGCCCAAAGAGCCCTAGTCAAGTTGGGTTCTTGCCTGGTTGTGCGCCATGCGCAGTAAGACAGATACTGCAGGCTGAGCTAAGGTGGCCATTCACACATTCCCAGAACACTGGACATTTGGCACTTCCAAGAATGGTGTGAGCCTGCCCCCGCTGGTGTGAACTTGCATGCACATGGTGCATGGAGGGACACCATCTTTAAGAGTTCTACCATTTGAAATCCTAACTGAACCCAGAAAAGCCTACCAACCCTAACCCTAGCCAAGAGAGTCTTATCATCTGTAACCCTAGACCTGGGAGCCCTACCCTTTGTAATCATAACCCTAGCCTGGGAAGCTATTCTAGCCCTAACTCTAAAATCTTTACCCTCTATCCTTACCCTCCATAACACTAGCCCACTGAACAACACCCTGTGACCCTAACCCTAGCCTGTGTGCCAGCCCCAAACCTACCTCTAGTCAGGAGAGCCCTACCATTTGTGACTCTAACCCTGGTCCAAGGAGCCATAGCCTCTATACTCCAAACGTTAACCTGGCATATCCTACCCACTGTCACCATAATCTTAGACCATGGTACCTTAACCGATCCAACCATAAGCGTGGGCCACAGAGCTTTACCCTCTGTATCCCCAATCCTGACTCAGGGAGCCCTTCCCTTTGTAATCCTAGCCCAGGCAGCCCTACCAGCCCCAACCCTAATCCTGGCCCGGAATCCCCACACTCTAAACCCGGCCCATGTTTCCCTACCGGTCCTTAACCGAACCCAAGCCCAGGGAACCCTAGTCAATGTAACCCTAACCCTATCTTGGAGTGCGTAACTGGATCCAATCCTAACCCTAGTCTGGGGAGGCTTGCACGCTGTAACCATAACCCAGGCCACCCTGCCAGCCCCAACCTTAACACTAGACAGGGGAGTCCTACCCCTGGTAATCCTAACCTGAGACCAGTGTATCCTATTGGCCCCAACACTGAGCCTGGCTAGGGGGTGGCCCACACTCTGTAGCCCTAACACTCTTTAGGGGACCCTTGCTGACCTCAACACTAACCCTAGCCAGGTGAGCCCTACTGGCCCCAGCCATACACTAGAATGGGAATCCTTACCGGCCCCAACACTTCGTTTAGCTCAGATGGTTTAGGGGACTAGTGATAGGATACAAGTCACCAAAAGCTGGAATACCCACTTTAGTAACAGGTTTGAATCTGGCCCTGATATATAATAACCAAAAGCAGTAGTTTCCATTTTATGGCTTATGTGAAATGAGTTGGTCCCAGTCTGATTTCCAATAGGAAAGTATCCACAGGATAAGAAACCCCATGCCATGGTTTCTAGAAGCCTCCGTAGTGAAGACAAAGACTGACTGGGTCTAACAAATGAACTATCCTCTTGTCTCTAAGAGCTGTTCCCCTAAAACAGGGTGGTGATACGGCAGCTTTGGGAAGCTTGCAATGCACCTGTTCTGTAACTGTTCAGTGCCTAATGGTGTCACTCCAGCACTTTCACCATCATTACATTTTTATTTAAATAATATAAAGCAAGTACCAATTTTTCATGGCACAGCTGTCACTTAACATAGTCATCGGACAGTAAAATGAGTAATTTTTGTAAATCACTGCAGCAGTAGGAAGAGCAGGTGCATATGTCCTTATTTTCTTCCTTTCATCAGTAATGTTGCTTGTTATTTTGTTGCCATCTGGCAAGGACAGCAGGATCTACTAAAAAATATAGGTTTTTTTTTTTTTATAAAACATGTCCTTCCTGCTACCATAGCTCTGTGCAAAACCCAGAGTGGAATGTTTAAAGTTCAAATATTTGGCTAGGCTCTACTGAGTTATGAAGTTTGAACCCTAGATCTTCTGTTCTGCCAATAATCTTTCCTTCAGAGAAATAAAAATAAAAATGTTGCTGGATCACTCACTTTCTATCATAGCTAAACCAAAATTGTTCTTAATACATCCTTCCCTGTCATAGGCACTGTTCCCTCTCAGCTGTGCACGCGCACACAGCTCCTAAACCCCGTGCACACAGCAAAACACCACGCACACAAAAATTTGCACAGAAGCACAACAGTTTGCACAGAAGAAAATTTTTCCGCACACGCCCTGTCAAAAATTAGAGGGAACATTGGTCATAGGTACTTGCATGTCTCTCATCACTGTAGTATCTGAGCACCTCACTGTCTTTCAATGGAACGGCTTAAACAGGTAAAACTGAGAGTGATCTGCCCCATAATACCCCATAGTCTAGTGGTTAAGGCCCTTTCCTTGATGGTAGGGGACCTAAATTCAAGCAGAGGGTGGAATTAAATCTAAGTCTTCTGCATCCTGTGTAAGTGCTCTAACCACTGGGATAAAGACTATAAGGGATGGGGGGGTGGCACCATCTTCTCTGGCTGTTTTGTGTGTTTTCCAGCATGCTCTGAAAATGCCCACCAGATGAGGCCTCACAGTAGGGGGTATGTGAGGGAATACCTAGTTTAAGGCTCTCACTGCAGCATAAGCACTCGGGCACGTAGACTGTGGTGGCTGTGAGCATACTGAATGGCAGATTTTTAGGTGACACAGCGATTTTTCTGGTGGAAGTTTTGGCATATAGGGACTTTAGCCACCAGCTGAGCAGGGTTTTGAAGATCTTGGTGGTGCTTAAACATTGGATTTGTGCATCTAAGTCCTTTTGTGGATTGAGTCCTAAGTGACTTGCCCAAAGTCAAATAGGAAATCTGTAGTGGAGCAGGGAATTGAATCCTAGACTCCCAAATCCTAAACTAGGGCTCTAAAACAGGGACTATCCTTCCTCTATTAGGAAAACATGGTAGGCCAGATCCTCACTTGGTGTAAACTGGTGTAGCTCTGTTGAGCCGGCTATGCTAATATACGTTAGGTGCATCTGGCCCTATTTTTAATTCAAACATTAAACAGTTTTACTAGAAAAATGAGGAGTTAGTTCCTATGTACCACCATTATTATGTAAATATCTCTCATTATCAAAACCACTCTCACCTGCTGTTTATAAAATGTGACGAAAATGAATTTTGGTTTTTGTGTCCCAAATCCAAACAGGTCCAGATTATTTTTTAAAATTCAAAGCCATCACATTGTCAGATATTCTTATCTTTTTTCCCTAGAAAAAATATTACATGCTTTCATTTAATTATGAAAACATCTACTCTAAGTTTTTAAGTGTATTCAGATGACATCTTATGACTTTAAAATATGACATTGTTGTAAAGGAGAAACCATACTGACTTGGCACTTAATGACTTACCCATGATGAATTATCCTTCACATATAAATTAGTTCTCCTGCTGTCTTGCTGTGACAAATCCCCTGGTTGTCCCATGAACAGTCACCTTTAAAGACATCACTAGCAGCTATTATTGTTCATAGGAATTTATAACCAGGCAAATAGGTGGGATTTTTTTAATGTTTTAAAGGACATAAATGTTGCATATTGACTGAAGACAAGAGACACCAGGTGAGATGGAACAAACCAGTCATAAAAGCATAGAAATTAGAGAGGCAAGACTACTAGGTCATCTAACTAATCCCATGAAAACAAAGGGTTTTTCCCAACATTATGTCCTCCTCCAGTGCTTTGTCCTGTCCAGTCTAACAAGACCTAAATGATGGGCAATAGGATGAGTCAAGGATGGAGACTATTACTGGCTGAATTTTTTTTCAATAAAGGGTAAATTTGCCAGAAAATGCATTTTTTCAGGGCATTGAAACTATCCATCAATTCAGCTTGAATTTGGCAAATAGTTTTGGAAGAAAAAAATGACAAAGAAATTCAAAGAAGTCAAAATGGTTTGTTTTGGCCATTTCATTTTGGAACATTTAAACTTTTTGTATCAAAATGTTTCATTTCAACCTTGCATTTCAAAATCACATTTAATTTTGAAATTCAGCTCTATCTTCACACCCTACATACTACTGTAATAATCTTTGCACAAAATATGCCTTGTGTGGTATCATTTGAAAACTAATAACTCCCAGATCATTAATATTCTTGCATGATGCATTTATGCAGTGGGTATTAAGAGTTATGAATATATGCTGGAATTATAACTAAAGTGTGTGTAAACCAGGCGTGTCCAGGGAGTTGTTAAACATGTCTATCCTAAAAAAAAGGAGTGTTTATTTACCTCAGTTTACATATAAGCAATAAACAGGGTCATCAAGACAGTAAGGGGAGAAGATGGGAGGGATCAGAACAATTTGCATTTTTTCAGCAAACACAAGTTGGGGTGGAAAGGGTCTCCTTCACCAGACTCCACGTTGCCTTCCTCACTGCTTGAATAAACTTTACTTTGGGGGCTCATCTTCAGAAGAGTCCATTGCAAAGGTTCACTGGACTATAAAGGAACTTGAGGTTTTCTACTTTTATCTCTTTCACCAAAGAAGACAAAGACTCTGGCACTTTTGGGCCTCAGGTGGAAATTCTGAGCAAGGAGAGGTTCAATCACTATCTAGCTGGGAAACTGTGAATGAGAAAGGCTCATCTTGAACAAACCCTTGAATCGAAATTTGCTAGATTAAGTTTTAGACTTTTAGATGTGTGTTTTCTCTTTTATTTGCTTGTAACCTGTCCTAACTTAATCAATTTTACTTAGCATCACTTCACATATGTCCTATTAATAAATTGGTTTTGTTTTACTACAAACTAACTCAGTTCAGTGTTTAAAGGGAAGGGTGTATTTACCCTCAGTTAAGTTAATAATCTGTGATGTGTTTTTGTGCCTTCAAAGGAACAAATGAACCATATTATTTCTCTGAACCATCCAGGAAAGGGCTGGATATTGCAGAGGACATGCCATTGGGAAAATTCTGAACTGGGAGTATGTTGGGGTCACCCTTCAAGTAGTAACCCAGGCTGGTGGAACCTGCTGTGGGGCTGTAGACAGGCTGCTGGGGTCAGAGCTGTCTAGCATACAAACACTCAGTGTGCGACTGGTAGGCTGGTTGTGAGTAGCCCAGATTGGAAGCTACAGCAGCAAAGCATTGTGAGGCACCCAAGGTTACAGGGCAAGTGGTGAGTCAACCTCTGACTGGTCTGGATTGCACCCCAGACTGTGACAGGTGCCTGAACCAAAACATCAAGGATTCACTAAGCTCTAATGCAGACTAATGTCTGCCTAGCCTTTAATTTCCTTTCCCCAGTACAATTCTTTACAAATGTAGACTCTGATCCTGGAAACTTTCACACCTGCTTAGCTTTCTGTATGTCAGCAGTTCCAGTGACTACAGTGGGACTGCACATGCATGTAAAGTTAAGCACCAGTGTACATGTTTGCAGGATTGAGGCCTTAGAGTCTGCAGTCCATGGTAAAGCAAAATTCCCTCTTACTTGCCAGGGATTTTGCCAAGTAAGGATTGCATGGTTGGGTCCATGGTGCTACACAATATATATAATTTCCTTTTTGATAGTGGCCATGAATCCACCTTGGCAGCCTTCAGCACAATACACTAACCCTTTGAATTTATTCGAAGGTGAGGAGCATTTGCTTTTCTCCTTTCCTTCCCCCCATAGTCCTTCCTCTTCCTCCCTTCCCACTGCCAGGTTTGATGCTGACTTCAGGGAGCTTTGGCTCAGATCTTTTGTCCTCGCTTGCCTTCATTCAGAAAGAGGTCTCCTACAAGGTGGTCAGGCTGCTTCCTATTTCCCTACCCACGCCTGCTGACCTCATTGGCATGAAGCATCTTATGGGCACCATGCCAGAAAGCCATTGGCTATGGTGGTGGCTGCTGCCCAGCTACCCCCCTCCCAGTCCATTTAACCTTCATTGCTTCCTTTTGTGAGGGAAGGGCAAGAGCCAGCATCAGAGGGTGGAAGAACAAAGCTTCCAAGCAGATTGGGAGGAAAGGGAAGACATCAGGTTAGTTCTACCTAGGAATCTTGACCCAGTACCCCACTCAATGAAAGTGATGGCCACTCCATCTGGTATTCAGGATTGGCAAGTATCCAGGAGGTTAAATTAAAAATGTTTTCCTAATGGCTGTAAAAGTTATGTGCAATAATTTAACATAGAAGACCAGGATAGTACCAGTTACAGTTCCCTGAAATACATACAGTATTAGGAGCTGAAATAGCTTTTATTTTGGGTAACTATAGTTATAACATTTTTTTAAAAATCACTCATAGAATCACAATGGAATTTGCCAGATAATTGTAGATTTATAACAGAAAACAGAAACTCATGCAGTCCTTAATAATACATAAGGGTATAAATTATTGAAATTGTATAGATTTTCAGGCGGCTTTTTAAAATGCATCCCATTGAGTCAACTACTATGTTTGTGAAGGTGCTATTGAAGTTACTCAGGACAGCAAAAGAAAATTGGTTTGAGCAGCAGAGCACAGCAGATTTGCATGGGGAATCAAATAAAGGATGTCCTTGGCAACAGCCCATGTCTTTCTTGCTGTACCATCACTTCCCTTTCTGTTTTCTGTTGCCTTTTTCTCATTTCTAGTTTTCAATCTTCCATTCTCCCCGTCTTCTTTTTACTGGTCTTCATATTTTCCATACCACCAACAGCTCTCTTTACCTAGTTCTTCCTATGTTGTTTTGTTATTGAAAACAATCTGAAATTTTAACTCTTCCCAACAGAGTTATGTTAGTTCTTTTTCTAGACATATGTCTTGTATCACAGATGGCAGAAGCCATATGAATTAATTTCATGACTGGCAGAGTTTCTGGATACGTCGTTCTTACAGTACACTCTGATTTGGCTGAGCTGCAGAGCATAAATCTTAGCAATAATTGATAAATGCAAATGCTTAAGCAAGATAATTATTTTATCTTGCAGTGAGTGGGAGTGTGACTAGTGTTTGGAAAAACACAAGAAATTCAGACATTCACTTGACATAAGAGACTCAAAAGTTCAGATCTTATAGAAACTGTCTAGGCCAATTGGATCTGGAAAATGGCTGCTTGGAAAAAATCACAAATGGCTTTCACATAAGGCATCTGATAAGAGATCAGCCTTTCAAGCAGTATGTCAGCACTTCCACTTCTGGTTCCAGCCAGAACCAACAGGAATACATGAAAAGTAGTTTTGGTCAAAAAATGTGGACTAAAACACTTTCTTATTGAAAAATGGGGTCAAAATTGAAATTTTTCTGCCAGAGAACAGAATTTTTGACAGAATTTTCAGCCAGGGAAAACTAAAATATTTCAGGTCAACTAAAAATGTCAAAATGAAACATTTTGACATTTCTAAATTTAAAAAATTCAGAACTTTTATTTCCACAAAAAGTTTTGATATTTTAACTTTTCATCCTAAATCAGGACTTAAAAAAGTATCAGAATTTTGTGCATGATGGAAATTCTATTTTTCCATTAGCTCTACTGAAAAGTAATGTGGGGAAAGTCATCAGAACATTTTTCTTTTGAACCTTCAAAATGGTTCCTTTACCATTACAGTTCTGGGTAAAGCTACTGTTGATTTTTATTTTATTTTAACCAATTTGTCCACAACCTCCTCATTTCCTGAGAAAATCTTTCCTCGGCTTTTGAGTTCTAAAAGTACATTGCACTCTGTTCCCTGGAGTCCAAATGTTTTGTCTCACAACAATTGTAAGATAATGAATGTGGGTTTGGAATGTGGGTTTTATGGGTCTGATTTTCAAAACTGGAAACTTGCAGGGCTGTTTAAATTATGCACTTTTGTGCCTGCTTGGATCACGAATGCATGCATGATTTGTAGACTGTAGTAGGCAAAAGCCCAGCTCAGGGCCTGATTCACCCAGACAAGTGGCCACCTATCTATCTTTGAACACATGAGACCATGGATTTCAATGGAGTTCTTTGTGAATTTAAACTCATCAAAGTGTGGAAACGGATTATTAAAATTGCGAAAGATTAAAATCTAGTTGAAACCTCTGGAACTACTCACATACTTAAAGTTAGGCACATGCTCA
Organism: Lepidochelys kempii; assembly: GCF_965140285.1. Classification (NCBI taxonomy): domain Eukaryota; kingdom Metazoa; phylum Chordata; order Testudines; family Cheloniidae; genus Lepidochelys; species Lepidochelys kempii. Next base: position 32,206,879 of record NC_136381.1, read on the forward strand.
AGTAACTTCCTGAGTCAGAGCCAAAATATCTATCAGATATTTAGTAGAATTTTCATACAGAATTTTTAGTTGTTGTATTTGCATACACAAATTAGGTGAGTAATTGTACATGCTTTTTGCATATGAGCCTGGGCTTTTTTGTCAATCAGATGGTATGTGTCCTGCTGATGAGGAAGTAAAAGACAGATAACTGACACTGAATGACAGCAAAATGGGAGGAGTTTTGAAAGAGGATCTTTGTTTAAAAATTTATTTGTTTACCGGCTAATTCAAACTATAAATGCCTCTGCCATAAATAACCATCGGAAATCACTCCTTTCTTGTTCAAAGGTTTTCACCCATACACATCACTCTACAGCAGCATTGCCAACATCAAGCATTCAAAAATCATGAATCAGACCAAAAAAACCCATGAGATTTTTAACAATATAAATCGGGAGGGGGGTGTCTTTTTATTTGGTTTCCTGTTTCTGAGCCCTTAGGATTCACTCAGTCCACGTTTTTAGTGTTTTCTCTGCAAAAGTACTTTTTACTTTTTTGTTTTAATGAAAACAGAGATTTTCAGATATTCACCTGACTCCTGGACCAGGGGCTTTAAAGAAAAACAGAGAATATAATGAGATTTGTGATAAAATCACAAGAGTTGGTGATACAGCTCTTCAAAGAGGAATAAGGTAGTGAACTGGGAAATTGAATAATGCATAGGTATTGTATTACTCTGAAACTTGTTATAGTGTAGTAGACTATAAAATAATCTGAGCAATATTGCCAACAGGTGGGCATACTCTACAGCAGACTTAACAAATTACTAAAGTCCTCCATTCAGTGACTGGGCCTGCTGTTGATGTCTCATGTATGTTACCACTACTGAGCCTTGACCTGGGACCGTCATGATCTGTGTGGGGAACTTTGCTATAGTCTGACAGTGACTCTTCTAGATGGGTCATAATTGAATCTCCCTATGGCTAAACCAGAAGAGCAGTGCTACACTTGCCTAGCTAGATGTTATTCTTTGCATACCTCCCAGTCATCTAGAACTTTCCCAGTGACAACTACAGGCGATTTTAGTACTAAACTGGTATTGTCATCTATTCCAGTTATTCAAAGTACATCCTTTTAGTCTTTGTTCTACTCCTGCTGTATTACCTACGTCCAAAGAAAATAACACACAATTCTAAAACACATCTATCTAGTTCCATGGAGAGTTGCCCAAAATTCTTGTGGAGTTGCAAATGTGAAAATACTTCTAATGCATACGCTATTCTCATTGTTGTATGTTACAGAATGAGATCCTATAACAACTTTTCTCTATGATAAAGACGTCTTTTTCTGCGAAGAATGTAAGTAGATGTCTCGTTGGGAATTGTAGCACATTTCACTGCTAGACAAGACATCCCCATTCCATGGGGCAGTGAATACTAGGTGGATGACTAAGTACACTGCGGAGTCCACTCTGTAGCCATGGTGATGGGAATGACTGGACAGCCGCATCTCCTGACAGAGGTGATAAGGTATTAATTGCAGACTTGGTTGAGGCAGTTCATTCCATCTGCCTGGCTGGAGACAGAAGATTAATGCTGAATGATGGAACAATATTCTGATTCTAAGCACTTCTTTCTTAGCATGTGATCTAAGGAGTGCTTTCAATCCCAAATATATCAGCTATTTAATTTCATGTCATCTTCCTCCCTGGTGTTCTAAATTCATCCTTATCCTTGAATCCTTTAACTGGTTTCCTTCATCTTCACTTATAAAGTTCATTATAGCAGCATCCCCACCTTCATACATGCTCTCAGTTTCCCTCTCCTTCCTGTGCCTCTCTCTGCTTCCATCCCAATCCTTTCCCTTATTTCTCTCCCCAGGCCCAACAACTCCCACTGATGTGACCACTGCTGACTTCAGTGGAAATGTATTAGGTCTTCTTTCACCCCCATTTTTCTCTTGTGCTTCAATCAAGTTACTCCATTTGTTTGAAATAGTCTCCCATGTCCTGTTTGCAAAGCACCTTCTCCCTTCTCCAAATAGCTCCTAAAAACCCACTTCTTCTAAGAATTCTTCCTACCTTTTGCTCTTTACCACTAATCTCTCTCTACACCGTCCCTTAGTTGAACTATAGACCTATGTCTTTGTCTGGTCCTGCTTAGCCTATAAACTCTGTTCAAAAGAATGAACTTGCTCTAAGATTGTAAAATGCCATTTTAATGTATGGGGCTATAAAAACAATTACCAATGCTAATAGTAATTATAAATAATTCAAGCTCGCCTTTTATTCCTTTTCAAAGTGAAAGACACTAGGCACTGAACCTTGCTTGCCTTACTCCTGTGAGTACTTCTCTGGAGCTCAATGACATGATTTGCATGAGAAAGAATTTTACCCAAGAATCTAAAATCACTTAAGCTGTGTTGTATAGGGAGATATTTTGTTGCTTGCTTGGCAGGTTTTGTGTTATGTTTAGGCAGCTAATTGGGCTTGGAGGGTTTGGTTTCTCCCCATGTAAACGAAAAACATGTCTGAAAGGATTGATGAGGTGAAGGGTCAGAAATCAGACTCAGATGTGCTAGCCAACCTTGACAGAAGTAGCTTTTGAACTGGCCAAGAAAATGAAAGTTTAAAATGCTGTTTAAAAATTGGAAGTGTCAAGAAAAGAGTATCTACAGTGAAGTTGCCATCCAATTAGACTGCAACAAACTCAGGTGTGTCATCCATTGCTGTTATTTAAAACTATTTTTTTCCTCTAAAAACTCAAACCCAAACACCTTGAAGGGTCTTCTCCACTTTCATTTTTCAGAACATAAAAGGTTCTCCATCAAAGAGAGCATTTGTTGATATAAATGCTTGGTTAGAAACCTTCTTATGTTTCTGTAGGAGATGGGGAATCTCAACTAGGGCTCATAAAATATACATCATAAGTATGCTTTGTGAGACATAAAGTACATTTTCAGTACTTCATGCCAGATGAAAAAATAAAAGCTTTACATTGCCTCCAATCTTTAGTAACTGGCCTAGGAAGGCAGCTACAGTACTTGTGGAGATTGCATGCAAGAGACAGGAGAAGGAAGACACATGGGCAAGTCTCGCTGACAGGTAGAGCAGTGTTGGGCGGGGAGGAGTGGCATGGAAGGCACAGAAAAGGAGCACTGGAACCAAGTTTAAGGTATGCTTTTTTCACTTGAATCCTTACCCTGAAAGAGAAAGTCCAGTGACCCCAGACACCATTAATCTAGGGCAGCCCTCAGTAATCGGAAGCGATTGCACATCTGAGAATGGAACCTGCATTTCCATTGTTCTCAAGTCAGGGTGCTCCCAGGAGGCGCAGCCTTCTCTGCTGGGAAAGCCACTTGTGTAAATGGATAATACTTTCCTTAAGCCAAAAGTCAATGGAGGCTGTTTTAAGTTTTCATTGTCTCATCCCTGTGCTTTTACCGGCTTGTCATGTTTTGTTATTACAGTGAAGTGAGATGAACTCTTTGGTGATGATGAAAGTTTTAAATGGTACCCATTAAGTGACCTGATCTCATTTCAGATATGGTGCCTCTACTGTTGAAAAGTTCCAGGAAAGCAATGAAGGGCGGGTCATGACAAACAGTTAAAATCCCAGCTTTGTTTTTCGAGTTCCAACATGGCATTTTGGCACTCCCCTGCTGGAATAGTTTGACATGTTCGTTTGGGTTGTATTTTAAAGTTTGATTTTCTTGTGTTCTTTTCTTGCTAATTTCCTTTTATTGTCCATGGCATAGTGTAACGCCGACAGACCTCGGTTGTTGGCATCGAACCTAGGACCTCTGGAGCTTAGTACATGAGCCTCTATGGCATGAACTAAAAGCCAACTGCCTGTTAGGTAAGGCTGTAGAGCAGACTCATTTTATCTCTCTCTTTAAGTCGTCTTGGTGCCACTAGATGGGACAGAACACCACACCCAGAAGGTGTGTGGGTTACAATAGTAAAGAGGCAAAGAGTGTTCTTACCATTGAAAACAGTTAGGAGCCTGATCCGCCCTTGCAGTGGTGCAAGATCAAGCCCTCTCCTGTTTTTGTAAACAGCTATATTATTTGGTTTGATCCCTTTCAGTCAGTCCTTAATCTTTACGCTTGTGTGTGTGATTATTCAGATCCTTCTCTTCTCTTACCTTTCTTGTGGCTGTTGCATGTTCCTATAATTTTTCTGATTTCCTTTTAGAAATGTTAAAACAAAGCCATGTGGCTTGATAACATTCAGCTATGATTTAAAAGTTATAAGAAAAATCCTTAAAGGGCTTTTTATCTTGCCTACACTGGGAAGTTATTGATAATAGGGGTCAACTACAGGGGCAGCTCAACCAAACGTTTGAACTGTAAGGTAGACAGGACCAAACTATACTAACCACCATGGTTCAGGTAGCATAGCGGAGCCCTTCCCCAGCGGCTGGAGTAATGTTTTCTTTTCTAATTTACTCATTCCTGACGAGACTGAGCAGAGATACAGTGAATTGTTCACATTCTATCAGTCAGCTTCAGTGAACAAGCCACTGAGGACTGCTGAGCCTCCATTAGATATTCACTGTGTATCATGAACTCCCACTGATTTCACTAGGATGGAATTTTAGTCTTGATTTTATTTTTATTTCCTTGATTTTTGCCTGTGTGTCTTAACATTAATTTAAATGAGTGTCATGTAATTTTTTTAACCAATGGGCTTTTTTCAATACTTTTTTCTTTGGCGTAATACCTCTGACATAAACAGAATGGAAATACCACAATAGATTATTAAAATCTCTCTTTTAGGTCCTGTCTTGAAAAGATGAGCTTCACTTTATGCACTGGGTCATCCCATTGATTTAGCTGAGATCACTCACAAGATGTAAAGGTAAGCATGTGCATAGGTCTTTGAAGGACTGGAATCTTGTTTTGAAGATCATTGAGCAAATCATAATATCTCACAATGTAAATTAAGGGATGTGATTCCCACTATTTTAATCACATGGAGTTCTTGTGCTGTCCTAGGAACACCACAATTAAAGACAAGGAAAATAATCACAATTATTAAGTATGACTGTAGCTTGTGTCTTTGTGGCAGGCAATTCTCAGAACACCTTCAGAGCTTTAACTTTTTTGGTGTTTTTGTTTGGTTCATTTCGTGGGCTCTCCCTTTAGCTCCATCAGGTTTAACGGGCATTGAAATTCTCTTTCAAATGTGTCCAGTACTCCTGTTTCCTACATAAAAGTCTTTCAGCTCTTAAAACAATATGTTTTACTTTTAAATAATTTTTAAAGAAAACTTAAATGGTCATCAAAGAAGTTACAGTCCTTTCTTCTTACCGTCCTTAGAGAGGTTCTTCTTATTTTACTGAGTTTGGTAAGGAATTGCTTCAGCACTGCCAGATAACTAATTCATTCCCTAATTAATGTAAGTATTTGTACACTCAGATGGATTCTTACATCAATAACTAGTTACGGCATCAAATGGCTTTGCTTTATTTGTCCTTGAAACATCTTACTATTCATATAACGATGGTATCAGGCAATTACTATAAGATAGGCTTGCATTTAAATACAAAATATTTGAAAATAAACATCTCAAAGCATATACCATCTTAAGCATGTGAGGGACAACCAAAGTTTTCACCTCGAAAAAGAAACATGAGTTAGAAGTAACCTGTGTCTTCTGTAAAACATTTCCAGACCATAAATGTTTTCTTAAAGATTGAAGAATGAACAACTAAAATTATTTATAAAAGAAATCCGTTCCAAAAATGATATTTCTAGAATTTTTGCGTTAGTTAAAATCTAAAGGCTTTTCTTTTTGCAAAAAATGAAGAGGCCCACTTTTATCACTTAGTTTATTGCTCTGATAAGGCATCCTAAGTATCACTCCTCTTTGGAAATGCTCAATAGAGGGCTTCCTCACATCCTTTCATACCACTGGATCTCTTTCTAAAACATCAGTATCTTGTGAAGATTGTTTTCTTCAGAAACAGATCGTGTCTATACGAAACTGGTGACTTATACTAGGAGGAGGTGCCCTGTTCTTTGAGGAAATAATCTTATTGGTCGTTTGCCTTTTGACCAAATGGTTCCTAGATTTACAACCTATCCTTTTTTAGTATATATACAATTTGCAGGTAGACTCCTTTCAAAAAATTCTAGACAAGGCATAAATCACAATAATTCAGATTTAGAACAGCTGCCTGAGCAAGGGGCAATGGACTAGATGACCTCTTGAAGTTCCTTCCAGCCCTACATGTATATGATTTCTATGATTATTTACATCTTTCAAACATAGTATAAAAGAACGTAATATAGAATGGTAATTAAAAATTAAAGTAATAAAGTTGTTTCCAGAGTCTATGTAAACACATATGGGGGGTAATAAATATGGTTTTATGGCTAAGGTGTATCAGCCTCTAACTCTTTTGGTGCCTATTAGTGGGTAATAGAATGCAGAGATTTCCTAGGTCTTTCCTTCATTTGCTTGAACATTTCATTTTATTAAATAAGAAACCAAACACATGTGACCTGTCATAGTCTCAAGCATTATGTGTATGAAAGTAATTATAAGAATCTCCTAAAATTCAGTAAAGGTGCAGACAAATTTGTAATACCCTAAAATTATATAACATTATTAATAAATATTTTACATCAATATTTACAACAATATTCCTAAACAGTAAGTGCAGAAAGACCTCTCAACAAATGTAAAGTTCTTGTGAAAATTCACTGCTGAAGTGATGAAAGCTAATTAGCTGGCTTGCATTAATGTTAGGGAGGGTTTTTACAAAACATGTCTTTATGAAATACTGGACTTAAGTTTCATTTTCAGAACAGAAAAGTAACTGCATGAGTTCACAACAAGTAACTAAAGCCACAAAACCTCAGGGTAGTTTGCTGTAGAGAATGAATCTGCAAATGGTATTTAGGGGTGAAAAAAAGTCTATATCATTCTGTGAAGCATGATTCAAATCAATGCTAGCTCTGATGGGTCCCAATAACCACTCAGCCACATGGTTAAGTGAAAGGGTATTTTGCTAGAGCTGTGAGGAAAGGGATAAGTTGCAAATCCACTAGATATAGAGTCTTAAACAGTTACAGTTTAGAGTGAGCACCAGTGGTTCTTATCTGGGCCCCTTGGGCAGTTCAGTCAAGGGTTACTAGAACATCTGCAAAAAAAACTCTACCTGGAGAGGATAATTTGTGTCCAAACCTGACCCTGGGGTGAATGTTCTCTTTTATCATTCTGCCCCTGGTCCTACTATAGAAACCACTATACATGAACACTGCCAAAGAAAAACTCAATGATTCGTTCCAGCTGTAGAAAAACTACAGTCTCAAGTCTGTCTACACTGCAACTGGTAGGCTACTTCCCAGCTTGGGCAGACAGACATGTGCTAGCTCCGCTCGAATTCGTGCACTAAAAATAGCGGTGTGTCCATGGTGGTTCAGGTTTACTGCCCAACTGCATCCCCAGGCACCAAGCCTCGTAAATGGTAGAGGAGTGAAATTGTCACTTACCCTCTAAAAACACAAAAAGGTGCATAAGAGCCTGAAAATGGTAGTCTTTCTTCTCTCATGGAAATCAGGGTGCAAGTATTTATCAGCTGGCAACTGTTAGGTTTTGTTTTTGTTCATACATCCTGTGATTTTTTTCATATATTATTCCATAAATTTTGGGTGACTGACTATAACTTATTCATATCTCAAAATCATATCCTGTGTCCTTTCCTTTAATTGCTATGAGCGACAGTCTGCTATTTTTCATATAACTCTCAGAGGTTAGTGTATGTGATGGTGTGAGGAAAAAACTCTTCCTTGACTAACTAGGTTGGAAACATTACTCATCTAACTCTTGCAAATGTGGTGTAGACTCAGGATGCATAAGCCATAACAACAATAATAATTCTTATCTCTTGTATAGTGGTTTTATTTATAGAGCTCAAACATGAATAATGTTCTCTCTAAATAATGTTTTAATTATCTAATAATACTGTCTCCTAGAGCTAATCCTTTGTATGAAAGAACATTTGATTTTTTTATTTTTGGAAGTCAACTATTATGTGCTTATGAAAGGGAAAAACTAATGTATTGTGAAGAGCTATAAGAAGGTACAATGCAGATAGGTGCTATGCAAACAATCCTCCACGGTGTTCTGCCAATGCACGGTAGTCTGAAGCATGACTTTTGAGGGATGAGGCAAGAGGGCCAGAAATTCTCATTGTGACTGTTGTATTAACTTGCATTACCTATTTTATTGTAGTGTTGTGTTACCCTAGTGGATCAGTGTTAAATTGGGTGGATATTTTTCATCTACTATGAACAAGACCAGTATCAAAGTTGTGTAATGAAGAAAATATTGTCTTTCTCCTGTGTTCAACATAGGACATCTAGCAAAGGGCATATGACATTTTAACCTTCAGAAGCATCTGATATTGGCGACTTCTGGAGTCAGTATCTAGATGTGATGGCTGGATTAGTGTGGTAAATCCCGTTTTGATAGGATTTAAATTGTTCACCAGAGTTTCAAGTTTAGGCAAACAACACCATGAAGGTTTACATGTAGGGTGACCAGATGTCCCGATTTTATAGAGACAGTCCCGATTTTGGGGTCTTTTTCTTATATAGGCTCCTATTACCCCCCACCCCCTGTCCCGGTTTTTCACACTTGCTGTCTGGTCGCCCTACTTACATGATAAGTGCAAGCTTAGTTTTCCCATTAGTCTCCGATGATCTGGTTTGCCTTGTTGCTGCTTCCGTCCAGGATCAGACCCCTATCTGCATCAGCTGACTGCAAAAGAGCCTGCTGAAATCATCATTTCACTGAGTGCTCAGGTCTCCCGGTACCTATGTGGAAGCAACCAGCTGAAAAGCGTCAGAAAGGAACAGCAGCAATCAGCTTAGCAAGAGCAACTGGAGATGTCTGAATTAATCTCAACTATTTCTGTTAATATGGATTGTAACAAGGGCTAAGGGTTGGTATGTTGAAAGCAAAAAAAGGAGATGGCAATAACTGAAACTATTGCTTTAAAATATACTGCTGTGGTTTTGTACCGTTAAGGTATCACTTTTATAAAACCAAGTATCTTTGTTAAAAGTGCAAAGAGCATGGGCAAAAACATCTTGTGTGCTTACTTCAGCTCAACTTTTGATCCACCGTAAGGTCACTTAAGAGCAAACACTTTTCCCCTACTTAGATGGATCATGGTCCTCTTTGACTGACAGCCAGTATCACTCAGTCCTGGGGAACGTGGTTTCACAAACTGCATAATATTAGGGGGAGACAAAGTAAATGAAGGGAGGCAATAGTCTAGCCAATGTGCTCACTTACACTTTCTTTGTTGTTGGTTGGTTATTTTGTGTGTGTTTTTTTGTTTCCCTCAAGTATTTTTTCCATTAATTGAATTAGGTAGAAGTTAGATTTTTCTGGACAGTAATTGTCAGCATCATTCCTAGTTCCATTTTGAAGTTTCCATTTCCACGTTTGCTTTTGTCCATTGTTCTGGTTCCCATACTCCCCAAAGTCCTTTTCTAAACTGATTGCCAAGTGGTTGCTAAGTCTGTTAGTTAATTCCCACCGCTTTTTCTATTTTGCTATTGTCTCTCATCAAATAATAGAGCCTTTGTTAGCTTCACCTATTGAATGTCTATACACAAATTAGATATCAGGGCACTGAGACACACTAAACAATATGAACACGGTTATGTAATGCATTAACCATCAAGCTAACAGAAGAAGTTTAGCAAAAAAAAGGTAAATGCCATTAGCTATTATAACAAAGAAATCATTTTATCTTCACTCAAAATATCTATTCGCTGCAGCTTAATATGACTGCAGCGTTGTGTTTTAATCCACAATAATTCCTGTCCCTACTCTTTACTCTACATTCAGGTTGATTAAGATCATCTTTGATCTTACCATCTCCAATTACTTATTTCTTCCAGCATCTGCATGGACAAGTTATGCTCGTCTGACATTATGTCCTTGCAACCTTTTCTCACGTGGCATTTTAAGCGGAATGTGCTATTTTAATATTTTTATATCATGAGCATGAATAGTCTGAGGAGAAAAGTGGTTTGAATTCTCTATTAAACAAAGTTCTTGTTTTGTTTAGTTTGGGGATTGTTTTTTTAAAACAAGTGACAGTCTACACTGTGGGCCAAATTCATCCCTGATGTAATGCCAGTGTCCTTATCTTTTACAGGACACTTTACACAACTGTTGCATATGATGGGTTAAAGATTGGTCTTTTCATCATAATACAAGGAGGAAAAAACTATTTATGGCTTTGTATGGTATGTATCATTATTTATTCAGTCTACCGTTATGTGATGCAAGGCAATGTACTCTCAGGGAAATCTTTCTGTACACTGTTCAATGCTGGTAGACTTCTTGCCTTGAGAAGCCTAAGTCCACGGCTTGTCTGTGTGTCTCTCCCTGCTTATTCTTAGCACATTAGTAAAAACAACATAGCTGCATATCAGGTTTCCAAAGAACTCTAATGGATTTCAGAACAACCGATATGTAGCATGGCTGTTAAGACTCTTTGTTGCATTCTGGCTAGTCTTGCAAATTTAGCCCCTCTTTCAGCCACGCACTTAAGTGCGTGCTTAAAAAGTCAAGTATATGCTTAAGTGCTTTGCTGAATCAGGTCTTAAACTATGCCTTTACTTAAATAATCATTTATGATGTTTTTACTTAATTGTAGTTCTTCATTTCCCTGTTTGTGTCTTGAATTAGGCAATCACTTTGCCTAATTAACCAGACATCCTATTAATTACTGAGCAGCAGCTAAAGTAATCTTTTTACTGTTCAAAAGAGTTGCATTTTTTCCCACTTGCCCTGGAAATAGTTATCAGAATTTTTTATTTCCCTCCACTTCCTTATCATGCTTTTATCTGTTCCTTGTTTTGTGCTTTGCCACAGGGATCTTGACTCATGTATTTTCTAAAGGAATGTCTTAACTTACAGCACTCTATGAAAGATAATACTAAATAAACTTTTTACTGCCTTTTTTTGCTTCTTTTATTTTCTTCTGTAACCCTTAGCCACAGTCATATACTCTGCTTCTGATTTGCCTCTGCTTTAAAACTATGGATATGATAGCTTTATATGAATGCATATTCTCCAGTCCTTCTCCTACATCTCCTCTCTGCAACTTTAGTCTCTTTATATTGATCACAGGTTTTTCATCCTAATGGGATTACTTTTCTTTGTAATTTAGTATCTAGGGTAAATTTTTCATAAGTGTTTAAGTAACAGGCTCCTAGGGCCCATTTTCAAATATGGCTTAGACATTTAAGAGCCTGTCAGTAACAGTCAATGGGACTTAAGCTCCTAAATCACTTAGCCTCTTCGAAAATTTTATCCCTTGTCTCTCAGATCCTTCCTCCTTCATCTTCGTTTCTGCAAGTCCACTAGCAGCGGTTGCCAAAACTGTTTTTCATCATTTGTATTGGGCAAGAATATTGTGTCCTTCATGTAATAGCCCCTTCTGGCCTTAAAATCTATGGGAAGCACCCTAATCAAACCCTCCTCTAAAGTTACAGAAGCCTTCACTGGGCCCCATTAAAAAGCATCCTATGTTTCAGCTTCCTAATAAGAGATGTCAAGACAATTCAGATGCACAGGGGATCATCATTCCTGTTTTCATATCTCATTCACAAAATGAGATTTATAAACTGTCTAAAAATAAAGGCACACATAGGACCACTGCTGGAAGGAAGCAAAATGATGGCACAATCCTGGTCAGGCTGGTCACAGCATATATAGATATAAATATAATTGTAATGCAAAATAAACACAATGCTAATTAACAGCATGTTCCATTGGTGACTTATTGGTATGTGGTTGTTTTGGAACAACTCTTCATAACAATATTATTTATGAATTTAAGTATGTTCCATTGAATATTTTTAATAAATAAGTGACTCACAGGCAGAAAAGCATCGATTTATGTAGAGTTTGGTTTCTATTTTAATGGATTAATTTAGTCTGGATAAAAATAAAGCATTTTACAATATTACTTTATACAGCCTGTATAATTGTTTTATAAATAAGGCTAAATATAAATGCTGCAGCTAAGAGGGATTCTTTTAGCTCAAGTGGTAGAGGCTTTGGGAGCAGAAAGTTCTGTTTATGATTATGAGGTGCATGTTGCCATGCTTGATAGAACAGCTGATGACCAGAAAGTTCCAGGCAGTCACAGAATTCTTAGTGTCCTCTCTGGATAAAGAAGGCTGTAGTCTGTTGTTCCATGACACTGAGAATTAGATTTGAACAAGAAGTTGGGGGGGATGGGAGTTAAAAATTTCACAATAATTTCTGTTGGGATGACAGTGAAGACAGATTTTCCTTTTGTACAAGGCTATATTCAGCTCTTGCACTTCCAATTTCTAATGTCATCTACAGTGTGGGTGTTGTGGGGGGCAGGGCATGGTTCTTCCTTCCTTCTTAAATGAGACACAGAATATTTCATCCCTCTAACAGTTTCAGCAATTCAGAACACTGAAGGAAGGAGGTTGATTTCAGCTTTCAAAAATGGTCCAATTAGGCACCGTTTGTTTTAATCAACAAGGAATATCTCAAATACCTAGACATATCAGAGGCAACACTTACAGATGTAAATAATATTCCTCAGAACTGGCAAGCACCAAAGAAGAGCTTAAGAGAAGCAATCCATCCCTAGAGCTTTTGACAAGGACACCCTCAGATGAGGGATCAAACAATTAAGGCATATGCAGTTATAACACCTTTGCTATTATAACCTGTCTGAGGAATAGATTCGTGTGCTTGCATTTGTCTTCATTGCATTCCCTGCCACCCGCCCACCCTGCCCCTTGGAAAGTGAATGCTGGATTTTAGTGCCAAAGCAAATTTTCAGAACTGTAGCAATATGCTGCATGTGCCGCTCTGACTTTTCAGTATTTCCTGCTTTAACTGGCTGACAATATCCTTGATGGTAAATAAAATAGCAATACAGTCACTTAAGACACAAACTATTTAGCAGCTTTCAGTAAAATAGTATACTTCACACTTTTATATAGAAGGGAAAAAACAAGTATAATTATTTGCCAAAAAATAGTAGTGTGACAGACTGTGATATATAGAGCTTTAAGAACAGTGGGGACTGGGTGGTTACTGTACCTTTAAAGCCTGGAAAGTTCTATGTGGGAGAGTTCAAAACACTTGCCAGTGGCCAGTCAGCTATAGCCAAATTTGTTTAGGGACTGAACATAAGAATTGGGTGGGCTAATTATTCCTTATAACAAGTACGCTTGCAATGTCGTAATTTGATTACTGTGCTATTCTGATCAAATTGTTCAGTCAGAAATGGGTGTAAGAGATATGGTGGCCTCCATTTGCCAATTGGGGAGCACTTTGGAGGCAGAGACAAGCTTACAGTGTAGGACAGTTTTGTCTTTGCCTTGACACTACAATGTCATTAGTATGGATCATTGAGCTATAGTAATAGTAATCAAGTGACAACTATATACTGTACACATGAAGAGCTGTCTTAAACCTGAAGATCACAGGCCACAGTACTCAAGAGAAATATATACATCTAAGAACCAGCAGACTTTCCTACCAGTTGTACAGCCTCCAGAATATATCCAGACAGTCTTGAGTAAGCTAAGCACTTCGAGCTGGACTTTTAGCATTAATACGCCTAAGGTACTGATCACAAATTAAGGAGTCTTAAATAAAAGATCCTGATATATACCTGCAACCTGCTCTATGGAAATACAGGACACAGGAAGGACCAGTTTACCTGGGTGTCTCTGCTAATCACAGAAAGCTGATCAAATGGGTATACATTCCCCTGGATTGTAACAAGCGTTGTCAGCTATGTGCACCAGCATTAGGCATAAATCTCATCAAGGTTCTCTGTAATATAGTTTAAAGGAAAGGACCTTTCTGATCCAAAATTGGCAGTGCCTTAAATCCTATACTTATAAAAGAAACTCTCCATAGTTAAGCTTCCAATTTTGTTTGTGACCTGAAATAATGTTTGCATGCAAGGTAACTGCCCATGTAAGAAATGAAGAGTCCTAAGTTTTGATGATGGTAATCACAGATGGCTTATTGAACTGTACAGTGTTAAATAATTGTATAGACGAACTCCATCTTTGAATTCCCCGAAAACTAGTTACTAAAAAAAAAAAAAAGTGTCCAGCATTTCCTATTTAGTGAATCTTGCATGGGTTAAATTGAAATATGTAGTGGGGTGACACCAGTATTTTAAGTTTTATTCTCCCAGTCTCTTTTTCCTTGAAAAACTATGTCATCGGTGAAAGATATTCCATTTTTGGAAATCAGAACTTGACCTTATAGCACTCCTTGAATACGCCAAGATATTTTCTTTATGTTGCCCAATTAAACAATTCTCCAGGCACCATATAGCCATCTACTGTATGTTACCTGTTAAAATGTCCTTATTGTACGCAGACGTACATCTGTGAGAGCAGCAGAGAAAATGTTTCGTCATCATGCTTTCCAAACTCCTTAAATTAACAATTTAATTAAGCAATCCATTCAAACTGCCTTCTGATATTAGAATTTTTCTCCTTCAGATCCCTCTGTTTTTACTGCCTCATAATTTGAACAAACATTTTTGATTGGCCAAATGGTCATATTGAGCTTTTTATAGATCTTAATTAAACTTATCTTGAGTTCTTCATCTGAACTCTGGCAAACAGAATTCTTGATATATTAACTAAATTCTTCCTCTAATATGTTCAGGTCAAAATATGCAAACATCAGTGCCTAGAGTAGTTATTAGGTCACTTGTACTACTGTAGTACATAAAGGATTCAACTGAGATTGGGGCTTCCATTGGGCTAGGCACTATACAAACACACAGTTAAGTGACAATCCCCGTACCACAGAACTTAGTCTGAATAGCTAAGACAGCCACAAGTAGTATTGTTGCCTCTCTCTGGCCTGAACAGTTAAACAAGCCTTTCTGGATGGTTTCCATTAGAAGGAAAAATGGATAAGTTTATTCTTTGGTGCAATTCTCTTTATTTACAAAGAGTATACACAAAGTCCTGTTTCCCTGAACACAGTAGCTTCCCATAACAGCAGGCAACTTCCTTGCTGGCAATTTCCAAATCTGACCTTCCCCTCTGGTCTGTGTCCAAAGGGGTTCTGTGTCTCTGCTTCCTCTCAAAACTACATTAGAATCATAGAATCATAGAATATCAGGGTTGGAAGGGACCTCAGGAGGTCATCTAGTCCAACCCCCTGCTCAAAAGCAGGACCCATACCCAATTAAATCATCCCAGCCAGGGCTTTGTCAAGCCTGACCTTAAAAACTTCTAAGGAAGGAGATTCCACCACCTCCCTAGGCAACGCATTCCAGTGTTTCACCACCCTCCGAGTGAAAAAGTTTTTCCTAATATCCAACCTAAACCTCCCCCACTGCAACTTGAGACCATTACTCTTTGTCCTGTCCTCTTCTACCACTGAGAATAGTCTAGAACCAACCTCTCTGGAACTACCTCTCAGGTAGTTGAAAGCAGCTATCAAATCCCCCCTCATTCTTCTCTTCTGCAGACTAAACAATCCCAGCTCCCTCAGCCTCTCCTCATAAATCATGTGTTCCAGACCCCAAATCATTTTTGTTGCCCTTCGCTGGACTCTCTCCAATTTATCCACATCCTTCTTGTAGTGTGGGGCCCAAAACTGGACACAGTACTCCAGATGAGGCCTCACCAATGTCGAATAGAGGGGGACGATCACGTCCCTCCATCTGCTCGCTATGCCCCTACTTATACATCCCAAAATGCCATTGGCCTTCTTGGCAACAAGGGCACACTGCTGACTCATATCCAGCTTCTCGTCCACTGTCACCCCTAGGTCCTTTTCCGCAGAACTGCTGCCTAGCCATTCGGTCCCTAGTCTGTAGCTGTGCATTGGGTTCTTCCGTCCTAAGTGCAGGACCCTGCACTTATCCTTATTGAACCTCATCAGATTTCTTTTGGCCCAATCCTCCAATTTGTCTAGGTCCCTCTGTATCCTATCCCTGCCCTCCAGCGTATCTACCACTCTTCCCAGTTTAGTATCATCCGCAAATTTGCTGAGAGTGCAATCCACACCATCCTCCAGATCATTTATGAAGATATTGAACAAAACCGGCCCCAGGACCGACCCCTGGGGCACTCCACTTGACACCGGCTGCCAACTAGACATGGAGCCATTGATCACTACCCGTTGAGCCCAACAATCTAGCCAACTTTCTACCCACCTTATAGAGCATTCATCCAGCCCATACTTCCTTAACTTGCTGACAAGAATACTGTGGGAGACCGTGTCAAAAGCTTTGCTAAAGTCAAGAAACAATACATCCACTGCTTTCCCTTCATCCACAGAACCAGTAATCTCATCATAGAAGGCGATTAGATTAGTCAGGCATGACCTTCCCTTGGTGAATCCATGCTGACTGTTCCTGATCACTTTCCTCTCATGTAAGTGCTTCAGGATTGATTCTTTGAGGAGCTGCTCCATGATTTTTCCGGGGACTGAAGTGAGGCTTACTGGCCTGTAGTTCCCAGGATCCTCCTTCTTCCCTTTTTTAAAGATTGGCACTACATTAGCCTTTTTCCAGTCATCCGGGACTTCCCCCGTTCGCCACGAGTTTTCAAAGATAATGGCCAATGGCTCTGCAATCACAGCCGCCAGTTCCTTTAGCACTCTCGGATGCAACTCATCCGGCCCCATGGACTTGTGCACGTCCAGTTTTTCTAAATAGTCCCTAACCACCCCTTTCTCCACAGAGGGCTGGCCATCTATTCCCCATGTTGTGATGCCCAGCACAGCAGTCTGGGAGCTGACCTTGTTTGTGAAGACAGAGGCAAAAAAAGCATTGAGTACATTAGCTTTTTCCACATCCTCCGTCACTAGGTTGCCTCCCTCATTCATTAAGGGGCCCACACTTTCCTTGGCTTTCTTCTTGTTGCCAACATACCTGAAGAAACCCTTCTTGTTACTCTTGACATCTCTTGCTAGCTGCAGTTCCAGGTGCGATTTGGCCCTCCTAATTTCATTCCTACATGCCCGAGCAATATTTTTATACTGTTCTCTGGTCATATGTCCAACCTTCCACTTCTTGTCAGCTTCTTTTTTATGCTTAAGATCTGCTAGGATTTCACCGTTAAGCCAAGCTGGTCGCCTGCCATACTTACTATTCTTTCGACACATCGGGATGGTTTGTCCCTGTAACCTCAACAGGGATTCCTTGAAATACAGTCAGCTCTCCTGGACTCCTTTCCCCTTCATGTTAGTCCCCCAGGGGATCCTACCCATCCGTTCCCTGAGGGAGTCGAAGTCTGCTTTCCTGAAGTCCAGGGTCCGTATCCTGCTGCTTACCTTTCTTCCCTGTGTCAGGATCCTGAACTCAACCAACTCATTGTCACTGCCTCCCAGATTCCCATCCACTTTTGCTTCCCCTACTAATTCTTCCCGGTTTGTGAGCAGCAGGTCAAGAAAAGCTCCCCCCATAGTTGGCTCGTCTAGCACTTGCACCAGGAAATTGTCCCCTACGCTTTCCAAAAACTTCCTGGATTGTCTATGCACCGCTGTACTGCTCTCCCAGCAGATATCAGGAAAATTAAAGTCACCCATGAGAACCAGGGCATGCGATCTAGTAGCTTCCGCGAGCTGCCGGAAGAAAGCCTCATCCACCTCATCCTCCTGGTCCGGTGGTCTATAGCAGACTCCCACCACTACATCACTCTTGTTGCTCACACTTCTAAACTTAATCCAGAGACACTCAGGTTTTTCTGCAGTTTCGTACCGGAGCTCTGAGCAGTCACGCTGCTCCCTTACATACAGGGCTACTCCCCCACCTTTTCTGCCCTGCCTGTCCTTCCTGAACAGTTTATAACCATCCATGACAGTACTCCAGTCATGTGAGTTATCCCACCAAGTCTCTGTTATTCCAATCACATCATAATTCCTTGACATCACCAGGACCTCCAGTTCTCCCTGCTTGTTTCCAAGGCTTTGTGCATTCATATATAAGCACTTGAGATAACCTGCTGATCGCCCCTCATTCTCAGTATGAGGCAGGAGCCCTCCCCTCACAGACATTCCTGCCTGTGCTTCCTCCCGGTATCCCGCTTTCCCACTTACCTCAGGGCTTTGGTCTCCTTCCCCCGGTGAACCTAGTTTAAAGCCCTCCTCACTAGGTTAGCCAGACTGCTCGCAAAGATGCTCTTCCCTCTCTTTGTAAGGTGGAGCCCGTCTCTGCCCAGCATTCCTCCTTCCTCCTTCATGGAACACCATCCCATGGTCAAAGAATTCAAAGCCTTCTCTCCGACACCACCTGCGTAGCCATTCGTTGACTTCCACTATTCAACGGTCCCTACCCAGGCCTTTTCCTTCCACGGGGAGGATGGACGAGAACACCACCTGCGCCTCAAACTCCTTTATCCTTCTTCCCAGAGCCATGTAGTCCGCAGTGATCCACTCAAGGTCATTCTTGGCAGTATCATTGGTGCCCACGTGGAGAAGCAGGAAGGGGTAGCGATCATTCATGACTCGTCTTGCTGTCTGCTTGCCAGAAAATCTCCCAGCCCCTGTGTCTGCAACCAGGGAAATCCTCAACCCACATGGTTTAGTTTCTAATCAGGCCTTGCCCCATTGCCTTGGGCAGTGGCTTCTATTGTTTCCAGCTATTGCACTACGTAAGAGGGCTTAATTGCTACTTCTATTTAGTCTGAAAGAAGTATGCTTAGCACACTCATCCACTTTATCGAGGTATGTAATTGTCTATAGATCAAAAGACTACTTGATGTCAACCATTAACACTTCTCAGCATAACAGCAGTATTATCCCAATTTTATAGATGGGAACTGGGTCAAAGAGATATTAAGTGATCTGTCCAAGGTTACACAGGAAGTTTGTGGTGAAACCAAACCCAGATCTCCTGAGTTCTAGGCCAACTTCTTAACTGCAAGACCAACCTTCCTCTCAAGTTTGGTATCTAAATCTATATTTAACACCTAAATTATAGGTCCCAATCATGCAAATATTTACATGTGTTTAACGTAGCAGTGGGCTAAACTAAAGTCAATGGATGGCACTACTCACATGCCTGGAGTTAGTTAAGCCTGTTTGCAGGATCAGGACCTAAACAGACTCATTTTCAAAGGTGCTGAGCACCTGCAACTCCCTAAAAATCAATGGAATTTATGTGTGCTCATCATTGCTGAAAATAAAGCCAGTTATTTAAGTGTGTAGTATAAATATGAATTTGGGGCCCCATGACTAGACATCCATTTTCCCAATTTTTGTCCCCAGTGCATCTGTAAGAAACTGTTTTTGATTTTACAAAAACAATCTTGGCAAAGCTGACGGTTGTTTGAGGTGGGAGTTTTACTTGCTATACTTTTCTGAATTATTTTAATTACACAGCAATTAGACACCCCCTTGCTCAGTTAAATTGGTGTAATTTTATACAAAGCAACCTTAGACTATTTTGAGAATAAAGGACCCGCTTCATTGGAAGTGTACCAGCTCCGCTGGCCAGTCTATTCTGTTTTTTCCTGTTTGAATCACTTTGGTTGAAATTAAAGTGCTGGTCTGAATCAGCATCATCAGGAACTTCACAAGTTTGTTTAAGATACAGTGTGCCTATTCATAAAAATTGTGGTGTCTTTTAAAAGTGTCATGGAACATTCGTATATCACTGCATGTTTTTATGCTAACTAACCATTTGTTATGCTGACCCATTTGCTACAAACACCAAAGATGTCCAAAGGAGGATAAACTCTTTGCAGGAGCTCTATCAAGAAGCAAAAGACCAAGTTGTTTTTAACACAGAATGATTAAAAAATTACATCTTTGGTTGTGCCAGCACACAGCTCAACTTAGCTTAAAACAGAGGGAGGCAAAGGTGGCTGTAAACCACCTTTTCATCTTCTGTGATTCTAGAGACTGAACTGACCGTGGCACAAGTCAGAACTGCCTTTAAACTGCACTAACTGGGCCCCTAGTGGTAAGGATCACCAAAGAGCATCATGCTCCAGCCCTGCCCCTGACACGCTTCCTGTATCAGGTGAAGGTTACAACACGAGTGCAGTTAGAGCACATTACAGTGCCTTTACACTCCCCGGGCTTTCCCCAGCATTGGAAGAATCCCTCTCTGCTCCTTTAGGGTTGTCTTCTAGCTGCTTTGCACACCCTAAGCAGAGCAAACCAATGGAATGGGGGCCAAGGATCTGGCCAGGAATCTCTCAAAAACTCTTAGCTAATTACTCTCTCATGACCAGCCTTGACAACTGGCCGAGATGGCACAGAACCCAAGTTTTCATTTAACCTACAAATCCAGGGCAGTTCACAGTCTGTTCCTTGTAAGTCCCAGGCCTTCTTCTCAGGCCCTGGCTGTGCTGCAGGGATGCTGCGGGTTGGACACTTGCTCTGGTGGTGGCTACACGCTCTCAGGCTCTAAGTGGTAGGACCCTTCTTCCCAGTGTTGCCCCCGCCCTGTCGGGATTATGATCCACGCCTGACCTGCAGAGTCTCTTGGCTGAGGCGTCTCCCTGTGCTGGGCCCACTGCCCAGGGTCCCCCTCGCTTTACCCAGCTACTCACCGCACCCAGCTCCGGACTGCTCCAGCCCCAGCTCCATCACTCTGTCTCAGCACAGCTGCTGCTCTCCCTCCAGCTCCCTGGGCTGCTTCTTTGGCCCCTCTGCCTCTGGTTGCTGCAGCTCTGCTCCCAGGACAGGTCTGCTCTGCAGGCTGCTTCTGTGACTCTGCTCCCAGCACTGACCTGCTTCGTGGGCTGCTTCTTTGGCCCCTCTGCCTCTGGTTGCTGCAGCTCTGCTCCCAGGACAGGTCTGCTCTGCAGGCTGCTTCTGTGACTCTGCTCCCAGCACTGACCTGCTTCGTGGGCTGCTTTTCTGGCCCGTCTGGCTATGGTTGCTGCAGCTCTGCTCCTAGGACAGGGTCTGCTCTCTCCTGGCTTCTTTTCTGCTCTCTCTGGATCTGGCACAGCTCTGCTCCCCAGCTTAGCTTGGGCCCCTGCTTTCTCCTTAACTCGGCCCCACTCTGTCTGACCCAGGCAAATCCAGCTCACACGGAGGACAGGACCTCCCTGGCCTCCTGACTCCCTGATTAGCCTGCTCGCCCTGTCATTCAGGCTGACCTGGAGTATTGGCCTCTCCCCATTGTTCCTGGGGGCTGTCAGTCTCAGGGTTCTGGTTTCCCATAGGCCCTTCCCCTTTTAGTTCTGGGAGCTAGCAACTAAAACACCCCCACTGAATGTTAGTAAGGGGGAACAGTCCCCTTACATAGGGACAGCGTGCATCTCCCTGAAGTACTAGCACAGAGACACCCAGGAACCAAGGTAAGCTCCATGAATGTTAAATGTGTTACAATCGCTGTTTAACAGCAGTCTACGTGCCAGACAATCATAGCATATCCTTACTAAATGACAACAAGAGACCTCAGATATCATTGCCAATGGGGGAGGAAGTATCCACAAGATTATTAAGATATAGTCAAATGCTTTAGAAACTGTGGCCATATTATATATGGCTAGATGTGTGTTTGCTAAACTTCTAAAGAAGGCACTTGGGAAAAGGAAAAGCATTGAAAGCCTAGAGAGACAATGCATTCTGTGGTCCTTATAGCCTTTCATGGTTGAAATCATGCCAGAGTTTCTTGACTGCCAGAGAGCTTTCATAACACAGTCTGAAAACCTGGAAAGCTCACCAGATTTAAGGCTTCATGACAGACCGGGCATGTGAAAAGGTTTGTTAAGAATTCCTTTGCCATGACCTCCTATGAAGTGACCCCTTATAAGTTTTGCACAAACATACACAGCACTGTGCAGTCTTTGTCTATGAAAGTAAAATGCATCACAAAAGCCTTTTCACTAAGCTCAAAATTATTTGGGATAAAAATATATTAGTATTTAGAACTGGTTGAAATTTGAACAATTTTTAAAAGCTTAAAATTTGAAAGACTTTTTTTAACTAGCAATAGAATAAGTCAAAAAATTTCAAATAAAATTGAAATTTGGGGGGGAAAGCCATGAATTCAAAAATTATCCCTTTCTTAACTGAATCTATTACTATGAGCTGGTAGTAATTTACAACAGTGAATCTTGGAGTAAGGAGAAAAATGTGCATATTTATAAGGAAATGTTTTTCCTATTGAAAGCTACTGTTTCAACTCTTAGCAGAGGAAAATGTCACATCTGATTAATTGATTAGTATGAGCCTATCTGCATAGTATTTGAATGTATGGCATAGGACCATACAATGCCAAATTACCTACAATGACATAAACCTCCTCATGCCCTGTTTTACCCCAACCAGCCATAACCCACTGATGGTTCATGGTTAAGCAGATTGTACTTTGCTCTGGCCTTTATAGCTTAATAAAGTCTACCTCTGGCAGACTGTGAGAAACTAGCCTAAGGAGCCTTACAGTGTAAATGACTTAGCTCAAATACCCAAGTCTGTGCGAGTAGGGACTGTCAATGAAAGTGCCTTAGATTATGTTAGCTGTTATGAAGGACCATCAGGAGAGAAGTGCATTTTATGGTAACCACTTCCACTTTATGACTTTAGAGATAAGGGTCAATAGCCAGAATAGAATCTGGAGGACTCTGCAGTTCACAGAGCATAAGTATTATGTGCTTGCAATAGCTAACTTGACTAGGTTGTGAGGCTGCTTCATTCTACACTAACTGAAGCTTCTGAATGATCTTTAATGCTAAAGCTAAATAGAACACATTGTAGTAAGCCAGTTAAAGGTGAAAAAGGCACAGATGACTAGTGAGGTCTGCATCACCAGGGGATGAATGTAATTGCTTAGCTACCCACAAATGAAAAAAAGCAGTATGAGCCACTGCTGCTCTCTGAGAATCTAAGAGCAATATCTTGACTCTGCTCTTCTTGTAACCAATTCTGAGCAGCTGAAATTAAATGCTGCTGACGTGATTAACTTGATTCTCATTCAGATCTCTTGTGAGTTCGTTATAGATACTATTCTGGTACGCAGACATGACAGTATCTTAGCATTGCTGGGCTTTGACTGTTTTACAGTAAAGCAGGATGCACAGACTTTTTTCTAAGGAACTTGCCAGGCCCCCTTGGGGCACAAATCTACTTAAGGTTCAGTAGATTATAATCACTATTGACATTACTACAGAGATGCCACTACAAGTCCCATTATTCAGTGCAATGCTCCAGGTGACCACAGACTACATTCTATAACTCTGTGGGCTGTATTTAGCTCCTGTGCTATACTTTGGCCATCTCCAAGTTCAAACTTGTGTAATGAGCCTGCTGGCTCATTAGTGGGTACCCTTGCTTCCAGAATGACCTGGGGAGGGGAAACTGGTAATGACAGAGCTCATTCTGGGAGGGACTTGGGTCAAATTCAATATTGAGCCAATAGAGAGTTCCATGATGTCTAGTGAACAGAGAAAGATTACAGGGCACTCAAATTCTATAGTAATGGGGACCATATAAGTAGCCTACCTATATAGCTGTAACTGTTTATGCCATTGTACCTATGGTATAAGGTGCTGGAATCCAAAGGTCTAGTGACTGAAGTTCTGTCAGCACTTGCCTTGAAGTCATGGTGTGGTAATGATTATCTGAGAAAGTATGTTGTGCCAAAACACCTCAGTGACCCCATCAGGTATGGCTACTTGAATGTGCAGCACTAATTTAAAAGTTGTATTAATTCATTTTAAAATACTCACTTTTTTGCAGACAAAAGACATTTTGAGCAACAGCCTGTTGTACGCCCCAAGGACACCTTGACATCTTGTAAGAAATGTAATTGCTAGTATAATTTTATAATTAATTGTTGGATATTTAACAGTGCAGTATCCTGATACAAGTGTGTGGCATAGCTAATCTTTTACCCTTATTTGCATTACAGTAGTGCCAACAGGCTTGAACCAAGATGAAGGTTGCATTGTGCTAGGTAAGCACATATTTAGAGACCATCCCTATCCTGAACAGCTTACAATGTAAATAGAGAAGACAAAAGGGGCAGGGAATTACAGGACCCCTGAGTCCCAGCTCACTAGCACATTCACTATTGTATGCTGCTTCCACACTGGTCTTATAGGTACTGCCTGATCAGAAAGAGGTGAACAATGTACCCTGGCAGTGAGTATATTCCAAGGAAATCCTTTTGTGCAAAGCTTTACTGACTAATCTCTCTCTAAACCATGCAAGTTTTTAATAGAGCCATTATTAGAAGGTGCCAGTCAACTTGCTGAGTGACTTGCCTGGGCCTCCCTCCAAGGCAGTGTACCCTCCTGGATAGTTGGCCTCTTCTCTGAAGTCAGCTTGCAAAAGATATAAATATTTGAGTCTTGCCTCTGCCTCTCCAATCACACAATCGCCTTTAGTTGTATTGGGGCAAGTAGAAGGATTCTTGTTTTAAACAGAGATGCTATCCCCTCTGGAGCGGCCTTACAGGAAGTGGCCAAGAAGACAGAAAACTCAATAAGGTGCACATTGCAGAATTTCCAGTGAATTGTGCTTCAGCAAGAGAGGGTGACAGAGTGTTGCAGGAGATGAGGCCTCCAGGCCTCACGCATACTCAGGGAAGAAGACTTCCCACACACAGCTGCAGAGGCAAGGACCCATCCAGCTGGCAAGCTCCTCTTCTTGTGACTCCCTGGTCTCTCCTCATATCTGGCAGCAAAGCTCCTTTATAGGAATTGTGCCTGATCCAGGTATCACTAACAATTTTATACATGCACATTCATACCACAAAATAGCAAATCCAGCATGCTGGCCCCATTCAGGGTGCAATCCACACCAGTAAGGGGCTGTGTTACCACTTGTCCTGCAATTCTGGGTGTGTCACAATGCTTTCTTTGCTGCTGTAGCTCCAACCTGGCATGCTCAACCAGCCTATCAGCATTCAGGTCACATCTTGAGTATCTGTGTACTAGACAGCCCTGGTTCAACAGCTCTGACCCCAGCTGTCTGTCTACAGCCCCAATCTAGTTTCTACCAGCCTTGGTTACTACTTGTAAAGTGACCCCAACACACCCCCGGTCCTGAATTTTCCCAAAACTGTGTGCTCTGCAATGCCCAGCCCTCTGCTGGACAGTTCAGAGAATAAGGTTTGTTTGTTTCCCTAAAGACACCAAACCCACCAGCTTGCCACAATAACTGGCATTAATTTAATTAATTTAATTCAAACACAGTGATTTATAGTAAAACTAAAACAAATGTATTAACAATAGAACATAGATTAATGATGCCAAGTAAAAGGAATTAAGGTAGAAAGGGTTACAAGCAAAGAAAAATAAAAACACACATCTAAAAGTCTAGATACAGCCTTTATTCAAGATGGTTTCTCACGTATATTCAATTTTGAGAAACTTCAACCCCCATTTGGTTGAAGGATCCATCTTTCTCAGCTTGCCAGGGTTCTGTTCTCTTGTGTCTGTCTAATGATGGATGTCAAAGATGGTGTCTGTCTTTGCTCGTGTTCTCCAAAGTTTAATGAATTTGTTTCAAGAGGCAGGATGACCTCATGCTTTTCTTCATGTCCTGTGGGCTTCCCATCCCCTGTATGTAAATGGGGCTTCCATTGTTTTCATTCCACCATATTTAATTTACATAGGAAACAGGTAAATAACTGCCCTCTCTCCTGTCTGGGCGGGAACTTGTTTCTCCCTGTTTGGCCACAGACTTTAAAATGTAACATCATTAAGTATCCATGTTTCCTCAGATAGTGTTAATACATACATTTCATAATGATATGAATTACAAGTGTGTCATTAACCTTCAGAAAAGACCTCAGTGTATACAATTTTATAATTCAGTTCCTTATCGCTTGAGGTTCAACTGTCCTGTTTTTATAGACCAGTGAACCTTTGCAATGGATTCTTCTGAAGGTTACCACTCAAAGGGAAGTGTATGCAAGCTTGAGGAAGGCGACATGGAGTCTGGGGGTGAAGGAAGCTCCATGCTCGGTCTTCTCCCACTTATTGTCTTAAATTCAAAGTGTTCTGTTTCCTGCTATCTCCTCTCCCTGCTGTAATGATGGTCCTGTTTACTGCTAGTATATAAATTGAAGTGAACACATGTTCCTTTGTTTAGGATAGACCTGTTTAACAACTCCCTGGACATACCTGGTTTACACACACTTCAGTCGTATTTCCAGCATATATGCAAACCTCTTAATCCACATTGCATACACACATCACTCAAGAATATTGATAATCTGGGAGTTATTTGTTTTCAAATGATCCCTCATAT
The DNA here is from genome assembly GCF_965140285.1 of Lepidochelys kempii. Lineage (NCBI taxonomy): Eukaryota > Metazoa > Chordata > Testudines > Cheloniidae > Lepidochelys > Lepidochelys kempii. The sequence goes on from NC_136381.1 coordinate 32,233,100, forward strand.
TTTGTACAAGGATTATTACAATAGTGTGTAGGGTGGAAATACAGGGGTGCTTAGTGTCGGACTTGCCACAAAAGAATATGAATTAGCTGAAAAAATCATCACTGTCCCCATATCAATTGTCATTGGTCTTACTTCCCTCCACACACACACACACACACACACCTCCAAAACAGGACAGTGCAGCATTCTCAGAGTATCAACAAATTCCAGCTATTTTAAATCAAAGATGGGAGTGAGTTTGAAGGCTGAGAGCCCCTAGGGGAAAACACCTTGCCAGCACCTCCTTCCTCTTAAACGGCAGGGACTCTAGCTAAACCACCTTTGCTGATAACAAATGTAGTAGCCTCTCAAACTAGCAGGCCCCAGGCTACGTTGGGTTTCATAGATGAAAACCAACGCCTTAAACTCCACCGGGATTCCAATAGGCAGCTAATGAAGATGACAAAACACTAGAACAAAAAGCTTAACAAATGGACTGTCATGTTTTGCAACAGCTTTGGTTTTCTAGTGGATGTTAGGGGTAGAGCATCAGGCAGGTTTGAGTGAGTGGAAGGGAGAGATGCTGCACCAAGGTGGGGGGCTGAACATCAGCAGTGCTACTGCATAGTGTGGTGTGACTCAGTGGCCACTCCAGAAACGTAGTTTTGGTTGATGCCCAATGGATTAAACACTGCTCTAACTGCCAATTAGAGTCTCTCCTGAAAATGCAGTGGATCTGTAGGTGACGGTGCCCTGGAGATCAGCCAGTCTCTGTCCTGTTTTTTTACAGTGTATATTACTTGTTTGTACACATCTTATCTTTCATAGGTTTCAGAGTAACAGCCGAGTTAGTCTGTATTCGCAAAAAGAAAAGGAGTACTTGTGGCACCTTAGAGACTAACCAATTTATTTGAGCATGAGCTTTCGTGAGCTACAGCTCACTTCATCGGATGCATACCGTGGAAACTGCAGCAGACATTATATACACACAGAGATCATGAAACAATACCTCCTCCCACCCCACTGTCCTGCTGGTAATAGCTTATCTAAAGTGATCATCAAGTTGGGCCCTTTCCAGCACAAATCCAGGTTTTCTCACCCTCCACCCCCTGCCACACAAACTCACTCTTCTGCTGGTAATAGCCCATCCAAAGTGACCACTCTCTTCACAATGTGCATGATAATCAAGGTGGGCCATTTCCTGCACAAATCCAGGTTCTCTCACCCCCCCACCCCCATACACACACAAACTCACTCTCCTGCTGGTAATAGCTCATCCAAAGTGACCATTCTCCCTACAATGTGCATGGTAATCAAGTTGGGCCATTTCCAGCACAAATCCAGGCTCTCTCACACACACACCCCCCCGGACACACACACACACACACAAACTCACTCTCCTGCTGGCAATAGCTCATCCAAACTCACCACTCTCCAAGTTTAAATCCAAGTTTAACCAGAACATCTGGGGGGGGTAGGAAAAAAACAAGGGGAAATAGGCTACCTTGCATAATGACTTAGCCACTCCCAGTCTCTATTTAAGCCTAAATTAATAGTATCCAATTTGCAAATGAATTCCAATTCAGCAGTTTCTCGCTGGAGTCTGGATTTTAAGAATAAATGGACACAAATCAGATGTCAAGAATTATAACATTCATAAACCAGTCGGAGAACACTTCAATCTCTCTGGTCACGCAATCGCAGACATGAAGGTCGCTATCTTAAAACAAAAAAACTTCAAATCCAGACTCCAGCGAGAAACTGCTGAATTGGAATTCATTTGCAAATTGGATACTATTAATTTAGGCTTAAATAGAGCCTGGGAGTGGCTAAGTCATTATGCAAGGTAGCCTATTTCCCCTTGTTTTTTTCCTCCCCCCTCCCCCCAGATGTTCTGGTTAAACTTGGATTTAAACTTGGAGAGTGGTCAGTTTGGATGAGCTATTGCCAGCAGGAGAGTGAGATTGTGTGTGTGTGTGTGTTCCCGGGAAAAAAGTGGGGGGTGAGGGGGTGAGAGAACCTGGATTTGTGCAGGAAATGGCCCACCTTGATTATCATGCACATTGTAGGGAGAGTGGTCACTTTGGATGAGCCATTACCAGCAGGAGAGTGACTTTGTGGGGGGGGGGGGGGGGCTGGAGGGTGAGAAAACCTGGATTTGTGCTGGAAATGGCCCAACTTGATGATCACTTTAGATAAGCTATTACCAGCAGGACAGTGGGGTGGGAGGAGGTATTGTTTCATGATCTCTGTGTGTATATAATGTCTGCTGCAGTTTCCACGGTATGCATCCAATGAAGTGAGCTGTAGCTCACGAAAGCTCATGCTCAAATAAATTGGTTAGTCTCTAAGGTGCCACAAGTACTCCTTTTCTTTTTATCTTTCATAGTGAAACTAAATCTACATGCAGCTACCACCATGCTTCACATCAAATAAGCAATTAAGGGAAATGTTTATAAGTCACGCACCAGACACTGATTGGTTGGAAATTGACTTACAAATCAGTATTAAGATTTCTCGGCATGCCTGTGCCACTCAGCATCACATTAGCCTGTGAACCTCATAGTTCCCAGAGCAGGCCCGCCAGTGACCTGGCTAATGGGGATCACAGATGCTATTGTGTAGGGGAACTGATTTTCAGAGAACTCAGAACTTGTGCAGCACTATATACATAGTAAAAATCATTGCTAGGACACTTGTTCCCTAGTTAGGTGGAATATATCAGTATTGTGGAAATGAACTAGTCCTAGATCAGATGCAGTGTCTTGGGGTAGTAGAAAATTTCTGGTGTATCTAAAAATGAGGGGTGGACATTGAGATACAAATGGGGAAACAAAATGACCCATAAAAAGAAGATGAGGATAGGAGGGAAAATAATAACAAATCCCTCACATATTGCTTCCAGGTGAGGACAGCATCTTAACAGAGGTACTTGGTCAGGAGTGGGATCGTGAGTAACAAAAAGAAAATACGGAAACACACCAAAGAATCATTTACCTTAATTGTGACCATATCGGGAATGAGTAATAAACTTCATATTGACTAGATGTTGCTTTCTGTGATGGAGCCTACAGGCCCCACACTGAACCAGGGCTGGGAGCAGAGCAATGCTGGGCCAGGGGGCCCCTGCCCTCAGCAGATGCAGGTTTAAAAGGACACTGGTAGCTCAGGGACAGCAGGGAAGGAGCTGTATTCTGAACTAACAAACAAGGCTGGTGTTTACAACTGTGTTAGGTGAGGTTACAGCTCTGTGAAGGCTACTCTAGCAGCAGGGATTTGGATTCCTCCCTCTTTGGGAGCTGAAAGCCTTAAAGGAGATTGCTTGAACAGGTCGTTAAGAGATGGAGGAAAAACTTCTAAGCCAGCGATCATAACCCAAACTGAAGAGCTCCAGACTGATAGGAGGAGACCTCAGGAGAAAGCCTAATTTGGGGTAGCTCAATAACTGGGCTATGATAACCTCCTGGGGCTCTGGTTTGGGACCTGGTGCAGTGGGTGGGCCTGGGTCCCCCCTACCTTGTCTCTCCCTCCCTGCTTTTTGCTAGGGACAGATCCTCTGAAAAGCAGTTGGAGCACACAGGAGTAAATGAGGCCACAGCTGGGGCCTCTCTGGGACAACTAAGCTGCTGGAAACCATAGAACCATGGCCTCACCACTAGGCCAGCCGGTCATTGGACTATCTTGCTATGCTTTCACAAATCATCATTTAAAAAAGTTCAATTATGACTTTGAAATGTGGTGTAATCCACCTAATTGTTGTTATGCTTTCAAGGTTAGTCCTCTGTAAGGGCTTATTAGACTCCCATCAAAGTCAATGGACAAGCTTCTGATGACTTTGTGGTTGGCAGGCTAGAAAATGCCACTATTCTGTTAGGTTAGACGGCCTCAGTGCTGTGTCTTCTTGATCGTGTTCTCATGTGCCACCTTGTGGCCATATAGAGTTCATGCTGCTCTCTCTAGAGCAGTAATCACAGATGTGGGATTGTTCCCTCCACTGTATTCTCCAGCTCTGTCCCTGACCAGTTCAAAATGACCAAAATGCTGGGACCTCCTTTCTTTTCAGCGCTGGTGGAACATGTAAAGCTACCTAGAACAAAATGCTCCTATCTACAGTCGGGGTCTGCCCTAAATGTGTACAATCTAAGAGCCAAGCAATGTATGAAGAGTGGGAGAAGAGGAATACAATCTAATATATTCAGGATTTGAAATTTTTGTTATTATAGGCTAGTAGCAACACTACCTATTATTAAGGTTGCCCGACACTTCCAATTCTAAGATCATATTTTCAGTTGCTTATAACTTTGCCAAACTTTGGGCTGAAATTTTACATGCCATCTATATGTTGCAGGCTGAATTATTTGTTGTTGTTTTGTTTTTTGTTTATTTCATCTAAAACAGTCCAGTCACTTCCAAGAACAAGGCTAGGGAAAACATTATTTTGCCCATATTTAAAAACTCTGGTAACTTTTTCTTTGAATAGCTCCAGTGCTCCCATGCTCTGAAGCAAGGTCTTGAAATTTGGCAGGGGGAGGCCTTTAGCCATCCCTGGGAAAATCTGCTGAAATTTGGCCAATTTAAAAGGCTTTGAAAAACCGCAGTTTGCCTATCCTCACTGAAGACTTCTTTGATTTAAGCAACTAAAATCTCTATTCTCACTGAGCATGCTCCCCTCTTCGTTCCAATGTGGTGACCAGACTGCATGCACCATCCCCACAAAGAAACAGAGACTGAAATGCGCGAGCCCAAGGCTACTGGGGTTTCACTGTAATGGCTGCTCCAAGCCAGGCTGGGGCTGGGTATTGGAACTGCAAATAGAAGTCTGTCTCGCCTCTCTATGACCCACCTGCTCACCCAGAAGTGTGCAGGAGGAAGTCGCCTGACTTGAATCCAAGAGGGGACAAAACTGGACAGAGAGGAGGGAAGGGAGTAGATTGGTACAAAGAGTCTGGTGAGACTGGGACTGGTGGGGGAAAGAAACCATAACTTGCTGGGCAACAGACTGGGACTAAGAGCTGTCGATGGGCCTAGTCTACACTACAGGGTTAGGTCGAACTTAGCCACGTTAGGTCGATTTAAAAATGACTGCGTCCACACAACCAATCCCGTTCCGTCGACCTAAAGGGCTCTTAAAATCGACTTCTGTACTCCTCCCCAACGAGGGGAGTAGAGCTAAAATCAACCTTGCTGGGTTGAATTTGGGGTAGTGCGGACGCAAATTGACGGTATTGGCCTCCAGAAGCTATCCTAGAGTGCTCCATTGTGACTGTTCTGGACAGTACTTTGAACTCCGATACACTAGCCAGGTACACAGAAAAAGCCCCGGGAACTTTTGAATTTCATTTCCTGTTTGGTCAGCGTGGAGAACTCAGCAGCACAGGTGACCATGCAGTTCCCCCATCATCTCCGTCCCTGAGGTTATCGCAGATTAGAAGGTGAAAAAACACTCATGATGACATGTTTTTTGAGCTCATGTAGTCCTCCCGCACTGATAGGGCTCAGCCAATGCATGGAGGCATTCAGTGGCAGAGGCCAGAAAAGAATTAAGTGAGCGCGAAGAGCGGAGGCAGGATGCGATGTTGAGGCTAATGGGGAGCAAATGGACATGATGAAACGTCTGTTGGGGGAGCAAACATACATGATGAAGCATCTGTTGGAGCTGCAGGAAAGCCAACAAGAGCACAGACCCCCACTGAATCCACTGTATAACCACGTATCCTCCTCCCCATGTTCCATAGCCTCCTCCCCCAGATGCCCAAGAATGCAGGGGGGGAGGCTCCGGGCATCCAGCCACTCCACTCCAGAGGATGGCCCAAGCAACAGAAGGCTGTTATTCAAACAATTTGATTTTTAGTGTGGCTACAATAAGCAGTGTGGCCTTGTTCTTCCCTTCTCCCCCACCCCACCCAGGCTACGTTGTTCGTTATCTCTTTTTTTTTTTTAATTAATAAAGAAAGAATGCATGGTTTCAAAACAATAGTTACTTTATTTCGAAGGGGGGAGGGTGGTTGGCTTACAGGGAATTAAAATCAACAAAAGGGGTGGGTTTGCATCAAGAAGAAACACACACAACTGTCACACTGAAGCCTGGCCAGTCATGAAACTGGTTTTCAAAGCCTCTCTGATGTGCAGCACGCCTTGCTGTGCTCTTCTAATCGCCCTGGTGTCTGGCTGCTCAAAATCGGATGCCAGGCGATTTACCTCAACCTCTCAGCGCACCATAAATATCTCCCCTTTATTCTCACAGATATTATGGAGCACACAGCAAGCAGCAATAACAATGGGAATGTTGGTTGCGCTGAGGTCTGACCGAGTCAGCAAACAGTGCCAGGAAGCTTTTAAACGTCCAAAGGCAGATTCTACCACCATTCTGCACTTGCTCAGCCTATAGTTGAACTGCTTCTTACTACTACTAGGTTTCATGAGCCATGGGAGCAAGGGGTAGGCTGGGGTAGGTGCAACCACGTGGTACTGCCGGCTGGAAGAGCAGCCTGAGGCAGAAGCCTCCAGCTCACATGATATTCCAGGCAGGACTGAATCTCCATGAGATGAAACTTAAAGAAGAGAATGACCTGGAGTCTCTGGCTCCCATTCGGTGCTCTAAGAGGAGGATAGCCATGTCTGTCCAGGTGCCCCGATCAACCTCACTGAAGTCTGCCAGGAGCACCCAGGAGACATACGACGGCTATCAGTCCTACTGCACCATCTGCCGCGAAGACAAGGAGCTGCTTCTGTGTAGCAATGCAGTACCATGTGTGCCAGCAGCACTCAGGAGACATACGGTGACAGTGAGCTGAGCGGGTGCCATGTTTGCCATGGTATGGTGTCTGCATGGGTAACCCAGGAAAAAAGGCGCGAAACGATTGTCTGCCGTTGCTTTCACGGAGGGAGGGAGGGAGAGAGGGGGACCTGATGACATGTACCCAAAACCACCAGCGACAATGTTTTTGCCCCATCCAGAATTGGGAGCTTAACCCAGAATTCCAATGGGCAGTGGATACTGCGGAAACTGTGGGATAGCTACACACAGTGCACCGCTCTATAAGTTGATGCCAGCCATTGTAGTGAGGATGCACTCCGCCAACTTAATGCGCTTAGTGTGGACATATGCAATCAACTGTATAAAATCGGTTTCTAAAAATCTAAAATAAAATTCTAAAAATAAAATTGACCTAATTTCGTAGTGTAGACATACCCGAAGACAGGAACTGGTGGTTGGGTAAGGTGGCTGGGTCTGGGAGCCAAAGTGGAGGGAGATTGGGGCTAGGAGCTGGTGAGGAAAACAGTGGAAACTGAGAGTCAATTGGCTGGGTGGGGTTCACCAAGATAGGACTAGGCGCTTGTGGGGGGCAGATTGGAACTAGCTGGACTGAGACAAGGAACATGTGGGGCGGGAGCACTGGGGGTGGGGGACAGATCTAACAAGGAGCTGGATGTTGGGGAAAAACTGGGACTGGCTAGGCAAAGAAACTGGGACAAGGAGCCAGGGAGGTAGTGGGGGGCACTGAGATTGCCTGAGGGGCTCAGGGAAGAAGACTAGAACTGGAAGCCCTTGCGAGGCGGGAAGAGACAGATCTGAGAAGGAACTATGAGGGGGGAACTCGGTCTGTCTGGGCAAGAAGACTGGGACAGGGATGAGAAATCTAAAGACCAGATACTGGGACTGGGTACCAAAGGAGAATATGACTGGGATGAGGAGCAAGGGGTGGGGAAGAGACAGGACAAGTTGGAGGGGACTAGGCAGAAGGGGTCAAGCTTGGGGAAAACAGGCAGAAGGGTCTGTGCCCTCTAGATGCGACTTCCTTCCAGAGCCCAGAATAGAACCGCAGATTCCTGAGTCTCACCGGTCCTCTGTTCTCAGAAAATATCTGTGAAATCCACTGCCAAAGTGTACATCTCATCCTCGTTTAGTGAAGGTCCACATCGAGGAAAACAATCAAGTGGCAGAGGTCTGTGTAGTGGATCTGAAGGTTCCAACCCTCATGATGACCCATGTGGGTATCAATATGATGCCACTGTGATGGATTTTTTTCAGTGTTTTTTATAAGCCTAGGACATTACACACAAAAAACTATGGTAAAAGAATAGTATTATGGTTGCAAAATCAAGCACTCAGAAGTTAGGAAATGCCAAAACTAGGGTTGTCTAAGCAATCTTAGTTTGGACCCTTTGAAAGTGTGCATTATGATACCATCTCTAATTAAATGATCACATACTATGTTTTCCACAAGACCCCTGCCTCATTCAGTGAATAGGCGGGATCTGTTCTGGGGATAAATCAGGATTGTGTAGTAAAAGGAGGCAATAGTTTGTAGGACTCTTGCCTCATTTGTTGCAGCAGTTGGAAAGCTGTCAACTGCTAAAAATGGCCTGCCTTGATTATCACTACAAAAGGTCCCCCCCCCCGCCCCCCGCCGGTAATAGCTCACCTTAAGTGATCACTCTCCTTACAGTGTGTATGGTAACACCCATTGTTTCATGTTCTCTATGTATATAAATCTCCCCACTGTATTTTCCACTGAATGCATCGGATGAAGTGAGCTGTAGCTCACGAAAGCTTATGCTCAAATAAATTGGTTAGTCTCTAAGGTGCCACAAGTCCTCCTGTTCTTTTTGCAAGTACAGACTAATATGGTTGCTTCTCTGAAATCTGTGATACTATAGTGATGTGCACCATAGATAAGCCCATGAGAAGATTAATAATACTGCTTTCAGAGCAGGACTTGAATAGTGTGCAGTAAATAAGGCCGACGGTCACACACTGACAATGAAGATAAAACAAAATATGGAATAACTGCTCATTAAACACAGTCCATCCTGTGCACTGGATGAGGTAGGGGTCCAGTAGAAAAAATAGTATGTGAAGATGCAGTTAAAAACTGTATCATAACGCATATGCACCAAAGGAGCCTCATTAAAGGTTGCAGAAGAACCTTAATTCTGGGAGCTTGACTTTGCAACCATATTGTTCATTTCATGTTCTTTTTTGTGTGAAATTAATAGATAAAGTTTGAGTCGACTCTCCCCAGCTGTCCCTCAACCTTGCCATCATTAAGTGGTTGATATTCTTACAGGGATCACAGCAGAAGTAGATCTTGAGGAGGGATTTGAAGGAAGTGAGAGTAGTGGCTTTAGGAATCAGTTCATGGAGGGCATGCCATGCACTGAAGAAGATACTAGCAACTTTATCACTTGCCATCTCCTTTCATCTGTTTTCCCAGGCATATGGGCTATACGAGGACACAGTGGGATCACCTTCTCCTCAGAAAACTTCTCCTTTACTTCTAGCCTGTGCCTCTTAATTTGTTTCTGTTAATCTGCACCTGAGCCATGTGTTGTATAAAAGGGTAATCATATTACTTGTTATCCATCACCCTTGTTCTGACTTGTACAGTGAATTAATTAAATAAATTTTTTTGTGTTCCCATGTGCATGAAAGATGCTGTATAAATAAAGCATCTTACTAGTCTACCTCTAGATGTCAGCGTTTGCTCTGAATTTGAATCACAATGTGTTGCTGGGGTAAAATATGCTTTAAGAAAGTTACTAGATCAAATTTACTACTGGCATGAGTGGGCTTATATCAAGGTTCCTCCCCCACTCTGAACTCTAGGGTACAGATGTGGGGACCTGCATGAAAAACCTCCTAAGCTTATCTTTACCAGCTTAGGTCAAAATTTCCCCAAGGTACAAAATATTACACCCATTATCCTTGGACTGGCCGCTACCACCACCAAACTAATACTGGTTACCGGGGAAGAGCTGTTTGGACGCGTCCTTCCCCCCAAAATACTTCCCAAAACCTTGCACCCCACTTCCTGGACAAGGTTTGGTAAAAAGCCTCACCAATTTGCCTAGGTGACTACAGACGCAGACCCTTGGATCTTAAGAACAATGAACAATCCTCCCAACACTTGCACCCCCCCTTTCCTGGGAAATGTTGGATAAAAAGCCTCACCAATTTGCATAGGTGACCACAGACCCAAACCCTTGGATCTGAGAACAATGAAAAAGCATTCAGTTTTTTACAAGAAGACTTTTAATAAAAAATAGAAGTAAATAGAAATAAAGAAATCCCCCCTGTAAAATCAGGATGGTAGATAGCTTACAGGGTAATTAGATTCAAAAACATAGAGAACCCCTCTAGGCAAAACCTTAAGTTACAAAAAAGATACACAGACAGAAATAGTTATTCTATTCAGCACAATTCTTTTCTCAGCCATTTAAAGAAATCATAATCTAACACATACCTAGCTAGATTACTTACTAAAAGTTCTAAGACTCCATTCCTGTTCTGTCCCTGGCCAAAACAACTACAGACAGACACAGACCCTTTGTTTCTCTCCCTCCTCCCAGCTTTTGAAAGTATCTTGTCTCCTCATTGGTCATTTTGGTCAGGTGCCAGCGAGGTTACCTTTAGCTTCTTAACCCTTTACAGGTGAGAGGAGCTTTCCATTGGCCAGGAGGGATTTCAAAGGGGTTTACCCTTCCCTTTATATTTATGACACGCCCCCCAAATCTCAGCTAGGGTGAAACACTGGCTGGGATTTCTTCCTGGAGCTCTAGGAAAACAGAGTTAATAAGACACATGCATCTCTAAATATACTACCAAGTACATAAAGACTAACAATATTTTCCACATCTCAAGGACAATTTTAACCAGTTGATTCTGGGAAACTTTCACGGGAGAGTGCATCAGCCACTTTGTTAGAAGCTCCTGAGATGTGTTGGATGTCGAAATCAAAATCTTGGAGAGCTAAACTCCACCGAAGAAGTTTTTTGTTAGTTTCTTTGACGGTGTGAAGCCACTTTAGTGCAGGATGGTCGGTTTGCAGGTGGAAACGCCGTCCCCAAACATATGGACGTAGCTTTTCCAGAGCATAGACAATGGCTTAACATTCTTTTTCAATGACTGACCAGTTGCTTTCCCTCTCAGACAGTTTTTTGCTGAGAAACACTACAGGGTGGAATTCTTGATCAGGTCCTTTCTGCATTAAAACTGCTCCCACACCACGCTCGGATGCATCTGTGGTTACTAGGAACGGTTTGTCAAAGTCTGGGGCCCTTAGTACAGGGTCAGACATGAGTGTCGCTTTAAGCTTGTTAAAGGCCTTCTGACACTTTCCGGTCCACTGAACAGCATTTGGCTGTTTCTTTTTGGTTAGGTCTGTCAGTGGGGCAGCGATTTGGCTGTAGTGCGGTACAAATCGTCTGTAATAACCGGCCAAGCCTAAGAAGGATTGAACCTGTTTCTTTGACTTTGGGACAGGCCACTTTTGGATAGCATCCACTTTGGCCTGTAGGGGGCTGATAGTTCCTTGACCCACCTGGTGTCCAAGGTAAGTCACTCTGTTTAGGCCTATTTGACACTTCTTAGCCTTAACAGTTAGTCCTGCCTCCCTTATGCGCTCAAGGACTTTTTGTAGATGTTCCAGGTGGTCTGCCCAGGAATCCGAAAATATGGCCACGTCGTCAAGGTAGGCGACTGCATATTCTCCTAATCCCGCTAGGAGACCATCTACAAGTCTTTGGAAAGTGGCGGGTGCATTTCGCAGCCCGAAAGGGAGTACATTAAATTCATACAGCCCGAGATGTGTGATGAAGGCTGACCTTTCCTTGGCAGATTCATCTAGCGGTACCTGCCAGTACCCCTTGGTTAAGTCCAAGGTAAAGATGAACTGGGCCCGTCCCAGTTTCTCTAATAGTTCATCTGTGCGTGGCATTGGATAGTTGTCTGGGCGAGTTACAGCATTTAGCTTACGGTAGTCCACGCAAAAACGTATTTCCCCATCTGGTTTGGGAACTAGAACCACTGGAGATGCCCATGCACTTTCAGAGGGGCGGATTACACCCATCGGTAACATATCCTGGATCTCCCGTTCTATAGCAGTTTTAGCTTGAGGAGACACCCGGTAAGGTTGGACCCTAATTGGGTGAGCATTACCTGTGTCAATGGAGTGGTATGCCCGTTCAGTCAGTCCTGGGGTGGCTGAGAACGTTGGCGCGTAGCTAGTGCACGGCTCCTGGATCTGCTGTCGCTGCATATGCCCAAGGGTCATGGAGAGGTTCACCTCTTCCACACCACCAGCACATTTCCCTTCGTAGTAGACACCTTCAGGCCACTCAGCGTCATCTCCTCCCTGGGCTATAAACTGACAAACCTTTAATTCTCTGGAATAAAAGGGCTTTAGAGAATTAATATGGTACACCTTAGGCTTTCGGTTGGAGGTGGGGAATGCAATGAGATAATTAACAGCTCCCAGGCGCTCCTGGACCATGAATGGCCCTTCCCACGATGCTTCCATTTTATGGGCCTGGAGCGCCTTTAAGACCATGACCTGGTCTCCTACTTTGAAGGAACGCTCTCTGGCATGTTTATCATACCAGGCTTTTTGCTCTTTTTGAGCATCCTGTAAGTTTTCTCTAGCAAGGGCTAAAGAGGTTCGGAGGGTGTTTTGTAGGTTGGTTACAAAGTCCAGAATGTTAGTTCCTGGAGAAGGTGTAAATCCCTCCCATTGCTGCTTCACCAACTGCAATGGCCCCTTAACCTCACAGCCATATACAGGTTCAAATGGGGAAAACCCTAAACTGGGATGTGGTACAGCTCTGTAGGCAAAAAGCAACTGCTGCAATACTAGGTCCCAATCATTGGAGTGCTCATTTACGAATTTACGTATCATGGCCCCCAAAGTTCCATTAAACTTCTCCACCATGCCATTTGTTTGATGGTGGTAAGGAGTGGCAACCAAGTGATTTACCCCATGAGCTTCCCAAAGGTTTTTCATAGTTCCTGCCAGGAAATTAGTCCCTGCATCTGTGAGGATGTTGGAGGGCCAACCTACCGTGGCAAAAATGTCTGCTAGTGCCTGGCACACACTTTTAGCCCTGGTGTTGCTTAGAGCTACTGCTTCTGGCCATCGGGTGGCAAAATCCATGAAAGTCAGTATGTACTGCTTTCCTCTGGGTGTCTTTTTCGGAAAAGAACCCAGAATATCCACAGCTACTCGCTGAAATGGAACTTCAATGATGGGGAGTGGCTGGAGAGGGGCTTTGACCTGGTCTTGGGGTTTTCCCACTCTTTGGCACACCTCACAAGACTGGACATAGGTAGAAACATCCTTGCCCATTCCCTCCCAGTGGAATGACCCCCCCAAACGGTCTTTGGTCCTGTTCACCCCAGCATGGCCACTAGGGTGATCGTGGGCTAAGCTCAAGAGCTTGGCCCGGTATTTAGTTGGAACTACCAACTGTCTCTGAGGATGCCAGTCTTCCTGGTGTCCACCAGAAAGAGTTTCCTTGTATAAAAGTCCTCTTTCTATAACAAACCTGGATCGATTAGAAGAGCTGAGAGGCGGTGGGTTGCTCCGTGCCGCCGTCCAAGCTCTCTGGAGGCTTTCATCTGCTTCCTGTTCGGTCTGGAACTGTTCCCTTGATGCTGGAGACATCAGTTCCTCATTGGATTGGGGACCTAGGCTTGGCCCCTCTGGAAGCGATATAGGGGATGGAGCTGTTTCTGTTGACTGTGAACCGCTCTCCGCTGGTGCACTATGTTGGGATTCAGGCTCCGGCTGAGCCTCTTCTGTAGGGTTATCGGCTGCTGCCAGTTCAGGTTCGGTGGGGCCCTCTGGTGTTGAGGTTGCAAGTACTGGATTCAGTGCTGGCACGGGGTCTGGTGTTGGTTGTTTGGCTGGTTCTGGTTCTGGGACTGGTTCCGTCTGGGTCTCTGGGACTGGATCCACTACTGCTGCTGTAGACATTGGCCTGGGGTCCAGGTCCATCACCTCTGACTGGGTCCTGATAGAAGTTTCCGGAACAGAGCTAGGCCTCACGGCTTGTTTAGCCTAGCTGCGGGTGACCATTCCCACCCTCTTGGCCTGCTTCACATGATTGGCCAAGTCTTCCCCCAACAGCATGGGGATGGGATAATCATCATAGACTGCAAAAGTCCACATTCCTGACCAGCCCTTGTACTGGACAGGCAACTTGGCTGTAGGCAAATTGAAAGAGTTGGACTTGAAGGGTTGAATCGTCACTTGGATCTCTGGGTTGATTAAATTGGGGTCCACTAAGGAAGCATGGATAGCTGACACTTGTGCTCCGGTGTCCCTCCACGCGGTGACCTTCTTCCCGCCCACACTCACAGTTTCCCTCCGCTCCAAGGGTATCTGGGAGGTATCTGGGCCTGTGGACCTCTGGTGTGATTCTGGTGCAATGAACTGTAATCTGTTGGGGTTCTTGGGGCAGTTGGCCTTTACATGCCCCAGCTCGTTACACTTAAAACATCGTCCAGCTGACGGGTCACTGAGGCGAGGAGGGTTGCTGGAGAACGGGGTGGTGGGACGATAAGGGGTCTGGAGGGTTCTTTGGGAGGTAGGTGGGGCTTTGGGCGGCCCCCGGTAATAGGGTGTGGTCTGGGGTGGTCCCTTCTGGTCTCTGCTCCAACTGCGACCAGTTTTCTTCTTCTCTGCCACCTCCACCCATCTGGCTCTAATCTCTCCTGCCTCAATTACAGTTTGGGGTTTCCCATCTAGGATGTATCTTTCTATTTCCTCAGGAACACCCTCAAAGAATTGTTCCATTTGCATTAGGAAGGGCAAATTTACTGGAGAGTCAACACTTGCTCCTGATATCCAGGCATCCCAATGTTTCACAATGTGGTAGGCATGTCGGGTAAAGGACATGTCTGGTTTCCACCTTAGGGCTCTGAACCTCCGACGAGACTGCTCGGGTGTTATCCCCATTCTGACTCTCGCCTTGGATTTAAACAGTTCATACTTGTTCATGTGTTCTTTAGGCATTTCAGCTGCCACCTCAGCTAAGGGTCCACTGAGCTGCGGCCTCAGCTCTACCATGTATTGGTCAGTAGAGATGTTGTACCCAAGGCAGGCCCTTTCGAAGTTTTCTAGGAAGGCCTCAGTATCATCGCCTGCCTTGTAGGTGGGGAACTTTCTGGGATGGGAAGTGGTACTTGGAGAAGGATTACTAGGGTTTGTTGGGATATTCTGCTGAGCCTTTATCTTCTCCATCTCCTCCACATACTTCCTCTCTTTTTCCTTCTCCTCCAGTTCTTTGTCCCTCTCTTCCATAGCTCTCCTGTGAGCAGCCGCTTGGTGTTGTTCTGCTTCCCTTTCTTGTTCCTTCTTCAGCTGCATGAGTTCTATCTGTCTTTCATGTTCCCTTTGTCTTTCCTCAGTCTGAAATTTGGCTAATTCCAGCTGTAGTCGAGCTGAGGATTTGGTCATTCTAACCTCTCTGTTTTTAACTAACTTTACACCCGAGGTTTAGAAATAAACAAACAAAACTTGGCTGTAAAATTTTGCTGTGCTGGAATAGAATACCTATTCTCTGATAGTGATTGTCAGCCTACAGAAAAAGACAATTCCCTTGTCTCTGCTCTGGGCCCAAATTAAAGTAAAAAACCTCCAACTACTTGGAAACCTGCTTACCCAGCCCAAAGGAAAAAAAAATTCCTTTTCAAACCTGTGCTCCTTGTAAAACAAAAAAAATCAAAATCCTAAAAAAAAAAAAACCCTGCCACTTTTGTCTCCAGGCAAATGGGTAGAGCACACCCCCCCCCCCTATTTACTTTTAGGAAGAAAAGAAAAAAAAACCTCTGGGTTGGAAGACTGTGAATTTCCCTGCAGGAGTTAAGTACCCTGCCTCCAGGCAAAGAAAACCTGCAATTCACAAAGATAATCCCCTTTTGTCTCTGCTTGGCCACAGTTTCAGCTTTCAGTTTCAGGACTGCTTTCTGGACTTCCTTTCCAAAGGAAAAAAAAATTTCCTTTTTAAAATCTGTATTTCTAGTTCAAAAAATCTCAACTGGATCTCAAAATGATTTCAGGTTAATCCCACCACTGTGCCACCATGTCAAGGTTCCTCCCCCACTCTGAACTCTAGGGTACAGATGTGGGGACCTGCATGAAAAACCTCCTAAGCTTATCTTTACCAGCTTAGGTCAAAACTTCCCCAAGGTACAAAATATTACACCCGTTATCCTTGGACTGGCCGCTACCACCACCAAACTAATATTGGTTACCGGGGAAGAGCTGTTTGGACGCGTCCTTCCCCCCAAAATACTTCCCAAAACCTTGCACCCCACTTCCTGGACAAGGTTTGGTAAAAAGCCTCACCAATTTGCCTAGGTGACTACAGACCCAGACCCTTGGATCTTAAGAACAATGAACAATCCTCCCAACACTTGCACCCCCCCTTTCCTGGGAAATGTTGGATAAAAAGCCTCACCAATTTGCATAGGTGACCACAGACCCAAACCCTTGGATCTGAGAACAATGAAAAAGCATTCAGTGTTTTACAAGAAGACTTTTAATAAAAATAGAAGTAAATAGAAATAAAGAAATCCCCCCTGTAAAATCAGGATGGTAGATATCTTACAGGGTAATTAGATTCCAAAACATAGAGAACCCCTCTAGGCAAAACCTTAAGTTACAAAAAAGATACACAGACAGAAATAGTTATTCTATTCAGCACAATTCTTTTCTCAGCCATTTAAAGAAATCATAATCTAACACATACCTAGCTAGATTACTTACTAAAAGTTCTAAGGCTCCATTCCTGGTCTATCCCTGGCAGAAACCAGCATACAGACCGACACAGACCCTTTGTTTCTCTCCCTCCTCCCAGCTTTTGAAAGTATCTTGTCTCCTCATTGGTCATTTTGGTCAGGTGCCAGCGAGGTTACCTTTAGCTTCTTAACCCTTTACAGGTGAGAGGAGCTTTCCCCTGGCCAGGAGGGATTTCAAAGGGGTTTACCCTTCTCTTTATATTTATGACAGCTTAACTTCTCTGAAGTGAATGGAATTGCTCCTGCTGACACTTGTGGTGCAGTGTAATGGAGTGTGTTGAGTCTTGTCAGTGACACCTAGAACTTAAAAAGCTTAATTTTCAATGTGCACATTCATAAAATTCTGGTACCTCTCAAAGTGTTACTGCACAAATATATATGTGGGAAGGTAGGTTGGTGGGTGGAAATGCGTGCTTTTTAAGGTAAGTTGCTTGGTTTTTCTAATTCACCTAGGGTCCTTCCAGTGACACGCAATCTTAGAAGCCTCCTTCAAAGGCCGTCAGTCATTCATGTGCTCATAAATTACCCTCAGAATTGCTAAATCTGATGTAACAAAACCTGAAACCAGGTGAAAACTTACTTAACTCAGATCTCACTATAAACCTGTGTGAACCTTTTGGCTGGTTTCAGCCCATTTTCAAGCAAACCTGGAACAATTTACAGTTTTAAGTGGAAACCAAGAGAAGTGTGGTCAATTTTTGCAACTCTAATTTGCAACTGTGATGGGTCAGATCACAGAAACTCCTTTGGCACATCAGTTGGCAGCCCCAAGACTACTTCTGTTCCTGCTTTCCTGCCCTGGCAGCTTGGGACTTTAGTACCCTGCCTGGTTTGAGCCAGACCCACTGTCTGCTGCAAACCCAGACCCAGGTCTGAACACATCCCCTAACAGCTGCCAGCTTAACTGAAAATAGCTTAAGAAGTCTTCCTGTCTTAACACTCAGATGCCCAACTTCCAATGGGGTCCAAACCCCAAATAAATCCATTTTACCTTGTATAAAGCTTATGTAGGGTAAATTCATAAATTGTTTGCCCTCTATAGCACTAATAGAGAGAGATGCACAGCTGTTTGCCCCTCCCCCAGGTATTAATACATACTGTGGGTTAATTAATAAGTAAAAAGTGATTTTATTAAATACAAAAAGTAGGATTTAAGAGGTTCCAAGTAACAGCAGACAGAGCAAAGTGAATTACCAAGTAAAATAAAATAAAACATGGAAGTCTAAGCCTAATACTGTAAGAAAACTGAATACAGGTAAAACCTCACCCTCAGAGGTGTTCCAGTAAGCTTCCTTTTACAGACTAGTCTCCTTCTAGTCTGGGTCCAGCAATCACTCACACCCCCTGTAGTTACTGTCCTTTGTTCCAGTTTCTTTCAGGTATCCTTTGGGGGTGGAGAGGATCTCTCTTGAGCCAGCTGAAGACAAAATGGAGGGGGTCTCCTATGGGCTTAAATAGACTTTCTCTTGTGGGTGGAGACCCCCCCTCCTCCCTCCTATGCAAAGTCCAGCTCCAAGATGGAGTTTTGGAGTCACATGGGAAAGTCACATGTCCATGCATGACTCAGTTTTTACAAGCAGCAGCCATTGCCCACATGCTACCTTGATTGTCTCCAGGAAGACTTCTTATGTGGATTGGAGCCTTCCAAGTTCCATTGTTCATTAAGTGTTTCTTGATTGGGCACTTAATTTGCACATTCCTTTCTCAAGAAGCTGACCAAATGCTTTACTAAGGCTACTTAAAAATCAAGCAAGTACACATCCAATATTCAAAACATCAAATACAAAAATGATACATGCATACAAATAGGATGAATAGATTCAGTAGATCATAACCTTTACATAGATATGTTACATGGCATATGTAGCATAAAACATATTCCAGTTATGTCATATTTATACACTCATAAGCATATTTCCATAAAGTGTTATGGGGTGCACTATCACAGTAATGTGAGTTTCACTTTGAGATTTAGGATTTGTTCAAATCTGGAATTCAAAGCAAAATGTGGACTTCAAACCCAGGTGAACTGAAAGGAATTAGAAAAGGCTCATACGTCCGCCACATTAACATCTGCGTAAAAACTGCCAAAAAGCAAAAGCAAATCTAGCCTTGTTTATACCAAGGGTGAAATTCACCTTGGAGCAGAGAGCCCGTGGGAAGCCCTCTGCACAATTGCAGCCAATGGCATGGCAGAGTGGTGGGACTAGAGGCATAACAGCCACATATTTGGGATCTCTGCTCCCACAGCATGCTGTCAAAGTGCTGGCCCTGAATAACCCAGCATAGAGGGTGGAGTTTGGGGGTAAGGGGTGGCCAAAGATAGTTTGGATCTAGAGACCCTAACCTAGCTGCTGTCTACTCCAACCCATATGCAGGAATAACAACCAGGCTATCTCATTGCCACTAAAGTCACTGGGAGTTTTCCATTGACTGTAATGGATGAAAGATCAAGCCCTGAAAGCTTATATGAGTTACTGTGGGCCCTACCCTGGAAGGTCTTCAGTATGCCCAACCCCCATTAATGCCCATGGGAGTAGAGGGAATCCAGCATTACACAGGATTGGGTCCTATTCAAGATACTGTGGCTGTCCCTACGCACCATCATAGTAGCTGAGATCACATGGATTGCCTGCAGGAGCACTTCTAGATTTTAATATCAGGGGGAAGAGTGCAGGGATTTTCCTTAGCAACCCCCTATTCTGGAAGTCTTGCTTCTCACTTTGGTCCAAGTGATCCTGAAGCTGCTGCCCTGAAGGGCACAGTGTAAAGCATGTTATAATAGTTTATTTATTAAATTCTAACATTGTGCTCACCTGCATAAAGGAGCTAATAACTTAAATCCAACTATTTTTTGGACTTTCCTTTGTTTACGATCATGTTTATTTTTAAATCGAGATTGTTCTTAATCAAAAAACTTGGATCCTATCTCCTGTCCTACTCTGGGGATGGAGGGGTGAGCATTTTAACACAAATCAAACCCAGATCTGGATTTGCATCTCATGGCTGACATCTTTATCTTTAATGAGCCTGTAGTATCCTTCATCATAGTGAAGACACAACACTCAAGGGATTCTTTACTGGCACTTTGCCAATATGACAAGACCCTGTAATTCTTAACGGATCATGTATGTTACAAATGAAGCCAAGTGCATACATATGAACACCAGGAATTGTGAAGGCAGCTGGAAATCCAGATAGAGATGGGAGTCAGGCTGTAACATCTTTGTTTTAAATAGCTTAATTTTAGAGTCACGCTCATTTATTTTTATTGGCATTTGAAAAAGAATGGTAGATGCAAATGCCACAGATTACTATGAAGTACTTATTTTAAACATAGTTACAACCACAATCATGTGGAATTAACAGGTCATATCTATTCTTATTATGGTACTATCTAAAATAATCTCCAGAGAGACAATCCACTTACCATCAGTGTAAGGAAATTAGGTGGTTAATATAGCATGTCTTGAGAAAATAGAAATATGCCACAATTCATCCATGCAAAATAGAACATTGCACCCCACTTCCGATTTATAGTCATACCATCATATACTAATAAATTAATTCTGACAAACACCATGTCTTAGAACTCTGTGCCTTCTGAGGTATGATGTACAGTTTTCTGTTACACATTCCATCTAGCTCTCCTTTATTTTTATTCATTGCATTAGGTCTTGGGCTAAAACACGAGATTTGCCTTACAAAAAGAAGATATTTAAGGAGCTCCATTGTGTTCTCTACAGAATGACACTTACCATCTAACCAGATAGGATTTATTGGATAACAGAAGGTCAGATTTAACTAGTTTGTCTAATGGCAATAAACAGAAATAAAATCAGATCTTCTATAAAAAATTCATTTGGAAGCTCAGGAGAGAAGAAATCCAACACAAATTAAATGTAATTTGAAGCACCATAATGGCTGTGGGGTGACATTGCATAAGCCCCAGTTCATGTATCCTTTCCAACCAGTCACTAAGTTCATTTTGATTTCTAGCTATTTACCACAGCCCCCATGTTCCCTTCCACTGTGCGGTGAAAATGGTGTAAATAATCCCATTGTAATTTACAAGGGCATATGGTCTTCCCCTTGCACATAGCTATCTCCATCCTTTCTGGAAAAGTTCCACACAGGAAGGGAGGAAAAATCAGGGAGCAGAAGAAAAGCGTAGGGGTCACAGAGTGTGGTAGTGGGGTCAGTGCACCAAAACTACCAAACAGCTATACTGGTGGTACTCCAGTGCGGGGGAACAAAGCTGAGGAGAATGCTGAGGGATGATCTCTCATGTGACTACCTGGAGAGCTCCAGGGCTGGGGACAGTTTTCTATACATTCTAGATCTTTGCTTTGTGTCCTCTACCCATACTGTATCCCAGCTAGTCCCACAATCTGGGGCGGGGCCTGAAGAGCAGTCAGGCACACTGTTAAGGCATAGGGCTTTTGGTTTAATTTCTTCCTTTACACACACATTTGCTTACGACTATATAGGTCATAAAGTATTGGAGTTTAAGGACATTAGGGACCACCAGGTCATCTATGTCTCATTTCCTGTATATCACAGGCCACCAACATCACCCAGCACACACACACTAATCCAATAACCAAAAATCTTTGCATGCATGTGGCTTGTACCCATCAGTCTCCAGTCAAAAGGAGACATGTACCCATCCAAAGACAGAACATGGCTTCAAGTGGTTCCACTATCCGCTGTTGTTTGTGAATTTACCTTTTTCCGCAACCACAGCTAGGAACCAAAAGGAATACTGGCATATCAATGTGAATTACTATTATTATTTGCTCAGTGGTGACAGTGTTCTTGATATATGCCCAATGCATAAAAATAAAGACAGTTCCCACTCTGAAGAATATAGTCTGAAAGACAGGCACAAAGAAGTCAGGACACACTGGGACATCCAGAGGCAGGATGGTTTAGTGAGTTTGTTCTTTTTGATGGTTTTTTTCAGTTTCAATCAATTCTTGTGGCCCTAGTTCAAAATGTTTGAGCCAGAGGCATCATTCTGGGGGACAAAAACTGCTCACCTTACTTATTGATTTCAGTGTGTAGGGGCAAAAGAATACTTAATATTCAAGTTTTAAATGTCTTATAACTTGGAAGGTTGCTCTAAAGCATTAAATACCCCAATATTTCTTTCAAGACAGATCTTACTCAAAGTCCAATATATCAGGTAAGCCAAGTTTTGCTATCATGGCAAAGGTGGAAGTGAAATACATGTAATGAATTGTTGATATAGTATGTGCTTGATATGCAACTCTCATAGATAGGGTTGAAGATAAAAAGCTTTGCACAATGGATCCAAAAAGGGATGGCTGGAGCAACAACACCAGATAGTTGATAAAGTGGACAGTATGGGTCACGTACAGTACTCTCTTTTCCTGGATGGAGACTGAGAAAAGCCAGCTCCTGTGGACATTGGTCAGAGCTTCATCATCTGTCCCACAGTGAAGTTATAGGAGCTGTCATAAATATAAAGGGAAGGGTAAACCCCTTTGAAATCCCTCCTGGCCAGGGGAAAGCTCCTCTCACCTGTAAAGGGTTAAGAAGCTAAAGGTAACCTCGCTGGCACCTGACCAAAATGACCAATGAGGAGACAAGATACTTTCAAAAGCTGGGAGGAGGGAGAGAAACAAAGGGTCTGTGTCTGTCTGTAGTCGTTTTGGCCAGGGACAGAACAGGAATGGAGTCTTAGAACTTTTAGTAAGTAATCTAGCTAGGTATGTGTTAGATTATGATTTCTTTAAATGGCTGAGAAAAGAATTGTGCTGAATAGAATAACTATTTCTGTCTGTGTATCTTTTTTGTAACTTAAGGTTTTGCCTAGAGGGGTTCTCTATG
Organism: Lepidochelys kempii; assembly: GCF_965140285.1. Taxonomy (NCBI): domain Eukaryota; kingdom Metazoa; phylum Chordata; order Testudines; family Cheloniidae; genus Lepidochelys; species Lepidochelys kempii. Next base: position 32,255,517 of record NC_136381.1, read on the forward strand.
TTTTGGAATCTAATTACCCTGTAAGATATCTACCATCCTGATTTTACAGGGGGGATTTCTTTATTTCTATTTACTTCTATTTTTTATTAAAAGTCTTCTTGTAAAAAACTGAATGCTTTTTCATTGTTCTCAGATCCAAGGGTTTGGGTCTGTGGTCACCTATGCAAATTGGTGAGGCTTTTTATCCAACATTTCCCAGGAAAGGGGGGGTGCAAGTGTTGGGAGGATTGTTCATTGTTCTTAAGATCCAAGGGTCTGCGTCTGTAGTCACCTAGGCAAATTGGTGAGGCTTTTTACCAAACCTTGTCCAGGAAGTGGGGTGCAGGGTTTTGGGAAGTATTTTGGGGGGGAAAGACGCGTCCAAACAGCTCTTCCCCAGTAACCAGTATTAGTTTGGTGGTGGAAGCGGCCAGTCCAAGGACAACGGGGGGGAATATTTTGTACCTTGGGGAAGTTTTGACCTAAGCTGGTAAAGATAAGCTTAGGAGGTTTTTTCATGCAGGTCCCCACATCTGTACCCTAGAGTTCAGAGTGGGGGAGGAACCTTGACATGGTGGCACAGTGGTGGGATTAACCTGAAATCATTTTGAGATCCAGTTGAGATTTTTTGAACTAGAAATACAGATTTTAAAAAGGAATTTTTAGGAAGTCCAGAAAGCAGCTTTGAAACTGAAAGCAGCTTGGTTTCTCTCTGCTTTGTGGCCAAGCAGAGACAAAAGGGGATTATCTTGTGAATTGCAGGTTTTCTTTTCCTGGAGGCAGGGTACTTAACTCCTGCAGGGAAATTCACAGTCTTCCAACCCAGAGGTTTTTTTTTTCTTTTCTTCCTAAAAGTAAATAGGGGGTGTGTGTTCTACCCATTTGCTTTTTCTTTGGGCTGGGTAAGCAGGTCTCCAAGTAGTTGGAGGTTTTTTGCTTTAATTTGGGCCCAGAGCAGAGACAAGGGAATTGTCTTTTTCTGTAGGCTGACAGTCACTATCAGAGAATAGGTATTCTATTCCAGCACAGCAAAATTTTACAGCCAAGTTTTGTTTGTTTATTTCTAAACCTTGGGTGTAAAGTTAGTTAAAACCAGAGAGGTTAGAATGACCAAATCCTCAGCTCGACTACAGCTGGAATTAGCCAAATTTCAGGCTGAGGAAAAACAAAGGGAACATGAAAGACAGATAGAACTCATGCGGCTGGAGAAGGAGGTACAGGAGGCTGCCCACAAGAGGGAAATGGAGGCAAGGAAGCATGTGGAGGAGGAGAAGGAAAAAGAGAGGAAGCATGTGGAGGAGGAGAAGGAAAAAGAGAGGAAGCATGTGGAGGAGGTGGAGAGGATAAAGGCCCAGCAGAATACACCAACAAACCCTAGCAATCCTTCTCCAGGTACCACTTCCCATCCCAGAAAGTTCCCCACCTACAAGGCAGGTGATGATACTGAGGCCTTCTTAGAAAACTTCGAAAGGGCCTGCCTTGGGTACAACATCTCTACTGACCAATACATGGTAGAGCTGAGGCCGCAGCTCAGTGGACCCTTAGCTGAGGTGGCAGCTGAAATGCCTAAAGAACACATGAAAAAGTATGAACTGTTTAAATCCAAGGCGAGAGTCAGAATGGGGATAACACCCGAGCAGTCTCGTCGGAGGTTCCGAGCCCTAAGGTGGAAACCAGACATGTCCTTTACCCGACATGCCTACCACATTGTGAAACATTGGGATGCCTGGATATCAGGAGCAAGTGTTGACTCTCCAGTAAATTTGCCCTTCCTAATGCAAATGGAACAATTCTTAGAGGGTGTTCCTGAGGAAATAGAAAGATACATCCTAGATGGGAAACCCCAAACTGTAATTGAGGCAGGAGAGATTGGAGCCAGATGGGTGGAGGTGGCAGAGAAGAAGAAAACTGGTCGCAGTTGGAGCGGAGACCAGAAGGGACCACCCCAGACCACACCCTATTACCAGGGGCCACCCAAAGCCCCACCTACCTCCCAAAGAACCCTCCAGACCCCTTATCGTCCCACCACCCCGCTCTCCAGCAACCCTCCTCGCCCCAGTGACCCGTCAGCTGGACGATGTTTTAAATGTAACGAGCTGGGGCATGTAAAGGCCAACTGCCCCAAGAACCCCAACAGATTACAGTTCATTGCACCGGAATCACACCAGAGGTCCACAGGCCCAGATACCTCCCAGATACCCTTGGAGCGGAGGGAAACTGTGAGTGTGGGCGGGAAGAAGGTCACCGCGTGGAGGGACACCGGAGCACAAGTGTCAGCTATCCATGCTTCCTTAGTGAACCCCAATTTAATCAACCCAGAGATCCAAGTGATGATTCAACCCTTCAAGTCCAACTCTTTCAATTTGCCTACAGCCAAGTTGCCTATCCAGTACAAGGGTTGGTCAGGAATGTGGACTTTTGCAGTCTGTGATGATTATCCCATCCCCATGCTGTTGGGGGAAGACTTGGCCAATCATGTGAAGCAGGCCAAGAGGGTGGGAATGGTCACCCGCAGCCAGGCTAAACAAGCCGTGAGGCCTAGCTCTGTTCCAGAAACTTCTATCAGGACCCAGTCAGAGGTGATGGACCCGGACCCCAGGCCAATGTCTGCAACAGCAGTAGTGGATCCAGTCCCAGAACCGGAACCAGCCAAACAACCAACACCAGACCCCGTGCCAGCACTGACTCCAGTACTTGCAACCTCAACGCCAGAGGGCCCCACTGAACCTGAACTGGCAGCAGCCGATAACCCTACACAAGAGGCTCAGCCAAAGCCTGAATCCCAACATAGTGCACCAGCGGAGAGCGGTTCATAGTCAACAGAAACAGCTCCATCCCCTATATCGCTTCCAGAGGGACCAAGCCTATGTCCCCAATCCAATGAGGAACTGATGTCTCCAGCATCAAGGGAACAGTTCCAGACCGAACAGGAAGCAGATGAAAGCCTCCAGAGAGCTTGGATGGCGGCACTGAGCAACCCACCGCCTCTCAGCTCTTCTAATTGATCCAGGTTTGTTGTAGAAAGAGGACTTTTATACAAGGAAACTCTTTCTGGTGGACACCAGGAAGACTGGCATCCTCAGAGACAGTTGGTAGTTCCAACTAAATACCAGGCCAAGCTCTTGAGCTTAGCCCATGATCACCCTAGTGGCCATATTGGGGTGAACAGGACCAAAGACCGTTTGGGGGGGTCATTCCACTGGGAGGGAATGGGCAAGGATGTTTCTACCTATGTCCAGTCTTGTGAGGTGTGCCAAAGAGTGGGAAAACCCCAAGACCAGGTCAAAGCCCCTCTCCAGCCACTCCCCATCATTGAAGTTCCATTTCAGCGAGTAGCTGTGGATATTCTGGGTCCTTTTCCGAAAAAGACACCCAGAGGAAAGCAGTACATACTGACTTTCATGGATTTTGCCACCCGATGGCCGGAAGCAGTAGCTCTAAGCAACACCAGGGCTAAAAGTGTGTGCCAGGCACTAGCAGACATTTTTGCCAGGGTAGGTTGGCCCTCCGACATCCTCACAGATGCAGGGACTAATTTCCTGGCAGGAACTATGAAAAACCTTTGGGAAGCTCATGGGGTAAATCACTTGGTTGCCACTCCTTACCACCATCAAACAAATGGCATGGTGGAGAAGTTTAATGGAACTTTGGGGGCCATGATACGTAAATTCGTAAATGAGCACTCCAATGATTGGGACCTAGTGTTGCAGCAGTTGCTCTTTGCCTACAGAGCTGTACCACATCCCAGTTTAGGGTTTTCCCCATTTGAACTTGTATATGTCCGTGAGGTTAAGGGGCCATTGCAGTTGGTGAAGCAGCAATGGGAGGGATTTACACCTTCTCCAGGAACTAATATTCTGGACTTTGTAACCAACCTACAAAACACCCTCCGAACCTCTTTAGCCCTTGCTAGAGAAAACTTACAGGATGCTCAAAAAGAGCAAAAAGCCTGGTATGATAAACATGCCAGAGAGCGTTCCTTCAAAGTAGGGGACCAGGTCATGGTCTTAAAGGCGCTCCAGGCCCATAAAATGGAAGCATCGTGGGAAGGGCCATTCATGGTCCAGGAGCGCCTGGGAGCTGTTAATTATCTCATAGCATTCCCCACCTCCAACCGAAAGCCTAAGGTGTACCATATTAATTCTCTAAAGCCCTTTTATTCCAGAGAATTAAAGGTTTGTCAGTTTACAGCCCAGGGAGGAGACGACGCTGAGTGGCCTGAAGGTGTCTACTACGAAGGGAAATGTGCTGGTGGTGTGGAAGAGGTGAACCTCTCCATGACCCTTGGGCGTATGCAGCGACAGCAGATCCAGGAGCTGTGCACTAGCTACGCGCCAACGTTCTCAGCCACCCCAGGACTGACTGAACGGGCATACCACTCCATTGACACAGGTAATGCTCACCCAATTAGGGTCCAACCTTACCGGGTGTCTCCTCAAGCTAAAACTGCTATAGAACGGGAGATCCAGGATATGTTACCGATGGGTGTAATCCGCCCCTCTGAAAGTGCATGGGCATCTCCAGTGGTTCTAGTTCCCAAACCAGATGGGGAAATACGTTTTTGCGTGGACTACCGTAAGCTAAATGCTGTAACTCGCCCAGACAACTATCCAATGCCACGCACAGATGAACTATTAGAGAAACTGGGACGGGCCCAGTTCATCTTTACCTTGGACTTAACCAAGGGGTACTGGCAGGTACCGCTAGATGAATCTGCCAAGGAAAGGTCAGCCTTCATCACACATCTCGGGCTGTATGAATTTAATGTACTCCCTTTCGGGCTGCGAAATGCACCCGCCACTTTCCAAAGACTTGTAGATGGTCTCCTAGCGGGATTAGGAGAATATGCAGTCGCCTACCTTGACGACGTGGCCATATTTTCGGATTCCTGGGCAGACCACCTGGAACATCTACAAAAAGTCCTTGAGCGCATAAGGGAGGCAGGACTAACTGTTAAGGCTAAGAAGTGTCAAATAGGCCTAAACAGAGTGACTTACCTTGGACACCAGGTGGGTCAAGGAACTATCAGCCCCCTACAGGCCAAAGTGGATGCTATCCAAAAGTGGCCTGTCCCAAAGTCAAAGAAACAGGTTCAATCCTTCTTAGGCTTGGCCGGTTATTACAGACGATTTGTACCGCACTACAGCCAAATCGCTGCCCCACTGACAGACCTAACCAAAAAGAAACAGCCAAATGCTGTTCAGTGGACCGGAAAGTGTCAGAAGGCCTTTAACAAGCTTAAAGCGACACTCATGTCTGACCCTGTACTAAGGGCCCCAGACTTTGACAAACCATTCCTAGTAACCACAGATGCATCCGAGCGTGGTGTGGGAGCAGTTTTAATGCAGAAAGGACCTGATCAAGAATTCCACCCTGTAGTGTTTCTCAGCAAAAAACTGTCTGAGAGGGAAAGCAACTGGTCAGTCACTGAAAAAGAATGTTACGCCATTGTCTACGCTCTGGAAAAGCTACGTCCATATGTTTGGGGACGGCGTTTCCACCTGCAAACCGACCATCCTGCACTAAAGTGGCTTCACACCGTCAAAGAAACTAACAAAAAACTTCTTCGGTGGAGTTTAGCTCTCCAAGATTTTGATTTCGACATCCAACACATCTCAGGAGCTTCTAACAAAGTGGCTGATGCACTCTCCCGTGAAAGTTTCCCAGAATCAACTGGTTAAAATCGTCCTTGAGATGTGGAAAATATTGTTAGTCTTTATGTACTTGGTAGTATATTTAGAGATGCATGTGTCTTATTAACTCTGTTTTCCTAGAGCTCCAGGAAGAAATCCCAGCCAGTGTTTCACCCTAGCTGAGATTTGGGGGGCGTGTCATAAATATAAAGGGAAGGGTAAACCCCTTTGAAATCCCTCCTGGCCAATGGAAAGCTCCTCTCACCTGTAAAGGGTTAAGAAGCTAAAGGTAACCTCGCTGGCACCTGACCAAAATGACCAATGAGGAGACAAGATACTTTCAAAAGCTGGGAGGAGGGAGAGAAACAAAGGGTCTGTGTCTGTCTGTAGTTGTTTTGGCCAGGGACAGAACAGGAATGGAGTCTTAGAACTTTTAGTAAGTAATCTAGCTAGGTATGTGTTAGATTATGATTTCTTTAAATGGCTGAGAAAAGAATTGTGCTGAATAGAATAACTATTTCTGTCTGTGTATCTTTTTTGTAACTTAAGGTTTTGCCTAGAGGGGTTCTCTATGTTTTTGAATCTAATTACCCTGTAAGCTATCTACCATCCTGATTTTACAGGGGGGATTTCTTTATTTCTATTTACTTCTATTTTTTATTAAAAGTCTTCTTGTAAAAAACTGAATGCTTTTTCATTGTTCTCAGATCCAAGGGTTTGGGTCTGTGGTCACCTATGCAAATTGGTGAGGCTTTTTATCCAACATTTCCCAGGAAAGGGGGGGGGGGTGCAAGTGTTGGGAGGATTGTTCATTGTTCTTAAGATCCAAGGGTCTGGGTCTGTAGTCACCTAGGCAAATTGGTGAGGCTTTTTACCAAACCTTGTCCAGGAAGTGGGGTGCAGGGTTTTGGGAAGTATTTTGCGGGGGAAAGACGCGTCCAAACAGCTCTTCCCCAGTAACCAGTATTAGTTTGGTGGTGGTAGTGGCCAGTCCAAGGACAACGGGGGGGAATATTTTGTACCTTGGGGAAGTTTTGACCTAAGCTGGTAAAGATAAGCTTAGGAGGTTTTTTTCATGCAGGTCCCCACATCTGTACCCTAGAGTTCAGAGTGGGGGAGGAACCTTGACAGGAGCTGTTACAGAGGGTGAGAGGCAGAGCCAGGACTAAAACCCAGGAGCCTCAAGTCCCAGTACTTTGCTTCAGTGCTGGACTATACTGACTGTCAGATTAAAAAGGGAAAATGCACATAGCAAAGGTGAAAAGGAGGACTTTCAGGAATGCAAGAAAAATCTAAAAAACACTCACTTCTAATTTCTCCCCCTCCTACAACTAATTAGCAAGCTGAATACATGTAATTATGTTTTGCATTTACACACAGAATTCAGTCCTTATGCAAAGACTCTTCCATATCAAGTAAAAATTTCAGTTTATGAAAACTTTTATAGATAGGCCAAATTAATCTCTGGTGTAGCTCCTTTGATGCAAATGAACTGACGTGAGGCATGAACCTGATCTAAGATAAAAGTATTTGAAATAAAGGATTTATATTGGGAACACTGGCACAATCTTAATCATGTGAGTTCTACAGAGCATCACTAAAATTACAAAGGAGCTATCTTGAAGGAACCTTAGTAGATATGTGGAGAAAATTCTATATCTCCCTTCCAGATTCGTTAAGAAAAGTCTATATCTATGTGGGTCCACTGAAGGTGCTAATTAGGGTTGCCAATTGTGGTTAGATGTATTCCTGGAGGTTTCATCACATAGCATGTTTAATTAAAGATTAATCCTTAATTCCTGGAGACTCCAGGACAATCCTGGAGGGTTGGCAAGCCTGGTGCTAATTAGCATTCAAAAGGTTGACTTTACCTTCCAGCTCACAATACATGTACATCTCACACAGGCACAGAACCATACACAAGAAAAGACCAGAATAAAATTGTGTAGCGGGGGGATATTAGGCTTATTAAAATAACATAGGACTTCCCATAATGGGGGTGATTAGCATGATATAATCCCATTGATGTGCATGAGAAAAAATGGTCAGTGAAAGATACCTCACAACATCCCATGTGATTGGTAGTTATCTCATGGAAATATGAATGCTCTAATTCTCTATTACAAAGTTCAGTCTGGGAGTCCTGACCGGCTACACGTGAAGGGGAGTGACTGTCTCTGTGAAAGAGTCTAAAACCCGGGAGGAGGGGAATCCATCCAGCAGGCTCACAAAATGTTACATTTTTTCTGTTTCACATATTTCTAATTTAGATTTAAAGACACTGTGCCAGATTCTGTCTGTGGTTACAGTCATGCAGTCTGAGTAACCTCAAATAGGGTTTTACAGATGTAGCCCACAAAATAATTTGGTTCAGAGATTGGAAGATTCGTGATACAAACAGGTGCTCCATTTCCCTCAGAAACAAACTGATCTCCATCTCTGTGAAACTATGAGGCTGACCCAGATTGTCTTGCAAATAGGGGTATTTGTCCTGTTATATTGTCCCTTCGTGATCAAAATGATTGGCTTTCTCCATCAAATATTTCTACTTTATGATTTACATTATTAAAAATTCTTCTGTTGTCACATGTTGGTTGTAAAGTTCAAGTTTCTATCACCATTTGCAACATTTATTTTATCTTGTAATTTATAAACTGTGTCCAATTACAAAAACATTGGGACATAGGTTCCTAACACACAATTTTTAATCACAGAGACAAGGTAGGTGAGGTAATATTTTTTACTGGACCAACTTCTGTTGGTGAAAGAGACAAGGTTTTGAGCTACAGTGAGCTCTTCTTCAGGCTAAAAGCTTGTCTCTTTCACCAACAGAAGTTGGTCCAATAAAAGATATTAGCTCACCTACCGTGTCTCTCTGATATCCTGGGACTAACACAGCTGGAACAACATTGCAAACAATTTTTAATCACCACAGCCAAAAGAAAAGATTCCTCATCTCCCATTGTAGGCAAAAGCCTAAGGGTCTTTCAAGAAATTAGGATTAAAAAACAAAACAATAAACCAACAACTCTTGCTCTCATGAACAAGCAGTGGAAATGAATTCCAAAGTCAGAGACCTTCAACTGAAAACACCCAGCCACCAAACCCCAACTATTTAAATCTAAGAACTCTTAGCTCAAGTGCCCCAGCTAATCTCAACCGCTGTGATGACACATGGGGAGAGAGGTGTCTTATTTTAAGAGCCAGGGCTCAGCCTCAAGGCATTACACTGCACATAAATCAATGTCAGCAACTTAAATTGTAGTCTGAAGCAAATAGGATGCCAGTGCAGTCTTCAAAGAATTGGAGTAATGTGCTCCTTGAGGCTACCACCAAGCAGACAGCAGGTGCAGTTTAGTGAATATAGTGATCAAGATAGACACCAGACTGATGACGCTGGAGATTGAAACCTTCTATCCATAACCAAGTGCAATGTAAGTAATGTCAGTGCAAGCTTCCCAAATCGCCCTGCCGATGTCCTTCAACTCTGACCTGAAGGGGCCATTTTTAGGGGGAGAGCATGGTTCAGTGTTTATGCCCTGTCATAAATATAAAGGGAAGGGTAAACCCCTTTGAAATCCCTCCTGGCCAGGGGAAAACTCCTCTCACCTGTAAAGGGTTAAGAAGCTAAAGGTAACCTTGCTGGCACCTGACCAAAATGACCAATGAGGAGACAAGATACTTTCAAAAGCTGGGAGGAGGGAGAGAAACAAAGGGTCTCTGGTTGTTGGTATGCTGTTTTGCTGGGGACAGAACAGGAATGGAGTCTTAGAACGTTTAGTAAGTAATCTAGCTAGGTATGTGTTAGATTATGATTTCTTTAAATGGCTGAGAAAATAATTGTGCTGAATAGAATAACTATTTCTGTCTGTGTATCTTTTTTGTAACTTAAGGTTTTGCCTAAAGGGGTTCTCTATGTATTGAATCTAATTACCCTATAAGGTATCTACTATCCTGATTTTACAGAGGGGATTTCTTTACTTCTATTTACTCCTATTTCTATTAAAAGTCTTCTTGTAAGAAAACTGAATGCTTTTTCATTGTTCTCAGATCCAAGGGTCTGGGTCTGTAGTCACCTAGGCAAATTGGTGAGACTTTTTACCAAACCTTGTCCAGGAAGTGGGGTGCAAGGTTTTGGGAAGTATTTTGGAGGGAAAGACATTTCCAAACAGCTCTTCCCCAGTAACCAGTATTTGTTTGGTGGTGGTAGCGGCCAATCCAAGGACAAAGGGTGGAATATTTTGTACCTTGGAGAACTTTTTGACCTAAGCTGGTAAAGATAAGCTTATGAGGTTTTCATGCAGGTCCCCACATCTGTACCCTAGCGTTCAGAATGGGGGAGGAACCTTGATCTGCCCACTTGATCTTTGGCATCTCTACTGAGAGTACCAGCAAGAGTGACAGTTGTGATGAGGTCACTTGTTTATTCTATCTCCGGAGTATCTGAGCCTCTTCCACTGGTGCATTAAGCAATATGACTAACATCTGTCACATATTTGTTCTCTGATTCTCTCCCAAGAGAGAAATGCATATAGTGGAGTGTTATGTTTTGGAATCTTTTTTTTTAATCAAATGTTATTGTGTATTTATTATTGCAGTGTTATTGTAGCCTTGTTAGTCCCAGGATATCAGAGAGGCAAAGTAGGTGAGGTAATATTATTGGACTAAAGTCTGTTGGTGAAAGAAACAAGCTTTTGAGCTACACGGAGATCTTCAGGCCTGGGTAAGGTACTCAGAATGTCATAGCTAAATACAAGGTGGAACAGATTGTTGAAAGCATAAGGAGTTAACATATGTTGCAAGAGACCATTCAAGATGAAGTGGGCAATTAACACCTCTGCAGTCATAGGACAAAGAAATTTAAGTGGGTTACAAATTGTAGTAATGAGACATAATCAGTGTCTTTACTGACTGCATGATTTTTAGTGGCTGGCAGAGTTATTAATTTAAGCTATATGTTTATGTTAGAGAAGGCAAGGTCAAAGAAATGCACCTTGAACTTAGATTGGAAGGTGGAGAGGTTTGTGAACTCTTTAGTTCCTGTGGGAGTTCATTCCACAATCTTGGGCTGGCCCATGAGAAAGTTTTGTCTCCTGCACAGGGAAGCTTTACCTTTATTGTACAAAATTTCATTGTGCCAGAGGAGAAAAATTGTTCAGCACAATCTTCATCCCAGAGCTTTAGTGATCTTTTTGATATCCTGGGCCAAGACCATTGAGCACCTTGAAGATAAGGACTGAGAGCTTGAATTCAGTTAAATATGCTATGGCAACTGTCATAAATATAAAGGGAACGGTAAACCCCTTTGAAATCCCTCCTGGCCAGGGGAAAGCTCCTCTCACCTGTAAAGGGTTAAGAAGCTAAAGGTAACCTCGCTGGCACCTGACCAAAATGACCAATGAGGAGACAAGATACTTTCAAAAGCTGGGAGGAGGGAGAGAAACAAAGGGTCTGGGTCTGTCTGTAGTCGTTTTGGCTGGGGACAGAACAGGAATGGAGTCTTAGAACTTTTAGTAAGTAATCTAGCTAGGTATGTGTTAGATTATGATTTCTTTAAATGACTGAGAAAAGAATTGTGCTGAATAGAATAACTATTTCTGTCTGTGTATCTTTTTTGTAACTTAAGGTTTTGCCTAGAGGGGTTCTCTATGTTTTTGAATCTAATTACCCTGTAAGATATCTACCATCCTGATTTTACAGGGGGGATTTCTTTATTTCTATTTACTTCTATTTTTTATTAAAAGTCTTCTTGTAAAACCCTGAATGCTTTTTCATTGTTCTCAGATCCAAGGGTTTGGGTCTGTGGTCACCTATGCAAATTGGTGAGGCTTTTTATCCAACATTTCCCAGGAAAGGGGGGGTGCAAGTGTTGGGAGGATTGTTCATTGTTCTTAAGATCCAAGGGTCTGGGTCTGTAGTCACCTAGGCAAATTGGTGAGGCTTTTTACCAAACCTTGTCCAGGAAGTGGGGTGCAAGGTTTTGGGAAGTATTTTGGGGGGAAGGACGCGTCCAAACAGCTCTTCCCCAGTAACCAGTATTAGTTTGGTGGTGGTAGCGGCCAGTCCAAGGATAACAGGGGTAATATTTTGTACCTTGGGGAAGTTTTGACCTAAGCTGGTAAAGATAAGCTTAGGAGGTTTTTCATGCAGGTCCCCACATCTGTACCCTAGAGTTCAGAGTGGGGGAGGAACCATGACAGCAACCCAGGATAGGAAGTAGAGGACAGGTTGTGTGTGCTTTCAGTAGTTTATGTTGCTAAGGAGACATGCTGCTATGTTTTGTACTAGTTAGAGTTTCCTTAGCACTGAAAGCTTCAAGACCAGATGTATCACACTGCTGTAGTCCAGCTGAAAGGTGAGGGAGGCAAGAATAACTGAGGCCAGGTCATCATTGCCAGGATGGGATGAAATTTGCTAGCCAACCAGAGATAGTGAAAATTTAGCATCAGTGAGCTCTTAAGCTATGGATTGAATGGACTAATCGTAGGTGTGTACCTTCAACTAAGGGAGACTGTATTGTGACTGCAAACTCTTCAAAATGCTTTCCTCTGCCCACCAACCTCACCATCTTCTCAGATTCAGCTTCAACAAAAAGCTGATCTTGTCCAAGCACTGGGCCATCTTGGTGGTAATGGCATAGGCGTATGTGGTGACTGATAGGTAGGGCTGTGCACCATTTGCATATTGCTGGCATTTGGGTCCGCATCATCTGACCAGTTCACCAATTCCTAGTGGCTGAATAGGACGAGAGAGAAAATTGATCCTAGTTAGACTCCACAAGTGACGGCTCGAGTGTGGAGGTGCAGTTTCTGATCACCACTTGTTAGGCTTGACCCTCCTGGAGGGACTCAAACCATTCTAGCACATTACCCAACACCCCTGCCATCCCTCTCAGGTGAGACAGCACTAGCTTATCGTTGACAATGTTGAATGCTGCAGAGAGGTCCAAGAGGATGAGAATGGACTGTCTGGCCTCTATCCATTGACAGCAGGAGACTACCCATCAGTGCCACTAAAGTTGTTTCAGTTCCATGTCCTGACCTGAATCCAGACTGTGCCACATCTATGATACTAGCTTCAATTAGATGAACTTGCAGTTGGTCTTAGGCTAGCTTCTCTAGGAGCTTGCCCAAGGATGGAAGATTTGACACAGACCAATAGGTGGCTAGAACTAGTGTATCCAGTGTGGATTTCTTCAGTGGGAAGAAGCCCATTGAAAAAACCCACTGGGACCTGGACTGAGGCACCAGTTCATTTCTAACAGCTCACCAGAGGGCCATCAGACAGTGACAACTGTTAGCTGCTAACAGCTAGACTAAATTAGAACTGGTGACCTAGTAAAAGTGTAAAGCTCTGTAACCTATTAACACCTCACTGCTATTGTTATTAAACTTCACAAAACTAGTTTTACAAAAAGGATGTAAAGATATTTCACTACCTGTGTTTGTTCAACTTGAAATTATACTTAGCCTCCTACATTTCCAGGATGTCATTTAGAGATTTATCTTCACAACTTTCATTCCCCTCATTCTCAATCATGATATCAGCATCTCTAACACAGTGCTTTGAATTTTAATGGTTTCTGAGAGATTCTGAAGAAAAGTCTGGACTTTTTTTTTTTACTGTTGCTTGAAAATCAGCATGACAAAGATTTGCTTGCTTCAGTGAGCACTGGAGTTGGTGATTTAATGCATATTTTTTATTTTATAAAAATAGCTTGCCTTCTTCCCTCCTTCTGCTGCACCAAGAGTGCTTGAAGATGGGACTGGCATAATAAGGTCAGTGCTGCAGTGTGGTGTAACAAACTTGTCAGTAAATGTTAATATCAAAAGCAGTGTTTCAAGATCATTGCTTTATTCAGCTCACCAGATTAGGGAACAGCTTCATGTCATTCAACTTGCTGCTTACAGCAATGAATGATGCATAGATTAAAAAAAATAAAAATAAAAACCTTTAATTTAAAACCAGAATAAGATTAAAAATTTAAGTGACATTGACACATCCCTAATTTCTGTACATTTTGATAATATCTGCATGTCTGTTGTGCTCATCACCAGAGTATTTATGCTCCTTGGCCTCTAGTAAATCCTCTTTGCACTGCTGTAGCTGAAAAAGTACCTGTCGTAGGGAAATCCTCTCGCAGGTGTAGGGCTGTCCAGTGCCTTAACACAAGACCTTCCTTCCACCCCTTGACCACTTCAAGATTCCACACATTGATATGGCAAAAAGTGCCAGAGAGGTGCAACAAATATTGGAGCACTGAAAATATTTCCATACCAGGAGAGAGTGAAGAGATTAGCCGTGGACTATTTAGTTTTCAGGAGTAATGAATGAGAGGAGTGATAACAGAAAAATGTAAAATAATGAGTGATACAGAGAAAGACAACAAATCACTCTTATGCTTTCACATAGTACAAAACCAAGGAGATGTAACACAATTACAAGTCCAAAAATCTAAAACTGATTAAAAGTATTACTTTTTTAACATAAATACATAATTAATCTCTGGAACTCTTTGCCACAAGATACTATTGGGGAATATATTAAGCAAAATTTTAAAAGGATTAGATACTTATATTAATAATGAGGATACACAAAGTTATACTACTTAGAAAAAAATGACAAGAGATATAAATCCCCATGTTCAGCATATAAGGCGACCACTAACTGCCTGGGTTCAGGGAAAAAGTTCTTATATGGAGATTTTATTGCATAATTGTCCATTATGTAGATTCCTTCTTCTAAAGTATCTGGCGCTGGCCATTGCAACAAGATTCTAGACTAGATAGACAACTGGTCTGATCCACTATGGCAATAACTATTGTCATTGCTCCTGTGATGGAGGGCCTATGGGAACTATGATCTTCCACACTTAAAATGTGATGCCACTTACATGCAAAATTACAGGGTTAAATCTGTTCATTCAGTCAAATACTCTGACTGTGAGTGTTCCTGAGTGCTTTAAAATTTAGCTTCTCCTCTTCTCCAGCGGCTTTCTCCCAAACCTCCTCTTTTTCTTCCTTGCCTTCCTAATCCCAGTGATCTCCATACTGAATTAGTCTTGGATGAGAAATTATGCAAGTGTTTCCACTTCATTTATCTAACATTTGTATCGCTTACTCCCTCAACAATGATCTGAGCAAGCATCCTATTTTGTAATCCTATACACTGAAAATGTTTATTGAGCAGATGGTTCAAAATGAAGTATCTCTCTGTACATCATTCTGACATTCACAATTAATCTTTAAGCAGATGAATAATTTGTAGAAGATCAACATGCTAGCTAGCATTAATGAAACGATAGCCTCTACTGTGGGCCGTGGGAAACATCTGTTTCAGAGCAATTTTAATGTAAAGAATCATTGAATCAAAAGACTACATGCTTTCTGTAAGGAAGACAGGAATTGCCACTAGGAGTCAAGCTAGCCTAGTATCCTGTCTTTGACAATGGCCAGCACTATGCTTTAAAGGAAAGTGATAGAATCCCTATAATGGATGGTGATGGCATAACTTTCTAAACCCCCATCAGCTAGTGGTTGGCTAATGGCTTGAAACCTGAAGGCTTATATATTGTTTTATCCTATCTAATGCATCTGTGCATGTTCACATTAGCCATATAAATGTCAAATCCTTTTTTCGAATCTTGCTATGTGGCTAAAGGAAAAGGAGATAATGTAAATTAAGGGAATTTATTAAAACATACGTCAATCTGCTGAACTGATCAGTAAAATACAAAGCATCAATAAAAAGGGGGTTAGTTAATGGGATATGCTGGCTCCCTAAGGAAAAGAGGCCCCCAGTGTCCAGGCTACCCGTTCTAAGCAGTCTCAACTGAACAAAGATCCTGCGGACAACAGAGGTGAACATACAGAGAAAGGAAATGGTCCTGGGTGAAGACCAAGTCTAAGGAGCCTTGTAGTGTAGGTTGGGGAAGGTTCCCCTCTCTCCCAATCAATCAATCCAACCAACACCGCTGGATGGGAAAATAGCACAAAAAGCTCCCTTGGCCTCAATGTGAAGGGGGGAAATAGATAGTGACCTTTTGCCAGTGGACTGTCAACTCAGTGGGGCAACTCAGAATCCTCTTCCTAGGCTGTGGAAGAGGGATGGGAAAACCACAACAGACTGTCTGAAGGGGGTAGATGTGTGATGGGGTGGACTAGGCCCAGAGGCCCCCTGCTGCAGGCTTCCAGGTCCTACCATACCCCATCCCAGAAAGGAGCAGAAGAGAAGTCCGCCAAGCAGCCTAGAGTGGTTTCAGGGGAGTAGCCAATGAGGGAGGCAGCAGAGAGCAGCCAGTCAGGGCCCAGCAGACTCACATAAAAGGAACTACAGGGCCAGAGTCAGTCAGTTGCTCCTTGGAGCTGGAGGATTGAGTTCCCTGCTGGCTGAAGGACCAGCAGGACTATGGGCAATTCAGTTGCTAGCAGGGACTGGGGAAGCAAGGAGCTCCTGGCTGGCTGCTGGGATTGAGTAAGGAATGAGACCAGGAGGTCTGCAGGAAGACAGTGTTTCCAGGTAGGAAGCCCTGGGGGGCACAGCCCCATACCCAGGCTGCAGCTATTTAAAGATTGAGCCTTGGGATGGCTACAGAGATACCAACAGAGGGGTACTGGTGCACTGTATACCCCAGAAGGGTTCTAGTTTTTTCACATACAAACTGCATGTGTGACTTGGCTGGAGGGCTGAGTCACTGAAAACCCACCTGAGAAATCACCACCTGGGGTTTCCACAAACTGGGAGAGTGCAGGCACATGCATTTGACCAGAAGGCACTTGTGAGAGGTGGGTGCCACACCATTACACCAAGTACTGATAAAGAACTGCTTTCAATCAATCCTGACTGTGGAAATAAATTCACTACCACCAAAAAGAAAATCCAACCATTCTGAAAAATGAATAATCTAAAGAAATCACCATCTGCTCATGGATATTCCATGGATAGCCCACAAGAAAAGAGGTGGAAAATTTATCAAATTATTCACTGTGAATTATTAGCTGAGCTCTAAAAATAATATAAGTATTTTAAAAAATGAAGGGAGGAAATGAGATAGAGTTGGAAGAAAAGAAAGGGAAATGATTCCCTTCCATTAGCTCTCATTTGTCTAGCTCTGTCTCAGAGTTAGTATTAATGGCCAAATTACTGTCTGCTGTCAGGAAGGTAGATAGAGCATGGGAAAAGAACTGGAAATAATAACACTGAAGCCCAAAAGTCAATACAACATGTCACATGTTGGTGGAAAGCAGCATAACTAACTGGTACTGTCAGCTTTTCCATTACAGTAAGTGAGAAATATCTTTTGGAGATCAGACAGAAGATTATGGAAGTCAGGAATGAAGGTAAAGTAAAGAGTAATGCCTGCTTGTAACTGCTATATAATATTATCTGGCTGTATCTTCAATACATGTCCCTCTAACTTCAGTGGAAGCTGCTTTGTGCTCAGTACTTTTGAAAGTTATGCAACTTATTTTAAATATGAATTTAAGAGCTTAACTTCAGACACCATTTTTTTAAAATCTTGGCTGTACTATAAGGCTGCTGTTCTCTCTGACTCTCCTTTTGTAAAATGGACAGTGTCAGAACAATTAATATGTATTGCTTTTAATTCTTCTTGATAGCTTATCCTAAACTGTTGTATAGCATTGCTATGTACTGCACACAACTACTGAATCAGGCCCCAAAAGTGGCTGCATTTCAGCAGTGAGTAAAGTGATCCTTATGTCAAAGAAGTACTGTGACAAGGCTGAATTTGCTAATATATGTAAAATACCTTGACATCCTGAAAGGTGCTATAGTACTGTGAGCTCTGACTATGTCCAACGTTTTTATATGTTAGTTATCTAAAAGATAAAGGCAAGATTTTTCAAAAGAACTCAAAATACCTAACAGCTCCCATTTAGCCACCTAAGCAAATAGGTGAATTTTCAAAAGTATTCAGCCCCCAGCAGCTCCCATTCTTGTAAATGGCTCCCAGTTGTAGATGATGAGCACTTTTGGAAATCTGGCCCTAATTATGCAGATTTATTACATTAAGATGCAAATTCTTAATGTCTGTGCTACTGTACAACACAAAAAAATCAAATATTGTAATATAGTACATCAATAAATATTGTTAATACGGCACAAACATTAAACATAAAAATAAGTATTCATATGCTCTGTTTTATAACATTTAGAAGTAATATCACTGAGTTGAAGATTAATGAAATAATATAATTGGAGGGATAGAATTTCGTCTACCATTAAAAAGTAAAGAAAGAGCAAAGAATATAATTTTCCCTAAGAGCTAAAGCAATCTAAATTTCCATCCTGTGTTAGGCATAATTCATTAACATTCATGTTGCTAGGATTCATTAGTATCTCTAGCCTACTGTTTTGTGTTAATAAAGTCAACTAATTTTATGTGGCAATTTTGAATTTCATTTATATTACTATATCTGACACAAACCACATTGGACCTTTTGGCCTCCATCCTGCTTATATTTGCCTCCGCATGGTGCTAGCCTTTAGATACTCTGCAAACCTGGGTTAAAGAAGGGAGGATTCTGAGGCACTATCCAGTCTGACTGCTGCATGGCTTGTTATAGGAGATACAGAAACTCAACTTCTCAAGGAACATCAGGCTTTTCATGTTAGGTTGACCAGATGTCCTGATTTTATAGGGACAGTCCCGATTTTTGGGTCTTTTTCTTATATAGGCTCCTATTACCCCCCCACTCCCTGTCCCGATTTTTCACATTTGCTGTCTGGTCACCCTATTTTATGTGCAGGTACCAAGGATGTCGTCTTTAGCTGGCTGACCAGTCGTTAATTTATGGGCTGGAGATCCTCTTTAAAATTCTTCCCTTATTAACTTGGACAGGCAGGAAAAAGGCAATCAAATTGAAGAATCTGCTCACCAATTCTGTCTCAAATGAAGATCAGGGGAAAGGAAGGAGCAGGGAGACCTACGTGCTAATGAGTAGAGATCCTTACTGCTACTGCTGGTCACAGATAGGAGTAACAATCCCAGAACAGCAACAGGCTGTGGGGGTGTCTTCCTCTCTCCACCCAAATCAAGTTGGTTTTTGGTCTGGGGTTTTGGTTTGGTTTGGGGTTTTTTGGTCTGTTTTTAAATGCAAGATCCAGTGTATTGAGAATTCAGAAAAAAGAAAAGGAGGACTTGTGGCACTTTAGAGACTAACCAGTTTATTTGAGCATAAGCTGTAGCTCACGAAAGCTTATGCTCAAATAAATTGGTTAGTCTCTAAGGCTAAGTCCTTTTCTTTTTGCGGATACAGACTAACAGGGCTGCTACTCTGAAACCTGTGAATTCAGAATAACTGAAATTAACAACATTTTGAATTTCAAAATTAAAAAGGGGGCAGGGTTAGAGATGCCTAAAACATAAGCTACAAAATTACATAGAAACAGAATCATTAAACAAAAACTACTTCCATTATCATTGCTGTATCATGATTAGTGGAACAGGAGTCAGAGGTCCCATGTTCCCTGGCAGGACTGTTAGTGGCAGGACACCAGGAAAACAGGGAATGCGGGGAGTTAGTCTGGAAGCAACTCAGCCACATGGGCAGATCAATACAGAGGGTTTAACAAAGTTCCACTTGCTCAACTTGCATTCAGCGTTACTCTTTCCAGAGGTAACATGGTGGCAGTGTCTGGGCTGTGAGTTCTCTGTGGTGGAGCAGCTGGCATAGTGAGCCATGGAACTTGGTCTAAAGCCCCAAGGAGCCCTGGATTTTGCAGACACAAACCTAACCCAGCTGTGAATATGGTGCAAGGAGAAGTCCAAGCTGCACACAGATTTGGTCATGCAGGAGGAAGACAACAGCAGGAAAGTAAAACTTGTTTTACTTTATTGCAAACAAGGCAGAGAGATCTGCGCCAGTCTGAAGCATACCATACCTCAATCCTCATAGCAGTCCTAAGAGCCTTGGGGACCTATTGCTCCCCACAGCAGAACAAAACTGTGGAGCGACACAGGGTTTTCACTAGAGACGAATCCAAAAGGGAAGGGATAGACCTCTGTGTAATTGCCTTACAAACACTGGCTGCTACATGCAGTTTTGGAGACTTTCCAAATTCTGTCCACATCTGTCTGCACTAGCAGAACCCACACATCAGCTCACATGGTAGGACATTGAATGAGACTAGGAAGATTCCTGTGACACGACAGCAAAGGGTTAAAAAGCAACTCTGGGCTCAGGAGGCCCCACCTCTCTGCTTGTGCCAAGCATGATCCACTTGGGGGTGGGGCTTAAAAGGGAATTGGCTAGCTCAGTTGGGGTGGACAGGGCAGGAAGACGGACTGCCTTTGGGAATTCCAGAGGGGGAGGCAGCCAGACCCAGACTGGAAGGAGGATCATTGGCGAGTGGCAGCTCTTATGGGAAGGCAGCCCATGATGCAGTGCATGCTGGAACAAACTGCAGCGTGCCACAGGAAAGGGGAAGATAGGATGTGACCCAGGGAGGCTGACTTGTGGCACCCCAGGGTGAAAGGTGCTGGACAGGCCTCGCAGGGCTCTGGATCAGAACCTGGGGGAGAACCCTGGGGTGACCTCCAGAAACTATATCCACTAGGCAGAGTGACCTAGGCAGCTACTATAAGCACTAGGCAGGGTGGCTGCCCAAGGCAGTGGCCACTAGGCAGTGCAACTGCCAAAGACTGTGACCACTAGATCAGGTAACTGGCAGAGACTACAACTGCCAGGCAGTGGACTTCAGACCTGTTCACAGTTCCCAACCATTGACAGCTGAAAGAAAGGATAATGGATGCCCCTGGATGGATACTAACAGCCAGGAACACTGACATGCCAATGTGACATTGGAGAAAGGATTGGGTGCAGCTCTTTTGTAGAAGCGGTGAAGACTGAACAAGGAAGGGTATGCCTACATGGAAAAATAGCTTCTGATATTAAAAGTGGAATGATTCCATCAGTACATGTATGGCCACCCAGTAATAGTGCAATCAGACCATAAACCCCTAAAGATAATCATGGCAAAGCCCCTTTTTAGTGCTACAAAGATACACTGATGCACCTCCAGTGCTACTGGGTAGAGATCACATATGGTCCAGGATGATTACTAGTGTTAGCTGACATCCTCAGCAGGTCATATATCCCCAGCATCACTAAATTGGGGGAAGGAGATCAGGACATTGAATCCGTATCTCCCAATTTCAACAGTAAAGCAAAGAGGCTATGGAAAAGAATATTCAGCTACAAGCAGTCAAGAGAGCAATACAAGAAAATGACCAGAAGACAAAAGCCAAATACTGGTAGGAGGAGAACCATATTTCCAAACTATAGATGAGCTGAGTGTTCAGAGTGGAATCATATTTTGAGGACAGCATTATTGTTCCTGCCTCATTATGTAAGGTTGTCATGCAAAAAATACATTCTTCACAGCAGGCATTCACAGCTGTTTTAGATAGGCTCAAGAGTATGTTTACTAGACAGGAATAACTACACAACTTTTCTCCTTGACAGAAGGATGTGACACCAGATGGTCATGTGGTAACCACCAGCAGAAAAAGACTCTGTTACCATATGAGTTGCCCACCCAACCATAGGAAAGGGTGGGAACGGATTTATTTATCTTCAAGGAAGTACTTGATTACAGTGATTACTACTCTAATTTTTGGAAAATCGATGCTTTGGCTCATACAAGAAGCAAGTCAGTGATTGGCAAACTGAGTACTCACTTTGTGATGTATGGGATTTGAGAAACTGCATTCAACAACAACAGACCCCAATGTGCCTCAGAAGAATTAGGAATTTGCACACCAATAGGAGCCTGATTACCCCATCTCCACCCCAGAACACCCAGAGTAACAGAAAGGTGGAATCAGCTGTTAAAACAGATACAAGACTGTTACAGAAGGCTGTTTCTTCTGGCACAGATTCCTTGCTAGCATTTTTGGTACACAGGAAATCTTATCACAGGGGTGCCAAAACAGTCCAGCACAGACATTGATGGGATAAAGGACCAAAACCCTGCTTCCAGTGTGGGGACACCTGTTGCAGCTGGAAGGATGGATACACTGATGAGAGGAAATGGCCAACAATCAGATAAAGCCAGTACTAAAGTATGACAGGTCAGCCAAGAACCTACTGGTCCTGGAGACGGCACACCTTTGAGGATCAGCCATTACAGAGATACCAGATGGAATGGACTAAAGGAGTCATCAGTAGTCCAGTGACCCAGGTTGTATGAGGCTCTACACAAGAGGGACAAGTGAAGAACCAGGAGACACTTATGAGCCAGCAGACACAACACCCAGAGAGTGCCTACAGAGATCATAATGGAATTTGGAGACAAAGAATGGGAGGCCAAGTTGCAGTGAGGGAGCAGACTCCAGAGAGATAGGTGACAGAACACTCTCACTCCCGGTGTGGTCACGTGTTAAGGAAATGAAACTAGCTAACCAGTTGAGTCTGTGGTAAAGAAAAGTCGGCTATTGTCAACCTATTGCCAAAGGGACATGGGGTGGAGGGCCTGGGAGTCAATGCTTTTATAGTTTATACTAAAGTGTGTGTAAAACAGGGAAGGTGTATCATAATTAGTAGAACTGAAGTCAAAGGGCCCACGTTCCCTGGAGGGACTGATTAAAAACATAATAGCCATACTGGGTCAGACCAATGGTCCATCCAGCCCAGTATCCTGTGTTCTGACAGTGGCCAATGCCAAGTGCCCCAGAGAGAATGAAAGGAACAGGCAATCACTGAGTAATCCATTACCTGTCATCTGCTCCCGACTTCTTGTAGTCAGAGGCTAGGGACAGCCGGAGCATGGGGTTGCATCCCTGACCATCGTGGCTAATATCCATTGATCATAGAATCATAGAATATCAGGGTTGGAAGGGACCTCAGGAGGTCATCTAGTCCAACCCCCTGCTCAAAGCAGGACCAATCCCCAATTAAATCATCCCAGCCAGGGCTTTGTCAAGCCTGACCTTAAAAACTTCTAAGGAAGGAGATTCCACCACCTCCCTAGGTAACGCATTCCAGTGTTTCACCACCCTCCTGGGGAAAAAGTTTTTCCTAATATCCAACCTAAACCTCCCCCACTGCAACTTGAGACCATTACTCCTTGTCCTGTCCTCTTCTACCACTGAGAATAGTCTAGAACCACCCTCTCTGGAACCACCTCTCAGGTAGTTGAAAGCACCTATCAAATCCCCCCTCATTCTTCTCTTCTGCAGACTAAACAATCCCAGTTCCCTCAGCCTCTCCTCATAAGTCATGTGTTCCAGACCCCTAATCATTTTCGTTGCCCTTCGCTGGACTCTCTCCAATTTACCCACATCCTTCTTGTAGTGTGGGGCCCAAAACTGGACACGGTACTCCAGATGAGGCCTCACCAATGTTGAATAGGGGGGGACGATCACGTCCCTCGATCTGCTCGCTATGCCCCTACTTATACATCCCAAAATGCCATTGGCCTTCTTGGCAACAAGGGCACACTGCTGACTCATATCCAGCTTCTCGTCCACTGTCACCCCTAGGTCCTTTTCCGCAGAACTGCTGCCTAGCCATTCAGTCCCTAGTCTGTAGCTGTGCATTGGGTTCTTCCGTCCTAAGTGCAGGACTCTGCACTTATCCTTATTGAACCTCATCAGATTTCTTTTGGCCCAATCCTCCAATTTGTCTAGGTCCCTCTGTATCCTATCCCTGCCCTCCAGCGTATCTACCACTCCTCCCAGTTTAGTATCATCCACAAATTTGCTGAGAGTGCAATCCACACCATCCTCCAGATCATTTATGAAGATACTGAACAAAACCGGCCCCAGGACTGACCCCTGGGGCACTCCACTTGACACCGGCTGCCAACTAGACATGGAGCCATTGATCACTACCCGTTGAGCCCGACAATCTAGCCAGCTTCCTACCCACCTTATAGTGCATTCATCCAGCCCATACTTCCTTAACTTGCTGACAAGAATACTGTGGGAGACCGTGTCAAAAGCTTTGCTAAAGTCAAGAAACAATACATCCACTGCTTTCCCTTCATCCACAGAACCAGTAATCTCATCATAAAAGGCGATTAGATAAGTCAGGCATGACCTTCCCTTGGTGAATCCATGCTGGCTGTTCCTGATCACTTTCCTCTCATGTAAGTGCTTCAGGATTGATTCCTTGAGGACCTGCTACATGATTTTTCCAGGGACTGAGGTGAGACTGACTGGCCTGTAGTTCCCAGGATCCTCCTTCTTCCCTTTTTTAAAGATTGGCACTACATTAGCCTTTTTCCAGTCATCTGGGACTTCCCCCATTCACCATGAGTTTTCAAAGATAATGGCCAATGGCTCTGCAATCACAGCCGCCAATTCCTTTAGCGCCCTTGGATGCAACTCGTCCGGCCCCATGGACTTGTGCACGTCCAGCTTTTCTAAATAGTCCCTAACCACCTCTTTCTCCACAGAGGGCTGGCCATCTATTCCCCATGTTGTGATGCCCAGCGCAGCAGTCTGGGAGCTGACCTTGTTCGTGAAGACAGAGGCAAAAAAAGCATTGAGTACATTAGCTTTTTCCACATTATCTGTCACTAGGTTGCCTCCCTCATTCATTAAGGGGCCCACACTTTCCTTGGCTTTCTTCTTGTTGCCAACATACCTGAAGAAACCCTTCTTGTTATTCTTGACATCTCTCGCTAGCTGCAGCTCCAGGTGCGATTTGGCCCTCCTGATTTCATTCCTACATGCCCGAGCAATATTTTTATACTCTTCCCTGGTCATATGTCCAAACTTCCACTTCTTGTAAGCTTCTTTTTTATGTTTAGGATCCGCTAGGATTTCACCGTTAAGCCAAGCTGGTTGCCTGCCATGTTTCTATTCTTTCGACACATCGGGATGGTTTGTCCCTGTAACCTCAACAGGGATTCCTTGAAATACAGCCAGCTCTCCTGGACTCCTTTCCCCTTCATGTTAGTCCCCCAGGGGATCCTACCCATCCGTTCCCTGAGGGAGTCGAAGTCTGCTTTCCTGAAGTCCAGGGTCCGTATCCTGCTGCTTACCTTTCTTCCCTGTGTCAGGATCCTGAACTCAACCAACTCATTGTCACTGCCTCCCAGATTCCCATCCACTTTTGCTTCCCCTACTAATTCTTCCCGGTTTGTGAGCAGCAGGTCAAGAAAAGCTCCCCCCCAGTTGGCTCGTCTAGCACTTGCACCAGGAAATTGTCCCCTACGCTTTCCAAAAACTTCCTGGATTGTCTATGCACCGCTGTATTGCTCTCCCAGCAGATATCAGGAAAATTAAAGTCACCCATGAGAACCAGGGCATGCGATCTAGTAGCTTCTGCGAGCTGCCGGAAGAAAGCCTCATCCCCCTGGTCCGGTGGTCTATAGCATATTCCCACCACTACATCACTCTTGTTGCTCACACTTCTAAACTTAATCCAGAGACACTCAGGTTTTTCTGCAGTTTCGTACCGGAGCTCTGAGCAGTCATACTGCTCCCTTACAGTGCTACTCCCCCACCTTTTCTGCCCTGCCCGTCCTTCCTGAACAGTTTATAACCATCCATGACAGTACTCCAGTCATGTGAGTTATTCCACCAAGTCTCTGTTATTCCAATCACGTCATAATTCCTTGACATCACCAGGACCTCCAGTTCTCCCTGCTTGTTTCCAAGGCTTTGTGCATTCGTATATAAGCACCTGAGACCTGCTGATCGCCCATCATTCTCAGTATGAGACAAGAGCCCTCCCCTCACAGACAGGCCTGCCTGTGCTTCCTCCCGTTATCCCGCTTTCCCACTTACCTCAGGGCTTTGGTCTCCTTCCCCCGGTGAACCTAGTTTAAAGCCCTCCTCACTAAGTTAGCCAGCCTGCTCGCAAAGATGCTCTTCCCTCTCTTTGTAAGGTGGAGTCCGTCTCTGCCCAGCACTCCTCCTTCATGGAACACCATCCCATGGTCAAAGAATCCAAAGCCTTCTCTCCGACACCACCTGCATAGCCATTCATTGACTTCCACGATTCGACGGTCCCTACCCAGGCCTTTTCCTTCCACGGGGAGGATGGACGAGAACACCACTTGCGCCTCAAACTCCTTTATCCTTCTTCCCAGAGCCACGTAGTCCGCAGTGATCCGCTCAAGGTCATTCTTGGCAGTATCATTGGTGCCCACGTGGGGAAGCAGGAAGGGGTTGTGATCCAAGGGCTTGATGAGTCTCGGCAGTCTCTCCCTCACATAGCGAATCTTAGCCCCCGGCAAGCAGCAGACTTCTCAGTTTTCCCGGTCAGGGCGGCAGATAGATGACTCAGTCCCCCGGAGGAGAGAGTCCCCGACCACCACCACCCGCCTCCTTCTCTTGGGAGTGGTGGTCGTGGAACCCCCCATCTCAGGACAGTGCATCTCATGCCTTCCAACCAGTGGAGTCTCCTTCTGCTTTCTCCACCCAGACATATCATCTGGTCCACTCTCCGCAATGGTACCTGTGGAGAGAACATGAAAGCGGTTAGTTACCTTCTTCTTCTGGAGGTCACATGTTGCCAAGCTTTTTCACTGGCCTCTTGGCTCCGCTGTGCAACCTGCTCTAAATCTTTAGAGCTTTGTGCCCGTAGAAGCATATCCTGACTTTTGTCCAGAAAATCCTCCGTTTCTCGTATGCAACGCAGGGTCGTTATCTGTTGCTCCAGACCTTAAATCTTCTCTTCCAATATGGAGACCAGCTTGCACTTTGTACAGACAAAGTCGCTTCTGTCCTGTGGAAGACAGACCAACATGGCACATCCAGTGCAGGTCACAACAGCTGAACCCCCCCCCCGCCCCTTCCATATCACCTTCCTACTATGAGCTTCCTCAGAGAAGCTGGCAAGATGTAAGCCTCACTGGGCTCACTCCAGGCGAACTCCCAGGCAAACTCCTGCTGTGTGCTGCTCTGCTGTTCCCCGCTGCTCAGCTGGTTCGCCACCGCTCAGCTGGTTCGCAAAGCTCTGGCTATTTTTAAACAGCCAGGCTTCCCTGAAAGAAACAGACAGCCCCAGTGCCCACCCCCTGCAGGCTACCAGCCAATCAGGCACTCACTCAGGCTCTCACACTGCCCTCCCAGCAAACACACACTTGATGGACCTGTCCTCCATGAACTTATCTAATTTTTTTTTTTAACTGTCGTCTTCAGTTTTGGTCTTCACCCTGGCAAAGAGTTCCACAGATTTATTGTGGGTTGTGTGGAAAAACCTTTTAATTTGTTTTAAAACTGCTGCCTAGTCTTTTCATTGGGTGACCACTGGTTCTTGTGTTATGTGAAGCAGTAAATAATACTTTATTCACTTTCTGCATGCTTTCTATTCCCACTCTTTATTCACTTTCTCAGATTTCATGGGGAAGGGCTTATTTCACGGTCCATAACATGTTTTTCACTGCCATGAAATTGATAGGGCCCCTACACATAGATGAGCCAGATTGGTTTCCAGCTATGCATTTGTCAGTGTTCAGTTGAAGCCTAGGGGCCTTGGCATGAGCTGGCACCTGGTCTGCCAGTGTCACATATATTACTCTCCTTTAATTCTATATTAAATGAGTCTTGTATCAGTCACTCCATTATTTTGCCTGGGATTGATGTAAGAATGACCTAGGTCATTCTTACTTCTGGAACTTTCCTGGTCTTCCAAGACTTACTGAAAATCAACATAAATGATCCAGTGAGCCTCTTGGCCAGCTCTTTCAAAACTGTTGGATGCAAGTTACCTGGGCCTGCTGATTTTTAAAACGTCTAACTTTAACTGCTGTTTAACATCCTCTCAAGATCCTAGTGGAATGGAAAGAATATCATATGATATGACTATATCATCTGGGTTTTTTTCCCAAATAGAGAACAAAAATATTTATTGAACACATCTGCTTTTTCTGCATTATTACTGATTAATTCTACCACTTCCATTTAGTAATCGTCCAATAGCATTGTTAGGATTCTTTTTGTTCCTAATATACAAAAACACTCCTTATTATTCTTAAGTCTGCTGGTCATAGACTTCTTCTTGTGTCCCTTTGCTTTTCAAAAAATATATATTATAGCGCCTTCACGTCCCCTGTAAACCAGGTCATGGATTCCATTGAGAAGCAGGCTACCTACAGGTTAGGTACAGGGATGTTCAGCGTTGCAATGCCTAATTCCCTTTGTGGATCTAGCCTGAAGTGCACAGCAATGGAAAGGGCCCATAGAAATTCTGTTACTATGGTAATAGCAGTGCTGTTGCACAGCTTGTTTTATTTGCAGTGCTGCAACAAGAGCCTTGGTAGGGTATATGTGATGTTTTCTACCCACATAGCTCATGCCTTTCACAGACAAGTAGAGAATCCTTTTTTCGCCCCCTGTTCATGCCATGCTCCAACTTTGTTGGAGTGGTGTGTAGCCATATATTTTTTAGCGATTTGAATATTGGTGTCTAGATAGTTTGGTTATGGGTGGAATGCAAGTGACTAAGGCACCAATCCTAAAAATCCATGTACTTGATTTTACTACCATGAATATTCCCATTGCTGCCTTAAGACATCTAAGTACACAGTACCTTATCCAGCTAGCTTTGTGAAATTCTTTATAAAACAATGTCCAACTTAATCTTAAAATATGAAAACTGTTAGAAAAGTATAAGCATACTGTATTTTACTAAAGATTCCACATTTCTGGAATAAACAAGGAGTTGAGTTAATAGGACTACTCAGGATAGGCAAGTTATCCACCCCCGCACAAGCGTTTGGTGGATCAGGGCCTAAGGGAGAAGGACAGGCAGGCAGATGGCAATGTACCATTTCATTTAAAATGTTTTTTTCCTCCACCAAAATTTTGAGTAAACCCCAAGCACTGAAAACTGTCCTATACTGGTTTCCCTTAGCGATGGGCCCTGTCAGTGGCATATCTGCTTCTGTGAAAGGCATTCCACGAAAGAGCCTTTTTCACTATCCCCTTGTGTACTGCACACAGGAGCTGCTCTAATGATCAGTAAGGCTGGAATCAGGGGACTGCTGCACTCACCCTTCCTCACATGAATACTTAACTCCACAGACACTCTCAAATTTCAGCTACCCAGCAAAGGGCTCCACAATGCCCACACCTCACCGCTCCCAGACAGACACCTGCTACATATGTGTTCCCATCACCAGGCCATCTGTTAGCCAGCCCAGGGTCACCCCTCTTGGGGCTCATGATGGGAAAGCATCTGTGGGGAGGGGGGTTTCTCGCCCCCCTCCCACCACCCTGGCACACAAGCCACAGGGCTGGCTCTGCACCCTAACAGCAGCTGCAGCCCCCACTCAGCACGGCTCCCAGCCAGGTGCTGCTGGGGTGGGATGGGACTGCTCCATGAAGGCAACAAGGTGAGCAGGACCTGGTGAAGGTGGCATTGGCTGCAGGCCCATGGTCCCATAGCCCCTCATGGCAAGGGAGGTAGGGCTGTGGGCCATGAGGAAGTGTCTGGAGGTGAAGGCCTGAGCTATGGGGTGGAGAGGCTGGAAAGGGAGGACTATAGGGATGTGGGATTGTGGGGTGGGGGATACCTGCATGCTCCATTCCTCTGCTAGAGGTACAGTCCTCCAGAGGCCTAAAATGGCCAGGAGGAAATACTGACCAATCAAGAACCCGCAGGCTATTTAAGAAGGCTTGCCTGCTTTTGCTCAGGGCAGAGCTGGGTGAGACTGGGACTGAAGAGGAGCTACTTGGGGCTAACCCTGATCCAGGCCCAAGCCTAAGCCAGGGCCTTGCCCTAAGCGCTGCAACTAGGTGCTTCAATTTTGAAGGTACCCCCACAAACACATTCCTTTGTTTTAAGGTGCAAATAGCCAAATCCCAAATTGCTATTTTGTTACTGGTTTAGAGACTGACATCAAGCTTATGGCACTGGCTACCCTGCCCCAGGACCAAACCCTATAGACCAAGGCAGGGAGTAGCTGCAGTACCAGGTGTGGCCCTGAAGGGGACACTACAGAGCAGCCCTGCCTGCCACAGACTTCTGCACAACTCACGCCAGCAGGTTGCTCCAATGCACTTTCACCAGTGCAGAAACACTGCTTCACCCTGTCCTTTGCTTTGGCCCAGGAGAGTCAAGACAGCACTACAAACCCTTACATTATTCCTAATTACATTTATTTATAAAACATTTGTTTCCACAAAATTTCTTATTAGCTGGATCTGAGTGTATTATTTATCATTACAATTTTTGTATTCTGTTTACATGTTCAGTTCTTTGGGCCTATATTACATATAAATAGCCCTTTGAATATATAGTTTCATTTTTTAAATTGGACCTCCTTATTTTTGAGCATAGTCTCTGTGACCAAAACATGCCATTTAACTCTGCTAACTAAGGCTGGCGCTCAGAACATATGGTGACCAGAGTTTACCTGCTATAAAGATAAATGAGCAAGTGGTGTGCAATATTATGCTATTCTACATCCTGTGAGGTGCTAAGCGTCCTCAATTCCTCTGCTATATTCATGTGTACAGGCAGTTTCATTTGCCATTGTCATCAATCTTGCACCTTCCACAGAAACAAAATGTATAAGACTAGAATTCTGGGTTATATCCATTAAGACTAGTGGTAGTTACATACATTCATCTCATACACTTCAATGACAGAATGGGTTTAACTCAGGCAATTTAGCAAATTTTCCCCTCATAATAATGTGAGTTGCCAGACTTAACTTTGTACTTCCTTACTAAACTGTTTTGATAAAGTTGTTGCCTAAAGTAGGAGATATGCTTTCAGCCAGTACAAACTATGATCCATAAAGTGACATTGACATAGTCAGTGAATAATGCTGTTTAATGATTTGTCTACTCTGTCCTTGGTACTGAAATGTAAAACGGTGAATTTCTCTGGGTGAACAGATATTGTGGTTTAGTATGTGCACAAGTAACAGGATTGATTTCTCGTCCTGGTGAATTCCTGTGATATGCAGCATTTAGAAGTTTATTTCCTGATACTTTCTGTGGTCAGGAGTCAATTAATTAAAGCCAATTGCTTGGATCATAGTAAGTTCATCTATTTCACCTATTTATTTTATCATGTTGTACGGGAAGACTTTGGCAAACCAGTACAGTGCCTGAAACCACTATGGCTTATTGCTAAAAACAGCCAGGTCAGCAGACTGTAAATTGGCCATTCAGCAGACTTAGCTTAACCAAGGCAGGAGTGGAGGGGGGTCTTTGGGTGCCACAGAGGGCAGCTTGACCCCACATCCTTCCTGATAAGAATTGTGTTGAAGTGGCTGATACATTTTAGAAGAGCAGGATGTGCCCCAGGAATGTCTATTGGGGCCTCCAGGCTGCAAACTCTGGAAAAACCCACACCTAGTTAATCGATTAATCAGAAGGAACCTCTTGCTTGACTATTGAAACTGCTTACTGAACAAGTATTCTTTAAGGGATATGTCATTCTATTACTAATGTATAAATAAGGGGGAAAAGTTAGAGGTAGTTGGACTCTTTTTGGATTCTCCCTCTGGATACATCTTGCAGTCTCCACCACCAGACGGAAGATTTGGACACCAGAAGCCTGCCGCTGTGTCACTCAAGAGCCACACTCAGCTTTGGTAATTATCAAGGGTTGGGGTGTTTTACTAACCTTTTGTGGAGGTGCTTGAGACTCAGTAAAGTTTAGCTTTAAGTGAAAGCACTCTTGTGTTGTCCTGTTTGTGCCTGCCATCTATCGATCGGAGGGCTGTGTCTCCCCTGATTTATTTCCTGACACCATCTCGCACAGAGTAAAAGTTACCAAGAGCTTTGGGTTGAAAGAACCCCAGGTGACAATGTGCTAAACAGCAATGAGAAGAAACCACTGTATTGCAGTTCACAGAAGCTCATTAATATTTGGTCTCTAAATCTCTGATTGCACCCTTGACTTTCATCATTTCCAGATTGGTTTTTCTCTTTTCCCTCCCTGTTTTAAAAACTGCTGGTGCTGGTTGATTGTGCTACAGCACTGTTTCCAGCAGTTACCATGTCACCATACAACAAGCCAAAAAAAAACCACACAAGAAACTAGATATTTTTGAAAGGCAAAAAGCTACAACTTCTAGTAACAGTCAGAATGTGCTGAGTGTACAGAAATAGCCCAGGATAATTTCACCTCTATTGATCAGAAAGAGCCCCTTACAGCTAATTACTCTACAAGAATACCAAGGAGTAAAACAGTACTTCTCCCCATCTAAACTCGTCCATTTGGATATACACAAGACAAAATGTAATAGTTTTCTTCAGCTGCAGGAAATTCTGTTCTCTACTTTGGCTAAGCACTGTGGTAGTTCCTGATTTTGTTGTGGGGCTTAAAATAAATTATGTTATGGCCAGGTTATTGTTATCTAGGGGTAATTGACAGTCTGTTTTAATAGTATACTTTTAAGAGTGTATCGGGGTTATACAGAGCATGGGATATGGCTCTTTTGTTACAGAGTAGTACACCAAATTCAAATAAATATATAAACTAGCTGCTCAGGCAATGATATATGCAGAGAAGATGAGCTAATTCAAAGAGGTCATTTACACAGACCTCTGAGGTTTTGATCTGGGGCCAGAGCCTAGGCTCTGAGACTCGCCCCCACTCTGGATTTCAGCCTGTGCTTCAGGCCAAGCCTGAATATCTACACTGCTATTTTTAGCCACACAGCCTAAGCCCTGTGAGTCCAAGTCAGTTGACCCAGGCCTGTGGGTTACCCCAGGTCTTTTTGCTGTGTAGACATACCCCCAATCATTTCTTGACCCATGTGACCAAATGGGAGTCCTAGGTACAACTCTAGAAGAGTAAACCTCGGACTCTGAGGGATGCCATCTTGGTAGTAGATGAAATATAGTGGGCTCAAGGGTCAGAGTAAGAGAAACAGACCCCAAGATTCAAGTCAATAAGATAGTGGTGAAGATAACCATTACCACTGTGGAGGGAAGGTAATGTAACTGATATCCTGAGAGAGGGCTCAAGATGGCTGAGTGAGAAGCTGAGAGCCAAGTGGGGAAACAAGCTGTGGCTGGCAGATGGCCTGCAGCAGTAGAATGAAGGGGGAGCAGGAGGCATGAGACAGCCACACAACTTGATGGCAGAAAGACTATGTAGAGGGGCACCCAATGAGTCCAAAGACAACAGAGATCTACAAAAGGTCCACAGGTCAATAATTAATTTCCCTGCAGAAGAGTGATGGACTAGAAGAGCAATTGAGGTACTAGGTCTGAGAACCCCACAGAGCACAGCTGCACTGCCTCTCAGGGCTGAGCGATCTGTTACTGTAACTACCTTTCTGTGACTTTCCTTTCTGTGAGACCTACTGAAGACCCCTTTTTCTTACTAGGAGTTGGTGAATATTTATTGGGAATCAAGCAAAGGTTAGAGTCTATAAGGAGCTAGTGTCCAGAGAACCAGCAGTGCTTATACAGTGTACATGACTTAATCTGTAAAAGAGACTGTTCTTTCATGACATGCAAAGACAGATCCTGCAGTGGGACTGGTTATAGTATGTTTCCCAGCACTTTGCTTTGTTTAGTATTAAATTACATAAGCCTTGTGGCTTTCACCACTTTCTTTCAAAGACTATTCCACAGTCATTGATATCACTATAAAGAATATTTTCCTAATATTCAAACTACATTTTTCTTGGCTTAATTTCATCCCATTACTCCTCCTCATGTGCCTTTTTCATTCTAAGCAATTTCTCCCTTTTTAGAGGGTGCATAGTATTCCAGTATTAATAGAATTCTGCATTGTCTGAGTCAGATGTCTGTTTCAGACTGTCGAACACTATGATTGACATATACATCTAAGAAGAGGGGTGGGATTATTTCAATATGGACATTTATGTTCATAGCATTTGGAATGTGTTTTGCAGGAGCAATCTTTGAAAGGGCAGTAAGCACTAGTATAACCAGGAGTTTCCAATCCTTTGGATTAATTTATTCATGCCTCTGGCTGGTTTTTGTCCATGTTCCATGAATGGGTGAGGCACAGGCGGGGTATTTTTATATCAGGATATTTGACTAGGAGCACTTTGTCAGATCAGATCAGTGCTCAGTGAGGTAGCAGAAGCAGAGATACAAACTACAGTTTTACCATTAGCATTTTCCTTAGAACAAAGGGGCAGTTCAGCAGCACAGGACTTACTTACTGTGTGTTTTGCTGGTTTCTGTTTCGGAGGATAGTCACGACGATTGTGCACTCGGGTTCATTTAAACCTCCTATTGCTTCATCCTTTGAGTCCAGACCAAGAAGGAGGTTACCTGTGCTATTCATTTGCCCAGCTAGGATTCTCTGGAAAGACAGTACCATCTTATTTCTTCTCCTCTTTTCCAAAGGCAAGTCTTTTCTTCTTTCAAGTTTCAGAGAGGTTTATTCTTTCTATTTTATTCAGATTGTGGGATCAAATTCTGCTTGCCTTACATGAATAAAGCCATCAGAATTTGTCCCAAGAATCATTACTTAAAAGATTAAGAAAAATATTGTTTGTGGGAGGAAAATTATTTGGTCATCTTTCACATTCATAGCTCCAGAAGAATATTCAAATTATCAAGAAATCAGCATGTTTTATTTGAGTCAGTGTCATAAAAATGGCAATCATCTAATGTGACAATAATCCCTACATTATAATTTTCAATACTACAGTCTTTTTAAAATTTCAGAAAAACTGCTTTGTTACTATTCATTCAAAATATCTTTATGATGTGACTGATAAATAGATATGCTACATGGTGCAAGTTACTGTTACTAGTGCTCGTTAGCCAAACAGTAATTATGAATCTGCCTGCAGTTTCTTTAAAAAATCTTCATTTTCGATCTCTTTATTTAGCTTAAAATATTTGCACCAGGACATAGCTTGGCATAAAAGGTCTCAAAACACTTAAACTTAAAAACTTGTTTTGGTTGAAAGAATTTGGTCAGTTTTCGACAATAGAAATAGGGGTTTTTTTGTTTATCGGTTTCTTTTGTTTAATTGTAGGTATTTGTAAAAATTTTCTATTCAAAACTGCACATTTTTAAAATGAGTGTCTAATCTTTAGTTTAAAAATGAAAAATAAATATAAAGGGAGAAATTCAAGTTAATTTCTAAAAGTGCCAACCTAACGGTGTAATTGGCAGAGCAATGCACTTTTGGTGGGAGATGTGGAGTCAAGAGCTATGGCAAATCTTTTGCTCCTGGGGCCTTCCTGGAAAATAGTCTTTCAGTTGTGAGGAGGTGGCATGTACAATATACATTTCTTTTTAACATTACCAGACTTGGGAATATTCAGAAGCTCGTTTGATGTTTGCTTTTTCCTTTGGCCTCATGCCACCATGCTGTGAAGGGAAGAGGGAGATAAGTGTGTTTAAGTGGAGGGAAAAAACTATGGTCTTGAATAAAGGGTGGGCAACATCTTTATGGATAGATGTCCTGGTTTATCACGTTAATCATTTAGGTACGCTATCTTTTCAACCTTTCGCAAATGCTTTTACATTTTCCATGCTGCCTTCACAGGAAAAATGGCTAGCAATATACATTTTTGAAAAACGAAAGCTGAAATTCTCCTTTACATTTCTAATTCCTCCAACTCTGGTAGGCCCTCAGTTATGGGTTTTATTGGACCAAATTCAAATTCTACCCTTGCTCACTTCATACCTAGCACCACTGAAATCAATGTAATTCAGGGTAGAATTTGGCCTCGAGGGCCAAAATTTTATTCATATAGGTGAGTACAATTTCATTTGACATAAATAGGAATTGTATATGCGTATGAGAGAGGCTGCATATTATATGGAGTCATTCCTCTGGCAGTGGGTTAATGTTTTTTTAGCATGAACTGTCAGGTTTGGTTTTTTTATTTGTGAGTTGTCCAGATCCTCAGCATTACTTTAATTCCTTATTAAATTCAATTTTGATGCATTCAGTGCTGACAAAATTGCACTGGAAAAGTCTGACTATGCAACATATCAAAATAGAATCATAGAATCATAGAATATCAGGGTTGGAAGGGACCCCAGAAGGTCATCTAGTCCAACCCCCGCTCAAAGCAGGACCAATTCCCAGTTAAATCATCCCAGCCAGGGCTTTGTCAAGCCTGACCTTAAAAACCTCTAAGGAAGGAGATTCTACCACCTCCCTAGGTAACGCATTCCTGTGTTTCACCACCCTCTTAGTGAAAAAGTTTTTCCTAATATCCAATCTAAACCTCCCCCACTGCAACTTGAGACCATTACTCCTCGTTCTGTCATCTGCTACCATTGAGAACAGTCTAGAGCCATCCTCTTTGGAACCCCCTTTCAGGTAGTTGAAAGCAGCTATCAAATCCCCCCTCATTCTTCTCTTCTGCAGGCTAAACAATCCCAGCTCCCTCAGCCTCTCCTCATAACTCATGTGTTCCAGTCCCCTAATCATTTTTGTTGCCCTTCGCTGGACTCTCTCCAATTTATCCACATCCTTCTTGAAGTGTGGGGCCCAAAACTGGACACAGTACTCCAGATGAGGCCTCACCAATGTCAAATAGGTGTTCTTTATGCATTCTGACAGGTTTCAGAGTAACAACCGTGTTAGTCTGTATTTGCAAAAAGAAAAGGAGGACTTGTGGCACCTTAGAGACTAACCAATTTATTTGAGCATAAGCTTTCGTGAGCTACAGCTCACTTCCACAGTATGCATCCGATGAAGTGAGCTGTAGCTCACGAAAGCTTATGCTCAAATAAATTGGTTAGTCTCTAAGGTGCCACAAGTCCTCCTTTTCTTTATGCATTGTTACCCTAACTGAAATTTTAAATGAGTACACTGTGTTCATAAATGATCATTTTATCTACATTTTGTTTCTATGATGTTATTTAAAGAAGTTAATGAGTCCTTGGAATGAGTTTAAATGTGACTGATTTTTCCATAGGTAAAGTGTTTTCCTATCTTAAACTGGGTATGGGACATCTGGCCAGATTCACTTTTACTGGTGTAATTTGCACTTCGCTGCACCAGACTAGTCTGTTGCACACTGGTGGATTCACCTGAATGGTGATAATGCCCCAAAATACTTTTCCTGGGGGTTTCTGCCTGGGAAGGACACGTTTACTCTCTGCCAGGATTTTGTAGGAGCTCCACTGGGTGGAGGCTGCTCAGGAGATGCACTGTGTCAACACATCCTTTGTTGTCCTGGACGCACCTCTTTCATGGTGATGGTGCCCATTTTGGGGACTGTATTGGTTACAATGGCAGGCCATCTGTCAAAAGAAAAGTTCCAGATGCCTTGTGCTATCACAACCCATGCTCTGACTGGACTTTCTGGTGCTAGGATCCTCTGCTAGGGTCTACATTGATGGAAGTCAGCACAAACCCTGGGTAAATCCAGCTCATGATATTTTGTAGGTACCACTGAAGAATGACATAATAACCCATAAAAACTGACTTAATTTTCATTTATTTTTAAAAGAAAAAATTAATATTTTGTGCATAAGAGTCTGAACTCCTTTCATTTTGAGGAGTTCCAACTTTACTAATCTTAATTTATTAAAATCTGCATCACCTTTCTGAAGTAGGCAAGCATTATTTTCATTTTACTGGTAGGTAAACTAAGGCACAGAGATACTAAGTTATTTCCTCAAGGGTCACAAAACATGTAAATGGTAGAGGCAGGAATAAAATACAGGAGTCCTTCTTGCCACCTGTCTGCTCTAGCCACTAGAGAAAATTTCCTCTCGTCATTGAGATACACAAGTTATTAAAGTTAATAGCATATATTCATAGATTCCAAGGCCAGAAGGGAGCATTGTGATCATCTAGTCTGACCTCCTGTATAACATAGGCCATAGAACTTCCCCAAAATAATTCCTAGAGCAAATCTTTTAGAAAAACATCCAATCTTGATTTTAAAATTGTCAGTGACGGAGAATCCACCACGATCCTTGGTAGATTGTTCCAATGGTTAATTACTCTCACTGTTAAAAATGTATGACTTATTTTCAGTCTGAATATGTCTAGCTTCAACTTCCAGCCATTGGATCATGTTGTACCTTTCTCTGCTATACTGAAGAGCCAATTATTAAATATTTGTTCCCATGTAGATACTTACAGACTGTAATCAAGTCACCCTTTACCCTTCTCTTTGTTAAACTAAATAGATTGAGTTTTTTGAGTCAACCACTATAAGGCATGTGTGCTAATTCTTTAATCATTCCTGTGGCTCATCTCTGAACCCCCTCTGCAATCTATCAATATCCTTCTTAACTTGAGGGCACCAGAAACTCTGTGTATTAGTTTTAACTCTGTCTCTGTGTGTATTAATACTATAAACTCTGTGTATAGTTCATAGGCGCCAACTTACTCAGATCCCGGGGGCTGCTCAACCCTAAGCCCTGCCCCCACTCCACCCCTTCCTTCAAATCCCCACCCCTGCCCCACCCAGCCTCTTCCTGTCCCTGCTCCATCCCACACCCTCAACCCCTTCCCCCTAGTCCCCAAGTCACCTCTTCCTGCCCCCACCCCTCCTCCTCCTCCCCAGCACCTCCTGCATGCCACTGAACAACTGATCGCAGTGGGCAGGAGACACTGGGAGAGAGCGGGAGGAGCTGATTGGCAGGGCTGCCAGGAGGCACTGGTGGAGAGGTGTTTATCTGCGTGGTTGCTGCTGGGTGCTGAGCACCCACTATTTTTTTTTCTGTGGGTGCTCCAGCCCCGGAGCACCCACGGAGTCAGCACCTATAGTTAAACTATAAACTATATAGTTTATAAACTGTGTATAGTATTGACATTCTTTAATTATGAACAGTGATTGTTAATTTTAAGTCTGCCTAATCTAGCAATATTCTTATACTGTACACAAAAGATAAATATTTTCAAAAAGGTACCTATCTTTCTTTTACATGAAGCATTTTAAACATTTGTAGTATATATGGATCACTTCTTCTATCACCTGTGGGGAGAGAACATAGCCGCCACTTTACATAGCCACCATAGGGACCATGAGGAACTCAACTAACCCTCTTTCCAGTGCTCAGCCCAAGTAGTTGGGCTCAGTGCTAGTAGCTTAGAGGATGGGGAAGGAAATGAATCCTTCATGGCAAGTGGTAGAATAGTAACAGTCTGTGTGGCCTCTATTCCAGCATTAGGAAGTTCTTGATCAGCTAGTCCCAGTTTCATTCTGAGGGTTCACACCCTCTCTCTTCACAACAGAACCACAGCGGTTTCACCGGAGGCCAGGTTCTCCGGGTTTGGGATTGAGGGCCTGAAAATCTCCCATGGACTTCAATAGGACTTGGATCAATCTGTAAGTAAAGTAACCTCTAATGCAAACCAACAGTTGGTGATACACAACAGTTGAAAGAAGTCATGCACTGACAGGGTTTTCAAGTGACGTTATTGGAGGTATGCTTTTCAAAAAAATCAAATCACAGTTGATGCATTAACAGCGGATAAGGTAAAGGAGAAATCTTCCTTTTAGCAGGAAGAACTCAATATAAATTCAGCTATGAAACTGATGCCAATTAAACTTGTTAAATGTTCTGTCTGGGAAGGTCACTGGCAGCACAGAACATAATCATCTTGAAGCAGGAATGTTAATACAGGTCACTAATGGAGTTACAATAGGCATTGAGATTATATATACAGAATTTGGTTATTTTGCTCCACAGCTATCTACTTCTCATAGATTCTCACCCTGAAGATCTAGTCAGTGTGCAGGAATTAATGGCAATTAGAGTCATGTTTATAAATACCAGCAGTAAATATTCAATCATATATGTAATTAATAACCACATTAAGTCACTAGTGTGCGACTATGGATGCAGAAATTTGCAAATAAGGAACTGATTTTCCTCTAACTTACACCTGTGTGCATTGAGTGTTCAACAAGTGTAAAATTGATATAAATCAGAGGAGCATCAGATCCAAAGAGTTCATAATTGCTTCTCAATGGATACTTTCACCCTGGTTAATACTTAGAGCCAAATTCTCTGCTGGCATAACTGCGGTAAAGTCAATGGACTACGCAAGCAGAAAATTTGACCCTTAGTTTTTAATCTTCTTTAGGAAAATGTGGAATTTGATGGAGAATCATTTTGCAAATTGTTTGTTTAGATTTTTCAGTCTTTGGGAAATCTTTGTCACTGTATACTGAAAACTAAACAATAACAAATTAAAGTATCTGCGTATGATGAGACATTATGTCAAGGACAAGCTTCAGCGCTCTCTCTCTTCTTCTCAGACGCTGTAAGCACATAGGGGCATAATGATCTGGAATGTACATCCTGGAAAAGGCACTGTACATCATTTGCAGCTACGCACATCTATTAAGGCTGAATTAAACATTTTGACTTTTAAACAAACATATGACTGCCATAACATGCATAGTAGTGGCCAGGTGAATTCCTGAGACTGAGAATGCATCCACTGATATCATCAATGAATATTGTTAGGGTGCAAAAACATGGGTTAAGCAAAATAAATATTCAGTTTCCAAACAATGGAAAGCTAGTAAAATCCACATATTTTAAAATATTTTGTTATATCTTAGAGGAAGAATTTTTAAAATCAAAGTTTTAAAATCAAAATTTAAAACTATTTTGAAACTTAAATATTTGGCGTTAATACTTTTTGCAGCAGCCAAGCTTTAATACCACTGGTTTTACATTAGAGCAGGGGAATGAGAACTGGAACTTTTGAGGCCTGATTCTCCATTCTGGTTGTGCTCCACTCCATACACACACAGTGAGGGGAAGTAAAGCTGGGGATGTGAATACTGTCTAACATTAAACAGAGTTAAATAAGCTTCAGGATTTGGTATATAGAGACTTCTGCCTGCTTAGTACTATGGCAAACACACTATTATATATTTTAACTTAAAGAAAAGAAGGAAAAACACTGAAAGCATTGGAAATGTAAAGTATTGAGTAAGGCTTTCATTTTGACCACATCCCTTGTTCCCTTTCCCTTTTAGCTGGAGAGTTTTTAGAAGGAACAAAACCCTTGTTTGACAGTCTCTTAGTTGGTATCAAAGGTGGTACTAGCGGCCCTATGGAGTAAGAGAGAAGAAGTTAATTGAGATGGGCTGGACCTTTGTTGATGTCGTTAAAGTCCCATCCAGTTTTATCCCAGGGGGTGTTTTGGATTCAGAGGCAGCTGGTAGAGGAGAAGATTTTATATGGGTCCTTCTCGTTGGCCAAATCTGATCAGGATTTATTTCAGGATTGGGACGAAGAAGGTCCAGGATCCCAAAAGACAGTGGAGTTGGAAGCCATGATGGTGAAACTCACTCCAGTAGCTACCATTTGTTCTTCCACCTTTTCTCCCCAAAGTCTCTTTCTTAAAGAACTTAATAAGGGAGTGTTGGGTGGAATAGTCCACCCCCTTATTATTTTGTCATCATTAGGCTTAATATTCGACAAACTAATTTTGGTTTATTAATTGCCAGATTTACATTTTTTTGTTTACTAAGCAAGATTTTAACACAGTTTTTGAGTTAATTAGTAGGCCTTTTTGTTTAAACTAATTTAGCTTTTCTGTCTTTTTTGTACTTTACTTTTTTATTAACATTTATGATTATAGGTTATTGTGACTTTTTTTATGAATTTCTACATACTTTTTATAGTTGAGTTTATAAATGAGGGTAAATTTGTCATCCTAATTATAACAGCACCCAGTACAAGTTAGAGTAGGCTCAGGGTTGCTCTAAATTGCATCCACCTTCACAGACACACTACAGGAACGGGAATAGCCACTTCAGACATGCCCCATTTTCACTGGCAGTACTTTCGATCCTTTGTGATAGGAAGATGCATGTCAGAACTAATACTGGCTTTATACCACCAAAGGATTTCCCTTATGCCAGATGAATTTCCTGGTGACTGGTTTTCCTGGCTTTATGGCCCTTTTATGCTGGTGGGGCAGTGAAAACAGAACACAGAAGAACAAAATACCAGGTGCCACTGACTCACAGTGTGATCTTGGGGAAATCACTTGATTTTAGTCTGTGCCTCAGGTTAGTCATTTTTAAAATTAATATCATAATATTTATCAACTTCCTAGGAGTACTAAATGAGACTAAATTAATACAAGCAATATGCTTTGAGATCTTTGAAAGAATGATACCACAAGAGAAAAGTATTTTTAGCTTCAAGTGATGTTATGATCATATGTATAACACAGTATTTCATTTATGATTTATATAGCACATTGTCAATACAGGATCAAGAAAGCAATGCTATTTTAGCATGTTTGCTGTTTCCTCTAAAGTTATTTATTGAGCTTTCATACCTGAGTACATGGATACATGAAAGTTTAGCAGGAAACAGCTTGATATAATTAATTGATTTATCCAATTCAAATTGCAGAAGCATTGTTTTGGTATACAGAATGTTTTTCTTTTCCATATGTTCTGCTGCTTAGACCAGAATTTTAATTGAATTAAATGGTTTTTATGCAAAACTAGTAAAACTCCTATAAATTAATACATAGACTTACATTTAGCTCATTTTCTATATTAGAACTTTAGAAAAGGACTGTCAAGGAGTTTGAAAATTCATCTGCAATGCTATTACAGTTTGACAATGTTTAGAAGTGCCTAATGATTATTTAAATACTGATTGTATCAAGGTTGGTTCTATTCACATTGATCTTTTACATTCTTTATCATTCCTAGGCATATATATTTACATACAGCAAAATATACTTATTTACCACTTACTAAAGTAATAAAAAGAAAAGGAGGACTTGTGGCACCTTAGAGACTAACCAATTTATTAGAGCATAAGCTTTCGTGAGCTACAGCTCACTTCCTCAGATGCATATCGTGGAAACTGCAGCAGGCTTTATATATACACAGAGAATATGAAACAATACCTATTCCCACCCCACTGTCCTGCTGGTAATAGCTTATCTAAAGTGATTTCCAGCACAAATCCAGGTTTTCTCACCCTCCACCCCCCCACACAAATTCACTCTCCTGCTGGTGATAGCCCATCCAAAGTGACAACTCTTTACTGTAATGTCGTCTGAGGAAGTGAGCTGTAGCTCACGAAAGCTTATGCTCTAATAAATTGGTTAGTCTCTAAGGTGCCACAAGTCCTCCTTTTCTTTTTGCGAATACAGACTAACACGGCTGTTACTCTGAAACCTAAAGTAATAAAAGTTATCTCACTCTCCTTATTTTGGCATTACCCATGTCATTACAGTAAAAGGTTTGTCTGCATTTTCACAAGTGTCCTCATTTCAGTATTCAGAGTAACAGCCGTGTTAGTCTGTATTCGCAAAAAGAAAAGGAGTACTTGTGGCACCTTACTTCATCGGATGCATGAGCTGTAGCTCACGAAAGCTTATGCTCAAATAAATTGGTTAGTCTCTAAGGTGCCACAAGTACTCCTGCTCATTTCAGTAGTTTTACATTTCATATTATGACATTTTCTCTATTCATGTGCACCAAATAAAACAAACTAAAGAGCTGGTACAGTTAATATATTTAAGAGTGAACATGTGTAAATAGAGTCAGTTTTGACCTAAATAAAAAGGGACCTTGTGCATACTTCATAGAAATTATTCATGGTAGGTGCAGGATTGATTTTTGCAGTACGCACTTTTTGTTTTGTCACTGTTCCACTTCACGACATTACAACATAAAAACTGTACTATGTTTTGCTTCCTCTCTTTCCTCCCTTGGAACAACTTTTGGCCAGTGATGTGGGGCTGCAGATATGCAGGTGGGGAGGGAATAGCAAGGTAGGCCAGTTCAAAGTCCACCAGATTTCTTTCTTCACATGAAAACTACAGTTA
This sequence comes from Lepidochelys kempii, assembly GCF_965140285.1. Lineage (NCBI taxonomy): Eukaryota > Metazoa > Chordata > Testudines > Cheloniidae > Lepidochelys > Lepidochelys kempii. The sequence continues at coordinate 32,298,812 of NC_136381.1, forward strand.
TGGCATTTTAAAATACTGCATGTGGCTAGTCACACAAGTTTTAAACTGTTTGTTTTTAAATAAAAATTCTATTTTTGCCTTTCATGTTCATTGTCTTATGAACAAGAATTTATGCCCAAAAGATGCTTAACTCCACCCCCCACCCAAAAAAAAGACAAAGACTCAGTCAGTTTTCTTTGGATTTCAGAACCCCATCCTCTTGATTCTTGGTCTCTGTTTCTGGCTTTCTTGTACCATCTCCTCAGTACAAAATTCAGGAGCTCTCTTTCACCATCAACTCTGTTGCCAAGAGTTGGCATTACTGTCTTAAAGGATGTCACTCTTTAAGCAGCCTCTACAGGGTGCTAAAGAAGTAGTCTGCATCATGATTACATGGACTATATTGTTCATCTCCAAATGCAAACTAAACCAAGCATTGTTAAAATTGTCCCATTTTAACATTATCTCATCTTTTCACATCATTCTCTCATCACTCCAAAACTGTTTCTTCCTGTTCTTTCATATTTAAAAGGCTTCCTGTCAATATGAGCAAATAACATAAAGTTTCTATACTTGTCAAGATGCAACCATATGCAATTCTATGTAAAGTTAACATTCTCCCATGTTAAAAATAAATCTGCACAGCTGCCTACCTGTATGCAAGTATAAAGGTGATTTGAAAAACAAGTCTTTGTGTTGTAAGAGCTTGATAAAAACTGTTTAGGACTAGAATATAAATACAGATTTCCCTTATATTTTTACTTTTTAAAGTGAACTTACTTCTCATAGATGGTACCAGATTGAAATCCTGTATTTATCCACAGAACAGGTACAACAGACTATGTTTTTTAGGGTAGTGACTGTCATTAATTACATGGTATACAGCACTTAGCACCATGGGGCCCTCATTCTGTCTGGGGTCTTTGGGGCTACTATAAACAAAATAATAACAAGGGCAGCGGCATTACTGTTTTCACCCATGTTGCCCTCTAGTGTCCTTAAGCCTGGTCTACAGAATTGACGTTCTTAGCTTTCTGCCCATTCTCTCCTGCAGCTGCCAACTGTGGTAATTTTTAAGTGTGATCACCTCTCCACTAGGAACTAGACAGAATAGTAACAGTTTTCATTTACCACTAACCTAGGCTTTGATTTGAATCTGTGACCTAGAAGGGGAAGGTTCTGTCTATATACCATTACCAATCTCTGATCCATCCAAAGCCCCAAAATGTGGGTGGATGATGAGCAGTCTTGGCCTTCCTTAGTAAATAATTTCTATGCAGAATTCATAGGCTAACACTTATAGGCCTAGAAGTCATATATCCATGTCTTCTGAAAGATGGTGATACATTTTACATACCAAATTAGAATATTGCTGGAATAATAATGTGGAGCCTCAACTATATGAAAGCATTCATACACTTACTTTGTTATTTTTGTTATGCTATGCTTACTTCACATGTTATTATGTTTTCACTACTTTTAGTAACTGTTTTATGATTCCCTGATCTCAGAAAATCATGCACAACAATTAAAATAACAGGATTAAAAATGGGATAGATTGTATAGCATTCTGCAAAGGTGAACATATAGGCAGATAATCATTTATGTGAACAACTGTAGAGGATTTTATGACAGGAGGAATAAAAGATCCTCTTAACTTGATATGCATGAGTTTCGCACTCTCAATACTTTCCAGGGGTTAAGGATGTTAGAAGTCCGGTCTGTCAGTATTCCTCCTCCTGTTCAGAGCTCCTGAGAGATCCAAGTTCACTCTAAAAATCTTCAGTCCTGGCAACTCTAGCTGCTGCATCTTGAGTCTCCCTCTGAGCGCAGGTTTTGATGGCAGAAGTGTTTCAGGAAGGTTACCTGAAGAAAGCATGAAGGCACTGGGCCTCTACATAGAGTCCTATACATGTAGTAGATTCTTTCAAACCTACAGGTTCTGGGGATAGAACCATCCATTCATTCTGCACAGACAAGGAGCAACTCTTCCCCCTGATGATATGTTCTAGAGGAAACCTTCCTTTCTTCTAAGTCCTCTCCTGCCGTTTTTTTCCAATGGAGAAGATGGTCTGGCCTTGAATTGGATACTTAGCCAAATTCTATTTGACTAACATTCTTGGAAGTCAGTGAGATTCCATGGAGTGTAAGTGAGATCAGAATTTGGCCAGTGTAACCAAGTTAGGTGCAGTGTGAAGTAAATATTTTAGTAAATTATTTGCAAGGGCTGAGATTTCAAGGCAACAACATAACACAATAGTGTAGTTTTCTCGTTACAATAAAATACAATACAGGAAGGAGTTTTGTTTAAGGGTGTCCTGTAGAGGCCTGTGATGCAGCTCTTCATTGTACTTTTTGACTCTACATTTTGTTTTATTAGGACATACACCTGAATGATGCAACCAGCCCCTCAAGGCATTCATTCTCTTCCTCAGGCACTGTGTCATATTCACCAGTGCTGCAGCTGTGCTTGTAAATGCTTATGTTAGCTTATGCTGATAATAAATTATGCAGAAGTCCCTGAGGGCACAAACTATGTCTGGGAGCCCGGGTACTCTGTCAGAAAGAGGTTGCATCAATATTTGTCCGTATGGAATGGAGGGTGAGTACTAATGCAATAGTTTTTCAAGGAGGCTTACATGGGTGTGAGCTGTGAAAAGTCCTGGTTAGAGCTGGTTGAAACTTGGAGTTTCCAGTCCATGGAATATTCAAACACTTCAAAAACTATCATTCTAAATCAGAATTACAAGTCAAAATTTTGAAATTTCCCACTAAATGAAATTTCTGAAAAAGTTGTTTTGTTTCAGGTCAATCAAAACATTTCATTTCTGTTCAATTTATATAATATCATTAGTAATGGGTATTCTAATTAGTAGTTCATTTTAAAATTGACATTCTAATTGATAAGTGGCATTCTAATTGCTACTTAATTGGTAGAATATAATATTAAAATATAATACAGTATAAAATAATATAATATTCCTCTTCTTCTGCCCCTTTTCTCAGCTGGAGTCAGGTCACCAGATCACTCTTTTCCCAGCTTGCCAGTCCCACACTCCCTCCATATCCACTCCGTAGTTCCACTCACAGTCTAGCCATCATTTTCTTGACCATCCTTTTGTTCTTTGACCATGAAGTCTTGTCTCAAATGCCTCCCTTCATCCATCTTTCTTACATACCCACGCCATCTCAGACTCCTGTTTTGCAGCTTCTCTCTGATACTGCAGACCCTGGTCTGCAGTCGTTATGACATCATTCCACATGTGGTCCAGCAAAGTTTTCCCTCTCACTGCACTCAAATATCTTATTTCAATGGCTTCAGTTCTTCTCAAGTGACTCTTTTTGGTTGCCCAGGTCTCTGATCCATACAGAAGAGCTGGTCTTACCATGGTTTTGTACAGTTGTCTCTAAAGTATTCTAGGCATCCAAATGTCATAAATAACCCCACTTTTCTTGCACTAGACTTTCTCTGTGCTCCGCAGCTTTGCCTTGCCATGTCAATTTCCGCATTTGCTGCTAATCCGTAGTACTTAAATGCAGAAACCTGATTTAGGCGCTGGCCCTCAATGTTGCTATTCATCTGTCTTGGTTCCACGCAAGTCACCCACTTCAGTTTTTTCTTTACGCATATTGAGGCCATAGTTTGTTAGTTCTCTGTCACAGGCATCAATCACCTGGACCAAATCTTCCTCACTGTCAGCCATTAGTGCAATATCGTCTGAACATATCAACTTTGTGCCACCTTTCATTTGGATTTACTTAATTATGAAGTCCATCACAATTTTGAATAGTAATGGACTCAGTGCTGGCCCACTTCAAACAGTCATGTATGTCACTCTTTTGTTTATATACTGGTACCAGTATGGACGTTCCCCATTCTCTTGGGATTTCCTTTTCCTTTGAAACTGCGCACAGGACTTGCGTGAGCCAGCATACATCAACCTCTCTCAAGGCTTTCATCATTTCTGGCACGACTTTATCTAGAGCTACTGCTTTTCCCCATGCCATCTTCAGCAGTGCAGCTTTGATGTCTTCCTCTGACAAGTCACCAATATCTTTCATTATCAGTTCACACAATGGTAACGTAGCATACAAAAGGTTTTCCTCATGAATCAGATCCTCATAGTATTCTCACCATCAGTTACATGTCTCCAGTCGTAAACAGGCTGCCCGCTGTATCCTTTACAAATGATATGTTTATGTTTCTTGTCCACATGATCTTCTTGGCAAGGTGAGGGCAGTTGTCCAACTCATTATACAGCTCATATAAAACTAGGTTTCTCACTTTTTCTGATTGCTTGCTTTGCTCTTTAGGATGCAACTGTTTTTTTCAGAAAGGTTATTTAGCACCATGTTTCTGGCTTCTCTCATTTCTTACTCCTTTCTTCGCCTCTTCAGGATGCCATTCTTCAGAAGATTGTGGTCTACCCAGCTTAGCACGTCCACATAGCACCACAGCATCAGATCAATACATTCTTGACGATACACCACTCCTCTTTTGCTGTTCCAATGTGCATATCTCATGGCTCAAACTTTGTGACAGTCTCCCTAAACTTATCTGCTGTTGTGACATGCAGTTTGCATGGTGTGTTGCCAGTCACGACAAACACGAATGGCTTGTGTCCCATTTCACTTAGGATAACCTTACAGTCTCTAACCATCTTCCTCTGGTTCATTTGGGTTAGTAAGATCTATTTGTGTGCTTAGTCCACTGCTTTAGTATGTGAAAAGATGATCTTTTTCTTTCCTTAAACCAAGCATTGGCAATCACCCACTGATTGCCTAAATGTTATTTTAATATTTTTTGTTTCATAAAATTAAATTTAAATTTAAAATTTTGAAATGAAAAGATTTCAAAATAATCCAAACTTTTCATTCTGATAAAGTTTTGGAATGTTTTGATTTTACACGTTTTTTTTTTTAAATGAAATTTAATTGTAATTGAACCATTCTACATAAACATGTTGATTTTGATCAACATTTTCCAATAGAAAAATATTTCATTGGAAATGTTTCTACCAGCTCTAGTCCTGCTATATGTTAAAACTGGCCCTTCCCACCATTGTAAGCCAGACACGCAGCTTGTATTACACACTGGCGAATCTCCCTTCTGAAGCAATGGATTTCTTTTGCATATGTTAGTCCTCTGTTTACTACATTTGCTGAATTTGGTCCCTGGGTTTTCATGATTTCATTTTTATTGGCATGGAACTCAGCAATAAAATTTGCTCCAGACTGAAAATTATGATACAAACTAACAGGTGGGAACAATTTTATTTACAATTTTTCAAAAATAATATTTACTTGTTTGAGGTTTTTAAATGCAAGAGAAAAGGAGGACTTGTGGCACCTTAGAGACTAACCAATTTATTTGAGCAAGAGTTATTCAGGGGTGAAATTAAGCCCTTTGCCCATACCAAGTTGATGAAGCAAATTTTCTGTGACGGACAAAGTGTAGAATTCATTAATCCAGCTTATGGACGGGCCTAGAAAAGCCTGATCAGATCTTTTGCTATTCAAGCCTGGGACAGAATAGCAACCACAACCCCTCTGAAGCCCCTACTCCGGAGTTTATGGTCACTGGGCCTGTGTGAAATGTGATGGCATACCTAATTTAAAAACAAACAAACTTCATCTGTTCCTTCTCCAGCCAACCCTGCTGGGTTAAACTGAGCTGCAATAAGCCCCAACTCCGGCATGCAGCAGTAGAGTCCCTCTGCAGAGCTATTAGCAGTTTCCCAGATATATGAGCAAACTAAAAAGTTCTGTCACAGAACTTTTCAGCTTCTTTGACTCCTCTGTATTGAGCGGGTTTTCTATGGCTCCACCATCCCACACTGATTTCTCTAAATGAAGAATGATCAGCCTTTCAGCAGCTTGCATGCTTGGATTATAGGAAAAGCTGCTTTAAAAAAAAAATACAGCCATGCATCCTTGGGACTTTGAAGAGAAGACTTTTAAGTTAACAAAGGCCTGTCAACTTGGAGCATCCCATTTTCCCTTGTGTTTGCGTCTCCTCTATATGCATAGAGTATATTATTTCCTGAGCTCTTTAGTTCATTTATCATATAGGACTGGGAGATACCTGCCAGGAGATATTACTTTTCAGACCACTCATATAGCAGGAGGACAGACCAGTTATTCTCAGCACTGACAGACCTTAACTGCAGGTATACTAATGGCCGTCACTATAGTGCCATGCACTTGAGTGCAGCTGTAAATTACTTGGTCTTTTCAAATGTTTAAAAATATTTACTATTTACTGTCGAATGCCTTTTTGTTTTTGTTTTCTCAGAAGTAAAATCAAATGTCAAATTTAATTCTTTTAGTAGAACTGGTTTCCATAAACTGCCTGATAATTTTTAAAATATTTTTCTTCTTAAAGAAATGGAAGAATTTTATCTAAAATATTTTAAAAGTATTACAAACTCACGTATGATTTGTGTGAGATGCTCATGTTCTGAAATTTGTCAAACTGAATCTCAAAAAAGGAGCAACTATTTTGTGAAAACACCCAGTGCTTCAGTGGGACTTTGTCTCTGTGGGGGCGGTAGGACTGGGTCCAAAGATTTAATTACAACTGAAATTGCTGAGCATACTGTGAATGGAAGCCATTTTAATGAAAAGTCTCGTCCTCACAACTTGAACTTACTTCAGTGGGAGTCTTGAGACATTTAAACTTTCTGATTTGTTAACTCATTTGTAACAATAGGAACAGAATTGCCACGCTGGATCAGACCAGCAATCCATCTACTTCCATATCTTCTCTCTGACAGCGGCCAGCACCAGCTGTTTCAAAAGAAGGTGCAAGAAATCCCATAATAGGAAGACGCGGGATAATCTGCCTCCCAGGGAAATATTTTACTAATCCTAATAGAGATTGGTTTAAAGCCTGAAGCAAGATGTTTTATATCTCTAGCCAAACTCTTTTTTTAGTATTTACTATTATAAATGTGGTTACCATTTGCACTGAACTTTTCATTTGTAGATCCCCAAGTGATTTACAAAGATGTGCAAACATTATTATCCCCATTTGGCAGATGAAGAAACTGAGATGCATATAGATTAAGGTCAGGGTAGAGCCTGGATTGCTTTTGTGTAACCAGCGACACAAATTATGGTCCCAGTGCTACAAGTGACCCTGTGCAGGAAGACTCCTGCGGAGAACCCTATTGGGATGTGCCTGTGCACTCACTTGCAGAATCAGGGCTTATGTTACTTCTCAGCAAAATGGCTGGTTCAAGCAATAGGTTCAGAAATGCAATCTGTAACATGGAACCTTTTAAAATGCATTGCTTAATTTATATGTGGTCATAATTCACCCCATGAGCCCAGGCCTTTGAAAAGCGGAGAGCTTTCTAAGAGAAGGTGCTCAGCATGCCTGAGTCCCATATGAACTTTTTCATTCTGCTTCAGAACAAGCTGTGTTTTGGTTTTTGTTCCACAGAACAAAATGGGTGCAGGTTTCCTTGATTTCACTATGGAAGTTGCATAATGGTGGATACCAACTGAGGTTAGAATCTTTCATTTTAAAGTATTTTGGTAAATTACTGGGAAGACTTTCTGCTGGCAGATATGACTTCATATTCTTCATATTTTTCTGGTCCTGACAGTAGACTGGAGCAGAGCTATTCACAAGGATCTGGGGAAGGGAGAGAACTGACTGAGCAGAGAACAGGGTGAGAGGGGACAGCGACAGCCTGGATCTTTGTATGGGAATGATTACAAAATGGGAAGCAGGGGTGAATAATGCCTATGACTGACTGTAATATGCATCTGGGAGTAGTGTGTTTGTGGGTAGAATGTATTGCTTTGTGTGTACAAAACATGAGGTTCAGATTAGAGCAATGTGAAATTATAGTTCTGCCTTTGTCAATGGTATTAATGACTCATTGCTTGAAAAAAAAGGATAACATAAACAAACACTTCTGCAGTGAAGTGCACCAAAGAGCTATCCGTTTTGAAAAATTCCCTACTGCTGCTATCTTAGATACCTATACATCAGTACCTCAGAACAGAGGTTTTGTAGGGACTGAAGCAAGCAAAAGGCAGCCTGTTACCGAATTGTTTGATATTGTATACAGGATGGCAAAAGGTGAAATTCTATGTCCTAACTTTCTTCATGTAGCCAAACTAGCAGCCCATCACAGAGGCGATTTGGGACAAGCATACGTAACAGAAATGAGACATAAGCAGTTCACTGATATCGTTGGACAAGTCCTAAAACATAAAATGATAACTGCCATGGAGCAGGCTCAACTCTTTTTTATTATTTATCGACGGTTCTACCAACTACAATGACTTAGAAATGATATATGTACTTTATGTGTAGAACATTGGATTGCCAAATGTTAAGTTCTTGGGCCTACACGATGGTAAGCATAATAATGCTGAAGCACACTTTTTTTTTACTGTCTTCTTAGCACTTGGCATAGATATTAGTTACATACATATCTTAGATTCATGGGAGATGGAACTTTTAACCTGGAAATCAAGAAAGAAGTCCTTCCTTCCTCAAGCAGGCTATATACCATTTCTTATATCATTGCATTGCCTGAGGCACCATGACAAGGTTCCTCCCCCACTCTGAACTCTAGGGTACAGATGTGGGGACCTGCATGAAAAACCTCCTAAGCTTATCTTTACCAGCTTAGGTCAAAACTTCCCCAAGGTACAAAATATTCCCCCCCCCCCGTTGTCCTTGGACTGGCCGCTACCACCACCAAACTAATACTGGTTACTGGGGAAGAGCTGTTTGGACGCGTCCTTCCCCCCAAAATACTTCCCAAAACCTTGCACCCCACTTCCTGGACAAGGTTTGGTAAAAAGCCTCACCAATTTGCCTAGGTGACTACAGACCCAGACCCTTGGATCTTAAGAACAATGAACAATCCTCCCAACACTTGCACCCCCCCTTTCCTAGGAAATGTTGGATAAAAAGCCTCACCAATTTGCATAGGTGACCACAGACCCAAACCCTTGGATCTGAGAACAATGAAAAAGCATTCAGTTTTTTACAAGAAGACTTTTAATAAAAAATAGAAGTAAATAGAAATAAAGAAATCCCCCCTGTAAAATCAGGATGGTAGATATCTTACAGGGTAATTAGGTTCAAAAACATAGAGAACCCCTCTAGGCAAAACCTTAAGTTACAAAAAAGATACACAGACAGAAATAGTTATTCTATTCTGCACAATTCTTTTCTCAGCCATTTAAAGAAATCATAATCTAACACATACCTAGCTAGATTACTTACTAAAAGTTCTAAGACTCCATTCCTGGTCTATCCCCGGCAAAGACCCAGCATACAGACAGACCCAGACCCTTTGTTTCTCTCCCTCCTCCCAGCTTTTGAAAGTATCTTGTCTCCTCATTGGTCATTTTGGTCAGGTGCCAGCGAGGTTACCTTTAGCTTCTTAACCCTTTACAGGTGAGAGGAGCTTTCCCCTGGCCAGGAGGGATTTCAAAGGGGTTTACCCTTCCCTTTATATTTATGACACACCATATGAAGCTGGCAGCTAAACATACTTTTTAAAACATTGGTTTTGATTATACTGAAATGGTTAACTTACACCAAAACACCCCTAAACATCTTTGTAATTTAAAAAAACTTAACAGAGATTATGGAGGAAACTATAACCCAGTCTGAGAAAGCAAATGAAACCCAGGGGGTACAGCACAAACATAAGGCAAGTAAAGCCTTTTATTCAGTTATTTCCTATGGTAGTGCCACATCTTGAAAGCGTGGTCAGTGAGAAAGTAACAACTCCTGTTGGTAAAACAAGACCCCGGGGCAGTTTGAGAACTCTGACAACCTTGAAGTTTGTGCTGCATCATTAACTAATAATAGAAACAGTTGATCCATTCTCAAAGCTGGCATTCTCTTCAGAAAGATTGTGTTGACTTGTTCTTTGTCACATCGCTGCTGGAGAAATTCTAGAGTACTCTAGAAAGGGTGAAGAATGGAACTTTATGTTGCACTGAATGACTTATTAGCTGACGCAGAAAAAAACCCAAAGTCAGTAACTTGCAATTGGATCAGACTATGTGGTGATAGTAATGTGCTTAAGAATTTTAGGTCTCACTTACACTGATGACATAGCAAACTGTGAGAAACAGCTTTGGAGACTTACATAAAGATTTATTTCACTGTTTGAAATTGCTGGACATAAACATTTGGCCAGCCAAGAAACAAGCTCTAGAAGAACATGGGGTTAAAGAGCTTGAAATATTTATTTAACTATATTTGAAACAGTATTAAAATTAAATAATGTTGATGGTTCCCAGTTGGCCATTTGGAATTTATTCAGAAGTTTTAGACTGAAAAGTCTAACTCAGCCCTCAAGGCAAAAATCTTTGTCAACGTGTGCTCTCAAACTGCAAAGATAAATGGCCTAATCTTTATCACATGATTTATATTATCCAGTCATTTCTGGTTTCAATTGCTGTTCTGAAGAAAGGGCTCTTATCAAGAGGATGAAATCATGTTACAGAAACAGAATGTTTGAAAAAGTGCTTGAGAATCTGATGCGAATTTGCAGTGAGGGCCCTAAGCCAGACATATATGATCCTAGACTTGCAGTCAACCTAGCTTTTTCTCATCCAAGCAGACCAAGCCTACTAGCTTTTAGCACGAGAACAGCAGAAGACCTTGTTTCTGAGGCAGAGACATATATTTCTCCCGATTTTAAAAAAAAAATATTATAAACTTTTTGTAACCTGACTTCATAACTAAATTCTTTTGGAGACCTCCTTAAAGGTCTATTGACATTGTTATAAAAATTATAATGTACTGGGCATGAAATAAAAGTTGATCTTTTACTTATTTTTTCTTCTTTATAAATTGAAACATCACAAATAGTAGATGGTGCATGCCGTAGTATTTTGAAAATAATTCTCATAGATTGTATGTGCATGTAACTGTACAATGGGAGATGAGTTAATTCATGTTTATACTACAATGAAAGTTAAATTTTGAAGTATCGAAATGGGTGATAAGTGTTCACTGTAAGTGGCAGAAAACAGGTCTTGTGTTTCAGATAACATTTTCCTATGTGATTTAAAATCAAACTCCTAAAAATTCTTACTGCAAGGCATAGGACTTGTATAAAATATTCATCTGAATTAATTAAATTCCAGTGATTATTAACTAGACGACCATGAACTTTCTTTGTGTATGGCAGCAGTTCTTAACCAGGGGTCCGAGGCCGCCTGGTGGGCCACGAGCAGGTTTCAGGGGGTGCACTCTGGCGCCAAGCAGGGCCGGCATTAGACTTATTGGGGCCCAGGACAGAAAGCCAAAGCTCCACCTCCCCGAGCCCTGCCACCCGGGCCTGAAGCTGAAGCCTGAGCAGCTTAGCTAAGTGGGGGCCACTGTGGCGTGGGGCCCTGGGCACTTGCCCTGCTTGCTACCCCTTAATGCCGGCCCTGATTTTTATATACAGAAAAACAGTTGTGGCACAGGTGGACCATGGAGTTTTTGTAGGATGTTGGCCTCAGAGAGAAAAAGGTTGAGAACCCCTGATGTATGTAACATGTAAAAGGATTGGTGAAAAAAATATACACCCCCTCTGTGTGCTATTTGATGTTACATTTACAGTGAAACTAATATAATTGCTCTGGAACAACTTATGGTATTTGCTTATATTAGATTTCAGCAAGCTAGTAATTCATTTTGTTCTCTCTCTGGTCTAATCTACAAGTATGCTTCTTTTAACCCCATTGGTACTATAGAAAAGTAAAATGTTTTATATTTGTATATGTGTTATTGCACAAGATTTTCAAAAATAAAAAATATCCTCTTGTACTGCAATACATACCAGTTGTAATTTTAGTACGGAGTCTGGGCCTAATCATGCAGTCCTGACTCAGGCAAAACTACTGTTGCAGTCAATGGGAATTCCGCTTGAGTCAGGACCATAGATTTTGGTTCTCTGTTATTGATGGCCTGATTTGCATTCTCTCAATACCCACGACTTCTGTTGGCTTCAAATGGGTTCATGTGGAGCTTTAGGTTACAGTGAATGCAGGATGAGGTCCACAGTGAGCAATAATACGATCCAGTCAGCACTGACCTGTTTGATGCAAACATTCATATTTTTTAAACTTCCAAAAAACTAATTAAAACTTAAATTGAAGAGTGGAACAATAAAAAGGATACAAAGAAGACATTTATAACAGAAAAATAGAATAGTTAGTATATGACATTAAGCAGCCAAATCTGTATTCCCTCTCCAACTGAAACTCCAGCTGATGTCAATGAGAGTTTTGAGCACACAAAGCTAGGATTGAGTTCTGAACAGACATGCTAAAACGTAAGAAAATCAGGAATACTACATATAAGTGATTTTTAAAATAATTGTGATTACTAACATTTGTTCTGAAACTGAGGTGTTTTTTATTGCTTTCAAATCGTTGGGGTTCACATTGCCAAACAGTGCAGACACAGTGTAGCAGTGGTGGGCACCCTGTAGGGTGACCAGATGTCCCGTTTTTTAAAGGGACAGTCCCATTTTGGGGGACTTTTTCTTATATAGGTGCCCCCCACCTCGTCCCATTTTTTCACAGTAGCTGTCTGGTAACCCTAGCACCCTGTGGCGTATGGGCCGCACTCAGCCCATCAGGTGAACAATGAACCGTGGCCACTGGGAGCTCCGGGCAGCCGTGCCTGCAGACAGTCAATGTAAACAAACTTGTCTCACGGCCTGCCAGCAGATTACCCAGATGGGCTGCGTTCAGGCTGTAGGTTGCCCACCACTGCAGTATAGTGTGTGCCAATAATTCTACTTAATGATCTAGAATAGTTTCCTAATAATTGATTCTGCATCTACAACAAAACTTACCTTGGCTTCAGTGGGGAATTGAATATCTTTGGAGAAGAATCTGGCCTATTGATTATTGTGGGAGTTATGTACAAGTAAGGAATGCAGGACCAAGTTCTGTTACAAACCCTTAACAAATTGTGAGTCTAATCCTCTAATACTTAAGTAAAACTCCCAGTGAAGTCAGTGAACCCACTTTATGCTGCAGTAAGAGATACACATGTCCTTTATGGCTGTCTAAAGCTAGCTGCACCAGTAGACATATTGCTCAAGAGGGAGAGAACAGATCCTGTGCTCAATCCATGGCCATGTGGATGCAGCGCTGCTGGAAGAAGGGAGCACAGAACTTGTTTAAATGAGCTTTCTCGCTGTCCCGATGTGGAGCCCTAAACATTTCCAGGCCCTTTCTTTCCCTGCTTTACCCAGCTCTAACACTGTAGAGTGAGGAAGCAAGAGGGAGAACCAGGACTGGGTCCCCATGACTTTTTTTTAAATACATGGGGTATGTGTGAGAATTGCAAAGGGACTGTGTCCTCCATAATCCCCAACTCCCTCCCCACCCCTGCACCCAAGTGCTAGGAGGCATTTGGTCTGATAACTTCACTAAAATGTAGCTGAGTATTAACAGTAACTTAAGTGAAACTGATGTATTTCTTTATTGGTATGTACAACACAAGTCATCTCAAATTGGATCTGTCTCTTTCAACTACATAAACCAGAATATAAATCAATAATTTTAACACCTTTGCCCTTCCAAGATTAGTGGAAAATGTTAATATTTCCATGCTGATACTTGGTTTGTCTGTGTCTTACACAGCATGTAGGACAGACATAAATAAAATCCCAGACTAATAATATAAATAACTTTGAGACAAAGTGGAATTGTTTAATACAGTTCATTCTTTCCTTTCATGTTTCTTTTATAAAATTAAGTGTAAAATGATTAATCTTTTCATTTTCTTCCTGAACATATTAAAATCTATATATACAGCATAACAATGGTGCTTATTTTCAAACTCTCCGACATCAGCCTATAAACATGTATCTTCTACTGGAAATGGTGCAATATTTGTCCTTTTTTAAAAAAAAATGTTAAACTATTAAAGCTTATGTATCAAAGCAATTTTGCTGCAGTACTACTGAAATGTATAAAAAGCATGTTGTTATGATTATTTGAGTGTACAGGCACTTAGATAGTTAAGTGATAAGTGCCTTGTAAGTGGCCAAAATAGACAGAACATGTAATTATCTTGTTGGAAAGAAATTGGGTATAGTAACAGTGCATTTCATATCAAGCTCATTTACATTAATAATGTTCTTAAGTAGATGATATAGCTGTCCTAAACTAAAACATATTCATAAAACTGCTTAAATGCCACATTTTCCTGTTACTTTTATTCAGTAGAAGTGATGATTTAAAAGCTCCCAAAGACTTATTGGAGATTGTTGCAGTATATTTGATTACTGTGAAAATTTACATCCAAAATGACAAAAACAAACAATCCTGTTCCTATTTAAGTCAATGGGAGTTTGGTATTTACTTCAATTAATATTATTATCCATTATTTATATTACAGTAGCATTCCCCCAATGGCCCAAACAGGACCACGTTGTACTAGGCATCATACAAATCGATAAAATGGTCTTGCCCCAAAGAATTTACAGTCTAAGGCTCCAATCCTGGACCTGCACTGAGTCTGCCTGTGCAGAAGCAATTGTAGGATCAAGGCCCAACTAGATAATTGATTGTAATACAGAATAGGAGGGAAGAAAGACAGGAAGATCATGATGAAAGATAATAAGATCCTGGGCTTGTATAGGCTGACTCTCTGTACAACTCAATAGAAGTAGGAGCAGGCAAGGTTGCCAGGTGTCCGCTTTTTGAACAGAACACCCAGTCGAAAAGGGGCCCTGGCGGCTCCAGTCAGCACTGCTGACTGGGCCATTAAAAGTCCAGTCGGTGATGCATGGCCGGGAACCATGACAATGGGAGCTGTGGGACAGCGCCTGCAGGTGTGAGGGCAGCGTGCATAGCCTTCCTGGCCACCCATCTGCCTAGCGACTGCAGGGACCTGGCGGCCGCTTCCCAGGAGGCAGGGTAAGTGCCATCGGGATCCTGCACCTCCTTCTGCACCACAACTCCCTTCCCCAGTCTGGAGCCCCCTCCCGCACCCAAACTCCTTCCCAGAGCCCACACCCCACAATCCCCCTCAGACCCCAACACCTACCGCAGCTCAGAGCCCCCTACTGCACCCCAAACCCCTCATCCCCAGCCCCATCCCAGAACCCACACTCCCAGCCAGAGCCCGCAACCCCTCCTGCACTCCGAACCCATTGGCCCTAGCCTGGAGCCCCCTTCTGCACTCCAAACCCCTCATCCCCAGCCCCACCCCAGAGCCTGTACCCCCCAGCCGGAGCCCTCACTCCCCTGGACCCCAACCCCCTGCCCCAGCCCGGAGCCCTCTCCCAAACCCCTAATTTCTGGCCACACACAGAGCCTACACCCGCAGCCCAGAGGCCATACTCCCCTCCTCCCCCACACCCTAACCCCCTGCCCGGAGCCCTCTCCCACACTCCAAGCACCTCATCCCCAGCCCCACCCCAGAGCCTGCACCCCCAGCCAGAGCCCTCACCCCCTCTCACCCGAACCCCCTGCCCCAGCCCAGAGCCCTCTCCCACACCCCAAACACCTCATCCACACCCCCAGCCCAGAGCCCACACCCCCAGCCCAGAGCCCATACCTCCCCACACTCCAACCCCCACCCCAGCCTGGAGCCCTCTCCCACACCCCTGCCCCAGCCCGGGGAAAGTGAGAGTGGGGGAGAGCGAGTGATGGAGGGAGGGAGGAGGAATGGACTGTTCTTGTTTAGTGCTACTGATTTAAAATTCTGAAGTCACAGATATGTTAACTGAAATATTTACATGAATTGATTTGTACATGAAAACTGATATATTATCCATTTGTCTTTGTCCAATTTAAGATCCTAATCCTACAAACATGTACACATGTTGTTAATTTTTCTATCATGAGTAATCCCAATGGGCCTAATTTAGTTCTATAATTAAGCTAAAAAGCTGTCTGCAGGATTTGAAAAATATTTTTAAGAAAGTAACTTTTTCACATTGTTCTTGCTTCATTTTTTTTATTGTTGATGTTTTTATGATAAAAAGACACTTGAAAGATTAGTAAATCCCAATTTTGACATTTCTATTTTTTGTTTTCTTCTTACAAAGAATTATATGACTTTGCAAAAATATATGATGTTTTTCTTCTTTGAGTTATTCTACATGGATTGCACTCTTGTTGCACATGCATCCCATACATCTTAGATTGGATTCTTTTGGCCAGCAGGATCCACTGGGGCACATCTGCACATTAGGTGCTCTTGTCCCACCAAACCACCAAAACAGAGTGGGCCCAACCCTTGCAGTGTCATCTGCAACTCTGCTGTAATTAATTATTATTTAGTGTAGTTACATAGTATTGTACTTAGTTGGGCCATTGGCATTTTTAAGAAGGAAAATGTTTATTGTTTTATTTTATTAGTTTTTCACATATATATAGTAGACTTGGAGCCATTCCCACCCCCTGTGCCTAGATTCAGGCCATTGTGGTGGACGATAAATCCTGTGTCCTTTTATTAAAATTGTGTCCTCCTAAATAATGATAATGCAAATTATTGTTCCAGGATCCTCTAAATAAGTTTGAGGTTTGATTATTAATAAGGGGGGCTGATAATGTTAAGACTTCGGCATGTGAGAGTAAGGCTCATTAAGGGCTAGTCATGTGAAAAAAAGCTATTTACATGTGTGTTTGAGGGTTATTCTTTATATGCAAAACTTCCGCTGAATTCAATCAGACTCATAGTTCTACTTACAAGATCTGGCCCATTCTCTTTCATTTCCCTTCTCCTTAACATCCAGAAATGAAATGATGAAGGATACAAATAAAAAGTGATGGTCCTGACTCAGAGGTGACACGTAACTCTTGATAATGGGGAGGGGCACAATTTTAAAGTTCGGGGGGGCTTGTGACCACCTCACAGAAGTTTTCAAACTGTGGGGTGCACCCTCCTAAAGAGGGAGAGGAATGTTTGGAGGGGGCAAGCAGCAACTCCGTGCGGTGGGACAACAGAGGTCGGTCAGGCCAGCTCCACATGGCAGGGCAGCAGTGCTTGGTTGGACCAGTGCCACGCAGCAGGGGTTGAGGAGAGAGTGCCATCTCCACCCCTGACTCACCTCAGTGGGCCACCCAGCCTGCCTGGTTTGGGGGGGCACAACCAGAAAATCTCCCACGTGTCGCCTCTATCCTGACTCCTTGTGGATTGTATTTTCAATAATTACCATATCCAAATGAACACTTCATCCTGACAGCATATCATGCATATTAAAATCCTTATGAATCCCTATTAGGATCAGTGCCTCTACAACAGTAGTTATCTGAAGAAAAGAACAAAGACATATTGTAACAGACTGTCAATGTTTGCCTAAAACAACTCTCACTTTTAGCAGATGTTGAGTCTGCTGGGAAATGGTTCAGTGGGTTCTGCTTAGTTGTTATCCAATCTGGATATAGAGATGTGCAGGGAGTGGCTCTTCGGGAAGACTGGATCTAGGTTGTGGGCTGTGCAGTCTTGAGGGAAGATTTCTAGGAGTAGCCAAGCCTCAGGAGAAGGTTTGAGTTGATCTTTGCCATCTTATTGCTGCTTTTTTAACAAAGCCAATTAGAAAAGCAATTGGATTATACAGAGCTTGGATCATATTTATAGAGCAGGTTAGGAAAAGTGCCTGATCTCCATCTATCAAAATTAGGAATCACAAAAGATCCTTCATACATTTTTGTGTGTGTGCATAGAATCTTCTGTTGCCCCTTATTGATAAGTTAACCAATTGCATTTTTATTGATTTCCCATCTATAACTTTCATTCAAAATATTTTCTTTCCAATATTTTTAATACAGAGGTGCTTTTAGTCTTCTCTTTCTCCAGGGTTTGATCTTGTTGATTATTTTAAAATCATCCTACCCATAATGTTATTGTTAACGAATGACCTTTTATTTTACATTTCTTGCATGTTTTGCACTTTGGCTTGTCACCTACATATTGACCCCCAAACTTTCAAGTAAACGTATAAGATCACAAACTTATTCTTAGTATTCATAAATAATCTAAAATGTTTCTTTCATGGTTTTAAGATCACTTGTATTTTGTGCTTTCATGATCTTTCTCATTTCCATCCCTTCCCTAGTTTTGAAAAATGAATTTCAGCACCATTTGAGTAGTTCTTTTTCATGTTATGGTCTATGTCATATTTGTGGAAAAAGAAATTTTAAGTGTCATAGGCCTGAAGCTGGCAAAAGAAAACTGCTTCATAATTCATTGTCAGGATGACAGGACCAAATCCTGCTTTATGTTACACAACTCCTGTGGGAGATGTTCATCCAAGAGCAAATTTGGCTCATAAGCAGCATAAAAGAGTTTTTTCATTTTGCTGACTAGTGCTAAGCACCCAGTTGCAGTTCACAGAGTTGAAGGGCAAATGAATTACATTCTGGATCAGTAAATGGGAATACCTAGAAAAAAGCATCTGCTGGACCAATGTGCAATTAGATGGAGAGAGGGGCTATTAAAATGAACTTCACGGGAAGCACCATGAAGGTTTCCATAACATGGCTGAGGTTTTCTGAATATTTCATACAAACAACCTCCATTACTGAGATATTCATAACTCTGAGGTTCTACTGTACTATAGAGGAAATAGTGAAATTGACCATGAACCTGCGGAGATTTCTCCCTGTTGCTGTATGGGGCCTATTATATAAAGTGCATTCAAATGCACAAAGCATACAAGCAGAAAAAAAGGTTTTTTTGTCTCATCTCAGTTACAGTTATCAAAAATGGTATTTGTAGCAATAGTATGTCAATATTTTTAAGTGATTTGTTTTAAAATGTTTCTTTGGTCAGGAAAACAAATTAAATTTGTTAAAATTATCAAATGAGGGAGAAAAACAAAATAATTCAACAGAAGATCTGGAAATAATCATAGAATCGTAGGCCTGGAACTTCTCAAGAGGTCATCTTGTCTAGTCTCCTGCACTCATGGCAGGACTAAGTATTATCTAGACCATCCCTGACAGGCGTTTGTGTAACCTGCTCTTTAAAATGTCCAGTGATGGAGATTCCACAACCTCCTGAGGCAATTTATTCCAGTGCTTAACTACCCGAACAGTTAGGAAGTTTTTTCTAATGTCCAACCTAAACCACCCTTGCTGCAATTTAAGCCTATTGCTTCTTGTCTAATCCTCAGAGGTTAAGGAGAACAATTTTTTCCCCTCCTCCTTGTAACAACCTTTTATGTACTTGAAAGCTGTTATCATGTCCCTTCTCAGTCTTCTCTTTTCCAGACTAAACACACACATTTTTTTCAATATTCCCTTATAGATCATGGTTTCTAGACCTTTAATCATTTTTGTTGCTCTTCTCTGGACTTTCTCCAGTTAGTCCACATCTTTCCTGAAATGTGGCACCTAGAACTGGACACAGTACTCCAGTTGAGGCCTAATCAGTGCAGAGCAGAACAGAAGAATTATTTCTCATGTCTTGCTTACAACACTCCTGGTAATACATCCCAGAATGATGTTTGCTTTTTTTACAGCAGTGTTACACTGTTGATTCATATTTAGCTTGTGATCCACTATGACCCCCAGATCCCTTTCCGCAGTACTCCTTCCTAGACTGTCATTTTCCATTTTGTATGTGTGCAACTGAATGTTCCTTCCTAAGTGGAGTACTTCGCATTTGTCCTTATTGAATTTCATTTCTCCAGTTTGTCCAGATCAATTTGAATTTTAATCCTATCCTCCAAAGCACTTTCAACCCTTCCCAGTTTGGTATTGTCTGCAAACTTTATACGTGTACCCTCTATGCCAGTGGTTCTCAACCAGGGGAACCCGTACCACAGGGGGTATGCAGAAGTCTTCCAGAGAATACATCAGCTTATCTAGATATATACCTAGTTTTAGAACAGGCTACATAAAAAGCACTAGCGAAGTCACTACAAACTAAAATGTAATTTAGACAAATGAGAAAGTAAGCAATTTTTCAGAAATAGTGTGCAGTGACACTGTTGTATTTTTATGTCTGATTTTGTAAGCAAGTAGTTTTTAAGTGAGATGAAACTTGGGGTACGCAAGATAAATCAG
The DNA here is from genome assembly GCF_965140285.1 of Lepidochelys kempii. NCBI lineage: Eukaryota > Metazoa > Chordata > Testudines > Cheloniidae > Lepidochelys > Lepidochelys kempii. The sequence continues at coordinate 32,318,813 of NC_136381.1, forward strand.
ACTCCTGAAAGGGGTACAGTAGTCTGGAAAGGTTGAGAACCACTGCTCTATGCCATCATCTAAATCGCTGATGAAGATATTGAACAGAACAGGATCCAGAACTGATCCCTGCAGGACACTTGATATGCCCTTCCAGCTTGACTACTCTCTGGCAACGTTTTTTCAACCAGTTACAAACCCTCCTTACAGTAGCTCCATCAGGTTGTATTTCCCTAATTTGTTTATGAGAAGGCCATGTGAGACCGTATCAAAAGTCTTACTAAAGTCAAGATATACCAATCTACCACTTTTCCCCTATCCACAAGACTTGTTACCCTGTCAAAGAAAGCTATTAGGTTGGTTAGATATAATTTGTTCTTGACAAATCCATGCTGATGGTTACTTATTACCTTATTATCTTCTAAGTGTTTGCAAATTGATTGCTTAATTATTTGCTCCATTATCTTTTCTGGGTACTGAAGTTAAACTGACTGGTCTGTAATTCTCCAAATTGTCCTTATTTCCCTTTTTTATAGATTGGCACTATATTTGCCCTTTTCCAGTCCTCTGGAATCTCTCCTGTATTCCATGATGATGATTATCTAGTGGACAGTAAATATTATTTGAACAAAGATATGACTTTAAATCCTTGGAATTATTCCCATATATATCGAATGTTGGGAATAACATATTTTCTTGAACATTAATGACTGTTTCATCACTTTAATGTTACCCTGGAAATGTTTATGCAAAAATATCCCAAAGAGATAAAAGGGGATATACACTTAGGAATCTTAAGGTAGCATGAAGACTTCATTTTGTATATAACTTGTTTCTCAGACATCAGGAAGGCAACTGATTTGAGCTCCAAATGGAAAGCTATGGAGAGGGCTCTGACTGAATATTAAATCATCTTTTCCTTAGCTGAGTTGCTATGGTGATGGCAATGCTGCACAGCTTAATCTGCTGTTTCTATTGCTGCAACAGCTTTGCTGGCGCATATGCGGGATCTATGCACACATGCCATGTACAGCTCACTAGAGAAACACACAAGAGGAACCCATTTTATAGTGGGATGGAGGACTGAAGTTCTATTGCTGTGGTTTAGGTGTAAGGTTGCAGTCTTTCATTTTCAATGGGGACTCTGGTGTCACTACAAGAGGTGGATGTCTGGGACATTTCCTGATGTGTTTCTGCCTGGCTGCCTATGAATATATATTCAAATAAATACACCTGTGTAATATTTTCCAACTATACAGTACCTTTCACCCAAGGATTTCAAAGTACTTTATAAATATAATGACCCCCTCACCTCTGTGATTTACAGAGCTGAGCTGAAAGAGAATACTGGCAATGTCAGGTACTGGCTGGCTTGATTTTAATTGGCACAGCACAGCTTGGAGCAAAGGAGAAGACGTGGATCTAATCCCACTATCAGGTTAATAAATTAGTAATCTAATTGTTTGTGTATTAAACAACCAGCCTGACAACTTCTATCTGTGCAAAGTAGAAAGTTCAACGTTTGCTCCTGCAGGTTTTGAGAAGCACATCTCCTTTCACTGGGATGCCTATATGGTTCCCATTGCACCACAAAAGGACTGATTTCTGAACAGTTATTTTTAAACACTCACTGTTGTTTAATATTTATATTACAGCAGCACCCAGAAATACCAATCAGAATTGGTGTCCCATTGTATTGGGCACAATCTATGAAAACACAATCCCCCCCCACAAAGAATTTTACAATGTAAGCGGCACTGATCCTGTAAGCAGACCGGCCCCCACAGACAGCTCCCTAGGCAGAGACTCCAGAGCCTCCTCCCCCGCGTAGACCAGCATAGGGCTGAAACTCCGACCCTAGAAAAACTGGTTTCAGAGTAACAGCCCTGTTAGTCTGTATTCGCAAAAAGAACAGGAGGACTTGTGGCACCTTAGAGACTAACCAATTTATTTGAGCATGAGCTTTCGTGAGCTACAAAAACTGTTACTCGATCGAGTAGTCCCACTCAGCTGAGTAAAGCTGGGGCCTGGGGCAGCGGACATGAAGCATGGAGGAGAGACAGAATACAGCAATTTTAGGTACCTTGCAATGTGTTGCTTAAAAATGAAGTGGCAACCCCCCCCCCCCCCCTTCTTGTGCCTTGGCTGCCTTCCTAGCGGCAAACGCGGGGACGGGCAATTGTAACGAACTCCGGCCTTGCTTTCCTGCCGTTCATGCCGGGAGAGGCGCCTGCTGCCACCCATCCACCGGAGGCTGCCGGTGTCGGCACTGACCTCTCCCAGCCCGGAGGCCGCGCCGGCCTGGCTCCGCAGAGGCGGGCTCGGGGGCAGCAGAGCTTCCAGGCGCCGGGGCGGCAGGAGGCGGCACCTGGCCGGCAGTGGCAGAGCCGGGCCCCCGGGTGTCGCTCCCTGGGCTCGGTGACGGGGGGAACTGCCGGGGCAGGAACCCAGCCCGGCCCACAGGCTGCACGGGAGCGCCCCGCGCAGCAGGGAGCGGGCCAGCCCGACAGGCGGCCGCGGAGGCGGCGGCGGCACCACGTGTCGGGGCGGGGAACAGCGGGCTGGGCTGGGCTGGGCTCGGCACGCCTGGCGGAGCGGAGAGCGGCGGGTCCCTGCGGCAGCCCTTGCTCAGCGCGTCTCCCGTCCGATCTCTCCCAGCCAGGTGCCCCCGGGCCGCGCCCGACTGAGGCAGGATCGGGATGGGACCGCTCCGGGAGGGCAGCAAGGTGAGCAGGGCCGGCGAGGCGGCCCCGGAGCCCTTTGGCCGCAGGTGGCGAGTCCCGGGAGACAGACCCCGGGTGACAGGAGTGCAGGTGCGGGGGGAGACGCGCAGGCGGCGGGAAGGGGCTGGCGGGGACGGGGATTGGATCGGGGGGGTGTCTGAGGAGGGGAGATCGGGTCTGACAGGAGGGGGGAGATCGGGGCTGGCGGGGGGGTCTGGGGAGGGGAGATTGGGGGGTCTGAAGAGAGGGGGATTGGGGCTGGTGGGGTCTGAGGAGGGGGGATCTAGGGTCTGAGGAGGGCGGCGGGGGTCTGAGGAGGGGGGGATCGGGGCTGACGGAGCGTCTGAGGAGGGGAGATTGGGGCTGGCAGGAGGCTGCGAGGAAGGGCGATCAGGGCTGACGGGGCTTGGAGCTGGGCTCGAGGCTGGCGAGGGGTCAGGGCTGGCAGGGGGCTCTGAGGAGAGGGGATCGGGGCTGGCAGGGAACGGCTAGGGGGCCCTGAGTCGGGAGTAGCCCTGGAGAGATGGTATCCAGGCCCTTGATTCAATAAGCAAAGGCCAGGCAGGCGGTATTCATTGGGGGCCACCTTCCACCACACCTGCCGTGCAGAGAGCAGCAGTAGCAGGAGGAGAAATTACTGCCACCATCCCTGGGTGAAAGGGGCTGAGTCATAGAATCACAGAAGTGTAGCACTGGAAGGGACCTCAGTCAGTCATCTAGTCCAGTCCTCTGCACTCAAGGGAGGACTAAGTAATAGTTAGGTCGTTCCCGACAGATGTTTGTCTCACGTGTTCTTAAAAACCACCAATGTCGGAGATTCCACAACCTCCCTAGGCAATTTATTCCAATGATTACTACCCTGATAGTTAGGCAGTTTTTCCTAATGTCCAACCTAAATCTCCTTTGCTGCAATTTTAGCCTGTTGCTTCTTGTCCTATCCACAGAGGTTAAGGAGAACAATTTTTTCACCCCCCTCTTTGTAACAACCTTTTATGCATTTGAAAATTGTTACCATGTCCCCCTCTGTTGTCTCTGAAGAGACAGATGCATCTGTCATCTCCCCCGAGCCTTCCCCATAAAGGAGTCTCCAGCAATGTATGTGTAAGGAGGGGAGCTCAAATATGAGTTGGGATAGGTTATTCCTGCGGTACTTGGGATGATGGGTGCTTATGTAGAAGAGGTTACACTGGGGAATTTGTGGGGGAGTTGTGTGGAAGAGGTTCGTCCTGCGGTATTTGGGGGGAGGTTGTGGGTGGGAGTTTACTCCTGGGGTATTTGGGAGGGTGTTTATGATTGGGAGTTACACAACAGGGAATGATACTTATGTAGATCATATTTTGTTATGTTCTCCTTGTTTGTTTTTGAGTAGGAGCAGAAACTGCAGCAGGAGAAGGAGATCTCCCGCAGCCGCATCCCCCGCCTGCTACTTCGGCCTTATGTATCCCAGCAGCAGCAACAACAACAGAAAGTGTCCCCAGCCTCTGAGTCACCCTTCTCAGAGGAGGAGAGTAGAGAGTTCAACCCCTGCAGCTCTTCTGGAGGCTCAGCAAGGACCATCAGCAGCAACAGCTTCTGTTCAGGTACCATCACCAGATACACAGTGGTTGTGCAAAAACAGAGATGTCTGGCCTGATTTTCCTCTCATTTAACCCCAGGGTAAATTAAGAATCACTCCATTGACATATGTGACGTTTGTGTTAATGATTGGAGAATCAGGTCCTGTGTGTGTAACGTGTTTGGAGAGTAATAATATGTTGGCATGCAATTGCTTTTCTTTATATGTTTAGTATAGTCACTGATGGGGATAGTGAGAACATTTAATGCCCTATTTGTTTATTATTATTTATTGAATTATAAATGGTACCTTAGGCATGCATAGTGCTTTGCAGACAAAAATAAAAATTGATTTCCACTGAAATCCAGTATCTGTTTTTTTCATATATGTCTGTAAGTGACACCAGATGTTTCCATTTCAAATTCTAAAGGCTTTTCTTTCCTATCCTTTGCTAAAAAGTTGGCATCTTTATTGCAACAGAACAGTTTATTAGAGGTACATTTAGATGAAGAAAGAGTCTTAAATACTATGGTGTTTGTCTAGAGAATGTGGACAAATCTGAGGCCAAAGGAGCTAGATATGTGGAACAGGAGGGCTAGTTGCCGTAGTGGATTACAGACCTAGGTCATATACTGTGGTTGTTTTTTTTATACAGAACTCCACACTGATTTAATGTAGTGTTCTATATGTGGATCGGTAGCAGAATATAAACCAATGTGGCCAGGCAGCAAAATGGTGGCTGAAATCTTTAGTGTTAAAATGAAATTAACATTGTTTGAAAGTTCAACCTTCTTCCAAAGAAATGTAAAGATGCTCCATTGATAACTGGACCATATGTAGCTACCCATACAGCATACAGAACACAGGTCCTGTGGAAAGTACAATGGCTCAGTGATGTATCAGATGGCAAAAATAAACTATAATTCTTGAACTACAGTACATGGGAGGTCTTTTGCTAAGACTGCCATTTGTGAGACTTTTTTAAAATACATATCTAATTACCCTTTATGACATAATATTTTAAACCAAACATCTAATATTACGCAATTGCTTCTATAGAATCTAGCATACTTTCAGATCCTATTCTGCAAAACTTATGCACATACTTAATTTTATGCATTGTGAATAGCCCTATTGATTCTGTGGGAGTACTCAGTGTGTAAAGTAATGTATGTTCAAATATTTTTGCAGAATCAGGGACTATTTCTTTTAATTCCTTGGTACATGCTATGCAGGAACTCATTTTGAAGACTTTTTTTGAGGGGGAGAGAGTTGATTTTAGTTTTTAGTCTTTCATACAGAATTTTTCCTTAATATTTCCAGCTAATCACAACATCGTAGTTATAACAGGTATTTTGTTATTCTTAAATTGTCAGAATAACTTCCTGAATTTCCTTTTTTGTCCATTCACAAAATTGCCAAACCACAAGATACAATTATTTTTTCCAAGTGACTGTAGAATAGAATAATTTCTAATGGGAATTCTGATTTTCCCTCCAAAATTGGATCCAAATTATTTTGTATTGTTTTCCCTAAATAGTGATAGAATAGCTAAAATACATGCAAAAATAGTTAACTTAGATAGGAATAATATTTTCAATATCCATCTTATGCTTTTTAATTTATGAGTTTATATATTTCCTCACATATTACTGTACACAGGATATAGGAGTTGCCTAAAGGAAACTTCCACTGAAATTGTTTTTAAAATGGTGCCTTTTAGAATTATATTTTTAAAATAATATCTCCAAAATGTGTCCCTTCTTCACTAGTGCCCGAATCTTTGCCCATGCCCCAACAGTCTCTCACTGTGACTATTGCAACGTCCTCTTTTCTGGTCTGCCTTATTTTCATCTCTGATTTTTGAAGTCCATCCAACGTACTACAACCAAAATTATTTGCTGCTGCTCCAACCATATAAATCCTCTCTTTGAATTCCCATAATAGCTTCTTACCTCCTTCAATGTGTGTATATATATAATCTGCTGTTTTGACATTTCTAAGGCACCAGTTACAGTAATATTCAGAAGTACAATATTCAAGCTCTTTCTCTACAAGGCCTTGCACAGTTTTTAATGTCTGCATCCTGTCTCTAATCATCTCTTATTCACTCCACATGCCCTATGCTAGTTCATCTTGATGCTCGTTGTTTTTTCCTACTAGTAGCTGTGTGTCTTTCCTCATGTCACCCCTTTGGTTTGCCTGGAACATCCTCTCCAACATTGTGCACTACACAATTTGACCTGACAGAGGCCTCCTCAATACTTGCTGCTTTCACTTTAAAACTTATCACTGATCACCAACCTGGCCTTGCCTAACTGTCCTCCAATTTTAAAGAGTGTATTCTTTAAAAAGAGGAACTTACAAGATGGATGCATAACATAACAATAAATGCACCTTGAGATTGGTCACTCCTGTCTCCCTCGACCTCTGGTACCTCCTTCCCAACTTTTGTTTATGGTCATCCCTTGCCATGTTGTGTCCAGTATGGATTGTAAGAACCTCCAAACAGGGACCTGTCATCTTTCTGGTTTAAAAGTGATATACACAGCAATGGTGGTTAAGCTTAACAAGTAATAACTTTGGGAGAGGTGGAAAGATCATCAGGAGGTCAACGTTATGGTGATGAAAAAAGCCTGTGAGCATTACACTGAAAGAGCTAAAACCCTCCCCTCCCATAACCACCATTACAGATATGAGAATCCAAAATGAAAAAATTACCTAACTGGTAAATAGCAACTGCAAGTGAATCAACACCTGGAATAATTCCTTTCCCTTCACCCCTTCACTTGAAAAGTTTCTACCCATCCTTCTTCCCTTATCATTGACACTGTGCTCTTCTACTATGGAAAGCCCTTTTAAAAAAAATATAAAATCAGCTCTCCTCCCTAGCGCACTGTGCATATGGCTCTGCTGTTTGTATCCCCAGAGCTTCTGAGCCTGTTAATTTTCCTTGTCTGCTTGCACTGGCCCTCCTGCATACCAGAAGGCTTCAAGTTCTTCTCCCTCTGTAACTGACAGGAGCAGAATCTTCTGGGGCCTGCTAATGTTGTTTCAGGCAGGCAGTGGGCAGAAAATAAAAGGGTTCAGGACCTCTGGGAACAGTAATAGTGCTGCAATCATGGAGGCAGGCAGGCATCAGGGAAGGAAATACCACTCAACAGTGCAAAAAAGACACTTAATTTTGCTCTGTAAACTCTGCATTGGGGGAGGGGTATTAATATTTGCTGAGCTCAGATTTAAGGTTGGGGAATCATTTCCCCCTTTCTCTTCTAGAAGACTCCTTCTCGGGGACCTTAATATACGTTTATGCAACTTATTGCATATTTAACAGTATTAGTATAATGTACTCATTCAATTTGTGGTAGGAGCCCTTTCCAAATTCACACAAAGATATGGTGTATGGGTATTAACATGCCTATCTATTAAATTCTTGATAAAAATAGATTTTGAGGCATAGACTGCTTCTGTCCAATGTATTTTAGATACTCTTTCTGGAAACAGGTCAGGCAAATTACATTTGTATAGCAGTATGTAATATTTACTAAACAAGTTTGCATGGCTTCAATAGGTGCTGCTTGTCAGCTGACAGCGAAGCACTTCTCTTCCCCCAGCCTCTACTTTCCTTTGATTTGGATGTCAGCCATAGGATTCAAATGTCAAGCTGTGAAAAACATTCTCCCAGCAACATAAGCTGGTTATATTACTTCTGAGTATTTCCCCATGTTTTGCATGTTTTCCTCATAAATTACACTTTTGGCTTTGAACTACACACCAGACTAACCTTGTCAATCAGGAGAAAGGTGCACACTTTAAACTGATAGACAGATAATCCAGTTTATGGCCCATTAACTACAGCTGCTCCAAAGGAAAATTAAGGTTTCCTAAAGACGTCTTTGGGAATGCCAGCGAATGAATCTACCTTCTAAGTAATAAGACACTGAGGGTGGAGTGTTACTCTTAATTTGTGTGTACAACTCCATTTAGACTCATAGATTTTAAGACCAGAAAGGACCATCATGATCATCCAGTCTGACCACCTGCACGTCACAGGCCACAGAACCTCACGCACCCCCTCCTGGGGCTGTAATAGACCAAGAACCTCTGGCTGGGTTTCCGAAGTCCTCAAATCATGGTTTAAAGACTTCAAGTTAGAATTCACCATTTACTCCAGTTTAAACATGCAAATGACCTATGCCCCATGCTGCAGAGGAAGGCAAAAACCCCTGAAGTCTCTGCCAATCTGACCTGGGGCAAAATTGCTTCCCGACCCCAAATATGACAATCAGTTGGACCCTGAGCATGTCAGCAAGACCCACCAGCCAGACACTTGGGGAAGAATTCTCTGTAGTAACTCAGAGCCCTCCTCATCTAGTGTCCTATCTCCAGCCATTGAGAATATTTGCTACTAGCAGTCACAGATGGGCCACATGCCAGTGTAGGCAATCTCATCATACAGTCCCCATCACAAACTTATCAAGGGCAGTCTTGAAGTTATTTTGGGTTTTTTTGCCCCTATAGCACCTCTTGGAAGGCTGTTCCAGAACTTCACTCCACTGACGGTTTGAAACTTTTGTCTAATTTCAAGCCTAAACTTCTTGTTGGCTAGTTTATATCCATTTGTTCTTGTGTCAACATTAGCGCTTAAATAAACTTAAATAACTTAAATAAATGTAAACATTAGCACTTAAACTTCAATAACTCCTCTCCCTCCCTGGTATTTATCACTCTGACGTATTTATAAAGAGCAATCATGTCTCCCCTCAGCCTTCTTTTGGTTGGGCTAAACAAGCCACGCTCATTGAGTCTCCACTCATAGGGTAGGTTTTCCATTCCTCTGATCATTCTAGTAGCCCTTCTCTGCACCTGCTCCAGTTTGAATTAATCTTTCTTAAATGTGGGAGACCAGAATTAAACACAGTATTCGAGAAGAGTTCTCACCAGTGCCTTATATAATGGTAATAACACTTCCCTATCTCTACTGGAACTATCTTGCCTGATGCATCCTATGATTAGTTTTCTTTCATGGCCACATCACATTGGCCTCTCATAGTCATCCTGTGATCAACCAATACACCCAGGTCTTAGAATCATAGAAGATTACGGTTGAAAGAGACCTCAGGAGGTAATCTAGTCCAACCCCCTGCTCAAAGCAGGACCAACAGCAACTAAATCATCCCAGCCTAGGCTTTGTCCAGCCGCGCCTTAAAAACCTCTAAGGATGGAGATTCCACCACCTCCCTAAGTAACCCATTCCAGTGCTTGACTACCATCCTAGCGAAATAGTGTTTCCTAATATCCAACCTAGACCTCCCACATTGCAACTTGAGACCATTGCTCCTTGTTCTGTCATCTGCCACCACTGAGAACAGCTGAGCTCCGTCCTCTTTGGAACCCCCCTTCAGGTAATTGAAGGCTGCTATCAAATCCCCCCTCACTCTTCTCTTCTGCAAACTAAACAAGCCCAGTTCTCTCAGCCTCTCCTCGTAAGTCATGTGCCCCAGCCCCCTATCATTTTCGTTTCCCTCTGCTGGACTCTCTCCAATTTGTCCACATCCTTTCTGTAGTTGGGGGCCCAAAATTGGACACAGTACTCCAGATGTGGCCTTACCAGAGCCGAATAGAGGGGAATAATCACTTCCCTCGATCTGCTGGCAATGCTCCTACTAATGCAGCCCAATATCAGTCTTCCTGGTAACAAGGGTACACTGACTCATATCCAGCTTCTCATCCACTGTAATCTCCAGGTCCTTTCTGCAGAAGTGCTGCTTAGTCAGTTGGTCCAGCCTGTAGCGGTGCATGGCATTCTTCCATCCTAAGTGCAGGACTCTGCACTTGTCCTTGTTGAACCTCATCATATTTCTTTTGGCCCAATCCTCCAATTTGTCTAGGTTACTCTGGACCCTATCCCTACCCTCCAGCATATCTACTTCTCTCTCCAGCTTAGTGTCATCCGTGAACTTGCTGAGGGTGGAATCCATCCCATCATCTAGATAGTTAATAAAGATGTTGAACAAAACCGGCCCCAGGACCAACCCTTGGGGCACTCTGCTTGATACCAGCTGCCAACTAGACATTGAGCAGTTGATCACGACCCACTGAACCCGACAATCTAGCCAGCTTTCTATCCACCTTATAGTTCATTAATCCAATACATACTTTTTTAACTTGCTGGCAAGAATACTGTGGGAGACCATATCAAAAGCTTTGCTAAAGTCAAGATATATCACTCCACTGCTTTCTTCTCCTCTGTCTCTTCCAACTGATACACCCCCAACTTATAGCAGAAATTCATGATGTTAGTTCTTGAGTGCATGACCTGGCACTTCGCACTATTAAATTTCATCTAATTTCTATTACGCTGGTTTTCAAGATCATCCAGCTCTTCTTGTATGATATTCTGGTTCTCCTCCATATTGGCAATGCCTCACAACTTTGTGTCATCAACAGATTTTATTAGCACAGTCCCATTTTTTTGTGCCAAGGTCATTGATAAAAATGTTAAATAAGACTGGTCCCAAGACTGATCCTTGAGGAACTCCACTCGTAGCTTTCCTCCAGCCTGACAGTTCATCTTTCAGTATGACCCATTGTAGTCTCCCTTTTAACCATATTCACCTTAAATTCTCATATTAATCCCCAAATTCTCCAATTTAACTAATAATTTCCCATGTGGAATTGTATCAGATACCTTACTGAAATCCAGGTAAATTAGATTTGCAGCATTTCCTTTGTCTAAAAAACTAGTTATCTTCTCAGAGAAAGAGAGCGAGTTTGTCTGGCATGAGCTACCTTTTGTAAAACCATGTTGTGATTTGTCGCAATTACCGCTTACCTCAATGTCCTTAACTACTTTCTCTTTCAAAATTTGTTTCAAGACCTTGCATACAAGGGGAGTTACTTATGGATTGAAGGCAATGTTTGGCCTAGAGTAACTAAATTCCACAGTCTGTTTAGTCTGCCTTTTTAATAGTGAGACAAGGTAGGTGAGGTAATACCGTTTACTGGACCAACCTCTGCTGGTGAAAGAGACAAGCTTTAACTCCCCTCTTTGTGTCTTATAACGTAGAAGGCAGATTCATTAGCTGGAATTCCCAAAGAAGGCTTTATGAGAGCCTCATTTTCCTTCTCTCTCTCAGCAATAGAAGTTGGTCTGATAAAAGATATTACCTCATCCACCATGGCCCTCTAATATCCTGGGATAAACAGGGGTACAACTACACTGCAAACAGTTTTTAATAGCTAGTCAGTTTTGGGGGACACATCCTTTTTCATTTTTCATTTTCTGAATAGCTCATCTTTTTAATCATCATTTTAGTGCTGATGTTTTGTCTTCTCAGTCTTTGTATTCATCTTTGTTTAAGACTTAACTTATTGACTTAAGAAAAGAATGCAGAAATAGTTGGTTAGCTGAGATGCTTTAGCCTTAAGTACCTGTGTTTTAATAATCAGTTGAAGTAAAGGGCTGTTTGAGCTAGAGGAGCTGTTTTATTTCAAATGCAAAGTACTCTTCTGGGCTTTTATTCTCACCTGCAATATCTCCTTGTTAATAAGTATACATAGTACTACTGATCATCTAGGAGTTAGGTGACAACTAGTGGTTACAATAGGTGCACCTTACTCATTTAGAAAATTCTGGCCAAGATTTTCAAAAACAGAGTTCAGAGCCTAAGTTTAGGCCTTTGTTTGTGAAAATCTTGGCCTCTACGTTCACTGTGTTTACACTGTAAATTCACTGTGCCTGCAGCAGAAAGTTCTCTATTATTATATCCTGTTCACACTACTCACATGCGTAGTCAAATTTAGACTATTTTGCCGATTGGTCCAGTTATTGGTTGATGCTCAAAGTGAGTTCAGGAAGAGTGCTTGTGTGAGTAAAGAAAACAGGATTTAGCCATGCATATATACTTATTTAAATCAGTTTGAATAAGCTACATTTAATACTAGCTGCAAATAACTGAGTCTGAGGATCTGTACAGGTTCACAGAAGAGACATCTTCATTCACTGTATGCAGTTAACATGCTGTACCTTCAGTCATAGCTGAAATAATTTCTCACTAGGACAGTGAGGTAGATTGTGTATTAGGAAAGCTACCCAGAGTGGAGCATTGATAAACTACATGCTTAATTGTATATTTTTGAGGAGAAAAAAAGAGAAAATTGGATCATTTTAATGGGTCAACAATGCAGAGACCAAATGTAAGGTTATTATCATTAGTTTCCTTATATGTTAAAATCCCCCTATCTTTATATCTGTTTTCATCAGAAGGAATGTTTTGTTAGCGTATTCCCCTGACTCCGAGTTTATATTTTCTTTTATTGACATTTATTGCGTCAGATAAGTGTGTTTAAAATTGCCCCCACGTTTGATATCAAAAGCATTTTCACAGTCCTTCTTTATTCCATTTGATTGAACTGTATCATCTGAAATATGATATCATCTGAGAGTCCTTCTCAAGCTGTGCAAGTTTGTTTGTGAAACCCATTGCTGTAGATGCTCTGTCTGGCATAGCTGTGTGGCACCTTGATCTTCATTTTCTAAATACATTGGGCCAAATTCTGCTTTCATATACACACTTGTGGCTCTTATTCAAGAGCAGCATTTGGTCCTTTGTGTCCATTTTTCAGTGCTCTTTACTTGGAGGGTCTCCTGCTAGGGCATAGGAATGATTTGGGAATTTAGTTAGTTTACTGGTTAGTGTTTATATATTTCTAGAGAGAGGTTTTAAATGTGGAGGTTAAAAAAGTTTATATGTACGGAAGTGCAGACTCCTGCCTGCTTCTCTCTCTTCCTCCACTGTTGCCTTGTACAAAATGACTGCCCTTGTACTACTGCACCGTACAACTGCTTGGGAAGCCAAGACATTTGACCTTCTGAATGTCCCTGTCATCTGCTCTACATATCAGTCAGCACTGTGAGCTCTAAAGGCCTGAGCTAGAGCCTAGTGAAGTCAGTGGAAAGGTTCCTATTGACTTCAGTGGGTTTTGGAAACAAGCACCTGGCATCTTCCCCTTTCTGGAGCCCAAGTTTGTCCCCTCTGTGTATGCTGATAACAAAAATGACTTAATTCATTGTTAAGAAGCGCTGTGTTTGAATCTTTCATTAAAAATACTTAATCAAAGATATTTTGTTTTAAAATGGTTTTAATACAAATTTGTATTGAGTTAAATGGTGTCATGTGTGTCAACAAGTATTGCAAGGTTTAAACAGAATGAAAGAACCTTGTCCTTAATCAGAAGCCCAAAATACTGTTGAATAAAGAGAACACGTTCCATCGTAGGAGATTCTGTGGTATTTTAAAAACAAAATCTGCATGTCATATCTTGATCCTGATAAATTACTCTTCCATTGACATCAATAGGCGTTCCACATATATAGAGACAGTAGAATATTAGGATTGAGAGATGTCATACAAATCTTGGAGCATAAGTGTGCCTTCATCCTCCACCATCACAACTGTCCCCCACAAAACACTGGGTAGGGTTATGCAGTGATTCATAGCCACAAACCGGGATTTGGGTGGCCCTAAAGCCAGTATATAAAATATGACTACAAAAGACTATGGGGTGGCATATCCAGCACTCTCATTTATTATTAGAATCCAGACTCTGGATGCTTTTTAAAGGGTGTTGCTCTTACAATAATCACTGTAATATAATCCATTCTAGTTGTCACCAAAGTTATAGCAGCCTTCTACTGGAGATTATGTTGTAAAAGCAGGCCTAATAAAATGGGTGGAGTGTAACATTCTGTGCTATTGAAGGATCAGACACTTACTCCTACAAGGATTATTCATGGATTTTATTTCCAAATGTTTAAACTTCTGTAACTGAACCAACTATTGTTTACAGTTTCTTTTTTCCATGTATATTATGGTTTAATACATATATTACAGGGAACGTCACTATTTCTATTCCTAAACTGCTTATACCTTGTAAGATAGAGAATCTTTATCAGCTGCAAGGGACTGCGATGACTTCCACTTTGGACTGTAGACAGAGGGGAGAAATTAGCAAAAGCAGCTTTGATAATAGGAAAAATCTTCATTTTCTCTGGAGATCGATGAAGTGTCTGACTAAAAATAGTTTGTGGACCTTCCTGTCTAAATGCTTTTGTGATACGATGTCGAGGCCTCTGGGAATTATGTCATAGGAGAAACATTCAGATAGGATGAAGGAGGATCTTTTTTTATGCTGTCAAAGTACATCAACTGCTGCTGCATCCATAGAGTTAAGTTGTAGCTATCATTTTATAAGGAATTCAGATGTAGGGGTAATATATTACAGATCCTGCACATTTTCTTTAGATGTACTTTTGCTAATCATTTTTACTGTAATTTGTAGTGCTGCACTGTTTAGACCATTTTACCAGATATAATGATGTATTTTAATGTCAATATAAACTGTATTGCTGGTAGAAAGAAAAGGAGGACTTGTGGCACCTTAGAGACGAACAAATTTATTTGAGCATAAGCTTTCGTGAGCTACAGCTCACTTCATTGGGTGCATTCAGTGGAAAATACAGTGGGGAGATTTATATACACAGAGAACATGAAACAATGGGTGTTACCATACACACTGTAAGGAGAGTGATCAGGTAAGGTGAGCTGTTACCAGCAGGAGAATGGGGGGAGGGGGAAACCTTTTGTAGTGATAATCAAGGTGGGCCATTTCCAGCAGTTGACAAGAACCTGTAAGGAACAGTAAGGGGGGGGGAATAAACATAGACAGTTCAATCACCTGCCTATCATAGAATATCAGGGTTGGAAGGGACCTCAGAAGATCATCTAGTCCAACCCCCTGCTCAAAGCAGGACCAATCCCAAATTTTTTCCCCAGATCCCTAAATGGCCCCCTCAAGGATTGAACTCACGACCCTGGGTTTAGCAGGCCAATGCTCAAACCACTGAGCTAATGGGGAAATAGTTTTACTTTGTGTAATGACACATCCACTCCCAGTCTTTATTCAAGCATAAGTTAATTGTATCCAGTTTGCAAATTAATTCCAATTCAGCAGTCTCTCGTTGGAGTCTGTTTTTGAAGTTTTTTTGTTGAAGAATTGTCACTTTTAGGTCTGTAATCGAGTGACCAAAGAGATTGAAGGGTTCTACGACTGGTTTTTGAATGTTGTAATTCTTGACGTCTGATTTGTGTCCATTTATTCTTTTACGTAGAGACTGTCCAGTTTGGCCAATGTACATGGCAGAGGGGCATTGCTGGCACATGATGGCATATATCACATTGGTAGATGTGCAGGTGAACAAGCCTCTGATAGTGTGGCTGATGTGATTAGGCCCTATGATGGTGAACCCCTGAATAGATATGTGGATACAGTTGGCAACGGGCTTTGTTGCAAGGATAGGTTCCTGGGTTAGTGTTTTTGTTGTGTGGTGTGTGGTTGCTGGTGAGTATTTGCTTAAAGTTGGGGGCTGTCTGTAAGCAAGGACTGGCCTGTTTCCCAAGATCTGTGAGAGTGATGGGTCGTCCTTCAGGATAGGTTGTAGATCTTTGATGGAGATGTTTGGAGAGGTTTTAGTTGGGGGCTGAAGGTGATGGCAAATGTACACCCCTTCCAGTGTTTTTCCTTCCCCTTCCATTTTTTTAATGGGATGGTCAGCTGCAAACTGATTAGCAGAGGTACATTCTCAACTCACAGCTGAGGTTATCTTGCCCCTTGTGATAGACAGTACTGTTGCATGTGCAGCTGCTACTTTTGGCAATACTGAACATTTTGATCCTGTAGAAGACACTGCATTGAAAGGTACATCTGATACATCTAAGGAAAAAATGTCTCTTTGGCAGCATGAACTAGATCCAGAAAATGTTTAGAGGTTCACTTTTTCCATACTAATGATTAAATTACAAGTTCACACAGAAGCCTTAGGTGTATAGCTTGTTAAAAATAACAAACAGTAACAGGAAAGAGGAGTACAATAAAACCATTCATTTTCTGCAGCTGAAGTTAAAACTCTGACTTGGTTGTTGAAGTGTCTAAAGGTCAGAAATGATATGACTAGAGAAGACTTATTGTTGTTAGTGCCAAGTTCACTTTGTTCCTTGATAAGTGTCATATCACAATGCAAGCTGTGGAGCTTAATCAAATTAATTATAATGGGGATGTGAAAGCAGTACATTATCAGAGGCTGTATTAACTGTCTGCTGATCAAAACGTGTATTTTCTTTTGCTAATCTGCTTTCTTATCTCCTACATTTGTTGTTGGTTTTCCACATTTGTTGCTTTTGTTTTTAGTGGTTTAATTCAGAGTTGTGGGTAGGGGTCTTTTGTTTGTTTTAAACTGACGCACCTTCACAGGATTTCATCAGCTCCTGAGATACTTTAAAGTAGAGTTTAAAATACTGGTGTTTAAAATACTTTGTGCCTAAACTATATTCTAAATATAGCGTTAAGGTTTTGTAAATTTTGTATGCTTTGGAAGAGAGGGTGTTTCTAGAAATAGCAAAATTTGTTGCTTTTAAGCAGAATTCAAGAATTCACTCAGCAGAACCAATCCATGTCCAGTAGATAAATTGTGTATACCTTTCTGTGTTTATGAGGTAAAAATTGGTGAGTCCTGCTGACTAATTCACAGAATAAAATTAGTATTGATCTTGAGAAAATTACCTTCTATCCTCTGCATTTTGAATTTGATCATGAGATTTATATGAATTAGTAAAATAAAGAACAAGATAATGTAAGGAAGAACCTTGTGTTAGCAGGGCACAATTGCCAAAAGAAGACAAGAATTGCCAAAAGAAGACAAACAAATTCAGTGTGGAACTTAATTTATCTGCTGCAGTCACAGGTGTTAGCTAATGAAGTTTGCAGCATGGTCAGGTAGACACCTACTCAGTCTCTTAGTTAACTTGGAATAGACTGCTAGCAAACACTTTTCACCTGTAGGCCTTGCAGGTAATTCACAAAGTAGATATGGTTGTCCTCCTGACTCAGCAACATTGCTAGAAGCAGGCAAAGCCCCCCAGAACTAACTCGAACTGGCTGCTGTTACTTTTGGGCTAGACTCAGGCGTGAAAGTAAGTCTTGGGACTTACCGGTACGGAGCTGGGCTGGGACCGGCTCTGGCCCCCGGAAGGGGTGGGGCCTTGGGCAGAGGGGGCAGGGCTGAGGGAGGTTAGAGCCAGCCCTGGCCCACCCTGTACTGGCAAGTGCCTCCTTCCCCCTCCCCGGGGTAACAGCGGCAGCCGGGGCCTCTGGCAGCAGTTTAAAGGGCCCTGGGCGGTAGCGGCAGCTGGAGCCCTGGGCCCTTTAAATCGTCCCCGGAGCCCCGCCTCCGCTTCCCCAGGGCTCCAGCAGCAGGGCTCCAGAGATGGGGCTCCGGCTGCCACTACCCCCCCCCCCCGGGCCCTTTAAATCGTCCCCGGAGCCTGCCGGAACCCTGGGGAAGTGGCGGCGGGGCTCCGGGGATGATGTAAAGGACCCAGGGCTCGGCCGCCACTACCACCCCACGCCCTTTAAATTGCCGCCCCAGCCCCGCCACCGCTACCCCAGGGCTCCGGCAGCGGGGCTCTGGCAGCAATTTAAAGGGCCGGAGGCTCCAGCCGCTGCTGGGAGCTGCAGGCCCTTTAAATTGCGCCTGGGGAAGCCGATCCACCCCGGTACGGTGCACCGGCTCTTGCCAGTACACCGTACCAGGGTGTACCGGCTTACTTTCACCTCTGGCTAGACTGTTATATTTCTTATTCAGCTGCGCAGGGAGTATGGAGAAGTAGGCCCCTTCTTACTTCCCTGTTTGGCAGTGTAAAGGGCTGGTTGTTCCAGCCACAGTGGGAAGAGCAAAGACAGCTTGTCTGAGACTCACTCTTGCAAGCAAGTGGGTGGAAAGGGTTAGAGAGTGCTCTCATCAGCCAGGGTAACTGACCAGGCACATAGCGGGAATAAGATGCTTCAGAAAAAAGGATGTAATAACTTTACTCCCCTCCCAAAACAAAGTGGGAGCAAGAGAGGAATTATGATTAATAACCATTCTCTGGTCTGATCCGAGGCTAGGTCTGTGCTGCCCCTTACTCTCAGTCAGACAGTAACATTACACATTCTAGCCCTTTCTTTCCACCCTCCTTCTCTGGGTAGACATGGTTTTCAGCTGGTCCCCTTGCAGAGCTTATTGCAGAAGCAGACGTGAATTATAGACGTGACAATGAGCAAACTGCAGTGTAACAGTGGTTACAGAAATATGATTGTGTACTTAGTTAAGGTACATCTGGGTGTGTCATATTGTAGCTTGTGGTGGGGAGTTTTATTCATGAAGACAATACAAGATGAATGCACAGTGCAAATGAATAGTGAAAAATACTGGCTTTATTTTACTCTTGGAAAGAACAAATAAGAGACTGAGTTCTCTGGGACATGGGATATTTCTGCGCTTAAAGTGACATCATGGTTAAGGGCTTTTTAATATACTATATATTTTAAATAAATAAGTCACCTATTGTGGGCATCACAAAAGAGGTGAGTATTCAGGAGGCATTCAAATAACAGTAGGAAGGGGCTTAAATATGTTTGGCTATCTGTACTGGATACCTTTTTACTATGATTTGTATTTGAGTGCTAGTAGTTTTATTGTGTTTGTACAACTTTGAATAAACCACCATTTTAGTATCTCCAGGAGATGAAAGCTAACGCGTATGCACACTAATGCTGGTTTACACAGAAGTACTGTTCATATGGTGCAGCAGTTTTAGTGCAAGGTATCAGACAGCCACTTTCTGGAAATGAAAAAAGTTGCTTTAAAAGAAAAATAGTTTATGCTGAGGCATGTTTACTGTTTTCAGTAAAATGATCATTACATTTCTGAATGTCATGCATATCGAGTGTACATTGATTGAAGCAATCTAATGAATGAATATTCTGGATCAGTTGGCTTATCATATTGTAGATATTTATAGGATAATAAAATACTAGAGTTGCTCAGTAAAAAAACCAGGAAAAATACCAAAGCAAAACAAATATTTCAGTTGTAATTATCCATCACAGAGACAAAAATGCCCAACCAAAATACTTAAGCAACCATAGATGCATTGTACAATATAGTAAATAATTAAAATTGACAGTATACATTATATTATATGCAGTGATGTTTTGCTGTAGACAAGTGTGCGTCAAAGACCCAAATAAATGAGTCGTCCAGAGTATTTGGTATGGGCATTGAATTGCATTCTAGCAAAGCGTGTTAAGGCCTTAGACTATTGTATAGTCAGTAGGACATACTGTCACCAAAACGGGTCTGTGTTGATAGTGCACTCTCAATCTGGTCAGCTGTAGCCACACAGCTTAGGCCCTTGGACTTGAAGGCCCTTCTGTAGTTCTGGTACGAAGGATCTGTGGGGGAAAAGCTGCCTCATTCTCACTCTTGGCCCATAGTTCCGTTCATACGGGAGGTGCACAGTCAGAACTTGGCTATGTATGACACATGCACACAAATCAATTTTTATTTTAACACATTTCTTAATTTGTATACTTCATGTTATAATATTCCATTACCATGCTGAGTAAGAGGAGGTTAAGCTTGGCTCCGGGTTTTCAGAAGTTGTCTCTGATTTTGTACTTTCACAGAATTATGGAAACAAATATTTACAGTGGCATTTTATAACACTTAGGTATCCAAGAACCATATTGCACCTACAAAATGGTGCGTTCATCTCTTGGGTGCAGGAATGCAGGAACAAAGTGGGCCTTATCTTTGTGCACAGGTTGCGTGTCTTAGAGAAGGCTGTTTCTGATTTGTATGTGGTATAGTCCAAAAGTTTTCTGCCATCTTCATTTGACTTATTAGTTAACAAATCTTGTGTTCATTTTTTGTCTTTTCAGATGACACTGGCTGCCCTAGTAGCCAGTCAGTATCTCCCATTAAGACTCCTTCTGATACTGGAAACAGTCCAATTAGTTTTTCTACAGGCAGTGATGGAGACTATACCAAAAAGAAATGTAATGCTGGAACAGTGGGGGAAGGAAACCCACAGTCTGCACGATATAAGAAGGAAACAAAGACAAACCTTGTAAAACCAGGTAAGTACATTTTAGATTGTTTCATTTTGTTAATTTCTCTTCAATACGTACAGTGTATTTAAAAGTTCTCATCAAGCAGCTCAGAGGATTTTGTTTATGTAGCTGGTGAACAGAAAAACAACTGGTCCCTTTATATATGATTAATTGCAAGATTTGAACAGCAGTAAATAGTGGATCTTTTTAGTGACAACATAATAATTTGAGACCTTGATAGAATTTTTTTAAGACTGGATGTGATGTGAAATGTGCTGAAATGCAAATTTTTCTATGTAGAAGAAGTTGCACATATTTTTGTTTTTCTTCCTAGTGACACATCCCTATAAATCATTCTGGGACCGGGATAGAAGGAGCTTTGCTTAACTTCTTTCAACACATGTTTTTTTTACGTATCAAGTCTCTTAAGGCCAGATTTTTAAAGGTATTTTGGCATCTAAAGATGCAGATTGAAACCTAGGGGGATTTTCAAAAGTGCTTTGGTGCCTAACTCCCATTGTTTTCAAACATTCAGCTAGGCACCTATCTTTAAATATCTGTCCCTTTGCTCATAAGTGCACCCTCAAATGTGTGCATCTGGGTGGGTGTGATTTTAATGAGAGCTCTATGTGTGCATCCAAGAGGGTAATTTGGCTACTATTGTTTTCAGACACTAACTTTAACTTAATAAAATGTGATATAATAGATTTAATAAGTGTGAACATCATTGGACCACATGGTCCTTGGTATGAGGATTATGTGAGATCCCAAGTAAGGGAAATTGGGGTATGGGGAATGTTATGCATCACTACTGTTTACCTCCTTTTTAAATTGCTTTTTTGTGTTTACCTTTTCAAAGGGCTCGTTTTCTTCCTTTTTTCCATTGTGGAGTTGAGAGTTAAACATAATTGTTAGTATGAGTTTTTTACCGAATGGTGAAATGTTTTAGCTGTACTATTACACTCTAATAAGTTTCAGAGTGGTAGCCGTGTCAGTCTGTATCAGCAAAAAGAACGAGGAGTACTTGTGGCACCTTAGAGACAAGTACTCCTCATTCTTTTTACTCTAATAAGTGGAGTTGAGGATTCAGTAGACAAGGTCTGTTCCTTTTGAGCTCTGAATCAGTTACCTAACATGGTTTTAGAGGGCACTCTGCAACCCAAGGTGATATCTCTCAAATGAGGTTTAAAATGAAGTCTCTGATCACTTACGTTCATTAAAGATTTCTAGGGACCCGACCGTCCCTGCACCATTAAAGTCAATGGGAGCTAGGGTGACCACATAGCAAGTGTGAAAAATCAGGACGGGGGTGGGGGAGTAATAGGAGCCTATATAAGAAAAAGCCCCAAATATCGGGACCGTCCTTATAAAATTGGGACATCTGGTCACCCTAATGGGAGCTTTCCCATTTACTACAGTGGACTTAAAATCAAGCCCTAGGTACTTATTGCAAAGCATTGGGGTGGACTAGCTCAGGTGAACTCCCAGATTCCAGTTTGGGAAGGTATCTTCTATTTTAAATTCCACCTACAGTTCCAACTAGATATGACAATTCACTTTCTTCCTATCTTAGATTGTTGGGTTGAGGTGTTGTTTTTTGTTTTGTTTAAATCAAGTGCCCTAGTGGGGTGGGGTTGTTTGGAGTAAAGTGAGTAGAGCACATGAGTCGTCAAAGCTGCAAGAAAAATACAGTCTGTTGAATGAAAGTTATATGGATATGAATATAGCCAAAGGTAATATTTGTAGAGCACTTTGGAAATCTTTTTTGATAAAGGCCCCTGTACATGTAAGATTATTAAGTTACTTGACACATTAACTCATTTTGTTGTTTCAAATTATTACATGTGCATTATAGTATGACATAAAGTTGATAGTCTCTTACTAACAACGGGAAGCTGACTCCATTTGAGATAAGCCTTTGCAGACTGGCTTGCTTTGCATATTTAAATAAACTACTTTTTTAATTGTGATAGTCCTTTGAGCAACAAGAACACATGTTTTCTCCATATTTATATCTTTGATATCCCCACCCATTCATTCCAGAGAAACATTATTTTGTCCTCATTATGATTGCCTTCTTCATGCAGGCAGATTGCTTATTTTGTGGCTGTCAGGGTCAGTACATAGGTGAGTTCACAATATGTGTCCCTCTAGTAAGGTTGTAACCCTTGTGCTGAGAGCTCAAGCACATCAGCTCTTGTGACGTGACAGATCTCCGCTGTGTGAGAGGCAGTAGTTGAGGTGGTACTTGATTCTCGGTTTCCTGTGCCACAGAAAGTACCTTCAAGCTCCTCTCACCAACCACACCAGACCTTTCTTGGTGGAATGCGATTGAAATCTCTTCCTAACTAGCAGGAGAAAATATTCTTGAAATGGAGAGAGATAGTTGTACTCCACTCCCTTCCCTCTGCCTGTGGGGATTGAGGCAATGCTCGTTTAGCTCTGCTTTCCCCGTCTCTCTCTTGGTGTAAGGCAGGTCCACTCCCTACAGCCTGTCTTTGCAAGAGTTTCTGCTGATTCTCTCACTCAGGGAGATATGGCCCCTATCCCAAGAAACTCATAATGTAATTGAACACAATATACAGTGAAAAGAAAAGGAGGACTTGTGGCACCCTAGAGACTAACCAATTTATTAGAGCATAAGCTTTCGTGAGCTACAGCTCACTTCCTCAGATACATCCGATGAAGTGAGCTGTAGCTCACGAAAGCTTATGCTCTAATAAATTGGTTAGTCTCTAAGGTGCCACAAGTCCTCCTTTTCTTTTTACAGCTACAGACTAACACGGCTGCTAATCTGAAATATATAGTGAGTGAGTGTAATGAAGAAACAATAAGAGGGAAGTGGGAGGAAGTACAAGGGTAACAGGAATAAGTCCATGTGATTACATAAGCTACTTATATGTACAACTTGATGGTTCCCAGCCATTTGAAAGGATATTTTAATTAAATATATAAATAACATCATTCCTCTTTTCCTAACAATTCTCACTGGTTTTATGAAGATAATATCTGTATAGGATTTACACAGAAGAGTAGCATAACAATGGTTGCTTAGGGGGAGCTACAAATAAACCACCCCTAACATCACCTTAATTTACAGATATACCATGCTGAGCTAATCTTATGTAATTATCTATGTGTATCATACTGCCACCTTATTGGGCATTTGTCCATTTTTTTTGTCATTCTTTGCCCAGGGAATCATTTATTCCAGAAGTAACACTCAAGCAAATATTTAGATAATTCCAGAAATCTTAGTGTGGGATAGTGGTTAGATTGTGCTCTTGGGACTTTCCTAGCCTGTTCCCATGCTGTTGTCCAATAATTTTTTTGTTGCCCTGACATTATCAGTTTCTCTCTACTTCCTACACTTGGAAAAATCAAATGGGATCAGTTCTTGGAGCATAAGACACTAGCATATTGTAGTAAACCATCTGTGACTCTTGTCTAATAAAAATGTAAGTTTTAACAATCCATTCATAATTTATGTTGTCTGCCTAGTGAACCACTCTTAATCCTCCAGTGCATTGTTGCTGCATTGTGATAAATCTGTGACTGAAAGTTTTGTATGCTTAGGACTGTTACTTATTCATATCAATTTATAATTTATTGATTGTGCACTACATCTGGTTCAAACAAGTGTTATTATAGAAGAATTTCCAAACCAGTTTGAAAAAGGAAACCAATACCCCCCGTTCAAAAGAAATTGCACAACACACAGATGAGTGCGTGTGTTAAAATTTAAAATTTGCACTGAGTCTTTCACGAAGGATGAGGAGATACTGGCAATAAGTACTATGGCATTAGTCCACATTAGCCTGCCTGGCAAAGCGTCATGACGCTTTTCATCTCAGGATTCATGAATCCTATTTTGAGTGTCACTGATTTTCTCAGTAATAAAAAACAGTAGAAAATGTGTTTCAGAGAACAGTTCTGACAGGAGAATGTCCTACAAGACCTCTGATAAGTCCCATCTCTAAATTCTGCAAGTCACATGAAAATCTTATTAAGAACATTGGCAGGTTTTTTGTTCTTTTGAGGTCTGTGTCTTCTCACTTGTCCAATTTCAATGGGAACATTCCTGTGAAAAATTGTTTACTAGTGTAAATAAGGCATTTGCAGTCAGGCCCTAAGTTTGGAATCATGATAAATTTGTAGAGACGTGATAAAAAAAGAGGAATCAGGGATTTACTGAATTAAATATAGCTGAATTAAAAATTCCTTTTTGAGCAACATACAGTATTTACCTGTTAAGTTGCACAAAGCTACATTCAATTTTAAATGTCTTTAAATATTCATAATTGTAGACTGGCACATAGGTCTAGTGGGAGTGCTCTGCATTTCTGCTCAGAAAATCCAGGACCTACTGTCTTTCTTTCAAAGTGTCATGGGCATCTTCAGTCCAGCATAGGAGGGAGATTCCCTTTGGAGGTAATCACTTAGTACCACAAATAGCTAAAATAATCTTTGTTGAGCAATATGAGGCACAGGCCCCCGCTTCTGTCCCCAAAGATCAGCTGTGCTTCCTCCACAGCAATTCTCGGTAGTTATTTCTTCAGCTAGGGAAGGAAGTTTCTTCCCTTCATTGGGTGGAAAGATTGTAACTATAGTTGTGTCAACAGATCATGGTGATGTTAGGGACGTTTTGGACATTGTAGTGACAATAGTCCAATCATAGCAATCATTTAGAATTGAGCCTTGTCATTCATCAACTTTTTTTTCTTTAAATAGATGTGGACAGCATCACACCAGAATCAATTCATCTGTAATTGCAGTGTGCACTTGCCCTATTTCTGCTCTGATACCTATGTACTGCCAGTTCAATCCTATCCAGGTCACATGAATGAGTGAAAGGTTTAACGATCCATAGGTATTTTAAAGTGTCATTCAACTTGCCATTACACTTACTGTGCAGTGCTGTTATGATCTGTTCTACTTTTACTGGGGTGAGTAACTGTCAAGTAACAATTTATTTTAATGAGGTGGTAGTAAACTATCCAAAGTGTAACTGGTAAAGTTCATGGTGGTTAATTTGTGAACTGTATGGGGGAAAGTGTTTCCTATTTTGGTGGGGATTTATCGAGGGAGGGTTTAGGATTGTGTTTGACCGCCACATGAATGAATACCAGTCTAGAGTCAAGTCACCTTTATATTGACTGTGGATACTCAGAGGCTGTGCCCCATCAACTAGCACTGTAACGTTACGGAAAGGGCAGAACAACATTTCCATGGGCTGGAGGATGAGGAAGGGACAGTTTCCCTAAAGTGTTGGTTTCTCCAGTTCTTGTTATAACAGTCATGAAGAGGATAGACAAGAGACTGGGTTATTAACATTTAACAGTCCTGCTGATTTCATCTGGTGCCTCATCATTGGCAACACAGGACAATGGCTGCCTGGGACTCTACTCTTTGGTCCAGGCCATTCAAAGCCAGGGTAGTGGCTAATAAGTCCATCGCTATTCAAGAGTTAATCATCGAAAAGGCCCCTAATTTAGTTTATATTGTTGAGACCTGGCTGGACAATTCAGATAATCCTTTGTCAGCTTCCTCTACTTAACATGATAAGACAGAAGTAGTAACATCTGACTCCAGAATGTAGGTGCCCCGCTCCAAAAACAGAATAGTTTGTATGTATCCAGATTGTCTGTAAATCCTAGGAGAGGATTACATTAGGAACAGTTGTGATACATAGATTGCCATAAAGAACCTTACATTTCTCATGGTCATAAAGCGGTAGAATGATAGGTTTGTTTTCCTCGTGGGGCGGGAGAAGAGGCTGTTCTGTTAATGGCTTGATGCATTTGTATCTTGCATTTAGGTTGCTTTTGTTTGTTCTCAGTTTGTTGCACATTTCTGCAAACATTGGAAAGAATAATAGAACCGTGTCTGCTGTTCAGACTCAAAGACAGAATGTCCTAGTTTGAATAGATGCTATGTAATGGGAATGGTTCTATTGTTCTTTAATAATAGCGAGTTGTGCTTTCACTATCATGTTGAAATGCATTTTAAAATCCTGCCAGTGCTCTTTAGGAAATGTATAACTATATTCTAAAAGCAGGGTCATGCTGTTTTATTGTGAAATTAACATATCTAAAAAGCTGTACTTGGGGTGTAGCCTTGCTGTTTCCCCCCAGTTGGATCCATAACATAAATTGGTGTGCTTGATTTTATTTGCAGATTCATAGGGGATGGGGTGGGGAGGGGAGGGAGACTGATTATAAAATACATCCCTTTCTGTTGTCATTTATTTTACAGTACTTAGTAACCTCTTTTAATGTTTCTGCATTTCAAGAGCACTGTCATCTGAAGGAGGTATAATTGTGAACAATGGAATATCAAAGAGCACAGTATTTTGTCATAAATCTGGGCTTTGATTTGGGCATGCACTGTGGCTCCTTTCCTACAAACACTTGCACATAAGCTTAACTTTACTTGTGTGCAAAAGTTTGGAAGATCGGTGCCTAATCCCTGAGAGCATTCAAGGAAGTTAAATATTGGTTGGTGTAAAATGTGTCTGACTGTTAGAACCCTTAGTGCTGATCTGAAAATTGAAATTGCAATCGGATCCAAATTAAGTCTACTCCCAATATTTACTTAACTATAGGTTTTATAACAAAAACATGGGAGATGGACCGAAAGACATAAGAGATTGATTAGTAGGGGTATATGGAACTTCTTGCCTGTGGTCATTGGTTTTACATATGTACTCACACACTTTGAGTCTCAGGCATTTTAATTTAATAATAATTCGTGTGTAAGCCAGGATTTGAATGAGCTCTCCCCTGACATCTCATGATGATCTTGGGGGGAAGACTTCAGGAGCAGACTGTGATTTGCATAGACACACCTACTCTGCCTAGGTGATCAGCAGACAGAGGTGCCAAAGGGATCGGTTTTGGCTGGTTTTGGGTTACAATCCAGTTTACAATTCCATCCCTGGAATCGACAGTCAACTGCGACCAGACATCGTCATCACCAACGAGGACCAGAAGTGGATCATGATGGTGGACAGTGCCCTTTGAGAACAGGACCCCGGCCTTCCACGGCACCTGAGCTCGAAAGGTGGAGAAATATGCCCCTCTGGCCAAAACCTTGAGAGCTAAGGGTTACCAGGTTCAGATACATGCACTGATCGTCATTGCCCTGGGCGCATGGGACCCCAGGAGCGAGCGAGTACTGAGAGAATGTGGAATGGGTCAGAGCTACGCTCAGTTGATGTGGCAACTCATGGTGTCGGATGCCATCAGGTGGTCAAGGGACATCTACATAGAACATATCAGAAGACATCAGCAATACTTGGAGGGATGAGCTGAAGTGCCTTTGAGAAGCGCAGTCAGGAAAGTAACTGAAATACTTTGCTCGTGGATTGTATTTTCTAAATGGACAACTGACCCTAAATTCTCAATTACTGAGGGACAGTCTTCACTCATTGATATATTTGCTTTCCACAACCTACTCTCTGTACAACTTCTCATGAGTGATGTACCCGAATACTTGGATGCTAATATCCAAACTGTATTCTTAAATTTATTCACCTAAATTTGGGTTATTGCTGATTATACACTATATGTATCTTATGATGTTAAAAACAAACTTTGCATTTGTGAATAATTTAAGCACTATACCCAGATGTACACTCTTTTTTTAACCTGTGTACTATATCATTTTTTTTAACATTAGCTTTAATAAAAATTTTAAATTTGAAAGCAGGAGTAATGAACTGTTGTTATCCTTTTTATATGAGTAAAGGAGAGCAGAACTGTACCTAGAATGTCCTGAATGAAGGGGTGACCCTTAACTGAACCCCTCACTTGTTAAACTGAGGGTAGGGGTGCCAAATCCCAGTGTAAGCAGGAGGGGATAAGGAAAGGTGTTCCTACCGGATCATGTTAACTCTGTTTAAAGAGTCCTAAACACCATTTGACCCTCGCCTCTCCAGTGTTTAAAGACAGAGATGATGGGATTCAAGCATGATCAACTAGTTTCTGTTCAATAGTTGCTAGAGGTGTAATCACTGATGATCTGGGGCTAAGCCTTGACTTGGTGTGGGGACAGTGTTGTGGTGAAAGAGAACAAAGAGCCAACACCTCAAAGAGCCAACCCACTATCCAGTGAAATCCCTAAGCTGAAATCACTAAGAGTTGGGCTAAGGAGTGGACCCTCAAAATGTGGCAGTGAGTGGCAAGCAGCAGTGGTAATGGTGGCAGAAATAACAGCAGTGGCAGAATACAGAGACTGGGGGCAGCAGAAAGAGCATCAGCAGCAGAAAGTGAGCCAGCTGCACAATGGGAACAGTAGCAGAGACATTGCTGAACTCTGGGTCCTTGCTGACCAAGGACACCCAACCATGAGTGGAGTGCAGCAGAGGGAAAAGGGAAGTGGCATGATAAAGGGCCATTAGTTTGTCAGACTTTGACACCACAAAGTGGCAGACTGAGGCCAGCGTCATTGCCATGTATTGTGCGGTGGGTGTTTCTTATAGTTGCATGCTTTCAAATTGTGGTTGTGGTGTTTTCCCAGTTTAATGAATCGTTCCCTTTTAATACAAGTTTTCTCCTGGTGTACACAGACTCAGTGCCTGTAAGTTGGGAAGTATTGCCTCTAGGAGGCACCCAAGAATGGTGTTTAGTTTTCCCAGATTACCGAGTGGGGGCTCGAGCTGGTTCTGTTTTGTATCGCCTAGAGGAATCCTTAGATATTGAACCCAGCTCTTGTTGCTGCTGACTTCACCTGGCGGATGAGCGTACAAAAGTTTTGCTGATGTGGTTGTATTCACAAGTGGTGGTGTAAGGATTAGGGGAGTCTGAGAGTATTAGAGATGAGCGAATTCCAGGTTCACTGAGTAAAACCCATCTGTGTTATGTTTATCTTGAGCACCAGATTTCTTACTAAAAAGAAAAGGAGTACTTGTGGCACCTTAGAGAATAACCAATTTATTTGAGCATAAGCTTTCGTGAGCTACAGCTCACTTCATCGGATGCATACTGTGGAAACTGCAGAAGACATTATATACACAGAGACCATGAAACAATACCTCCTCCCACCCCACTCTCCTGCTGGTAATAGCTTATCTAAAGTGATCGCTCTCCTTACAATGTGTATGACAATCAAGTTGGGCCATTTCCAGCACAAATCCAGGTTTTCTCACCCTACGCCCCCACTCCCCCCCACACAAACTCACTCTCCTGCTGGTAATAGCCCATCCAAAGTGACCACTCTCTTTACAATGTGTATGATAATCAAGGTGGGCCATTTCCAGCACAAATCCAGGTTTTCTCACCTCCCACCCCCATACACACACAACTCACTCTCCTGCTGGTAATAGTTCATCCAAAGTGACCACTCTCCCTACAATGTGCATGATAATCAAGGTGGGCCATTTCCAGCATAAATCCAAGTTTAACCAGAACATCTGGGCGGGGGGGGGAGGTAGGAAAAAACAAGGGGAAATAGGCTACCTTGCATAATGACTTAGCCACTCCCAGTCTCTATTTAAGCCTAAATTAATAGTATCCAATTTGCAAATGAATTCCAATTCAGCAGTTTCTCGCTGGAGTCTGGATTTGAAGTTTTTTTTGTTTTAAGATAGCGACCTTCATGTCTGTAATTGCGTGACCAGAGACCTTGAAGTGTTCTCCGACTGGTTTATGAATGTTATAATTCTTGACATCTGGTTTGTGTCCATTTATTCTTTTACGTAGAGACTGTCCAGTTTGACCAATGTACATGGCAGAGGGGCATTGCTGGCACATGATGGCATATATCACATTGGTGGATGTGCAGGTGAACAAGCCTCTGATAGTGTGGCTGATGTTATTAGGCCCTGTGATGGTGTCCCCTGAATAGATATGTGGGCACAGTTGGCAACGGGCTTTGTTGCAAGGATAGGTTCCTGGGTTAGTGGTTCTGTTGTGTGGTATGTGGTTGTTGGTGAGTATTTGCTTCAGGTTCGGGGGCTGTCTGTAGGCAAGGACTGGCCTGTCTCCCAAGATTTGTGAGAGTGTTGGGTCATCCTTCAGGATAGGTTGTAAATCCTTAATAATGCGTTGGAGGGGTTTTAGTTGGGGGCTGAAGGTGACGGCTAGTGGCGTTCTGTTATTTTCTTTGTTAGGCCTGTCCTGTAGTAGGTGACTTCTGGGAACTCTTCTGGCTCTATCAATCTGTTTCTTCACTTCCGCAGGTGGGTATTGTAGTTGTAAGAATGCTTGATAGAGATCTTGTAGGTGTTGGTCTCTGTCTGAGGGGTTGGAGCAAATGCGGTTGTATCGCAGAGCTTGGCTGTAGACGATGGATCGTGTGGTGTGGTCAGGGTGAAAGCTGGAGGCATGTAGGTAGGAATAGTGGTCAGTAGGTTTCCGGTATAGGGTGGTGTTTATGTGACCATTGTTTATTAGCACTGTAGTGTCCAGGAAGTGGATCTCTTGTGTGGACTGGACCAGGCTGAGGTTGATGGTGGGTTGGAAATTGTTGAAATCATGGTGGAATTCCTCAAGGGCTTCTTTTCCATGGGTCCAGATGATGAAGATGTCATCAATATAGCGCAAGTAGAGTAGGGGCGTTAGGGGACGAGAGCTGAGGAAGCGTTGTTCTAAATCAGCCATAAAAATGTTGGCATACTGTGGGGCCATGCGGGTACCCATAGCAGTGCCGCTGATCTGAAGGTATACGTTGTCCCCAAATGTAAAATAGTTATGGGTAAGGACAAAGTCACAAAGTTCAGCCACCAGGTTAGCCGTGACATTATCGGGGATAGTGTTCTTGACGGCTTGTAGTCCATCTTTGTGTGGAATGTTGGTGTAGAGGGCTTCTACATCCATAGTGGCCAGGATGGTGTTATCAGGAAGATCACCGATGGATTGTAGTTTCCTCAGGAAGTCAGTGGTGTCTTGAAGGTAGCTGGGAGTGCTGGTAGCGTAGGGCCTGAGGAGGGAGTCTACATAGTCAGACAATCCTGCTGTCAGGGTGTCAATGCCTGAGATGATGGGGTGCCCAGGATTTCCAGGTTTATGGATCTTGGGTAGTAGATAGAATATCGCAGGTTGGGATTCTAGGGGTGTGTCTGTGCGGATTTGATCTTGTGCTTTTTCAGGAAGTTTCTTGAGCAAATGCTGTAGTTGCTTGTGGTAACTCTCAGTGGGATCATAGGGTAATGGCTTGTAGAAAGAGAGCTACCACAAGCAACTACAGCATTTGCTCAAGAAACTTCCTGCTCTCCAAGAGAGCTTGGAGAGCTGCCGAGCAGCCTCTTGTTCATATTCCGACCTATTCATGATGACAACAGCACCTCCTTTGTCAGCCTTTTTGATTATGATGTCAGAGTTGTTTCTGAGGCTGTGGATGGCATTATGTTTGCACGGCTGAGGTTATGGGGCAAGTGATGCTGCTTTTCCACAATTTCAGCCCGTGAACGTCGGCGGAAGCATTCTATGTAGAAGTCCAGTCTGCTGTTTCGTCCTTCAGGAGGAGTCCACCTAAAATCCTTCTTTTTGTACTGTTGGTAGGGAGGCCTCTGTGGATTAGTATGTTGTTCAGAGGTATGTTGGAAATATTCCTTGAGTTGGAGACGTCGAAAATAGGATTCTAGGTCACCACAGAACTGTATCATGTTCGTGGGGGTGGAGGGGCAGAAGGAGAGGCCCCAAGATAGGACAGCTTCTTCTGCTGGGCTGAGAGTATAGTTGGATAGGTTAACAATATTGCTGGGTGGGTTGAGGGAACCATTGCTGTGGCCCCTTGTAGCATGTAGTAGTTTAGAAAGTTTAGTGTCCTTTTTCTTTTGTAGAGAAGCAAAGTGTGCGTTGTAAATGGCTTGTCTAGTTTTAGTAAATTCCAGCCATGAGGAAGTTTGTGTGGAAGGTTGTTTTTTTATGAGAGTATCCAGTTCTGAGAGCTCATTCTTATTCTTTCCCTGTGCTGGAAATGGCCCACCTTGATTATCATACACATTGTAAAGAGAGTGGTCACTTTGGATGGGCTATTACCAGCAGGAGAGTGAGTGTGTGTGGGGGGGAGGGGGCGTAGGGTGAGAAAACCTGGATTTGTGCTGGAAATGGCCCAACTTGATTATCATACACATTGTAAGGAGAGTGACCACTTTAGATAAGCTATTACCAGCAGGAGAGTGGGGTGGGAGGAGGTATTGTTTCATGGTCTCTGTGTATATAATGTCTTCTGCAGTTTCCACAGTATGCATCCGATGAAGTGAGCTGTAGCTCACGAAAGCTCATGCTCAATTAAATTGGTTAGTCTCTAAGGTGCCACAAGTACTCCTTTTCTTTTTGCGAATACAGAATAACACGGCTGTTACTCTGAAAGATTTCTAACTGTGCTCAATATTTGGACGAGAACAGCATGTATACTGGTCAACTGATCATGATTTCTGGGGGCTTCCTACCTGCTTTTTAGAATGTCTGCTTTGCAGTAAAAAGAGAGAGAGCTCCAACATATGCCAGACTTCTTAAAATGGTTATGTGCACCCCAATAGTGAACACAACAGAAATAGCCCTAAGTAGAAACATAATGTCATCTAAAGTTCATTCCCATAGAACTTTCTCCTGTTGTTCTCTCTGATTTGTGTGTGGACACAGAGCTGTGCAAATAACTGATTATTCAGTTGTTTATACAAAACTGGAACAGCTTTAACAGAGAGATTGGGGCAGACCCACCTCAGAATAGCTGATTGCTTAGTAGGTAGGGCATTCTGCTGAGGGGAAGGAGATGTAGGTATAAGTCCCTGTTCTAGAGTGGAGATTCAAACCTAGGTTTCCCATATCTCAGGTGAGTGCCCTAACCACTGGACTATGGGGTCTAACTGTCCTTATTTTACCAATTCGCAAAATGTTTCCAAACTGCATTTTTTGGTGAAAAAATGTTTTGGCTAAAAAAGTTTTCCTAGCTCTAACATGGACTTCAAAACCAGATGCAGAATGATAAAGTTTGTCAGGTCCTGTCTACCACTTTGTCTAGCTAGTAAATATGTTGTAAAACAAATGTTTTTGACATTGCTCTTTATAGCTTGTTTCATTTCCTTGCATTTTGTCCCTCTCAAAATGGATGATATCCATTCATAAAGCCAGCTAGTGCTTTCAGTTAATATGCTGCATGAAAAGAGCCCTGCTGCATAAGCTCAATTTTACTTTCACGTCTGTTGCTATGGTGCTGTGTAGATTTGCTTACTTGACCTGCTAACGCAAGGAGTTATTAAAGGCTCCGTCTCCATGGATACACCAGTGTGAAACTATATTCCACAAAAAAATTAAAATACACATCGCTCTTCAAAAGAAAAAGATACAGTGTTTTGGTATGAGGCTGTACTCTTGACTGTTCCCAAATCTGGGCTGTGGGATCTTAGGGTAAAATATTCAAAAGTGTCTAAGTGATTTAGGAGCCTAACTCCCATTGAAAGTAAATGGCGTTTAGGCTTGTATTTCACTTAGACATGTTTTTTCTGACACGGCCATTTTTATATTGCAGTCTCTTACTTTAAATGTTTATTTATCAAAAAGAAAAAGATTACAAAAATGCTTTAACTATTCATGTTACACAATATTAACCACCAGACTGACATGCTTTCTCCATAGTTGACTATTTAAAGTAATATTGAATGGTTTTCAGTATATAAGAGTTAAGAGCCACCTTGTGCATCCAGCAGACGAATTTTACCCAAAACTGTTTTCTTTGCAAAATTAGAGGTCACTGCTATTTTTTTTGGTTTACTAAATAAATGCTACTTTTGAAAACGCTTTGAGTAAAAATGTCCAAAGCACCTAAGCAACTAAGTCCTATTGGAAGTCAAAGATTAAAGTGTTCTTTTACTTCTGGTTTTATATACTTATACTTTGATCACATTTTCTACATCAATACTAGGCAGCTTGCAGCAGCAATTATAGGATAGCTAGCTTCATCTTTGTTCAAGAAATATTTTTTTCCAACATGCAATATGAAGTAACAGCAAAGTGCACTTTAAGCTTTAAAAGTTTTGTATTTCTGCAGAAAAGTTGGCAGAAGCCTATTTTACTAGATATGGCCTGGATAAGTAAAAGTTTAATTCTACATAAAAGGTTTTCACTGGTTCTAACCAGCTAGTGAATACTATGTTACACAATAGCAAACAAGAAGAATAAAACTGTCCTGGATCAGAATGGAACTTTTAATGTTATTAAGCTGCCACTGAGACAGTGATGGCCAAATCATAGGTTTTAGGCTCCCTCCTCTTCCAAAAAAGGATTTCAGCTGTGGCTCAACATACAGTAGATACAATATATGCTTCTTGGTATTTTTAAGATAATCATTGTGTGATTCAAGTTTTGGAAAAAAACGGGGGCAGGTGGAGGATGGGAAAAGCTATATTTCCTTGGGCAAAAATACTATTTTAATGGACACCAAGGGCTCTTTTTTCTACACCAATCCAATATGATATCTGAGTCAAACAAAAACAATGAAACTGGTGCCATACACACTGCACACAGCCTGCATTTATTTTAAAATATGTTAAAGATTGACCTTGAATGTGCTTTGCAGTTTGTATATTTACTTAATTGAAGCTTTTGCCGTCTACTTTTCCTGGCTGTTTTCTGCTGTCTTCAGTCTATTTTGCCTTCATAAGAGAAATATGGTGCATATGAAAGAGGCCGTAATAAATCCTTCTTCAGGAGAATTTATTTTAGTAATTGTGCTGTGCTTTTAAATTATAGTCTCTGTCAGCTCAGCAAATGTTTGAAATAGCTTGCTGAATCCCTAATTCCATTAAAAGAATTCTGGGCCTGGTCCAGCAAAATTTTCCCATTTTTTTCCCACTCAGCTCAGCTTTCATTTTAAGTTATTGGTCATGCAATACCACCCATAACAATCTCAATTTTTCATTAATTTTTTGTTACTTTTCTGCAATCATGTCATCTGTTGCCATTTTCTTTTTATCTTAGAATGTACAAATTAAATTCCTTTAATCTCTCTTCATAAACCATGCTATCTAATCCTGTTGTTATTATTGTTGTCTTTTGGTTTTCTTCCAGTTTATTGATGCCTTTTCAACAAGGTTGCTGGGTTTATATTCGCAAAAAGAAAAGGAGTACTTGTGGCACCTTAGAGACTAACCAATTTATTTGAGCATGAGCTTTTGTGAGCTACAGCTCACTTCATCGGATGCATGCCGTGGAAACAATGAGCTGTAGCTCACGAAAGCTCATGCTCAAATAAATTGGTTAGTCTCTAAGGTGCCACAAGTCCTCCTTTTCTTTTTGCGAATACAGACTAACACGGCTGTTACTCTGAAACCTGGGTTTATATTGTATTCCAAGTGGTGCTTAATCAAGAATTGACTAATGACTTCCTTATTTTTCTTACATGCAGTAGGCCCTATATATGTAACATTTTGAACACTAATTCTCAGAGTACCATTTTGAGTATATGTAGTTGGGGAAACTTGAGGTAAAAAGGTTAAATTGTTGTCAGGGTCAGGATTAGAACGCTGATTTTCTTAACTCATGCCATCAAAACCCTTGGAACAAGCATTTCACCCTTAGTTGATTAACGTGTTGCCTCTGTAGTCCCTGCTTCCATCCCAAATTCCACTTCATGTTACTTTCCAGTCAGTGTTGTCCAGCTTTGTTCTTCCAGATGTGATTTCGTCCTCACTCTTTCAAATCCAAATTAAATCCTATCGGGATAATTATGACCTAATATCTAAATTCCCAAGATTGTTTTGTCATCTTCTTTGGTCCCAGGTGTGTTGACGAACTGCCTCCAAATTTGGTAGCATCTGCAAACTTCATCAATTTACAGTTTCTGTTTATTAATTATGTGTTTATTAATAATTAGTAATGTATTGGAATGACTAGACCAGGGATTGGCAACCTTTGGCACGCGGCCTGTCAGGGAAATCCGCTGGCAGGCCAGGACAGTTTGTTTATCTGCAATGTCTGCAGGTTCGGCCGATCACAGCTCCCACTGGCTGCGGTTCACCATTCCAGGCCAATGGGGGCTGTGGGAAGCGGTGCAGGCTGAGGGATGCGCTGGCTGCCCCTTCCCACAGCCCCCATTGGCCTGGAACGGTGAACCGCAGCCAGTGGGAACTGCGATCGGCCTAACCTGCGGACGCTGCAGGTAAACAAACTGTCCCGGCCCGTCAGTGGATTTCCCTGACAGGCTGAGTGCCAAAGGTTGCCAATCCCTGGACTAGACAGTGTTGGCCCAGTACAGATCCTTCATGGTTTCTCTCTCAATACCTCATCCTGGTTTAATGCTGCACTGTTAATAATTAAATACCCTCTGTTTATACTCATTTAACCACCCCATAGTATTCCTGTGCATACTTAATTGCTTTATATTTTCTAAATTGTTTTTAATAATTCTTATTTTACAGACAAGGGAGAAATTAGTGAAGATTGTTCAACTTTTAGGGGTGTATTTTCCCACTTATATATATGAATCCTATTGTATTTGAAATATGTGTATTTAGGTTGGGAGACTAAAAACTCTCGATTATTAGATAAATGTTTTCTTACTGGTTGAGTGGTAGTGTGGTGTATCCCAGGCACTGGCTACTGATATTTGGATTACATTCCTAGCTCTCCCATTGATTTCCTGTGTGACCACAGGCAAAACACTTAGGTGTTGTGATGCTCAGCATTGCAACACCTAATTTTGAGGCACCTAGAAATCACAGGAACAATACTGAAAAGGAGGACTTGTGGCACCTTAGAGACTAACAAATTTATTTGGGCATAAGCTTTCATGAGCTGTGTATATAAATCTGTGTATATAAATCTCCCCACTGTATTTTCCACTGAATGCATCCGATGAAGTGAGCTGTAGCTCATGAAAGCTTATGCTCAAATAAATTTGTTCATCTCTATGGTGCCACAAGTACTCCTTTTCTTTTTGCGGATACAGACTAACATGGCTGCTACTCTGAAACAGGAACAATACTGTGCACCACAGAATCTGAATTAGACACCTAGGCACCCTAACAATGGATGGGGAGAGATGGGTGTCTTAGAATGCAATCTACAAAAGCCCAAGCACTCTAGGCAGGAAGCCATCTAACTAGCCAATGGGAGATTCTGATGAGAGGGATATGTCTTAAGCCCTGCCCCCTCGTAGAAAGAGATATCTAAGTCTGGGTTTCAGGGTGGTGCCTACTGGGAACCCCTCTCCTGGAGTCAGTTAGGTGCCTTGTGAGAATGGAGTAGGAAGTGGATGCTGGTGCTCATTTTATAACTTGTAGCCCAGTGGTTAGAGCACTCACCTGGGATGTGGGAGACACCGGTTCAATTTCCCTGTCTGCCTGAGGGGGAAAAAGGATTTGAACAGGGGACTCCTACTTGTCCGGTGAGTGCTCAATCCACTGATATCCTGGGATATTCTGGTGTGAGGGTTCCGCAGTCTCTCCTGTTGAAGTTTTTCTACTTTGGATAAATAATTAGAGTCATTGAAACATGGAGACCTGATCCTGGGTCTCTCACCTCCCATGGGGGTGCCTTAATCACCAGTCTAGTGAGTCACACTCTCTCTATCTCTGCCCCGGTTACTCTTTAAGTATTTATACACAATGGAATAGCTTCAACAGAGAAGACTGAGGAAGCCCCACATCAGGATATTGAATAGCTCAGTGGTTCAAGAACTCACCTGAGAGGTGGGAGACCCCTGTTTAAATCCATGCTCCCCCTCAGGCAGAAGGAGGAATTGAACCTGGGTCTCCACATCCCAGGTGAGTGCTCTAACCACTGGGTTAAAAGTTATAAAGTGGGTAGCACTGATACAACCACTTCGTCCTTCTATTCTGGCCAGATTTTGAATGAGACCCGATCCAGTAGGTGGCCTCTGAGCATGCCTACCAGATTGGGCCTCCCCTCACGAGGTACGTGGACAAATGCCTATCTTTTCCCTGTTCATGGATTGCTTTGGAGCTTAGGTGGGAGATGGATGTCCGGACACCTTGAGTGGGCCTGCAGTGCACATGCCCAGAGGCAGAAACTGAGGAGCCTAGGGAACTTCTCCTGCACACATGTAGACATTGAGTGAGTTTAGGCATCTATTGGGTTAGGTGGCAGCTAAGTGGGAGTTTTGTAGATTGCAGTAGAACCTAAAACTGTGGGATTTAGGCACCTAAGTACCTTTGTGAATCTAGGCCTTACTCTCTAGGGCTCAGTTTACCATCTGCAAAATGAGTAGAATATCCACCTCACAGTGTTATGTGAATTAGTGAAGGGTTTTAAAGCGTGAGATCTTCAACTTAAAGTTGTTAAGAAATGTCCTCAATACCACCGCCCCTGTTCAAAAGTTAAAACTGGAAAAACTTTAGGAGAGAGCCATATGCAAGTCTCAGCCTATTGAGAAAAGATTAAAGAGAGAGCTGAAGATTACTAAATTAAGACTCCACACAATTTACTTTTAATTTTTACATAATCAGTTAAAAAAAAGAGAGAGAGATTGGAAGACATTCATATTTTTATCAAGCAAATAAGTAATATAAGCAAAAATTATAAGGAAAATTATTCTAATGCTACTGTAAATCTTGCAAACACAGACACAGGAGAATAGAGTCCATCATGTCTTGGGTCTTACTTTTCACAGGTGTGTGTTTGTAACTATTATCTGTGTCTCCTAGGATATAGCATAACAAAATAGTTAAGGCTACATTTAGGCATTTTTTAGTGCATCTTATTTGTAGTTTTGTAAGAATTTTGATTAGATTTTATTTAAAAAAACCAAACCCAAACCTTGAAGTATTTGTTTAATTTGTTATGAAGATCTAAGACTGTTTGTTTTTAGGTGTTGGACATTTCAATGTAGTTCTTATGTTCCTCAGTTTTGGAATTAAGTCAGTAAGATATTAACTCTCTAAATCTAGGAATTGAGCTTTCTGACAGTGCTTAGTAGAACTGACCAAAAAAAAAAGGTCCTGACTGTAAACCCTCAAGTATTATTATGCTGAAATGCACAGTCTGGGTGTCTTTGAAATTATTATTAGTTAATGATACTCTGTTGAGAAAAAATTAAGATGTGACAGCAGTAGTAACCCATGATGTATTGCTTTTTACCTAGAAACTGCCTTAACTTCATTAGACTGAAAATAAGATTGTCAATTTATCCACAGCTTTATTGTTTCAGTAAGTGACATTTGAAGTGATAACAAAATGGGCTTTTTTTTTAATGCTTTCAGTATGTGTGTTCATAGTCGGTAAATATTAAATGAGATTATGAAAAACATCTTGCTCTTTGTCCTTGGAACTGTGGATTTATTTAGTTTAGTTGCTTCCCATATAAATTTCTCATTCCAGTGTTTTTCTGTTTGCTAGAGGAAAACACATCAAACGGAGTTGTTTTTTTTTATGTATGTTGTAATTAAAAACATCTGATTCATATTAGACGTGATTTTTTAAAAAGCTTTCAACATAGGATGGTTTGTAAGTGTTTGTAGGTATTGTGTGTGTAATGTACTTTTGTTCCTGAACACCTAAATGACATTAACCCAACATCAGCCTGTCTTCCCTTTAGTTATGAGAGACAGGCTCAAAGATGTGCAGGAGGGGCGTCCAGAAGCCCCTTGTTAAAATTCTGTGACCAAACTGCAGGGAGGGTTGCAATGACTTCCCCGTCTCAGATGGAGCTCCCTGTCTGTGTGCTGTGAAATCATCCCTGCCAGAGCAAATTGCACTAAGTGTAAGGTATCGTCTAAAATATCCAAATACAAGTTGAGCCCCATGCTGTATTATTAGCAATATAATCAGCATATTTTTTCAGATGCCAAGTCCGAACATTTTTAGTGAAGAGCACTTAAAATGTTCATTGGCCAACTGAGGCTTCATCCCTCGTTCTCTGTGCCTATGAGAGCATTTTTGTTTGTTTAAACAAGCAGATTCCCAAAATTCTTTCTGCCTGAGGAGCAAATGCTCCCTTGGGACAAAGGTTTTATCCCAGGCTAAGGAGGGAAATTTCATAGGGCCCTCTTGTTGAACTATTGTCAGCACAGTTCAAACTGTATATAGCAGTAGAAAAAATATTTAGGGCATGTAGAATTCCAGGTGAGGGATCCTTTCAGTATATACTAAATAGAATTAAAAATGATCCATTTGAAATAATGTTTGCCCGGTTTAACATCTGCTTGTGGATGCTCTGCAAATCAATGAATTAAAACAACAGTTAAGAAAAACAGAAGCTCAAATCCTAGTTCTGACTGTACAGTATACTTCACACACTCAGAAGATACCAGCAATTAGGTTTCTAGTAACTACTGGTTGCAGGAAGGAATATGATTGATTAATATCACATAGGTTTCAGAGTAACAGCTGTAGCTCACGAAAGCTTATGCTCTAATAAATTGGTTAGTCTCTAAGGTGCCACAAGTCCTCCTTTTCTTTTTGCGAATACAGACTAACACGGCTGCTACTCTGAAAGGTAGTGCTCTGTATTCAAGCTGAGATATGCAAACAGAGTAGTTAATTGTCCAGATATCCCATAATGTGTACTCATGTATTTCAGATTATAATCAAGGCCACAGTAGCAAAAGCTGGATGACAATGCAGAGAACTGGTTAATGAGAGAGTTTTCTGGTTGCATTAGTACAGAGATAACATACCTGGTTTTCCAAGATAGGGAAAGGAAACAAGTAGGATGAGCAAAGATCAAAGCAAAAGAAAAACAGTTTCGATCACAGAACCTGTGGTCAGGATTGAGATTGTCTGTAAAATGAAGGAAGGATCTAGATGTGAAGAAATGCACTCAGGGCAATTACACCCCCCCAGAAATCTGTTGTTCCATCACCAGCACTGCCTTGTACTCCAGTCTGATGTCAAGGTTGCTTCTAAGGACATAAGTTAAATGGTACTGAAAAGAAGAAGTAACAAATCTAATGGCAGACACCACTTTTACATTGCTGTTAAAAGACTAAATAGAGCTCTTAATTTTTTCTTTCTTAAAGTGTCTTAATTACCTCACCTTCAGACTCCTTCTGTTACAGGTTTCAGAGTAACAGCCGTGTTAGTCTGTATTCGTGTTATTAGTTGCAGTTACTAGACAAAACTCTTTGTTGTTTCACCATCACAACTGCCACCTTCAATTTTTCAGGTTTCAGAGTAACAGCCGTGGTAGTCTGTATCTGTAAAAAGAAAAGGAGTCCTTGTGGCACCTTAGAGACTAACCAATTTATTTGAACATAAGCTTTCGTGAGCTACAGCTCATTTCACCTGTGTGTGCTGTAAAACTACTATGTGATATTAGCAAAAAGAAAAGGAGGACTTGTGGCACCTTAGAGACTAACCAATTTATTAGAGCATAAGCTTTCGTGAGCTACAGCTGTTACTCTGAAACCTATGTGATATTAATCAATCATATTCCTTCCTGCAACCAGTAGTCCTTAGAAACCTAATTGCTGGTATCTTCTGAGTGTGTGAAGTATACTGTACAGTCAGAACTAGGATTTGATCCAATGAAGTGAAGTAACTCACGAAAGCTTATGCTCAAATAAATTTGTTAGTTTCTAAGGTGCCACAAGTCCTCCTTTTCTTTCTTCAATTTTTCAGAATTTGCTTCCACAAAGGACTTCTGGAAAACCAAATTCCCTGACCCTGTGCCTTGATGGCTGAAACATATTGACTTGGCCAGTCACCCTCAACATAATGACAGGTTTCAGAGTAACAGACGTGTTAGTCTGTATCCGCAAAAAGAAAAGGAGGACTTGTGGCACCTTATAGACTAACAAATTTATTTGAGCATAAGCTTTCGTGAGCTACAGCTCACTTCATCGGATGTAGCTCACAAAAGCTTATGCTCAATTAAATTTGTTAGTGTCTAAGATGCCACAAGTCCTCCTTCTCTTTTCTCCCTCAACAGTTGTCCTTCCTCCAAAATAGAGATAGGATCATTCAGTTGGAGGACCTACTGTGTCTTTAGCAATAAGCATGTGAGAGATTCATTTGGTGACTCCGTCTATCTTTAGTTACAATAATTGATTCAACTTCTTTGCCT
Source organism: Lepidochelys kempii (assembly GCF_965140285.1). Taxonomy (NCBI): domain Eukaryota; kingdom Metazoa; phylum Chordata; order Testudines; family Cheloniidae; genus Lepidochelys; species Lepidochelys kempii. Next base: position 32,361,029 of record NC_136381.1, read on the forward strand.
CGTCCAAAGTTTTATTTGGACACAGAGTATTAACAGATGTTTAATGTGTGCTGTAAGTTATATGTATTTTCCATGTCTGTTATCTGTGGAATTTTCTTTTTGTGCAATGTGGGAAGGGATAACTTGCAACAAGGTACAATTACTTACTGGTAATTGCCTGTATTGTAGCATTTTTCTCTGTTCTCCTATCCTATTTCCCAGTCTCCCAGCTCCATGGTGTAACAAGGTGAGTGGTACATTCATGCATGGTTGTGGGGTTTGTTACCTTGGAGTGAACAGAAGGGAGGTGGGCTGGTACCTTTATGATGGTTATGATTGATAAATCTGCCTCTTTCCTCTTTATTTCCTGGGAGATGGCGCAATTGTGCTGATTATGTAGAATTATGTTAGTAATATGGGGAAAGTCTGACAATTACTACATTAAGCAATTAGCGATACCTGTATACTGCATCACACTGGCAAGAGAGTACATTCTCTCATTGCCTGGCCTAGACGCCAATAATTTTTCCGGGGGTTACCTAAAAAGAAACCTGAGGCTTTGGAGAAGGGCCTCACCTCTCCCTAGCCCATGTTCCATCACCCCTACATCTTAATGATACAGTGTTCCTTTCTGGTTTGAGGGAATGGATTTTTGCACAACCCTGTGCTTGCAGGGACACTCAGAGCAGCCCAGTGCTAGATTAGGTAGAAGAGGTGAAGGGTTTGTATTTACCAGTAACATACTCTTTGTTGTGAAAAATTAGCTCTCAGAATTACAGATTTAGCTATGAGATAAAAGGTTTCAAGATAAATTCTACTGAAACTTTACATCCAAATCCTTCCAGCAGCATCCACTGTAATTACACACTCTCCCCTACTGTAGCGGCTTCTGATGGTTTCACTGGACCTTTTTATACAATCAGGGCCTATCTCCTCCCTTGGAGGCTTTAAATAAAGCTATCTGCAGAGAGACTATTTCATTTAATTAATTTTTTACTGCATTTTGTTTTGGGGCCCTTTCATTGATACCAGAAGCTGGATGCTTTATTAAGGCAGGTAAGCTCAAAGAATTAAGGGCTTTGCATCTTAAAGTCTACCTGCCTTTTTTGTCAGTATCGTTTTGTCTACAGCACTGTTACATTTTATGATTGTAAGAAAAACCCAACATCAAGGTTGACCGTTGTGATGCATTCAGTATTATGGAGCCACAACATGAATGAGTTCTGTGGATTATACATATTCACAGCTACATCTCAGCTTGAAGGAGTGATAAGAATAACATACGAAAGGTGGTTAAACTGTAATAGGTCCACGCTTGCGATACTGGCCCTGAAGAATCTGATCCCATAGATGAGGTGTCACAGTTCCTATTGCAAATCTTGTTTGAACTGTTTCTTCTTCCTTCTGTGTTTAGTATTAATCATTTAAACAGGAAAATGAACCATAAAACAACAAATGGGAAGCATCAATCTGGATTTACAAAAGCAAAGAGATTAAAAATTCCAGCTCCAGCTACATCTGTAAGACCACTAATATACCTAAGATCAGGAATACAGACAGTATACAGTACATGGATGATGGATAATACCTAGGCACAATAGAGTAGGTTACTCTACTCTGTATACCACGTGGGTGGGTGGGTGTGTGTATAATTTCTGTATATATGTTATATATACATTACTTCTACCTATACATACTGCGCATTTATTCATATTACATACACTGTTCTTTGTTTTATATATTCCAGTGCTTAGATAGTATGATGGTGGACACGAAAGGAGAACCTAATATAGCTGTAATGAGCAGTAAGTGCTATATGCATTATATGTTCAAAGAACTGTATTAGGTTGGTGGCATTATCTTAGTTTTACATCTTGGGAAACTGAGATGCAGAAAAGTTAAAGGTGTGACTTTTCTAAACTGCCTGTGGACAAAACTGCATGTGTAATTATCATAGTTTGATGCACAGGTTGGGTAAACGCATACAATTGCCAGTTAGAGGCAACACTGACCATGAGGTACAACTGGTGACCCAATTTGTGCTGTAATTGTGACACAGCATTTTGGAAAATCAGGCCTAAGTAACTTGTCCAGAGCCACCCAACCAGTCAGTGGTAGAGCCCAGATTAGAACACAAATTTGACTTCCAGCCCTCTAGATGTTACTTCTCATAGAGTCAGTCAAGACATAAAACTATCACTGTATGGTGTATTAAAAACAAATTTTGGAAAGCTTCTTAGTAATTTGTTGGCCATAATTATACCATACTATTGCAGGCCACAGTCTGTTGTAAAGCACTGTGATTCCCTGTGCACTGCTCCCCATGCTGCTACTTGGGAGCCCTTTGCTAGACAGCTGGAAACCATAGCAATAGACTTTCCAGCATCCTGTGGGGTATATGTGGCACAAGTGTTGTATAAGAGGATGCTGTGCAGTCTATTGGCAGCCAGTATGTAAGCAGATGATCAGATTCACTAGTGGCTAGGGCATGGGGAAAAATATGTTTTTGAATGAATTTCAAATGAGAAACGTGTGAGGCATGAGGTATGCAGCATTTGACTTGTTTTACAGTAAAAAAAAAAGGTGACTCTTGTCATCTAACAAAGAAACGTCAGGGTAAGTCTGATGCTGTGGTACCTTGAGGACAGAAGAACATATAATACTTGAGAGCTTGAAACTGCTTCCACATTTAGTGTGGCTTTTGAGGCCATTTTGCTATTCAGATCTGTGAGCCATAGGACTCAAAAATTGTTGCAACAACAAAAGTGTATCATAGACTCTTATAAACACTCCCAAAGCAGTGTAGCCTGGCAAATGGGCACAGGCTTGGGATTTAGGAGAGCCTGAGTACTAATCCTAGCTCTACCATTGAGTTGCTTTGGGCCTTTGGCAAGTCACTTCATCTTTTGTTCTGTTATCATGTCTGTCAGCTGGAATACTTACCTACCTAGGTCACCGGGGTAAGTGCATGTTAATGGCTGTGCTTGAACACATAGTGGCCTTATTGCTTTAGGCAAAGATGCATGACAAGTGGGGAAAATATTTTTTTAAAGTCTCAGTGGTACAGGTGAGCTTGGGTTACACAGAGTTCTAGCCTGAACGTTGAGTCTGTCATGCGTAGAAACACCAGCAAGTTTGATACCTTTAATATAAAAGAAGCTGTGAAGGATCCTGTAAATACACATGCTCAAAGTTAAGCATGGACATAAGTGTCTGCAGAATTGAGGCCATAGAATTCTTGATCAGTGGAAACAGCTCCAGCCCCAAGTTTAGTACAATTCTCTTTTGGAGATCCCAGAATTGGTTACATTTTCAGTATCTGCTTAGCCTTATCTACAATGGCTAGTTTGGCAGCCCTTCACAGTACTTTACTCCAAGTGAATCGGTTCAGAAGGAGGGTATTATTAAGCTTTGCTTCCTTGGAATACTCTCAATAACAAGATCTGATTATGATGTGGTCTGCTTAATCACAGACTTCCCTTGTTTTAGGCTGTGCCTGTCTGCATAAAAGCCAATACTTTGCTTTGCTTTAGAAAGCCACTGACTTCCTGTTTGGGGCCAGAGCATAGCATAGGTATTGAATATTCAGTATGTGTTTACCTGCTCTAGTCTTGTTTCTAAACTTAGATTTGTAATTTATATACATAGATGTTATCTCCTGAATATTTAAAACAAAATAATTCTATATATTATATAGGAATGGAATATAGGAATGTTTTGTTTATAGGGAAAACTCTATTCTTGCTTTAGGCATTATATCCCATTTTCAGTTACTTTGCAAGGATGGACTCAGTGGCATATGTAGGTGGTTATACTCTGTAAACATTTTAGTACAAGAAAGCAGTGTTTTCCCTCTCCACAATCCCCCACCTTTGCATTTTGTTTCTGTGTGATTCTGAGTAAGTTGCTGAGGCTCTAATTTGGCTTGTGGAATCTGAATTACTGGTTGTGTTTGCAGAGATGGCAGTTAGAAAAACATCTTTTTACATGTAAACTGAGTGTATTTGATATGGAACCAGTTAGTGGCATAGAACTGGAGCCTCATCATGCCATTTTTCTAGAATCACTTTTTAAGAATTGGGCTGTAAATTTGTGTTTTGAGGTCAACCAAATGAGTTCATTGAGTTATCAGACAGAGGTGTGAGGGTCTGTGCTGTGCATATTCGAGCCCAGAACTTGCAGCCTAGGAGTGTAAGGGTAGCTTTACGCCACCATTGTGCCTTCCTTTCCTGGGCTGCTCCAGAGGCTAGAGAGGCACCCAGTGGGCTTGTCTAAGTCCAAGCAACAGCTGTCTCCCCAGGCTGCCCTATTGCTATATTGCTGCCTGCTGCAGCTATGTCCCCGTCGTGGCCCACCATGTCCTCTACACCAGAGCTTGCCAGGAGTTCTCCGAAAGTAGCCTTAGAGCTATATCCACAATTCCAGTGCCAGGGATATTCTCCACTTGCTGAAACCAGGTCTTTCCAATTTTTATGCCACTCTTGTCCTTTTACCTGGTATAAAGGAGCCATAGTAGGGTTGAGGATTTCACCCAGGATGTTCTAGGAGTCTAGATAACTGAAAAAACAACATACATGGTAATTATAAGAACACCCATGTTTTTCTAGATTATAGCTCTTTGCCGGTTAGCAAAGAGCTGATGGAAAAACATAGTCAAGGGTCTCAAAATGTTAAAACCCAAAAACAATCCCTCCCCAAATTCCCCTAAACCATATCCCACTGTGAACTGTCGTCCTCACAAGAGATCATATTTAATATTGCGCATGGCTTGAGTTTGGTTTTGTTTTTAAAATGTTTTGCTTCTGTGGTATCAGACTTGTTTTTGTGTTTGTAATGGGCTAACAAACTGGGCAGTCTATTTCCTGTGGCTCTGCAGCTTTAAAAAAAAGAAGGCTGCTGGGATGCGCAGAATCCAGCAGTGTTAAATGTCATGGGGTAGGAAGTGCTTACCTGACTGAGCCTGGACTGTATTCTGACTTGCCATTGGCATTTAAATCTGAATATACAGAGCTGGAGTGATGTCACTTGTGACACTAGCGGCTTGTGTAAACTAGAAAATTTCATCATGTTAGATCGTGCATGACCTAAGTCTGCTACAGCCCCAACCAGCTGCCACGATGTTAAACAGACCAGCCCTTGTCCGTGTCTAGTGCAGCGGCATGTTTAATATCATGTCAGCTAACACATGTGCTGACAGAATGTAATTTTCCAGTGTAGAGCACTTGGGAGCATCAGAAGATGTTCTGAGCTGCCCACCTGCTTTATGAAAAACTTAATGAGCCTGAGAATTCTAAGATTCAAAAATAAAGGGCAGGATTCAGCCTCAGGAAACACTAGCATTACCTACAGTGCTGGGCTCTGGAAATGGAAACGGCCTAGCCATGCTGTGCCCCCAGCCCTCACTTGCTGGGAGGTTTTCAACCAGCCACCACAGCTAGAGAAGTGGATGGTGCTGGCTGGAGAGGGGATGTGGCGAGGAGATAATTGATTCAGCATATCCCCCAGAGAAGCCTCAACCATCAGGTTTCCTTTGAGCCTAAGCCACAATTTAAAGCGGTCTTCCTGTAGAGGAACTCCTGTGGAGGAGGGCAGTGCACCACTACTTTATCCATCCTTTCTCCTCCCCTCAAGAGCTGAATTCCCCTCCCCGGTGTAGCTGCCAAGCTGGCATGGGAAGGTTCAACATGCAAACTTCCAGTTCCTCCACTGACTTGCTACATGTCCTTGGATGAGTCAACTCTTCCTGCTTCCATTTATCCATTTGTAACTTGGACATAATTAATGAGTTTTTGCAGGGATTAATTAATGGTTGCAGAGTGCTTTGGGATCCAGGGATGAAAGATATTATGTACATAGTAATTTTTCTTCTGGCTGATAAGCTATTATTAAAGCAAGTTGAAAGCTTATTTCCATCCTCTCCCATGGAGCTCCCCCACTGGCATCTTTTTTTCATGGCGGTTTGCAGCACTGGGTTTGGATATGACAAACCTGAAAAAATCGCCAAGTATTTTTCAGGCGATAAGAGCTTCTTACCCAATGAACTGTCATATTTCTGGGCTCCGCAAAATGGGTGCCGTGTTCCTTTAAATAACAGAGTCTGGAAAATGAAAGCTGTAAATCATAGAAAGTTAGTAATCAGATAGTATGGCTTAATACCAAAGCCTAGAGCCAGGCATTGTTATTGGTTTACTGTAAAACTATTTAGAGGTGCCTTACTATTTCTCTGTGTCAGATTAAAGCCTGTATGTAGATATCAGAAACAGATGAGCTGATAAGTGGGTCCCCTGCCCCCCAGATAAATAATAATTTCCTGTTTAAAGTATGACGAATCCAACAGCAGTTGTTTGCTTAGTATGACTGTGCACTTGAAAGAAAGGTCAGCAGCCCCACTCAGGTAGCCGTGTTTCCTTACAAATGTTTAAAGTGGCTTAGGCAGAATAGAAGTTGCCATGTCCTGTTGTGTTCTATTGTTGCTGAAGTGTCTGTTTTGAGGGAGCTGTTGAAAGTCTGGAATATATCCACAATTGCTCCTAGAGGGTGTGGTTGAAAACGCAGGCTGACTTTTAAAGTTCACATGGGACAGGCAAAGGAAGGATGGTTATGATTCATCGTCACTTTTAAAACCAGTACATCAGTCCTGGAGTGAGAATTTCCATCATGTTTTTACTCTTCCCTTTTCCTTTCCAGGGAGTGAAGCTGATTTTAGCTCTTCAAGCAGTACAGGTAGCATTTCAGCCCCTGAAGTCCATATGTCTGCTGCTGGGAACAAAAGAGCCTCTTTTTCTCGCAAGTAAGCAAAGCAATTTATCTTATACTATGTGTGTTGCTTAGTGGAAGGCCGGGCTTATCCACCACTGTTATACCTTTTAAAACAATTTGGACTCCAGTGGGTTCTCTGATAGTACTGACATTGATTCGAATCTGTGATCTAGGAGAGAACAAATGTGATGTTTTTGGAGAATATAAACTGTGATACAGGAGGATCATGTGACCAACAACAGTTCTGTTCCTTCATGACATACCTTTGAGATCCTGTCAGCTACATAAAAAAAATATTTAGCATAGAAAGAAGGGGAAACAGCTGGGTGTGTGCTTAGTTAAGTGCAACCATTCCAACCGACTGACCGTAACCTTCTGGTCACATCACTTTGTTTTCCTGCTGTGACAAATTGTCAGCTCACCACATGCCTTGCAGGATCATCATAACATCATTTGTTGGAGGAAAAATGTTGATGCTTGTGTCTTTAATTCTGGTTGCTAAATATCAAGTTCCACTCCTTTGTATTAATAGGTATAAAATACCTGGTTCTTGAAAGGTATGTATTAAAAATGCCTTTGATGAAATATTTCTGTAAGTTGCCTCCACATCACACATCAGATACAAACCTAGACACCTGGTGGGATCTGAGTTGTTTTGGATGGACATATGTAGAGCACTGTGCAGATACAAAATTTGTATCTGCATCCAATCCGCAGTCTGCAAACATGGTCTGTGGTTAACTGCAGATTTGCAGGGCTCTAGATATATGCACATTGTGCTGTGCCTACACAGTCCCTGCTGCTTGCGGTCTTTTTGAACAGTCAGGGATGGTTAAAATTGACAAGACAAGATCCCTGCTCTTTGTGGAATCACAAGACTGAAGCTGGCAGGGAGAGTGGAGGGACAGCATGATTCCCATATTTTCAAGTCACCTGCGCTCATCCATGATCATAACATATCCAGTATGCAAGGATTGGTAGCATAATGCCTCACTGAAAGAGAATCTGATCTCTGTCTTGGTGTCGGTATGCAAATAAACAGCAGTTTCGCTCGGTATTTAAGGAGAATAGGTAGCTGCTGCAACAGTGGGGTTTTGTGTTTAATTCCAAGTGTAATAACTAAATGATTAAATCCTAAACCTACTTTCTTTCTTACTAGCAGCATGACCTCTTGTTGTAACTTTAAATATTCCACGCAAGACACCAAATTTGCCCCTGAAGTCATGCGTAACATTCCTTCAGATGTAGCTCTTGGGACAGTCAGGTACTGTGCAGATTCTGGCTTGTAAAAGAAATAAAAATAAAAAAATCAATACGTTAGAAATAGTCCTGAGCAAAGAAAATTTAAATAGTTCTTTCCTTTCACTTTTAATTGTTTTAAAATATTTGCCTATGCTCTGTTTAAGAATTTTTAAAAAAAGCAGTTGGACTTAATTGTGTCACATTTAATTCTGTAGCATTTCAGTGACGTCATAACCACACTCCTGCATTTTATTGTAAGCTACTTATGAAGTCACCCAAACCACAGCACTGCCATGCTGGCTTGCAGCACCGCCGCGCAACCATCTGTTCCATATAAAGTGTTCACTTTCAGAAGAGGGAGGAAACCAGGTCAGACAGCTTTAAGAGGAAAGGATTTTTGCTTCATGAGTTCTGCAGTATTTTCATTGATATGTTGTATTCTTCTCATAGTCTGGCTGGATTTCTTTTTTTCCATTTCTTTGGAAATATGTTTTCACTTTTTGTTACAGGTTAGAGGAGCATTTTCCATGCGGGAGAGTGGTAGTGACATTTCATGAAAGTAGCTAGAAGTGTTTACAGACGAAAATGTAACTTTATAAACAGTTTCCAGAATGCCACAGGTCCTTGCCAGATGCCTGGATATTGGCCAGCACTGATCGGAGTTGTTTTCAAGCGTACATAGTGAATAGTTCAGAATGTTTTATTAAGACTGGGGAGGGACAGATATGAGAGTGGAGGAAGCAGCTGTGTTGTCTAAAAGTTCTCCAGGTACTGAGCCTTTGGGGCTATTTCAGCATTCCCTCAGTCAGGTTCAGACCATATCCTAAGTACATCAATAGTTGGCAGTGACAGTTTGAAGTACACTATCCTGAAAGGGCAAAGGAACAGTGCTTCAAGCAAAACTTCTTTTTACTGGCCGCTGTGACTTCTCAGGCCACCTGCTAAGGATCAAGAAGTCTTGCCTCAAGCCTTAATTGGCCCCCAAGGTCAGGGGTCCCGTTACAAGCCTGCCTGAGGAAGTCTCCTGGTAAATACCAAATTAGACTGCAGTCTTCTAATTACTTGAGTGTAGATCAGAAAACTTAAATGTGCAGCTTGCTGATTTAGATGGGTGTAGTGGGAATGAGGAGAGTAGGGTGGAGTCAGTGGAAACAAAAAGAAAAGGAGTACTTGTGGCACCTTAGAGACTAACCAATTTATTTGAGCATATTTATATATACATATAAATTTATTTATATTTATATTTATTTAGACATATAAATTGGTTAGTCTCTAAGGTGCCACAAGTACGCCTTTTCTTTTTGCGAATACAGACTAACACGGCTGTTACTCTGAAATCAGTGGAAACAGAAACCTAAGTATAGAAAGATAGATCTTGTAATTTTGTCTAAACCATCTGATTCTGACTAACTGCTTCATGGTCAGTGAAAGATACATGGTACCTGGAGATGCTAAGGACATGTCTAAACTGCAAGTGGAGATGTAATTTTCAGCTCAGGTACATGTACACGTGCTAAAAACAGCAGTGTAGCTGTGGTGTGACAATGGGCTAGCTGCCCCAGGTACAATCTTACCTGAGATCCTAGGTACGTACTTAGGAGGCTAGTCCAACTCACCACCAACCATCCCCATGGCTACGCTGCTATTTTTAGTGTGCTAGCTTGATCAATGCTAGTGAGGGCATGTCTCCTTGAGCTGGAATTTACCCCTCCAGCTCCAGAGTAGAGCTTCCCCAAGAACTTCCTACTCCCCAGCTGCTCTGATTTATTTTGTAGAGCATCATGGGGTGACCTTATAGCAGGACATGCTGTCAGTTGCATGATGCAGTATAACCCAATAAACCTTACTCATTTTGGTTTGCCTTTAGTCGTGGCCCTCATGGACGGAACAATGGATCTTCATCAAACAAGTCTGGAACCAGTCCACCTACTTCTCGTGACAAGGACCTATTGTCAGTACTGTGCAGAAATCAGTTGAGTCCTGTTAACTTCAATCAGAATTATGGAGCTTCTTCAGCCAGTAGCAGTAACTCAGGTTCATACAAGGGAAGTGATAGCAGCCCAGTTATGAGGCAAGTGCTTGTTCCTTTCTCAAAGTTTTAATTCTGTTATCTTATCCTCACCATTCTGTACTGTGGGATCAGTCCTCTGGACTGGAGAATAAAACAGCTTTTACCTCAGTACCACTTTGTAGATTTACAGGCAGGGACTGTGGTATTGGTAAAGGGGCAGTCAGGAACACACTCCATCCTACTTTCCTACCACCTTGATCATCTCAGTGTCACAAGATATATGGTCTCCACTAGCCTAAGGGCTCTATCAGCCAGATTTCACATCCAAGTCTGATGCTTTCATGTAGTAGTACGTGGTTGAGTGCTCTTGCTCTTGCTTCACACACACAACTCCCATTGACTAAAGAGGAAGTTGAGTGTGGAGTGGATACAGAAGTTAGTGTCCACTCAAGGCTAGATCCACAAAGGGATTTAGGTACCTAACTGACACTTTAGGTGGCTAAATTCAAAATTTAGATCTTGAAACATGCCTGCTCGGCTGCTGCCTAGCCCCGTCGGCACTTGCATTCCCCCAGCACTTACATTTCTGCTGATTAAAGTCCTCTCGGAGTCTTCACTTCTGCCACTGGGCAGGTGCACAGCCATCTAAGTTCTGCCTGGATATCTAGATCACCCTTGCCCCAGCGGGATCCTCAAACTTAGTGTCCCCCCACCTATCTCTCCTGCAAAGCGCAATCTGGTAAATGGCATTTGTTGAAAGGATTACAATATCCTTGTGGATGAGTCCAGTTCAGACTGTGTGTGTGGCTATGCGTACATGTGCACACTGAAGGCTAGATCACAAAATAGACTTAGAGTCACAACGCCTAATGTTGTGTTATGGGATATTCTGGGGTGGGTGGGTTTCTCAGTCTGTCTTGTTATTTAAATAAATCCATTGGGCCAGAGAGTGAGAGACTCCATAACCCAGTGATTAGGGCACTCCCCTGAGAGGTGGGAGACCCAAGTTCAAGCCTCCGTTCCTCATCAGGCAGGGGGCAGCGATTTGAACCTAGGGGTCTCTCATTCTGGTTGAGTGCTCTTACCACAGGGCTAAAGGTTGTGAGGTCACCACCTTTCTTATATATAAAAAAAAAAAAAGCATTTAGACACCTAACTCAAGGAGAGGGTTCGCAGCTGTGAAACCTGAGGAAGGCCAGTGCCTCTCTTTGGCCAAGACCTGGGCATCTAACTCCTTTTTAGGCCCCATCCCTCTCCCTCTGCATTTCCTGTTGTCTAACTTAAGTGGCTCCCAGCTCAGCCTGCTGGCCTTTGTGGATCTTAGGCATCTAACTCTCCCCAGGCATGTTATAAGGAGCCTAACTTGGGACTGTGGATGCCACAAGGTTGCAGGGCATGTAAACATTAGGCAGTGTGATCTAGCCTTCAGTGCGCGCATGTATACATAGCCACACACACAGTCTGAACTGGCTTCCTCCTTGTAACTCATCCACAAGCTCTAGCTATTGTAATATCCTTTCAACTAATACAATCTACTCAATTAACAGTCTGCTTCCTGCTGAATTCCTAACAACCTCACAGTGTGCTGCCTTGTCTATATTAGTGTCAGACATCTCTGCCAGTGACCTTACTGTACACTTGTAGAAACCTTTACCCTATTTTAAGTTAGAGAATATCTGGGTATTTGAAAGTCAAGTCTCTAGTCTGGTATAATTGCACTAAATCCAAGTACAGTAAATAGCAAAATTCTTATTGAAGCCACTGGCAAATGCCTCAAGCACTATGATTTACCAGACTAAATCACTAATGTTTACTGTGAGATACCCAAACACACTAATGTTTACTGTGAGATACCCAAAGTACTTGAGTCCAGTGTAAACTCAACTTTGTGCCAGTCAGGACTGATGTGGAATCCATCCTCTCTTAGAAAGGTAAAGAGTTACAGGAATAACACTGTTGTTGTTTTTTTTGTTTCAGGCGGTTGGTGAGATATACTTCTTGTGGGGAGAATCATGGCATTAAAGCACCACATCCAGAGCAGTATTTGACCCCACTGCAGCAGAAAGAAGTTACAGTGAGACATCTAAAAACAAAACTGAAGGAATCTGAGAGCAAACTTCAAGAAAGGTACATTTTCTCCCAGAAAAATAATTTGGGAAGAGATGAGATTTATTCAGCAGTTTCCACTAGGGAGAAAATCCTGAAGTTCCTCCTCCCTTCTTGACTGCAGTGAGTTTTGACTAAGGAGCTTAGAATTTGGCTGTATCTGATTAAATTAAATTGTTTACAGCCATTGCAGGTTTCATAACCCTTTCCATGAATGCATACAGTATAGTTAACTTTTGGAAAGGAACCAGTGATCTCCTTTGAGCCTGGACTGCATTATAAATATTTTGAAGGGATATTTTTAAAATCAATCTGATATTGCACCAGTAACTTTTGCACATGCAACTGTTGATGCCTTCAGACTTGTAACTATGTTTTCAAGGACTGGCTTTGCAAGTGGCTCAATCAGTTGTCAACATCAGTCATGCCCAAAGAGTGTATTTCTGCAAATATGAGAAGTTACTGCACAATATCGTCTCTTGTTCTAAACCTCTTCGTAATAGAAAAAGTCTCTCCCCCACACCCTCTTGACAGCAAAAACTCTTTGACAGGAGATCCTGCCTGGTTGTGTTTTTGTTTGTTTTACTCACAATAGTACTATGTAGTGATGTTCTGCAGAAGAACAACCGCTTACATTACACAACAAGAGATATTTCTTTAATTGACAAGTTTATGGTTTGGGTCTGAATCGTGGTGCCTTTGCACAGAGAGACAGTACAGGGGGTGGGGAGAGATTTGAATGAAGTGGAATTTTACACACATCCCTTTCCCCCAGACAAAGGCGTGGCATAGATAACCGCTGTCATGCTGCCTCTGGAACTTCCTGTGTAGCCCTGACATGTGTGGTTAGGTCAGTGAATCCACTTAGCAGTCAACCAACTTACCTTGCCATCCACTGTCCTCATGTTATACCTCTGCCAGTCCACTGTGAAACTGTACTATGTGCATAGGGGTATTGGTCCAACCTTTTGCAGCATCTCTACGTCCTCACCATCCCTCCGTAATGGAATGTCTCTGAATCCTTTAATTGACCAAAGAACAGAAGTTTTACAGTGATTTTGCTTTTGCGACAGGGAAACAGAAATAGAAGAGCTTAAGTCGCAGCTGGCTCGCATGAGGGAAGACTGGATTGAAGAGGAGTGTCATCGAGTGGAAGCACAGCTAGCCTTGAAAGAAGCAAGAAAGGAGATCAAACAACTCAAGCAGGTTATTGAAACCATGAAAAATAGCTTGGCTGAGAAAGACAAAGGGATTCAGAAGTATTTCGTAGACATAAATATCCAAAACAAGAAATTGGAGTCCTTGCTTCACAGCATGGAGATGGCTCAGAGCGGCTCTCTGAGGGATGAGCAGTGTATAGAGTATACATGTGGGTCACCTGGTAAGTTTTTAGGTCCAAGTACAATATATTCCAAAATGGTGGACAGCCTAGTTATGGAGGACCAAGCCATGGAGGACAGCAGGCTGCTGCTCAATGATGATATGGCTAATGGGACTGACTTTTTTGAAGAAATTATTCTGGCTGCTACACCTGAATCTGGTGATCCAGCCCTCTTCACTTCCACTACTGGGGCCGCTGCCCTAAACCAAAATGCACTTGAAAGGGTCTGTGCTGAAAAACTAACATCCTCACAGGCAGAGGAGGAGAGTGACAACAGCATGATGATGGAACAGGCCATTCAGACTGATGTGGTGCCATACAGCCCAGATGTGGAGCAGCTCGTTCAGAACATATTCAGATCACAGCATACCAGTCCCATGAGCCCATTTGCTACCTTAAAGGGATTGGATGGATTTCCTGCTCAATGTTTCAGTGAATCTGCTTTGCTACTGGACTTAAATCCCAGTGATCCAAACTCTGCCATCCTTTTGTCTCCCATGGAGTCTCCAGGTGGCAAGGGGGACTGGAGCATTAATGAAAACCGTGTTATGAAGGAACTTGACTTTACAGCCTCCCATGATGAAACATTCAGAAATGTCATTACTCTCTCTCAGGCAGGCATCACGAAAAGGTACTGGAGCAGCAGTTTCCTTGTAGATCTTTTGGCTGTAGCAGCCCCCATTGTACCAACAGTAATGTGGGCGTTCAGCACTCAGCGAGGTGGAACGGATCCGGTCTATAACATCGGTGCACTGCTTCGTGGCTGTTGCCTGGTGGCACTACACTCGCTGCGTCGTGCAGCTGCCCAGTCGTGAGTGCTGGTTGGTGGGGGAAGAATTACAATAGACCATAAAAAGCGTGTGTGTGTAATGGCAGAGTCTGTCTTTTTGCTCCTGAATATTTGATTTGCACTATATTTAGCTGAAACCATGTTTGTTGTTTGAAACTGAAGGAAGGCTCAGTGACGTGGCGGCTTGGTCCTACTAAATGTACTACCTGTGTACTTTAGCAAGCATGCTGTCGCTTTTCATTTGTAGTCTGATGTATCGATTCTTACACTAAAAGCTCATACTTCCAAGGCAGCTTCGGGCATGTATTGTATGTCTGTCTTGCTTAGTGCTCTTGTAAAATATATACTTGCCCTAGCATTCCACTGGTCTTTGTGTACAAGGGGACAGTAACCAAAAATGCATTTGTGTAGGTTGTTGGGCATCTTGAATCTTGCTATGTTTGATAAATAGGGGGTAAATATATTTTATGCATATTATTTTAAAGTCTTAAATGAACTCTTATTGTAACCTGCTAGTCACTCAAACCATGAAATATTCTCTTTAAGTGTATTGTGAATTAACTTATTTTTTGCTTATTTAATCGTGTTTTATTGGAAACAACAGATTTATAATCACAAATTACAGTAAAGCATGTTAAAAGTATGAATTGGTGTTTTATTTTAGCAAAACCCTCACCTGCAATAAACTATTAAAAATTAATGCAGCTTTAAGGCTGAAATTTTACACACAGAGGAGGTAGGAGCCCAGTGAATACACCAGGGCAGTGGTTTTCAAACTGCGGGTCGCGACCCAGTATTGGGTCCCGGAATGTAAAGCACTGGTTTGCAGCAGCTCTGGTTAGCACTGCTGCCTGGGCCATTAAAAGTCCCATCGGTGGTGCTGCCCAGCTAAGGCAGGCTAGTCCATACCTGTTCAGACACTGCGCTGCACCCCAGAAGTGGCCAGTAGCAGGTCCAGTTCCTAGGCGGGGGGAGGGGCATAGGGTGCCACGTGCTGCCCCCACCCCAAGCACCCGCTCCGCACTCTCATTGGCCAGTTCATGGCCAATGGGAGCTGGGGGAGCAGTGCCTGCGGGTGAGAGCTGCGCGGAACTGCTTGCGCACCTCCGCCGGACCTGGCGGAGCCGGACCTGCTGCTGGTTGCTTCCGGGGCACAGCGCGGTCCACGGTGCCAGGAAGCCTGCCTTAGCACCCCCGCTGTGCAGCTGACCGGGAGCCACTCGAGGTAAGTCCGCACCCCAACCCTGCACCCCAATCTCCTGCCCCAGCCCTGAGCCCCCCCAAACCCCTCATCCCTGGCCCCAGCCCAGAGTTCTGACCCCCTCCTGCACCTCTGCCGTAGCCCAGAGACCCCTCCCACATCCTGAACCCCTCATTCCCAGCCCCACCCTGCAGCCCTCACCTCAACCCTCTGCTCCAGCCCTGCGCCCCTCCCACACATCAAACCCCTCATCCCCAGCTCAGTTGGGTCATGGGCATCAACAGTTTTCTTCAACTGGGTCGCCATAAAAAAAGTTTGAAAACCACTGCACTAGGGTACTGTAGATTGGCATTGTTACAACAGGAGAATTTGGCCTGAAAAACTTGGTTATGGCTCCCACAGCAGCTCGTGATCTAGAAATGAAGTGTTCTGTATTCAGTCACCAGTCCCCAAGCCATCAGTTCCAATCTTCCACCTATTTTGTATCATTGTGGATTGGGTTAACTTTAATCCTTTAACATATTTAGAATTTGGCCACGTTCAGTTGCTCTGGGAACCCATATTCTGAATTTCTGCAATCTGAGAAGTGTAAAAATCTCATCCTTAATTTTGGATTCCTGTATGTCTTTGCATTGTTTCCTTAGCTTTTTTTCAAAAGCCAGTGGGTCCTAATGAGTTTAGTTGACTTTTGAACACATGCTCTAACATTTGCATGCTGCCATATGTGTACATCCGAATGCAAATGCTGTGTCCCCCTCTGTGCACCACTGGAATTGCATGTGCAGATCCTAGAGAGGTAGCAGTGTCTGGTGGATAAAACAAACGGAATGCGATACAGTCTATGCCTGACTCTCTGAACCTTCTTGCAGTGAGACCTTAAGACATTTAACCTCACTGTTGTCGAGTTTTTCCTTTTGTAAAGTAAGTGTAACAGCACTTCCCCATGCCACCTACTTCAGAGGTGTATTGTAAGGTGTCACTACTGATAGTCCCTTCCAGTCAAAGCACTTCATGAATATCACTTGATAAATATTAAATACCCATGGGCAGTGGGCTAACTGGCCAACGTGTAGGAAACAGTCCACAGGCAGGTAGCTCATTTACAGATACTGGTGAGAGTTTACCTGGACCCTAGCACTTCCCTGCATTAATAAGACAGTCCCTGACTGCACCTTATGTTTTCCTAGTAATACTTTATTCTTAAACAAACCCTCCTCCTCCATCATTCCTGATGCATTAGTGCTCAGTGTGGTCTAAGGACTACAGGATAGGTGGTGTAAGTGAATGCAAGGGAGTCAAGGTGGTGTAATTTAAGCATCAAGAGGCTGTAAGAAGACAGACATTAAAGCTTTTCCTGTCTACTCACACCCCATCTTAAATGCTTTCTGTGCTACTCCCAGCTTGTGACACCTCTCCACCCCCAGCAGCCACCTAACTGGACTGCCTTATGTTTGTCACTTACACACCTCTACAAAGCCCACAGTATTAGTTACACCTGTGCCAACTCCTGCATACCTACTGAAATCGAACCAGTAAGATTTGTGCTCAGCCAGGCAGAGAGGTAAAGCAGCATTTTATCAAGCCAAAAATTTCACCTCAGGGCTGAGAAACAGCATGGGAAATTTCACAGGCAATTAGTTAAAAGGCAGGCCAAAACTCCTGGACAGGTGTGCAACCAAAGTGATTTCTTAACCCTAAGATTCTAAACAAGCAGAACGATAACTTCTTAATCTTTAGCTGTAAGAATGTACTAAAATGAAAATCATGCTGTGTTCACATGGTGATGTAAGGGTACTGTAAGCCCAACTTCCTGTTCCAAAGAATGTGGCATAACAGGCAAGAAAACCAGACCCAGGGCAACAGTTCTGATACAGGAGTTTGCGGTGAAGTCAGGACTTCCCAGGTAAAATCAAGGAGCTCAAACATCATGCGCAGAAATCCCAGGGAGGGATTCAGAGGAGGAAGAGCGTGCTTGGTTCGGCCGTAGGGGAGTGTGGCTTTAGCAGAGGCATTTTGACTAGACTGGTTGAGAGCAGCAGCAACATGTGGGGAAGTCAATATAGAAAAGTAGAACAGAAAGTAATCACATTGTAGACTGTAGTAAGATTGATGTATGGAGAAGGCCTTGGCCAAGACTAACAAAGAGAAGAGAGCGCAAAAAGGCCAGGACATAAGGAAAGGATGCAGTAGAAGATGAGAAAAAATAGAGTTGTCAGTGGGTATGCCTACACTGCAAAAAATACAGCAGAGCATCTCAGAGCCTGGGTCAACTGACTTGGGCTCATGAGGTTGTGCTACAGGGCTAAATATAGCAGTGCAGATGTCCCTGCTCCAGGTGGAGCCTCAGCCCCACCCTCACTGGGTCCCAGTGTTCAGGCAGGAACATCTACATGGCTATTTTCAGCTCTGGTCAGGTGCCGGGGGCTCTGAAGCTCACTGCTACATGATTTTTTTTGCAGTGTAGATATACCCATTGGTGATAGAGAAGGTAGGTGAGAAGCAAGATGAGAAGTTCAGTTTTGGAGACCGGATGGATTGGAATGGGTGGCTGGACAGAGATATGAAGGTTGGGGGTAGTGAGGTAGGTACGGTCTTTGGAAGGGTCAGCTGATGAGAACTACAGAAACCTGAGGAATACCAACAGTTCTGGGACTGCCCAGCTGAAGTAATGAAGAATTACAGTAAGTTAGTGTTTTAAAATTCATAAACATTCCCACAAATATTCCTTCCATTTTCAGTTACCTGAATTTATCTTGCGTTCAGCATAGCCAGCCCCAGCAAGTGCTGGCTGCATAGCTGACATGAATAGGATAGATGCAGCTGTAGGGTTTTGCACAGCTGCGGGAACAGGACTCTATTGGTTAGGATTAAAAGCAAAAATGAACCACCAGAAGAGGAGGGTTGTGCACCAATTTACCATGCAAGCTCACACCAGTGTACAGTACGGGATAGCATCTCTTGTCAGACTTATCCCTTTTATAGCAGCATACTAATACCAATTCCATCTCCAAGGTAAGAACACACATAGCTTTGTTTTATCTTCTGCACTATTAACAAAGCGTGTGCAGTCTGAGTATAACACCGTGCCCTTGGACACAGAAAAAACCCCAAGTAATTTAAGGGCTTAGCCATCTTCAGCTAAATGAGTGGTGACGGTTGGCTCAAAGATACTCGCACAACCCGGAGGAAGAGAGAGTCAGACATGGGGAGTCTTGGTAAAGATACGGAGAATGCACAAGGTCACTGCTGGTTAAGGACTATACAGGACTCTCCAGACTTAAAAATAAATAAATGCATTGTTAGGTCCATTGAACTGTAAGTCCCCATCTCAAAATGACCCTTTGTTAAGATGTACCCCACATCTTGGTTCCTTTATTTATATTTTATAAATTGTGGATATTTCAAGTGGATGCCAGTTATATTTGATCTTTGAATGATGAGAAAAACAGTAGTTAACTATTTTATAAAAAGCCAATACCTTAAGGATTAGGAGGTATTTCATATTTCATAATCTTCACTGTAAATAGGATGTGCATGAATTTCTCTCTATTTTCAACATTTCCTCACACTAGTCAATTAGAAATTACAGCAATTTAAGGGATACCATGATTCAGAATACACAGAATATTTATTCTCTTTGTATAATCTCATTCGCAAAGCAAGACTTCCTATCATCCCCTCTTATTCTGTCAAACGCATAAATCAATTCATAGTAAACATTTTTGTTTCCCAGAAGGCATGTTCAGAGCCTGGAAATACTCCATTCTTTCTACCCGACATTTTTGGAGGGCACGCTGCTACCTACACAGTTCAATAATTTTTAAAGATGTCAAGTGATTCTAACAAGTTTTCCTTTTGTTAAGCATGAATAGTGACAAGTGTTCAACAGAGTTGTAATGACACTAAATACCAGACAAACATTTGTTTTCATCTTGAAAGTCAAAATGCATTTACAGCTTGAACCAGCCAAACTGAGTCCAAGCCAAAGCTATGTATGCTCTGCGTTAGTGAGCGCAAAAGCCAGACAATTGTCTTGGGAATAAATTTTCATGAGGCCACAGCCTTATTATGCCATTCCTTAGTATCTCCATCACTGGGGCTACTAAGGAAGATGAAGCACTGATAAGGACCGATATTCCCTCCTGAGCTAAAATCAGTTCAGCACAAAGTTACACCAGATGGCTACTACTTCCCCATTCTCATGGCACACCTGCCCTGTCCCAGGAGGGGGTTAGAGTCACCTTTAAAGTTGCTCTAAACTTATGCTAGTTGACAACAGTCCTGATGAAACTGAAGACCCCATAGAGTTGAGGCAATGCAGTGACACTCCTGTCCTACCGTCTTCCTGCCACTCCAACCTTATCGTCAGAAGGCAATTGTCATGGGTACAGAGTATGCGGATTTGACATCAGTTGAGAGCTTCCCTGCAGTGGCGGCGTTCTTAACCTGTCTTGGCATCTGAGACTTGTCTTCCTATTGTGTCTACAAGACACCTATCAGTTTTGGGCATCATATATAGAATAGAACCATTGTACACACACAGGGAGAGGGGAGGTTTACTCCAGTTTCAGGCTGGAAGATAATCCAGTGGGTTATCTGACCCTCAGATGAGAGGTGGCAGAGAGAATGGGTCCAAGAATTAGAAGTGATGTTCATTTGGAAGCTGATCATTTTTAAGAACCTCCTCCTGCCATCAGCAAAAATTGCTGTTGTCCAGTGGGGGTTTGCCTTTTCGTGTATATAGGAAAGGGTTGCAGCCAGCCATGCGCTGCTTTCTGTGGCTCAGGGGACCATCAGTAGGTTGTATAGGACTGGGCCTTAGCTTTGGCTGTATATATCACATTTTTTGTTTTATAATATGTTTGCCCTGTACACAAATCCTTTTCAGAAGAATCCTAGTATACAGTACAGAATGTATGCAACGTTTCAGAATAGCAGCCGTGTTAGTCTGTATCTGCAAAAAGAACAGGAGTACTTGTGGCATCTTAGAGACTAACAAATGTATTTGAGCATAAGCTTTTGTGGGCTACAGCCCAGTTCATCAGATGCATGCAGTGGAAAATACAGTAGGTTGATTTTATATACACGGAGAACATGAAACAATGGGTGTTACCATACACACTATAATGAGAGTGTAGTGGTAACACCCATTGTTTCATGTTCTCCGTGTATATAAAATCAACCTACTGTATTTTCCACTGCATGCATCCGATGAACTGGGTTGTAGCCCACAAAAGCTTATGCTCAAATACATTTGTTAGTCTCCAAGGTGCCACAAGTACTCCTGTTCTTAATGTATGCAACATTCACCTCCACCTACCACTGAAATGTAGCCACCTTTGGACTGGAAGACGGCAGCCATTTTGGTTGTAAGAATTAAAGTTTTCAGGAGGGGAAAACTTCCCCCATCCAACAGATTTATTGGGGGAATGTTTAGGAAGACTGAATACAATTGGAATCTGCTTAGGATAGCGTAGTTAATAGCCCATTGATCATATAAATAACCAGATATAGATATATTGTCTGAACAGCTCACCAATACAGAAAGGTCATTAAAGAACCAATCACGCTTTTTACCAATGACATTACATAAATAAATGTGCTCCCATAATAGCATGCAGTATCAACTCTAAAATGAAAAAAGTATGCAAGTAAGACTGATATTAAAATGTTATTGTGCCAATCTCTTCCACTTGAGACATCTCTGCCTACAATTACAGTGCATTCCTCTCTTGGATTGCAAGTATAACAGTACTGAAAACGGTGTCAGCAAAAAATAAAATCCATTTCATTTCCACCCCTGCTGGTCCTCAACCACAGCAAGCCTGTTTGCTGTTGTTATAAAAAAGGAAAAAACTGTATGGATGATAATCATCTCAATAGAAACAGAAGCATTATTTTCCTTTCGGATTAGGTCAATATCATCTTACATAGGAGAATGCAAGCATATTTTTATAGCATCTTTCCCAACATTTATAAATAAGACAATTAAGAGTGGAACAGCAAAGGTGCATTTTCTGAAATTAAGCACAGAAGCAAAGAATTCTTTAAAATTATTTAATTACACTTTTCAGGTAAGCATAATAGATAATACAGTAGATTTCCCACCACTGAATTATTTACACCCTTTTTTCTTTAAGCTTCAACCATCTGTTAGAGTTTATGTCCCCACCATCAGACTGTCACTGCAGCAATCACTGTTCTTGTATAAGGGGGTGGTGCTGGAATAGCGCTATTGCAGGAACCATTGTTCCATCAAGGTATGATTTGCAGGGTTGGTGTTTTATTTTTAAGATCCATCTACTAATAGTTCAAGATACTTTATGGGAGAATTCGGGCTCCAAGATGGCCTGAAGAATGCATTAAAATCAAGCAGTGAGTTGAGTTCTAAAAATACTTAAATCAATACAAATGATGATTTATGTTGTGAAACTGTGATTCTTCTTCCTGCTGGTACAGTCATCCTAGAAGTGCTTGTGTTAGGATAGTTTTACACCAATTTTGTTCTGCTCTTTCTTCATTAGCCTTTGTGCCTCTTTCTCCATTTTCTTCCTTTGCTGTTCTGCTGCTCTCCTTTCCCTTTCTGCTATCTTCTGCTGCCTGCAATTTGAAGAGAGAACATCAGATTCACACCTTTAGAAAACAGTGCAAGATCCCTTTTACACTGGCCGAAGCTATACAACTCTTATTTACATGTTTTCAATAAATACTGAACTTCTTACTTCAGGAAAAAAAGACTCTTGTAACTGTGAGCATTAAAGTATACTGAGCCTGCAAGCCACTTTAGGAATGATGCCTGAAATTCTGGGTTATTCCTGTGCTCCTAATTAGGCAGTTATCAGTTAACCTGCCTTTTCCTCATGCTCAGATTGTTTAAGCTTTAGTTGAAAGAGGGCATATTCTGCACTTTAAGTAAATTGCTGATGTCAAACTTCGCTTCTGTTAAATCTCTTACACTGCATTTTCCCCAGTGAAGACAAGGGCTATAGATCTTATCTGTTGGGATCTCTGTATCAGAATCCAGTAACTGTACTTTATTCTTGAGCTGTATGAGATTTTAATCAATCGTTCTGGCTAAGCCCTTGTGTCTCACTTTTAAAAGACAGATACTTTTTTCACTGCAGAAATTGCTTCATGGATTTGATCCAAAAAGCCTACTGAACTCAATGAAAGGATTCCCATCGATTTCAAGGGCTTTGGATCAGGCCTAGTAGGAACCTCTGAACAAGCCGAAGAATTTCATGAGATAGAAGAAGAATGTAACTGATATACAGATGTGCAAATGAAAGACCCATGAGATCATTAGGGAGATATATTTGGAATGAGTTGGGGAGGGGGGAGAATAAGTAAAATAATGTAGCAATCCAAGACTTTTGTTAAAACGTTGGTTGGTTGGTTGTTTTTTGTTGTTACTTTTCCATTTTTTGTGTACAGTTTTGTATCATGCTTTTAAAGATAATCAAGACTTTGTATACAGATCTAGTGAAATTTCTTAGATCTTATGCAGTGACCTTTCTTCTAAATGCATTTCTGCATTTATCAGTCCTCCAAACATCCATAATACATAGGTACAACTGGAATTAACTAGGGTAAATATAGTTATACAAACAAGCTACTTAAAAAAAAAAAAATCAGTCAGCGTTAGTCCAGAATCAGAATACTCAAAATAAGGGCCTGAGTTTTCTAGACTTTAGAGTTTGCTTGCTTTGAGTTTCTCTTCTCTTTTGTGCCCCAACAGGAGTTTCATTTGCCTGCCCACTCCCTCAATACAAATGCTGGAAAACCTTTTTCTCTCAACACCCTCCCTGAGACCCAGACAGACTGGCACTCCTGCCTCGCTTCCCACATCTTCTCTATTGTCAGTCAAGTTCTCATACGTTGTCTAGGCTGCTTTCAAACTCCAACTGCTGATGCAACACCACTTGTTCCTCAATAGTGTCCAAATTTGCCCCACCTCCCAGTTGGGTTTATTCTCCACCTTAAACCTGGGCATTAACCATTTTGACCAACGAGCCAGAGTACTAAGGACTAATCTACTTTTTGAGATTTGTTTTCAGAGTTAAAGAATTAGTTAGAAAGTTAACTGAACTCCAAGCTCCACACAGTAGAGTAACTGAGGGTGTAATTTCCACACTACAATGCACAACTGGATGCTATCACATCTCCCTCACCCTGTATAGGGAAAGTCTAAGGACAAGTACAGACTGACTGGGAAATACACATGGCAAATCCATAATGGTAGAAAACTATTTTTGCTCTGATGTCTCAAAGCTCTGTATCAGTGTGTAATTTTATTTTTATAGAAACTGTAAATTAAGAACACAGTTGGTAGTCTACTTTTTCTCAATTGTAACTGGCTAGATTAAACACTGGGATTAAGATGTTTACCATTACCTACATTTTTTTTTTTTAAAGTTAGCTATTAGGTCACATAGGAGAATATAATTCAATAGCCCAGATTTCTAAAATATTTTGGGCTTGATTATGCCAAATGCTGAATGCTTAGCTTCCACGGATATTAATGAGCAAGTCCTTATTCACTTAAAAATATTATCATGTCAAATTAAAACACAAGACATTGATTGAAACCACAAACACCAGACCTGAGAACCCTCAAACTCTGGATTAGAACATCACTGCTCAGCCCTTCTTTAATTTAAAGCAGTATTGCCTCTGAATCAGGTTGCCACTGGGATAGAAATTAAAAAGCAAAAGAAACATCAGCCTGTTCCAGTGTCTATCCCTGAGGCAGCATCTTTCTGCTATTGCTCTCAGAGCTCAGGCCATCACTGTCTGAAGGATTTGTGCAAAGGGTCAGCTTTCTGGTTGCCATGAGCACACAAAAATTATGTTGCTAGAGAAACAAGATAGAATTTGTTCATTTTATTTCCCCCCCCCCCCCGTTAAATTTTCCCAGGCGTGGGAGGTGAGTGGCACAATAACAGTGACTGAATCTATACTCCAGCAACTGAGGGATGAACGCCATCTTCTGTATTTGATAAGCAATAACAGATAGAGAGGTAAGGAGGATCCCGGATTCAGTATTATTCCATTCTTTTGTTAATGATGGTGGCATGGAATATGCTATTTAAATATGTACACAATAAATCGCCCAGCCTTCTTGCAGGTTTTCTGAAGGGTAGGATTAAAACATGAGAGTTTTGATGAACTGAAAGATCGGGTAATATCAAAAATGAGATTCAGTGATAGCAAAGCAGTTCATGTTGGAAAGAATAATTGAATGGAGGAAATAAGGGCAAGGCAGTGGGGAGGATGTAAGGTTTTTAGTGAATAGTAAATTAATCCATCTAAATAAAGAATGCATACCTCACAGAAGTGCAGTGTTATATTAGTTGTATAGGCAGAATCAGAGAGAAAGTTGAAAGAAGAAAAGGAGGACTTGTGGCACCTTACAGACTAACAAATTTATTTGAGCATAAGCTTTCATGAGCTACAGCTCACTTCATCGGAAAGCTTATACTCAAATAAATGTGTTAGTCTCTAAGGTGCCACAAGTCCTCCTTTTCTTTTTGCGGATACAGACTAACACAGCTGCTACTCTGAGAGAAAGTTGAGAGAAGACTAGATCATCTAATCTGACTTCCTGTCTAACACAGACCATTACATTTTATCCAGTTACCCCTTTAGGGTCCAATAATGTGTGTTTGACTAAAGCATAACTTCCAGAAAGGCAGTCAGTCTTGATCTGAAAACATCAGGAGATGGAGAACGTACCCCTTCCCTTGGTTTGTTCTAATAGTTAAATCACTCTCACTGTTAAAAATCTGTACCTCATTTCTAATTTGAACTGGTCTGGCTCCAGCTTCCAGTCATTGGTTCTTGTGCCTTTCTCTGCCAGACTAAAGAGCCAGTTAGCACCTGGTATTTCTCCCTGGGAATGTTCTTGTCCCCGTGAAGTGTTCACTTGATGATTACCTGTTCTGTTCATTCGCTCTGAAGCGCCTGGCACTGACCATTGTCAGAAGACAGGATACTGGGCTACATGGACCATTGGTCTGCCCCAGTATGGCCGTTGAAGTTCTTATGTTCTTGTATACAGCAATAAAGTCACCTCTCAATCTTCTTTTCAATAAACTAAACAAATCGAGCTCTTTATGTCTCTCACTGCAAGGCATTTTCTCCAATCTTCAAATTATTTTTTGTCTCTCTGTTCTGCATCCTCTCCAATTTTTCAGCATCCTTTTTAAAATGGACACCAGACCTGTTTGCAGTATTCCAGCATTAGTCTCACCAATGTCTCATACAGAGGTAAAATCACCTCCTTACTCTTACTCCCATTTACACACCCAAGGAGCACATTAATCCTTTTAGGCACAGCATCACACTTATGTGCTGACTTGCTTGTCCATTATAACCCCTAAATCCTTTTCAGAGTCTCTGCTTTCCTTGCAGCAGTCCCCCATACTGTAGGTACGGCCTGCATTCCTTGTGCCTAGATGTAGGAATATCACAAACATGAAGGCAGCTATTCTGTCCTACATGGGCCAGCTTAGGAATCAAGAGAAGAGAGATGAAATGTGCTTCTTTGAGGAAAGACTGAAGGAGGCATGAAAATTGTCTGCATATGTGTAAAAGATGGCTATAAAGGAGACAGGAATCCATTACTTCTAGTCACTGAGGCAGAAACAACTAATGGGTTTAACAACTATTAGGCAAACTAACTTAGATCAGCTGAACAGATGTGATGTCAAGGGAACTGTGGAGCTATTCACCATCAGTCTTGTACACTAGTACTCTAAATCCCAAGGGAGTGCCATCAGCCTGCATCAAGGATGTTTATTTTGCAATCTGCACCTTTCCCTCATCCTAGCATCCTGAATAGCAGACATGCTGCTCTGTGTTTCACAGCAACAGCCTACTACTAACCCACCAAAAGGAAATTCTGGAGCAGTGATTTGGGTGGAAGAGAGAAGGAAAACAAAAGGCTGCATGTGAAGATACCAACTATGCAAATAGTTCATATATGTAAAAATAATGGTATTTCATCAAAGTCTCATGTGGAACTAAATATTTAGCACTAACAAGAGTTAATGGCAGCACTCAGAGGCTTAGTAATCACAACTACTGCCAACAGTTCATATGCTCTCTCTTTAAACTGCAAGCTACACAGAGAATTCCTGCCTGCACTAAGATTCCTAAGTGGTTTACTGCACCCTCTGCTGGCTAACCAAGCCATTTTTGTTTTGTAGACACCATACATGCAATAACATGCATGACGAAAAGGAGCTCTTGCAAAGATGCACACACCAATGGTGGATTAATGTCACCATTACATCTCCTGTGATATTATAGATATATCAACTGGCTTTGCTGTAGTAAGATACAACTTTTTGCTGCTGTTTCAAGTTTGCAGGTCACTGTCTAGAATTTTAAATATTCTCTACCAAAAGAGCTTAAATGGTGGTGAAAGATCAAACTAGTATAAAACTATATATGGTACATAGGAAACAAATATTTAATAACGGGGTCTTCAATTTCCAGAGAAAAGTATAATACAATCCAATGGCTGGAAGCTGAAGCTAGACAAATTCAGATGGGAAATAAGAATTTGAATATAAGAATAATACATTTTTAATACTGAGAATAATTAATGGGCAAATTTAATGGGCAGGAGGTTTAAAACAAATAAAAGGAAGTTCTTCTTCACTCAGCAACCTGTGGAACTCCTTGCCTGAGGAGGTTGTGAAGGTTAGGACTATAACAGGGTTTAAAAGAGAACTGGAAAAATTCATGGAGGTTAAGCCCATTAATGGCTATTAGCCAGGTTGGGTAAGGAACGGTGTCCCTAGCCTCTGTTTGTCAGAGGGTGGAGATGGATGGCAGGAGAGAGATCACTTGAATATTACCTGTTAGGTTCACTCCCTCTGGGGCACCTGGCATTGGCCACTGTCGGTAGATGGGATACTGGGCTGGATGGACCTTTGGTCTGACCCAGTATGGCGATTCTTATGTTCTAACCACTGGAGCAACTTACAAAGAGTCGTGGGGGATTCTCCTTCATTGACAATTTTTGAATCAAGATTGGATGTTTTTCTAAACGATATGTCTAGGAATTATTTTGGGGAAGTTCTATAGCCTGCGTTATATAGGAGGTCAGACTAGATGATCACAGTGGTCCCTTCTAGTCTTGAAATCTATGAAAAGGTTAAAGAAGAAACAGAATCTGTTCCAGGCTAAGTTTGTTCCTGTTCTCATTAATATAGTGCCCACAACCTGCCAGAACCAAATCTGGATGCCTATAGTTAGGCAGCTAAATCAAAATATAGGTAATAAAAGCAACCCAAGTGTCTGAGTACCCACTGCCACTGACTGCGATGGGAACTGGAGGGAGGACAGTAGAGAGGACTCATTTATTTAGTAGTAAGATTTGGAGCTAAGTGCCTAAGAACAGGCACCCACATTGGCCTAGGCACTTTACAAATAGAGATGAAGAAAAGGCCTCTGCCACAAAGAGCTTACAACCTAGATGGACAACACACAGATGAAGCCAGGCAAAAGCGACTCCACAAAAGCACAAAGAACGACCAGACAGCAAACCTCTGGTGAGTTCCAGCATTCCCTTTTTTTAATCCCTTGCAAATTAACCCAGTCCAGAGGGGAGGATTATAGTGTGCAGGATTTTGGAGAAAAGTGCGTATTCAGAAGTGACTTGACGGAGGTAGAGGACAGGTATGGGAGACAGGAAAGATTTCAACGTGCACGTTGAGACAAAGGGTGAAAATAAAATGTTAAAAATCTCTAATACAAGTCAACATTCAGCAGTATAATTGTTCTGTGCGTACTGTATATACATACAACACAAAGAAATCCACTTATTAGTGCATGAAAGTACTTTCAATCAAAAAGATTTTGGAAGGACATTTTGACCTTTTTGCCTGACTCAGGGAAGATGATTTTCTCCTTCCAGAAACAGCACCACAATGTAAATGAGACATTAGGACAAACATATGAAATGTATGCAAGAATTAAGGAGCTGCAGCTGGTTTCTTTGCAGCTCCCCTCTCTACTGCACTCAGTGGAAACAGCACAGTGAATGACAATACGTTTGTTACAATGTAAACAGATGTGCTGCTGCCCTGTTATGACAGCATAGCAAAAACTGTCTCAATAACTGCAGCAGCCAGAGAGGTGAATTCTCTGCCCTCCACCAGGTGAAAGCCTGACATTCGGCCTAACTGGGACAGTTAGCTTTTGCCTTCCTCCATTTTTCTTTTTTAAAACAAAGGCAAACACAACGTCAGTGCACTGAGAAGTTTTCCCAATTAAAAATTAAGTCAGGAAACATAAAAAAGTACCAACAGCAATGTTAACTCAGCCATTCCACATGTACAGACAATGTTCTCGTCAATCTTTTCCAGTTAAAATGTGTAGCTTAGTATTCTTGCTTATGGTATAAAATGCAGGAGGATAAAACAGAAAGAGACAGAAAACGGATCCAAGTTAACACTGCCAATGGAAACCTTTACATTCCTGACAATGATCTGAATTGTGCAGCCATAATAATGTATTCAAGCTGTATTTTTACATTTATTTATATTATACTGCACAACACTTAAATTGCCAGACTAGGGGAGTGCTGAAATTATTTTATCATAATCAATATGGACAAAATGTAATTTCCAAAATCTGAAATTGGTATTGAAATTGGTATTGTTCAAAAATAATGTGCTTAATCCATTCTCACAGTTGTTAAACAAATGAAAAAAGGTTCCAAAAACAGATACTGTGGTGATGAACACAGTATAACAATCTAAACAGAAAAAAGTCTTCGAGCATGATTGTGCATGGACATCCTTCATCATGAGGCTGCAAAAGGACATAAATACCCTAAAATTTTGTAAAATTGTACTTCATGCCTTGACATTCTAGACCTATCAGTGTCCCTTCTCCCTTCTGATTTTAATAAGTGTGCAGAAATTTTAATAAAATATGCACAGACACTATCTAATAAACTAGTGATGTTTACAGAAAGTCCTATTTGTTATTTTAACTAAGTTAGTAAGAATACGGTTGAGTTTGTGTGGATTCAAGAATTTACTTACTTAGTATTTCTGCTCAATTTTCAACTGGAAAAAAAAACAAAACACCCCACCTCTGATTCCTCACATTCTGTCCTAAACTGTTGTACAACACTTTCCATCTTTGAATTTAACAGCACACTGCGATGTATGTATTCTATAAGTACTTCAGAAATCACCAAATTGAAAGATGCTATTGGTACATCAAGGTTTTTTATTGTGATTTTACTATTTGTACACACTAGTGACTCAATTTTTTCCTCTTATGTACATTGCTATTAAATTTAGTTTTAATGTAGCACTGTACAGAGTACACTTTATTATTATTTCTAGAATGTAAAGTAATTAACACTGTTCCTTGCTACATAAAATCCCAGTATTCTTCTTATATAAAGAAGTGTTTAACATGCCAAATTCTTGGCACGTGTGAATAAGGTCTTAAAGGAAGGAGAGCGTATGGTATAAAATTTGTATATATTGAAGATCTGGGAGGGAAGGAGAGTGTAATCCTAGGTAATGCATGTTGCACAAATTAAGTAGGGTTGTTACATTGTAAAATTGGCTAAAATATGGATTGTGCTAAAAATTGCTCAAGCTTGGTCAGATACAGAATTGTTTAAATTACCTAAGTACTTCTTCTGCCTGCCAGGCAGCATCTTCCTCTTCTTCCCAGGCATTAGTATTTTCCTGCCAAGTATCCAAGTCTCCTAGTTCAGGCTGAAAACAAAAGACCAAGAATATAATAAACATATGCAAACTATCTCCTCACCTCATTTCCAGATAAAACTATGTTGAAACTCCGAAAGCAAGGCTATTTAGTGTTAAGGGTTTTATATATCTGCTTCATGACAATATGGAAAGAGACTCTCCAAGTACCAGACAGGATTGTTTTGAGTTTCCCAACCATCCCCCCACTCAAAAAAACCCCCAAATAAACAAACAAAAAACCCCACCCCAAAATCAAAACCCACAACAAACCACAGTGAAGATGTTAAAAACATCTACTGATCTGAACGCAGTGAAGCCAAATACTGATGGAGCTAGCCTGCTTTCTTTAGAACCAGGTACTAAAACATCTGCCTAGCTTCCAGAATTTTCTAGATTCTAGCAAAGTCCCTACCCACTGCTACTCATCCACATGCTTTCCCCACTTTCCAATGTATAATATCAATCATTATCTATCTTAAATACTTATATGGCCTCAATTATGGTAATGTAAAGTGATGTGACCCCTGAAGAAACCCCTAGTGTAGATGCAGTTATATCAGCAAAACTGCACTTTTACTATTATAGCTTGTTTTACCCTTTTGGGGGAGGGGGTGGTTTTCCTCCTCTGGTGCAAAGTGCAGCTTTGCTGGTACAGCTGTGTCCACACTAGGAGTACTTTAACATTATAGTAGTATTCCTCTACTGATTAAATGCTCCTAATGTTGATGTAGCCTAAGTGACCTGTTGAAGGTCAAACAGGAAGTCTATGGCAATGCAGGGAATTGAACTCAAGTCTCCTGAGTTCCAGGCTAGTGCCCTTCCACCAGACTCTCATTCCTTATTACTGATGACATCTTTTCCCCTTCCTAAGCTGAGAAAATTTCTATAACTTTCTTATTGTTCCTCAACAGACACAACAAGAACATTGATGCTTTCGCCAGTTCTCTTTTATCTTTCCAAGTTAATAACGGTTTTCACACAGACTGAAATTAGAACTCAATGTTTCTAGGGTCAGAAACCCTACCAAGTGTATGTTATCCATATGTACTTTTACAATTCAGTGACAGGTTATTAGAAGCAGAAGTTATCCAAGAAATAAATTTAAATATTTATTAAAAAAAACTATTCTACCATTCTAAAAAGGTATCACTCATTTACAGAGCACCTTATATCTTCAGAGTACTTTGCAAAAAAATTAATCCTACCTATACTCTGAGTAAGGCAAGTATCGCCTCATTTTACATATGGTGTTATACCCCACATTTCTTGTCCGAGTACATCACCTTTGTTGTCAAGGCAAACATGGTCAGCATAAGTGCATGAAGATCAATGCAAATTGTTCCTCTGCCCTTTCACTGTGGAATTAACATGTAATCTACAAAAAGCCTAGAACTCTCTGGTTTAGGAGAGATGGCAACACTCAGGATGTAACTCAGACTAATTTCCAGCAGGCTGACTTGTATTCCCTTCTGCGCATCTCCTCTTTTCAAGAGCAAGGCAGACACCATGTAGGGACAGTACTAATTCAACTAATTCACCAATTCAAATTTGGCATTGCCTGCTCAAATAGCTCTTATTCTTTATCAACAATTCAGGTACTTTATAGCTACTTAATATCCCTCCTCCCCGCCAGACCTTTCTACTGAGGAGCAGACACATTGCCATATAAATAAGAATCAAAACATATAGCATACTTACAGACTGGTGAATAAAAGGAATATCTTGTGTAGCTGCTAATCTACTAGAAAATCCTGCATTTCCATCTGGGATCCCAAAATGTAAAGGTTCTCTTTTTTTAATAACAATCTGAAAGACAACATTGAAAAAGGGGAAAGGAGAAGAAGAGGGGAGGAAGTCCGAGTTTTATACCTCCATTGAGAGCTAATAAGAGCATGATACTATTTCCTCAGTGCTATAATACACTACACCTACAAATGCCAAACCACATCCCTTTAAAAGAAGGACACTAAGTTAGATTTTTTTTAAACACCTGGCAATTTCTTTATGTGCTCCCCTTCTACCAGTACAGACAGACACACAGTTTCTTGTATCAAAGGGGTAGCCGTATTAGGTTGTATCCACAAAAACAATGAGGAGTCCGGTGACACCTTAAAGACTAACAGCTTTGTCTGTGCATAAGCTTTTGTGCATCTGAAAAAGTGGAAAGAAGTTTCTTCTCTTCTTGAAAGGCAGGTCAGTAAATGTAACATGGTGACTAAGAGCATCATGTTCCTTTTTAGTGGCTTACCCTCAAACAAGATAAGAGCCTACACACACATTCTGTCTCTAGCATCTGAAATCCACAGAAATGCAAATCCAAATACAGGCCACCACTTTGTAATAATCCACCATCATTCATCAGCAGGGCCTGAACCTGGGAAATTCAGTACCAAATCACAAGCCTCCACCAGCCAAGTGACTCCTTTAGCACAAGTGATGGAGGCCTGTGCTTTTGGGCTGAAGGTTCAAGGTTCATACCTGTTGATGATCCATGGTGGTTGTCATTCCACGAACAATGAGAATCTCAACTTTTGAGTGTGCACTTCTGCCTCTCCACTGGAGGATTTCCACACTGAAACCAAAGTATGCATTTAACAACACTATGCAGCATGTGTAACTACAAATGTGGACCAACCAACCAATCACAAACTAATTTTCTGGTACTGGTAGACCCAGGGACAGAGAAGAGGCAGAATTACCAAATTATAAACTTGCTGTGCCCCAGCTGTCACCAGCACAAAACAATGGGACCCAAATACCCCAGAGATGTTAAGGAAAAGGGAAAAAAAGGCAAGTTAAACAGATTTCAGCCAAGCTACTGATTACAGAAATAAACAGAGTGAGGCACAAAAAGCAAGTATTCCTCTTTTCACATTTCTCAAGGATGTATCAGGAAAGGCCTACCAAGATATGGGGAGATCTCCAAGTACTGCCCAGAAGACACATCACCATTTGCAGAAGAAAGCAAACTGAAATAATAGTACTTTGGGTATGTCTACATTCAAACTGGTGTAATTTCCAGCTGGAGGAGACATACCTATGCTAACTCTGATCAAGCTAGCGTGCTAAAAATGGAAGTGTAGAAGCAGCACCATGAGTAGCGTGAGGGAACAGCAGCCATGAGTAGGTACTTAGTGTCTTGGAGGGATCATCCTTGGGGGAAACTAGCTCCTTACTTTGATTGTGCTGCCACAGCTACACTTCTATTTTTATGCATGCTAGCTGGATCGGAGCTAGCACAGGTGTGTCTCTTCAAGATGGAAATTAGACCTTCCAGCTCGAATGTAGATATACCATTAAAGAACGTATTGACAGTATTGTCAAGTGCAGTTCTTCAGCTGAAACACCTCAGTTTTTATCCCAGGAGACTGATGTGGATCTAGTCAAATGTTTTATGTTAAGGTAAGAAAGGCCCAGCCAGCTTGTATGCTTTTGATATGCAGTTTTATCATATTAGCTAACAAACCTAAACACTGGGGCAGAACAGAGTATTTACGAAGACGACTCATTACTCAAAATAGCAGCACAGCCTCTTTATAGTTTATAGTTAGGGCTGTCAAGTGATTAAAAAAATTAATCATGATTAATCGTGCTGTTAAACAGCAGAATACCATTTATATAAATATTTCTGGATGTTTTCCACAATTTCAAATATATTGATTTCAATTACCACACAGAATAGAAAGTGTACAGTGCTCACTTTACATTTATTTTTTATTATAAATATTTGCACTGTAAAAATAAGTCATATTTTTCAATTCACTTTTCACTACAGTACTGGTACTAGCTCTTTGTCATGAAATTGGAACTTAAAATGTAGAATTATGTACAAAAAATAACTGCATTCAAAAATAAAACAACGTAAAACTTTAGAGCCTAAGGCGATGTCTACACTACAGCCCGGATCCACACACTGAGATCGATCCACCGGCGGTTGATTTAGTGGGTCTAGTGAAGACCTGCCAAATCGACAGCAGATCGCTCTCCAGTCGACCCCTGTACTCTACCCCCGAGGAGAGGAGTAAGGCAAGTTGAAGGGAGAGTTTCTCCCATTGACACCCCGCGGTGAGGACCCCACAGTAACTCGACCTAAGGCACGTCGACTCCAGCTATGTTATTCACGTAGCTGGAGTTGCGTAGTGCAGGTCAACTTACCACAGTAGTGTAGACCCAGCCTACAAGTCCTCTCTGTCCTACCTCTTGTTCAGCCAATCGCTCAGACAAACAAGTTTGTTTACATTTCCAGGAGATAATGCTGCCCCATTCTTGTTTAAAATGTCACCTGAAAGTTAGAACAGACATTCGCATGGCACTGTTGTAGCCAGTGTTGCAAGATATTTACGTGCCATATACATTAAAGATTCATATGCCCCTTCATGCTTTGGCCACCATTCCAGAGGTCATGCATCCATGTTGATGATGGGTTCTGCTTGATAACAATCCAAAGCTGTGCAGACCAACGCATGTTCATTTTCATCATCATGAGTCAAAGGTCACCAGCAGAAGGTTGATTTTCTTTTTTGGTGGTTCAGGTTCTGTAGTTTGCACATCAGAGCGTTGCTCTTTTAAGACTTCTGAAAGCATGCTCCACACCCCATCCCTCTCAGATTTTGGAAGGCACTTCATATTCTTAAACCTTGGGTCGAGTGTTGTAGCGATCTTTAGAAATCTCACATTTGACAAAACGCAAAGAAGGTACCAATCGGCTGTGAAAGTGTTCTTAAAACGAGCAACATGCTGGGTCATCATGAGAGACTGCTATAACATGAAATATATGGCAGAATTTGTGTAAAACACAGAGCAGGAGACATACAATTCTCCCCCAAGGATTTCAGTCACATTTAATAAACACATTTTTTTAACGAGCGTCATCAGCATGAAAGCATGTCCTCTGGAATGGTGGCTGTAGCATGAAGGGGCATACAAATGTTTAGCATTTCTGGCACTTACATACCTTGCAATGCCGGCTACAAAAGTGCCATGCGAACACCTGTTCTCACTTTCAGGTGACACTACAAATAAGAAGAGGGCAGCAGTATTTCCTGTAAATGTAAACAAACTTTTTTCTCTTAGTGATTGGCTGCACAGGAAGTAGGATTGAGTAGACTTGTAGGCTGTAAAGTTTTACATTGCTTTGTTTTTGAGTAACAACAAAAAAAATCTACATTTGTAAGTTGTGCTTTCACAATAAAAAAGTTGCACTACGGTACTTGTATGAGGTGAGTTGAAAAATACTATTTCTTTTATTGTTTTTATAGAGTGAATAATTGTAATAAAAATAATATAAAGTGAGCACTGTGCACTTTGTATTCTGTGTTGTGACTGAAATCAATATTTGAAAATGTAGAATAAATTTCAATTTGCTATTCTATTGTTTAACAGTGCAATTAAAGCTGCGATTAATTTTTGAGTTAATCACAATCAACAACCCTATTTATAATACAACTTTTGTATTAGACAGGCACGTCTAAAACTGTATATTTTCATCACAGACACAAATCTCTCATTAACTAAAATATTTGTGCACAAGTCTCTCGATTCCCAGGACTGAAAAACGTATTTCAAAATTTGATTGCAGTATCACCCCACGCCACCCACGCTTCCCAGAATATACTCTGATTAAGGGACTTTCAAGTCATTGCTTGAATTTAAAAAACAGTAGAACATATTCCATCAAGGAAATCCAGCTGGTAAATTCTCCCTCCCACCCTACCTTCTTTGACAAAAGAAAGATTAGCCTACATCTTTCTCTCTCTTCTCTTTTTAGTTCCACATCAGAAAGCAGAATAAAACGGATGTAGAGAAGCACAATGCAAATAGATATCTAATACTCCTGGGGTAATTCTGTGCCACTGCACAATTCAGAATTTTACAGAAATTAACGTTGCAGAAATGGGCTGCAGAGAGGGCCCACTGTACCTGGCAGAGCCCAGCCTGCAAATAGAAGACAAGGGTGCGGGGAGGGAACTGGAGGGTTCCTGGCAGCTGCAGTTCTCAGCACACCCTGAAGAAAGGAGGGCGGCGGTATGCAGGAAATGCCATATAGGCCCAGGACCCAGCATCAGACTGTTTCTGGATCACTGAGCTCTAGGAGTCTGAGTGGAGGCTGGAGGTGGAGGGAGGCCCTGCAGCTGATCTCTGGGGTCGGTATAGGGTGAGAGTGTCTGGGCTTTGGGGGGGTTGGGATGGGGGGAGGGTTGCATCTGGGCTCTAGGAGAAGAGGGGGTGAGAGTGTCTGGGATGGTGGGTGTAGCTGGCTCTTGGGGGAGGGGATGTGAGTGTCTGGGTTGGGGGGGGCCATGGCTGGGCTCTGGGAGGGAGGGGGTATGAGTGTCTGACCCCCAGTCTGGGCTCTGGGTGTCAGACAGTGAAACAGGAACTGGGTTTCTTAAACTCTCTACTCCCAGGGGAACTTTTGTGTATGTCTGTATTGTTACAGACATACTTGCTGACAGGTATTTTAAAATAAATTACTAAAATAACTGAAACTGGCATGATTATTTTGACAAATAAAATTTGCAGAATTTTAAAATATTGTGTACAGAATTCCCCCTGGAGTAATACAAGTCCCCAAAACACATCAGTTAGGGCATCCAAATTAGATACCAGAAATCGGGCTATTGAATTTTTGCCTGAAAGCCCTGCTATTTATAGTTTACCTACAAATTATTTCAAATTTCATAAATAGATTTAATAAACATATTTGCATGAACGAAACCTACTTTCTGTGTTTTCCTTATAGTTGGCGTCATGTCCTTAAAATAATCAGGCTCCAGTTGTTCTGAAGCATTCTGTTGTGTGGCCACATTCCCGTTACCTCCTTCAATCTTCACACTGGTTGGTGCTTCTTCATCCCATGAAGTCCAATCTTCTACTTCAGACTGAATACAATTGAACAACATCACCTTAGCATTTGACTTGTAAATGCAAGATAATAACACATTTCACTGGTTCAACAAGGTTAGCAGAATTGCTGTTTTACTCCACATCACCCAGCCCTTTAGAGACATTACCTGTTTAGGAACAGATGAATAATCCACTGTAGTTGGCAAAGTTATTTGGTCTCCACTTAACTTTCGTCCTCTTCCAGACCTGAAAGAGAAATGTAGGATTCCTCCAAGGTCTGAGAACATGAGCACTACATTAAAAAGAAAAGAGCTGCTGAAGGCTAAATGAGCTAGTGGAAGAAAGGAACTTGATGAAAATCATGGCTAAATCAATAACTAACAGAAATAACCCAAGAAGCGGTTCTAATACCATGTTGATAATAGGATTAAAAAGGGACTCACTAAACAAAGTTAATATGGAAAACAATTTTTTTTCAGTTTAATAATTTTAAAAGGTGATGTTAGTAAGAAAGTAAAAGAAGTTCAGTTTACTTTCCACTATTTATATACTTGCTTTACACACTTTGCATTTCTCTCAGCTTGGACAATGGAATTTATAATCAATTTCACTTTCAAATTCTCAGTGCTTCAATGTTTGGGTTGTGAACACTGCAGGCTATGTTAGTTCAAAGACAACTTGTCCCTTAGAATTTTTTTTAAAATTCCTTGGAAACACTTTTGTAGCTTTTAGGTTTTATAAAAAGGTTTGAATTTTACAAATTTATATTTTGAGCTAACAGTTTCCCTGTAATGTGATAACTTAATAAAACAGAGAATACTACTAGATTTCTAATGTGAGGGACAGGTAGGACAAGATTATGTAAGATTCACAGCTGCTATTCAACATGTAGGACCATTTTGAGTGTTGCAGTTTTATCCATCATACCAGGAAATTTCCTTAGAAGACAGAATGAAAAACTGTGACCATTTATGGTTCACACCAAACCATTGAGAGGTTGTGTCAGCACCTGCCCTGTAACCCTGGATGCCTTATGTGCTCTGTTGCTGTGGCTCACTGCCCGGATACCAACAGCTAGCAGACAAGCATGCAGTTCCTTGAGGTCTGTGTGTTGTGCAGTCCTAGATCAGCAAACTGCCCCCAGCAGCCCACCTATAACACAAGAACCCTACCATGGTCTGCATCAGCCTGGGTTACTACTTGCAGGATGACCCCAACACGCCCCCAGTCCTGATTTTCCCCAAAACCATCAGCCCTGAAGTGTCCAGTCCTCTCCTGGAACACACAGAAGTAAAAAAGGTTTGTTGTCCCTTTATAGAGACAAAGTGCAGCTTATTTTAACTGGCATTAACAATCACAGCACTGGAATGGTTTAGATTAAAAGTAAAACTAGTTTATTTACGCAAAAGATATATGTGAGTTCAAGTACAAGTAAATAGAAGTAAAACACACTTTCTAGTGGCTAAGATCTAACTCAACAAGCTACAGCCTTTGTTCAAGGTAGATTTCTTACGAATGTTTCCTCCTTCCAGCCAGGGCTCTCTCTTAGTCAGGAACTTCCACAAAAGTACAAGGTGCTGGTTTCCCTGGTCTTCCTAGGTGAAACATGCCAAAACGGCTTTCTGTCTCTGCTTATCTCTCTCAAAATTCATTGACCCTGTTCCACGAAGCATGAAGATCTCATCCTGTTCTTCCCATCCCCCTGCTGATTTCTATTTAAATGGTGTGCCCATTGTTTTCATTCCACCCTTCTTAATTTACATAGAAGACAGATAGCTGCCTTCTCTCCCATCTGGGGAAAAACAGTTTCTCTCCCTTTGTTTGGTCAGACTTTAAAGCATAATATTAGTGAGTATCCATAATTCCTCATATAGTGTTCACAATGATCTTTGTCACCAGTTCACATATGATACTTTACATGACCCATTTTAGATACAGATTATAACAGTGAGTTGGGGTACACTGGGCTGGTCAAGTCAGCTGAAACTCACTGCTGCATACCAGGAAATCCCTTGCCATCTGGATCTGAGGTTCTCATAGGGTCACACCTCCCCCCTTACAAAACTGCAGGAGGGTTAGCCACAGGCTGACCCATAGGAAGCAGGTCAGAACCCTCTTTCCTGGGCAGGGCATCTGCCACATTTTCTCTCCCGACCCCATATAGAAAAAACCTATTTTGTCTCCTTTGTCTGTTCACAGTCTCCAGGATGTAATATCAGAGAGTATCCATAATTTCACTTATAGTGCTGTTAGAAACATTTCACAGTGATATTAATGACCAGTGTGTTATTAGATTTCAAATGACATATTACATGTCACCTTAAATAAATATCACAACACCAAGTGTGAGACATAGTGAGTATGTCAGGTCTGACCAGAGTTGCTGACACAGAGTAGTGAACCACCAATGGGCCTCTATTTCACAGGAACTAGTGCCGTACAAGAACCAAGCAGGAAACTAACATTCCAAATGCATGCCTTGCGTAACTCTCTCTTTAAGAACGCCAATAAATCAAGTTAGAACAAATATATTGTGGCTGATACAATATTATTGGGAGGGTTTGTTGGTTTTGGGTTTTTTGTTTTTTTTTTAAATAAAATGACGGAACTTGTCAGACGTGTATGAACCTCATATCTTCCAACAGCACAATCCTTCACAGTATAATCTAACGATAGGTCTTGCCTACATTAGGATATTACCACAGCTGTAGGTAGTTTCACCAGTGGAAGTTACAGTTTAGACAGAGTTCCAGTTTTTTCAACACTGTCATCTAACTCTGCTTAGATTGTCTATATGGCGATTTAGCACACAGCCAACTGGGATGTAAATCTACAGCACAGCAGCTGATGTGCACTAACTGGCCAGGTGGACCCTGCTGCCACACACTAGAAGTTCCATAGTGTGCTCTGATCTACTGCTGTTTGAAACTTCTAATGCAGTGGCTCTCAACCTTTCCAGACTACTGCACCCCTTTCAAGAATCTGATTTGTCTTGTGTACCCCCAAGTTTCACTCACTTAAATACTTACAAAATCAGACATAAAAATACAAAAAAGTGTCACAGCACACTGTTGCTGAAAAACTGCTTACTGTCTCATTTTACCATAATTATAAAATAAATCAATTGGAATATAAATATTGTACTTACAGTGTACAGTATACAGAGCAATATAAACAAATAATTGTCTATGAAATTTTAGTTTGTACTGACTTTGTTAGTGCTTTTCATGTAGCCTGTTGTAGAACTAGGCAAATATCTAGATGAGTTGATGTACCCCTTGGAAGACCCCTGAGTACCCGCAGGGGTACACAGTCCCCTGGTTGAGAACCACTGTTCTAGTGCATGGCAGGAGCATCCAGATGGCCCCTTAGTGTGAAGCAGATTGGCATGCTGTAGATTCACATCCTAACTTATCATGCACTACATTGAAATACAAACAAGCCCTCATATTGGCACACCAGTGAAGAATTATAGGTCTGAATTTTCCTTACATTGACAGTACAACATGGGATGGCATGGAGAATATCTTTGAGCTATACAGTCTTTTCTTCCCTTTTCCGGTTGAGAGATCAGTTTCTGAAGTCAGCCATATAGATAGCCTGAGCGCTTGAGGCCATTGCTCCTTTAGAAATTCTTTTCTAGTGCCGGATGGATAAATAGTTGGGGAAAGAGACCAAAGGACTAAATGAGCATTGCTCAGTGAATCCACATATCAGTTTAAGACCCTCATTAGAATACATGACAGGCGAACTGGACACAGACTGAGAATCCAATGTTTGTAGCAATGACCATAAACTGATTAAATTTAGCATTCTGCAGCCAATACAGAGGACATATTAGCGAACAGTCAGACAGACAACTAAAAGGCCAAGGAAACTATTTGTTGCTAGATTGAGTGCTACACGCTCAAAGTTTCTGTTTCTATCATTTATATGCAGAGAGTACACAGGCAAAATTTCAGAAGAAATGTGTGCTGTCAGTTCCCATTATAGTGCATTAAAATGGGACACCACCAGCTTGAAAAGTTACATTTCAATACAAAAACATTGTGTCTATTATTGGTACACATGCTCCTGAAATTACTATAATAGGAAGACTACAAAATATATTTCTTATTTTTCTGCAAGGTGTTTACTTTATGAATGTGACAGCATTATGATTGTAATCAGTTCCACTATTTTGTTGATAGTCATTTGCATTACTGATGTCCTGATCTGAAGAGTTCACATGTGTACCTTTTTCTAGGCTCTGCAGGAGAGTATTTACTAATAACAGGAGCAGGCTTGAAACTGAAGAGACAGCATCTGATGTACGAACAGCGAGAAGAGAAAAGGGTGTCGGGGCCCAAATATGGTTAATACTGTTGTTCTTCGGTCTGCCCAAAAGACCCTTGTGGACACAGCAAGAAAGCAGAAAGATCCCTTATAATTTCCTCTTAAGCACTCTACTTGAAAAACCCTCTATGAGAAAAGTGAATTTGTTTAAGTTAGTCCAGTTCAAAAAAAAAAAAAAATTCAAGTTGGTAGTACCCTTTTAAATATAAGTATTAACACAGCATTGGAAGAAGTTTTGAGCTCTCAGACTTTACAGTTAAGGTCAAAGAGCAACTCCATGAGACATACAAGCTCCCCACATATTTGCAAAAGATCAATTTTTTTCTCCAGTTCCACAAGCGTTTTATTTTGGGGGAATAAGTCTGCATTTGAAAGAAAAATCTGAAGCCTTGCCTGGAGCTTCCCTGTTTAGTAGGCACCAAACATCACTACAATCTAATTTAAACGCCCTTCTAGACATACTTGTAAGTGATGGAAGTGCATCCCCATTTTCCTGCTTGTGTGCATTGAATTTCCACAAGGCCCGCAGGCTCAGCACAAATCCTGAGGGTTTTTCCCGATTGAAATGTCACTCTTGGATTACAACACTCACTCCTGCTGAGAAAATAGGATGCAGCGAAGGAAGAGAACATTTAAAACGTGCTTCCACCTACACCTAATCTCAAGTAGCAACACAATACTAAAGGGACTGACAAAAACCAGAGCACTGGACTCTTGACTTATCAGTATTACCAATCCATCCTTAATTGTGTTAGTACCTCTTCAACCATTCAAACTTTAAAGAAGCAGAGAGTTTCTTTAAATGCTTTGGCCCTCTCTATGATCATCAGTGTATGGAATAATAGTTTGGATGAATGGTGAGTGGTGAATCTAGCACTGTACATCAGGGGGAGTCAACAGGCAGACCAAATCTTTTATTTACTTATTATCATCATCATTTTTGTATTATTTTCTCTGGAGTCTGGACCTTGACAAAAATAATTGACTTCTCCTGATGTATATAATTAAGCTTGGCTTATAGAACACAAACAAAAATCCCACAAAATACACTGATTCTCAGTAAAACTAACTATGTTAGGCCTCAATACTGCAAAGACAACTGAATGGGATGGACTCCTGTCCCCATGCAGAGCCCCACCAACTTCAAAGGGACTCTGCATAGATGCAGGGGTCCAGGCACATGTTTCTCTTTGCGGAATCAAGGCCTTAGCATTTAAAATGTGTTTACTAGAACTTGTACATGTAGTTGCTCCCTACCATTCACAGCAGTTAGGTGTCTATGATCTGGGAAAACCCAGATTTATGGCTGTGGTAGCTTTCACAGTCTATTGGAAAAAATAATCCAACCCAATGGTGAAGATCAATGCACAAGAACTGATGAAGAAAGCAACAGGGGTT
The DNA here is from genome assembly GCF_965140285.1 of Lepidochelys kempii. Lineage (NCBI taxonomy): Eukaryota > Metazoa > Chordata > Testudines > Cheloniidae > Lepidochelys > Lepidochelys kempii. The sequence goes on from NC_136381.1 coordinate 32,403,824, forward strand.
TCACCCACAATAATGATTAACAAACAAAAACAAAACAAAACCCCAACAACCCAATAGAGATAAGATTGTGAATAGATATTGATCAATTTCAATGTCACAGTTACAAACAATTTTTTTTTTTTTAAATCAAGCTTTTGAAAGTCAGGAAACTAGAATAAAGGCTGGAACTTGACTGAGCACTTCCAGACTTTCTGATATTTAGTTGTTTTTATTTAAAGAGTATCATCAGGCAGTGTTCCAACTCAATTTAAAAAAAATAAAAAAACTAATGCACATTATACTGTTTTAAAATAACTACATATCTATTTACATCCTTAAGTATCTTAAAAGGACACTGTCAATTTAGGCCTCAATCCTACAAACAAACAAACACTTAACTTTAAACATATGAGTAGTCCAATCAATTTCACTACAACACGAGTGAAGTTAAGCATATGTTTTTAGGATCAGGGCCTTGAAAAATCAAACTTCTCTCGAAAGTACTGCACCTACTATTGCTACAAGTAGCTCCTAATCTTACTATAAATAAAGAAATTAAAAGACGTTTTTCTCTATTTTTTCCTCTATGCTGACATGTGCATGTGAAAGCATTTTTGTTTAGTTAATTTCCCTTTTTATGTGACTCACACAGCAAAAGGAGTGAGAAAAATACTTAACATTAAACAAGCTCTTATTTAAACTGACTAGATTTTGAGTTGAGGATTTCCCAAAAAGCTTTGGCCTGGACATTTTCGTACTAGAACTTGTATAGAGTTATTTGTTTTGTTTTAGGATTTTTTTTCCCCCAAACACCATTTTAAATTGACCTTGTACTGATTTTTTTTAAAAATCATATATATCATATCTTCACATACAAATTAAGGAATATATATATCAACCTCCTAATCTGGGTTAAATAATGTTTATTCCCTCCTGCCCCCCCACTGTTCCTCAGATGATCTTGTCAACTGCTGGAAATGGTCCACTTTGATTATCACTACAAAAGGTGCCCCGCCTCCACCCCCGCCCCCACTCTCCTGCTGGTAATAGCTCACCTTACCTGATCACTCTCCGTACAGTGTGTATGGTAACACCCATTGTTTCATGTTCTCTATGTATATAAATCTCCCCACTGCATTTTCCACTGAATGCATCCGATGAAGTGAGCTGTAGCTCATGAAAGCTTATGCTCAAATAAATTTGTTAGTCTCCAAGGTGCCACAAGTACTCCTTTTCTTTTTGCGGATACTAACACAGCTGCTACTCTGAAACCTATGTATAGAGGAGTAAGCTTACATGAATTCATGCATAGCAGAAGTGAGTGGAGGGATTACAGAAGTCTTTCCCCAGAAGGTAACCACTTCGATCAGGGAGAAAATGGAAATTTCATCAGAAGCTCTATTCCTGCAGAATCCACAAAACATTTCTAGGCAAGTATTTAGCCATTTCAGGAGTTTTATAAACTTTGCAGGAACCCCAATCCTAGTGGCTCTCTGGTCTTGCTATAAACCCAGCATGTTGAGAGAAAGACACCAGAGATTATAAACTATAGAACCAGAGTCTTTTGGCTTCATTGCCTCACTCTGCTCCTGCACAGCTAAAGGTCTGCATGAAACCTAGCCAGGAACCCTATGAGGTTTCTGAACATAGCGTGCTTGTAAAACATCATAAGTTTATTTCTTTAAAAAAAAAAAAAAAAGACTGATTTCTTTACTTTCCTTGAAGTTTAAATTTGCAAACTGCTCTAAACCTTTTCCAAACTCTAAAAGACTCTGCTCCAAAAGATATAGGAAAATAATCATTGCTCTAGCTGGACTACTATCCTGTCTCCAACAGTGACAAGCATCACCTATTTCAGAAATAGGTGCAAGAAACCCTTAGACAATACTCAGAGACAGTTTCTTCCTTATCCTGTTGTCAGATGTTGGCTCATGCCTTGAAGCATGAGGGTTTCTCGCTTTTCTCCTGGTTTTCTTTATTTTTTATTTCCTTCCCAAAATAACTCTGGATGTTCTCATTAGTCATACACATGTCCAATCCTTTTTTGAACCCTGCTTAACCATTGGTCTCAATGAAGTAGGGTAGGAATGAGTTCCAAAGGCTAATTTTGTGTGGTGTGAAAAAGTGTTTCCTTTTATCAATTTTAAATTTGATCTCTATCAATTCAACTGAATGACTCTCATTCTTGTATTAGGAGAAAAGGTAAAAAGAAATGTCTGATCTACCTTCTCTATACCATTTGTTCTTTTGTATATGTTTATCCTGTCCCCTCTTATTTACTTCCTCTCTAAAGCACAGCCCCTGTCTTTTCAATCTCTTTTATATTAAAAATTTTTTCCATACTTTGTCATTTTTGTCATCTATCTTTGATACCCCGCCCCACACACTTTTCACTATATTTCTTTTTAGCTGCAGTGACCAAATATGAAAACTATTCCAAGAGGGGACATACCTAGTGTCTTTAGAAAAGAGTAAGGGGGATTTGATAGCAGCCTTCAACTACCTAAAGGGGCATTCCAAAGAGGATGGAGCTCAGCTGTTCTCAATGGTGGCAGATGACAGAACAAGGAGCAATGGTCTCAAGTTGCAGTGGGGGAGGTCTAGGTTAGATATTAGGAAACACTATTTCACTAGGAGGGTGGTGAAGCACTGGACTGGGCTACCTAGGGAGGCGGTGGAATCTCCATCCTTTGAGGTTTTTAAGGTCAGGCTGGCTGGGATGATTTAGTTGGGGTTGGTCCTGCTTTGAGCAGGGGGTTGGACGAGATGACCTCCTGAGGTCTCTATCAACTCTAATATTCTATGATTCTACTGAGTTTTTCTCCCCCACACTTTCCATCCCAGTGCTGAGGCATCCTAACGTTTTCTTTACTTTCTTGACTGCAAATTCATATTAAGCAGAGGTTTTCCCTGAACTGTTAACAATGAGACAGCCAGAAAACCTAAGTGTCATGAGGACAGCAGAAGCCAAATTTTAAGTATCTAAACCAGTACTTTTTCAGATACGACATTTCACAAAGAAACAACATTTTACAATTTTCTTCAACTAAATTCTAACTGGTTTTTAGGCTCATCTCTTACAGACCTGTACAATTTACCGCCAAGTTTTAAAAAAGCCCTTAATGGGCAGAAGGCCATTTGAGGAGCTTCGGATAGACTGGTTTGGTTTTGGCAAACAAAAGTGGAAGGGTCACAATTAAGTCTATAATGGAAAGCTAGTGACAAACAATTGTGGACTTGATATTGCAATTTTAAAAAACCCTGAGAGCTGGTAAGTGTATGCTTTGCTCTAAGGAGGTTTTCAGCTAAAAAAAGTGGGATTTTTCTTCCAGAAATTCAGAACACAGATTTTTCAGATATGCTTTTAGGAAACAACTTTCAAAACATGCTTTAAAAAAAAAGTTAAAAATAGGCATAAGACACAGCCAGGATTGTTGTTTTATAAACCATATGGTATACACACAGCTGTAGAACTTAGTCCAATTACTCACATTACAGCACTACATAATTTTGAATGTCAAATGAACATCAAGATGAACGGTTTGAATACAGTTTAACTATCATTCAACTAGGCTTTGTTCTGCAGTTAAGAACTATGCAAATGAGTAAAGCAAGGAGGAAAGATTAGAAACAACTTGTAATTTAAACAAAAGAAGACTAGGCAGTTTAATACATGAAACCATGTTATTTACCTGCATATTAGCCTCTTAATGAAGGACAACACTGCTGCCAGGCAAGTACAAATTTTAAAAAGCCGGAACTGTGTGATGGCCATGGCAAGAAATTTTGCCTGTAAAATAAATAAATTAAAATAAACATTAAAATAAAAATACCCCAAATGCATAATATCTTTACATAGCTTTTAGGCCTGATTAGCTTCTCAGTTACCCATGAGTAAATCAAGAGTAACTCCACTGAAGTGAACGGAGTTACACCATTGAGGAGAGAGTCAATGCACAATACACATTATGTACGTACTATTTGTCATCCATTATGACATTTTATTGACATTGTAGTAGTCATATAACAAGTTCTTCAAATATATTATCGGGGGAAAAAGGTGGGGCCCGGGGTACTCAAGCAAACAAAAAAAATATAAGAATACCATCACATAAATATGAGAGAACGTGTCTGTCAGTTTCCTGTCAGTATAAAAATAACAGTAAATATAATTCTATATAACCAGTCTACTTTAGATATGATTATTATTCAAACAGGTAGCTGCAGCCAAAACATGTAATTGGTTGCTCACACAGTTCCTGTGAACTTCAATAGGAACTTTAATCACAGAAGTTGGCCCTTGGGGAGCATGATGCCACTTGGAGCAATTGACTCTACCATCATAAGAAAGAACGATCCTAACAGACCACCTATTTAAACTACAGACATGGATGTCCCTCTGGTAATTACACTGTCAAGTTATGTATTGTGGACAGGATTGTGCTGTAACCAAGTCACTTAACTGGGCTAGAACCCTGGCATTGGCTAAACCAGTTTAAAACATCTCCGAAACCATCACATCTCAGAGAGGTGGATGAGGCTTTTTTTAAATAACTAAAAAAACATCAAAAGCACAGGACTTGGTAGTGATGGGGGACTTCAACTACCCAGACATCTGCTGGGAAAATAACACAGCAGGGCACAGATTATCCAAAAAGTACTTGGAATGTATTGGAGACAATTTTTTATTTCAGAAGCTTTCAGAAAGCTACTGGGGGCGGGGGGAAGGCTGTTCTAGATTTGATTTTAACGAATACGGAAGAACTGGTTGAGAATTTTAAAGTGGAAGGCAACTTGGGTGAAAGTGATCATGAAATGGTAGAGTTCATGATCCTAAGGAATGGTAGGAGGGAGAACAGCACAATAAAGATAATGGATTTCAAGAAGGCAGACTTTAGCCAACTCAGGGAATTGGCAGGTAAAATCCCATGGGAAGCAAATCTAAGGGTAAAAACAATTGAAGACAGTTGGCAGTTTTTCAAAGAGACATTATTAAGGGCACAAGAGAAAACCATCCCACCGCGTAGGAAAGACAGGAAGTATGGCAAGAGACCACCCTGGCTTAAACAGGACATCTTCAATGATCCAAAACTCAAAAAAAGAGTCCTACAAAAAAAGTGGAAACTCGGTCAAATTACAAAGGATGAACAACAAAAATATGTAGACACAAAATTAGAAAAGCCAAGGTACAAAATGAGATCAAACTAGCTAGGGACATAAAAGGAAACAAGAAAACATTCTACAAATACATTAGAAGCAAGAAGAGGAAGACCAAGGACAGAGTAGGCCCGTTACTCAATGAGGTGGGAAATGGCACAGGTGCTTAATGACTTCTTTATTTCGGTTTTCACCAAGAAGGTTCGTGGCGATTGGACATCTAACATAGTGAATACCAGTGAAAGTGAGACAGGATCAGAGTCTAAAATAGGGAAAGAACAAGTCAAAAATTACTTAGACAAGTTAGATGTCTTCAAATCACCAGGGCTTGATGAAATGCATCCTAGAATACTCAAGGAGCTGACTGAGATATCTGAGCCATTAGCAATTATCTTTGAAAAGTCATGGAAGATGGGAGACATTCCAGAAGACTGGAAAAAGGAAAATATAGTGCCCACCTATAAAAAGGGAAATAAGGACAACCCAGAGAATTACAGACCAGTCAGCTTAACTTCTGTACCCGGAAAGATAATGGAGCAAATAATTAAACAATCAATTTGCAAACACCTAGAAGATAATAAGGTGATAAATAACAATCAGCATGGATTTGTCAAGAACAAATCCTGACAAACCAACCTGATAGCTTTCTTTGACAGGATAACAAGCCTTGTGGATGGGGGGAAGTGGTAGATGTGATGTCTCTTGACTTTAGTAAGGCTTTTGATACTGTCTCTCATGATCTTCTCATAAACAAACTAGCGAAATACAACCTAGATGGAGCTATTATAAGGTGGATGCATAAGTGGTTGGAAAATCGTTCCCAGAGAGTAGTTATCAGTGGTTCACAGTCATGCTAGAAGGGCATAACGAGTGGGGTCCCGCAGAGATCAGTTCTGGGTCCGGTTCTGTTCAATATCTTCATCAATGATTTAGATAATGGCATAGAGAGTACACTTACAAAGTTTGCAGACTATACCAAGGTGGGAGGGGTTGCAAGTGCTTTGGGGGATAGGATTAAAATTCAAAATGATCTGGACAAAACAGGAGACATGGTCTGAAGTAAATAGGATGAAATTCAATAAGGACAAATGCAAAGTACTCCACTTAGGAAGGAACAATCAGTTGCACGCATTAAAAATGGGAAATGACTGCCTAGGAAGGAGTACTGCGGAAAGGGATCTGGGAGTCATAGTAGATCATAAACTAAATATGAGTCAATAGTGTAACGCTGTTGCCAAAAAAGCAAATATCATTCTGGGATGTATTAGCAGGACTACTGTAAGCAAGACACGGGAAGTAATTATTCCGCTCTACTCCATGCTTGATTAGGCCTCAACTGGAGTAGTGAGTCCAGTTCTGGATGCCACATTTCAGGAAAGATGTGGACAAATTGGAGAAAGTCCAGAGAAGAGCAACAAAAATGATTAAAAGTCTAGAAACCATGACCTAGGAGGGAAGACTGAAAAAAATGGGTTTGTTTAGTCTGGAGAAGAGAAGACTGAGATGGGATATGATAACAGTTTTCAAGTACATAAAAGGTTGTTACAGGGCGGAGGGAGAAAAACTGTTCTTCTTAACCTGTGAGGACAGGACAAAAAACAATGGGCTTAAATTGAAGTAACGGCGGTTTAGGTTGGATATTAGGAAAACTTCCTGTCAGAGTGGTTAAGCATTGGAATAAATTGCCTAGGTAGGTGGTGGAATCTCCATTATTGGGGATTTTTAAGAGCAGGTTGGACAAACACCTGTTAGGGATGGTCTAGATAATACTTAGTCCTGCCTTAAGTGCAGGGGATTGGACTAGAGGACCTCTCGAAGTCCCTTCCAGTTTTATGATTCTATGATAGTACTAATGTAAGTCTCTCCAAAACCTCTAGACGGAGTACACCAAATTGATCCTGACAAATCTCTTTTCATGAGTTGCAGAATTTGGATTGGAAGGAGCCACTACAACCCTGGGTATATGAGTATTCCCCTCGATCCCCCCAAAATATATTTTTCTGAAAAAAAAGAAACAACTCAGATCACACTGAAAAATGCCATAAAGATCGTGTGAAATAAAGCACAAACACATACGATATCATTTGCTTTGGAAGCATAACAACTCCTCAAAACAGAAAACAGTACGCACATGGTCCACAATTAAACGCTTGCAATTCGTCTACTAACTAGTTATGTCCACCATTCTACTGTATTTGCCCTACTTACCAATACACCATTATAGAAAAACGGCCATACTGGGTAAGACTAAGGGTCCACCCAGCCAAGTATCACGTCTTCCGACAGTGGCCAATGCCAGGTGCTTCAGAGAGAATGAACAGAACAGGTAATCATCAAGTGATCATCTCCTGTCACCCATTACCAGCTTCCGGCAAACAGAGCTTTCTTAGCATACAGCCTATTACGATTTTCTGGCCTACCCAATCCAATGTGTGTTAAATTCACACGACTGAAGCTGAGCTGGGTGGGCAGATCTTTTAAAAATTAACACCACCCTCAATGCAAGTGTCCTGTCTTTTGTGATTTTCCCTGAACAATTTTCCATTTTTTTATGCAATCAACTGTGATCTCTTCCAAACACACACATTTGGGGTTGAAATTTAGATCTTCAACTGTAATAGCTAGTAAACAAGGAAGAAAAACTCAGGATTATAGTTCAGTTTCTTCTTCTGTTCAAGTTTCACTTTAATGGGCCTTTTATAATTAGGATCAGTCAACTTGCAGGTACTCAACATGGAAGAACCCTCAACAGAAGGAAAATGGCACATCATCTTCCTCTGCCTGTACAGGTGAGGGCCTGCCAGACAGAGGTATCCTGACTCACGAAGCTTCTATCCAGGCCCTGGTCCTGACTTGCTGGGAAAGTCGCCTGCATGTCCCTGCCAAAGAAAGCCAGGTAGGGGAACCACTTGGCATAAGAGGTGTCCATTTGTGGAATTCCTCTTAATGTATATAAGAGATGGCTTGTCTGCATAGGTTAAAGGAGCATGAGGACTTCTCTGGCAGATGCACATGGAGATGTCTGGGATGGAGGATGCTAGCCAACTACATGTGAATACAGCAGAGCCAGAGGAGGAGAAACCCTGATCTGTGGGGAGGAGACTGTCTGCTTGCCACCTTGGGTCCCCTGTCCATCGAGATCAAGAACCAGTATGCCATACTGGGTAACAGGAGTTGAGGAGCAGACCCCAATAGTTGAAGAAGAACCACCTGCCCCCCAAGGCAGGATGACTCACGAACAGTAGACATAGGGTGGTGGTGGTTGAGGAAAAGTTATGATGGAGAAAGAATAAAAGGCAAAGTAACAGGGATGACAGAAATAGCTTTATTGAGTGAGGTAAGGCAGAAAATAGAATATAGCGATAAACTTCATAATAAATCAGTGTTGAAAAAAACTGTAAAATGTAAGAAGTTGTTAGTTTCATGACAGAATAAGAAACCACCCTCTACCTGAAATCCCAACAGTGAAGAATTAATGCCCACTAATGCCCAAACAGAGACACTTTGTCTTCCATCTTACAGACAGGTTTCAACTGACATTTACCGTCTATTGGCCAGTTGGTAGGAAGTACTCAGCATCAGAAACATACTGAAGCAGCTCTGGTGGTCCAGCCTCCCCAAATTGTCATAACAGAGAATTTCAGGTATTTCCACCATTCCTTAGGACACATGATGCAGAAAGCAGAACCACTGGGTGCAGCGATTGCTTAAAAGGCTTAGCTTTAGTTAATGTCATTGGATTTTTATTACTAAAAATCAAAGATATTTCTACAGATTAGAATTTTTTTTTTGCTTTTAACTCCTCCTCAATATTACCACCATGTGTGGAGGGTAGAATTGGCATGCACATACAACACCGCACCATCACGACCTAAGGTACATTATAGTGCTCTATTTAGGTCCCCTCCAGCCTCCAAAAAAAAAAAAAAAGCACAGTTTAGAAGGGATTGGGAAATCTGACTAGTAAAACAACCTCTCTTCTTTTACTGAGCTGTTTTGGAGTCACGGAGATATTAAATCTGGGCTTTAAGGCCCCTTTAATATCCTTGCTCAACGATAGCCACTGAAAAGGCCACCCTGTGTAGTACATCCTCTAGCCATGTCATTGCCATGTTGAAATACCTCATTATAATTTTAACTGTTTGGAGGACATTACTAGCTATTCTCTCCCTTGACAACCCCCAATTTGTTTGTTCTACTTCCTTCCCAAAAAGGTGTAATGTTCACAATCTAAAATTGTAGTGGGGGCTTTTTTATATACCATACGCAACCTTTACGTAACTTCCTGCTTGAAAGGAGAGGCTGAGAGCACTGCCATGACACAAAGACAACAGTTATGTCAGAACTGATCATATTCAAAATGAGCCACTGAAAACAGAAGACCTTAATATTCTTCTGTTTTCCTCTTTTACCCATTCATTCCAATCACCATTCCTAGTTACAGTAACCCCCATTCCCTCAGCAGCTGTATGAGCCAAACCAGTGCAGAGTTCTCTAGCAACAGAAACTACTGATAGTTAACTATTATTACTGCAGGAAAGTGAGGGCTAACATGATAAGAAACATTAAAATGTTATTTCTGACAGTGACTTTACACTGCCAATTAGATTATTTCAAAAAAGTCCCTCAATATCACCATGGACTGGAACACATTTTTGTATAACAAAGCTGACTCCTGGGTTGTATTTGATTAGTAAGGGCTAGTACTTGAGTCAGGCATCCCATTCAGGTACAGTCAGTCTACAGGAGCACATAACAGGGAAATGCTTGCTCACTTGCTCTTCGTGGGGAGGCTACTTGCCAATCAGTTTGTGTAGATGGAAAAACAGCAGGTATTAAAAGCCATGGGTTATTTATAGAATTTCCTTTCAACGACTTGTTTGATGCATTCGCTTGCAGCGTAACAATGGAAATTCTTCCCTTCTGAAACTGTTCTATGGATTCATATGCACAAGCAACATTAACTTTGATAAAAAGAACGAGGAGTACTTGATACAGACTAACGCAGCTACCACTCTGAAACCTATTAACTTTGATTTCTCCTGCCTTGAATGCAAACTTAGTTTTTATATAATATCAGGCATATTAGGGGAGTTAGAAAATGCTCATTCTCCTTTCCAGCAAGAGGGGGAGAGATTTTGAGTTTATCAGACACCTTCTAGACAGGCAATGGTACAGAAATAGAGCAATATGATGGGACAGCACCATGGTAGGAGGAATCCTCATATCTTAACATCGCCTAGTAGCAGTTGGAAGAGTGAAGAAAATTGATCTTGTGGTTAGAGCACTGGACTGGGACTCAAGAGGTCTGGGTTTAGTTCCCATATTTGTCAATTTTCTTGTGTAACCTTGGGCAAGCCACTTAATCTCTGTGCCTTGGTTCCTCATCTGTAAAACCGGGATACTATTTCCCCACTCTTTTCTTGTCTATTTAGATTAGAAATTTTTTGGGAAAGTGACTGGTTTTTTACTATGTGTATATTCGGCACTTAGCACCTTAAAGCCCCAATTTCAATTGGGGCCTTTAAGTATTGTTGTAATACAAATAGCAGCTCTTATCTGGACATTGGCTCCCATATATTCTGGACATTTTCACGGTGTGGTCCACATCTCAACAGATTATCTTATATATCACCTTTCTACCTTTATGATCACTAGGGATACCTCTCCACCATTGGTGATCAAATAGCAGAGTGATGTAACTACATCAATTGCTTACATAGCAAAGTAGTATTAGGAAATATTTGATGTATTAGGCTTCTTTTACTGCAAGTTATTAGCTGGAAACAAGAGTCAGCAGTACATGATCAGCCAGCTCTCTATAGACAGACACTTTGGAAGCTGCTGGGCTAGTAGGTTTAGTCCTCTGGATGTTAAGTGGGTGTTTGGGGAGGAGTGTCCCTAGTATTTAAGTCCACAAAAAGGACTAATATAGTATTGAATGAATAAGTTGAAGGAAGAATGGAGAACACACTGTAGGTATATTACATAAATATAAGAGCAAAAGGCAAAATTAAAAAAAAAAAAAGACAAAGACAGAACAGGAAAAGATACATTCTTATCTGTACAGGAAAGGAGAGAAATGGAGCCAGGAACAGAAAGATGGTATGATAGCAATGGAAGAGCACATCTAATAAACAACCATTAAGTAGAAAGTTCACTGACAGAAGTAAATACAGTACAAAAATTGGTCAAATACAGTACAAAACAGTTTACTTGGCTTGGGAGTCATGACATTGCACTTACTTTTCATCCTGGCTAATAGATGCAAGTAAATTTTCCAAGCCGAATTTCTCTCAGTTTACTATATTTGTCGGCCCTATTGTAGGCACTTAGCGGCTGTAATACATAGCTACTTAATTAAAGGAAGTGACCTGATCGGACAGGAATTACCACATATTGAATACGTGACTGCCCAAAACAAGCATTTATCACTCAGAGCTCTGTATTAATATGCCTAGTAAGGAATCTATTTGTCAAAAAACTTTTCCTGAATCCTTTTATTGTCTGTATTGTTACCGACATACTTTCTGACAGGGTATTTTAAAACAAATGACCAAAAATAATTTAAACTAGTGTGATTATATGTGTTATTTTGACAAATAAAATATGCAGAATTTTAAAACATTGTGCACATAAGTTTTATTTTTTTGGTGCAGAATTCCCCCAGGAATAATTATATGTAACTTAATTTGCAATACTCACAGGAAACTCTTTGGGCAGGGGTGGCCAACCTGAGCCTGAGAAGGAGCCAGAATTTACCAATGTACATTGCGAAAGAGCCACAGTAATACGTCAGCAGCTCCTCCATCAGCCTCCCTCCTTCCCCTCCCAGTGCTTCCCACCCACCAGCAGCCCCGCTGTTCAGTGCCTCCTGCTCCCTCCCCCTCCTCCCGATCAGCTGTTTTGTGGCGTGCAGCAGACTCTGCGGGGGAGGAGGGAGGAGCAAGGGCACTGCAGGCTCAGGGGAGGGGGCAGGAAGAGGTGGAGTGGGGGCAGGGCCTGTGGCACAGCCAGGGGTTGAGCAGTGAGCAGCCCCCCGCACATTAGAAAGTTGGCGCCTGTAGCTCCAGCCCCAGAGTTGGGGCCTATACAAGGAGTCGCTTATTAACTTCTGAAAAGCCGCAAGTTAGCAACCCCTGTCTTTGGGCATAGGACTTGGACTCAAGCAGGTATCGTCAATTATTTTTTTGTCAACGTCCAAATTTCTTGGTCAGGGTATAGTCAAGGTCCAGATTCAGACAAATTCAGACAGATTCGGAGAAAATAATTAAAAAAAAAAAAAAGCAAATAAGATTTCAGGATCCGTTCAAAAGCATCTGTTGGCCCAGATTTGGCCCGCAATCCACTTTACTACCCTTGGACTCCACAGACCACATTCTGTCAGAATCACCTTGGACTACTCACTCAAATTCTCAGTCTCAATTTCCCCATCTGGAAAATAAAGAAAAATACTTCTGCTACCCAGGAAGCCCTTCAATGCCAACTGGCAGAGGGCTCACTTTACCAGAATTCTCATAAGGTCTCACTCTCGTTGCCTCAACTTGCTGTTGCCATAATCTGTATCTAAGGGTATGTCTTCACTACCCGCCGCATTGGCGGGCAGCGATTGATCCAGTAGGGTCGATCTTTCACATCTAGTTAGACACGATAAATCAATCCCTGAGCATTCTCCCATCAACTCCTGTATTCCAGCGCCGTGAGAGGCGCAGGCAGAGTCGATGGGGGAGCGGCAGCAGTCGACTCATCACAGTGCAAACACTACGGTAAGTCGATCTAAGTACGTCGACTTCCGCTACGTTATTCATGTAGCTGAAGTTGCATAATTTAGATTGATTCCCCCCCCCCAGTGTAACCAGAGCTAAAAGGTGTAGTATAAGGTGTCTTATGCAAACTGGTAACACACTAGTCATTATTACTGTGTGATGTACGTACAGGTGGTGTATAAAGAATCATAGATGTGTGCTGGAAATATGTTCCTAAAATGTGTTTGGCAGCCAGTGCCTATGCACAGCCTGTCCTAGACAAAGGAATGTTGTTTCACAGGCCTGACTGTGTCTCCAATGTAAGTTAAGGAAACTGACACCAAAGACAATGAAAAGCATGTTTAAAGGCAACGTAATCAAAACCATCAGGTGAGCAAGTGGGGAAAGATGACCCCTTAAACTCAGACAGGTGATGGAGACAGCACCCACAGGATGCCTTGTGAAACAGGGACAATGTACTTGGGGAGATATAACCCAAGGCAAAAGGCCATTTTGGTATCTATCACTGAGGGGACAGCAAGCACCCTTCAAGCCTATGAAAGTTGGGCCCCCTGGTCTGGAGGACTAAGGATGCTGATAACTTGATGTAAGTAAGGAAACTGCTTAGGCAAATATCGTAACTTGCTAGAATTAAGTTTTAGTCACTAGAAAAAATGTGGTTTGTTTTATTTGTAACTTTTCCTATCTCACACTCTTACTTGAAATCACTTAAACCAGTGTTTTGTTATTTTTTTAATTATTATTATTATTACAAAGCCATCTCACTGTGGTGTATTAAGCTGAAGTGTGGATCTCCAGCCAAACTAACAGGGTGGCGTATATTCTGTCTCTTTGGAGAATGAACTTGATAACTTCTGTGAGAGTACAGTGAGAAGGACTGGACACTGTAGGAAAGACTTGGGATTGGAACAGCTGCTGGTTTAACTCGGCAAGGAATAATCAGGCTGATGGAAAGCACGGTGAGCCCATTGTGCTGTGACCATGCTGCTGGCGCTAGGACTTTGAGCCAAAGCTACCCAGGACAGAACCACCCAGGATTACAGAGGAGGTAGTAACACAACCCCTTTCTGATCTGGATGAAAGTGTCTCAAAGTGTCACAACATCACTTCTGCCTGCTATTTTTGATTGTTGAACATTGTAAACACTCTAGGACAGGAACTGCTATCTTGTACATTGCTACTTCTATTGACTATCTAGAAGACAAAAATCTTTTTAAAAATAAATAAGTGATAAGTCACTGAAACATCTAAAAATAGTAGTAGTTACCTTAGATCAGTGGTCTCCAACCTTTTTATGCCCAAGATAACTTTTTGAATTTAAGGGCAACCCAGGATCTACCCTGCCCCTTTCCCAAAGCCCCCCCCACTCAATTCCCTCCCCCCCCCCCGTTGCTCGCTGTCCCCCAACCTCACTCACTTTCACTGGGCTGGGGCAGAAGGTTGGGGTTCGGGAGGGGGTGCGGGCTCTGGGAGGAAGTTTGGTGTAGGAGGAGGTTCCAGGCTGGGGCAAAATTTTGGGGTGCAGGAGGGAGTGTGGGGTGTGGGCTCTGGAGGGGGCTCTGAGCTGGGACAGGGGATTGGGGTACAGGACGAGGTATGGGGTGCTGGCTCTGGAAGGAGGCTCAGGGCTGGGGTGCGGGCTCCCGCCAGGGGGCACTTACCTCTGCTAGTTCCTGGTCAGTGGCGCAGCAGGGCTAAGGCAGGCTCCCCCCGGCCTGCCACTCAGGCACCTCCTCCCCATCACGAGCTGAGCCACTCTCCCACCCTGCCAGCCAGTAGTGCAGCACATGGCCACGCCGCTCTCAGAAGGGGCCAACGTGCCCCTGCAGCCCTCGGGGGGGGGGGGGCACGTGACTCCACATGCTGTCCCTCTCTGCAGGCACCACCTCCGCAGTGCCCATTGACCTCAGCTCCCTGTTCCTGGCCAATGGAAGCTGCAGGGGTGGTGTTTGCAGGTGGGAGCAGCATGTGCAGACCCCGCCCTCCCTTTCTCCCTCCCGTAGGAGCATGTTGGCTGCTTCCAGGAGCGATGTGGGGCTGGGGCAGGCAGCCCTGCTGCAGCCGGAGATTGTAATCGACTTAGAGAGTCTCCAGGATTGACCAATCAATCGTGATCGATGGTGACTAATACCTTAGATTCTTTTTTTAAGAGTCTGGCAGTATAAATGTATTACTATTTTTAAGCACATGGACATTTTTGGATAGAAAATACCATATAATTTCTAAGTATTATTATTAACAACATATCAGAGCCACATTAAATACCAGTCTACAACTGCAACAGCATCCTATATAGAAGTCTATCATTCTTCAGAACAATGGCACAGCTTCATGATGGGAATATTGATTTAGAGGGGTATAGCTTGTCAGGAAGGACAGACAGGGAAAAAACATGGAGGAGCTGCTGCATTATACATCAATAATCCATTCACTTATTCTGAGGCCCACAAGAAGGTGAAAAGCAGACCAGTCGAAAGTCTCTGGGTGAAGCCAGAAGGGGGAAAACCATCATGGTGGGAGTCCACTATAGAACTCCAAATCAGGAGGAGGAGGTGGATGAGGAATTTCTAAAACAAATATCAGAAATATCCACAAAACAAGACCTGGTAGTAATGGGGGACTTCGGCTACCCAGACATCTGTTGGAAAAATAATATGGTAAAACAAAATCTTCAATAAATTCTTGGAATAGATTGGGGACAACTTTTTGTTTCAGACGGTGGAGGAAGTAACGAGACACTATTTTAGACTTAATTCTAATGAGAAGGAATTGATTGAAGATCTGAGGAGTGAAGGAAACTTGGGTGAAAATGATCATGAAATGAAAGACTTCATGATTCTAAGGAAAGAAAGGACTGAGAGCACCAGTGGACCTTAAAAAAAAATCTAAGTTTAACTACTTGTATGCAAGATCCCATTGGAAAAAGAAGTTCAGGAGAGCTAGCAGTTTCTCAGAGAGACAATATAAAAAGGCACAACAGCGCACTATCCCAATGCAAAGGAAAAATAGAAAGAGACCAATATGGCTGCACCGAGGGCTCTTTAATGACCTGAAAATCAAAAAGGAGCCCTACAAAAATTGGAAACATGGACAAATTGCTAGGAGTGACTACAAATGAACAGCACAAGAATGTAAGCACAAAATCAGAAAGGCTAAGGCATAAAATGAATTACTTCTATCCAGGGACATGAAAGGCAACAAGAAGAGGTGATATGAATGCATTAGGATTAAGAGAAAAATGAAAGAAAGTGAAAGTCCATTACTTAGCAGGAAAGGAGATCTTATCACGGATGACACTAAAAAGGCAGGTGTTTAATTCCTATTTTGCTTCCTTCTTCACCAAAAAGATTAACGATGACCTGATACTGAACACAATTTTAACATTAATATTAACAACAAGGGTAAAGGAACACAAGTCATAATTGGAAAGAACATATTAAAGATTATTTAGATTAACAGATTCCATGGCAGGAAGGGACCATTGTGATCATCTAATCTGACCTCCTGTATAATGCAGGCCATAGAACTTCCCCAAAATAATTGCTAGAGCATATATTTTAGAAAAGCCTCCAATGTTGGTTTAAAAATTATCAGTGATGAATACTCCACCACAACCCTTGGTAAACTGTTCCAAGACAAGTTAGATGTATTCAGGATGACAGGGGCTGACAAAATTAAGCTTAGGGTACTTAAAGAACTAGCTGAGGCAATTGAGAACTCATGGATAACAGGTGAAGTCCCGGAGGACTGGAGAATGGCACCTATCAAAGGGGGAAACAAAGAGGACCTGCGGAATTATTGATCAGTCAGTGAAACTTTGATACCTGCATAATACTGGAACAAGTTATTAAATAGACATTTTGCAAGCACCTAGAGGATAATAGGGGAAGCAGTAGACATGATTTATCTTGATTTTCACACTATCCTACATGACATTGGCTAAACAAAACACAAGAACCTGGGGTCACCCAATGAAATTAATAGACAACAGGTTTAAAACAAAAAAGGAAGTACTTCTTCACACAACACACAGTCAACCTGTTGAACTTATTGCTAGGTGATGCTATGAAGGACAAAAATATAACTTGGTTCAAAAAAGAATTAGATATGTTGACTTATCTACGTCCATCAACAGTCAAGATGGTCACAGACAGAACCCCATGTTCTGGGTGTCCCTAAGCCAGATGTTGGGACTGGATGACCGGGGATAGATCACTCAATAATTGCCCTGTTCTGTTCATTCCCTCTGAAGTATCTGCCATTGTCCATTGTTGCAAGATAGGACACTGGGCTAGATGGACCATTCTTATGTTAGATGAAATTACTAAGGTAGGTGCACAACTAGTCAGAAGACCATACTCAAAAAGTAGTTATCAATATTTGCTGTCAAACTGGGAGGATGTATCTAGTGCGATATCGAAGGGGTTAGTCCTGGGTCTGGTACTATTCAATATTTTCAATGACTTGAATATGGAGTGGAGAGAATGCTTATAAAATTTGCAGATGACAGTAAACTGAGTTTCAAGCACTCTGGATCAGAATTCAAAATGGTCTGATTAAACTGGATGTAATCAACAAGATGAAATTCAACAAAGAAAAGTGCAAAGTACTATAATTAGGGATTTAAAAATCAGCTGCTGAAATACAAGAGGGGAAATAACTGACCAGGCAGAAAAGGTTCTGGTGGTTATAGTGGATCACAAGTCTAACACAAGTCAACAACATGATGCAGTTGCAAAAAGGTTAATATTCTGGAGGTGTATTAACAGGAGTGCAGTATGTAAGACATGGGAGGTAATTATTCAACTCTGTTCAGTGTTGGTAAGGCCTCAGCTGGAGTACTGTGTCCAGCATTGGGCACCACACTTTAAGAAAGTTGTGGACAAACTGGAGAGAGTCCAGAGGAGAGCAACACAAACAATAAGACAAGCTTAAAAAAACGGGTCATGTTTAGCGTTGAGGGGGAAAAAAGACTGAGGGGTGAAACAGATAGCCCTTAACATATTTGAAGACTCTTACACAGAGGATGGTGATCAATTGTTTTCCATGTCCACTGAAGGTAGGACAAAAAGTAATTAGCTTAATCTGGAACAAGGGAGATTTGGGTTATATATTAGGAAAATCTTTCTAACTGTAAGCATAGTTAAGCACTGGAATAGGCTTCCAAGGGAAGTTCTGGAATTCAAAGCACTGAAAGTTTCTGTGCATTGTTTGGACAAACACCCTTCAGGGATGGTCTACCTTTGGTCATGCCTCAGCATAGGGGATTTGGACTAAATGACCTCTCGAGATCCCTTCCAGCCCTACATTTCTGTTGTTCTACAGAAATATAGTATCAAACACCTGACCCAGAAGCAAGATTGTACCTCTTGGCCAGTATCCAGACCCTCCAGAATCAAAGCCTTCTTTAAACCAATACATGTATTAAGTTCTCCCATTGACATGGTTGTGAAGGAAACCTGTGAAACAGGAAATGATTGTACACGGAAGAATGGCTGTCTTCCTAAATCAGCAAAGAGACAGCCTGAAACAAAAGCTGCAAGAGGGGTGGTCCCTCCGATTCCCCTTTATTTAACTGGGGTGTAGTCTGCACCCTCGTCATCACTGCAGTTTACAAGTCAACATTCACTATACAACAACTGATGCCAGAGTTTGCGGGTGGCACAGGGAAGGAGACCGGAACAAAGCACAACAGGCAGAAATAAGGACACTCAATAATAACAAACGGTGGTGGCAACTAAACACCTCGAGATCAGATGCTCCCTTGTCCCTCAGAACAAGACCCCTAGCCACGCCAGCTGGAGCCCTGCAATGGGCCACGGACCGAAGCACACCCACTAGTCCACGGGCTGTGCTTGGCGCAGGGGTCCAGCCTGCTCCCCAGGCTGTGCCAGGCTGGCACTAGCGATGCTGAGCAGGTGTTTCTGGGGGGGAAGGGGGGGAGCTCCAGCCCTGCTGCCCCCAGACCAACAGATGGCACATTCACCGCTACATCGAGCTGCCTAAGGGCAGCAGCCGTTAAGGGGAGGGGCTAGTAAGGAACCAGCAACCCCCCCCCCCCCCGAAGAGACAGGCCTAGGGGCTGAACGGGGCACGCGAACCTTGCGCCCCGGCCACCGGACCCGGAAGAAGAGCCCGAGACAGCGGGTGAGCGACGGTCACGGAACCGGGGGGCTGCGCGCGCAGCGCGCTCTCTCACTCACCTGCCCAGAAGGGGAGGGGTCTCCGGAGGGCGCCAGGCAGCTCGAGCCGAGAGCGTCGCGCGCCGCCGCACCCAGAGCCGCTTCCCTCGCCAAGCGCGAGAGCCCCTCATTCAAAGCTAGGCGCGCGATCTTCCGCCGCTGCCATGGCCCCCCGTGCCCGCCACCTCGGCCTCCTGTCACCTCAGCGACTGTCCCGCCCCTTCCGACCACGCCCCTTTCCCAGTCTCCCCTCCATCCCCCAGCGCCAGCGGAAGGCGGGGACACGGCGCGGCGAAGGGGCGGGGCAGGAGGAGGAATTGGAGGACCCCTGGCCTGAGGCCCTAACTCACCCTGGGAAGCTCGCGAGCTGCCTGCCGCGCACCGCCAGGGGACGGCAGGCGCGTGCCACCGCCATGGGCGCCTCACGTGGGGAGGCAGAGGGGCGGGTCGAGCTTGGACCCGCCCCTGCTGCGCCTCAGAGGCAGGCTGGGAGCGGAGCCAGCCGCCGCGGGCTGCAGGCGCGCCACGGAGCAGCCGCTCGATCGCGCGCTGGCCGCTCCATTGACGGGGCTGCTGGGGGGGTCGCGCGCGCGCTTGGCTGCTCTCGCAGGGCGTGTCCAGGGGAGGGACCCAGCGGCCTTAGCGTCGCGCTCGCCGGCGCCGTGGCTGCGACAGGCCGCTCGGGCTCGGCCAGCCCAGTGCGCTCTTGTGCCCCTGGGCGGGGCCCCCCGGCTTCCCGCCGCCGCCGCCGCCCGCCCCGGGCTTGGCCGCCACCGGCCGCGCGGAGCCGAGTTGTCCCCCGTGAACTGTGCCAGTGCGGGCCGCGCAGCTCCCGCCTGTGAGCGCAGCCGGAGCGTGAGGAGACTGCCCGGACCCGTATCAGGCAGTTATAGCGGGGTAGCGGCCCCCGCTCTGGGAATTGTACAGCGTGGGCTTGGGGTGTAATTCTGACTCTTCTTTACGTTTGGAAGCCAGAGAGAGCGCGAGGTGTGTAAACGTACATGAAAATCGCGGCATGTTCCCATGCTGTCCGCTAGCCCTTTCCTATCAATAGTTAGGAATAAATATGAGGTCACTAAAAACTATGCTAATCAGAAAGCTACATTTCTGCGGCACATGCCTTTTAATAGGAGTTCACCTCATTCAGCATTAGAGCTTGCTGCTGTCACACTTACGGATCTCAGGTCCATCCCGTATACTCGTGCAAGTCACATAAATATGTTTTCCCTGATGTAGGGTATTAAAACACAGTTCAACAAAACACACGTTCAGCAAACTGACTCTGTCTTGTGTTCAATCAAAGACACTGTCATAGGGCACAATAGTCTAGTGCAGTGGTTCTCAAACTTTTTTTTCCGCGGACCACTTGAAAATTGCTGAGGGTCTCGGTGGACCACTTAATGATCTTTCCAAAATGTTTGTACTGTTAGCTAACTATTGTAAAGCACTCTGGTCTATTGCACCCCACCAGACTTAGCAGTCTAGTAGAAGGGATGGACTATCTCCCAGTGCTCACCTTCACTGGAAGTCCCATCCTAGCACCCTAAATAAGCACAAGTGTCAACTTTCAACACTGTCAAGATCCCCTCAGCTTATTCTTGCTAATTTAGGTTAAAAACTTCCTCAAGGTATAAACTTTGCCTTGTCCTTGAATCCTATGCTGCCACCACCAAGCATGTTTAAACAAAGAACAGGGAAAGAGCCCCCTTGGAGATGTCTTCCCCCAAAATATTCCCTCCAAGCCCTACACCCCCTTCCTGGGGAAGGCTTGATAAAAATCCTCACCAATTCGCAGAGGTGAACGCAGACCCAAACCCTTGGATCTTAAGAACAATGAAAAAGCAATCAGAATCTTAAAAGAAGGGTTTCAGAGTAACAGCCGTGTTAGTCTGTATTCGCAAAAAGAAAAGGAGTACTTGTGGCACCTTAGAGACTAACCAATTTATTTGAGCATAAGCTTTCGTGAGCTACAGCTCGTTAGTCTCTAAGGTGCCACAAGTACTCCTTTTCTTTTTAATCTTAAAAGAAGAAAATTAAAGAAAAAGTAAAAGAATCACCTCTGTAAAATCAGGATGGTAAATACAGGGTAATCAGATTCAAAACATAGAGAATCCCTCTAGGCAAAACCTTAAGTTACAAAAAGACACAAAAACAGGAGTATACATTCCATTCAGCACAGCTATTTTACCAGCCATTAAACAAAAGAAAATCTAATGCATTTCTAGCTAGATTGCTTACTAACTTTTTACAGGAGTTCTGAAGAGCATTCCTGATCTGTTCCCGGCAAAAGCATCACACAGACAGACCCTTTGTCCCCCGCCCCCAGCTTTGAAAGTAACTTGTCTCCTCATTGGTCATTTTGGTCAGCTGCCAGCTAGGTTATCTTAGCTTCTTAACTCTTTACAGGTGAAAGGGTTTTGCCTCTGGCCAGGAGGGATTTTATAGTTCTGTATAGAGAAAGGTGGTTACCCTTCCGTTTATATTTATGATAAACACCCATTTGCACTACCTAGTACAGGCTACTTCCATCTACAAATATCATGGCTCAAGGCTATTTCATTTGCTGTGAAGGGATTTTGTTCCTGGTGGCCTACTGCGGGTAGCTCCAGTCCAGCTGTATGGGGCTCCTTACCAGTTCCATCACAGACACCTTTCATTTCCTTACAACTCCATCTCTCACCACAGCTAAATGGAATAGACTACTTTTTATAGAAAGCATTACTTCCCCCACCCACCTCAACCCTACCATCACGTGATGCCTGGTCACCTAACACTACCACTATCTCAAACCCTGAAGGTGAAAAACTAAGCACAAGAAGTGTGAGCAATTTCCCTTAAAGGGTTACCTCACCTTGTGACAGATAAATTTGATACCACAAATATCTGTAGAACCTAAAATGAAATTTTGTTGAACTTTTTATTGTTCTGTGCTTTTCATTTCTCACCTGTATTTCCTTTCTTAAACACAGCTATCAGGTGTCTTTAACAGATGTTTCCACTAGCTATAATTAGTTATATATATTTGTTATAAAATTGCTTTTTTGAGTAAGTTTTTCAGTAAGTAAGCTCCACATTTGGCTAATCCACTTGCTTGTAGGCATCCAGACTTACATTTATTATGCTGAAATTCTTAAATTTTAGTACAGTCCAGGAATGGAACTGTGTTCATTTTCCATTATTGCAGTCCTTTGAATTCCATGACATGCTTAAATGTTTTGATGAATAGGATGGACATACTTCAAATTAAGAAAATATTTACATGCTTGGGTAGGAATTTAGACACAACATTTTAGAAACAAAAGGTAACAGATACAAGGACAGAAACTGACTAAGAAACACAAAGTGGTCGTTGGCTTTTTGCTAATTCCTATGCCTTCAGTAAGAGTAGTCTCACTTAATTTATTTTATGTATTAATACTGTGCATGTCTACTCATTTCTCTCTTGAAAGGAAGTAACATAGCTCCTTCAAATTTTCCTGACTGCTCTTATAAGTTAGAGCAAGAGCTTTGAATGAGAGCATTACAAAAGCTCTGCAGAGTGCTTCTCTTCAAGCCTGATCTAACACCTATTGAAGTAAATGGAAAAAAATCCAGCTTCTCTGACTCTACAGCAACTGTGAAGTATAACTAGAGCAAAACTACATCAGGTGACATTTAGGGCTTTTCTAGTTGGAGAGTTAGTGCGCGGCAAGCTGTCATAAATCTACAGTGCACTGATCTATTCCTTTTTCAAATGGGAGGAGATTAAAGCACACTAGGGAACCTGAATGCACAGCAGCAGGGTCCACAAGGGCAGTTAGCCAGTGGCATGCTACTTACACTCCTGCTTTTAGCATACTAACTCTCTGTCTATATAAGCCCTTAGAATAATCACCAACATCCATTGTTCCTGAGACAAGCTACCATGGCAAGTTTGTGAGAAATCTAAAGAGTACAGAGATCTCCTACTAGAACTTGAACTCTAACAAGGGTAGAGGCATACATGTAGAAGGTTGCTTTAAAAACTGTTAATATAGAAAAGCTACATGACCTACAATCTAGCTTTCTGTCTTGGGAAACAGAAATAAGGGGTGGGGGGATCATTTATATATACACATATGCTTTTATATTGATCTGTAAACTCTGAGAAATAAAGTGAGCATGCTAACTGAGTGGCAAAACGACAGGCATGGCACATTGGGAATTATTGGCGTTGTGGGCATAGCCAGTGACACTTGTTAGGAGTGTACAACCACTTTATGAACATTACAATCTGTGTATACACATATGGGAAATAGTTCACTTCAAGGATAAATCAACACTTTAAACATATGCAAACACATACATATTTTATAATTACATAGGCTCCCCTTCACACTTTAAAACACAGACCGCTCTGTGATTGTCATATTAATGATGAAAAATCCAGGAAGTTTTGACAAGTCTGTAATATTGAATAACTACCATCATGAATTTAAAAAAAAAATCATGCAACTTCAAATGTAACATCTATATTTCTAGAAGGAAAAAATAGGTAAAAATGAGGAAAATCTATTAGGATCTACAAAGAAGCATCTGTTCAAAAACACAATTAACATGCTGTTTTTAAAAAGGAGAGTTCCTTTGGATCATTTGGTGAATAATAGTGGTGGAAGTCGTCCAAAAGAGAAGTCTTCTGATGTTGCCAAAGCCTTATGTCTTCCATTGCTATAGCAACTGTACCACAATTGCAATAAGCAACTCAAGTTCATCAGGGAATTAACTGGAAAATGCCAATTAAAACATCTACACTATCCCTTTGCAGGATTTCTAATGCGTTGTGCAGTGCCACTTTTACATGGTTAAAGCAAAATGACTTTATCACTTAATTCAGAAGATTGTCCCTCAGCCACTGGCAGAAAGTTATTGGGTATTTGTTTGTTTGTTTTGATGACATTCAGATTCAAATTTACTTTCAGTAACTTCATCCCATTTCTCATAGCTGTAAAGCCTATATCTCCCAGATCAGAATCCCCCTGATATCAGTGCCCATATCCCTCCTGGAGGAGGACCCTGAGGAGCTGCCAGGACTGCCATTGGATGAGTATCCTGAGGAGCTGCTAAGGTTGCTGAATACCCAAGGAGATGGAGGACCCTTGGACTACAGAGCCTATCTGCAAACTGTGATAGGAAATAGCCCAGGAACATAAGACTTTAGTCTGGCTTTGTTGTCGGAGCGAGTCATCGTGTTTCGGTGAGATCCCTGCTGACCCAGTGGCAGAGCCCTCCGCCACTGTCAGGGCCCTGGGCTGGGACCCCTGGAGCAGGGTGGACCCAGGTCCCACTACTGCCTGCTGCCAGCCCTGCCCCTGAAGGTGGCAGCCTCCCCATCTTAGGCCAGATGGCCTGCATTTGCTTATCGCTGTACCTGAGGGCCAGAGCCCGCTTAGACTGCTTATCACTCTGCTCTGCATGAGGACCAGAGCCCCCTAAACTGCTTACTGCGCTGCCCTACCTAGAGAGCCAGAGCCCCAGACTGCTTATTGCCCTGCCCTGCCCAGAGGATTAAGCCTGACTGTTGATTGCTGCTTACTCTGCCAGAAGGTTGGGCTAAAGGCAGCTCCTTGTTCTGCCCTCCCCAGAGGGCCAAAGCTCCAGACTGCACTTGCTGTCTGTCCTAGCCAGGAGGCTAGGATAAAGACTGATAGTAGCAAGGCCACCCAAAGGGCCAGGCTATAGACTGTTAACCTGCTAATTCCCCTGCTAATTAACTTTGTCCTCTGGTATGTAGCGAGGCAGAGGGGCCTCCCTCTGAGTCTGAGGAGGAGGGATGACCACCAACACACTACACTCCGTGAGTACGGAGGAGGTGAGAAAACACAGTTCTCAGGCTAAACAGGCATCTGTGAAGATCCTGGTATCTGATGGTGAAGCGGGAGCTGAGCTCTTGGATGAAGCTCTCGGTTTACAGGTCACTCTATGTCCCCGTCCTCTCCTATGCTCATGAACTTTGGGTAATGACCGAAAAGACGAGATTACGGGTTCAAGTAATGGAAAAGAGGTTTCGGCACAAGGTGGCTGGGCTTACTCTCTGAGAGAGGGTGAGGAGCTTGGCTATTCAGAAAGGCCTCGGAGTAGAGTCACTACTCCTCTAGATCAAGAGGAGACAGGTAAGGTGGTTTGGGCACCTGATAAGGATGGCCCCCGGGAGGCTTCTTTGGAACTTTACCTGGCACGTCCCACAGGGCGGAGGCCCTGAGGCCGACTCAGGACACGCTGGAGGGATTATATTTCCTGGCTGGCCTGGGAACTGGGGGATTGGATGAGGAGGGATGAGGAGCTGAAACCTGTTGCAGAGGAAAAGGAGGTCTAGTCCTTCCTACTCTCCATGCTGCCATTGCAACCCTCTCCAGGAAAAGCGGCATAAAGGAAAAAAGAAAATGACGACTAATCCTCTTTCCTGAAGGTGCAGGAAAGATGCTTTTGGATCTCATCACTCCTAGTGGGAGCAACCCTGTATGCCACCCCCCAACCCTGTATGGGTCTTAATGGCCATATTAGGATTCCTAGGCAGCCTATCATCAGCAGTTTTCTAGTACCCCAACCCTATTCCATTGGGATGATAAGGAAACCAAAGTTCCCCACACCCCTGGCAACAGGAGGAAACATTTGAGGAGAAAAAGACCCAGGCAGATAAAGAAGCTATGCCTCAAACCACCATCTTGTCCTCTTCACCAGATGAGGCCCTGTTACCTCCCCCTCCATCAATGGCCAATGATTTTTGGCAGTTCCAGGACCTCGTTAAGCAGGTGGCAGACTCTCTGCAGATATCCCTTGTGGAGGTTGGAGAACCCCAACACAAGCTGTTGGACATTCTACACTCTATGATACCATCTAGAGTTACCCTCCCCATTAATGAGGCTCTATTGGAATCCACTAGGACCATCTGGGAAACCCCAACAACAGTGACACCCACTTGAAAGAGGGCCAATGAGAAATATTATGTCCCCACCAAGAATTCTGAATTCCTCTTATCCCACCAACCTCCAAATTCTCTGGTTGTAGACATGGGGAACAAGCAAACAATATTGTTATAGATCAACCCCATACTACAGAGACCAAAAATGCCTGGACCTCTTGGCAAGGACCTACTCATCGGCTACACTGCAATTCCACATTGCAAATTACCAAGCATTGCTGACCAAGTACAACTTTATCAACTAACAAAATTTGGATCATTTATTGAACACCTTCCTCCAGATCAAAGGGAACAATTCCAGGCTACTATTGTTGAGGGACAGTTATTGGCAAGAACATTGTTGCAGGTAGCACTTGATGCTGCAGAGACCACAGCCTCTTCTGTTTCTAGAGCGGGAGTGATGTGTATGGCTTCGTGGCTAAAATTGTCTGGCTACTCCAGAGAAATCCAGAATACAGTCAAGGATCTCTCATTTGACGGATAGAAGTTGTTTGCAGAGAACACTGACGAGTCGTTAACATACCCTTAAAGATTCCAGGGCCATTTTATGCTAATTAGGCATCTAAACTCCTGCAAACAAATGGAAGTTCAGCAGATTGCAGATGGCTCAAAGATTCCACCCCATACAATTCTCTAGATTCCAGAGACTCCCAGGAAGAGACACAGATTCCAGAGGAAGAAAGCCTCTAAGTAATCTGATGTGGCTTCACAACAGGTGTCATCATCAAAGCGCCAGTTTTGACGGAACAGTCAAGGATTCAGATTTCCCCCTCTCCGCCTGCCAGCTTTATCATTTTGCTCACCTTCCCCCATTTGGAAACCAGCTTTCCAACATGCAAGGGAATGTGTCACCTCACACAAATGGGTGCTGGAAGTAACATAATTGGGTTACACCATATACTTTACCTCCCTCCCACCTCCTCATTCCCCTTCCCTCTTCAGATATCCCTCTCACAAGTGCCTGCAATGCAATACAGGAAATAAACACCCTTCTTTGTTTGGGAGCCATAGAACCAGTACCTGCTCAATACAGGGGAACATTTACACAGAAATGTTTAGTTCCACAGCCGAAGCCCCATGAGCCTGAGTCAGCTGACCCAGGCCACCCATGGACATGCCACAGGGCTTTTATCTCTGTGTAGACATACCCAGAGTGTCAGAGTTAAACACAAGGTTACTTATATGGCCTTCGTCATTATAGCAGCCAGCAGTGAGACAATAGGCAGAGACAGGTGGAATTAATAAAAATAAATAGACAAAGGATATTGCGGGGCAGGAGAAGCCATCTTCTCGTCTAAAATTTAATTTTATCTAAAGAACTCTCTTTCCAAAGGCAGTGTCTGGAAAGGTCAGCTTATACTACTCAAGATAAATGGATGCTGAAGACTAGGTGGGTGCTTTCCCAAATTCTTCTTCTAAGGCTCTATTTATCCTAGATATTGCCATTTCAGGACACGGGAGGATATTTCAGGTTTCTGGTTAACACTTTGAAACGTAGTCCTTGGAGACATAAAAGGCTTTTCATTTACTACGGTAAGTGAGCCCAGTGAAGGAGACTTATGCAATGATTTAGGCTTTTGCTAACCTGTTACATGGTTTCTCTTGCCCTTTGAGAAGGCCATACTCACCTAAGCAGACTGTACAGATCTGGGTTTGTTTGTCTCTGAGCCCCAGTCCCTGGTATGTGAGGCTCTGAAGTCTGGAGCTGAAGAAGGATGATTCCTCTTCTGCAGATTGCTGAAAGGTCCTTGACAAATTCATAGAATCATAGAATATCAGGGTTGGAAGGGACCTCAGGAGGTCATCTAGTCCAACCCCCTGCTCAAAGCAGGACCAATCCCCAATTAAATTGAGCACCTTTTATTCTTTGACCAATGTTATTAAGACTGCTCTGCCAGTTTAGATAGAGTAGTGGATGTAACTGGGAAAGAGTACTCTGGAGAACAGTCTCCAAGGAAAAATAGAATGTCATCTTTTAAAATTTTTTTTTTAGCCCAAGTTGCCAGAGGCCAGGAGGGAATGAAAAGTTAGGCAGAAACCATCTCTGTCCAGCTGAAGTGCAAAGAAAAGGAGGAGGAAAAGGAAACCTTGAACCACTGTACCTGTGTTGGAGGCAGGACTTCTAGGAAGGTGCCAAATAGGTAGGACTTGTATCTGGTGAGTCTAACTGCCTCTGGTCTCTGTATGAAGAGGCCTCATTGTCCGGCTGATGCCTTCAGGTTGCAACTATCATAACTATCAGGGTAGCCTAAATTCCTCCTTACCTGTAAGGGGTTAAGAAGGTCAAGTAACCTGTTGGCACCTGACCAAAGGAACCAATGGGGACAAAAGATACTTTCAAATCGGGGTCGGGGGGGGGGGGGGGGAGGGTTTGGGGTTCTTTGTTTCTGTGGCCATTTGCTCTTGGGACTAAGAGGGACCGGACATCAATCCATGTTCTCCAAATATTTCTAAACAAGTCTCTCATATTTCAAACTTGTAAGTAATAGTCAGGCATGGTGTATTAGTTCATCTTTGTTTTCTCAACTTGTGAATTTTCCCTTTGCTAGAGGGAGGTTTATCCCTGTTTTGTTGTAACTTTGAAACTAAGGCTAGAGGGGGTTCCTTTGTGCTCTTTGAATTTTCTGCTACTCTGTAAGGTTAACTACCAGCCTAAGTTTACAAAGGTGATTTTTACCTTCTTCTCTTTAAATAAAATCCTTCTTTTTAAGAACCTGACTGATTTTTCCATTGTTCTAAGACCCAAGGGTTTGGGTCTGTAGTCCCTTTGTAACCAGTTGGTGAGGATATATCCTCAAGCCTTCCCCAGGAAAGGGGGTGTAGGCTTGGGGGAATATTTTGGGGGGATAGGACTCCAAGTGGTCCCTTCCCTGATTGTATGTTAAATCACTTGGTGGTGGCAGCGATCCCAAGGCAAGAAAGGAATCTCTGCCTTGGGGAAGTCTTAACCTAAGCTGGTAAGAATAAGCTTAAGGGGTCTTTCATGCGGGTCCCCACGTCTGTATCTCAGAGTTCAGAGTGGGGAAGGAACCCTGACAGTGATAATCTATGTTACTTATCTTTTTTAAAAGGGACCTCAATGCTCATAGAAGTTGCTAGAACCACAACACCTAGGTGTCTTTGGGACTCAATCCTGCAAGTTCCTGAGTTGAGGACACTCAGCACTTTCAAGCAGGTGCTCATTACCTTGCAGTACCAGGCCCTTTACCCATGTAACAGGTACAGCTCAGGAACTGCTCTATCTGTATACTTCAGCTCTGTTCTGGAGGGAATCCAGATAGAGGTAAGCATGTTGTTCAGTTTCCGTGCCATCCAAAATATGTAATAAATAAAAACCTTACATAGCAGCTTTCCATCTCAAAGTTAATTAACAAATTAACAGCTGACGCTATGGATATTGCTAAGGGAAAAATCTCCGACTGTGTACATGGGCACGCACACACCTAGAATGGACATGAGCAAGCACTTGAAGAAGCGTAAGTGCTTAATTCTGATTGCTGTCCAAAAAACCAAAACCATACTTTTGAGTCCGCACATATCTGTATATTATCAGATCATAAAAGTGCCAATTGTGATGGAAAGGACACTAGGAACTCTATTGAATCTACTACTTAATTTCACGTACCAGCTGCTAAATATCTCAAATGGTTGTTACTTTCTAGGGTCCAGATGTTTCCATAGCCCTTAATCATTCAGCCCCAAAGGCTTCCAAACCCCATGTTTTAGGATTTTTTAAAATATATGCAGAAATCTAAAAGGAGTGGCACATCAAGCATAGCAAAGTTATTTTGTGAGTAACTGAACCCAGTACTATCAAGTTGCATGACAAGGAGCAAATTATAATGTATCCTGTAGTACACTGTCAGATATTGGCTGGCTGGAGCAAAGATGAAGAAACTTTGAGATGGCAAAACAATTTCTATGGACAAAAAATGACATTTAGCATTCTATTATATATCTACAATTTATACAATTGTAGAAAATAGCTACCATTTGTTTACATTCCCTCATTACACATTTGAAATGTGCCCATCACCACAAAGTTTAGTTTGACACACATTTCTTTTAAAACAAAACCTTATTGGTATTTCATATTTAAAAGCTAATCCTACTAGGACACCATTCTTGCTGGTTGCTTTATCATTTGATTTCCAGTGTAGTGTGTTAAGAGTCTTTCTGATATAATCCAACACACATTTAGCAGTGACTTTTGAATGACAAGAATTCCTTTTTCCAGTTCTCAGATTCATGTGGTTTCTCTTTATAAAAAAAATTTGCCTCATTCATCTCCTGATTGCTCCTCCTCCATTCATTCTTGCCTATCTGATTATCTCCTGAGTGTACTGCTAACTCAAACTGAACATGGCGAAAGCCAAACACGTCTTCCCTCCTGCAAGCCCTTCACCCATCATCCTTGTTCATGGTCATTTTAGGGTTTTATTACTGTAAGATTTCTCTGCACTGATTTCTATGCCATATTTTGCAGAGGTTTTATCCAGTCGTTTCTCAAGATTGGCGAGCTGACGTGATGGGATCAGCTCACATATCACTGTCAGTGGACAACAGCTGGAAACAGTGAAACAGTTCAAGTATTTGGGGGCAGTCATCACTGATGAAGGATCCAAGGCAGAAATTCGGGCAGGAACTGTGCAAACAGCAGCAGCAGTGGCAAAGCTAAAGCCAATTTGGAGGAATAAGAACATCTCCCTGGAATCCAAACCGAAACTGCTACATGCATTGGTCATCTCCATTTTTCTGTATGTGTCTGAGACATGGATCCTTATGGCAGAATTTGAACGGAAAATACAGGTAGTAGAGATCAGATGCTTCCGTAAAATCCTAGGCATCTCCTACTTCGACCACGTCACTAATGAAGAGGTCCGTCACATCATCACCCAATGCTCTGGGTCATATGAAGACCTCCTGACGACGGCGAAGAAGCGCAAGCTGAAGTGGTATGGCCATGTAGCAAGATCCTCTGGCCTATCCAAGCTGATCCTCCAAGGGACAGTACAGGGGAAGAGAAGAAAAGATAGACAGAATATAGATGGATTGACAGCAGGTTGGATAAAAATCAATGATTTAAAAGAAAAAAATTTAAAAAACGGATTTTTTTATTTAAATCAAATTTTTTTGATAAAATGCTTTTTGAGGAAAAAACCTATCTAAAGAAAGATATATTATAGCTCAAAGATATCTCATCATGGAATAGGGATTATACATTCTAATTCTATAGTATGAGACAATATATTCATGTCATGTTTAAGAAAAGTTTTGTAAAGGAGTTCCAATAGTTCATGGATTAGGGACCCAATTTTATGGGATTCCAGAGGCTTCTGTATAGATTATTTAAGTTAATCTTTTTATCTACCCAATGGGACTCAGTGCTCAGTCTAGAAGATACCATCAGAGATGCTTAGTTTTTCAGTTCTTAAACTATGGATATGTCTCTCCAGAGATAACATACTTGTTAACAGCAAAAATGTTTGTAAATAAATATATAGAGGTGAGAAATAACAGACCTCAACCCTATTGTCCCTCTGCAAATTTGTGTACACAGAGTAATCCCTTACCTCGCTCTAAAAGTAAAAAAGTTTCAAAAAGTTCAATGAATAGAGAAGATTGTTGGGCGTGGAATAGATCTGGCTAAGGAGAAGTAGTCTGGAGATAAATGTGAGAAGGGAGGGACAGGCAGTAGAAACAAAAGTGAAACTGTTTGAGCAGCATATTCCAGAAGTCTTAAGTGTAGCCTTCATTGATTTGAGATCTACCATACCATTGTCTCACTAGAAGGGCAAACCTATAGTATACGGCAGCAGGCCGTAAAAGAGACCCAGTTTAGGAATAAGAACCATTCAAGAAATATATGCTTGCTCCTGATGTTTTAAAAAAGTCACACCTGTGAACTGGTGGAAGTCACTTAAGCACTTGGATTCAGTGACTGTTGAAGCAGTAATCTCACTTTTAACAGCAGTAGCTTCTTCTGTCTGTGTAGAAGGAATATTTTCTTCCTTTGGACTAATTCATTCCAAATTGAGAAATTGTTTGGGACCTGCCTGAAAAAGCAGGAAAGCTTTTTTTTCTTTTCCCTATTATGAACAAATAGGAAAATGAAGGTGAAGACAACTGAGTTAGCTGCAGAAACCAATATTTTAAGTTTCTCATGTTGACCTGGTTGACATTGAAATATTTTTTTTAAAAAAATTGACTTAACTATTTTAGTTAAAAACAACTTTAACAAAAACAAACCTGATTTTAAAAAAATTTAATGTTTAACTAAATTCAAAAATTCATATGCTTGTTTTGTTAAAATATTGTATGTTTGCTGTTGAAGAAAAAAATCCAGAATACATAACGTCGTCGTTTTGATTAAATAAAACGATTTAAAAGTCTGTCTGGTGATGTTCTCCTCCTAATACAGCATGGCAAAAAAATCCTCCAAATATTAATGATTAATCTATTGAATTGGAGATAGTTCCCCTTTCCATGACTTCCTAAATATCTGCTTCAATTACCTTTATGAAATAACCAAACAATCATTCATTTTCTGATATAGCTGTAAAACTAATCTGAGAAGTTTTCAAAATAAATCACTTTAAAAATATATAGTGTGTACCTTCTAAAAATGAAACCTATATCTATCTCTGAGTTATGAAGAATATGTATCAAGGTTATAACAACCAACAAGAATGCACTTTTATTTAGAAATCCATGATTAAATCGAGTCTTCCTGACTAGTGATTTAAATCAATTTGATTTAAATCAAATCCACCTTGACTGATAACATAAAAGAGTTGACAGGAATGGACTTCGCGGAGACTCAAGTACTGAGATACAATTGTCAGGGATGGAGAAAATTGGTTGATTCCTCATCAATGATGGTGCCTCAATGACCAATACCGCTATGGGAGTGATGATGATGATGATAAGTTATTTCAGTACAATTATTTATTGTTTCAATTTGTGTCTGTTCTAGTCAGAATTTTAGATTCACCAGCTTGATGAAAAAGAAAAAATTTGCCAGTATGTAGCACCTTTATCCAGAACGGCCTCTCTATATGAAGTGTACTGAAACATAACTGGATCTCATACACCACTGGAATGCTGTAAGGGTGGAACACTGCAGTTGTTAAGCAGCAGTAGCAGCATTTCTTTTTAACTAAAGAAAGAAGTTAAAGCAGCTTTTGGTGAAGCTAGAATGTGGATCCAGGTTCAACAATTATCCACAAGTCCTATAAATTATATACCTAAAAAAAAATTCAAAGAAAGCCCCTTTTGTAAATTTCTGTCACCATATGGGATATTGGTTAAGTACTTGGTGGGAAGAATGTCATCAAAAGAATTTTGTACAGAGTCCTTATTTTGCTTGGTGCAATCCAACTATTGACCATACTAAACAAACAGAATACTGTTCTAATGTCCAGATAATTACTTTTTTCAGATCTGCATTTCTATATTTACACACATTTTTGAAAGAGTGAATATGTAGTAGTAGGATTTTATGTTCGTATTTTGTATAATTTAGAATGAAGGATATATTAATGTAGCATGTAATAAATGTATTAATGTATGATTTGACCATATCCTGCCAGCCACCCTTTTTGAATAGCAGAAAGGAATGGCCTAAGGGGCCATTGGTAGAAACGCATCAGACAGGCTGCCTGTGTCTGAACTGATGTTAAGGCAGGAACAGACCAGAACAGTCCTTATGGCTGATTATGGTCACCTTTTGTTTTAGGATAAGTTTACATCACAGTATTTGCTATAAGGTCTTGTTTCTTATCTGCATTGCAAACGAAGTTGTGTAAGGTTCTTTTGTAATCCCTTTAATAACTATATAACCACTGTTCCCTCTAAGCTGTGCGTGTGTGCACGCACACAGCTCCGAAACCCTGCGCACACAGCAAAACACTGTGCACACAAAAATTTGCACAGAAGCACAACAATTTGCACAGAAGAAATTTTTTGCGCACACGGCCTGTCAAAAATTAGAGGGAACATTGCATATAACCCTTTCTAAAATGTAAACTTGTCTGAAATTTTCTGTAAAATTGTTTGGTGCGAGTAAAGGATGTGTGCATGGTTAAGGGTGAGTGTGAAAGCCATCACAATGTCCAGATGGTCAAGAAGAAGTGAGAGACTTGGAGAGACAGCAGGAAACAATCAGAAAAAATCCATTGCATCTGATGCTAATCGAGTTAGCAGCATTGACGACCTCAAAGGTGAGGCAAACACCCCCAAAGGCGAGACAACAAATAACAGTGGAAAACCCCAAGATTAACACCACTTACAGACTCAAAATCCATAGACTAAAGTGGGAATTTACAAGTATAAAGCTGGGGTGTTTTGCCATAGAACTCTGGGTTCAGACCTGCAAAATCTCGGAGCATCGAATCGCTAGTGACAGAGCTCAGTTCCTCACTCGTGCTCAATCTAACTGGCCATTAGATTGACTCGAGCTATGACACATTGTTAACTATAAGACCATCTGCAGGACGTGTGTGAGAGATTGAATGCATATGCTAACTGTTGTATTTTCAAAAAAGGCGGCATGTTGCCTTTTTCCCTGAAAAAGATCATGTGTGCTTCTTATAAGCATAACAAATGTGTTTGTACTTACTAGGTTGATGTATTCAAAAATCATAAAAAATGTATTGATTTAATGTAATGACTTAGTGCAAAGTAGCAAAAGATGCCTGGAAATTAACATGTCACCAGCTTAAAAATCACTCAATATAACAGAAGATAAGAGCCTTCAAAACATACATAACCACAAAAGTTTTTTTTTTTATTAAAACAGCAAGTTTAAGAAATTAATGCAGTATAATGATACACCTGTAACTAATCATACAAAAATGAACTTAAATTCTAAAACATGAAAAATGTATTCCAATTTCTGGCATGACTTACATAATACAGACACACAAAAATACTGTACTCAGAATTAATGT
Organism: Lepidochelys kempii; assembly: GCF_965140285.1. Taxonomy (NCBI): domain Eukaryota; kingdom Metazoa; phylum Chordata; order Testudines; family Cheloniidae; genus Lepidochelys; species Lepidochelys kempii. The sequence continues at coordinate 32,438,796 of NC_136381.1, forward strand.
CAATCTTAAAGACTGGCATGCTGGGCAAGGAAGGTTCTTATTCTTTGTAGGAGTTCTTTCTTTACACTGTCTGGTACCAAAGCTGAAATACAAATAAAAAAAAGCAGGTAAGAAATAGGGGAAAAAGAAAAAGATATATGTAGCGCAGTATATCATAAGTTGACCCTGCAATTCTGATGCATGATAGACTTTCTTAGAACTCCACCAGCCAATTCAGCAATCTCCTGTTGGGGTTGGAGAGCAGTCCAAAGAAGAAAGGAAGGATTTATATTCGGCAGTAGGTGGGATGCAATCAGCAGCAAAGGATCTGACTCACTTTCTGCCCCATAAGCTCTGTTCTCCCCCATAAGCTCTGTTCTCTGAAGAGAAGAGCTAGGGCAGCGATTCTCAAATTTCATTGCACCGTGACTCCCTTCTGACAACAAAAATTACTACATGACCTCAGGAGCCTGCCCAGAGGAGCAGGAGACAAGCCCCACTGCCCCAGGTGGGCGAGCTGGCTAAAGCTGAAGCTCAAGGGCTTCAGCCCTGGGCGGGTGGGCCTTTTTTTTTTTTTTTAAAACAGCTTTACCTTCTTTAACACTAGAGGTTTCCTAGATGGCCTGACTGGCTGTGGGGCAACTGAGTGGACTGCAAAAAGGAGACTAACACAAAGCACTTTTCTTCATGAGATGCAAATTGTCTCTCTTGCTGCTGCTCTTGTTATTGCCCCCTCCCCCTGATATTCTTACTGCCCTGTTAACCCAGCCTCACAGAGGTCTCCAGCCAAAACAATAGAGATATGAAAACATCTCTCCCATACACCACATGCACTTAATTCTACTACTGTCAGTGAGACCACTGGGGCATTTAATTGTTAAGCAGATTTTTCTGTCTTTTTCAAAGAAAGTTACATATAAAAATATTTTTTTTAAATAAATGAGTCAGCGCAGAAACAGTAAGGCTTTCATGGCAACAGGAATTTACACATGTAGCCCATTTGTGATTACTAGTTAGGCTATTATATAGTTTCCTCTACATGCAATGTGGGCAAGTTATTGGTGCTTAGACAAAGTTTCTAGAGTATTTAAATGTGTAAGCTTAGTGTGGAATTAATAGGTGTTTTTTTTGCATTAAGTGACATTACTTTTCTTACCTCTACCTTTGGGAGTGATTTCTGCCACCAAGTCATCAACAGTAACATGCTCTAACCCTTTTTCTTTGATTACATCTAGGGAAGACCAAGAAAACCACTTGAATAGTTGAATAGTTTAAATCCATTCATTAGAAAAACAGACCTATTCAAAGATTATAATACAAAACCTGCATATGTAGATTAATCATATATATGTAATCCTATAATTAATCATATGTATGTTATCCTACTGTGGATTTAGTCTACTACTATATCAGTGGGTGTGGTATGAGAACCTGAAAAGGCAAGTGCACAGATCCGTAAAGTCACTTGACCACCATTTAGCAAATCTATCCTGTATATACCAATGACAGGCACTGTCTGGGCATGTAGCAATGCAGCAATTATTTACAAGTCTTTGAACTGCAGCCAGAACAAGGCTGTAATTTCAGTTAAATATTATATGTAACATTAACCAGAAGCACAACTGTAAAGATTTGAAGACAATTAAAGAGATAAACACACTAATACTACACTGTCAATTGCTCAAGAATATAACAGCAATTTTGAAAGTACTCCTTTAGAAAGATCAGATCTACAGCAAACATATACACAGTATTTTTCCTGCTTTCCATGTTTTAGTGTTTTCAGTATGCATATTAGGATTATTTTTCAGAGAATCACTTTCCTTAAATATAGTAAATATTTTTGGGGAAAGGAATTTCAACTTTGATCAGCACAGTCCTGCACTGTTGGAATGTGCTCTGTATTTGTAAATAATGACTGTTGTAACCAATACTGTAAAATGTTTCAGTTGACAACAGAACTGAATAATCCTAGCACTATAAACTATTGAAAAATGTACTGTGACTGCCATAAAAAATGCCATTTGGGCAGAGTAAATCTGATCAGAAGAAACGTTAAAAGTCAATATTCAAAGTTTTTTGTTTTGTTTTGTTTTTTTGCTCTTAACAGGAAAACAATCATGTGCTGGTTTAGAAAGCTATTAGCCCTCCATGGAAGCTGAACATTTTGGTAATAAGAATTTTATCTAAATTTAATACATTCACTATTTACCTTTACTATAGACACTTGAAAACAAAAGTTTGGTACTTAGCAGTTAATCTGATGATGTTTTCCTTCATCTAAATCAGTGATTTTCATGAAAAATTTTCACAAAAAAAGAAAGCACAAGCACTCCTCCTATTATTTATGGCATACCTCTCTGCTTGCTGCTTTTGCTTTTATCCTCTTGTGAAATGAAAATCTCTTGTCAAAATGAAAAACTGTATCGGAATCAGTTATTTAGATGTTAGCAATCAAGCAGTCACACATTTTAGAACCTTAAATACAGCAGACCTCGGCAACTACAATGAGGTCCAAATCAGAGGAAATATCAAAAACTCAACATCAGCCAAAGATGTGAAAATGCATTTTGGGCTACCCAGGTTGCCTGAGAATTCGTGAACAGAGATACATCCAAGATGATTCCAAAACTACAAATCACCAATGTGAGTACAGGTGTGAGAAAGTATCCCATAAGAAAGCATTCATACCCTGCCTCCCACATTTCTCCAAGATGCTCTCTTGCCCAATAGCATTATCTCCGTCTTATTCAAACTGACTTTCAGGTAGTCAAGCTTTCATCTGGAACTTTTATTTGGCTAGCAGTGATGCACCTATTCTCTTACCTTAGGCAATAACTAAGGGTATTGAATGTAGTTAACCTTAATTACCTTTACAGTGTGCCTTCAACTGATCCTTCCAGCCACATTCAATTAATTTGGCTCTTAGCAGCTCTTTAAGGCTGTAAAGATGACAAAATTAAACTTACTAGAAGAAAAAGTGGTTTTAACAGCAAAGAAAGAATATTTCACTTCAAAGCAGGTTATAAAAAATACATCACTGTAAGCCTTTGTATGCACAGCTGCACACTAATTCATGCTGCGAAATAAAATAAGCTACTCTATTCAAAGGGATCCAAGATGGCCAGGAGTAAGAGTAAGTGACTTTCAGTGTAAGTGACTTGATTTCAAAGAAATGCTTGCAACTCTAAATTTGAAGTATCCAAACTATGTTTTCATTGGAGATTTAAACTGGGCATTGAATATCCTGTGATATTTTTATCATCAGAGAAGTCTAGGAAAGGGGGAACTTGCCTGGTATATTACCTCCTCTCAGCACAATCAACAAATGCTGAACAAAACTGAAAAGGATTCAAGACAGGTTCACTCTATTCTATTCCTTCAGCTATTTGTGAAGGAGCACGGGAGCAACCCTCCTTTACTGCCGGGGGTACACTGGATATGGGAAAGCAGTGGGATAATACTTAAAGAGGTGAAGGAGAAACAAATTAGAATAAGATGTCATAAACTAGCATAGTGGCTTAGTAGCATAAATTTCAGTCCTTTACGCCATGGGCTGGGGGCGCATTTAACCTTCGACTATCCTGCTTTGCTCAAGCAATCCCCCATTTTTGACTGAAGGAGTTGGACCAACAATCTGAAGCGTGAAGTCTAGTCCTCTTTGACCAGTAAGTTGTTAAGAGGTAAGATGTTTGGATGAGGAAGGACAAGGTAGGGGATTCTGGAAGACCAGTGGTTCTCAAACTTTTTTACTGGTTACTCCTTTCACATAGCAAGCCTGTGAGTGCGACCCCTCTTATAAATATATAAAAAAAGTGTTTTTAATTTAACACCATTATAAATGTTGGAGACAAAGCGGGGTTTGGGGTGGAGGTTGACAGCTGGCGACCCCTCATGTAATCACCTTGCGACCCCCTGAGGGGTCCCGACCCCCAAGTTTGAGAACCCCTGTGGAAGACCAAATTAAAGCAATTGTGGTTGCTTTGTTGTTTTGGATAATTTGAATTCAAGAAAAAATTCTACTGCTCCACCATTGTATGTAACAGAACACAATCCTGATACCATGCTTAGATTTTATTTGTGCAGTAAGGAGACTGCACCTCTCCCTCTTGGCCTGAAAAGAGAATAAATTGGAACCTCGTTGTTTAACAGTGTAATTTTAGATCTGTACAAAGATGTTTTCTCCATTAACAACATCATCGGTGTTCACTTGGGATTTATAAGCCAACTTTCCCAACTCTTATTATTTTACCAGCTTTTTTGTTTTAGTTAAAAACTGGCCGAGAGGGTTTATTTTTCCTTACTTTTGAATATTTTAATTAAGTCTTCTTTACTGGTATAACACACAAGATTTTCTCAACTGTTTTGCAGCATTTAGAATTATAGGAGGGATTTAGCTTTTTTTACTTTTTAGGACATCCTTCACGCTACATCATTTTATGACATTTAATAAGCATAAAAACCATATAAGAAAAAAAAATCTACTTACCGTTCTCGCTCTCCTGTTTCTATTAGTTTTTGGTTAATAGTTGCTCTCATCTGTGCATCTTTATTCATTTTGAAAACCTAGATTTCCACAGCAAATCTATAAAATTATAAAAAAAAGATTTTAATAGCATTGTTTACTAATCATTTGCAACATAAGAAAACATGTATGTAATTAAACAATTAAATTTCCCTTATGCTCTCTACAGTTTGTTAGGCCTGGTCTAGAGTAGAAAATTAGGTCGGCTTAACCATGTCAGTCAAAGGTGTGGAAAATCCACTCCCGGAGTAGCATTGTTAAACTGACCTAGGTCCCCAGGTGGCCAGTGCTAGACTGACAGAAGAATTCTTCCAGCAACCTGGCAATCACATCAGGGAGGTGGATTACCAGTAGGAGAACCCCTCCTGTCAGCATAGGTAGCACCTGCACTGAAGTGCTACAGCGGCGCAGCTGCAGCATTTTGAGTATAGACCTCTCAGTTTTTGGCATTTGTTTAATTTACACAATTAGACAAGAGAAAGATGTTAACTCAACTTACTGAAGACAGTCACAATAAGTCATCAATCACACATTGTTTATATCAGAAATACTGATAAACAGAACTCAGCAAAGTGATCACGATTGAACCTTACTGTCCTCACATAAATTCAGAAACTACTGTTCACTGCTGATGACCCAGCCAAATTGTATATGATAATCTTTGCTTCCTGATAAACTAGTGTTTTCTGCACATTCACCCCACTTTAGAATGCTGGTAAAAAGAGAAAAACTGTCACAGTTCTTAAAGTAGTGGTGCGATAACCATATTGTTCCCAGGATATTTAAGTCGCAAGGTGGGTGAGGTAATCTCTTTTGTTGGATCAACTTCTGTTGGTGAGAAAAGTTATGGAACTTACACAGAACTCTTCTTCAGTCCAGAAGAGCTCCATGTAAGCTTAAAAGCTTGTCTCCATCACCAACAGAAATGGGTCCAATACAACAGAATCTGAGAGTTATGAACACTTCAGGAATGGAGGTTGTTTGTAACGCTGAACAAAACATTATGGTTGTTCTTTCAAACATTTACAACTGAACATTGACTTAATACAGCTTTGAAACTTTACTATTCGGAAGGAAAATGATGCTTTTAACCGTCTTAATTTAAACAAGACAAGCACAGAAACAGTTTCTTTACCTGCTCAAATCTTTTTGTTTTTTTAAACTTTCCCTTTTTCTTTTTTAGTAGTTTACCTTTAACACAGTACTATACTGTATTTGCTTTTTTTTTTTTTTTTTTGGTCTCTGCTGCTGCCTGATTGCATACTTGCAGTTCCAAATGAGGAATGTGGTTGACCAGTCAGTTCATAACTCTGGTGTTCGTAACTCTAAGGTTTTACTGTAAAAGATATTACCTTATCCACCTTGTCTCTCTACAGTTATTAAATCCATGGCTCTAATTAGAGATCGCCAGAAATTTTGATGAAGGTATGTAGAAAACTTTTGCTCCTAAATACCAGATCTTCCTGTGATAATCTGTTCACATGATAATTTCTCCACCACTAAAGGAAAGGGAGGACAGATAAAGAATTATAGTTTAATGTTCATAAAAGGACTAACGGAACTAACTCACTTGAGCCACTTCAGACCCACAGCTCTATCACCTTACTTCGAGTTCTGGTATTTCAGCCCTGATTTGAGGAAAGGCTGCTATCTGCCCTGAACTATGGAGTGATTCTCTGACATTGTCAAATAAGAAACTGGAGACGATCAAATTCAGCTGTGCATGTGTCAGTCTTACTGAACTGATCACTCTCTCCTCCCTGTGTAATGATGCAACAGCCAGCACAGAAGGCTGCAGCACAGATTTAGCAAAGTGGGGGTGAGATACTATAAAGTTAGAAGAGTTGAGCTCAGATAACATTCAACCAGAGGTCCTTTGTACTCTGCTGCCGAGCCTCTACAGGAGCAAGATAGAGACTCCATAGCACATCTGATAGAGAGGGACAACCATCACCACTCCCCAATAACCTGCCGTCTCTCCACCCCCAGCCAGTGACCAGACCCCCCTCCCTCCCAACTCCCATCATCAGCCAGTGACCGGACCCCATTCTCCCACACTTCCCCGCCCAGTGACCCACCTTCTCCCCACCCCCCACGGAGTGACCACATCTCGGGGCGATGACCAGACCCCCGCCCCTCCCTCCAGCCAGTGACCAACCCCAGGCCCTGTGAGTCGGGGCTGAAGTACACCCACTGCAGGGGAGGGGTCGCCACAGCGCAGCCGCCGGGCCCCGCCAGGGAGTCATAGAGTATCAGGGTTGGAAGGGACCTCAGCAGGACATCTAGTCCAGCCCCCTGCTCAAAGCAGGGCCAATCCCCCACCCCCGAGATCCCTAAATGGCCCCCTCAAGGACTGAACTCACAACCCTGCGTTTAGCAGGCCAATGCTCAAACCACTGAGCGATCCCTCCCCCCAAGGCATGGGGCCAAGCCAAGGCTCGCAGCCCTTTGCGGCCCGCGGCGTGGGGAAGCTCGGGCCCGGCCCCAGAGCCGGGAAACCAACCGCGCGGCTGCGGGTGGGGATTTCAGGCCGAGCCCCGCGGCTCCCCACCCGCTCTGAGCGCGCCCCGGGCCCCTCCAGCGGAGCGTCGAACCCGGCTCGGGGCCCCAGGACTCACCCCCGCGGCGGCGCGCCCAGCTCTGTGGAAGGAGAAAGCGACGCCGTCTCCCCGGGAGAATCCAGCCCGGCCAAGCTTTTGCCCGCCCCTTCGCGCGGGGGATCCTGGGAAATGGAGTGCGGGACGATGTCGTCCCTCGCTCAATTTAAAAACTACAACTCCCAGTGTGGCCTAAGGTCTGGGCGGCCGGACGTGCCGGTTCCCTCGGAGGCTGGAACTACAACTCCCAGCATGCCCCGCGTTCCGGACGCCCCCGTGCGGCATACAACTCCCGACATGCCTGGCGACTGACAGCAGCAGTCCCTTGCGGCTAGAGCCCTAAAACTACCATTCCCAGGGTGCTCCACGCTCTGCATGCGCCTTACCTGAGCCAGTAAAGGCCCCCGCGCTTCTCACACAAAGTCTCCTTCCAAACTTTCCCCCTCGTCGCAGGCGGTAGCTACGGGCCTGGCCGGGGATGGAGGCGGTGGCCAACTGCTCCCTGCGGGTGAAGCGGCTGCTCTTGGACCCCAAGTTCGAGGGCTACAAGCTCTCCCTGGAGCCGCTGGCCTGCTACCAGCTGGGGCTGGACTCGGGTGAGGGGCGCGGCCGCGGCCGGTGTTGCTCGGGCTCCTGAGGGGGAGCTGCCTCTGGCAGGGGAGCCCTGGGGCGGCAGCGCTGCGGGTGCTGCTGGGGCCGGGCCTCGCAGGAGCCTGCGTTTGTTTGTCCTTGTTGTTGAAGCCTTCTCCCCGCCGCGGGTTGCTTTGCTGCGCCCCAGCTGCTGGCCCCCGGGCAGAGGTGGCTGCCCGTCCGTGCGGGGTAAAGTCATTCCCGCCCCAGGTGGCTGGCAAGCTGCTGTTGTGCTCGCCTGCAGGGCAGGGGTTGGGGAAACAGTCTCCGGGGCCTTGGGCAGCCCCTCGCCACGGAAAGCCCCAGGCCGGCGGGGAAACTTTTAAGATGGCTGTTCCAGGTCTTGGGGCATTTGCCTCTAGGCAGAGGTCGCCGGTGAGGCCAGGGCCGCTGTCCTTGACTGATAGAGCTGCTGGCAGAAGCCTTCTCTACTCCTGGTGTAGGCCTGCGCTTTCTCTAAAGCCTAAATTTGTTAGTCTAGGGTGCCACAAGAACTCCTTTTCTTTTTTTCTCGAGCCTCTGTTGGTCTTCAGGTCACTTCTGAGTTTTGTTGGCTTTGGGGGTTTTAGCATTTCATCGTTAATATTTCGTTAACACGTGGTTGTGCTTGTAATGCTCCCCTCTCCCCATTGGCCTTCATCAGTAGTATCCTGATGTCCTCTTGTAGTGGGGTCCTTGGAGCCTACACTTGGCTCCATCTTTTAGATCAGCCCCTTCCTAATAGGTGTCCTGATGAATTTGAAGCCCTCAGATCTTCTGGTTTCTGGAAGGGAAGGAGGAGCCCATTTTTTTCCTTCCCATTCTAAGACTTCTGACAGTGTGTTTGTCTCCCAGGCTCCTATGGGTTGAGGTTTTTCTGTATTCTTCCCTCATCCCGTATTTTTTGGGAGTCCTTTTCCTGGTGAATAGCTAGTGTGTGTATTTATAGCCTGCCTAAGATGTGAACTGTCACATGTGAAATTTACATGTTCTTTGTTAGTTTCAAAGCTGCTCACAGAACAGGGGCTCTCAAACTGACCTTGAGGCCTTTTAACGTCACTCTTTTGCTGCTTGGGAAAATTATGAGCAGCAGCAGAGATACAGGAGCTGCCTGTATGCAGACGCTAGTATTGCCAACCTTAAGTGTTTAAAAATCATGAACTGGATCTCAAAATCATAAGATTTTAAAAACAAATTTGTTCTTTTTTAATTTGCCTTTTGGTTTTTGAGCCTGTGGTTCATGTATCTGAAGAAGTGGGGTTTTTACCCCCGAAAGCTTATGCCAAAATAAATATGTGCCACTGGACTCCTCGTTCTTTGTGTGGTTCACAATTTAAGCTTTGTCTCTTCAGTCATAAGAGCTAGAGATGCACTTTTTTTCTAATGGAAGCTGAGATTTTTATATAAAATGGCTATAAGATGGAACTTTAAGAAAAACACTGAATGTTATTCAGAGTAGCATCTGTGTTGTGCTAGATGCTGTACAAACAAAAATAGCTCCTGCCCCAGAGAGCTTGGAGTCTAGGATTATGATTGGACCCATCAGGTGAAGAAATAGAAGAAATTGGGGAATGGAATGGGAGGACAAGAGGATGGTAAACGAGCGTATTTTGCATTTTTTTTTTTCTGTAAATGTAGCTGAGTTGCAAAGCTTGTCTGTGGAGGTTTCAGAAGATGGTCTTCAGAAAACCTTTGATTTATTTTATAGATGGTAGGTCAATTACTTTTCCACCCAGGTTACAATTTCTTAGTCCTGTATGTAGTAGGGTCTAATTTTTATCACTGAAGCTCAATATCTGAGCCCAATGTGTGATCAGAAAGGAAAATGGCTTATTCAGCTGATAGTTATAATTACAATCAATATGCATGGTTGGAATGCACTGTGTGTTTCATATTTCAGGGCATGTCTTGTAATAAAACATTAATCATGTTGTCATGGGCAAGACATCTTATTGATCAGTTTTGATTCCATACTTTGTAAATCTTTTATAAATAAGATGTCTTAGGACTAAAGTGCTTTAACTTGAAAAGCAAGACTTTAATGTTCAGCCCATGCAAAGAGCACATTAGACATAGCTGTAGTTTTAGTTGGCGGTTTTGTAGTAGCTGAAATCTAAGTCCTTGTATAGTTTATTATTTTTTAGTATGGTAATAACCAAAATATGCTAGGTTATGTACCGTAGAAAGACAGAGACCCTGTCCTGAAGAAGTTGTAGTCTGAGGACTTGATCTTGCACTAGGAACCATAAGGATAGATCCTGTGCACGTGTGGAGTCCTGTTGAAGTCATGAGGTATAGTCATGGAGTTCAGTGTGCTGTATTGGAGCAACCTAAGAGTATTGCAATAGTTAAGGGTTCTTGAAGACGCATGCAGAGATGTTTGCAGTATTCTATTCTGGCAGCACTTCTTAGATGATGGCAGTAATAAGATCAGTAAAAGAACCTCAAACACTGTTCTGTGGAACTTTATTCATGAGAGTACATTAGAACCTGTGTTGTCCAGAATCAGAAGCAGGAGTGTGGCCTAAATAGACCAGTTGTCTGATCTGGAATTCTTGCTCTTATGTATTATATATGTGTTGGTTGACTGTACAGACCGAACATTGGGGTAACTTATTTGGTAGAGTCTGTTCCATCGGAGTATTCTTGTCCACTTTTCATTAGACACTTATAATGCAGTGTCAGTTTACATTGCTATGAAGTTATTGATAAACAGTTATGTTAGTACTGTTTGACTTCATCAGGGCTTTTCTTTTACAATTGAGTTTGATAAGAGAAATCTATTGTATAAGCACATGAATGTAAGACTTCAGGTGTACCATGAGCACACAAAAACTGTTAAGACTGTTATTAAGGTTGTAAAACTAAGCACTCAAAGTTAGGAAAAGCCAGAATTAAGGTTGCCTGTGCAACTTTAATTTGGCCTCCTTTTGTGTATGCATTCTGATGGTCACATACAATCTTTTCCACAGGACTCCCTAATGTTCTTTTTATCATTTTTTGTGTGTAAATTGCAAGCTAGTTAAAGTAAACTGCAAGGACAAATTCCGTCACATTATGTTGACACTCACATGGCTCATCAGCAGGGTTGGATCCTTCAGATCCACTGCTTAGACCTCTGCTATTTGAGCTAATGGAGTAACTAATAGCATTAGTAGGTTGCCATTCTCTGTGTGGACCAGCACTAGAGGTGGGATGGGACACTTGGCCAGTTAGTTTCACATATATTTTCTGTCATGAGAGGAATGGTGAGACTCAAATCTTGGATTCCATTCCAGGTTCTAGTGAGCACAGTCTGTTCTATCCTAGTTCTGTCTCTCCCCCACCTCAGGCTCCTCATCTGAGTCCCATTCTCTTCACCTGACTAGTCCCAGTCTCTACTCCTGGGGCTTCTCATCCTACTCCCAATCCCTGCCCATGGCTCTTCATCTGATCTCAGTCTTCTCTCCTTCCACTTCACTTGTTCAGTCTCCCAACTCCTCATTCCAATCCGACCCCCAGCTTCCAGTTCCAGTCTCCACATCTGGCTTCATGTCAGTGATCCGGTGCTGGTTTCCTTCTCCCACTCCCTGCCACACTCCAGTCCTATCCACAACTCAGGTTCCACTCTTGTTCCCTCTGCATTCGAATCGGGCAGTTCCCTTCTCCACTTTGATTGAGCACAACAAGGGGGCATTAAGAATACAGAAGAGACAGGCTCCCTGCTCTCCTCCATTCAGGTGCTCAGTCCCAGACTGGAACATGTTCAGTGTGGATGGGATCTTAGTGAACTGAATTGCTAAAATGTAGGAAATCTTTACTGAGCATGTGTAAACTGATTTTTACAAAGGCTTTTAACTTAACCAAATGTAGGTGAATTTCCACAGGGACTTCAAAAGGCATTAACTTCTATGATGCCAAATTTTAAATCCCTGCTCCAAAGCGTAGGAGCACTAGAGCTGTTCAGAAAAGGTCTCCGGAATGTTTTAATGTGTACAACAATGTATTTTTACTAGTCTCCCTCTCAGACATGGCTGAATTTTTTTTTTTAAAAGGGCAGCCTGAGGCAGACTCCCAGCATTAAAATTTCATCCTAAACAAAAGTGTCCACACGCTGACTTAAATATGATGCTCCTGTGTCCAATATGGGTGCAAAAGAAAACCATTTCATTTTGACTGTATAATTTGCACATTAAAAAAGTACTTGCTAATCTTTTTAGAAGTATAAATAAATGGAGGTAAACGTCATGAGACACTTTTTTTTCCTCCAGAAATTTCTGAACATGGATGAAAGTGTCACCTAATTAAAAACATGCATTTGACATTTTCTTGATGATTAAAATGGTGTCATCTCGGAAAAATTACTCCTGAGGGTATTCTGCACCAAAAAAAATGAAAAATTATGTGCAAAAAAAAAATTATGCACACAATATTTTAAAATTCTGCAGATTTTATTTGTCAAATAAAATTGGAGACTCCAGTATGGCACCGGGGAGCACAGGCCACTGGCTCTGCAGAGGTGGGAGATCACTCTGCAGCTCCGCCCGCAGGACACGGACTCAGCGCTGAGGCTGTACCCGACTGTGGCACAGCGCAAGGACTGGGCCTGCCGCAGAAATACCCCCTGTCCCTCTATGCCAGGTGCACCAGGTGTGGGCAGGGAGGCTCAGCCCAGCAGAATCCAAGTGTAGAGGGATACAGGTGTGAGTTGAGAGGGTTCTGAGTGGGGCAATCTGGATGTGGGCAGCTCAGTGGTGGGTGCAGGGGGGATCTGGATACATAGGGGCTTGTTGAGGGGTTCTGGGTGCAATGGTAATGGGATTCTGCAGGGAGGGTCCAGGTAAAAGTGGTTAGGGCTCAGCTGGGGGAGTCTGGGTGTGTGGGGGGGGGGAATAGAGCTCGGCAGGGAGGTCTGGGTGTGGGGGGTTCGGTGCAGGGCCCAGATGCTGGGGGAGTGGGGATCTGGGTGCAGGGGGCTCGTTGGGGTGTTCCAGGTGCAGGGGAAATGAGGCTTGGCAGAAGAGGTTCTGGGTGCGGGGGGAGTGGGGTGAGGCTTGGCAAAAGGGTCTGGATGCACGTAGTTAGGTGGATGGGGAAGCAGCTCCCTGTACAGTGATCCCTCCCCCTGCAACTGAGGAGTGATGGGTGCAAGAAATGGGGTGGTGGTGGGTGGGAGTTTGCAGAACTTCCTGAAGCCTGGGGAGAAATCTGGGGGTGGGTCTGACCTGGCCCTGTATGCTGTCTGAGAAAGTCCCGTCCTCCCCAACTCAGCTGGGACTAGCAGCTGAGCCCAGCACAGGGTAGGAGCCACCAGCCAGGTTTTCCTCAGTCCTGCCCCACAGTGATTAACCTCTCTGTCAGCTGCTCTGGGCACCCAAAACATACTGCTGGGCAGAGTTGCATGACTGCTTTTTTGTGGCTTCCCTGTCAAGTCATTTTCCTGCGCGGAAACAAAGAAGTCGGCGTATACTGCTTATACAACTGATATATTTGGACAACAAATGAGAGCTACGCGGATTGACACAAGCTGAGAATTGATATGACCTTTTTCCAGTGCAGTATTTCGATAAGCATACATGAAGTATTAGGTTTCATCCACAGGGTGGCATTGCAAAGCAAAGAATAACAATATGTGGGAGCATAGTAAGCACTTTGTGTCCAAAATTAACACAAGTTAATAAACCGTTTTAAAAATGTTTACTAGTAGTTTTTCAACCTAGAATGTATTGAAGACAATAAAACATCTAGAAAAGCTTGTGAGACAGTTACTTTGCTGCTGCTGGTTCATTGGACAATGCTTATGGTGACAGACCTTTATCAGATTTCATATTAAAAAAATCACTTGTGGGACAATGCCCTATCACTACAGAAAAATAGTTAGTATCAATTAAAAAAACCCAAAAAACAAATACCAAAACTTTCAAAGGTGGGTAAGGAGGCCTCTTTCCTTCTGAAAGTTCTTGACACACTTCTTAAAAGGCAAACAAAAACACACTACAGTACTAGGGCTGATGAAGATGCTGGTTTGAGTGTCCTGGAGGCGCTTCCTCACATTTAAGCCCCTTTGCTTTCAGTTTAAACCAATTTTTACTGAAAAAATCCCAGGTTTTACAAAAAGTATTATTTGTGGGTTTTTTTTTTCCTGGATGGATTTGAACCAGTGACTCAAACACTGTGTTTCCTGAAGCGTTCCTGTTCTTCAGAATTAGTTTTTTTTTTTTTGTAGAAACAACATTTCTTTTCTGACTGATCTGGCTTAAATTCTCAGTCATTTTCTTTTAGCCTAACCTCTGCTCCTGATTTACCTCCTTTAATCTCTTGGCTCCCTTTTTATTTTTTGCCCTCAGTTCTTTTGCTTTCCTCTTCATCTCTCTTAGGACTGCCAGGAAAACTTGAGCCTTCTGGACTGTAGAAGGAAAGGGCTAAACTTCCTCATCGTTTAGGCCCTTCTCCCATAAACACTACCTAAGCATTTGGTAAAATGACAGCAGATGGCACTTGTGCACAGGCTTCTTTTATTTGTAGAACCTGCTTCATTTTATTTACTTAGGGCTGAAGAGTTTCTTAAGCAAAACTTTTTGGTATAAGTATCCTTCAGATTATTGCTATACCTGGGGGAATTCTGTGCCAAAAATTAAAAATTCTGCATATTTGTCAAAATAACACAATATAATCATGCCAGTTTCAATTATTTTGGTAATTTATTTCAAAATATCTCTCAGCAAGTACATCTAACAATACAGACAACCAAAAAGATAGAGCAAAGGTTTTTTGACAAATAGATTCTTTATTAGGCATATTAATATAGAACTATGAGTAACAATTCATTTAAACTACAATACAGAAATGGATTTCCTGCACCTCTCAGAAGAAGTGCAAAGGCTTGGGAGAGTCTGGGTTAATGGAGAAGCTGAGGGAGGGGGAAGTAATTGCTGGGAAGGATCCTGGGAGTGAACCAGTAATGTTGCTGGGTGTGGGTGGGAGAAGTATGGAACAGGGTTTTTTTGGGGGGGGATGTGTGTGTTGGGGGGTGTTAGGGAGTTGACCTCCCCCATGCAGACCCTGGCCTGACCCTTAGTCTCTCCCATTCAGTCAGGCACATCTGCCCTGTCCCCATGTGTCCCTGCACTCCCATTCATTCAGCCCCTGCCCCAGTCTGTCCCCCCACTAGCCCTTCTGAACCTCCATCTGTGACTCCCAGCAGCCTTATGTGCCATGCTCTGTCCATATCCTGTGCCTCGTCACTTGGTTCCGCAGGCAGGGTGCTGTGAAGAATGCATACTCTCCTCTCTATCCGTTGCTGGTCAGTGAGCCAGCTGCCCTCAGTTCTGGTGCCACAGCAGACCCTGGCGGGTGAAAGGCATAACTGCAGTGCCTCTTTGACAGAATGTATTTTCTATGGAGGAAAAAATATCTGCAGGGGACATGAATTCTGCATGTGTGGAGTGGTGCAATATTCTTCCAGGAGTAGTTTACCAGCATCTTATTTCAGTTATTTAATATAACCATTAATTTGGACATTTTAAAAAAAGTACAACATGAGACCTTAAGTCCCACACTTGGGACTTGTTTAATAACATCTCAATTTCATACAATACCTGGATCCCATTAATAGATTTTATATAAAGTAGTTTCAAGTGTTCAGTGCTTTCTGAAATTATTTCAGGAGGGAAATTAAACAGATTAGTCCATTCACTGAAGCACATGTCCAAACCATCCAGTATCTTGAGTAATTGGTCATTCCAGATCTATATATTATCTTTTTGTGTGCTGCAAGAGCTCTGTCCCCCATTCTCATGACTCTCACCCTTGTTGATATAGCATAGCTTCATAGAAGTTGTAGTTGCATAAAGGGAGCATGGGGGTGGGGAGAGTTCCATGGAGTACTTTGAATGTTCATAAATCTTTGAATGTTCATAAATTCATAAAATCTTGAATTTAATGACGTTATTCTAGAGGGAAGCAGTGCAGAGAGCAGAATGTTCATAGCGCACACTGTTGATGAACAGGCAGATTACTGAATTTAGAGCCAAGTGGACCTTTTTCAGAATTGGTGGCTTTATTCCTAGGCATGATGCATTGCAATAGTCAAATTGTGAATGTGTGAACTGCTATGGCCAAATCTAAATCTTGTTGTATGATGCACAGACTTCTGCCCAGTTGTGTTTTAGAGATTTTAGCAGCCATGACTATTTGTCTAATTTGACTATTAGTATGTAAAAGTAACAAGGAGTCCAAAAAGACCCATGATGACTGAATGGCAAATTACTATGATGGAGGAGGGTAACATAGATATGGGGAATTCTTTGCAATTCTTCTTTTCCCCCATCATGCAGCCTCCATCCTGCAGCAGTTTAGTTTTAGTCAACTGTTGATAGGATTGGCAGAATTCAATTTTTTCATGTAGTTTTGGTGGATATCTGTTTTTAAGCATTTTTCTATTTTTATTGATTTTAATTTTTCAGTTGTACAATGTTATGGGTTTTAAGCATTTTTTTTTCAATTCAAATTTTCACAGATGTGGGAAAATATGGGGAGAGGTCAGACAATTTACTGACAGTAAATGCTGAGTTTCAAAAAGTTAAAGCTTTAAAACTGTTAAAGCACAAATTGTCAACATCATGTGAAAATTTACAAAGTATCCTTCAGTCTGTCAAGAATTATTTTTCTTTGCATAGCTGTAAATTTTAATTATCAATGGAAATATTTTTTGTTGGTTTGTGTGTGGTAAAATTGACATTTACCGATAAAAATCTAATCCTTCTAAGCCTCATATGGGTGCTCTTAAGCATCAAGATAGTAGGAGTTAATGCTGTTAGCATTTGATGTTAGCAAAATGTAGAGCTGGGTGTTGTCTATGTACTGCTGGCTTTTCTGCTTATGCTATTTCAAAATCTCCCCCTTCAGCTTCTTGTAGTTGTTGAATAGAGTAGGAGAGGTTTGAGCCTTGTAGGACTCCACAAGTGAAAGTTCTAGACGTAGAAGAATAGTTGCTCTTCAACCCTGTGGATTCAGTCTGAAAGGAACGGATGGAGCCATCTGAGTGTTCTGTTCATCCCTGCTTTCTCTCTGAGACACAACAGGGGTATTGATGGCCAACATGATCAAATGCCAGAGACATCCAGCAGTATAAGTAGTAGTTTGATATTTGTATCACAGTAGTGCCCAAAGGGTCCAACAAGGATCAGGCCCTCACTGTGTTAAACATATGGTTCCCTCCCCCCAAGGAGCAACCCTATGCAGAGACTCCCTTTTCAAGATAGACTAACAGAAGCAAAATGTTAATGGTATTTATCTTGTTGTTCCTATTCCCCTATCTAGGTGCTAACATGCTGAACGATTGCTAATCCAGTGTGCCTTTCTTCCATCCTGCCCATCCCGCAGAAATAAAATTGGGCTGTGTGTGTGAGAGAAGCAGCCAACCACATGATGCTTGTTTTACAGAGGTGCTTCTGTTCAAAGGATGGTCTTTCCCTCATTTTTAATGTGAAAGTTCATACTTGCAATGGCTCCTCAGCAGGATAAGTGCAATTGATAACTTTGATGAAACTTGATTTAGAATAAGTTTTAAGTGCTGGGAAACTGTGCACAAGCAGAATGTGAATTACCACACATTTTAAGCAATGTACTGAAGTGAATTAATAATTACGTCTCTATGGGTTACTGCAGCTTTCCTAGTAGTCCTTTGTGTTCTGGCAGTAAGTCTGAAGAGAAAAGCTTTATGTTCTATCTTGCTTTATTGTTCAATTATACTTGCAAAAATGGTATTGGTATTTAATCTATGGAAAATAAATGTAATTTGTGGGGGAGAAAGGCTGCTATGTTTATAGAAGTTGATTAGGACATTTTTATTGTAAATTGTGATTTATAATCCATTCCCCGGTAAATTTACGCAATAGGACTGAAATATATTGTTTAATTTCTTGTATAATTTCTTTCATAGCTGAGTGAATGTGCAATAAAAGGGACCCAAAAATGGTTTACTACTAACCTGTTAGTCTATACAAATTAAAATGAATCACTGTTAAGCTCTACCTCCCCATTCTGTTCACACCTACTCTTCTTCATACTTCCCTTGCCACTTCCATTAGTGTCCATTCTAAACCTCTTTGTAAACAATACTTCCCAAAAATGTAAAAGTTGGCCATTTAAATAGCTGGACCTTTTCTGCCATGGTTTTTTTGTTTCATTTTAATACCTAAGCTATTCTTTATAAATTGATTTATATGTTTCTGGAATTTAAAGTGTTGTGGAAACGCTAATATTTTAATCAAGAGAATAATACACTTTTTTCAAGGATGAAATTTCTTTTGTATTACAGTAAAAGCTGTGTTATCCAGTACTTTACCAACAGAAATGCTGGTTTATAGAGCTTTCCGGATCTTCATTAAAAGTCTGGGTTATAGTCCGGTTGGTGTGGGGCAGGCAGGCTCCCTACCTGGCTCTGCGTGGCTCCCTGGAAGCGGCAACATGTCCCTGCTGCTCCTGGGTGGAGGCATGGCTAGGTGGCTTTGCGTGCTGCACTGAATCCGCAGCTCCCATTGTTGTGTTTGAAAAGCTTGTTATCAAGTGAGACAATATCTATTGCTTTCTAGGTGAAAATGCTTCAGTATAGGAATTGTACTATGCCAAAAAGATTAGTTTTGTTAATATATCAGTACATGGAGCAGATGTTCCAATTCTTTGGTTCCACTGAAAGAATTGTCTTGGACGATCTTTCCTGTTAGTTTTTAAATAATTACAATATACTCACCCTGTTCTCTGGTCTTTCATTTTGGGGATCATAGCCATATAGGGCTGGAAGGATCCTTGAGAGGTCATCCAGACCATCCCCACACTTAGGCAGGACCAAATATACCTAGACCATCTCTGACAGGTGTTTGTCTACCCTATTCATGAAAATCTCCAGTGACTGGGATTCCACAACCTCCCTGGAAAGCTTATTCAGGTGCTTAACTACCCTTGTAGTTAGAAAGTTTTTCCTAAACTACATCTCCCTTGCTGCAGGTTACCTCTTGTGCTATCTTCAGTGCACATGGAGAACTATTAATCACTGTTCTCTTTATAACCAACCTTAACATGTCTGAAGATTTATCATGTCCTCCTTCAGTCTTTTGTTTCCCCCTCACTAAACATATCCAGTTTTTAAAAACTCATTAGGTCAGGATAACATCTCTTTGATAAAGCTTCATTTCACAAACACTTCTAGAGTGCCATTTGGAACTAGCTCTCTTTAATTTATCTTTGAATATTTTACAATAGTTAGCACTTAATTAATATGAACAAAAAATAAAGGCTTACTGATTCCAATCATCGCTGGTATGTTTTTTTTTTTCTCTCTCCATTTTTGATACTTTAAGAAAATCCTCTGCAAGCTTGTGGAATGGGACAGTAACTTCTTATTCACTGCAGAGAAGCTGAAATCTATTGTACAATTCTGCAAAGCCACATGATTTGGGCTGCCGTGGGGTTGCTATTGTTAAGTTGCAAGTATCAACAGCTATGAAAAGGCATGCTTACATAGTCATTTTATAAAGGTTTTATATAAGAATATGACAGGATTTTTTTCCATTAACTTTCTCGGTATAGACTGTGCCCTGGTCTGAAACCTAATGTCATATGGTGATGTGTGATTCTTTGTTGCTACTTTATCAATGACTTTTGTAGGAGTGGGCAGATTAAAACACCTCATCCAGAGAAGTGGCCCTGCTAAACTACCCAGGGAAAAAAATGCTGAGAGATCTTAAGGACTGAGGAGTTCTGGTAGGTTTTTTTTGTTTGTTTGTTTTGAGGATTGGATGGATGATGGTATTTTTCAAGGTGAGTGGTAGATTTGCTTCTCTGAAGGAGGTGTTGGTAACTTCCATTAGCCGTGAATAGTTTGATATTTATTAGCCAAGAGGGACGTTCAGTAGACTCCTTCAGCTTCAGTGAGTGTGTTGAGGCCATATACCATCAAATAGTGGCATGGTGGCTAATGCGGTCAACTCTGGTTCAGAGTTTTCTGCCTTTTAGTGGCTGGTGATTTGACCCAGTGACTGGATTATGAAGTCCAGATTGCCAGGCAGAATAACCCTGCTGGCTGTGGTTTTGCAATTGTGATGGAGGTAGAGTAGACACTTTTTTCTTTCCTTATTATGGTGGTGTACTTCTTTCAGAAACCTGTATGCTCTTGAATGGATTTGGAGTGAGTTTATCACAACTGATGTTCTCACCGGCTGCCTACGTGCTTCATCTGCTGAAGTTTCATGGTGATTTCCTCAGCATGTGTGGGGGAGGGACAGTGTAGAGCCAAGTCACAAATGGTAGTGGTGATATGCTGGAGGGTAGGATACAGAGGGACCTAGACAAATTAGAGGATTGGTCCAAAAGAAATCTGATGAGGTTCAACAAGGACATGTGCAGAGTCCTGCACTTAGGACGGAAGAATCCCATGCACCGCTACAGACTAGGGGCCGAATGGCAAGGCAGCAGTTCTGCAGAAAAGGACCTAGGAGTTACAGTGGACGAGAAGCTGGATATGAGTCAACAGTGTGCCGTTGTTGCCAAGAAGGCCAATGGCATTTTGGGCTGTATAAGTAGGGGCATTGCCAGCAGATTGAGGGACGTGATTGTTCCCCTCTATTCGACATTGGTGAGGCCTTATCTGGAGTGCTGCGTCCAGTTTTGGGCCCCACGCTACAAGAAGGATGTGGAAAGAAGGATGTGGAAAAACTGGAAAGCGTCCAGCAGAGAGCAACAAAAATGATTAGGGGACTGGAACACATGACTTATGAGGAGAGACTGAGGGAACGGGGATTGTTTAGTCTGCAGAAGAGAAGAATGAGGGGGGATTCGATAGCTGCTTTCAACTACCTGAAAGGGGGTTCCAAAGAGGATCTAGACTGTTCTCAGTGGTAGTAGATGACAGAACAAGGAGTAATGGTCTCAAGTTGCAGTGGGGGAGGTTTAGATTGGATATTAGGAAAAACTTTTTCCCTAGGAGGGTGGTGAAGCACTGGAATGCATTACCTAAGGAGGTGGTGGAATCTCCTTCCTTAGAAGTTTTTAAGGTCAGGCTTGACAAAGCCCTGGCTGGGATGATTTAGTTGGGGATTGGTCCTGCTTTGAGAAGGGGGTTGGACTAGATGACCTCCTGAGGTCCCTTCCAACCCTGATATTCTATGATATTACACTATTAGCCTTTTGACCTTGTAGTTGGGTGGTTTGCCTTTAAAACCCTTAAGCTTTCAGCACAAATTTGAAAGTTTTTTGCATGCAGACTGGCTTAAAGAGACTGAGGATGGGAGGAATTATGTTTAACTGTATTTTCTAGTTGTTAAAATAGAAGTAAAATAAGTCTTTCTGGCTTTATTTTTCAGCTGTAGCAGAAGTGAAACTTCGAGATGATCAGTATACCCTGGACCACATGCGTGCCTTTGGCATGTATAATTACCTACACCTTGATTCTTGGTACCAGGATAATGTCTACTATGTTGATCAACTTGGAAGGGTTATGAATTTATCAGTGACTCTGGTAAGAATATATTTTCTTTTTTAAAAAAAATGAGAGGTGTGGTGGGACAAGAGAAAAGAAAATGAAATATGCAAGCACAAAAAACTGAAGAGGGGAAAATCTAGGGGGAGGAGAGTGTAGAAGGGGAGTGGGGGGAATCTATAAGGGAAGTTGAGGGGGAGTTCTATGGCTTTTGTTATACGAGAGGTCAGACTAGATACCAAGATCAGAAGGGACCATGGGTAGTTTTCTATGACTTGGAGAAAGAGAAGGGTGCAAGGTAGGGTGTGGGGTTTGAAACAAAAACCAAGGAAGTGATGGGTTTCAGTGCTGTTTTCTCCCAGCTCTTCCTTTTCTGAAAAGGGTCCTCCTTTATTTTCATTCTGAAAGGGGAAGAGGAGGGTGCCTAGTGACTGGATGAAGGGAAGAAAAGAGTGGGCACCCTTTTCTAGTTGGCAAAATGATCCTCCTTAATTCTCCTTCATGTTCTTTGTTTAATTTGAAAAATCTCTTCACTGTATAAGCATAAGAAGAGAGAGATTGTGATGGGTGGGAGTTAGTGATGAGGGCATCTCTGGCATGTACAGACCAAAAACTTAATTTGGGCCAAGTAGATGGGTGAAGGACCTTTGGGTTTACTCAGTGGAATCTGAGTAAATTAGACCAGTGGTTTTCAAACTCTTTTTCTGGGGACCAGTTGAAGAAAATTCTTGATGCCCGTGACCCAACGGAGCTGGGAATGAGAGGTTTGGGTGTGGGAGGGGCTCAGGGCTGGGGCAGAAGGTTGGGGTGCAGGAGTGAGGGCTGCAGGGTGGGGCTGGGAATGAGGGGGTCAGGGCTCTGGGCTGGGGGTGCAGGCTCTGGGGTGAGGCTGGGGATGAGGGGCTTGGGGTGCAGGAAGGAGTTCCAGGTTTGGGGGGGGGCTCAGGGCTGGGGCAAGGGATTGGGGCGTGGGGTTGTGGCACGGACTTATCTCCGGCGGCTCCCAGTCAGCGGCACAGTGGGGGTGCAGAGGCAGCCTTCCCACCTGTCCTGGCACCACGGACCATGCTGCGCCCCGGAAGTGGCCAACAGCAGGTCCAGCTCCTAGGCGGAGGCACACGACCCTCACTCGCAGGCGCCGCCGCGCCCCTCCCCCCCCA
This sequence comes from Lepidochelys kempii, assembly GCF_965140285.1. Taxonomy (NCBI): domain Eukaryota; kingdom Metazoa; phylum Chordata; order Testudines; family Cheloniidae; genus Lepidochelys; species Lepidochelys kempii. The sequence continues at coordinate 32,461,122 of NC_136381.1, forward strand.
GTTCCCATTGGCTGGTTCCTGGCTATTGGGAGTGCAGAGCCAGTGCTCTGGGTGGGGGCAGCGTGCAGAGCCCTGTGGGCCCCCCTGCTGGACCCGCTGCTGGCCACTTGCGGGCGCAGCATGGTGTCGAAACAGGTAAGGATTAGTGCTGACCACAGCGACCCAGTGCCTGACATGCCATGACCTAGTACTGCGTTGCGACCCGACCTTTGAAAAACACTGAATTAGACTAAACCAGAAAAGATGGTGGTTCTGTGGTTTTATATCAGCATTCTCCAGTAGTAGAATCTATGCTATATTTTGAGGCTGTTTTATCTGGATTTAGCAATTTCCATTATAAGGTAATTCTGCAAGAGGAAATACTACCTGGACACAGCGTTTCTGATAAACGTCTGGTGTTGTACTTAACAATAATTGTAATAAGCCGACATTGGGATTCATGGGGAATAGGAGAACATGTTACTGGTGATATTAACTTTTGTAAATGCCATTTTAGTATTTTTAGCTTTGGACATGTCCATCCCCTGTGAAGTAAGTCTATATTTCTCACAATTGAGGCTTATATTTAATTGGACAACCTTTACAGGTAGTGTGATGTAAGAACATGGCTGAAAATTTGTGATTTGGTGTTAAGTTTGTTTTGATTGACTCAACACTTTTCACTTATCAATATGGATTTAAACATTTTCTTTTGTTTAGATAAACACTTTGTTCATAATTGGATCTAGTTAATTTAAACAGCAGTGCCTCATGCATTTTCTTGATTAACATTTTACGGTAAGAGGCAAAATGAAATACTGATAGATCATTCACATGATAAGATTTTCTCTGGTAGTGAATGACTCAGCAGCTAATTCTGTTTTCAAAACAGTGATAAAGTTATATAACGTGTCAGTGGAATTGTGGAACATCATTACAGCTTGAGGATTATAGAGACTATTAAGCCTATAAAATACAAATTTGTCATTCACTATTCGTTTCCTGTTCCTTTCTCATATCCCATTCCTTACTGAAATGTGGGGGTTTTCCTAGGCTATGTTTGAGTTTGAAATGAAGGCTGTTAAAGATTTTAGGAGGTGGGAGGGAATATCTAATCACTTAATTATAATCTTGTAGATGTTTAAAATCAGTGGTGATTACATATACTTTCCAATTTACCTTGATTGAAAGCAAGTTGGCTGCAATGATGAGGTTGAAGAGTGGCATTGTTAGAGACGAAAATGGAGGGGAATCCTTAGGTGACTCAAAAAAGGGGATGAGGAAGGAGATCGTCTGTCTCGCCAAAAGATTATCCAGATACCCTATTTCGCCTGTCTTCCTTCAAATGGCCTAGACAACTTCCATATTGCTTTGTCACCTTCACTTTTAGATACACAATCTTCTGCATAGTTGCTTTCAGCACCATGCAGTCTTTTCATACTCTTATCTCTGAACTCTACAGAACTTGGTTTAACCCTGCTGTCATGGATTTAAGCCACAATTACACTTAGTGGCAGTAATGAGATATCTGACCCTTTAAGACTGAGCATGCGAGTCTCCATGGCTATGCTAATCCATTTCAGTGATTGGACTGCAAAACAAATCTATGGGCTGAAAGAAACCACCACTGAGAGATTAAGTGGGTCCACAGTGGCAGCTCATAGTTAGGAGGGAACCCAGGTTGCTCATTCTGTTTAGGACTTGAAACTGGAGCATTCAAGTATGTGGATGGGTTGGTGCTCCCCTCTTTCTTGAGCTAAAAGTGTTTACCCAAAGCTACTAGGCATGAAATACCCCCATAGTAGGGCTTTGAGTGACACTCTATAAGCTGCTTTCCCCTCATAAATTGAGGCTGTAGAAGGAGTTGACAGTCTCTCCTGGAGATACAGAAACTTTACCTGTGTGTTTTGGACTTTGCCAAATCTCAGGGGACAGTCAGTATACCCAGCAGAAATGCCTGGGAGAAAGAAACCTATCCAAGGGAAGCCTTTGTAAAGAGTGGGCTTGCAACAAGGCCAATTATTTGTAGTTTTACTGTATTGCTGGGCTGAGAAAGGAAGGGTTTTATGGATCCCATCATACTGAAGTCTAACTTTTTCCTTTGTTAAAAATAGTGAAATACTCTCTCTAACTATAATTTTTTGAGCATTTAATCAAGAACATAATTGCCCTACTTCACAAGAGACAGTAGTTGTCATCTGTCATATGCAGTTAATTGAAATCATATGGATATTCTTTCATACTACAACTCACTCTGCAGAAATCCCTTGGCAACAATTAGGGAAATATCACAAAGACTCATTAATATCCTCCCATGAGTTTTTTTTTTTTTTTATTCTATTAAAGTCTGATTACTTGTCACATCCTCATATTCTAAGCAGAGAAATCACTTGTTTCATGACTATTTTGTTTGAGATGGAGAGAGAACTTTTTAAAGGTATGAAAATGAATTTGTATACAGAAACTTCAATAAGATCACTCACTATGAGCATGCTTCACCACTCATATCTATCAAATGTATATCTGTACATGATACTCATTGATATCATGTAGTTAAGGAGTGTTGCCATTGACTTAAGTGGCAATATCTATCAAAATAAAAAATGAAATGAATAAATATATTCTAAGTCCTGATTCATTTTCCAAGGGGATAGAACTTGTGTCCTTCCTTCATTACTTATCAGATTTAAAAAAAAAACAAGTAAATACTTTCTCTTCTGCTAGAGTCTACAAGATATCTACTTCTGAGGATCAAAGTGCTTTACATACATGAACAGATGTGATGGAAGTAATTGTTATAACTAGCTTACTGAAGATGCCATCCACAACTGCAGAGATGAGGACAAGGAAGTCTTTGCCACTTTTTCAGATGACAAACATAAAATGAAAAAGATGAGTGCTAATCATGATCATGTGCAATTGTTCTAAACTGCAGTGTGGTGTTCAGAACACTCTTTAAACCTAGTTGAGAGAAAAGTAACATCATCTTGGCCAAAAGCACAGTGTGGAAATGTAAAAATTCTTCCACTATCACATTCAGCTTCATGGTGGTTTAGGAGGATTGATGCCTCAGTTTCTCAGTGATATTCAGTGGAACTCTTGAGAGTATTGTACTTCTCCATTTGCATCCAAGTATCATATGTTGAGATTTGCGTTGAGGTTGAGAAGGACTTTATGTAAAATGTATATTTTATCTTGATCAACTTAACTGTGTGGGGTATTGTAGGCTGCTGTGAGCCCTGTGCGGGACTTGCAGCTGGAGGCCCTCCCTGCTGCTGGGGGCTGACAGCCTGAGCTGTGAGTCATGCGCAGGGCTCATAGCTGGAGGCTCCCCCCGCTGCCAGGGGCTGACAGCCAACAGGCAATGGAGGTAATGCAATGTCTACAAAGATACTGTATCACCCTAACTACATTGATCTAAGAGCTATGCCTCTTGCGGAGGTGGAGTTATTAGATTGGCTTAGGGGGCGACTTATGTCAGTAGGATCAATGTTGTAGTGTATGGAGTTAGGTCGACCTAACCTGTAGTGTAGACCTTATTATTCAGGTCTTATTCAGAAGTAAATTTATTTTAGTAGTTCTTTGAGTGGTTGCAGATGTGTATTCCACTCAAGTGTATGATTGCCTAGTGCACAGAGAGCTGGAGACATTTTTCTTGTAACAGGATCTGTTGGGGTGGCATGCATGCCCTATAGTCCTTTTGGCTCCTCTCAAAGCTATATAAGGTTGGCACTGCCCTGACCCCTCTCCCTACAGCTCCTTCTTACCATCTGCAGCCTGAATCAGAATTCCCTGTGTTGGTTTTCTCCTCATGGCTTTTCTTCTGCATCATAGTTTGTGGCTCAGACCTTAGTAGTATAAATTAGCAGCAGATAGGCATTGTAGTGTAGTGTTAGTTTATTATATTCGGTTTAGAGTTCATAGTTAGTTTTGTGCTGCCCACCACTGTAGGTTAAGCAACACTCCATGGGCTTCAAATATTGCCCATCACGTGGGCTGTGACTTGCTGCTTTTTTCTCCTGTGGAACATCTCTAAAGTTGATTTGTTTGTTACAGAAGAAAACAAGAAACGTCACCACTTTTGTTCTTGGTGAGTGAGCCTGGATTGTGACCCTCCCAGTGCCTTTATGTTGGACTGAATCCAGGTTCTAATGTACGTTATCCCCAATCCATCAGATCCCACAGGTTGTTCACAAGTTGAGGCAAGACCATATCAGATTCATCCTGATTGGTCTGGCCAAGACAGTACTGTTTTTTCAGACCTCCTCAGTCTCTCTGTTCAGCTTCCTCTCCCTCTGCTCCTCCTCCCAGAGCTACTATCGCAGTAACACAGTCGAATGCTACATCCAGATTTGTGCAGAATCCACCTCACAGCATGGCTTATGAATGGTTAGATTAGGAGGAGTGGGCTTGTTTCTTTGTAGTTCAAAAGATTGTACTCAACACCAGAAAGCAATTAACAATGGTATACTTACCTGGCCAAGTGAGACAGGTTCTCCGTTTGGCCCACTTCTCATGGGATACAAAGCAAGAGCATCTTTTACACTTGAAATGCTCTGGCATTTTATTGAGTTCTCTGAGGGTGCACCTTGCTGCAATCTCTGCTCTCCATTCCTCAGCACAAGAGGGCTTGGTATTCTCCAGTCCTACGGTGGCTAGGTTTCTCAAGGGAGTCACACACTTCTATCCATTTATTAAAGACACTCCTCTTGGGACCTCACTGTATTGGTGGCGCTTATGGATCTGCTGTTTGAGCTCTTGGCTTCACCAAAGCTATGTGGTCCTCAGTGCATAGTGTTACTTGACATTATGCAGTTACTGCCACTTCCAGATATGATGTGAACTCTGATATAGCAATATTGCAGTTCTTGTTTAGACTCTGAATCCACCTTCAAGTGGTAATGCTTTGGAGCCACTTGAAAATACACATCTGCAACTGTTTGAAGAAGAAAAAATGGTTACTTATTTGTTCAGTAACTGTTGTTGTTTTAAGGTGGGAATGTAGATGTGTATTCCATGACACACGCTCTGTCCCTTCCTCGGAGTATTGAACATCCTCTTTGGTGTGAAAGAAATGAGAGGTGCTGGGGAAGCACTGCCCTTATATAGCCTTGGGAGGTGTTACAAGGAGGTGTAGGGCATCAATGCCACCCTACTGGGTTTTGCTCTGTGTGTGTGGGGGGGGGGGGGGGGAGAGGAAGTGTTTCTGGCTGTTGGTACACTAGGTGTCCTCACACCTGAGTGGAAAACAAATCTGCATTGCATCTCCAAGAACACTTACTGAAGAACAGGTGTTTTTCATTGGAGCTTTATCCTCCTTCAGCTACAGTGAACTAAGGTCACACTACTTCTGAATGAGTGTGCCCACAGAGGTTTAGTGTACTTTAACTAATGTGTTTTCATGTCACACCTCTGGTTAATTTGTCTTAATTTTCCTGGCTGTCCCCATGTAGACAAGCCCTTACAGAAGCAATTGAAGGAGGCTTGGGAGGCACTTGACAGAATAGAAGCAGACACTACTGTTCCAGTCTCAGTGGAAATCTGGTTTAATCTAATTAATAGCAAGGATATAGAACTACGTGAGGACAAAATCTAAAAATCTGAGAAGCTGTGGAATCTTTTTTAATCATTTAGGGCTTGTCTACACGGTGCATTAGTATGCACAAGCTAAGGTGTAAATTGTAGTGCACGCCAGTGTGTAGTGTACTAACTATTTATGTGAGACTATATCAGCACTCACTAAAGAACTTCTAGTGTTCACAGGGTTTAACAGGGTTCACACAGACAATTAGCGTGCAAAAAGATGGTGCACACTGGAATTTACACCCCAGTTGTCGCTTACTAATGCACTGTAAATAAGCCTTTATCCAACAAGACTGATCCCAAATACACAGGTCATAGGTGGACCAGAACAGGAAGAAGAGCAGTATTGTCAAGTCTCATGATTTTACTGAGAATCTTGCAGTATTTACTGTATTTTTCTTGAGGCCCAGCTCCTGAAGATGGCATTACATGAGAATCTTGACTCTCATAAACAAACTAGGGAAATACAATCTAGCTGGAGCTACTATAAGGTTGATGCATAACTGGTTGGAAAAATGTTCCTAGAGAGTAGTTATCAGTGGTTCACAGTCAAGCTGGAAGTGACTGTGGTTCACAGTCAAGCTGATCAAATGAGATCCCGCAGGGATCAGTTCTGGGTCTGGTTCTGTTCAGTATCATATCTTCACCAATGATTTAGATAATGGCATAGAGAGTACACTTATAAAGTTTGCAGATGATACCAAGATGGGAGGAGTTGCAAGTGCTTTGGAGGATAGGATTATAATTCAAAAAGATCTGACAAGCTGGAGAAAGGGTCTGAAATAAATAGGATGAAATTCGATAAGGACAAATGCAAAGTTCTCCACTTAGGAAGGAACAATCCGTTGCACACATACAAAATGGGAAATGACTGCCTAGGAAGGAGTTTTGTGGAAAGGGATCTGGGGGTCATAGTGGATCACAAGCTAAATGAGTCAACAGTGTAACACTTCCAAAAAAAAGTGAACATCATACATCTCAGAATTAGCAGGAGTGTAGTAAGCAAGACACAAGAAGTAATTCTTCCACTCTGTGCTGATTAGGCCTCACCTGGAGTATCGTGTCCAGTTCTGGGCACCACGTTTCAAGAAATGTGGACAAATTGGAGAGAGTCCAGAGAAAAGCAACAAAAATTATTAAAAGTCTAGAGAATGAAAACATTGGGTTTGTTTAGTCTGGAGAAGATTGAGGGGGGACATGATAAAACCAGTTTTCAGGTACATAAAAGGTTGCTACAAGGAGGAGGGAGAAATTTTTTTCTTTAACCTCTGAGGATAAGATAAGAAGCAATGGCTTAAATTGCAGCAAGGGCAGTTTAGGTTGGACAAAAACTTCTTGACTGCCAGTCTAGTAATCTCTGGAATAATTGCCTAGGGAGGTTGTGGAATCTCTCATTGGATATATTTAAGAGCAGGTTAGACAAGGATGGTCATGGATGGTCTAGATAATACTTAGTCTTGCCATGAGTGCAGGGGACTGGACTAGAAGACCTCTTAAGGTCCCTTCCAGTGCTTCAATTCTATGATTTTTTTTTTTTTTTTTAAAAGTAAGTTTCTAGTCCCCATAGATGTGGAGAAAAGCTGGAAGATGTGACCAAGTTTAGCTTAAAGGCTCAAAAATCAGAAGACAAATCCCAAATTTATTATTTTTCAGAAAGCTCATGATTAAGTCTTGTGATTTATTTTTTTTTTTTTTTTTTTTTTGCTGGGGGGAAGGTCTTAACTCATGTTGTTCGAACACTTGAGATTGGCAGTACTGGAAGTGGCTGAAATGTGGTTGATGGAACATAACCCTGAATTTCATTTTTCTTTTCTCTCTCTTTCCAACAGTTACATTTGGGGTTGAAATCTGGGCCTCCAACTTTGTTTGCAAAGGAGGTTTTGTGGCAATTCATTTTGGTTAAATGCTCCTTTTAAGATAAAAGAAAAGGAGTACTTGTGGCACCTTAGAGACTAACCAATTTATTTGAGCATGAGCTTTCGTGAGCTACAGCTCACTTCATCAGATGTTTACCGTGGAAACTGCAGCAGACTTTATATACACACAGAAATCATGAAACAATACCTCCTCCCACCCCACTGTCCTGCTGGTAATAGCTTATCTAAAGTGATCAACAGGTGGGCCATTTCCAGCACAAATCCAGGTTTTCTCACCCTCCACCCCCCCACACAAATTCACTCTCCTGCTGGTGCTAGCCCATCCAAAGTGACAACTCTTAACATAATCAAGTCGGGCTATTTCCTGCATAGATCAAGGTTTTCTCACATCCCCCCCCGCCCCCATACACACACAAACTTCCGAGTGTGAAGATTATTTTCCAGATTTTTTAATCTCTTACGTTAGATCTGTCAGGTATTGATTTCCCTGTTCTGGTTGGAGGAGTGAATTGTGATCTTTGAAGGACCAGATAGGTGGTGATGTACAGTTCTGAAACCTGAATTTGAGACTATTTGGACACTTAGAGTTAAGACTCCCTATTTCCTCTCTTCTCAATTAGAGGTTGAAAGGTGTGTGGTCTCCTGTGACACAACCCTGAGCATAGCCCTGTGTCATTGCTGTATTGTTGACACTTGTATTTGAGTTGTAGGGTGTTACAGGGGTCAGGAAAGACTTGTTTCTCTCACATATTCGTCAGTGCGCAACTTGCTAGATATTATAGCCTACTTCACCCTATAGAAAATCCGATGTTTCAATGGAAGCTTAAAAATCAACTCAAAATAAGGGAGCTGAAATGACTGACTTCTGCTCTTGCTTGCTCTTTCATTCTTCCCTCCAACAAGCTTTTTAAATGAGTGGTGTAGTTCAATCGGTGTAGTGATGCAAATACAGCAACTCAGTATATCACCGTTAGGGAATTAATTTGCAACTTCTCAGTTACTAGCTTTCTAATTGCTCTGACAGCTTTGTGTAATACACTGTCATTTCTAATCTGAATTCAAGTAGGCCCAAAAGGCAGTTGAGCAATATGTTCTTACATCGGCTCATCAGCTGGTCCATCTTGCTACTGCTTATTAAAATGGTACTTACCTTAAATCCAATTTGTTTTGTATACACGTGTACATATTGTGAATTCAGGCCTAATTTTTAATTACATCTGGAAGATATGAGGAGTTTCAAGTCCCTTCAGAAATACAGTGGGTCAAAGGCAGACAAAGCCTAGGTTTTCACAAAAATACATAATGGGCACAGATGATGAGGATCACTAAGTACATAGACATTGTTTAAATAGTATGATTGTGACTTCAGGATATGTAACAAGACATTTCTCATTTATCAACAGTGCACTGTTTCCTTGATCTCCTGCTGACCCTTTTTATACAAAAAGGGTGTATTTGGCCTCGAACACAAGTAAATTACTGGAGAAGTTGTCCATGTTTTTTATATGTACCATATTTCCCCAGGATTTTATAAAAGCGGATGTAGCTTCCATTGTTGCACCAGAAAATATTTTGGTGGTATTAGGGTTTCTCATTTTGAAATGTAGTGCCCTCCCACCACTTTCATTATAAAAATATGCAGGTACTCAATTGGCAGTACTCCTTTTTAAATACATTGAAATATAAAATGTGTCTCAACCAGCAGTCTACATCAGGTTCTGTCCCTGTCCTGTTTCTCCTTCAGGTATTATTTTTCCAGCTCTTTTTTCCTCAGTTTTTTACTTTCAGTTGTCTCCTTATTACGCTTCTCAGTTCTTCCTTAATTCCTGATTCATTTCTTTGATTCTATGTTGCTTTACTTAGCACTAGTCTACACTAGAAGTGCTATATTAGCGCAGCTGCAGCGCGTCTGGTGAAGATGCTCTATGCCGAAAGGAGAGATTTCTCCCGTCGGCATAATTACTCAACCTCCATAGGAGATGGAAGCTATGTCTGCAGGCAAGCACCGACATAGTGCTTGTGTGGACCGTGCTTAGGTTGCTGTAATTTGCATTGCTCACGGGGTGGCTTCTTCAAATCCCTGAGCAACATAAGTTATATCAACATAAGTGGTACTGTAGACCTGTCCTTAGTTTGATCTTCGTAGTCTTTGTTTTTCTCATGTTCCTCTTTATTTAGTCTGTATTGTACTTCCTCCTTTTCTTTGTCTTTTTTCCTTTTCTATCTGCAGTATAGGAAGTATCCAGAATAATGCCTCATTTGAAGTGAAGCTGCTGTGATAAAACACCAATAATTGTTTAACAGTTCAGATGGTTATATTTTTAATAAAAAGAAAAGGAGTACTTGTGGCACCTTAGAGATTAGCCAATTTATTTGAACATAAGCTTTCATGAGCTACAGCTCACTTCATCGGATGCATACTGTGGAAAGTGTAGAAGATCTTTTTATACACACAAAGCATGAAAAAATACCTCCCCCCACCTCACTCTCCTGCTGGTAATAGCTTATCTAAAGTGACCACTCTCCTTACAATTTGTATGATAATCAAGGTGGGCCATTTCCAGCACAAATCCAGGGTTTAACAAGAACATCTGAGGGGGAGTAGGAAAAAACAAGGGGAAATAGGTTACCTTGCATAATGACTTAGCCACTCCCAGTCTCTATTCAAGCCTAAGTTAATTGTATCCAATTTGCAAATGAATTCCAATTCAACAGTTTCTCGCTGGAGTCTGGATTTGAAGTTTTTTTGTTGTAATATCGCAACTTTCATGTCTGTAATCGCGTGACCAGAGAGATTGAAGTGTTCTCCGACTGGTTTATGAATGTTATAATTCTTGACATCTGATTTGTGTCCATTTATTCTTTTACGTAGACACTGTCCAGTTTGACCAATGTACATGGCAGAGGGGCATTGCTGGCACATGATGGCATATATCACATTGGTGGATGTACAGGTGAACGAGCCTCTGATAGTGTGGCTGATGTTATTAGGCCCTGTGATGGTGTCCCCTGAATAGATATGTGGGCACAGTTGGCAACGGGCTTTGTTGCAAGGATAGGTTCCTGGGTTAGTGGTTCTGTTGTGTGGTATGTGGTTGTTGGTGAGTATGTGGTTGTTGGTGGCTTCAGGTTGGGGGGCTGTCTGTAGGCAAGGACTGGCCTGTCTCCCAAGATTTGTGAGTGTGTTGGGTCATCCTTCAGGATAGGTTGTAGATCCTTAATAATGCGTTGGAGGGGTTTTAGTTGGGGGCTGAAGGCGACGGCTAGTGGCGTTCTGTTATTTTCTTTGTTAAGCCTGTCCTGTAGTAGGTGACTTCTGGGAACTCTTCTGGCTCTATCAATCTGTTTCTTCACTTCCGCAGATGGGTATTATAGTTGTAAGAATGCTTGATAGAGATCTTGTAGGTGTTTGTCTCTCTCTGAGGGGTTGGAGCAAATGCGGTTGTATCACAGAGCTTGGCTGTAGATGATGGATCGTGTGGTGTGGTCAGGGTGAAAGCTGGAGGCATGTAGGTAGGAATAGCGGTCAGTAGGTTTCTGATATAGGGTGGTGGTTATGTGACCATTGTTTATTAGCACTGTAGTGTCCAGGAAGTGGATCTCTTGTGTGGACTGGACCAGGCTGAGGTTGATGGTGGGATGGAAATTGTTGAAATCATGGTGGAATTCCTCAAGGGCTTCTTTTCCATGGGTCCAGATGATGCAGATGTCATCAATATAGCGCAAGTAGAGTAGGGGCATCAGGGGACGAGAGCTGAGGAAGCGTTGTTCTAAGTGAGCCATAAAAATGTTGGCATACTGTGAGGCCATGCGGGTACCCATAGCAGTGCCGCTGATCTGAAGGTATACATTGTCCCCAAATGTAAAATAGTTATGGGTAAGGACAAAGTCACAAAGTTCAGCCATCAGGTTAGCCGTGACATTATCAGGGATAGTGTTCTTGACAGCTTGTAGTCCATCTTTGTGTGGAATGTTGGTGTAGAGAGCTTCTACCTCTATAGTGGCCAGGATGGTGTTATCAGGAAGATCACCGATGGATTGTAGTTTCCTCAGGAAGTCAGTGGTGTCTCGAAGGTAGGTGGGAGTGCTGGTAGCGTAGGGCCTGAGGAGGGAGTCTACATAGCCAAACAATCCTGCTGTCAGTGTGCCAATGTCTGAGATGATGGGGTGCCCAGGATTTCCAGGTTTATGGATCTTGGGTAGTAGATAGAATATCCCAGGTCGGGGTTCCAGGGGTGTGTCTGTGCGGATTTGATCTTGTGCTTTTTCAGGGAGTTTCTTGAGCAAATGCTGTAGTTTCTTTTGGTAACTCTCAGTGGGATCAGAGGGTAATGGCTTGTAGAAAGTGGTGTTGGAGAGCTGCCGAGCAGCCTGTTGTTCATATTCCGACCTATTCATGATGACGACAGCACCTCCTTTGTCAGCCTTTTTGATTATGATGTCAGAGTTGTTTCTGAGGCTGTGGATGGCATTGTGTTCTGCACGGCTGAGGTTATGAGGCAAGTGATGCTGATTTTCCACAATTTCAGCCCGTGCATGTTGGTGGAAGCACTCTATGTAGAAGTCCAGTCTGCTGTTTTGACCTTCAGGAGGAGTCCACCTAGAATCCTTCTTTTTGTAGTGTTGGTAGGGAGGTTTCTGTGGATTAGTATGTTGTTCAGAGGTATGTTGGAAATATTCCTTGAGTTGGAGACGTCGAAAATAGGATTCTAGGTCACCACAGAACTGTTTCACGTTTGTGGGGGTGGAGGGGCAGAAGGAGAGGCCCCGAGATAGGACAGCTGCTTCTGCTGGGCTGAGAGTATAGTTGGATAGGTTAACAATATTGCTGGGTGGGTTGAGGGAACCATTGCTGTGGCCCCTTGTGGCATGTAGTAGTTTAGAAAGTTTAGTGTCCTTTTTCTTTTGTAGAGAAGCAAAGTGTGTGTTGTAAATGGCTATACAGACTAACACGGCTGTTATTCTGAAACCTATATTTTTAATGACTACTGAATCAGGCTGTCATATCATTAGGTGTTTTGGAGGAGTTCATTAGTCTCACATTTCCTTTTTTATCATAATCAAATCAAAATCATAATCAAAAAAGCATGGAAGGCAAGGAGATAATACAGGAAAAAGAGGGAATTGTGTATAAATTATAACCTTAATGTCAGTTAGAGATGCTGAATATTCAGCACTCTTGAAAATCAGATCACTCATTTTGGTGTCTAATTATGGATTTATGAGCTTAACTTCAGGGTCCTATTTTTGAAAATCTGAGCATCTTCATCTTGCATTTTGCACTGGCAGGATTCAACAGCAAGATACCAGACTGGATAAATGATTTCTTTGTCCTGGTATATATTTTTCTTACGTTTTAAACATGGTCCATTCATGATTGTATTGGGTAGGGAAGTTGAATTTGGAAAGGGAAAAAAGTGATCCTGTCAGTCTCAAATAATATACATGGACAGAAGACCAACAGGTTGTATTTAAAACACAAACAATAGGTGATTACATAAATGTGGGTCAAAGCTGATCTGCAAAAGGTTTTTTAAAGGATCTTCTGGGTGTTTTTATGATGTCTAAAAGTGAATGAGGGAGGAAGGGTTTAAGGTTTTACTTGATTTTTATCTTAGAACAGTGGTTCTCAAACTGGGTCGGAACCCCAAAGTGGGTCACAACCCTGTTTTTGTTGGGTCACCAGGGCTGGCTTAGACTTGCTAGGGCTGAAGCGGAAGCCCAAGCCCCACAGCCCGAAGTCGTAGCCGAAGCCCGAGCCCCACTGCCCAGGGCCGTAGTCCAAGGGCTTCAGTGCTGGGTGGTGGGACTCAGATTACAGGCCCCCTATCTGAGACTGAAGACCTTGGGCTTCTGCTATGACTCTCCCACCTGTGGCGGCAGGGCTCAGGTGGGTTCAGGCTTCAGTCCCACCGTCTTGGGGTCATGCAGTAATTTTTGTTATCAGAAGGGAGTCTCAGGGTATGTCTACACTATGAAATTGGGTCGAATTTATAGAAGTCGGTTTTTTTAGAAATCGTTTTTATATAGTCGATTGTGTGTGTCCCCACACAAAATGCTCTAAGTGCATTATCTCAGTGGACTGCTTCCATAGTACTGTGGCTAGCGTCGACTTCTGGAGCGTTGCACTGTGGGTAGCTATCCCACAGTTCCCACAGTCTCCGCCGCCCATTGGAATTCTGGGTTGAGATCCCAATGCCTAATGGGGTAAAACATTGTCGTGGGTCGTTCTGGGTACATGTCGTCAGGCCCTCACTCCCGTGAAAGCAACAGCAGACAATCGTTTCGTGCCTTTTTTCCTGAGTTACCTGTGCAGAAGCCATACCACAGCGAGCATGGAGCCCACTCAGCTCACTGTCACCGTATGTCTCCTGGGTGCTGGCAGACGCGGTACTGCATTGCTACACAGCAACAGCCCATTGTCTTATGGCAGCAGACGGTGCAATAGGCCTGATAACTATCGTCATCATGTCCAAGGTGCTCTTGGCAACCTCGGTAAGGTTGGTCAGGAGCGCCTGGGCAGACATGGGCGCAGGGACTAAAATAGGAGTGACTCGACCAGGTCATTCTCTTTAGTCCTGCCAGCAATCCTATTGCACCATCTTCTGGCGAGCAGCCAGGAGATGAGGATGGCTAGCAGTCCTACTGCACCATCTGCTGCCAGCCAAAGATCTAAAAGATAGATGGAGCAGATCAAAACAAGAAATACACTGGATTTGTTTTGTATTCATTTCCTCCCCCCCTCCCTCCATGAAATAAATGGCTGACAATGGTTTCGGTTAGGTCTGTTAGGGGCACCTTGAAAAGTTTAATGGAGATTCAGTCCTGCCTGAAATAGTAGGGGGAGGGATAGCTTGGCGGGTTGAGCATTGGCCTGCTAAACCCAGGGTTTTGAGTTCAATCCTTGAGGGGGCCATTCTGTGTGACAGTTATTTTTGTTTCTCCTTAATGTAAAGCCACCCCCTTTGTTGATTTTAATTCCCTGTAAGCCAACCCTGTAAGCCATGTCGTTAGTCGCCCCTCCCTCCATCAAAGCAATGGCAGACAATCGTTCCGCGCCTTTTTTCTGTGCAGACGCCATACGACAGCAAGCATGGAGCCCGCTCAGATCACTTGGGCAATTAGGAGCACATTAAACAGCACACGCATTATCCAGCAGTATAATGCAGCACCAGAACCTGGCAAAGTGAAACTGGGCGAGTAGGCGACGTCAGCGCGGTGATGAGGACATGAACACAGACTTCTCTCAAAGCACGGGCCCTGGCAATGTGAGCATCATGGTGCTAATGGGGCAGGTTCATGCAGTGGAACGCTGATTTTGGGCCCAGGAAACAAGCACAGACTGGTGGGGCCGCATAGTGTTGCAGGTCTGGGACGATTCCCAGTGGCTGCGAAACTTTTGCATGCGTAAGGGCACTTACATGGAACTCTGACGTGCTTTCCCCTGCCCTGAGGTGCAAGAATACCATGATGAGAGCAGCCCTCACAGTTGAGAAGCAAATGGCAATAGCCCTTTGGAATCTTGCAACACCAGAAAGCTACTGGTCAGTCGGGAATCAATTTGGAGTGGGCAAATCTACTGTGGGGGCTGCTGTGATGCAAGTAGCCAATGCAATCAAAGATCTGCTGATATCAAGGGTAGCGACCCTGGGAAATGTACAGGTCATAGTGGATGGCTTTGTTGCAATGGGATACCCTAACTGTGGTGGGGCCATAGACTGAACCCATATCCCTATCTTGGCACCAGAGCACCAAGCCGGTGAGTACAAGCAAGGGGTACTTTTCAATAGTGCTGCAAGCACTGGTGGATCACAAGGGACGTTTCACCAACATGAACGTGGGATGGTTGGGAAAGGTGCATGACGCTCACATATTCAGGAACTCTGGTCTGTTTCAAAAGCTGCAGGAAGGGACTTTTTTCCCAGACCAGAAAATAACCATTGGGGATGTTGAAATGCCTATATGTATCCTTGGGGACCCAGCCTACCCCTTAATGCCATGGCTCATGAAGCTGTACACAGGCAGCCTGGACAGTAGTCAGGAGCTGTTCAACTACAGGCTGAGCAAGTGCAGAATGGTGGTAGAATGTGCATTTGAACATTTAAAAGCACGCTGGCGCAGTTTACTGACTTGCTTAGACCTCAGCAAAACCAGTATTCCCATTGTTATTACTGCTTGTTGTGCTCTCCACAATATCTGTGAGAGTAAAGGGGAGACATTTATGGCGGGGTGGGAGGTTGAGGCAAATCGCCTAGCTGCTGGTTACCCACAGCCAGACACCAGGGTGGTTAGAAGAGCACAGGAGGGCACAGTGCGCATCAGAGAAGCTTTGAAAACCAGTTTCATGACTGACCTGGCTACAGTGTGAAAGTTCTGTTTTTCTCCTTGATGAACCCCACCCATTTCCCTCCTTGGTTCACTCTACTTCCCTGTAAGCTAACCACCCTCCCCTCCTCCCTTCAATCACCGCTTGCAGAGGCAATAAAGTCATTGTTGCTTCACATTCATGCATTCTTTATTTATTCATCACACAAATAAGGGGATAAAGGCCAAGGTAGCACTGGGAGGGGTGGTGGAAGAGGGAAGCACCGGGAGGATGGTGGTGGAGGAGGGAAGGACAAGGCCACACAGCCCTTTAAAACTTATTGAATGCCAGCCTTCTGTTGCTTGGGCAATCCTCTGGGTGGAGTGGCCGGAGGGCCCCCTCCCCCCCAACCACCTTCTTGGGCATCTGGGTGAGGCTATGGAATTTGGGGAGGAGGGTGGTTGGTTACACAGGGGCTGTAGCAGTGGTCTGTGCTCCTGCTGCCTTTCCTGCAGTTCAACCATATGCTGGAACATATTAGTTTGATCCTCCAGGAGCCTCAGCATTGAATCCAGCCTCCTCTCATCATGCTGCCGCCACCTTTCAGCTTTAGCCCTCTCTTCAGCCCGCCACCTCTCCTCCCGGTCATTTTGTGCTTTCCTGCACTCTGACATTATCTGTCTCCACGCATTCGTCTATGCTCTGTCAGTGTGGGAGGACAGCATGAGGTCAGAGAACATTTCATTGCAGTGCTTTCTTTTTTCGCCTTCTAATCTTCGCTAGCCTCTGAGAAGGAGAAATCCTGTGATCCTTGAAACACATGCAGCTGGTGGAGGAAAAAAAAGGGACAGTGGTATTTAAAAAGGCACACATTTTACAGATCAATGGGTACACTCTTTCACAGTAAACCTTGTTGTTAACATTACATACATAGCACATGTGCTTTCTTTACAAGGTCGCATTTTGCCTCCCCCCACCATGTGGCTAACCCCTCCTCCGTCTCCCCTCCCCATGGCTAACAGCGGGGAACATTTCTGTTCAGCCACAGGCAAACAGCCCAGCAGGAACAGCCACCTCTGAATGTCCCCTTAAGAAAAGCACCCTATTTCAACCAAGTGACCATGAATGATATCCTTCTCCTGAGGATAACACAGAGCAATAAAGAACGGATGTTGTTTGAATGCCAGCAAACATACACTGCAATGCTTTGTTCTGCAATGATTCCTGACTAAGTGCTACTGGCCTGGCATGGCAAAGTGTGCTACCATGGTGGACGGAATAAGGCTGCCCTCCCCAGAAACCTTTTGCAAGTACATCCAGGAGAGCTTTATGGAGATGTCCTTGGAGGATTTCCGTTCCGTCCCCAGACACGTTAACAGACTTTTCCAGTAGCTGTACTGGCCGCGAATGCCAGGACAAATTAATCATTAAACACGCTTGCTTTTAAACCATGTATACTATTTAAAAAGATACACTCACCAGAGGTCCCTTCTCTGCCTGGCGGGTCTGAGAGGCAGCCTTGGGTGAGTTCAGGGGGTACTGGCTCCAGGTCCAGGGTGAGAAACAGTTCCTGGCTGTCGGGAAAACCGGTTTCTCCGCTTGCTTGCTGTGAGCTATCTTCCTCGTCCCCAAAATCTGCTTCTGTGTTGCCTCCATCTCCATTGAAGGAGTCAAACAACATGGCTGGGGTAGTGGTTGCTGAACCCCTAAAATGGCATGCAGCTCATCATAGAAGCAGCATGTTTGGGGCTCTGACCCGCAGCGGCTGTTCGCTTCTCTGGTTTTCTGGTAGGCTTGCCTTAGCTCCTTAAGTTTCACGCGGCATTGCTTCGGGTCCCTGTAATGGCCTCTGTCCTTCATGCCCTGGGAGATTTTTGACAAATGTTTTGGCATTTCAAAAACTGGAAATGAGTTCTGATAGCACGGATTCCTCTCCCCATACAGCGATCAGATCCCATACCTCCCGTTCGCTCCATGCTGGAGCTGTTTTGCAATTCTGGGACTCCATCATGGTCACCTCTGCTGATGAGCTCTGCACTGGCCTGCAGCTGGCCAAACAGGAAATTGAAATTCAAAGGTTCGCTGTTCTTTTCTTGTCTACCTGGCCAGTGCATCTGAGTTGAGAGTGCTGTTCAGAGCGGTCACATTGGAGCACTCTGGGATAGCTTCCGGAGGCCAATACCGTCTAATTGCATCCACAGTACTCCAAATTCTACCCGGCAAGGCCGATTTCAGCGCTAATCCCCTTGTCAGGGGTGGAGTAAAGAAATCAATTTTAAGAGCCCTTTAAGTTGAGAAAAAGGGCTTCGTCGTGTGGATGGGTGCAGGGTTAAATTGATTTAACGCTGCTAAATTCGACCAACTCCTAGTGTGGACCAGAGCTCAGTGCAGTGAAGTTTGAGAACCCCTGTCTTAAAAGTATCAAGAATGTGAAGTCTGGTCTTCCTTGGTTTTGCTGGAGGATCTCATGTGGGGATCAGTTCATGCCTATTGTAAACTCTCACACATTAATGGAAGGGGTGAGGAGGTGTTCCATGAAGAAATCATTTATATAATGTTAATCACTGGAGTTTTAGCTATTAAACTAAAAAACGCAAAAATACTCCAAAGCAGAATTTTAAATATAAAAATATTTTGTCTTGATTGTTTGATGTCTCAGTTTTTTTGATGTCATAGCTTCATTAGTTCTACCTTCACTAGTCTTTCAAAATGTAAAAGACTTGAATTCCTAGGCTGTGTTTTTATTAGGAGAACAAAAGCGTGCTTTTACCTTGGCCTAATTTTTAATTTAACCTGTTTAACTCGTGAAAACTACAAACTACCTGGTCTTCATTAGGATTTTACCTCCAGTTAGTTAAAAATACAGCTATTTTTCATAATCAGCACAAAGCCCTACTAGATTTAAAAAAAAAAAAAAAAAAAACACTTAAGAGATTCTGTAATCCCATAAAGACACAAAGGGCACAAGCCAAATATACTTTCTCCTACCCTCCTTGTACATTCTTCTTTGTATTGGGCTAAAAACCTCTCAACATTGTGTTTGCCATGTATTATGTCTTGTGTAGAAGATAGATTTGAAAGAGCTGTTACTCTTATGTGTTTGTTTACACTTACTGTGAGCAGTGGTGATTGCCAACTATGTTGGCTTTAATTATGGCTGTCAATTAATCACAGTTAACTCACGAGATTAACTCCAAAATTAATCGCAAGTAAAAAAAATTAATTGCCATTAATTGCACTTATAACAATAGAATACCAATTGCTATTTATTAAATATTTTTGGATGTTTTTCTACATTTTAAATATTGATTTCAATTACAACACAATACAAAGTGTACAGTGCTCACTTTATACTATTTATTACAAATATATGCACTGTAAAGAAAATAGTATTTTTCTGTTCACCTCATACAAGTACTGAAGTGCAATCATGAAAGTGTAACTTACAAATGTAAATTTTGTTTTGTTACATAACTGCACTCAAAAACAGTGTAAAACTTTAGAGCCTATAAGTCCACTCAGTCCTCCTTTTTATTCTGCCAATCGCTAAGACAAACAAGTTTGTTTACATTGACAGGAGATATTGCTGCTTGCTTATTATTTACAGTCACCTGAAAGTGAGAACAGGCGTTCACATGGCACTTTTGTAACCGGCGTCGCAAGATATTTACGTGCCAGAATCGCTGAAGAGTCATATGTCCCTTCATGCTTCAGCCACCATTCCAGAGGACGTACTTCCATGCTGATGATGCTCCATTAAAAATAATGTGTCAATTCAATTTGTGACTGTACTTCTTCGGGGGAGAATTGTATGTCTCCTGCTCTATTTTACCTGCATTCTGCATATATTTCATGTTATAGCAGTCTCACATGATGACCGAGCACATGTTCATTTTAAGAACACTTTCACTGCAAATTTGACAAAATGCAAAGGTACTGATGTGAGATTTCTGAAAATAGCTCCAGCACTCTACCCAAGGTTTAAGAATCTGAAGTACCGTCCAAAATCTGAGAGGGATGAGGTGTGCCGCATGCTTTTAGAAGTCTTAAAAGAGCAACACTCTGATGCGGAAACTACACAACTCAAACCACCAAAAAAGAAAATCCACCTTCTGCTGGTGGCAGCTGACTCAGATGATGAAAATGAACATGCATCACTCTGCACTGCTTTGGATTGTTATCAAGCAAAACCCATCAGCATGGAAGCATGTCCTCTGGAATGGTGGTTGAAGCACGAAGGGACATATGACTCTTGAGCGATTCTGGCACGTAAATATCTTGTAATGCCAGATACAACAGTGCCATGCGAATGCCTGTTCTCACTTTCAGGTGACATTGTAAACAAGAAGCAGGCAGCATTATCTCCTGCAAATTGTAACCAACCTTGTTTGTCTGAGTGATCAACATGGCTGACCAAGAAGTAGGACTGAGTGGACTTGTAGGAGCTAAAGTTTTACATTGTTTCATTTTTGAATGCAGGATTTTTTTGTACATAATTCTACATTTGTAAGTTCACTTTCATGATAAAGAGGTTGCACTACAGTACTTGAATTAGGTGACAATTTGTTTTTTATAGTGCAAATATTTGTAATCAAAATAAATATAAAGTGAACATGTACACTTTGTATTCTGTTGTAACTGAAATTAATATATTTGAAAACTTAGTAAACATCCAAAAATATTTAAAATAAATGGCATTTTATTGTTTAACAGCGCGATTAATTGCGATTAATTTTTTTAATCACTTGACAGCCCTAATTTTAATATGCATTTTTATGGGATTATAATAGAGGCTGCACTGCAATTTCAACATTTGCATGTGACGTTTTTCCAGCTAGCTGTTTATAATTGAATTAAAATGAATGAGACCGCATTAAACAGAGTTTCAAATTACCTTACTAATCTCCTGTTTGTGATAAGTAGATGTATGCAGTGTCACGCAGTAGCTGACAGCTATTTATTTGGAGAGCTTTCCTCGTTGCTGGGTGGGAAAAAAAACCCCTGTGTTTAATATGTAGTTTAATATGAAGACTATAATGCTCATGAGGGTAAGGTAGACACAGTGCAAGCTTTTTCTCTTGCCCAGGTATTGCAGCTCATTCATATCTATGCTACAGATAATCCATGCCTTAAGCATCACTGCTAATTGAGTGAAAAAAAATCTTCCTTCGAAGATGCATGGCAGATCCAGACTCTGTTCTTAAAGTCACAGATCTCCGGATTTGGATATGAAAACTTTTTGGAGGCAACATCTGAGGTATGGATCTGAGAAGTTTGTGCTCGAAGCTTGTTGAACTGTATGTGAGCTAATGAAAGGTTCCTTCTCACTCTCTCCTACTGGCTCTCTTTTCTTTACAGCCTTTTTCTTCCAAATCAACCCCTCCAATCACTTCCCAGAGATCCACCTGCCCTTTTTGTGAAGTGATCATCTGTTCTCCTTGAAAATCTGTCCCAACTTCTTTGTACCCTGTTAACGTTTTCCATCCTGTTCTGGTGTAGGAATGCCAGATGAAAATTTAAAATGAGATGTGGGCTTCCACTCCACAGTGGGATGAGTCTGACTTGAAGTGCAGCACGACTTTTCATCTGATGGCTCACCCCACTGCATTTGTCCCACAATTTTTTCTCCCCCTTTCCAGAGGGACTTGCTGCCCTCACTACCTGCACCATACTGATATGGTTTGTTTATTTCTATTATGGTAGCCCCTATTTAATAAGCTTATACAAAATTAAAGATCAGGGTCCTGTTATGATAGGCACTGTACAAACAAGAAATGAAGACTGCCTGCCTGAGAGGATTTACCGTCCAGTCATCTGATATGAAACGGTCATTGGGCTCAGACGGAAGTTGGAGGGTGGAGTTGAGAGGATAAGGTAACAATTAAAAAATGGAAGTCTTGGCTCACATGTTGCCTAATCAGAATTGGTGTCTTAATAGTACTGTTCATCTCCATGATTCTCTTCTCCCACAGCCTCCCAACACATACACCTTACTTTCTTTTCCTTCCATACGTAAGCATGATGCTCCTTAAAAGAATATACTCTACCTTCATTGTCTGTTTCTGGGCAGATTACTGCCTCCTGGACCTGAAGATGGCATATCCGTATGGCTTCGTCAGCTCTATAGTATTGATCTTATGTATTGCAAGGATTCCCAATCATCTGGACATCTTTAAGACTGTAGGCTTGTGGGGGGCAGGTACTGTCTAACTGTGTATCTTTCACTGGCAAACAATATTGTCACAGTATTTCTTATTTGTTTATTAACAGTCTACTATGTCCCTTTTGCATGGCCGCATTTTTTTTGTGCCACTGTACTCTAGCAGTTCAAACATTTATTCACAAAAGACCACTGCAAAATTAGACCTGCTTAGATAGTTTTAACTGACATTAGGACGTTTTCAATGCAATTGTGTGACTATTGACAGTGTTTCTGAGTTAGTCACTGCAATCTGCATCTTGTCTTATATCCCCAACATGCAAAAGCTGATGTGGATAGGAAAAACATAGCTGAGGACATGAAATCCAAGGCTGGGGGCTGAAGAGTATGGGTGAATTGCCAATCTAAACACAGGCCTATTGTTGCAAACACTACTATAGCTCCCTTCAGCACCGAGCAGGCATCAGCTGTTGCTACTGGAGCAACAAAATTGTTCTTCCCCTGAAATAGGGCATGACCGAGTGGGATATATCAGAGTTCCGAATTTCACACAATTTTGTTTTGTGTGGAAATATTGGACACTGACTGACTGCACAAGCCTGGACATACTCACAGACAATCTGTTTTACTGCATTCCAAACAGATGCCTTCCCCAAGAAAGATGTTTGATACCTCATTGAAGGGCTATCATTAAGAGAAACCAAAGACCACAATCTGGGGCCAGTGATTTTGAGTGTCTTTTGACTAGTGTCCTACCCCCATAAAACAATGGGTTTTCTACCAGAAGCCCTTAAGGGGGGAAGGGGCAGGTGGGTGGATCTATAACTTTCTAGGACTGGGGTGGCCAACCTGAGCCTGAAGAGGAGCCAGAATTTACCAATGTACATTGCCAAAGAGCCACAGTAATATGTAATGATTATATATGTCTAATGGCCAGGGTCAGTTACAGCAGCCCTTGCATTCAGGTCAGCATGTCAATTTAGTCAATATAACAGCCACCAGACATGGGGCAGTGCGGCCTAGCGACCGGAGTCAATATCATGACCCCCAGACACAGGGCAGTGTAGCCTAGTGGCTAGTACTTATGCCACCAGGTGGGGGCGATGGCCTGGGTAGGAGCGCTCAGGCCCACCTGACTCCACCAGACCCCGACCCAGGGCCCTAACAGTGGCTGAGTGGTCCGCCTCTGGATCAGTGAGGAATCCCACCGAAACACACTGACCTCACTCAGGTGAGAAATACCACTTGTTCACCCGCCCTGGGTCATTTCCTGCTGTGTTTCCCGAAGCCACAATCCATGGGGTATCGGGGTCTTGGGCTCCTCAGTGTGGATGATTCCCTGGGACTCATCTGGTCACAGACCTCCAGTCTGACTCTCAGGATCTCTGGCTCCTGCAGGCAAGGACTAGGACAGCTCTTCAAGGTCCTTCCCCTCCAGCAGCCAGTCCTGAATGAGCTGCTCCCTTTTATACCTTGTCTCCAGCTGGAGCATGCCCAGCAGGGCTGTGGGGGCATGGCCTCCTCAGCCCAGAGAGTGGCGTTAACCCTCACAGTATCAGTGCGGGGCAAGTGTGCCCCGTCACATGAACAGATTTCAATCTGTCATCTTACAAAATTCTGTTATTTCCATCTGGGATATGTGACAAAGCTCCGACCTTGTCTCAGTGGGTTCTGCGCTTCCAGGCGGATTACGCTAGCCTCAGAGGCTCACTGTGACCCTTCACGTAGCCCTTCTCTCTCGAGAGGCAAGGATCACAGCCTGCTGAGCCACTTTCATCATAAGCCAGGAAGGGAGGTGGGAAGAAGCAACCCTCCCTCACACAGTCTCTGTTGTCTCACAGTCTCTGTGATTAATCAGGAAAAGTGGGGGCAGAAGAGGGGGGTTGGGAAGCCCAGGCCTGCCTTCTACCCTAATATAACAGCTATTGGTAGCTGACTACTTGAAACAGGACGAGTACAATTCTCTGGGCCACTTCCCCACAGCAGCTCCCTCCCCCGACCCAACATCTACTTCACCCTTACCTCAGGACCTTCTTCCTTGTGCCTGATAGGGTTTGTGCTGCCCAGCAGCACAGCTTCTTCCTAAAGCTCCTGACATGCGTCTCTAACTGGGAGGCTTTTAACTAGTTCCAGCCAGCCCTTGATTGGCTTTAGGTGTCCCAATCAACCTAGCTGTCTCCACTGCTTTTGAGAAGGATCTTAATTGGCCCCAGGTGTCTTGATTAACCCGGAGTAACTGCCATTTGGTTACCATGGTAACAGGGATTTGTTTAGCTTGGGGCTAACATACCTGTTTCTCACTACTTTCCTATTCATCTGGCCTTGCCCCGTCACTGATGTTGCTTCGTCAGTGACTAAAGGGGACTTCAGACAATCGGCTTCAGCAGTAAAAGGATCGATCAGAAATCTGATCCGAGGTCTTTTCCGCTGCAAATCTTGGAATCTATCCTTAAGGTCTTTAATCACACTCGCTTATCTAGTTGTGCTCCGTTTTAGGGGTTCTTCTGCACCTTCTTTTGATCGCTTGAAGTTGTGGCATTTAGGGAAAGTGTCAGCTCTCCCTCAAGCATTTGTCTGTGAAACAACTGCAGTTTGTTCATTAATGCAAATATGCTTTGCACTAGATCAGACAGCAACTGGAATTTTCCTTGTAAGTCCGTATTTAGTTTATCCAAATGCAGCAGCATTTCTTCAAGAAATGTTAAATCTAGAACCCACCCAGGATCTGTAAGCTTGGGGTGTATTCTGTGCTTCTTCTCCGTAAACAATTTTACTGGTTCCAGGAGCTTTACCTCTTGAGACCCATTGAATTGTGCAGTGAAATGGCAAATTGGCAGGGGAGTTGTCTTCATCCTGTTCTTCAATTAGAATTTGAAATTGTCTGTGATTTGAGTGAATGAAATTCACAATGTACAAGTGAGGTTTCATGACGTGATCAAATCTGAGATTTGTAGATACCAGTTGCTCCTGATGAATAATACAGTGAAATGTCCAAAATTCAGGAAAGCTCTCATCAGACTTACAAATCCCTACTAATCCATTCACAGATCCCCACATGGCCTGAGCCCCATCCGTTGCAATGGCACTGAGCTTCTGTAAAGGCAAGTTGTTGTTTTTTTTTTTTCAGCTACCAACATTAACACCTCCTTTAGATCTTGTCCACGAGTTCTGTCCTTTAGTGACATGATATCGAGGAGTTCTTCCCTTACAACATAGTCGTCAGACATAGTGTGAACAAATACCGATTGTGATGGATTGGATCACAGAAACCCCCTTTAGGACTGCCACCTGATGTGCTGAGACTACTCCTGAACCTGTTTCCCCTGGCAGCTTGGGACTTCAGTGCCCTGCCTGGTTTAAGCCAGACACGCTAGCCTGCTGCAAACCCAGACCTAGCTCTGAACCACGTTCCTCAACAGCTGCAGGCTTAACTGAAAACAGCTTAAGTGCCTGTCTTTAACACTCAGATGCCCAGCTCCCAATGGGGTCAAAACCCCAAATAAATCCGTTTTACCTCATATAAAGCTTATGCAGGATAAACTCATAAATTGTTCACCCTCTATAACACAGAGAGAGAGAGATGCACAGCTGTTTCCCCTCCCCCAGGTATTAATACATACTTTTGGTTAATTAATAAGTAAAAAGTGATTTTTTAGTAAATACAAAAAGTAGAATTTAAGTGGTTCCAAGTAGTAACAGACAGAACAAAGTAAATTACCAAACCAAAATAAAATAAAACATGCAAGTCTATGCCTAATACAGTAAGAAAGTGATTACAGATGAAACTTCACCCTCAGAGATGTTCCCATGAGTGTCTTTTACAGACTAGCTCCTTCTAGTCTGGGTCCAGCAATCACTCCCACCCCTGTGGTTACTGTCCTTTTGTTCCAGTCTCTTTCAGGTATCCTTTGGGCGGTGGAGAGGCTATCTCTTTAGCCAGCTGAAGACAAAATGGAGGGGTTTACAGGGACTTAAATAGACTTTCTCTTGTGGGTGGTCCCCCTTCTCTCTCCTATCCAGAATTCATCTCCAAGATGGAGTTTTGGAGTCACATGGGCGAGTCACATGTCTATGCGCGACTGAGTTCTTTACCAGCCAGGCCACATTCCTGGGAAAGCGCAGATGTGGAGTGGCATCTCCCAAGTTCATTGTTGGCTTAAGTGTTTCTTGATTGGGCACTTACTGAGAACAGTCTTTTTTTTTTTAGGAAGCTTACCAACTGCTTCACTGAGGCTACTTAAAATTAAACAAGTACATAGCCAATATTCATAACTTTGAATACAAAAATGATGCATGCATACAAATAGGATGAATATATTCAGTAGATCATAACATTTAGAGATATGTTACAAGGCATATGTAGCATAAAACATATTTCAGCTATGTCATTATATACATTCATAGGCATGTTCCCATAAAGCATTATGGGGTGCAACGTTAACCGATAATTGAGGTTTATCCTATACATCACACGACTCATCCAAAGCGATCTCAAATATTCACACTGCTGAAGTTGAGTGCAGTTGTGATTTGATGTCACTTTCCAGGTCACAGATTTGGCGTTCTATTGTGTGGTGTGAAAGCTGCAGGCCAGAAATTTTCTTTTGTAGATTCTCGTTCTCTGGTGACAGCATTGAAATCGCATCAGTGAGGCACGTTTTTATAAACTCGCCTTCAGAATATGGCTTTTTCGCACGGACTATGTGCCAGGCCACTTAATAGGAGGCTAACATTACAGCCTGCAATCTGTTTGCACATCTGGTGAAGAACTGGGTTTCTACATATGTATGTTTGTTTTTTTCAAAGTTTTCAGTTTTAAAGTATGGCGTTCAGAACCTTGTGGGAATTCTTGATCCATATGTACATGGCTCGAAGCGAAATGGTGCTGCAAGGTTAAAGATTTGAATTGAGAGATACATGTCTGGCAAAGAAGACACATGGCCTTACCATTATGTTCAACGAAAAAGTACTTATTCTCCCAGTCCTGTTGGAAGCCTCGATTTTTCATCTGCATATTTTTTTTTCCATTTTCACCTGCCTTCCATTGTTAGATGGTGTAAGAAAAATTTTGATAAAAATTTCCATAGCAGCACAAACAGTGTTTACACTCCCATTTCCGAGTCCAAACTGAGTAATGTGCTCACCGTGAGCAGTTGTGTAATGTCACAGGAGTGATGTGATATAACGATTATGGAAGCTACTCACCATCTGCTTGTGCAAAGATTCAAGGAGACAGGCGCCCACTTTCCAAAGTGCCGGGGGGTGCTCGACCCCCAGCTCTGCCCCAGCTTTGCCCCCACGCCACCTCTTCCCACAAATCTCCAGCCCCACCCTGCCTCTTCCTTCCCCCATCCTACCCTCGCCCCAGCTCATTCTGCCCCTTCCCCCGAGCACCACATCCTTGCTGCTCCCCCCAGAGTCTCCTCTATGCTGCAAAACAGCTGATTGCGGTGGGTGGGAGGCATGGGGAGGGGGAGGCGCTGATTGGCGGGGCTGCTAGAGGGCAGGAGGTGTTGGAGGAGGGGGCTGTTAGGGCTGCTGGTGGGTACTGAGCATGTAGATGGGTGGGAGACTGGGGGAGGAGCGAGGAAGTGGCACGCTCGGGGGAGGAGGCAGGAAGGGACAGGAGCCTTGGAGGAAGGGGTGGAGTGGGGGCAGGACCTGGGGCAGAACTGGGGGTTGAGCACCCCCTGGCACATTGGAAAGTTGGCGCCTGTGGCTCTAGTCCTGGAGTCGGCGCCTATGCAAGGAGATCTATATTAATTTCTGAAGACCCTCATGCAGCTCTGGAGCTGCTGGTTGGCCACCTGTGTCCTGAGAGCACAGGGGGAAGACATAGGTCTGTTTAAGAGCGGGATTCTGCTATGTGAAGGGGGATTGACCATGTGTGAGCAGGACTTGCACGAGAGAGGACAGGTGGATTCTGCCCACCTTGACACAGAATCCCAGAAAGGGTGAGCTGAGACTGGGTTTGTGTGTCTCAGGACTTATGTTTCAAAGGTCGGTGACTTTAACAAAGTCACTGTGATTAAGAAATTCCTTTGCTTAGGGCTTGGCTTCAGTTGCGAGTTACAGTGCAATAAAGTAGCTCCAGGCACCCTAGCTCACTCCCCGTTCACACTGGCAAGGCACTTAGAGCGCTCTAACTCCGCGGCTACGGTGCTGCTGGTACTCCACCTTGGCGAGAAGATTAACGCTTGTTGCATAGTGGCTGAAACGCCCGGGCGTCAACGTGAACGAGGTGTTGCATTACTGCACCCTACATCCCAAGGAAGGGTGTCAGACCACAGATCTGACCCCGAGAGTGTGCCCTCCCAAAGAGAGTTAGGAACTAGGAGCAATGACTAAAAAATGCTACCCAGACCCAGTTGGCCTTGGAAGCATGTGGCACCCAGAAATTGGCTCTATGCACGACAGACTGGTGAAGGGGTCTTGGGCCAGGTTATCTCTCAGAGCGTTCCCTAGGAATAAAAGATGCTTCCACTGAAGCCCCTCTCCTACTTGCCCCCATGTGATAGCACATGTTACTACTGATGCCTTATTGAGCCTTTTCTAAACTGTTAATATTGAAACATTGGTGGGTGAAAAATATTTAAAATAAACACTTACCATGTTTGTAGCCTTACAAAAGAACATCTTAAAATTGTTACATGGCCTGTCCACTGATTTGTTAAAATAATACACCAGTAGGCAAATCCAAAGAAAAAAATAACTGCTGATTTAATATTTGGGGTGGATGGGAGGAATGTGGGACAGTTCTGTAATTTAGCAAGGCTAGAGATTGTTGAAAAGATGTACATCTGTGTAAACAAGTTATTGTATCATACATTGAGAGATAAGAGAAAAATTCAGTACTTCTGCTGTGGAGATTTCACGATTGGCTTATAAAATAATACTTCTACTTTAGTGAAACTGGCAATACCCTAAGGAATATGTTTCTGTTTCTAATAATTGTGCTTGGGTGTGCTGCTTTAGTGTATCTGTGCCTCCCTTGTTTATTAATAGCACTCATAGCTG
Organism: Lepidochelys kempii; assembly: GCF_965140285.1. Lineage (NCBI taxonomy): Eukaryota > Metazoa > Chordata > Testudines > Cheloniidae > Lepidochelys > Lepidochelys kempii. The sequence continues at coordinate 32,490,043 of NC_136381.1, forward strand.
AAAAGTTAGTGACATACTGATCTAACTGCAAATTGATTCAGGAAGCAAGTCAGGAATGTATTCAGTGTGTTTGTTGCTTTACCCATAGTAAATGCTAACCATTCAGGCATGGTTACCTTGGAGATCTTGGTTATGAAACAGACCTTTAGATTTTAGGTAAATAGAAGCTGATATGATGATGGAATTGATTTTTAAGGGAAGAACATCTTCTGACCTTTGGCACCGTCTAAGAGAGCTTCTTTGATATTTTATATTGGTGCGACGATACACAGATTGAACTGTATGTGACAGAAAGCCTAGCCATACAATTGAATAATGTAGTATGCCGTTATCAATCCTATCTATTTTGTCTAATAGCTATATAGCACTCATCACCATGGTGTCTTGGTGCTAGGGTATAGGCATAATATAATTTAAAAAAAATAAAGGCAACATATATTTCATCTTTCAAATAGGTAATGAGCAATTTTTCTATACCACTGCAGTTGCAAGGCTTTATATGTAATTTTAAGATACTGGTATTCAGTTTTCTGTGCATAAAATGGACACCTGTTTGTGAAGATCGATGTTTGTTTTCCTGTTAGTAATTATGTGTATTTGATGCTTACAATTGGTAAGAAAAGAAGATGCATCAGATAAAATGTAGAGTATTACATATCAAGATATAAAATCCCATTGTATCTTTTTATTATAACAACACAAAACTTTTGTTTGAGTGGTTGAAATGTCCATTACTGCATGTGTGTGCGCGCGTGCATGCGTACCTTATGCACTGGTATGGGAGAATTTTCCATACCAGTAGGGGCAGCCATGCCTGTGACCTTATGTCCCATGTACTCCAAGCCGAGGGTATAAATGGCGGTGCTGCCCTGTCCATCCTTCAGTTCCTTCTTACAGGTATGGATGATATTCAGAGAGTGATGTCAGCTTGATTCCTCCTGTGAAAGTGCCTTCGTAGTTAGTTGTCTATCCGGTTATAGTTAACCGCACTTGTTTTGGGGTCCCTTTGGATCCTCTTTCATTTTTTCCCCTTTTGTCCCACTCCCCTCCCTTCCTCTTTTTTTGTCAATAGTTTGTGGGGTCCGGGCTGTTCCATGTACTTGGCAAGCCTGTAACAAGGCCTTCCAACTTCAAGCCCTGCTCCAGGTGCGTCACATTGATGTCCATGAGTGATCCTCAGTCTTGCTGTTTTGAAGTGCTTGGGTGAGGATCACATCAGGCTGGGTGTCCAATTTTCCAGGGCTTCCAGACAAGAACTAAGCAGCAAAGAGAACAGTTTCTCAGATACATTCTCATGGAGGTCGCCCTTTTGCTTGGCATCAGACCCACTTGTGTTGGATCAAGGGAGTTCCTCAATTATTCCTTTCAGGAGTGGTCCTATGGCCTTATATCTATGGACATACAGGAGGAGATCCCCCTCACTGGAACAGTCTTCAAAGACACACAAGCATTTTGAACACCCTTGACCTTCAAAGCTTACAAAGAGGATAGCTTGGAGATCATCAGAATCCTTGGTATGGGACTCCTCTGCTACAGAAGTTAGCCATTCCGATACCGAAGATAGCACCCTTCAGCCTGCCGCTTCCCAGTACCACAACCTGGTGACTCTTTTAGAGCTGAGTCGTTGTCTCTGGTACCTGTTCCAAGACTGTTAGGCCAGCTACTTCCTTGACACAAACAGTGGAGCTATCGACCCTTTTCACAGTGGGGCAGAGACCCCTTGCATTACAGACCACTCTGGAGGCTTATTCAGCTGGAAAAGATCTTCTGAGCTTTTTGGTACTGCCCTTGCTGATCATCCAGACCAACAGTGTCCTGCTGGGGCAGTTGTACATGGTGCCAATATCTGTATGTGTTATGGCACTTGTGACTTCAAGCTCAATATTGCTTCCCTCGATCCCCTAATGCCAGCTCCAAGATCACCATGGTACTGATGGCCACTGATACTGATAGCCAGGAAGGCCCTGATGTTGCCACCAGTATGTCCCATCATAAATCACAGTCTTGATCTCGGCATTGCACCACCCTTACTTACAGAGTCCTGAGAATGTGAAATGGATTCCTACCTTTCCCACTTCAGAGATTCCAGGGCATCCTCCAGGAACCATTTCCCCTCTCATTGAAGTTGTGCCAACAAGAACAGGTTGAAAGACTGGAGTCCTGGTGTAGACACAACTGGTGTCTGCTGCTATACCAGCCATACATTCACGTATTCCCAATGCCTGAGTTCAACTGTGCCTGACTTGCCTCATCTATCCAGGTGGCCATCAGTGCCCACATATCCACTTCAGATCAGCTGGCAGCACAGTCATAAGAATGCTACTGCGAAGACATGCTATCCAAAGAAATTGATTTCTGGGGAAACAGCACACAGTGTGCGCAGTGGTATGTGCTCAGTTAAGTAGCTTCTAGAAACCATGACCGCTGTGCAGTGGAGTTCAGAAAACGGGCCAGATAGACCAGCTAATCAGTGACCTGTGCACTATGGGCTAGTACTGGGGGAATTTATTTGCACCAGAGGGACTATTATTTCAGCGTTACCCATCCATAATGACACTGCATTATTGGAATTTGGCACAGCAGAGAACCATGTGGTGGTTAGAAGCCAATCTAATCCGAATAGCAGTATGAACAGCTGTGCATTGTTGGGAGTAACTCTATATGTGGACATGAGGTGTATTGCAGATGTGTCAGGGAACCGAGCGGCAGTTAGCATGACACATTTCTGCAGTATTGATAAGGCCTTCATTAGGAAAAATAAACGTTTGCTAGTTCTCCCCAGGAATGGGTCCATATGCTTGACTAGGGATCAGTTTGGCTAAGGACTGACATACGGTTGGGACTAACATTCTGAGTCATGGGTAAATTCACTTCATTATTTCTTTTGTGGTCCTTTTAGTGGCTCAACTCTGCTTGCTGTTGCCAGACTTCTCTCCTCCCTGCATGCAGGTCTCTTTCTCCCCCTTCACCTGACACTATCTTTCTACTTCTATGGAAAATCCTTCCCCAGGTGGTTAGCAAGCCAATGACTGTATGTGGAAGTTTTATTAAAATAGCTGACAAATTTATGACCTATAGGAGTGTAAGCTAAGCCACTAATAACTGTTATGCTTCAGGGTGTAAACTAATTCCTTGCAAGGGTAAGGAAGGAAATCGCTTTTAACACCCCACCATAAATAGTACAGTGCAGCCTGATGGTACATTGTGCATCATTTCATGCACTGGCAGAAGCAGGATATTAGGCTAGAGGGCCAGTGGTTGCATGTGGTATAGCACCTTGTACCACATGGTCAATTGTTGTAAAGCGATGGCTGCACTGTGAGGCAACAAGAGCCAATTTTATAATTTCTCAAGATTTTTAGAAATTTACTCATTGCGATTTCCTATTATGCTAAGAGTCTTCTCAAATTCTGTATACTGATGGAGTATACAGTCCTGTCCTCCCCCACCCCCATTTGTCAATGAGCTAGTTTTCACCAATTTTTAAAACCAGGCACAGTATAATGTGCAACCATAATAACTTGCTAATTTGTCATAAACAACATAGATGCTTCCTGTTGTTATTATTTAAAATGTGCAAAATGCTGGAAAACTGTACTGGTTAGAGTCAGAGGCTGTGACAAACTTCTTCACATAAAACTGCCAAAGTACTTTGTTTTAGTCAGCTATCCCAGCCCTTGGTTCAGTTTCAAATCAAAGTTGCTGGTTGTGCCGAGCTGTGTGGTGAATTTGTCATGTAGTCATTTAGCAAGATCTAAGGTGTGAAGAAGCCCAGTCAATTGATCGTGCATTTTCTAATCTTGCCATTGCATTTCCATGCATGTGGTATTACAGAATTAGACTTCCAAAGTTCTACTGTTTCAATATAATTAATATTCAGGTCAAGGTTGGGTAGAATTACCTTCTCATCTCTGAGCCATTGATCATTCCAAATCAATTCAGACATCCTCCTGCTAACTCTGGAGCTGAGAAAATACAACAAGGGAAGGCCAGAGACACAGATGCTTGAAAATCTTTGGACAGGATGGCCTAGTCCCTTTACTGCCTGTTCAGACAGTCACTCACACAGCTAATGAAATACCAGCCTCACCATTGGCCTTTCTGGAGATGCCATCAATGTCCAGGTCCTTGTCTCTGCTGCACTTCTGAAAGACATCCCCAAGAAGGGAAGTTTCCCCATCTGATACCAATGGACTGTTCAAAATCAGTACTGAGCAACCAGTGCATTACAGAAACATGCCCGTCAAAGAGGGAGATTTCACCAGATGATAATGACAGACCACTTGGTGTTGGTAACGAGCTTCTGCTGGGCACCAAAGACAAGGTCTGCCCACTGCCTGTATTAGCTATTGTCTTCTACATTGACAGTTCAAGACCATCTTCAAGATGGTCCTAGCCTGCTGCCTCTGAATGCTTCATCCTTGTCACCATTCAAGGCTCTGGTACCGAACACACCTAATGATTTTAAGTCCTTTAAAAACTCCTGAAAAGGATGGTTATGTCCCTTGGTATACAAATGGAGCTTGTGGAGGAGAAAAACCTCACAAACTCAGACATTTTACCCCCTGCCTCAAGAGGGAAAGTTGTCCTCCCTATAAATAAGTCAATTATGTAACCTATTAAAGCCTAATGGGAAATTCCATCATCTATCGTGCCTGTGGCGAAGTGTACAGAATACAAGTACTAGGTTCCATTACATGGGTTCAAACAGCTCTGTCAGAACCCCACCAGGCTCCTTGGATTGTTAGCAGTAAATGAAAGACTTTGCCAAGATAGAGCAAAAGCTACACCCGAAAGAAAAGATGCAAACAAATTAAATATTTTTGGTAGAAAGGTTTATTAAGCTGAAGGTTTATAGCTCTGCATAACTCACCATCAGGCCCTTTGACCCGTTATAACTAGGATGCTAAGTCCAGGTTCATCAGTAAACTGCCTGAAGACTTCAGAGGCGAGTTCCAGTTCCTCCTGGTGAAGGGTTGATGGGTTGTAAAGTATGCTCTGCAGACTTACCTGGATGTTGTTATAGACTCAACTACCAAAGTCAGTGATGGCAGTAACCATGAGCTGCTTGTTGTGGCACCAATTGGGGATTCCTGTGGAAGTACAAAAGATATTGAAGATCTCCCCTTCGAAGGCTGTGCTTTAGTGTCCTGAAGACTGATGAAACATTACATAGGTTAAAAGGTTCCAAGGCAGTGTTGAAATTGCTGTATAAACCATCCATCAAAAGAGCAAAGTTTTGACCTCAGTTTCAACTGAGGCAGTGGTATTCTATGTCTAGACAAGTAGACCAGTGTAGGCAAAAACAGGCAATGAAGGAGGAGTAGTTTTTGAAAACCAATTTAATCACATATAGGATCCTTCTAATCTGAAGAGATCAGTCATGTAGACAGGTAATATATGACTTGAGATCTTAACCAATAATCACACTGCTACCAATCTGAGGAGGCTGCAGGAAGAGACATCTGGGCAAAATGAGTCTCTTCTATGGCCCATTGTGAGAACTAAGAGTATGTCTACGCTACAAAATTAGGTCGATCTTATAGCAGTCTGTTTTTAGAAATCAATTTTATACAGTCGATTGCATATGTCCACACTAAGTGCATTAAGTCAGTGGAGTGCGTCCACAGTACTGTGGCTAGCATCGACTTTCGGAGCATTGCACTGTGGGTGGCTATCACACAGTTCCCACAGTCTCCGCTCCCCATTGGAATTCTGGGTTGAGCTCCCAGTGCCTGATGGGACAAAGACATTGTCGTGCGTGGTTTTGGGAACATATCATCAGTCGCCCCTCCCTCCATGAAAGCAACAGCAGATCATTGTTTTGCGCCTTTTTTTCCCATGCAGACACCATACTGCTGTCAGCAGACGGTGCAGTAGGACTGCTAACTGTCGTCCTCCACCGCTTCTGCAGCAACTCTGCTCTGCTGCTCTTGTCTCAATAGCTAATTTCTCCATGTTGTCTGTCATGTGCTTGTGTTCTTCCTTGGGAAACATGCGCAGTGCTAACCGTTGTCCTCCACCGCTTCCGCTGCAACTCTGCTCTCCTGGTGCCATGAATCCACCTCCCAAGTCCTCTCGTCGTTCGGTATAAATATCTATTCTCGTGGCATCAGTTGTCATCCTGTGCTTCCGCTGCAACTCTGCTCTCCTACGGATGCCATACCACAGCAAGCATGAAGCCCGCTCAGTTCACTGCTGCTATTGTGAGCATTGCAAACACCTCATGCATTATCCTGCAGTATTTGGAGTGGGTAAATCTACTGTGGGGGCTGCTGTGATCCAAGTAGCCAACACAATCAGTGAGCTGCTGCTATCAAGGGTAGTGACTCTGGGAAATGTGCAGGTCATAGTGGATGGCTGTGCTGCAATGGGGTTCCCTAACTGTGGTGGGGCGATAGACGGCACACATATCCCTATCTTGGGAACAGACCACCTTGGCAGCCAGTATGTAAACATCAAGGGGTACTTTTCAATGGTGCTGCAAGCACTGGTGGATCACAAGAGACGTTTCACCGACATCAACGTGGGATGGCCGGGAAAGGTGCATGATGCTCGCATCTTCGGGAACTCTGCTCTGTTTGAACAGCTGCAGGAAGGAACTTACTTCCCAAACCAGAAGATTGCTGTTGGGGATGTTGAAATGCCTATAGTTACCCTTGGTGACCCAGCCTACCCCTTAATGCCATGGCTTATGAAGCCATACACAGGCACCCTGGACAGTAGTCAGGAGTAGCTCAGTCTATAGTGGAACAAGTGCAGAATGGTGGTAGAATGTGCATTTGGGTGTTTAAAAGCTCGCTGGCACAGTTTACTGACTAGGTTAGACCCCAGCGAAACCAATATTCCCATTGTTATTGCTGCTTGCTGTGTGCTCCACAATATCTGTGCGAGTAAGGGGTAGACGTTTATGGTGGGGTGGGAGGTTGAGGCAAATCGCCTGGCCGCTGGTTACCCACAGCCAGACACCAGGGTGGTTAGAAAAGCACAGGAGGCAGTGCGCATCAGAGAAGCTTTGAAAACCAGTTTCATGGCTGGCCAGGCTATGGTGTGACACAGTTCTGTTTGTTTCTCCTTGATGAAAACCTGCCTCCTTGGTTGACTCTACTTCCCTGTAAGCTAACTGACCTCCCCCCCCCCACCCCCGCCTTGATCACCGCTTTCAGAGGCAATAAAGTCATTATTGTTTCAAAATCATGCATTCTTTATTAATTCATCACACAAATAGGGGGAAAAGTCGCAGGTAGCCTGGGAGGGGTAGGTGAGGAGGGACGCACCGGGTGGGGTGGTGGATGAGGGGAGGAGGGAAGGTCAGGCTTGACAAAGCCCTGGCTGGGATGATTTAATTGGGGATTGGTCCTGCAGTGGGTTGGACTAAATGACCTTCTGAGGTCCCTTCCAACCCTGATATTCTATAATGACAAGGCCACACTATAGTTCAAAACTTATTGAATGCCAGCCTTCTGTTGCTTGTGCAATCTTCTGGGGTGGAGCGGCTGGGTGCCCGTAGCCATCCCTGTCCCAGTACCCCCCCCCCCCCCCCCGCGTTCTTGGGCATCTGGGTGAGGAGGATATGGAACTTGGGGAGGAGGGCAGGCAGTTATACAGGAGCTGTAGTGGTGGTCTGTGCTTCTGCTGCCTTTCCTGCAGCTCCACCAGATGCCTGAGCATGTCAGTTTGCTCCCCCATTAGACTCAGCATTGCATCTTCCCTCCACTCATCGCACTCCTCCCTCCTCTCATGGCGTTCATTTAACACTTTCCTGGTCTCTGCCATTGTTTGCCTCCATGCATTCTGCTGAGCTCTTTCAGTGCGGGAGGACTGCATGAGCTCTGAGAACATTTCATTGCGAGTGCATTTTTTTCACCTTCTAATCTGCGCTAGACTCTGGGATGGAGATGATAGGGGGAGTGTAGAAACATTTGCAGCTGCAGGAGGAAAAAAAGAGAGAGTAGTATTTAAAAAGATACATTTTAGAGAACAAAGGGAAGACTATTTCAAACTGAATCAAGCGATTCACATTACATAGCACATGTGCTTTTGGGACAAGGTCTCATTTTACCTCTTACATTGGGTGCCTCCCGGTTTGGTTGCTCGGCTGGGCAACAGAATTCTGCTTACAGGCAGCCATGGTAAGGCAAAGGGTTTCAGCTTCTTCAACCTTCATAACATGTGGGAACTGTTTCAAACAGCAGCACCCTCCTTTCCCATACTAATCAAAGCCTGTTGGGTTGGCCATTTAAAAGGAGGGGCTGCAGTTTTAGGGTGAATGTGCAGCACAACCCCCGCCCACCCCCCACGTGGCTGGTATCAGGGAAGATCCCTGTCAGACAAACACAAACAGCTCAGCATGAACGGGCCTCCCCCCTTAGCGTGGCTAACAGCGGGGATGATTTCTTTTCAGCCAAAGGCAAATAGCCTAGCAGGAATGGGCACCTCTAAATGTCACCTTAAACAAATTTCCCGTATTTGAACCAGGTGACCATGAATGATATATCTCTCCTGAGGTGAACACAAAGAGATAAATAATGGATGTTGCTTGAATGCCACCAAAGCCCAGGCCCATTTGCTGCAATGCTTTGTTCTACAATGATTTTAGACTACTTGCTACTGGCTTGGCGTGGTAAAAGTGTCGTACCATGGAGGACGGAATAAGGCTGACCTCCCCAGAAACCTTCTGCAAAGGCTTATAAAGTACCTCCAGGAGAGCTTCATGGAGATGTCCCTGGAGGATTTCCGCTCCACCCCCAGACACGTTAACAGACTTTTCCAGTAGTTATATTGGCTGCAAATGAATCCCGTGTCTTGAGGGCAAATTAATCATTAAACACGCTTGCTTTTAAACCCTATATTATATTTACAAAGGTACACTCACCAGAGGTGCCTTCTCTGGCTTCATGGTCTGGGAGCCTGCCTTGGGAGGGTTGGGAGGGTATTGGCTCCAGGGTGATGAACAGTTCCTGGCTGCCGGGGAGAAGGGATTCTCCACTTGCCTGCTGTGCGCTCTTCTCATCTTCCTCATCCACAAAATCCTCATCCCTGTTGCATGAGACTCTCCCCTTGCAGGTGTCCACTGACAGTGGTGGGGTAGTGGTAGGAGCGCTCCCTAGAATTCCATGCAGCTTATCATAGAAGCGGCATGTATGTGGCTCTGACCCCGAGCGACCGTTTGCATCCTTTGTTTTTTGTTAGGCTTGCCTCAGCTCCTTAACTTTCATGCAGCACTGATATATGTCCCTGTTGTAGCCTCTGTCCATCATGCCCTTGGAGATTTTGGCAAATATATTGGCATTTCATCTTTTGGAAGGGAGTTCTGCCTGCACGGATTCTTTTCCCCATACAGCGATCAGATCCAGTGTGTCCCATTCGGTCCATGCTGGAGCTCTTTTGCGATTCTGGGACTACGTGGTCACCTGTGCTGATGAGCTCTGCATGGTCACCTGTGCTGATCAGCTCGTCATGCGGTCCAAACAGGAAATGAAATTCAAAAGTTCCCGGGGCTTTTCCTGTCTACCTGGCCAGTGCATCTTATTTGAGAGTGCCGTCCAGAATGTTCACAATGGAGCACTCTGGAATAGCTCCCGGAGGCCAATACCATCGAATTGCATCCGCACTACCCCAAATTTGACCCAGCGAGGTCAATTTTAGCGCTACTCCCCTCTCCAGAGAGGAGTACAGAAATTGATTTTAAGAGCCCTTTAAGTCGACAAAACAGTCTTGGTCACGTGGACAGGTGCAGGCTTAAATCTACCTAACGCTGCTAAATTCAACCTAAACTCGTAGTGTAGACTAGGGCTAAGGGTCTTTATTGGGTCATCAAGCTTGAGTAGTCCATTCACTAGACTGGATGTAAACTACCTTGGGTGTTACCCTGGGAACAAACACACTTGAAATACAGCTATATAGCCAATATTAATCCAGAGTAACCTTTCAGTATTTACAGTTCCAATTATTTTTCTTTCAATAAAGACCTAGTGTCTGGATGAAGTAGAGTACCCACAATTCACTGTTGCTTTGAGCAGGCAGGCTTGATAGTACTGTATAATATTTGGAACAGCTGTGTCCACTCTGTTTGTTAGGTCTGCACATAAAGGAGATTTTTGGGACTCATTTGAAGTCTGATCCCTTCTTGATCATTAAGTATCAGCACAGAGGACTAGACTTGATAACTTCTATATTTCTGTGATTCTATCCCCTAGCACTTCTTATGAGAATAGAGATGTTAACTTTCACACTTCTGGTTAAATTCCAACTTGGGCTGTTATATTCTAACTAAAATGTTTCTGCAGCTTTAGGTAAATGTGGTCAGTTCAGTCCTAAACAGTCTAATGTTACTGAGAACTGAAACATGGAAATGGCTTCATCTTAGATGAAGTGTTCCTGTGTTTGTACTATATGTCTATTTCAGTTTGTAAAGTGCTTTAAGATGAAAGATAATGTTTAATATAAAATATTTAGCATTTTCGTGGTGACAGATGTAAGAGCTAGCTATAAAATAGAATTAGCTTGTGCTGTACCATACAGTTAAATTTGAAATGTGGATATATTTTGATTTATCAGTGGTTTTTAGTAGAGAAGCCGGTCAACAGGTGTAATAAAATTGGGTGTAATAAAACAGCTATTCATGAAGTGCTTTATTCATATCTAATTCTGCCAACATCTCATTGCTTTTTGCTTATAGGACACTGCCCTTCGAAAGCCAAGAGAAGTATTCAGGCTACCTACAGACTTGACAGCTTGTGATAATCGCCTTTGTGCATCAATACACTTTTCGTCTTCTACCTGGGTTACCATTTCAGATGGAACAGGAAGATTGTATCTTATTAAAACGGGCAAACGTGGAGATGCTGCATCTGAAAAGTGGGAGGTAAGTTTTGCTAAAATATTAGTTTTATAAGTGTCGTTCTCATAGTATTCCTGTTTTAGGATTCAATCTTGCAAAGGGCTGCACACTTTTCAGAGTAGTTCATACATTTATAAGCTCAGAAGGGACCACTGTCATCTAGTCTGACTACCTGCATAATACAGCCCACAGAAGTTGCCTGAGTTAGTTCCTGTTTGAACTAGAGCATGTATTTTAGAAAAACATCCAATTTTGTTTTAAAAATTGCCAGTTTTGGAGAATCCACCACAACCCGCAGTAAGTTATTTCAGTAGTAAATTACTCACTGTTAAAAATTTGTGCATTACTTCCATTCTGAATTTGTCTAGCTTCAATATCTAGCCATTGGATCGTGTTACACTTTTTATCTGTGCAATTAAAAAGTCCTTTATCAATTTTTTTTTTGTTCCCCATGTAGGTACTTATAAATTATGAACTATGATAAAGTTATATCTTAACCTTCTTTCAAGGGCAGCATGTGGACACCCATTTGGGGAGGTTAGACCCTGAGCAGATCTGTAGTTGGTTGGCATCCTGTGTCCAGTTGATAAAGTCCTTGCATTCCCTGATGCTACACAGACGATCCAGCTCCTCCTGCAGCTTTCTTACCTGTTTCCTGAAGACTCCACCAAAAGATGTGTGTCACACTGGCTGGTGTGTGTCGTCCCCCCCCCCCCCCCTTCGGCTTTCGTTGGCAAGGACATGCAGGCTGAATTCCCAGTAAGTCAAGACCAAGGCCTGGGAGGAAGCCTCTAGGGTCAGGACACCTGTGTGGCGGGGGGCCCCACAGGCAGGGAGAGAAGAGCTAGCAGTGTTTTGTCAGCACGCTGTTTTTATCCCATAGCAGGTTCTTCCTTTTAGAGCACCAGCTGGAGTACCAGTATCAAGAACTGTTGCAGAGGGTGATGGTAAAACTTCAGATTCTATTAGAAGAAGTTCAAGATACTCTTGGATGTCCTGCAGCGCACTGAACAATTTTGGGTACCTCTTCCAGTGAATGAGGCCATTATGATACTAGCTAAAGTGGTATGGCATACATTGGCAACATGTACCCCTACCTCTAAAAGGGCTGAGAAGTGCAACTTTGTGCCTGCAAAAGGGGCAGAATTCTTGTTCACCCACCCTGCCCTCCCCAACTCACGAGTAGTACAAGCAGCCACAGAGGGATCCAGGCAGCAACGTCCTAAGACCACCCACTCAGACAAGGGAGCTAAATACCTTGATCTTCTGGGGAAGAAGATATTCACATTCACCAGCTTCCAGTTCAGAGTCTTTAACTACCAGGCTATGTAAGCAAAATACAATTTTATGAACTATTTGAAGTTCAATAATGGGTCCTGTCCTGCTGGGGGAATTTAATTCCCAGCCCTTGTTGAGGAAGGTAGACTTGCAGATAAACTTCACTGCATGCTGATCTATAGTGACCGCAGCAGTAATGCATCAAGAGTCACTGCTTCCCTCTTCAGTTTCCCAGGAAGGTCCAGAACACTACTGAGGATTTGCACTTCGGTGAAACCAATCTCTTTAACAAGAAAACAAGCTAACTTTTGCACTTACTAAGTTTCCAAGACATTCCTCCACACCTTGGGCATTTATACTCCAGCCCCAAAGAGGAAGCACCATGAACAGATATATAAGCCACAGCCTCTTCCATAGCCTTTCTACCACCAACAATCATTTGAACTGCCCCATAAGCACCAAACAGTGCAGAGACCAAGGTATGCAGCTGTGATGTTCCCCTCTGGTGTTATCTGGACCAGTGATCTGCTAGGTCACTCCAATCCTTGACTCTGGGAGCCAGCCTTACCCTGCTCTCCTGTGAGGTCCCTCAATCCTGAGCTGTTAACGCACAGCCTCTGGCATGTAAGCTGCTCCTTGGATTGTGCAACTGAATGACACTAGCCAATATCTCTGGGCCCAGACACAACCCTAGCAATGTCCAGTTATGCCTGCTGGACGCTGCAAGCTTATATGAGTTTGTCAGTTCAACAAATTGATATGTACCAGGCTTGTTATCCCAAGGGGTGTGTCTGACACGCTTCAAACCAAACGCACTGTTTCAGGTAGAATAAACAAACAGACTTATTAACGAAAAAGATAGATTGTAAGTGATTACAAGTCAAAATATAACAAGTCAAATTTAGTCACAATGAAATAAATGCAAAACGCATTCTGAGCTGATCTTAACACTTTCGGTGCTCATACAAACTTAGATGCTTCTCACTACAGACTGACTGGTTGCTCTTCAGCCAGGCTCTCCCATTTGATCAGCACTTCAGTCGCTTGGTGGTGATGTCTGTAGATGGAGGTGGAAGAGAGGAAGAGCACGGCAAATGTCTCTCACTTTTATCATGTTCTTTCTTCCCTCTTGACTTTGTCCCCTCACCCTTTCAGAATCAGGTGAGCATTACCTCATCACAGTCCCAAACTGACCAAAGGAATGGGGGGGTGACTCACTCAAGAGTCACACAGATCCTTTATTGTTGCTAGGCCAGTGTCCTTTGCTCCTGTGATGCTGGGCTGGGTTTGTCCCATCCCTGCCCTAATGAGGTGTGAACTGCCACTCTGCTCTTAGAGAGTTTTTGCCTGGGCTTGCTTTAAGCCATGAGGACACATTTTCAACCTCATAACTATATATATGAAATTACAACCTATAACATTACTATAATGTTACCATAACAACAATGCTCAGTAAGTACATTATGGGCCTTCCGAAGACACCCGACATGACAAACTTTGCATTAGATATCACACAATCATATTATAAGGATGAACATGGGGGTGTAGGGTGTTCCCACGAGGTAGAGAACATCTTAGAAGCCCCATCCTTCTTGAAGATAGCTATCCTTCTTGCAACCTCATCTACTGGCTAAAAGTTACTTGTGACAGGACGCTTGGGAGTTGCACACCATTGCAAGGATATAATCCCCACCAGTTTCCAAAGTCAGCTTTGGTGGCCAACAAGTGTACTTTGCCTACAACTGGGGAGCTACAACAATGGACAAGTGTGTACTACATATCTTCTACTTTGGCTATGCTGTCAAGTTTTTCTCTACCTCCTCCAAAACCCCATTTCTGAGCTCCCTTCAGAGACCACTCACAAGGAGATCCTCTAACCAGAAGTGGAATCTCTTCTCAAGTGAGGAACTGTGGAGTTAGTGCCACCTCAACAACAAGAGAAAGAGTTCTATTCCAACTATTTCGTAGTTCCCAAGAAAAAGGGAGGCTGGAGGCCCATTCTTTACCTATACCAGCTAAATATTTTTATTTGCAGATTAAAATTTTGCATGGTTACATTTGACATCAATAATATCCTCCTTGGAAAAAGAGAGTCTGCAGCTCTCAACACAAAAGAGGCTTACTTTTGTGCAGACATTCACTCATCCCACAGAAGTTTTCTCAGGTTTCTGGTAGAATAGGAACTTTACCAGTTTAGGATACTCCCATTTGGTCTGGCAGTTGCATCCACGGTCTTTACAAAGGTCTTCACAGTGGTGGCTGTACAGATTAGTTGAATGGGCTATGCCACCTTCCCATACTTGGACAACTTGTTTTTAACAGGCGGATCCTGTCTGGAGGTTTAGTCAGCAACCTTATCTTTCTCTGCCTCCTAGCATTCTTGGGTATCTGCATAAACATTGAAAAGTTTACTCTGAATGCTCCGCAGATCATAGACTTTATAGGGGCATTGGAGTCCTTTTCCTACCTCCCACACCCAATGCGGTGGTGATCACAGATGCATCGCTCGTAGGCTGGGGAACCCATATGGGCGTTCACACAGCACAACGCATATGGACACCTTGAGAAGCCAGGATGCATATCAATCTCCTGGAATGAATGGTGGTCAGCCTGCAGTATACTCTTGCCACTCGTAAAATCCCAACATGTCCAGATAATTTCAGACATTACAGCAGTCTTCAATATAACCATATGGGGACAAAATCCCTTCTGCTGTGCATAGAGGTGGTCAGCTGGAACTAGAGTATTTGGAACTACGTCACGGTCTCTGCACATTCCTTTCCAGGTGCTTAGCATGCGCTTGTAGACAGTCTCAGCAAGTATTTCACCTCTGATCAATTACTCCTGAGGGTATTTTGTGCCACTGCGCAGGCACAGAATTCATATCATCCTCATATTTCTTTGCTTCCCCACAGAAAAATGACTTCTGAGGGAAAAGAAACGGAAGCCGCAATAGTGGTCACTCGCTCCTCCCCGGCAGCCCTGAGCTTTGTAATGGGAGCCAGATGGTAGAACAACTTTTGTGCACCTCTGGAGTAAGGACACATAATCTGAAAAGCAGCTTGGAATTTGGAAAGGAGGAGTCCAGAGTCAGAACAAGCTCTGTGAAAGTTTGCAAGTTAAATTACCTTGCATGGATAGTTAATGACACAAGATCACCCCCTTCTGAACTACTTCTCAGACTTCTTGCCACTACTTTGCTAAAACACAACCATACTTGATTAGATACTGGAAATATGCAACTGGGCTGCACTATTGCCATTCGTTTATTTAAAAAAAATATATAGTTTATTACAACAACTGAGAATTAATCATGTAAGAGAGCTCTTCAAATATGACAGTGTTTTTTAAAAAAATGTGCTTGTCAAATTGGGAAACTGGAGTGCCATTCAACTATGCTGCCAGCCTGGAAAGACACACTCAGAGGAGTGTGTTGCATTTGCTTTAGAAAAAATATTACAGACTAAAAATAATAAATGACGACAACATGCATGCAATTCTGGTGAACCCACATCAAGAAGTCTACTATAACACAAAGTATTTTGGATTCCGTGTTCACAACTAAGGCAACTACAATAACTATTGATGAACCTACCTTACTGGATGTTTGCCTAGAATTAATCACTGTAAATGGAAGACCATTTAAACTAATGGAGGATTCAGGATTTTGCAAAATTGTTGACCACTTACTGGAAGGCCTGGGGAGGAAACTTAAACAGAACGGTGAATGTGTACGAGACAAAATTGCCACTGTAGCACCAACCATTCCGGAGGGGATCAAAAAAGAAATCAAGGGATGATTAATTTAATTGAAAGTGTATTGTGCCACACAATTTGGCGGATCCCTTTTAGGGATTAACATTTGATACGTTATTGCGGAACAATTTGTTCTTTGGACCATAGCATTGAAAGAGATCAAAGAAAGACACATCTCTGAATATTTAAAAATCTATGATTGTTAAAGTGGTTGGTATGTATGAAATCACCCCAAGCCATGTAAAATATATAATATAATAATATATATATAAAAATATGAAAGCAGTGAAGATAATGATTGATGACCAGGAAACTGGAAAAACAGAATAACAAATTCAGAATGAAGAACAAACAAAGTTTACTCTTTTAGGAAGATGTTAAAGAAGATATGGACCAGATCAGAATGATTTGATTCATATGGTTGAAGAAGCTGTACTTAATATATCTGCTGAGGCCATGGGTGTAAGATTGAAGGGAGTTTACTGTCCTGCCCATACACTACATCTTGCAGTTGAAGACTAATTCAAGGAATGCACAATCTGACCTTATTCATAAAGCTCAATATGTCTGTGTTTAAAAAAACAAAAAACAACCAACCAAACAACAAAACTGAGAAACCAAACAATATTGGTAGTGATCAGAAAATTCAAATAAAAAGCTCACTCTTAGATTGTCCTACCAGGTGGCGCTCAATTTATTACTTGAGTGACTCTTGGAGCTCTGGGATTTCTGACAGGACCTGGCCACATCAAATCATGAGCTTTATATGACAAAAACAGAATGGAGTGCCATTGAAGGCATCACAATTGCATTGAAGCCTGCTAAAGTGATGATAAAGATTCTTCAATATGAACAACTGACCATGGGTGACTTAAGGTGCTTGGTTAGAATTTCAACTGGAAGTATCAAAAGTCTCTTCTCCTTTTACTGAATCGTTACTGGCTTCAATGAAAAAATGAAGAAAAAAATCTGTTTTTGAAAATTATATCTTTCTCTTATGTATATAGCTTGATCCTAGATATCCACTACTACTGTCAGAGGAGAACAAAGTCAAAGCAAAATTTCATTCCACTAAAATGTGGACAAAAATGGAAATACTTCAGTCAGAAGTAAAAAATGTGATTTGAATCAATATCAGATCTTTCAATGTTAGACAGATCTGAGGATGAATTGGAACTTCTTAAAGCTTGTGAAATATCCAAAAAGGAAGATATCTGGATGAAGAAAAGGATTGGGCCAGTTGATTCATTTGTGGATGAGCCGTGTCTCAAGTAAGAAAGAAAACATATTAGGCTGTTGAACATTTCTTGGCAACATAGATTTTTCCATTGCAACAAAATCTTATGAGTGTGGCTTATGCTGAACGCCATTGATGCTAACAATGTGCAAACCCAGCAGAACCAGATAGTGAGGATTGAGTGAATTGAGAAATTGCTGTAACCTTCTCTTGTGATTACCTCAAAAAAGTGTGTGAGGATCCATTTTTCCTATGCCTTTTTAGAGCTCTGTACCAGGGCTAGACAGCATAGTTCCAGTGAAAAGCCACCACTTGAATGTGAGCTCTGATGCACAGATTGGTTATAAAGCCAGAAAGAATCAGAAATCTACCCACTCAGTGATGATAGGCAGCAGGTTTAAAACAAATAAAAGGAAGTACTTCTTCACACAACGCACAGTCAACTTATGGAACTCTTTGCCAGAGGATGTTGTGAAGGCCAAGACTATAACAGGGTTCAAAAAAGAACTAGATTAAATTCATGGAGGATCGGTCCATCAATGGCTATTAGCCAGGATGGGCAGGGATGGGATCCCTAATCTTTGTTGAAGCTGAATTGACTCCGGGGGATGGATCACTTGATGATTACCTGTCCTGTACATTCCTCTGACGCATCTGGCATTGGCCACTATTGGAAGACAGGATACTGGGCTAGATGGACCTTTAGTCTGACCCAGTATGTCTGTTCTTATGGTTCCCCATTTACAATTACATTGTGAGACATATCAGGCAATTTTTAATTTTTTTAATGTGTGCCATGTTGGATTTGTATTGCTCTGGACATTTCTTAATCAAAACGTCGTTGTGCAGTACCAAGGCAAATGATTTATAGAAGTCTAAGCATATTATAATGACGTTATTCCCTTTTCAGAGTAGCAGCTGTGTTAGTCTGTATTCACAAAAAGAAAAGGAGTACTTGTGACACCTTAGAGACTAAATAAATTGGTTAGTCTCTAAGGTGCCACAAGTACTCCTTTTCTTTTTGTTGTTCCCTTTATCAACCAAATTTTTAATCGCATTTTAAAATATCAAGTTAGTTTGGCAAGATCTATTTTCTATAAAATGTGTTAATTAGCATTAATTATATTAACTTTATTTAATTGTTTGTTAAGAATCCTTTCTCAGCTGTTCCATTATTTTGCCTAGGATCAGTGTCAGGCTGAAAGGCCTATAACTGCCTGGGGTCATCGTGTTAACTCCTTTTAAATGTTGACACAAAATTATTTTTCTTTCACTCTTCTGGAACTTCCTGAGCATTTTGAGAGTTATTGAAAATCAATATTAATGATACAGAGAGCGTCTTGGCCTGCTCTTTTAAAACTTTTGGATGCAAGTTATCAGGACCTGCTGATTTTAAAACGTCTTGTGTTAGTAGCTGTTGTTCAGTATTCTCTGTAGTTACTGTTGAAATGGGAAGTATTTCATCATGATATGAATGTATCTTCTGTTTTTACAGAATAGAAGTATTACAGAACAGAAATATTTATTGAACAAGTCTTCCTTTTCTGTATTGACAGCTGTATCGTTTCCATCTAGTAACATATCAGTGCCATTGTTAGGATCACTTTTGTTGCTAATATACTTGAAAAAACTCCTTTATTGTCCTTAACTTTGCTGGCCATCCATTTCTGCTTGTTCTTTTGCTACAATTTCTACAATTACTAACTTGATTTGTAGTCATTGCTATCAACTTTTGCTTTTTTTCCATTTGCCTTTTCATTTGTTATACACTGTGTTTTTAATTTTTATAACAGCTTTCACTCCCCCTCTAAGCCATATTTTTTTTTTTCTCTTAAACCAGTGTGGCCTTCTTTATCAATTGTGACTTTTGGGGCATCTAATAAAATGTTCATAAACAGTTGCCCATTATCATTCACATTTTTCCATTCAAATTCTTTATATCGGCTGCTTTGGCTTATCATTGTTTTCACCTTTGCGAAACTGGTCCTTTTAAAGCACCAGCTATTACTGGTTTGGACTTGATTCTGTTTGCACATGTGACAATTTGGGGGAAGTCTGTAAAACGTACGAATTCTGGTTGATATTGTGAAGTTGTTGCTCTGAAAAATTGCAGTGTCATAAATTACCCTGTGTGTGTGTGTGTGTGTGTGAGTGACCATTGCGGATAGACTAGGGACAATTGTTGCTTGTTAAAATTCAATGACTGCTTATTCAATGTGAAGCACTATGGAACAATGGGTTTTCTCCATCTTGTGGGTAGATGCTTAAGGAGGTAGTCATCCTGTTTTCTAGTGTGATTTGGTGGTCTGTCGCAGACACATAATAGTACCCTGTCTTTATTTGTTACGACATTGATCGGTCAGCATGCAAGATCATTTTCTTCTGAGTTGTCAGTGACTTTGAAATCGGTAATCTCATTTTTGACAGTTTGCTATTCTCCGTCCGCTTCTGTGCACTCCATTCTTCCTAAACAGGTTATAACCATTGATTTTAACATTACTGTCATGCCAATCTTCTCACCAGACTTCAGCAGTACCAACTAGGTTTAATTTTTGTTCAGAAATGAGCAATTTCTAATTCCTCTTGTTTTACTACACAGGCTCCTGGTATAGATGTATAGGCAATTAAAAAATTCCTATCTTCATGTCCTTTTTTGTCTTGATCAATTTTCTCAACATTTTGATACTGTGCTTGTTTTACCTGAGACAGAATAAAAAGATATATGGTCTCCAGAACCAAAGTTTCTATTACTGTAGCTCCCATCTCTGGATCAGTTTAAATGACTGAAACTTTTGGACATTTCTTCTGCAACAATCCCACATTCTAATACATTCATCTGGTAACCACTGTATCATTCAAGATTTAAGATCAGGCAGTTCTGATCTGCTTTCATCAAAATGTGGGAGCAGAATCAGCTGCTCCAAACTCCACTCACAGATTTTAATAAAGAACTCCCCCATCTCAGCAATTTCAAAATCATTAATTTCCTCCTCTTCCTCCGTTTAATAATAGGCATTTATCATACACAGTTTTCTACAGCTGTCTAGTAAAGGAACCCTTCAAAGTTTAATGATAAACAACTCATTAACCAAAGAAGGTTGTTTTAAAAAATCTGATTTTGTTTTCCACAATTGATTTATTGTCAAAATCATCATGTATCCACTATCTTACTGTGTTTGCATAGTACCGAGCATAATAGGCCTTTTAGCTGCTACTTTATTATTAATTTGTATATTAAAGAGAATGTCAAAACTATGTGGGAAAAGCAGGCAGGACGAACAACCCAGAGGTGGAAGCCACTGAGTGATCTGTGTTGGCAGTGAAATCCTTGGGGTAGCTTCAGTAAACTTTCTCATTCCTTTTCTAGTGGATAGCGAAGTAGCTACTATGGACTCTTCCCTTTCCCCTCCAACCTCTCTTTCTTTCTTTTTTTTTTTCTTCTTTCTGATTTACAGATTATGTTTAATGAAGAATTTGGGAGTCCCTTTGTTATAGCCCACAGTGTTTCCTTTGTAAAGTCAGATGTGCATTCAGTAGCTGGGCTTCTCCTTCGAGTAGAAAAAGATGAACTGGATGCAAAAGGAAGTGGCTTCCATGTGTCCTTGGAGTGGGTTACAATCACAGAAGTAGACACAAAGGGTGAGTATTTTGTTTATATTCTTGGCAGATATTTTGAAAAGCTGCAACCTCACTATTTAAAAAAATTATTGTATATGATTTGTCATTTCACAATGCGAGTTATTTTAATTACGTTTTTCAAAACTTTAACTCAGTTTTCTATCTTGATTATTTTTTTTTTCCAATTTGAGTTGGGGGTGGGGAATGTAAACCTTTAATTTGCTAAATATCTCTGAGGCCAATTAACGGATAAACAATACAGACACTTATTTGATGTGGGTGACTAGAAGAAAAGGTCAGTGCAGTAGCACTTCACATATGGAGATGTAAATGCAAATTCCCAGAGTGGTCCCAAATAAAAATGTTAGGTCCTCTCACCGTAGTCTTAGCAAACCTTTGTTCCAATCTCCAAACCACTGGACAATTAGGTACTGTTTTCAGCCTCTGGTCTTGGAACTTGAATGGTAAGGGAATTTACAAATTAGGATTAGAAGATGAATATAAGGAGACATAGTATAGGTATACAAATCAGTAGTATATAGAGAGAACATTGAATGCTCTTTAACCTTTTCTATAGTAAAAAGAGCAAGGAGACATTGAATTAAGTTGAAAGGCAACATATTTAAATCTGGCAGTGATTTTTGTATACAGTGATTAAACTGTGGAACTCATTGCACTTAGATATCATTGATGCCAAGAGTTTAGTAAAATCCAGCAAAGTATATATGTATAGATATATATGGTGAGATAGCTAGATGAATGAGTTAATAATATAAACATCCATAGTTGCATTAAATAGGCTAACTTTTTTATAAGGAATCTAAGACCACATGTCTGGGAATATAAGCCAACGAGTAACTGATTGCAGGGGTGGGGAAGCTCATTTTTGAAGTTTTAGGAATTAAATTATTCCTGGCTTGTAAGGATCATAGAAAATCAGGATAAGTAAAGTACAGAGCAGCTAATTTACTTTTTTCTGTCATCTTGGTTCGCTCTCTCCCCGCCCCTGCCTGTTCCCCTCTTTCTCTGTCTTAACATGTTTTTTTTTTTCTCCAGCCTTTTCTCCCAGATCAAATTTCTAAGGGTCTGTTGCAGCCTAAATAGCATATCTGTGCCTTCTGGTCCATAAGCATTCTTTTAGACTCTTGGATGCAGAAGATACTGAGTTAACAAGACTGGACTAGTTTCAGAGTGGTAGCCTTGTTAGTCTGTATCAGCAGAAAGAAAAGGAGTATTTTTGGCACCTTAGAGACTGACAAATTTATTTGAGCATAAGCTTTCGTGCACTTCATCAGATGCTTATAGTGGAAAATATAGTAGGAAGATAGATAGATACACACAGAGAACATGAAAAAATGGGCCATACCAGCTCTGACGAGACCAATCGATTAAGGTGGGCTGTTATCAGCAGGAGAAAAAAAACTTTTATAGTGATAATTAGGATAGACACAAATCAGACATCAAGAATTAGAACATTCAAAAACCAGTTGGAGAAACAGCAGAACTGGAATTAATCTGAAAACTGGACACCATTAAATTAGGCTTGAATAAAGACTGGGAATGGATGAGTGATTACACTAGCTAAAAACTATTTCCCCATGCTAATTTAAGTTACTCACACCTTCTTGCCAACTGTTTGAAATGGGCTATCCTAATTATCACTACAAACGTTTTTTTCTCCTTCTAATAATAGCCCACGTGAATCGATTGATCTCATTAGAGCTGGTGTGGCAACCCCCATTTTTTCATGTTCTCCGTGTGTATCTATCTATCTACTGTATTTTCCACTACATGCATCTGATGAAGTGGGCTTTAGCCCACAAAAGCTTATGCTCAAATAAATTTGTTAGTCTCTAAGGTGCCACAAGTACTCCTCATTCTTAAGACTGGACTATTTGATTCTGCTCAGCTCTGTTACCATATATAGTATCCTAGCTCTCAGGGAATTAGACTCCATTGAACATGCTTATGAGGTCTCTAAATGTTTTAATATTAGAGGAGGCTCTTTTCTAGATGACTTGTCAGTTAAGAGTGAAATAAATGGCCTGAAGATGTAATAATAAAAAAAAGGTTTGGGTATTGTTGAGGAGAATTCTCTGTCTCCTCCTTCCTTACCACTATGCTGAAGCACTCTAAAGATCAGGATGAAGGTCCCATGCTGCAATTCAGTGGTTGCAGGAGAGGAGCTCTGTACCCAAAGGTCCCACATTCTTTTTGAATTTATAAAGAAGCATCTAATATTAGCCACCCCTCCAGTAAGGCTCAGCTGGGCACTGTGGGAGAACTATTCCAGCCTAGATCTACGTTAATTCCTCTTTGCATCATAGCAGTGGGAGGTGGGGATTTTAAAGGGAGTTGAGAATCTGCAGTTTGGAGCATGAGATTAAGGAAATGACTTTTATGACCTCCCCTCCTCCTGAATGAGTATAACCTTCATCTGGGGTGTTGACACTTTTTGTGTTGCTTTTTATGCTGAAATTTTTTTGGCTAGATAGGCCTACCTCAGAGCTAGTCTTTAGGACTTGTAAAGAAAGCCTGCTAGTATTTTCAGCTGAATTTAGCTCTAATGTTGTATTGTTTATCTGTTTCAGTTGATTATACTTTTGTTTAGTCTTCCTTGTACTAACTTTGTTTCTATTTTAACTTCAATTTTTGTTTCGAATTTTTACAAAAATTCTTGGAGATCCCCTAATCAGTTGATACAGAAGAGTAAAGATTTATTCATTCTGTATGTTCTAGTTAAATGACCTTTAAATTTCTTTGTATTGACTACTGTTTTTCTTGTTACTTTTTTGCTCCTTATCTTTCCTGCTTATTCTAAAGTACAGCTTTAAGGAATAAAGAGAGTAATGCATACTTGTATATATCCCCTGTATTCCCATCTATGTGAGCATAACTGAGCATAACTGTGTGCTCATTCTGGTTTAAGTTTAGTGAGAGTATAAGAAATCATCTACTCGTAAAGAGGAATTTTTTCACTATGCTGAAAACTCCACCAGTGTTAGCAGGGAAGTGCAGTGTTACCGTACCATGCTAGCTACCAGCATTGACATTTAAGATGGCATGTCTGCTTTAAGGCAATCTATGTGCGCAGAAGGAGCCAATTCTATTGTACTGAGCTTTAGAAGGTTTTATACTATATTCCTTACTAAAGGTTGAGGGTCTTCAGCTTTCTCCATAGTCATTTTAAAGAACTAATGTGAACATTAAATGTTTAAAATGTCTAAACAATGTTTAAAGAATATTCCCAGTCAATGGGAGCTGCAGAACCAGCACTTGGGGCGAGAGCAGCTGGCAGAGTCCCCTGGCTGCCCCTAGGTATAGGATTCTGGGAGCCACGTGAAGTCACAGCATGCACAGAGCAGGGCAAGTCCCCGACCCCACTTCCCAGCTGGAGCGTCAGAGCAGGACAAGCCCCCAACCCCGCTCCCCAACGGGAGTTCAAGGGCCAGATTAAAAGGTCTGATGGGCTGGATGCAGCCCACAGGCTGTAGTTTGCCCATCTCTGGTCACGTGGGAACACTGATATTCATCCCAGTATTCTATGCTGCCTTCATATGTGGATTTTCTTTTTCCATTAATAAATTTGGTTATGTAAAAAGAGCAAAATATTAGAGCTGAAGTCAGCTATGGAAATCCAAAATTATTATCTTACTCTAACTTTATGTACACCACTAGAAATATATGGAAAAATATTTTTGTTTAGATAACACTTTAGGGAATAGGAATAATACATTTTACCTGGAAATAACATGGCTGTTCTAATAAAATCATTTGTGCCTCTCTTCTTATCCTCAGTTAAAGTGTACAGAGTAGATAACCTTGAAGAAAAGGTTTTACAAGAGGGCTGTAGATTAAAGGCAGGTGAAAATACCAATTTTTTGCTGAAAATGTTGGAGTTTCTTTAATTTTCTTCAGACTTCACCATAATGTTTTCATACTTTTTTGTGAGTAACTTGGGAAAAAATCAATTTCCAAAAACTAAACCTTTTTGGTTTGGTTTTGTTGGAAAACCAGAACATTGTCAAATACAATTTTTCTGTATTTATATATATATATATATATATATATATATATATATATACACACACACACACATTTTTACAAAAAGCCATTTTTCAAAATTTTGACCAGCTCTACTGTAGATGATACATGGACTATATACCTCAGAATAAGTTTTGCTTCTCTTTCAAAGAGCCAATATTGTTTACTTTAATCTAGCAGGTAACACAAGGTATTCTTGTTAATTTTCTGTGTAACAGGGTTTTTATCAATGAAAAGGCTCAAACCAGCAAGAAGTAGTGATCAGTCCTTTCGACTGTGAAGTTAGGCAACGTAAACTTCTTCAATAACTTGGTACGGGTATAATGCCTTTTGTCTTCAAAGTGTTCTACACACATTAATTTTAAGAACCTAATACAAGATATTTTAATGTTAGTCATAACATTATTTAAATGAAAATTGTTCAATGTTACTAGCTGGTTGTATAATTGAAAGTGTACATTGAATAATTGAATATTTACACACTTATGGCTGTAGCCTTTACTCAGTTCATTCCATCAATAGGCATTCTGCATAGGGTGGGCTCTTATTGTTTGTACTGTACACCCCTATGAATCCAATACCTGTCAAAAAGCTCAGTACCATTGTGTGCGTCTGAGCTGTGGGAATCCATGCCCCAGTTGTTCCCTCTCTTCTCTATAAAATGAAAAGCCCAGCAACAGCTTGGACTCTGAACTCCTGGGATGTTAAATGAATGTCTCATTGATTTGGTGAATATTTCTGCATGCCTTTATGCCTTTACAAGAATGACAGTTGCCCTGCCACCTTAATGCACAGAGAGATTGCATTTATGTGAAATTTTAGGGTTTTGATAAGGGAAAGCTTGCACTGGAAAAGGAAATCTTGATGAGTTTCCTTTGGTGAATAAATTCGAGTGATAAAACAGCTGAAATTGAGACTGATTATAGATAATTTGCAACTCACTGAAGAATATAGCTTGGGATATTTGTTTCATTGCTGTATAATTTGATGATGTTGATTGAAGACCCTGGTTACAGGAAACTCTTCCTATCCTTGAATATTAATGATAAATAGGCACATTTTCTAACTACAATCAATACAAAAATAATAATGAAGTTTTTCAAAAAGCAAACTTAAATTGTAAAGAACTATATTTCTCATTTTAAAAATATAATTCACAGTGATGGATGAGCCTGACTTGTAGATTAAATTAAATAAATACATCCATGTGAAGTTGAATTGAGGCAATACAAAAGCCTTAAGTAAATTTTTTATAAGTGTGGGATCATGATGCTTCATTTTTGTTGCCACCTCTGAAGAAAATTGTGTATCACAGAAATGTATGGATGAAAATATGAAAACTTTCAAAAGTGAAAGCTGGGAAGTCCTCCTTCAGAGAAGATTTTGGATGAACAATGTCATGCTCACTTGTAACTGTGTGCGGACCATCTGCGGTAGAAAACTTCACTTAGTTTTGAGGTATGCCCTTCAGGACAGACACGCTACTCTTGTGCACAGTGCTCAGATGATGCATGTTCTTTGTCCAACCCTTATCTTTTGATTTGGATGTTCCCAATTTCTGGTCATCCCTCTTGGCCCCTTTTTCATTCTGCCTGAATTCCACTAATTGGGATGTCTTGTTTTCAGATGTGTGATCTAATGTTTTAAGATTCTGGGAAAACTAGAAATTTTTGGTCAGTGTGCTATATCCTCAAGCTACTCCCTGGCTAGCCTGTGATCCACGGGTACCTCTAGTTCCCCTGACATCCTGGGCAAGAACGATTGAGACTAGTAACTAATCCCCCTTTTCCTGGTTGGAAACAGGTTGCCAACTGCTCCTGGCAGAGGTGGTATAATCTTTTGTAGGGCTCTGGGCCAGAGCAAGTGGGGGCCCCTCTGCATCCCTTCCACATGCAGTCTCCCCCAACCCCACCTATGCATCTGCCGGGGAGTGGGGTCAGGGCGCAGGGGTTTCCCCCGCTCCCCAGCAGGAGTGCTGGGCAGGTGGAGTAGGTTTGGGCATGGGGGAGCCCCTTTTTCCAAGGCTCCCCCTCAATTCGCCAGGCCACCTGGACATGGGCCCAGTGACTAATCCGCCACTGTCTCCTGGCGGAGTTCAGATGCACCTGTACAGAGCTTATAAATTCTGTACTGCTCTACTGGCTCTTTTAACTATGCACTTCTTTAAGAGTGCTGTTGTTGCACGCAAAAACTGTGCATGCTTCATAGCTGTTAGGAAATACAAGTAGATGTTAGTTAACTTGGCCATATTACATACACTTTCCTTGTGCAACGTTGTCACACTTATGTTCTTCTTATGTTTTTGCATTTCCTGAGTGTGTGTTGCACTAGCCTAGTATTGTTCCACCTTTAACGTTGCATTAAAAATAATTTTGATTTATTGTAATTATAAAGTTCAATGAAGGAAAAGGTGTGATTAATCATTTAAAAACTAAATTACAATTGTCAACATGCAGCAAAATTTAATAAGAATTATAATCTTTCAACCACTTTTTTTATAGTAAGCAAATAAATTCTCTAAACCTAGAACAAATATTATAGTGCTGTACTTTTTAGAGGGAAGTATAAAACTTGATCAGCAGCAAAACTTTATTTAAGGTTTTATATCAGGAGCAACTGCTATTTAATCACATTTTTGTCAGTATACATATTTCTTTTTCCCTTAAATATAGTAGGAAACTTTTTTCTTTTTCTTATTAATTATACTGCTCATATCTGGGGTTGTCCACATCTGAAAATGTATTCATATCACTACTTTGATAGACTGGATGAAATTAAGATATAAATCTAGATCTCACACACATTGAAGTGTCTAGACAGTTACTGTTTGGTATGCAAATTTTTTCTTGTTTGAAAATAACTTCTATATTTGTTACCTGTTAGAGGAAAAAGTGTGTTTCTATCCTTTCATCAGGAATGTTGATTCATAATCACTAAATCTATATAAAACAGAGGATGTGAAGCCTAATAGAAACCAAAACAAAAAGTGAGGAAATGCCAAGTTTAGGCTGTGAACCCTCTGTGCTTTAACTAGTTTCCAGGTATTTTATATCGGGGGTAGCCGTTTTAGTCTGTAGCCAGAAAAACAACAAGGAGTCCGGTGGCACCTTAAAGACTAACAGATGTATTTGGGCATAAGCTTTTCTAACCCACTAAAGCTTATACCCAAATACATCTGTTAGTGCCACCGGACTCTCTGTTGTTTTTCAGGTACCTAATGCATCTCATATCTGAGTCAAAATACATCTCTAGTGCTTCTCTGTGTATCAGATGTGTCCCAGTAGAGAGAGACAATTTGTCAGAACTCTGACTGTCTTAAGTGCAAATGAACTGTGTGTGCACATGCATGCATGAGGTTTTTTTGTTTTTAACACTACCAGATATCTCTTGTTCATGGTCCAATTGCTTGATAGGTTTTTTAAAATTTTGTTAGACCTCTGAAACATCTTTGCTAACCAGATGACAGCATGTTTAACTAGTAAACCACAATACATGCTTCATGATCTATATAATAAAACTACAGGATTGTCAGTCTGAAGCCTAGAACGTACTTTGAGTCAGTGTGTTGCAATGGAAGCATGGTTGAGAGCTTTTTTGTTTTGTTTTGTTCAGAGTATCACCAGGTTGAATCATCACTGCATTTTAGTCTATTACTATACAGTTTTTAATTTCTCAGCCATTTTGACTTTATGAATTACACCAAGAGTTTTAACCATTGTGATGTCAAAGTTAACTCAATCAATCTCCACTCTTACTCTACAGCAGTGGTTCTCAAACTGTGGGTTGGGACCCCAAAGTGGATTGCAACCTCATTTTAATGGGGTTGCCAGGGCTGGCGTTAGACTTGCTGGGACCTGAGGCCAAAGCCCAAGCCCCCACTTCCCCACTGAGCGTCAGGGCTCAGGTTACAGGTCCCCTGCCTGGGGCTGAAGCCCTTGGGCTTTTATCCACCTCTGCAGGCTTTGGCTTCTCCCCTTTCCCGACCCTGGCCAGTGGGGCAGGGCTCAGTCAGGCTCAGGTTTCAGTCTCCCCCCTCCTGGGGTCATGTAGTAATTTTTGTTGTCAGAAGGGTGTCGCAATGCAATGAATTTTGAGAACCCCTGTTCTACTGTTAACTTTATTGCAACAGTTTCATGGGCTGTGTGAGCGAGACTGCACAGATGGTAGATTACTTGCCTTAACTGCCATACTCAGCACCCAACTATCACTCACACCAATCAACACAAATCTCCTGGCACAATCTACTCCAGACACAAATCAACACACCCAGCGTACACAATAACCCCAGACAGCACTCCGAAGCCTAGAATATCTGAGGCCTTGTCTACCCTTGGAAAGCTAGAGCCGGACAGCTGTAGCGCTTCAGCGTAGACACTACCTACGCCAATAGGAGAGGTTCTCTTGTCAGCGAAGGTAATTCACCTCCCCGAGAGGTACTAGTTAGATCAGTGGAAGAATTCTTCCATCAACCTAGTGCTGTCTGCACCTGGGGTTAGGTCAGCTTAGTTACATCACTCAGGGGTATGGATTTTTCACACCCCTTAGTAATATAGTTCGGTTGTCTAGCTTTTTAGTGTAGACCCAGCCTGTGTCAGTGTGACATGACGAAAACAGCTGTAAGCATGGTTGAGAGCTCTTTATGTTTAGAATATCACCAGATTCAATCATGACTGGGATTCGTGGTCTGTTACAGTCCAGTTAAGTTCTCAGTCATTTTTGGTGTTGGTCACATATGGCTTTACAAATTAAACCTGTGTGATTGTATAGGCTTTCAGCTACTAGTTTAAAGTTAACTAACTACAGTAACTCCTTGCTTAACATTGTAGTTATGTTCCTGAAAAAATGCGACTTTAAGCAAAACAATGTTAAGCGAATCCAATTTCCCCATAAGAATTGATGTAAACAGGGGGCTTAGGTTCCAGGGAATTTTTTTTTTTTTGCCAGCCAAAAGAATATATATACACACACACAGTATAAATTTTAATCAATTTAATACTTGTACACAGTGATGATGATTGTGAAGCTTGGTTGAGGTGGTGGAGTCAGAGAATGGGATATTTTCCAGGGAATGCCTTACTGCTAAATGATGAACTAGAGCAACTGAGCCCTCAAGGATTAACACGTTGTTAATATAGCCTCACATTCTACAAGGCAGCACAAATGGAGGGAGGGGAGACAACATGGCAGACAGACACACACACACCCTGTGTTTGTGTGTGAGAGAGAGAGATGCGCATTGCCCCTTTAAGTATGCTGATACCACTCTAAGTACATTGCCTTTTTAAGTAGATCAGCAAGTTGAGACAGCAGCTGCTGCCAGCATGCTCCCTCCGTCCTGAGCCCTATGGTGTCCTGTCCCGTCCCCACCAGCTCTATGGAGATGGGGTAAGCAGGGGTAGGGGGACACCCCTTCTCCCCCCCCCCCCCCCCCGCAGCAAGCAGGAGGCTCCTGGGAGCAGCTCCAAGGCAGAGAGCTGGAGCAGCACGTGACAGTGGCGGGAGGGACAGCTGAACTGCTGGCAACTGATAGCCTGCTGGGTGGCTGCCTCTCTTTCTGCAAAAGAAGTGGACAAAGCAGGCGGCTGCCAAACAATGTTCGAAGGGAGCATTGTGCAACTTTAAACGAACATATTCCCTAAATGATCAGCAACGTAACAGCGAAACAACATTAACTGAGATGACTTTAAGTGAGGCATTACTATGCAGTAGAACATCTTGGGAATGGAGGTTGTTCGTAAAGTCTGAAATGTTCGTAACTCTGAACAAAACATTATGGTGGTTCTTTCAAAAGTTTACAACTGAACATGAGACTTAACATAGTTTTGAAACTTTTCTCTTAATTTAAATGAAACAAGCATAGAAACAGTTTCCTTACCTTGTCAAATGTTTTTAATCTTTTCCTTTTTTTAGTAGTTTATATTTAACTCAGTACTATACTATATTTGCATTTTTTTTCCCCTCTTTCCCCCGTCTCTGCTGCTGCCTGATTGTGTACTTCTGGTTCCAAATGAGTTTGTAACTCTGGTGTTTGTAACTATGAGGTTATACTGCATTTTGAAAAGTGGGGTGGGGGAGGGAGCATCATTGCTAAGATCTTGTATGATATACTTCTATCCTGGGGCAAAACATTATGATCATCTTCAAAAAATAATAATAATAATAATAATGACATAGCTCTTCTATAGTGCTCTTTTATCGTAGACTTCAATATGGTTTTTTTATGCAAGTGTTAGTACAACTTTAATGCTTGGCATTTACAAGTACTGCTTTACATTTTTTCAAAGTATATTAATAATACTAGTTATTGCCTCTACGTCCTGTTGAAGTAGATAATTAGGGATAATATTACCTACCTTGTAGATTGGGAGTCTGAGCCAAACAGGTGACTTGCCTAAGTGGGCATAGTTGGGATTACAACTTGAGAATTTTTTCACCACTATTTTTTCACCACTATTACACCAGTAGGTCACACTGCCTCACAGTTATAGTGATTGTGAATTTTTTTTAATAACTTGATTCGAGGATCCTAAATCACTGTATAAATGTAACGTTGGCAGGCATCACTTTGCTTAGTGCTGAGATGCAGCTACCTGTGTGAAGAAATGTGCTGGCTGTCTATTAGTGCTCAAAAACAATACTATGTCCGAATTGATCAGACCCCTTTTGGTGGGGATTTAGGTAGGCAGAATATAATTTGATTTCTTTTTTTAAGAGATCACTTCCACTGTGCAGCTTTTCCCTAACATTATGCTGAACGATGAGTATAATAGGGTATGTGCTCTCAGAGCCAAACAGATTCCAAGATCATTAATGCTGTCCACATTGTTGTTGTCTGCTGTTCTCTGGACAATGTCTCCAAGGACAAAAGTGAACCATTTTGCCAGGAATGGATTCTATACAACTGAACTTCTAGATGGGTAGACATAGCCAAAAAGTGCACGTGTCATTATTGGGGCAGAATCCACACATGCAATAGAAATCAGAGATGCTTTGTGCATTCATATAATGGGTTTGCATGGTCCAGTGAGTTGGGGCAATTAAATAAATTATGTATATATGTGTACAGTAATATGAGTGAATAGGGAATGAAATAGTATTTGTAACTGTGCCATGGTCATTCCCTGGGTGTAGGCCAGATCTAGAAGGTGGGTTTTTTTTCTGAATTTGTATTATGTGTTTTGTATACTCAAGTCACATACCTCATCACACGGTTTGACTGTCATAGTATGTGTGAAAACTTTCATGCTGGTCTATAAAAACTGGCCATATACTTAAACACACAGCTTAATTGTGGGATTGATACGTTGAAATTTATGAGGGTTTTTTATGCGTGCTGTTTAAACTCAAAGCACAGTTTATGGATTACTGTGATGAAGTTCCTCCAAAGTAAATGTAATAAACTATGGTAATGACACCTTGTGTGCATGTTGAACTCTTTATTTGTAAACAAGCGTGTAACAGAAACTCACAATGTTAAAAACCTGGTAGGCAGACTAGCTGCCAGAAAAACGTACAACGCAACCAACAGAGCAAAACCCACCGATTAGTGGAAATACAGTGCACAATGGTGCAAAACACTTAGACGCTGGCACTGAACAGAGTTTCTGTTCTTTTTGGCCCTTCTAGTGCATTTCATGTGCACAGGCTGCTACTGGACTAGAGTGAAGTGGAAGACTGTAGAGGATATATTTGACAATTCCAACTACAGGTCATTCCTTGTGATATAAACCACCCAAGCCCGGTGTTATCCAAAGGGTGCATGGCCTGCAGGACAAGGTAGCATGGGGCTACCGTAGGAAGAGATCCAGCTGGAGCTTTCAGTCTTATTGCCATGAGCATCATCTCACACAGTTCTTTCTATGTGCTCTATCTTCCTCAACTTGCATTCCTGCTCCAAAATTTGCACTGCCAATCTCTTTATGCTGTTCAGCCTTTCTCTTTTCCCACCCCTGCCACCCATGCCTTGCATCTTTGTCTCTTTGGTATTCCAGCTGCTGGTTGGCCTTCTGCAGGATTTCACCCATTATTTTGACTTGTGCTTGCTTCCTCTGTGCCCACGCAGCACAGTTCACACCCCAAGGCTCCTTGTTGCCCATGCAGGTCTTGCCCACATGCTCAGTGTCTAATTGCCATATTTGGGGTCGGGAAATAATTCTTCCCTGGGTCAGATTGGCAGACTCTGGGGGGGTTTCACCTTCCTCTGCAGCATGGGGCACAGCCACTTGCATGTTTAAATTAGTGTAAATGGTGGATTTTCTGTAACTTGAAGTCTTTAAATCATTATTTGAGGATTTCAGTAACTCAGCCAGAGGTTATGGGTCTATTTCAGGAGTTGGGTGAGGTTCTATGGCTTGCAATGTGCAGGAGGTCAGACTAGATCAGCAGTTCTCAAACAGTGAGTTGGGACCCCAAAGTGGGTCATGATCCCTTTTTAATGGGGTTGCCAAGGCTGTCTTAGACTTGCTGGGGTCAGGGGCTGAAGCCAAAGCCTGAGCCCCACTGTCTGGGGCTGAAGCCTGAGGGCTTCAACCTTGGGCAGTGGGGCTGACATTACAGGCCCCCTGCTAGAGGCTGAAGCCTTTGGACTTCGGCTTTGCCCTCCCCTTCCTCGCAAGGCAGCGGGACTTTGGTCCCCCCACCCGGAGTGGCAGGGATCAGTCAGGCTAAAGCTTCGGTCCCCCCTCCTGGGGTTGGGTAGTAATTTTTGTTGTCAGAAGGGGCTCGTGATGCAAAGAAGTTTGAGAACCCCTGGGTTAGATGATCATGATGTTCCCTTCTGGCCTTAAAGTCTGTGAGGTGGAATGGCCTGCTGAGGCAAATGAAAACATGTTACAAGGAAAAAAAAAATACATTGCATTTGCTGCATCTGGAGGGGCGTTGGCAACCCCAGGGGAAAAGATGCTACTTTTTATCATTGGGTTTTGTTTTTCACATGCAAAAATTTATTGGCTCACACAGTCCTGTGAGCTCTACCCAGCTCAGCATCAAGACTTCAAACATCATGATAAGATGCACTTAACAAATTCAATGTAAATCATTTACAAATCCCCACCATTTTCCCCTGGGGTTGTGTGGGGTGGGTGCCACTCTCTGTGCTTTACTGCCTGTGGTTTTACTGTCTTTTTAGGCAGGGCAACCACTGGAGAATGTGTTAGTTCTGGAGATCCCTGACTGGCAGTGTAACTTTTCATCTGATGGCTGCTGGTCTTCTCTGGTGGTTCCTCTGACTTTGGGGATTAAAAAGGTGCATTGCCATACACCATTATGGGCTCAGTGCTTGCTGAAGCCCTAGAAGCTACTCAAATGCTCATAGAAGAAGCAGTTAAAAAGCAGGTTCTCAGAGATGCTGTTACTATCCCTAACCTTGCAGTAGTTGGTTTTAAGCCACATAACTCGATCTCTGTACTGATATGTGGTCCAGATAATATCCCAAGCTTTTTTGAGATTTGTTTGTACACATGATCATTTCTTGCACTCTTACTGAAGAAAATGTCTTGCTCGCCTTCCACTAAAGATTGATCAGAATTCATCTGTGTTCCTGTGACTGGCTAGCAGTGCACTTGTAGGACTTCTTCCTCTTGGTGGTCATAGCTAACATAGGAGACTGTTTGTTTGTTTTTAAATGTGTTTCCAGGTGAGTGGTGAGAGTGGAAAGGCAGAGTTAAATGCCAAGCAGCTGCATATGAACTGTATTTGAACCAAGAGGGGATGCTTCCACTTCTTAGTAAGGGCTGAGAAACATAGGCCCAGGGGATTGTGGGATAGCATTGGCCAACTCTCCGGTCATGAATTTGGGGACCCAGCCTTGAGCTGCATCCATACTGCACAATGTCAGTGCTTGGACCCAAGTCCCAGCAGGACTAAGGCCTAGACTGCACCCACTTTCCCTCGTGAGGGTTTGCTAACCTGAGTCAGAAAGATTTGAGTGTAGACAATAGGGGCGATTGGGTTCAAACCTAAATCCAGGTTTTACAACACAATATAGACATATCTATACTGACTCTTAGTGAATTGTGCCACCTACTGTACAGTGTTATTTCCTATAATAGTATCTTAATTTTCCTTGGACATAAGAACGGCCATAGTGAGTCAGACCAATAGTCAAATAGTGACCACGCCTGAACTTACTTAACTTGTCTGTCATTATGTATTCTAATACAGTTTTCATATGTATAAAAATATGTCTAGCCTTTATATTGAAACATTGCCTTGGCATACAACATTTGGCAGATCTAAAATATTTGCCCATACTGGTGTTTTTGCTGGTTTTAAAAACGGATAACACCACTATATTTTGAGGAATAATAATGTGTCCTTGTATTCTACTTCCAGTAATTTCTAAGTTAGTCAGGTAATAACCTACTTACAAGTACGATAGTTTCATATTAAAGGAAATAGAATTTAAATATGGAGTACTGAACACAACTAGAAATAAATGATCAAGAATAAATTTACGATCTGTAGAGAGCTTGAACAAGATCTAAAATATCTAGCTAGCTTCTCTGATATCAATAGTTATTCAAAAGTGATTAGTTACTATAGAGCTGAGTGGATTTAGATGCTGAGGCAGAGGGGGAAATGCTCATACCAATGTCAGCATGTTATGCTTCTGTTTGTCTCAATGTATTTTGTTGGAAGCACAGCATGGGATGGATTGGTAGCTGTACATTTTGTACAAATGCTGGACAAGATGAGCATTTTGCACTAAGAAGAGCTAGTTAGCATTAACCAGGATTTTTGTGGAAGACCTGTAAAAGGCATTATCAGTTAAAAGCGGGCCATACATATATAATGTTCTGCAAATGATTATTGAAAATCATATTCTGCTCTGTATTTCTCAAGGAAGACAACTGAATTGATGACTCCAAACGCCATTAAAAATTAAAATTTCCTTAAGTTTGACGAAAACAAGAAAGCAGAAGCCGATTTCTAAAAGCTGAAAAACAGAACTTTACAATAGCAAGGCCGAATTCCATGTAGTAGTGGAGAAAACAAGAATTATGCTGCATTTTTAAGAATGAGGAGGCAGTGGGAATGCTGTGATTGCTGCTCACTATAACAAATTAGATTCACTGTTACTTGTTCTCCCTCATTCCATTGTTCATCCCCAGCCTTTGGTTCATAATATGTTAAGATTGTAAATTGCATGGGGCAGGGACTGTCTTTGTTGTAATAGTTGTAGCACCGTGCCTAGCACACTTGGGCTCTAATACCTGCTTGGAACGCTAGATGATACAGAAGTAAAAATGATAAATAATTACCATACTGGAAGAAACTAATGGTCCATCTAGTCATTTATTTATCATGTCTCCAATAATGGGTAAAGTGGGAGGCTAGAAAAATAGGTGGGAAAACCTACAGTGTACCTGATTACAGAGCTTTAATTTCAATCTTAATTAATTTCAGTCTGCTATGGCTGCTGGATATAGGTTTGTATAGCAGATCTCTTGTTTCGAGGACAGAGATGAACTGCTGTTTCAGGGCTGCAATATTATGAATTGACTGATGTGGCTGTATATTATTTTTAGGTACGATCCATTTGTCACATTTATAATTGAATTTTTTCCTCCTGGAAAATATTACTTTTCTGGTTTTGTATTCCTTTTACAGAAAATCAAAGATATGAAATCTTCAGGCGCAGAGTTCTCCGAGGAAAGTCAGTCCCTCATTATGCAGCTATAGAGCCAGGTGGGGATGGTCTAATGATTGTCTCCTACAAACCCTTCACATTTATGCAGGATGAGGAGAATCAGCTTGAAGAAAATGAAGATGGGAAAATAGCAGATAAAAAGAAAGGTAATATTTGTTCTGGTCACGTTTTCCTAGACTTCTGTAATGAAACCATCCTTCATTGTAACAAAATAATGCTAGATGATTTAATGAATTTCCATATATTAGGACAATATTTTTTTTCACTGTCTTAAATTTCATTGTAAATGTTTACTTCCTGGACAAAGAGATTTAAATATTTATATTATTTTATTTATATAATTTCTCTTTGTATATGGTGTTTGCCTTTCTTAATTATAAAAGATGCCTTGTGCATAGAGATGTGCAAAGAGTTTTGCTCTGCAGAAGACACACAAAGTTTACGCTTTCATTGCCTTTGCATGAAAAATGAGTATTACGCATGTAGAAATAGAGATTGTAATTGAGCTGTAAGTATCTGTGGAAAGAGGACATTCATTGAATTCTAACTTCTTCACGCGCAGATCCGTGGTGTGAGGGCAACCATTAGCTCAGCAGGGAGACAAAATCCTCCAAATATTTTCATCATCAACATGCTGACTGATTGTACCAGTTAGCACAGAGGACCTGATCCAGTGAAGTCTGTCACTGTCTTCTCATTGACTTCTTTTGGGGTTTGAATCAGGCCCATGCTCATTAGATTGGCTTTTGCTTTTCTAAACTGTTTGCCAGTTAATGCCTCCATCCTAAATAACCTCTAAATCATTTTCAGATCCTCTCTTTAAAAAAAAAAAAGTTCTCTCTACAGGTAGTCATATTGGTTTGCCTATTGGGTGTA
Source organism: Lepidochelys kempii (assembly GCF_965140285.1). Classification (NCBI taxonomy): domain Eukaryota; kingdom Metazoa; phylum Chordata; order Testudines; family Cheloniidae; genus Lepidochelys; species Lepidochelys kempii. The sequence goes on from NC_136381.1 coordinate 32,527,345, forward strand.
TCCTAATCAGGATCATTGGTGGGCTATTTTATGGAAAACACCATTTATGGATTATTTTCACATGAAAACATTTGCTGTGGTTCACTGATGTGTATTTCAAACCTTCGACAAAGCTGTAGCTAAAGGAAGCCAGAAACGTGCACAGGCTAGGTCTGTTAGAAAGGTGTGTGGGTTTTTTGTTTTTGTAGGATCGTAGGCCTGGAAGGGACCTCGAGAGGTCATCTAGTTGAGTCCCCTGCACTCATGGCAGGACTAAGTATTATCTATCCTAAGTGTTTGTCTAACCTTTTCTTAAAAATATCCGATGATGGAGATTCCACAACCTCCCTAGGTAATTTATTCCAATGGTTAACCACCCTGACAGATGGAAGTTTTTCCTAATGTTCAACCTAAACTGCCCTTCCTGGAATTTAAGCCCATTGCTTCTTGGCCTATCCTCTGAGGTTAAGCAGAACAATTTTTCTCCCTCCTCCTTATAACAACCTTTTATGTACTTGAAAACGTTTATCAGATCCCCCCATCCCCCGTTAGTCTTCTCTTCTCCAGACTAAACAAACTCAGTTTTTTCAATATTCCCTTGTAGGTCTTGTTTTCTAGACCTTTAATAATTTTTGTTGCTCTTCTCTGGACTTTCTCCAATTTGTCCACAGCTTCCTAAAATGTGGCGTCCAGAACTAGACACCGTACTCCAGTTGAGGCCTAATCAGCATGGAGTAGAACGGAAGAATTACTTCTCGTGTCTTGCTTACAGCGTTCCTGCTAATACATCCCAGAATGATGTTTGCTTTTTTTTTTTTTTTGCTGCAGTGTTACACTGTTGACTCATATTTAGCTTGTGATCCACTATGATCCCCAGATCCCTGTCTGCAGTACTCCATCTTAGACCATCATTTCCCATTTCAAGGTATACCACATCTACTGCTTCCCCCATGCACAAAGCTTGTTACCCTGTCTAAGAAATCTATCAGTTTGGTTTGACAACGATTTGTTCTTGACAAATCCATGCTGACTGAAAGGTCAGAAAATAACCACCCAAAGGTGATCTAAACGGGTGTTGGACTATATTAGCCTTTGCTGTACAATAGCTTGCCTGGACCCTCTGTGCAGATTAGAGTCTATTCCACCAGAGTTCAAGCAGCCTCTGCTGCTTCCCTAATGGACGTTCCAATTTTGGAGATTTGTAAAGCAGCTACCTGGAGTTCAGTTCACATGTTCACTCAGCACTACTCCTTGGTAGAGGGTTCCAGATCTGATGCCCACTTTGGCAGAACTGTCTTAGTCATGGGCCACTAAACTGAGCACCCACTTGGAGGACATGAGATCTCTTCTTATGAGTCGTCATCTAAAATGGAATCCATATGGACAATTACTCCAAAAACAAACTGTTGTTTACAATACAGTAACTGGTTTTTGTAATTTGTTGTCGTAGAAATGTAGGGATATAAGGGACCTCAAGAAGTCAAGTCCAACCCCTGGTGCTGAGGCAGATCACATAAAAAGCCCATCCCTGACAGGTGTTTGTTAAATCTCTTCTTAAAAACTACCAATATTGGGGATTCCACAACCTCCTTTGGAAGACTGTTTCTGGACCTTAACTACTCCTATAGTTAGGTTTTTCCTAATACAGTATCTAAATGGACACATGTATTTCCACAACCCACCCTCCTTCCCAGCTGGATCCTGTAGTTAGGAGACTGAAAGCTAGTTACGTCTGTCCTGCCCTTTATTCCCTTGGCTACAGTGTGCAAGAAGATATCCTGGGTGCAGGCATGGCCCCAATGAACACTAGTATTTAAAAAGATTCAGACCTCACACACATGGGGCACATGTATCGGAAGTGGAATATATGTGGACAACACATCTCAAAGAACCACTGTTACTGTGGAGTCATGAAGATAACTCAAACGGTGCTGAATCTAGATAATGGGATTAATGCTCACTGAGACGTAGTGCCTTTGCTTATTTGAATGAATTTGTGTATTGATTTCATAAAGTTGTGACTATTTAAAAATGCCATTTGAAACGTGAAAAAACTACAAGTGCATATTTATATTGTTCAGCTGAGTGTACACCTGCATATTTAAATATACACATGAGTGTAAGCAACTCTCCATAACTGAGACACAAGTGGACATTGGTCAAACACCTACTGGTAGCCAGAAAACGATGTTCCTCTCTATTTTTTAATAAGTGATCAGAATAGCTTTCATATGAAGTTTTCAGAGTAGAAAGTGAATAAACACACTTTACCAGATTTCTTTTTCCCACCCCATCAGCCATATACTTAGTATTTTGTAACTGACTTTGCCTTTATATGTATGCTTCCATTTGTAGACCCTGTCTATTACTGGCAACAGACTGAAGATGATTTGACCGTCACAATTCATCTTCCCCAAGACATCACTAAAGATGACATACAAGTACAGTTTTCTCCTGATCATATCATTGTAGCATTGAAAAGTCAGCCTCCTTTGGTGGAAGGAAAACTCTGTTCATCTATTGACCATGAAAGCTGCACATGGATAATTAGAGATAATAGGTATTAATAATCTACATGTTGATTTTACTTTTCGTCTTAATATATATTAAGTCAAAGTACAGTTTTATTTTTTTTAAAAATCCTATTTGTTTCTCTCCAATCCAGTCCTTGCAACAGGCACCATATAAAATCCATTGAAGTTGATGTCAACTAGTGAAGGATCAGGCCTTTATTCAAAAAGGGCCTGCTCCTGCAAACACTTCTGTAAGTTACTCATGCATGAGTAGTTCAACATGCACAATTGTCTCATGATTTTCCAGTCATTCTTTCTCTCCAAAATGAAAATGTTTTAAAAATTTCAAATTGACACACATGTAGAACTTTATAAGCAATAAGGTGGTTTGGAAGAAGAAAGGTTTTGAAATAAAAAGCTTATTCAGTCTTTCATCCCTATTCACTATATTACCATCAGGGTCTGCAGAATTTGCACATACAAAGATCAGCTGTGGGTTCAAATGAGAAAGTTAGAGGCATAAGTACTCAGACTGCCATCCACAATTCATTCCTCCAGATACAAATAGTGTGAGCTCCATATGCATATGCTAAAAGGGAGGCTGGAGCTCCTGCCCTCTTAAAAATGTACCCCTTTAAAAATTTTTGGTTATACAGTTTCAAAGAGTGAAGCCTTAACTGGCTCAGCTTGTAAGCCAATTTCTTTGTTACAGTTAAAAGGTACAGTGAAACTGCCATGTATACACATTAATGTCAAGGTTTTAAGAGCGCCTTTAAGAATTTTTGTTGAACTAAATTACTATGCTTTCACAGCAACCACTATTCAGAATGGTTTGATTTGATGTATTTAGATTGGTGTAAAATGGAGGGCTACTTATGGGATGGAAAATTCTTTAACGTTTTCTTTCTGGAGCAAAGGTTTGTGACATCTTAGCGGGAGATGCTCTCTGGTAGCCTCTTGGTTTGGAAAGAGGCTGTTCAATCAGACAGCTAAAGAAAGACAAATCTGGGAGCCAAATGGTTATTCCACCTGCAGCAAACTTGGCAAAAATATTCAAACATTTTTTCAACCTTCTTAATATTCATATCTTCACAGACATTAAGGACAAAAGGGACCATTATGATTATCTAGTCTGACCTTAAATGAGGAGTTGAATGAATGTATATCTTCAAGATCATTTGTTTGTACAATTGACAGTAGTGCAGCTGCTGCTCTTCTAAAATAATTGACATTTGGTGATTGAATTTTCCACCTTGTTCTGCCTTGTTGACTGACCCTTCAAGTATTTTGTGTCTCAGTGTTCTTTCCTTGTTTTTAACATATGATTAAGAGCATAATATACATGGAAACTAATTTTGTTTAAATATAAAATTATACTACATTAAGTATCAGACTGCAGTGTATGTCAAGGAATTGTTGACACAAATTTTAATTTTAACACTTTTTCAAGAAGAAAGAGAAAGCAAATCAATGGGGTGCCAAATAACTAGCGTCATTAGCTTTAGGTGTTGTTGCATGAGCAAAAGTGGGCAGCCAAGAACAGCTGTAGTGTTCTTCTGAAAGCCACTGAGTCAAGTGCAGCTCCTGCTGATTCAATGCCAAATATCCGTTGAGTTCAGAATCTGGTCTTCTGTATTCACAGTCTAATATTCTGACACCAGAGCTTCATTTCTTTTCCAATAAAAGACATTTATTGTTGGGTAGATAGGTTTTTGACTGCACTGAGTAAGTTTGGCAGCCTGAGAAGCAGATACAGTTCTCAGCAGCCAGTTAACTGAAAAAATTGTTTCCGATCTGAATGTGTTTTTGTATTGAGGCGTGGATTCTGTTCCAACTGGGTATGAAATTATTTCCCTTATTGTTCAAAACATGGTCCTTTTCCTTCTAAGAGCAATTTTGAAAATGAAGAGTTCTCATAGACATGAAGGTCAGAAGGGACCATTATGATCGTCTAGTGTGACCTCCTGCACAATGCAGGCCACAGAATCTCACCCACCCACTCCTGCAATAAACCTCTCACCTATGTCTGAGCTACTGAAGTCCTCAAATCGTGGTTTAAAGACTTCAAGGTGCAAATCCTCCAGCAAGTGACCCATGCCCCATGCTGCAGAGGAAAGCAAAAAACCCACAGGGCCTCTGACAATCTGCCTGGAGGAAAATTCCTTCCTGACCCCAAATATGGTGATCAGCTGAACCCTGAGCATGTGGGCAAGATTCACCAGCCAGACACCCAGGAAAGAATTCTCTGTAGTAACTCCGATCCCACCCCATCTAACATCCCATCACAGGCCATTGGGCATACTTACCGCTAATAGTCAAAGATCAACTAATTGCCAAAATTAGGCTATCCCGTCATTCCATCCTCTCCATAAACTTATCAAGCTTAGTCTTGAAGCCAGATATGTCTTTTGCCCCCACTGCTCCCCTTGGAAGGCTGTTCCAGAACTTCACTCCTCTGATGATTAGAAACCTTCATCTAATTTCAAGTCTAAACTTGAGTCTCCTTTCATAAGACAGCTTTTCCATTCCTCGGATCATCCTAGTAGCCCTTCTCTGTACCTGTTCCAGTTTGAATTCATCCTTCTTAAACATCGGAGATCAGAACTGCACACAATATTCCAGATGAGGTCTCACCAGTGCCTTGTATAATGGTATTAACTCCTCCTTATCTCTACTGGAAATACCTCGCCTGATGCAGCCCAAGACTGCATTAGCTTTTTTTATGGCCATATCACATTGGTGGCTCATAGTCATCCTGTGGTCAACCAATACTCCATTATTTCCAATTGATGCATCCCCAGCTTATAACTAACATTCTTGTTATTAATCCCTAAATGCATGATCTTACACTTCTCAATATTAAATTTAATCCCATTACTATTACTCCAATTTACAAGGTCATCCAGATCTTCCTGTAGGATATCCCGGTCCTTCTCTGAATTGGCAATACCTCCCAGCTTTGTATCATCTGCAAACTTTATTAGCACATTCCCACTTTTTGTGCCGAGGTCAGTAATAAAAAGATTGGTCCCAAAACCGATCCCTGAGAAACTCCACTGGTAACCTCCCTCCAGCCTGACAGTTCACCTTTCAGTATGACCTGCTGTAGTCTCCCCTTTAACCAATTCCTTATCCATTTTTCAATTTTCATACTGAGCTCCTTCTTTTCCAATTTAACTAATAATTCCCCATGTGGCACCGTATCAAATGCTTGACTGAAATCTAGATAAATTAGATCCACTGCATTTCCTTTGTCTTCAAAAATCTGTTACTTTCTCAAAGAAGGAGATCAGGTTGGTTTGGCATGATCTACCTTTTGTAAAACCATGTTGTATTTTGTCCCATTTACCATTGACCTCAATCTCCTTAACTACTTTTTCCTTCAAAATTTTTTCCAAGACCTTGCATACTACAGATGTCAGACTAACAGGCCTGTAGTTACCCGGATCACCTTTTTTTCCTTTCTTAAAAATAGGAACTATGTTAGCAATTCTCCAATCATACGGTACAACCCCTGAGTTTACAGATTCATTAAAAATTCTTGCTAATGGGCTTGCAATTTCATGTGCTAATTCCTTTAATATTTTTGGATGAAGATTATCTGGGCCCCCTGATTTAGTCCCGTTAAGCTTTTCGAGTTTCGCTTCTACCTCAGATATGGTAATATCTACCTCCATAGCCTCATTCCCATTTGTCATGCTACCATTATCCCTAAGATCCTCATTAAAGACTGAGGCAAAGTATTTGTTTAGATATTGGGCCATGCTTAGATTATCCTTAACCTCTACTCCATCCTCAGTGTTTAGCGGTCCCACTTCTTCTTTCTGAGTTTTCTTCTTATTTATATGGCTATAGAACCTTTTATTATTGGTTTTAATTCCCTTTGCAAGGTCCAATTCTACATGGCTTTTGGCCTTTCTCACTTTATCGCAACATGTTCTGATCTCCATAAGGTAGCTTTCCTTGCTGATCCCTTCCATCTTCCACTCCCTGTATGCTTTCTGCTTTTTCTTAATCATCTCTCTGAGATGCTTGCTCATCCAGCTTGGTCTACAACTCCTGCCTATGATTTTTTTCCCCTTTCTTGGGATGCAGGCTTCCAATAGCTTCTGCAGCTTTAACTTGAAGTAATCCCAGGCTTCCTCTGCCTTTAGATCCATAAGTTCTTCAGTCCAATCCACTTCCCTAACTAATTTCCTTAATTTTTGAAAGTCAGTCCTTTTGAAATCAAAAGCCCTAGTTGCAGATTTATTTTTGTTTATCCTTCCATGCAGTTTGAACTGAATTAGCTCATGATCACTTGAACCAAGGTTGTCCCCTGCAACCATTTTTTCTATGAGATCCTCACTACTCACCAAAACCAAATCTAAAATGGCATCCCCTCTAGTCGGTTCAGCAACTACTTGATGAAGGAATCCATCAGTTATCACATCCAGGAAAATCTGAGCCCTATTATTATTACTAGCACTTGTCCCCCAGTCTATATCTGGGAAGTTAGTCTCCCCTGATCATGCAGTTTCTATTATTATTTACTTCATTAAAAACATTAAAGAGGGCTCTATTCATATCCAAATTAGATCCCGGCGGTCTATAGCACACCCCAAGCACTATCCCAGAGGAGGCTCTAGTAGTTTTCTTCCCCAGTGTGATTTTTGCCCAGACAGACTCTGTCTTATCCATTCCATCGCTTCTTATTCCTTTACAGTCTACCTCATCATTGATATACAATGCTACTCCCCCACCTTTACCTTTATTTCGATCTTTCCTAAACAGCACATACCCTTCAATACCTGTAGTTCAGTCATGACTACTATTCCACCATGTGTCTGTTATCCCTATAATATCTGGTTTCACTTCCTGCACCAGTAACTCTCGTTCCTCCATTTTGTTACCTATGCTCCTCGCATTAGTGTACAAACGTCTTAATTTTTGCTGTTTGGCCTTGCTCACGTTCTTTACCTGATTAGGCACAGACATTCTACCTATACAGTGCAATACATTCCACTTGTATCACCTATTAGACTGGTATCTACACTACACTTCCTCCTTATATACGTTCTCCTACCCACGCCTGTATCCTTTCTTTCTTCGTTTTCTTCCCTCTCAATGTTAAAATCCGGCATGGAGATTACCTGGATATCTCCCCCAAATTCCTAGTTTAAAGCTCTCTTAATCAGTTGTGCCAGCCTCCATCCTAGAAGTCTATTTCCTTCCCTACTCAGATGAAGTCCATCCTGAGAGAACTGTCCTCTGTCCATGAATGCCTTCCAGTGTCCATACATCGCAAATTCCTCCTTATAGCACCACTGCCTGTGCCACCTGTTGATAGTCATAATCTTGTCACACTTTTGTTGCCCTTCTCTAGGAACAGGCAGAATCCCACTGAAGATCACCTGAGCCTCGATTTCTGTAAGCGTCTTCCCCAGTCTGGCATAGTCTCCCTTGATACATTCCAGCGAGAATCTAGACATGTCATTTGTTCCCACTTGAAGGACAATCAGTGGATTCTTTCCCGCTCCCTTTAGGATCCTCTTCAACTTCAGGTCCACATCCTGTATCTTAGCACCCAGTAGACAGCACACCCTTCTGTTCTCTGGATCAGCTCTGGTTACAGGCCTGTCCATCCTTCTGAGTAAGGAGTCCCCAGTCACTTTTTTCCTGATGATGGTGCGATTCTCTAGTCTATCCCCTGTTCCCTCTGGCTGCAAGTTCTTTCCATTCCTATTCTCCCTTGTAATCCTCTTCAACCCAACCTGTATCCTCCTGGGGCTCATATTTGGTGTTGTCTCCATTGACTCTTCCCCTTTTCCTGTAGGACTAGCTGCTCTTCTCTTCTTCCTTGCCCTTCCACCTTCAGTGACCTTCTGCTGTGCCCCTTCTTCATTTTCCAACTCTGCATACCTGTTCTTGAGCTCTATTTCTCCTTCACTAACCCGTCTTTTCCTCTGCCTGGTTCTTTTAGTCACCTGCTTCCACTGTCCATTTTCTTCACCCAGCAGTCTCCCCTCAGACTTCTTCAGTCCTGCTTCCATCTGCAAGTCTGAGCTTTTTCCTTTAGCCGCCTCGTGTCTTTGCTCCATAATCTGCTCGAGCCCCCTTCTAAAGTCAACCGGACTTTCCCCCTGCATCTCCACTCCTCGGATCTTTTCTTCCATCAGCTCTATCAGGCGGCACTTCTTGCAGATGAAACTCTTTTCAGGTACCCCTTCCAGGATCATGTACATGCAGCAGCTTCCACATCCAGTCATCTTCATTGTGTCTTCCACTGCTTGGGTCTCTACCACTGCTGCCTCTGTATCTGTCATAGCCTTCTCACCTAAGTCCTGTTAGTTTGGGAAACACAAACCAAACCAAACCACCACCACCCACAGCAAAACAAACCCCCAGCGAGCACCAAAACACTGCCAGAACACCCTACGCTCCCTTCACTAGCCTGTCTACTCCTCTGCCTGCCTCTTTTAGTCTTCCCCCCAAACTCCCCTTGCAAACTCCCACTCAAACTCCCCTGTTTACAGCTCTGTTTGCTAGCTCCTGTGCCGCTGCAGCTGTCGAGTAGGTGCAGCCATGTATTCCACTTAGGTGTGTGCACACACCCAGTGCACTGGAGCCGAAGAATTTTGCCTAGCAGTACCGATAGATGGCCAGCACTCATACCTAGCGGCTACATCCCCTCCCTTGGTTATGTGAGAAACCCCCCAACCCTCCATTCCTTCTTACTGCCTGTGGTTAGAGTGGGACCTCTGTGTGTTTTCTAACCTCACAACCTCTCTGCTTCTTAGGGACTTTTCTAGTTCTACACAGCTAATTAGTACTAGGGTTGTCAAACAAATTAAAAAAATTAATTGCAATTAATCATGAGATTTAAAAAAAAATAATCACAATTAATTGCAATTTTAGTTGCACTGTTAATAATAGAATACCAATTTATATTATAAATGTTTTTGGATGTTCTTCTACATTTTCAAGTCTATTGATTTCCATTATAACACAGAATACAAAGTGTACACTGCTCACTTTATATTATTTTTATTACAAATATTTGCACTGTAAAAAAGATAAAAGAAATAGTATTTTTCAATTAATCTCATACAAGTACTGTAATGCAATCTCTTTATCGTAAAAGTGTAACTTAGAAATGTAGAATTATTTTTTTGCATAACTGCACTCAAAAATAAAACAATGTAAAACTTTAGAGCCTACAAGTCCATTCAGTCCTACTTCTTGTTCAGCCAATCGCTGAGACAAACAAGTTTGTTTACATTTATGGGAGATAATCCTGCCTGTTTCTTATTTACAATGTCACCTGAAAGTAAGAACAGGTGCTTGCATGCACTGTTGTAGCTGGCATTGCAAAGTATTTACGTGCCAGATATGCTGAACATTATTATGCCCCTTCATGCTTCGTCTTGTAGGCTTTAAAGTAATAATAATTCTACGTTTGTAAGTTGCACTTTCATGATAAAGAGGTTGCACTACAGTACTTGTATGAGGTGAATTGCAAAATACTATTTCTTTCATTTTTTACAGTGCAAATATTTGTAATAAAAATAATATAAAGTGAGCACTGTACACTGTGTTCTGTGTTGTCATTGAAATCTATGTGTTAGAAAATGTAGAAAAAAATCCAAAAATATTTATAATAAATTTAAAATGGTATTTTATTAACAGTGCAATTAAAACTGCGATAAATAGTGAAATAGTTTTTCCTAATATCCAACCTAGACTCCCCCACTACAGCTTGAGACTATTGCTCCTTCTTCTGTCATCTGCCACCACTGAGAACAGCCTAGCTCCATCCTCTTTGGAACCCCCCTTCAGGTAATTGAAGGCTGCTATCAAATCCCCTCCTCTCTTCTCCTCTGCAGACTAAACAAACTCAGTTCCCTCAACCTCTCTTCATAAGTCATGTGCCCCAGCCCCCTAATTAATTTCGTTGCCCTCCTCTGGACTCTCTCCAATTTGTCCACATCCTTTCTGTAGTGGGGGCCCCAAAACTGGACACAGTAGTCCAGATGTGGCTTCACCAATGCCGAATAGAGAGGAATAATCCCTTCCCTCGATCTGCTGGCAGTGCTGCTACTAATGCAGCCCAATATGTCATTAGCCTTCTTGGCAACCAGGGCACATCCAGCTTCTCATCCACTGTAATCCCCCAGGTCCTTTTCTGCATAATTGTTGCTAAGCCAGTCAGTCCCCACCTGTAGCAGTGCATGGGATTCTTTCGTCCTAAGTGCAGGACTCTGCTCTTGTCCTTGTCCTTGAACCGCCTCAGATTTCTTTTGGCCCAGTTGTTCAATTTGTTTAGGTCACTCTGGACCCTATCCCTACCCTCCAGCATTTTTACCTCTCCCCTCAGCTTAGTGTCATCCGCGAACTTGCTGAGGGTGAAATCCATCCCATCATCCAGATCATTAATGAAGATGCTGAACAAAACCAGCCCCAGGATTGATCCTTGGATCCACTTGATACCAGCTGCCAACTAGATATCAAGCTATTGATCACTACCCGTTGAGCCCAACGATCTAGCCAGCTTCCTATCCACCTTATAGTCCATTCCTCCAATCCATACTTCTTCTTTAACTTGCTGGCAAGAATACTGTGGGAGACCGTATCAAAAGCTTTGCTAAAGTTGAGGCTAACTAGTGTGTATTTGGGTCTTTGTCTTTTTCTTTTCTTCTTTTTTTCTTTTTTGAAAAAACGCCCTCATCAAAAACCAAGCCCAATATCTAAAACCTCCTCATGCTTCCAGAACTTTGGGTAAGTTCAGATATGGATTTGAACTTTGTGACTTTTGGGCCTTTTACTCACAAGAACACGCAACTTTATTTGAATATTTTAAGTTTTTTTCATCATGTTAGGATTCAAAATTTTATTAATGAGGCAGGTATTGTAAAACACTATCTTACAGTGAACTGGAATTGTCCAGTTTATCTCATTGGAAAACTTTTTAGAAACTGGTATTCTCAGAATATCTGTGACTTCTAGCAAACCAATCTTTTTTCATGAGCCAAGTACAGCAGATACAATATCTTAGCTCAGGGTAGTTTTTATTGCCACTTTCATTGTGTGAGAGCTATTGTGGTTACATGTTCAGGGTGGCAGCTGGTCCCTAATGCAAATTGCGTAAGAGTTTAATAGGAATGAACTTAGACCAATGTTTTTAATTATGTTTGTCATAGTATTGAATTTCTATTTTAATACAGAGGCAGAGTTAGTAGTAGTGAATTACAGAGTGAAAAATAAACAATTAGGTATCAACAGCATCCTGTTTTGAGAAAAATAATATATGGGTTATTGGTTTGCACCTCCATTGTGAAGTGTAAATGTTGAGCAATACCTATTTAGAAAAACAAAACAAGACACCTTCTCCTACATACACATTTGCCCAACATCCTGAAATTCTCTTAAGGGTTATTCTTGGCTTCCTAGATCAAACTGAGAAGTTAAACAATTGGTGATATAAATTAGATGTAGAGCTGTCAAACGATTAAAAAAAAAAATCCTGATTAATCACAGTTTTAATCGCACTGTTACACAATAATAGAATACTATTTATTTAAATATTTTGGATGTTTTTCTACATTTTCAAATATATTTATTTCAGATACAACACAGAATACAAAGTGTACAGTGCTTGCTTTATTTTTTTATTACCAATATTTGCACTGTAAAAAGATAAAAGAAATAGTATTCTTCAATTCAATTTTTCAGTGGGATAAGGAGGTGTAGCTTATAATGTGAATTCATATCACCAGTTATGTTCTCTGAATCTGTGCCAATTACATTCTCTGAATCCATGAATTTTTTTTATAAATGGCATATTCTTGTCATCAGTAATATACTACAGTCTGAAGTCTCTCTGAAGTAGAGACATTAGTGTTAATCCAAAATCCATATTAAAAATCATGATTTAATGGAAAAGGAGTATTTGTCTTGTTTTGAAAATTAGCTTAATCCATTACACTTTTTTTTAATGAATTTTTGGCATTCTGTACAACAGGTAAATGCATTACAGAACTGCAATATTTATTATTTGAATGGAAGCTTCACTGGAAACAGATTTTTCCTCTTTTTCTCTTCACACTTGTTAAAAATTGTAAAATCAAAATTAAAGTATAATTATTAGAGAGATTTGAATCCAGTCTAGTGGACTTTAAGATTACTATAATATATATCAAAGATGGAGCCCTGAGCTAGTTTTATGACTCATAGAAATGGGGTAAAGTGCTCTTAGGTTCCTCCAGTTCATCAAAGTACTTAACTATGTGAATTGTGTTAATTCTCTGGGTTGTGCAGGGCAAGAGTGAAAATTACTTTGGGCTGACCCCTTTGACTGGGACAAGAAACTGCCTCTACCACTGTACCATATGAAAGGTCGCTTTCATGAGCGGCATTTGAGAGTTGGTGAAAGAGGAGTGTAAAATAATGAGCCTCACGGCCTGTAGGGTGATCCAGTTGTGGGAGAAGGGGGAGAAAATTGGTACACAATGATAAAACAAAGGGTTGATCACAGTGATTTTATACGATTGTTTAAACTTTTATTTGGTGATAGAATTGGGCCAGTAATATAGCACAGCTGAAGTGTCTGCAGATATTGAACCAGAAAATATGTCAATTTAGAAGTAAAAATACCTATGTGGTGAATATATGTTCAAAAAGAGATTCATTCCCCTAAAATAACCTACTCTGTGAGGGTCCTGCAGTAGCAGGGACCTAATGGCTATTTCACTGAAAGACAGAGAATAGAAGAGAATGATACCAAACAAGACACTGAAGGAGAGGTTGGAGGAGAGCACAATGAGAGGACTAAGGCAATGGAGTGCAGGGCTTTAAGGAGGAGAATGTCTCTTAAATAAGCATTAGGAAAATTTTATGTAATATTTGATACATTAAACTTCTGTAGCACTTCCTCAGACACCAAATACCCCTGTGAGACAAGTATGTATAATTGTCCTCATTTTGTAAATAGGGAAAGGGAGGAACATAAAGACTGAGCAGTTTGCCATGCAGCAAGACTTTGACAGAGCTATGAATAAACCCCAGATTTCTTCATTTTGGGTTTTAATTATGTTTTTAGCTGTAAGACTAGTATGGCAAGGCTGTACCTAGAATGAGTTATATAGTTGTGGTGCAAGTCTTGTTGTTCAGGTGTGGTTCACAATGGAGTTAATCTTGTATGTTAAAAGAAAAGGAGTACTTGTGGCACCTTGGAGACTAACCAATTTATTTGAGCATGAGCTTTCGTGAGCTACAGCTCACTTCATTCCTCAACTAAGCATCTCAGTATACAATAACCAACATGCCAAAACATTAGCCACTCTTGCTTTCTTCTAGGGTAAAGTAACTGGCCACTAACTACTGGCACAAAGTGGTTCTCTTAGAAATTAATTTTTAATTGACCACCTTTGTGTGATTTTATCATGTGGTGTAATTAAGAAGAATTTTTTTTTCTGTACAATAAAGGTATTTCATTTCAACTAGATAAGATGTAGTCTTCTATGAGAAAGTACAGTAATTACTTCCATGATTAAGCCAAGCACCAGTGTAGCAAAACATACTTAAGATTATAGGTGTAATTGTTACCTCTTTATTGTGTGGAACAAATATATTGTACATTTACCAGATTCAATGTTCTAGAGCTTTTTCTGCTAAGAAAAGAAAAACATAACTGCAATGTCATTTATCTGTTAATGTCAAAAGTCCATCCTTTATAACTAGAAAAAGTGGAAGATGCATTGGATATATATTTAGTTTTCAAGACCATGCTAAAATATGTAGTTATCTAAGACATTTAAAATGATGTCTTCTGTGTTACCAACAGCTCAGCCCCTTCATAAAGATGCTCTTCAAAGTTAAGAACATGACAGTGGCTGTACTGGGTCAGACCAAAGGTCCATCTAGCCCAGTATCCTGTCTTCTGACAATGGCCAATGCCAGGTGCCCCACAGGGAATGAACAGAACAGGTAATCATCAAGTGATCCATCCTCTGTTGCCCATTCCCAGCTTCTGGCAAACAGAGGCTAGGGACACCATCCCTGCCCCCATCCTGGCTAATAGCCATTGTTGGACCTATCCTCCATGAACTTACCTAGTTCTTTTTTGAACCCTGTTATAGTCTTGGCCTTCACAACATCCTCTAGCAAGAAGTTCCACAGGTTGACTGTGTGTTGTGTGGAAAAAATACTTCCTTTTGTTTGTTTTAAACCAGCTGTCTGTTAATTACATTAAGGTGGCTTCACTTCTGCAGCACTGAAGGTTGTGAAGAACACGATGGTGAATGAGATGTAATTGAATGACAGGCATGAATCCTTTTTTCTTGCCCCATAGTATGTAATCCCTTTACTCTTTGGTAAACAGATTTGTCAATGAAAATTGCCTAAAGCCAATAAAACAATATGAGTGCGGAAAACCTTTAGTTATTGGCTGTAAACAATATAAAACACAGAGGTAAAATCATTATTAAATGTTAATAGAAATGTGCATTTAAAAATCTGTCATGTACTGCTTTTTTGCAGGAAGGTAATTGTCAAGAACACTGGGTTCCATAGAGCAATCCGGTGATTCTTTTAGTGATATATTGTGGTGTTAATCTGGTTCAGCTATAAGTAGTTGGTCAACTTCTCTTAAAAGAGCAATGTATTAACCAAATCATCTTGAGTGGGCCTATTTCTGGGAAACCTTTCTTGTGATTACTGTATCTAATGGGTTGGTGTTCAGTAAGATATAGTTTTGCAAAACCATTCTTCAAGCAATCTGTCATTGTAGAACTAGCACTCTTTGTTTCATAGAGGATACTCACATTTTATTTTGTCTTTGCTGCAGCTTGAATACTGTTTTTCTTTTTTTCCCTTTTTTTAATTTCAGTGATCATGAATAAAATATATAGTAGCAGTGATCATAGAATCATAGGACTGGAAGGGACCTGAAGAGGTCATCTAGTCCAGTCCCCTGCACTCATGGCAGGACTAAGTATTATCTAGACCATCCCTGACAGGTGTTTGTTTAATCTGCTCTTAAAAATCTCCAGTGATGGAGATTCCAGTGCTTAATCACGGGACCGTTAGGAAGTTTTTCCTAATGTCCAACCTAAACCGCCCTTGCTGCAATTTAAGCCCATTGCTTCTTGTCCTATCCTCAGAGGTTAAGAAACACAATTTTTCTCCCTCCTCCTTGTAACAACCTTTTTTACATACATGAAAACTGTTATAATGTCCCCTCTTAGTCGTCTCTTTTTTCCAGACTAAACTAACCCAATTTTTTTCAATCTTACCTCATAGATCATGTTTTCTAGACCTTAAATCATTTTTGTTGCTCTTCTCTGGACTCTCTCAAATTTGTCCACATCTTTCCTGAAATGCGGCACCCAGAACTGGACGCAATACTCAAGTTGAAGCCAAATCATCGCGGAGTAGAGTAAAAGAAGTACAGTACTCGTGCTAATACATTCCAGAATGATGTTTGCTTTTTTTGCTGCAGTGTTACACTGTTGACTCATATTTAGCATATGGTCCACTATGACCCCCCTCCTCCCCAGATCCCTTTCTGCAGTACCCCTTTCTAGGCAGTCATTTCCCATTTTGTATGTGTGCAACTGATTGTTCCTTCCAAAGTGGAGTACTTTGCATTTGTCCTTATTGAATTTCATCCTATTTACTTCAGTCCATTTCTCCAGTTTGTCCAGATCATTTTGAATTTTAATCCTATCTTCCAAAGCACTTGCAACCCCTCCCAACTTGGTATAATCCATAAACTTTATAAGTGTATTCTCTATGCCAGGGATTGGCAACCTTTGGCATGAGGCCCATCAGGGAAATCTGCTGGCAGGCCGGGACGGTTCATTTATCTGTGGGACCCTATGATGTGCAGTCAGCCAGGAGGTGCTTTGATTTTTTACTTTCCATTCACCAGACAGTGTCTTAGAGCAAAATAGGCATTTTTCCAACTCAAAAACCCCTGTACAGCTTTTAGGAAATATACTAACCCATATACTATTTCATGCCCAAAGCTGCTGCTTTAGGCCCCAACTCAGCCAAGCACATACATAGTTTCATTGATGTCAGTAGGACTAGTCACATGTTTTTAATTAACCATGTATTTAAGTGATTGCAGGATTGAGGCCTTAAAGATTCATAGATATTTAGGTCAGAAGGGACCATTATGATCATCTAGTCGACTTCCTGCACAACGCAGGCCACAGAATTTCACCCACCACTCCTGCAAAAAACCTCACACCTATATCTGTGCTATTGAAGTCCTCAAATTGTAGTTTAAAGACTTCAAGGAGCAGAGAATCCTCCAGCAAGTGACCCGTGCCCTATGCTACAAAGGAAGGCGAAAAACCTGCAGGGCCTCTTCCAGTCTGCCCTGGAGGAAAATTCCTTCCCAACCCCAAATATGGTGATCAGCTAAACCCTGAGCCTATGGGCAAGATTCACCAGCCAGATACCACAGAAAATTCTTTCCTAGGTAACTCGGATCCCACCCCATCTAATATCCTATCACAGGCCATTGGGCCTATTTACCATGAATATTTAATTACCAAAACCATGTTATTCCATCATACCATCTCCTCCATAAACTTATTGAGTTTAATCTTAAAGTCAGATAGAGCTTTTGCCCCCACTGCTTCCCTTGGAAGGCTATTCCAAAACTTCACTCCTCTGATGGTTAGAAACCTTCATCTAATTTCTAGTCTAAATTTCCTGGTGGCCAGTTTATATCCATTTGTTCTTGTGTCCACATTGGTACTGAGCTTAAATAATTCCTCTCCCTCTCCAGTATTTATCCCTCTGATATATTTATAGAGAGCAATCATATCTCCCCTCAACCTTCTTTTGGTTAGGCTAAACAAGCCAAGCTCCTTGAGTCTCCTTTCATAAGACAGGTTTTCCATTCTTCGGATCATCGTAGTAGCCCTTCTCTGTACCTGTTCCAGTTTGAATTCATCCTTCTTAAACATGGGAGACAAGAACTGCACACACAGTATTCCAGGTGAAGTCTCACCAGTGCCTTGTATAACGGTACTAAAACCACCTTATCCCTGCTGGAAATATCTCTCCTGATGCATCCCAAGACCTCATTAGCTTTTTTCACGGCCATATCACATTGGCAGCTCATAGTCATCCTATGATCGACCAATACTCCAAGGTCCTTTTCCTCCTCCGTTACTTCTAATTGATGTGTCCCTAGTTTATAACTAAAATTCTTGTTGTTAATCCCTAAATGCATAACCTTACACTTCTCACTATTAAATTTCATCCTATTACTATTACTCCAGTTTACAAGGTCATCCAGATCCTCCTGTAGGATATCCCGGTCCTTCTCTAAATTGGCAATACCTCCCAGCTTTGTATCATCTGCAAACTTTATTAGCACACTCCCACTTTTTGTGCCGAGGTCAGTAATAAAAAGATTAAATAAGATTGGTCCCAAAACTGATCCTTGAGGAACTCCACTGGTAACCTCCCTCCAGCCTGACAGTTCATCTTTCAGTAGGACCCATTGTAGTCTCCCCTTTAACCAATTCCTTATCCACCTTTCAATTTTCCTGCTGATTCCCATCTTTTCCAATTTAACTAATAATTCCCCATGTGGCACGGTATCAAACGCCTTACTTAAAATCTAGGTAAATTAGATCCACTGCGTTTCCTTTGTCTAAAAAATCTGTTACTTTCTCAAAGAAGGAGATCAGGTTGGTTTGGCATGATCTACCTTTTGTAAAACCATGTTGTATTTTGTCCCATTGACTTCAATGTCCTTAACTACCTTCTTCAAAATTTTTTTCCAAGACTTTGCATACTACAGATGTCAAACTAACAGGCCTATAATTACCCGGATCACTTTTTTTCCCTTTCTTAAAAATAGGAACTATGTTAGCAATTCTCCAATCATGCAGTACAACCCCTGAGTTTACAGATTCATTAAAAATTCTTGCTAATGGGCTTGCAATTTCATGTGCCAATTCCTTTAATATTCTTGGATGAAGATTATCTGGGCCCCCCGATTTAGTCCCATTAAGCTGTTTGAGTTTCGCTTCTACCTCAAATATGGTAATGTCTACCTCCATATCCTCATTCCCATTTGTCATGCTACCATTATCCCTAAAATCCTCTTTAGTCTTATTAAAGACTGAGGCAAAGTATTTGTTTAGATATTGGGCCATGCCTAGATTATCCTTGACCTCCACTCCATCCTCAGTGTTTAGCGATCCCACTTCTTCTTTCTTTGTTTTCTTCTTATTTATATGACTATAGAACCTTTTACTATTGGTTTTAATTTCCTTTGCAAGGTCCAACTCTATTTGACTTTTAGCCTGTCTCACTTTATCCCTACGTGTTCTGACCTCAATAAGGTAGCTTTCCTTGATGATCCCTCCCTTCTTCCACTCCCTGTATGCTTTCTGCTTTTTCTTAATCACCTCTCTGAGATGCTTGCTCATCCAGCTTGGTCTACAACTCCTGCCTTTGAATTCTTTCCTCTTTCTTGGGATGCAGGCTTCCGATAGCTTCTGCAGCTTTGATTTTAAAATAATTTCAGGCCTCCTCTACCTTTTAGATTCATAAATTCTTCAGTCCAATCCACTTCCCTAACTAATTTCCTTAATTTTTGAAAGTCAGCCCTTTTGAAATCAAAAACCCTAGTTGCAGATTTATTTTTGTTTATCCTTCCATGCAGTTTGAACTGAATTAGCTCATGATCACTTGAACCAAGATTGTTCCCTACAACCATTTCTTCTATGAGGTCCTCACTACTCACCAAAAACCAAATCTAAAATGGCATCCCCTCTTGTTGGTTCAGCAACTACTTGATGAAGGAATCCATCAGCAATCACATCTAGGAAAATCTGAGCCCTATTATTATTACTAGCACTCGTCCTCCAGTCTATATCTGGGAAGTTAAAGTCTCCCATTGATCACACAGTTTCCATTAGTATTTCCTTTATTAAAAACATTAAAAGGGGCTCTATCCGTATCCAAATTAGATCCCGGCGGTCTATAGCACACCCCAAGCACTATCCTAGGGGAGGCTCTAATAGTTTTCTTCTCCAATGTGATTTTTGCCCAGACAGACTCTGGCTTATCCATTCCATCGCTTCTTATTTCTTTACATTCTACCTCATCATTGATATACAATGCTACTCCCCCACCTTTGCCTTTATTTCGGTCTTTCCTAAACAGCACATTCCCTTCAATACCCGTACTCCAGTCATGACGACTATTCCACCATGTTTCTGTTCTCCCTAGAATATCTGGTTTCACTTCCTGCACCAGTAGCTCTAGTTCCTCCATTTTGTTACCGAGGCTCCTCGCACTGGTGTACAAACCTCTTAATTTTTGTGTTTGGTCTCACTCATATTCTGTACCCTATTAGGCACGGTCATTCTACAGCCAGTATAACCTATTAGACTGGTATCTACACTGCCCTTCCTCCTACCCATGGCTGTATCCTTTCTTACTTGGTTTTCTTTCCTCTGAATGCTAAAATCCAGTGTGGAGATTACCTGGACATCTCCCAACCATCTCCCCCAAATTCCTAGTTTAAAGCTTTCTTAATTAGTTGTGCCAGCCTCCATCCTAGAAGTCTATTTCCCTCCCTACTCAGGTGAAGTCCATCCCGAGAGAACAGTCCTCTGTCCATGAATGCCTCCCAGTGGCCAGTGGGACTTTCAGAACTGAGTATTAATTCTATTTGAATGTTTGTGTGAATGTTTGTTTTGAAATAATTGCCTGTATCTATACGTTTCTAAGGCATGTACCTTAGAAAGAGGTTTCTATTAACAGTTGCCGTAAAAAAAAACAAAAATGGTATCGCGTTATAACACTGCTTCTGATACTACTTTCAACAGAAGTATTTTTGTTGTTTCTTAATGGTTCCTTTCACTCCAAATACTTTTATACTTAATATTGATTGACAAAAATATTCCCCTTTCCTGAAGATGCAAGTCCTATGCAAATGATAGTTTTGGGGAGGGAAGAATAATGGAATGGCTAGGCGTTAAACTTTGAACTCACTTATATTAATGTAACATTTCAGTGATTAATTTGCTATTAAACGCTCTAGTGAAAAATTACACAGTGACACTGAACTGACACTCATGTGGGTTATATTTCATGAATCTGTTTCTCAGTCTTTCAGTGAATGGGAAAAGGTATAAGTCATAAATAGTAAATTGTACATTTCAATATATTAAACTGTACTTACTGTTCTTCATTTTACTAGAACCACACTAATAGTTTTGCACTATGGTGTAGCAATCGGTCAATTATAAAATCATTTTCTGTTGTTGGATACTAGATGCACATCAGGCGTTATCTTATAAAGTTATACAAAAAGGGCCTGATTCACAGTTTCTTCATTCCAGTTTTAGAAACCAACTCGAGTCACACAATGGTGAATCAGGCCCAGTATCTCCAGTTTCTTTATCTGATTATTTTTGTGGAAAAGCGGTTATTCATAGGTTTTAGAATTCTTATTAGTATAGACTAATATACATCCTAATTATGCAAAATATACTTTTTGTATTGGAATGAACATTTCATGTTTTACCATATTTATCTTTACACAGTTAACACATCCTTTCTGAAAACTAATTTTATACAAAGGACAGTAGACAGTTGAACGTTTTGTAGCTGTATGAGCTCTATCGGAAACGCAAAAAATAGATGTATTAACCCCAGATGACACATTGTGAAAGTGTACTTTCAAATAGTCATCCTAGTAAACTCTAAATAAACATTTCATCACGATTAATCACACTGTTAAACAATAAAAGCATACAATTTATTTAAATATTTTGATGTTTTCTACATTTTCAAATATATTAATTTCAGTTACAACACAGAATACAAAATGTACAGTGCTCACTTTGTAGTTATTTTTATTACAAATATTTGCACTGTAAAAAAAAGAAATTGTATTTTTCAAGTAATCTAAGTACTGTAGTTCAGTCTCTTTATCATGAAAGATGAACTTACAAATGTAGAATTAAAAAAAAAAACTGCATTAAGAAATAGAACTGCAAAACTCTAGAGTTCACTCAGTCCTACTTCAGCCAATCGCTCAGACAAACAAGCTTGGTTACAATTTGCAGGAGATAATGCTGTCTGTTTCTTATTTAAAATGTCACCTGAAAGTGAGAACAGGCATTCGCATGGCACTGTTGTAGCTGGCGTGACAAGATATTTTCATGTCAGATATGCTAAAGATTCATATGTCCCTTCATGCTTCAGTCATCATTCCAGAGGTATGCTTCCATGCTGATGACAGGTTCGGCTCGATAACGGTCCAAAGCAGAGTGGACCGACGCATGTTCATTTTCATCATCTGAGTCAGCTGCCACCAGCAGAACGTTGATTTTCTTTTCTGGTGGTTCAGGTTCTGTAGTTTCTGCATCAGAGTTTTGCTCTTTTAAGCCTTCTGAAAGCGTGCTCCACACCTCGTCCCTCTCAGATTTTGGACGGCACTTCAGATTCTTAAATCTTGTGTCGAGTGCTGTAGCTATTTTTAGAAATCTCACATTGGTGCCTTCTTTGCGTTTTGTCAAATCTGCTGTGAAAGTGTTCTTAAAACGAACGTTCTGGGTCATCATGTGAGACTGCTATAACATGAAATATATGGCAGAATGCGGGTAAAACAGGAGACATACAATTCTCCCCCAAGGAGTTCATTCACAAATTTAATTAACGCATTTTTTTTTAATGAGCATCATCAACGTGGAAGCATGTCCTCTGGAATGGTGGCCAAAGAATGAAGGGGCATCTGAATGTTTAGCATATCTGGCACATAAATACCTTGCAACGCTGACTACAAAAGTGCCACGCGAACGTCTGTTCTCACTTTTAGATGATGTAAATAAGAAGGAGGCAGCAGTATCTCCTGTAAATGTAAACAAACTTGTTTGTCTTAGCGATTGGCTGAACAATAAGTAGGACTGAGTGGTCTTGTAGATGCTGAAGTTTTACATTGTTTTGTTTTAGTCCACTTATGTAACAGAAAAAATCTACCTTTGTAAGTTACACTTTCCCAATAAAGATATTGCACTACAGTACTTATGAGGTTACTTGAAAGTTCTATTTCTTTTATTTATCACTTTTACAGTGCAAATATGTAATAAAAATAATATCAAGTGAGCACTGTACACTTTGTATTCTGTGTTGTAACAGAAATCAATATATTTGAAAAAGTAGAAAACATCCAAAAATATTTAATAAATTTCAATTGGTATTCTATTGTTTAACAATGCAATTAATTGTGATTAGTTTTTTTAATTGTGTGAGTTATCTGCGATTGATGGCCCTAATATATATATTTTAAATAGGTATTTTATTTATTTTTATTTATGTGTGTGTGTGTGTGTGTGTGTGTTAATCACTGAGACTGGGAGACAACAGAGACTGTGCAAGGGAGGATAGCTTCTCCTCACCTCCCTTGCTGGCTTAAGATGAAAATGGCTCAGTAGACTGGGACCCTTGTCTCTAGAGAGAGAAGGGTTACGTGGAGGGTCACAGTGAGCCTCTGAGGCTAGCAAAATCTGCCAGGAAATGCAGAACCCACGGAGACATGGACAAAGCGCTGTGTGTGTGTGTGTGTGTGTCTCTCTCATATATATATTTGAGAGAGATAATAAATGCGCGTGCGCGCGCACATACTTTTAATATCTACTTTTAATGACACTAAATTTAAAGTGAAAACTCAGGAACAATGAGGAGATTCTGTATTTAGACTCTTAAAGTTGATTAAGATGTTGACGTAAAATACTTAGAGTTCTGTAAGGCATTTGACTTGGTAGCACATGCCAACTTGATTACAAGACTAGAAAGATATAAAATTAACGTGGCACACATGAGGTGCTTTAAAAGCTGGCTAACTGATAGGTCTCAATGTAATTTTAAAAGGGGAATCATCATTGAGTGGGTGTGTTTCTAGTGAAATCCTGCAGGCATCAGTTTTTGGTCCTAGCTATTTAACATTTTTATCAGTGACCTGGAAGAAAACTAAAAATCATAGCTTATTAAGTTTGCCAATGAAAAAAATTTGGGGGAAGCGATAAGTAATGAAGAGGACAGGTCGCTGACATAGAGGAATGTGGGTTGCTTAAGTTGGGTGAAAATTAACTATGCATTTTAATATGACTAAATATAAATGTATACATCTAGGAATAAAGAACACAGGCCCTACTTACAGGATGGAGGACTCTCTGTTAGGAAGAAGTGACTATCTAAAAGAATTGGGGGAAGTGGTGGAGAATCAGCTGATCATGAGCTCTGAGTGCAACACTGGCTAAAGGGGCTAATCATAGAATAGAATATCAGGGTTGGAAGGGACCTCAGGAGGTCGTCTAGTCCAACCCCCTGCTCAAAGCAGGACCAATCCCCAACTCAGTCGTCCCAGCCAGGGCTTTGTCAAGCCTGACCTTAAAAACCTCTAAGGAAGGAAATTCCACCACCTCCCTAGGTAACTCATTCCAGTGTTTCACCACCCTCCTAGTGAAAAAGTTTTTCCTAATATCCAACCTAAACCTCCCCCACTGCAACTTGAGACCATTACTCCTTGTTCTGTCATCTGCTACCACTAAGAACAGTCTAGATCCATCCTCTTTGGAACCCCCTTTCAGGTAGTTGAACACAGCTATCAAATCCCCCCTCATTCTTCTCTTCTGCAGACTAAATAATCCCTCCGTCTTTCCTCATAAATCATGTGCTCCAGCCCCCTAATCATTTTTTTTTGCCCTCCGCTGGACTCTTTCCAATTTTTCCACATCCTTCTTGTGGTATGGGGCCCAAAACTGGACACAGTACTCCAGATGAGGCCTCACCAAGCCAAAAGAGGGGAATGATCACGTCCCTTGATCTGCTGGCAATGCTCCTATTTATACAACCCAAAATGCCATTAGCCTTCTTGACAACCAAGCCACACTGTTGAATCATATCTATAATGGAATGCTGGGATCCATAAAGAGGGATTTCTCAAGCAGGAGCAGAGAGGTAATTTTACATGTGTGTTTGGCACTGGTGTTGACCACTCTAAAATACTGTGTCTAGTTCTGGTGTCCACAGATATTGTTAAATTGGAGAGGGTTCAGAGAAGAGCCACAAGAAATATTACAGGATTAGAAAACGTGCCTTATAGTGGTAGACTCCAGGTGCTCAATCTATTTAACTGAACAAGAGAAAGGTAAGGGGTGACTTGATTGCAGTTTATAAGAATAATTACAATATATTCACCCTGTTCTCTGCTCTTTTCATTTTGGAGATGATAGCCGTATAGGGCTGGAAGGATCCTTGAGAGGTCATCCAGACCATCCCCACACTTAGGTAGGACCAAGTATACCTAGACTATCTCTGACAGGTTTTTGTCTAACCTATTCCTGAAAATCTCCAATGACTGGAATTCCACAACCTCCCTTGAGAGCTTATTCAGGTGCTTAACTACCCTTGTAGTTAGAAAGTTTTTCCTAAACTACATCTCCCTTGCTGCAGGTTACCTCTTGTCCTATCTTCAGTGCACATGGAGAACTATTAATCACTGTTCTCTTTATAACCAAATGTCAAGGTTCCTCCCCCACTCTGAACTCTAGGGTACAGATGTGGGGACCTGCATGAAAAACCTCCTAAGCTTATCTTTACCAGCTTAGGTCAAAACTTCCCCAAGGTACAAAATATTCCATCCTTTGTCCTTGGATTGGCCGCTACCACCACCAAACTAATACTGGTTACTGGGGAAGAGCTGTTTGGACGCGTCTTTCCCCCCAAAATACTTCCCAAAACCTTGCACCCCACTTCCTGGACAAGGTTTGGTAAAAAGCCTCACCAATTTGCCTAGGTGACTACAGACCCAGACCCTTGGATCTTAAGAACAATGAACAATCCTCCCAACACTTACACCCCCCCTTTCCTGGGAAATGTTGGATAAAAAGCCTCACCAATTTGCATAGGTGACCACAGACCCAAACCCTTGGATCTGAGAACAATGAAAAAGCATTCAGTTTTCTTACAAGAAGACTTCTAATAAAAATAGAAGTAAATAGAAATAAAGAAATCCCCCCTGTAAAATCAGGATGGTAGATACCTTACAGGGTAATTAGATTCAAAACATAGAGAACCCCTCTAGGCAAAACCTTAAGTTACAAAAAAGATACACAGACAGAAATAGTTATTCTATTCAGCACAGTTCTTTTCTCAGCCATTTAAAGAAATCATAATCTAACACGTACCTAGCTACATTACTTACTAAAAGTTCTAAGACTCCATTCCTGGTCTATCCCCAGCAAAGACAGAATATAGACAGACACACAGACCCTTTGTTTCTCTCCCTCCTCCCAGCTTTTGAAAGTATCTTGTCTCTTCATTGGTCATTTTGGTCAGGTGCCAGCAAGGTTACCTTTAGCTTCTTAACCCTTTACAGGTGAGAGGAGCTTTCCCCTGGCCAGGAGGGATTTCAAAGGGGTTTATCCTTCCCTTTATATTTATGACACCAACTTTAACATGTCTGAAGACTTATCAGGTCCTCCTTCAGTCTTTTTTTTCCCCTCACTAAACATATCCAGTTTTTAAAAACTCATTAGGTCAGGATAACATCTCTTTGATAAAGCTTCATTTCACAAACACTTCTAGAGTGCCATTTGGCACTAGCTGTCTTTAATTTATCTTTAAGTGCTAACTATTGTAAAATATTCAATTAATATGAACTAAAAATAAGAAAAAGGCTTACTGATTCCAATCATCACTGGTATGTTTTTTTTTTCTCTCTCCATTTTTGATACTTTAAGAAAATCCTCTGAAAGCTTGTGGAATGGGACAGTAACTTATTCACTGCAGAGAAGCTGAAATCCATTGTACAATTCTGCAAAGCCACATGATTTGGGCTGCTGTGGGGTTGCTATTGTTAAGTTGCAAGTATCAACAGCTATGAAAAGGCATGCTTACATAGTCATTTTATAAAGGTTTTATATAAGAATATGACAGGATTTTTTCCATTAACTTTCTCGGTATAGACTGTGCCCTGGTCTGAAACCTAATGTCATATGGTGATGTGTGATTCTTTGTTGCTACTTTATCAATGACTTTTGTAGGAGTGGGCAGATTAAAACACCTCATCCAGAGAAGTGGCCCTGCTAAACTACCCAGGGAAAAAAGTGCTGAGAGATCTTAAGGACTGAGGAGTTCTGGTAGGTTTTTTTTTTGTTTGTTTGTTTTGAGGATTGGATGGATGATAGTATTTTTCAAGGTGAGTGGTAGATTTGCTCCTCTGAAGGAGGTGTTGGTAACTTCCATTAGCCGTGAATAGTTTGATATTTATTAGCCAAGAGGGACGTTCAGTAGACTCCTTCAGCTTCAGTGAGTGTGTTGAGGCCATATACCATCAAATAGTGGCATGGTGGCTAATGCGGTCAACTCTGGTTCAGAGTTTTCTGCCTTTTAGTGGCTGGTGATTTGACCCAGTGGCTGGATTATGAAGTCCAGATTGCCAGGCGGAATAACCCTGCTGGCTGTGGTTTTGCAACTGTGATGGAGGTAGAGTAGACACTTTTTTCTTTCCTTATTATGGTGGTGTACTTCTGTCAGAAACCTTTATGCTCTTGAATGGATTTGGAGTGAGTTTCTCACAACTGATGTTCACACCTGCTGCCTATGTGCTTCATCTGCTGAAGTTTCATGGTGATTTCCTCAGCATGTGTGGGGGAGGGACAGTGTAGAGCCAAGGCACATAGGAAACAAATATTTAATAATTAGTTCATCAATCTAGCAGAGAAAGGTATAACATAATCCAATGCCTGCAAGTTGAAGCTAGACAAATTTTGATTGGAAATAAGGCATACGTTTTTAACAGTGAAAGTAATTAACCACTGGAACAACTTACCAAGGGTCTTGGTCTATTCTCCTTCATTGACAATTTTTAAATCAAACTTGGCTCTTTTTCTAAAATATATGATCTAGGAATTATTTTGGGGTGGTTATTCAGGAGATCAGACAAGATGATCACAATGGTCCCTTCTGGCCTTGTAATTTATGAAAAGCCTCTAGATGTCACCTGCATCTATTTTTGTTTTGACTTTCTGATGGATATCATTACTTTGGAGTAACTACAAAAGGAAACTTTTTATTGCAGATTATGTGAATTGCAAAAATTAGGATATAATTTTTGGATTGTTAATCCTTCCCCTCCTCTAAAATCCACATTTAGAGGTGGTGATTGTCAGCTTCCGAATATAATATTATCTTTAATGTTAAATATATTCTTACCTTCCAACCCCATATTTGTCCTTTAGTTTGGAGATTTCTCTAATTAAGAAAGATGAAGGACCCATGTGGCCAGAGCTGATAGTGGGTGACTCACGAGGAGAATTAATCATGGACTCTTCCCAGTGTTCTGCGGTAGCTGAACGTCTGATGCATCTTACCTCTGAAGAAATGGTAAGAAATTAAAATTAAAAATAACAGTTGAAAATCCTCATAGAGATGCTCAAGTTGTACCTTCTTGGGGAGCCAGGCTCTCCTTTCCCTGACATTATGTAGTCAGTCAGGTCATTTAGGATTCTAACTACTAACATTTCTCTTCTGGTCAGTTATAAGTATCAAACCATAGTGGCACCAAGTATCTTTTTAATAATTTTTCATAATCGCTACATACAATATGAGGTTTAAATTATAATGTAATCCACACACAGTCTGCATTCAACTGACATACTGTTTGCTCAACAAAGCACACAAGGATGATTGAGTGTGGTGTGTTGTGTGTTTGTTTTCCTACTGTAGTTAGTTGTTGGGTGCGTGTGTTCTTTCAGTATGCTGTCCCAGCTCTGCGCAGATAGCTGACACAACAGACCTCGATCAAACTGCCCAATAAAACCACTGACTCATTTCATTTTATTATCGATGAAGCACTGTCCTAGTGTTCCGGAAACTTTACAGGACCACTAACACATGTATGCCTGTAACAATGGACCAGCTCAATGAATGGTGGGACTTTCCATCCCCCGCCTCGTCTGGATGGAGACACAACCTCTGTGACTCTTCTTTTATACACTGATACCATCAAGTTATGTACTGTCCCTCCGAGGTGGTTAATTACCACTGTTTACCTTGTACATTTTGGGTTGATTAAAACATCTCTATTCATCACCCCATCAACCGACTCTTATCTTTAACAGGGGGTCAGTGTGTCCTTGTGTTATCTTTCAGGGAGTGTGTTTACATGATAACTCTGTATCAGGGTGTTCTGGTACCACCCTTCTGGAATGTGTTTGCATGAGTGTCCTGTGCCTAGTACTACTTAGGAATGTGTGTGTTTTTGCAATGCCAGCCCTGTTCTTGCCAGGTTCTGTGAACTTGCAAGCAAGTATGTGTGTCAGCTGTGAATGGTGAGAGGTCCTGATCTTTTACCAGAACTGGTTTTGGGGAAGGATAGTATTATCTGGAATGGAGTATAGTAATCCTTACAAAGTCCATGAGCTTTAAGGGTGGCGCTGTGTTATTCTTCCTGCTTGTAGAATCAAAGGCGTTAGGGAGAACGTCTTTAAGGAAGTGATGATCAGGCAAGGACATGGACTCATATGATTTTTACGTTTTTGGTGCGTCTTCTGCACTGGAGATCTAGCCATGTCTGAGTGGGTGAGACAATTGCCTGCCTGAATGAGTCTCAGTGTAGCTACCATGGAGATGAGATTGTTATCTTACAACACTATATTGCAGGTCTGACTGTTTACAATGATGACTATTTAATACAATTTCTGCCCTGGGTGAATATTTTCTTGAAAGGCACTTTTGCCTCACTCCCACTGAGAGCGAATGGAGCCTTTTTTGGAAAGAGCAAAGTTGTCAGTCATAGAACACTGTCCATCATCCCTGCTGAAGACTTAAGTTTCAGTTTGAAAATTAATGGCAAAAAGTTCAGTAATCATAATTTTTAAAAAAATGTAGCCCTGGTATGAAATGTCAATGAGTTTTAACTATATGAGAAATTTGAAAGGTCTTAATTATTCTATTATGAAGATTGTTCATGACCAAAATTTGTCTGACAGAGTGGTAAATTTCTTAAAGAGCTCATTTTAAAATTAATTGTAACTCCTAAATTGATTAATACATTTACTTGCAAATTCTCAGAAAATTCATTCAGTACTGAAAGTGCTGTAACTTTGGGGATTGTAAGGTGAATTTTTCATATATAACTAAGTAACTGAATCCCTGCTTTAAGTGCAAATCTCAACGCTCTCAATTATGGAACAGCAAGTGGCATTTTCATAATTAATTATTCCACTGTTTAAAATATAACACAAAATATATTAAAAGAACAACAAGGCTGCAAATTCAAGCACTCAAAAGGTAGAAAATGCTATGCGTATACAACCTAAATTTGACCCCCTCATGAAAATGCATATTGATACAGACTTTTCAATTACATGATCACATACTATTTTTTTCACAGGCCCCCTGCTTCACTTAGTACACAGGATAGACAGTGTTTATTTGAATGGTCAGAAGGTGAAGCATGAAGTAGAACCGGTCTATTAGGTGTAACCTTAGACTGCACACTGAGTTACCATGCCCACCTGAAGAAGGCAGCAGCTAAAATTAAGACAGGTAACAATCTTCTTAGCAAACTGGCAGGTTCGTCATGGGGGTGCTCGTGCTCCAACTTTGCAGACGTCAGCTCTTGCCACCTCGTATTCGGTGGTAGAGTACTGCGTACCAGTTTGGAGTTGATTGTCACACACCGAACTGGCGGATACGCAGTTACATGTTGCCAAGCGTATCATCTCTGGCACCCTGCGTCTCCGGCACTCCACTCCCGTGGCTTCCAGTTCTGAGCAATATTGTTCCTCCTCATATCAGACGAGAGGTTGCCACTGGCAAGTTATTGGAGAAAGTACGTGCCAACTCAAGCCAGCCACTGCACAATGACCTTTTTAAACCACCAACTACATGTTTGCTCTCACGTCACCCATTATTGTCTCATCCACCCCGCCAGGACATTAGGGCGGAAACACTTTGGCAAGAGGAATGGATAAGTGTTATAATCCCCAACCAGTCCCTTGTCGCCGACTCCACAATTTGCCCACCTGATTTTGACCTGCCCCGTCGCCAGTGGTCCCGGTTGAACAGGTTCTGGACCAGGCAAGGTTTCTGTGCAGCCAACCAGTATCGTTGGGGCCTTTGTGACAGCCCGTTGTGTAGCTGCAGCGCAACACAGACGATGACCCACATTGTCGATGAATGCCTGCTGACTAGGTTCAGCAGTGGCTTAGAAGAACTGCATCACGCCACTGAAGATGCCATCGCTTGGCTAAACGACTATGCACATGCTAAATAAAAATAGTTACACAGCAGCTATTCAGTATTGTGTGGCCCTATGCTTTATTTAGTGCACACTATTCAAACCCTGATCTGAAGACAGAATTATTGCTTTCCTTATGGTTTATCTGTGGTGCTCATCACTATAGAATCCAAATGCTTCACAAACATTAATGACTTTATTTTCATCACTCTCCTGTGAGGTGAGGAGGGTGGTATTATCTCCAGTTGACAAAGGAAAACTCAGGCACAAAGATTAAGGTCAAAAATTTCCACTAGCTTTGTGTATCCAAATTGAAATGCGTAGGACATGATTTTTCAGAGAATTTAGCGTTGTATAGCGCTTTGTGTTCAAAGCACAGCTCCCATTGACTTCAGTTGGATTACTAGGATTTGAGAGGCTCGAGCATGCTCAGTGAGGATGGAACCTTTGGAGATTTTAGCTGTTAAGCTCTAGCAAGTCTCTACTGAGCATGTGCACACTGATTTTTTTTTCCAAAGGTTTATAACTTGGCCAAATTTTTCATAGAGAGGGGAAAAAGCTCATCCCTGACAGGTTACCCTCCTACCAAATTTTGAGTCCCTGCTATAAAGCATGGGAGAGCTAGATCTTTTCAGAGGTCACCAGAATTTTGTAACAGGGGTAAAAGAACATATTTTTCCCCCTCGCCTCATTGTTGGAAACAGCTGGACCCTTTTTGCTGAGAAGTTCCAGAAGAATCAGTCTGAGGCAGACAACAGCATGGATAATTTCAACCTAAGTGGTTAAAGTTTGGGAAAGCTATAAACCACTAAAAACAGGGTTTTTTAGTGAGAAGTGTTGGGCAACTTTAATAGTCAGTGCAACCATCCCCACCTTTAATAATCTGCAGTATATACTGCAATACTGTGGAGAATTACTGGGTTGAGAATTATGTAGGTTTTAAAATATATTATGGTCATGTAAATATAACCGGTAGAGTATATAGAAACTCCAGGCCAAATTAAACTTTGGCGTAACTTGACCTTATGAATGTTGCATCAAGGATTAGTTTGGCCCATGAATACATCAAAATAATAAGTGAAATTCCAACCAGTATGATTTAAATTCTTGTTTTTAATAAATTAGAGTATCCCCTACATTTTCCTTTCTGGGGAAATTGTACATAGTTTAATATTGATTGAGTGTAAATGACATTTAAAAAGAAAACTGAAAAGATAAGCTTAACTCACATTTATATGTTTCAGAGTAACAGCCGTGTTAGTCTGTATTCGCAAAAAGAAAAGGTGTACTTGTGGCACCTTAGAGAAGCTTCATATAAATTGGTTAGTCTCTAAGGTGCCACAAGTATTCCTTTTCTTTTCACATTTATATGAAGCTTTCTCTTTTTTTTTTTTTTTTTTTTTTTTTTTACTGTCCTGAAAGTCCTATTTAAAACAAAAACAAAAAACCTGTCATTTTAACTGCTGCTTGGACTTAATTAGAAAGTGATATCTGATATAAAATCTGAGAAATATGACTCCCTGTGGATCCTGATGTATGAAGTTTTGGATTAATCTTTTTTTCCACCCCTTCAGATGGGGTTAAAGAGAAAAGAATTGGTCTTTTGGTCATTAAGTCACAGTTAGTGACTTGTGATGTAATTTTTTAGTTTGTTTTTTTTTTTCTTCCCAAAAAGTCTATCTCTGGGATAGGTTTTTTTGGGGGGGGAGGGAGAGGGTCTTCCAGTGTTTAAGCTGTAGCTTGAATTAGCTAAGTAATTCACCTTATTTAACAAATCTCTTAAGCACGTGGTAAAATATTTTTTTGAGCTTGGATTTTTATAGCTATAAATGCATTATATAAGGCTTGATCCTGCTCAGTGCCCTCAACTCCTATTCATGTCAGTGCTGATAACCTAGTAGGTGATGTAAAGTAACCAGAGGACATTTTATTAAAATCATTATTTAATTTTGCAGGTCAAATACTGTGGTTTGTAGGTGATATGATTCAATATTTGGGTGTGTTTACAGGTAATCTTAAATTATACACCTGTTTTATTAGTGAATCAGGAGTGTTAAAATTTTATATTTACAAACAATGGATTTGGCTACTGAGATAAACAAAAATGCTAATTAATTTTAAGATTTAAAAGGCATAAACTGCCTTTTTTAAGCTAAAACCTGAATGAAGATTAGTATTTTATTTTAAAACTAGTTTGTGTTGAAATGATGCTGAACTACAAAGTAACAATTTATCAAAAATACCATTGCAATTGTCAGATTTTTAAAATATTTTAGAAAATCCAATAAAATATATTTTTCTAACCTGCACAATACTTTGATTCTAATCCTTCAATCTCAAACGAAGGCTCATTGTCACTCATTTGCATCTGTTTGCTAACGAATAAATTTTGTGGTAGAATAAATTGAAGTGCTCCAGGAGAGAGTGTGTTCTAATAAAAATTTTAGAATACAGGGTTGTGTTTTATTATGAACTTTGAAAATGGACCTATAGCAATATTGTGCTTGGTAGACATGGCATGTTCTTAATCCGGTCTTTTAAAAAATTGTTTTAAGATTAATGGGATGCGGACCTGATTTTAAGAAAGACTGTCAAGAATTAATGTCCTGGAGCAGATGCTTGAGAACTAGATGTAACTGTTTTTCAGACTAAAACAACAGCTAGTCTAAGGGCTTGTCTATACTATCCGCTAGATCAGCAGGGAGCATTCGATCCAGCAGGGGTCAATACGATACGCAATAAATCAACCGCTGAGTGTTCTCCCGTCGACTCCGGTACTCCACCAGAACGAGAAGCGCAAGCGGAGTCAACGGGAGAGCGTCAGCTGTCAACTTACCGCAGTAAAGACACCGTGGTAAGTAGATCGAAGTGTGTTGACTTCAGCTACACTATTCATGAAGCTGAAGTTGTGTATCTTCGATCGACCCCGTGCAGTAATGTAGACAAGCCCTAATTCTGCACCTCACTTTGACTGTGAGCTCTTCATCTTCTAAGCAAAGCAGGTACCAATTATGAAGAGAGAAAAGGGAGAAAGGTGCTGTTTACTTGCAATGTACCCTTTACCAACTCATCCTAAAAGGAAGTAGCTTTAATTGAGGTATCCAAAAACTTAACATAAATCATCCAAAAACTTGAATGAAAAAGTTATAGAATATCATAGAATATCAGGGTTGGAAGGGACCTCAGGAGGTCATCTAGTCCAACCCCCTGCTCAAAGCAGGACCAATCCCCAGTTAAAACATCCCAGCCAGGGCTTTGTCAAGCCTGACCTTAAAAACTTCTAAGGAAGGAGATTCTACCATCTCCCTAGGTAACACATTCCAGTGCTTCACCACCCTCCTAGTGAAAAAGTTTTTCCTAATATCCAACCTAAACCTCCCCCACTGCAACTTGAGACCATTTCTCCTTGTCCTGTCATCTTCTACCACTGAGAATAGTCTAGAACCATCCTCTTTGGAACCACTTCTCAGGTAGTTGAAAGCAGCTATCAAATCCCCCCTCATTCTTCTGTTCTGCAGACTAAACAATCCCAGTTCCCTCAGCCTCTCCTCATAAGTCATGTGTTCCAGACTCCTAATCATTTTTGTTGCCCTTCGGTGGACTCTCTCCAATTTTTCCACATCCTTCTTGTAGCGTGGGGCCCAAAACTGGACACACTACTCCAGATGAGGCCTCACCAATGTCGAATAGAGGGGAACGATCATGTCCCTCGATCTGCTGGCTATGCCCCCTACTTATACATCCCAAAATGCTATTGGCCTTCTTGGCAACAAGGGCACACTGTTGACTCATATCGAGCTTCTCGTCCACTGTCACCCCTAGGTCCTTTTCCGCAGAACTGCTGCCTAGCCATTCGGTCCCTAGTCTGTAGCGGTGCATTGGATTCTTCCGTCCTAAGTGCAGGACCCTGCACTTATCCTTGTTCTAACAGGCATCTGTGAAATTGAAGAACTCTAAAGCAGCTCAACCAGTTAACTTGTGCTTTGGGTTGTTTCCTTCTTTAGTGAGGGCGGCTAAACATGGCAAGATTGAAATTTCTAGCATAAACTGCTTTTCTGTTGTTCAGGTTCAAAAATTCCAATCTATAGGCAAAATGCAAGAAGGAGACAATAAATACAAAGCGCAAACAAATTCACTTTGGTCAAACTTCAAAAAACACACACACTCACACATGTGTATCACACCTTATAATTTTGAAGGCTTCTGTTAGAAAGTGAATTTGAACTAAGTTTCTTCTCCACTAAGAAACTCAACTTCCCTTAGAAGAAACCTTTCCTCATAACAATCATCTCCTTCTCCCCCACTCCCGCCCCCCAAAAAGTCAGGCTGCCCTCTGTTTCCTCCATCCAGATGTTTGTAAAAATTGTCTGTACTATGACTAGCTGTGATTTTAGACTAATACCTTTGACCAAAGTTCCACTCTTCTGATTCCTAGAAATTAGAGATGGAAAATACTGTAGCTTAACAGTAATAAATTCCCTTTCAGTGTACGACTGTTCTACAGTTGTAGATTGAGTAATTTATAAATGCCTAGCTGAAAGCAAGAGAGAAATTCTTGTGCTTTGTGAAGTCCAGTTTATTAAAGTGATTTTAAAAAAAGGGCTTGGTTATCTGCTTCCCTGAGTGCATCTCCCTTAGCACATATCCACTACATACTGTGCTCTCAATTTTTGTTCGCTTTCTGCCTTGAGAAATATCAGCCAGAGGCCAGGTGTTTATCCTTTTCCATTATCAGAAAGATAAGAGAGCTATAAATCTTATGTCAATTTTAAGTGATTACTAAAAATGCTGAGAGGAGGTTTGTGTTTGGAAGATAAACAGGAGCTACTACACAGTGAGTCAGCCCATCACTTTCTGGCATTTGTGCTAGGTTTAAAACTGAAGGTAAAAAATACCTGTCTTGCTGAGATGACACTTTACTATGCAGTCAATCTAATAAGTGTGGGGGAAGCATGGCAACTGGTAAAAGGTATAGACAATCGAAAGGGCCTAAAAATTATTCATTACACCCACAAGTGAACAAAGTCAAAATAGGTTTCAGAGTAACAGCCATGTTAGTCTGTATTCGCAAAAAGAAAAGGAGTACTTATGGCACCTTAGAGACTAACCAATTTATTTGAGCATGAGCCTTCGTGAGCTACAGCGCTGTAGCTCACGAAAGCTCATGCTCAAATAAATTGGTTAGTCTCTAAGGTGCCACAAGTACTCCTTTTCTTTTTGCGAAAGTCAAAATAGAAACACTCCTTTTGTGAGTATTCTTTTGTCAGTATCTTAAGCAAATGAAAAGGCTCTACAACTTCAACCCCGATGAATGCAAAATTAACATACACACATGAATCTAGGAGTACAGCTGTGCTATGGCAAGTAACATAACCATTAGCTGAAGGGATGACTTTAGTTTGAAATACCTAGTTTGGAACCATATTCATCCCTGATTTAAATCCATTGACTTAAATTTGGCCCTGGATAAACTGAAACCCTGATTCTCATTCCAGCATGGTTCCCAGCCCTTTATTCCAGAGCAGGTACCAGGTACAGTAGCTAAATTGATTACCATGAAGTTTACTTTGAGTTTTTTGGAAGAGACCTTTTAAATGGAAGTTTTATTTGATATACATGGACATTAAAGATTGCATGGCACTTTCCTTAAGAGAAGGGAATTGTCAAGGTATTCTCAACAAAAAGTTCCCTTTCCAACACTGTTTCACGTTGTGTTGCATACCAGTTATCTACTGCCTTCCACCCCAGAAGTGGCTGCTTTTCTGGTAGATAAGTAAACACATGAAATTCTTTTGGATCATTGAGTATGAAAGAAGCTGCAGAACTGTAAATTGTTATATAAATCATTGCTGTTGATCTGTAAAGCTTCATTATAGTTTAGTATAATATTGTGTACCAGGTACTCCAGATTTTCAGTTCATTTCATTGTTTTCTGATTTCAGCATCCAAACCCTGACAAAGAAAATCCTCCTTGTAACGCACAGGAATTGGAGGAATGTGATATTTTTCTTGAAGACAGCACAAGCTTATGCAGATTTGATGGTAACACCTTGAAAATCACTCATGTGGTAAGTGAAATATGAAATCCAGTTATACTTACCCAAGTAGCTCCCGTTCAAGATTTTTAAGTAAAGAAGTATGATTTCTGTTTTCTGTGGTGAGAAGTCTAAAAAACCATGCCAGACACTCAGCTGGTCATAAATTGGTGTAGCTTCACTGAAATCTTGTAAATACTTTCTATAATGAAAAACCTCAGTAGTAGTTAGCTGCATATTTGCACAAATATATATGCTGTAGCAGTACACTTTTGCAAAAATTGAAAATCTCTCCCCATCACAGGTTTTAATTGATGATCCTTATACAAACATGCTATCTTGGAATTCTACGTTTTTCCAAGTATATATTCCAGTCGGTGCTCCATCATAGGATGTGTGCATGCCTGTGCAATTGCAGCCAGAGAGTGCAGTGTAGTGATCATAGGCCTGCAGAGAGCAATGCCTCATTCTCTGAATGAGAGGTTATGGGGAGGCATGAGCCTGCCATCACGCTGTTCTTTCTCAACTGCCTGTGGCTTGAGACAGAGTGTTCTATTGTATGCAGCTTCCTGCCTTCACTTTGTGAATTCTCTACGTTATTATTTATTTTAATAGTGTTTTCTGCATTCATTTGATACCTATTTATTTTATTTAACACTGGTGTGTTAGTAGAAGAGGGGCGGGGGGCTCCTTCCCCTCCACTTCTTGGATCTTTCAGCTCTAGCTCTGGAGAAGTCCTTATCCCCCCGAACACTGGTCTCTACATCATAGGCCACCTTGGTCCTGGTTGCTGCTTCATTTGCAGCTCTGGACATTAAAACTCTAAAGAAGAGGAAACCTATCACTTCAAACAAGGAAATGAAGAAAAGAGGTAGATTGCCCCATAAGACCCATTCTCAGGAGACCTCTCGTCCCGCTAGGGGTATTGTAGAAGCTCTGAGTGTGGTACTGAAGCCTTGGGACAGAGGCAAAACCTCATTTGGACATAGCTATCACCAGAGCAACTACTGAGGCAGCACCGTCTGACATCTTGCAGCACTGCAAGAGACACAGGTCTATCATCAGTGTCATGGTACCAGCATCTAAGCATACCTCTGAAAGAGGAGATGAGACTACAATTATCTCGATACCTCAACAACCTACATCTTGCCAATCAGAACCATCCCAAACTTCAAGTAAGGCTATCAGAGCCCTCCACCTCCTTCCCAGTTCCTTTTTTCAGAGAATCTCATTATCTCTCATGAACCCAGAGTCACCAATATGGAGAAGATCTACTCGTGTCATGTCCCCAGTACCTCTGAGAAAGTAGCAAGTTGAGACTTGCTTAAGTCTCCAGTCTTTGGTACCAGTTAGGACATTGGAAGCCACCCTGATCCTTAGCTCGGGAAAGATGTGTTGTACTCAGAGATTTCGGTATTGGGATCCATCCTGATACTATATTACTCTACCACCATAAGTCCCTTTCATGATGAGGATCTTAGGAAACCTACCAAACATCACAGGCCCAGACAGAGATTATCATTGGGTCCCTTCCCTTATCCCCCACTGTAGTGGGGTTACTAGGACACATGGGGCCACTATGGCGACCAACTCCATTGGCTGCCTAAGAGAAAGCACTGGCACTCACTGGTATCATACCGTCCACCAACACCTACAAACCGTTCTCCAGTACTGTGCACTTCTCCAGTACGGGGCGATATACAGGAGAAGCAAGAGTCTCTGGCTTAGGCGCTCTCATCTCCATCTGTAAAGTTCTCTTCATCTCGAGACAAGACAGTAATACCACCACCACTCTCCTATGCTGATGATT
Organism: Lepidochelys kempii; assembly: GCF_965140285.1. NCBI lineage: Eukaryota > Metazoa > Chordata > Testudines > Cheloniidae > Lepidochelys > Lepidochelys kempii. The sequence goes on from NC_136381.1 coordinate 32,565,955, forward strand.
TTAAGACCTTCCAGAATGGCATGGAAAGGCTAGTGAACACTCTTCAAATTCCAGTAAAAGAAGTCCAAGAGTCAAAACATTCTTAGTCAACATCTGTCCCCAGGGAAAGGTCCCATTTATGTGCTTGCAACGAAAAGGCACTATATTAGATTCCAACCCACTCAAATATCAAGATCATTTTGGTACCATCCGCACGCTTTCACTAAGTTTCAGGAGCCCTTTAGGAGAAAGTCCAGTCCATAGAAATGGGGGCCTCCCACCCCTACTTCTACTCAATCAGCCACTCCCTCTAAAAGGCACTTTCGACACTTCAGTCGAGGGCATCAGGCAATCCGATCAGCTGTTGTGAAACTACCCCTCCTTTGGAGATAATCTATCATGCTACTTACTTGCCTAGGAGTACCTTCTGTTACCTGGGGTTCTTTCAACCCAAAGCTCTTGGTAACTTTTGCTCTGTGCGAGGTGGTGTCAGGAAATAATAAATCAGGGGAGACACGGCCGTCCGACCAATAGATGGCTGGCACAAACAGGACAACACGAGTGCTTTCACTTAAAGCTAAACTTTACTTAGTCTCAAGCACTTATACACACGTCCGCAACAGGTTAGTAAAACACCCCCAACCCTTGATAATTACCAAAGCTGAGTGTGGCTCTTGCATGGCACAGCAGCAGCCCGTCTGCTAGTGGGGAACACAAGATGCATCCAGAGGGAGAGTCCAGTCCTGAAGAGTCCCACTACCTCAAACTTTTCCCCCTTATTTATACGTTGGTAATAGAATGACGTGTCCCTTAAAGAAAACTTGTTAAGTAAGCAGTTTCAGTGGTCAAGCGAGAGGTTCCTTCTGATTATCGATTAACCAGGTGTGGGTTTTTCCAGAGCTTGCAGCCTTGAGGCCCCAATAGACATTCCTGGGGCACATCCTGCTCTTGTAAAATGTATCAGCAACATCAACACAATTCTTATCAGGAAGGACTCAGGGTCAAGCTGCCCTCTCTGGCACCCAAAAACCCCCCTCCCCTCCTTTCTTGGTTAAGCTAAGCCTGCTGACTTGGCTGCTTTTAGCAATAAGCCATAGTGGTTTCAGGCACTTTCCTGGTTTGCCAAAGTCTCACTATACACTTACCTCAGATAAATGGATACTGGAGCTCATCAAAGTGGGTTACTCTATGTACTTTCATTTCATTCCTCCTCCTCACACCCCTTCCTGACTCTTTTCAGGGACACTCTGTTACAAGGAGCTACTAAAAAAAGTTCCTTCTCTCCTCCTGTTAGGAGCAATAGAATCAGTCCCACCAGAGTTCCTCAAAAGAGGGTTCTATTCCAGTTCCTTCCTTGTTCCCAAGAAAGGTGGAGGGTGGACACCAATCCTTGACCTCAAGAATTTGAACTGTGTCCTAGCACAACACTTCAGAATGATGACACTAGCTAACATAATTCCATCATTCAATCCAGGAGATTGATTTGTTGCCCTCCACCTACAGGAAAACTACTTTCATGTAGTCATCCACCTCTCCCATAAGTATTTCCTATGCTTCGTAATAGGGATTGATCACTATCAACATCAAATTCTCCCCCTTGGACTCTTCATGATCCCAAGGGTGTTCACAAAGGTACTCTCAGTGGTAGCGGCTCAGTCAGGAATATCTGTGTTCCCATATTTGGATGACTGACTTCTCAGTGGTCAGTCTCCTCAAGAGGTCCAGTTGGCAGCTCTGACCCATTGTGCCTGGGGCAGCCCTCACTGGAAATGCCAAGGTCAGGGCAGGCTGCAAAAGGGAGAGCAGATACTCCCAAGACTGGTGGGTAACACTGAAGTTAATCTCCTCAACCAGTCATAAACTGTGCTTCTGATCCCCCCACACTGGTTATCAAGAAACAAATATATGTATCATAGAGCCCCATTTATTGTATTTCAGTCTCCGGCTCCGAGTCAGCACCTAGGTCCAGTACAGTGAGAAGTTATTTTAAACTCTGCTCACATATACAAAATGTTCTTCTGACCCCAAAGGGTCAGCCCCATTACCGCATCAGTATGGGTTTGGATCTTACCCAAAATACCACACTGCCAGCCAATCCTTTAGTGTCTAAAACTAAAGATTTATTATAAAGGAAAAAACAAACAAACAAGAAGAGATACATTAAATGGTAAAGCAGTCACATACATACAAATACTTCAAAGTCCATATATCAAGTTCCTAGCAGTATTGGTGAGTTTGCTGAAAGTCCCTCTGGAATACATCCATAGCTTGGATGGATCATTCAGTCCTTTGTTCAGAGTTTCAATTTGTAGTAAAGTTCCTCCAGAGGTAAGAAGCAGGACTGAAGACAAAATGGAGAAGATGCAGCTGCCTTTTATATTCTTTTACCCGCATGGCAAAAGAATATAACTGAACTGTTTGGGCAGTTCAAACAAAAAGAATATAACTGAACTGTTTGGGCAGTTCAAACAAAAAACTGCCCAGCACATGGCTTGGAGGCCTTAGAGTTCTGTCCATATGTATGTGAGTCATAAGGTGTATCTGCCTTCTCTCAATGGGTCACTTGTATAGCTGATGGTCCTTAATGGGCCATCAAGCAGACTAGGCAGAGCTGACACCTAAACTGTCTGGGGGGGACAGCCAGAAGCATAGCACAAGTTTGAACTACAGACATACATATTTATAACTCATAATACAAAGGTGATACAAATACATAAATGAGATTATCATATCTGGCAAGTTATAACATTTTTGCAAATATCTTACATGGCAAATCTGGCACAACTCATTGCAGTTTTATAATCTTCATAATATCCTCAAGTGTCCCCCAGAATCCACAGGGTCACAGAAACATCCAGAGCATTAACACTATTCCAATCTCTGGATCTCTGTGCCAACCATAAAAATCCATACTACCTTCAGTACAGAGAATAGGAGCTTTATAAAGAGCTGCTCTAGACACCACAACAGCAAGAGCCTACCTGTTCAAGGTGAGATTCTCCACTCCATCCAATCTAATTTCAGCGTTACAGTTCATCCCACAAACAGTGAGGGCTTTACTACGGATCTTGGGCACATGTCAGCTTTCATGTATGTGACTCCCCACATGCAGATGCACCTCAGATGCTAAAAATATGGCTAAGAGCAGAGTACACCCCAAACAGACACAAACGTGTCACAGTGCCTTGGAATGTAATGAACTCTCTTACATGGTGGAAGAACCCATGGAGGATCTATATTGGAACCCCATTCTTGCATTCAGCACCTTCGAAGATCCTCACAGCAGATGCATCTCTGTTAGGATGGGGAGCTCACCTACAGAGAGAGACAGCACAGGGCAAATGGTCGACACAGAAATCGATACTTCATTCAAGATTCTAGAATTTAGAGCAGTATGTATATGCTGGCCAACACTTTTTTGTATGAGGTCACTCAAAGTGCTGCCCTGTTGTCCAGCATTAATGTATTACATTAACTGCCGGGGTAAAGGAAGATCCCAGTCCTTACCCCAGTTCCACAGGTTTCGTGACTCTGAGCATATCTCCCATCAGATAAAAATGTCAGCAGTCTATCTACGAGGTGTCCAGAATACAATTGCAGACTCCCAGTGAAGATGCTTTGGATAAGATCACAAATGGAAGTTCTGGGTTTGCAGCAGGCCAGCGGGTCTGGCTCAAATCAGGCAGGGCACTGTAGTCCCAAGCTGCCAGGGCAAGAAAGCAGGGGCAGAAGTAGTCTTGGCACATCAGTTGGCAGCCCCAAGGGGGTTTCTGTGATCCAGCCCATCACAGCATGTAACAGCCATTCAGCAACACTTGCTGCCCCACCCTCTTTGCCCTATAAGAGAGGTAGTTTGAACAGTGTTTCCAAGATGATGTGGTCTGACTGACAGGTTTTAGGGTCAGGAAGGGATTTTTCCCTCATGGCAAGACCAGCAAAATATCCATGCCTTCGTCGCAGCAAATATGTTAAGGGCAGTTAAAAAGAGGATGGTGATCAATTGTTCTCCATGTTCACTGAATGTAGGACAAGTAGTAATGGTCCTAATCTGCAGAAAGGGAGATTAGATTAGATGTTAGGGAAAACTTTCTAACTATCAGAGAAGGTAAGCCCTGGAATAGGTTAGCAAGGGAGGTTATGTAATTCCTGTCATTGGAGATTTTTAAGAACAGGTTAGAAAAACAACTGTTGGGGATAGTGTAGGTTTACTTGGTCCTGCCTTAGCACAGGGGTCTGGCATAGATGACCGCTCAAGCTCCCTTCCAGCCCTACGTTTCTATGAATCTGCATAAGAGACCCAAAAGTTGGCTTGTTGACCTTGCTCGTCTGGAGGTAGGAGGAGAGTCTTTAGTTCTTCACAGACTGGGGTATCTTTTGAGTGTACCGTCATTTTGTCTTGTGAGGAGTGCAAGAGAATTCAGAGGCTGGCTGAATCCTAGCGGGTAGGCTGAAGGGGGCCAACCCTGAATGCTAGATATTTGGTATGGAAGCCCTGTAACATCACATTGTACACAAGTAAATGCCTGGAATTTTTTTGGACAAATGGAGAGTTGGTGTCTCCCTGATTAAAGTTAAAAATATAAGAAGTTGTGGCTTCCTGCTTTAAAATCTATCTTTTTTGTTTCATTCTCATGTGTGTCATGGTCAGTTGTGGATGAGCATCTGTGATCCTTTTCAGAAAAGTTAAATGTCTTATCACTTCAGCAACTTATATTTTGTTTGCTGAAATTTGGACAGGACGCTCATATAGTGATGATGTTTAAGTTTCTAATCCTATTATTTTTGAAAAATTGTCCTTGGGAATTGAGGGAAAGTTGTGTAGGTTATTAAGTTAGCCAGAAGAGAAGGTCTGACATTTGGTTTACACAGTTTTTATGTTGGGGAACTCATCAAGACAATAAAATGGACCAAAAATACTTGTAGAATGGGGGGATGCTGTAGGCAATCCAAAAGACCTTTTGGTAAAGAAGGCCATAGTCATTTCACCAGATGAAAGGGATTTTTATTTCAGGTGATAGTAGTACTTATTGTCTTGTAATAGGGGAGTGTGTGTGTGTGTGTGTGTGTGTGTGGCCAGCTCTTAGAGACACACACGTCCCTACCCTTTTAATCTAAATGAAGTTGACTTTCAGATTTGTGGCTAAAGAAAGGCTCAGGGCAAGAACAGTTAGTAAGCAGCCTCTAAACTTCTAGAAAGATTCTAAAACAAATTCTGTTCATGAACTGTGTATCTTCACTTATATTCTTTGTAGCTTAAAGTTACACATCTACTTTTAAAAAGTTGATGCTTTTTGTTGGTGATAAAGCTAGTATAAATTAGTTAAAATGTTATGGAAAGAGCAGCAATGCAAATTATTTTAGCCTACAGAGTATATATGCAAGATAGTGTCCAATGTGCAACTTTGAGTTGGCTTTTGATATCAGAAACACTGAACATTACATATATGTTTCATTCACTTTCTCCCTTCCCCTACTTGCAAGTTAAATTTATCCATAACAGTTCTTGTATCATGATTTTAAGATATAGCTGTTTTCCAAGTAAGGACTAGTTATGAGAATGATTATATCTGGGGCAGGAAAACTTAGCCATTGATTAAGCAGGCAAACATTTATGAAAGAAAATGACTGCAATTAAAGAATACTGTAGGTTTTTATATATATATATATATATATATATATATATATATATACGTACGTGTGTGTGCGCGTGTGTGTTCTCCTTAAAAGTCTGCAACAATTTATGTCCAGGCATTATCAAAATTGTTCTTCCTTTTCCTTTGAGAGAAAAAGTGCATCCCTGGAATCAGGAAGCTAATAGCAGTTATTGACATGTTTTGTTTGTCTCTCTTTTTCAGACTAAAGAAAGGACAGCTGATCTTTTATCTCATATAAGTGGATACTATCATGTAAATCAAAAGGGATAACATGATTCTAATTAATTAATGTAATTATAAACAGAACTCTCATAATTTTAATAACTGACATGGTGGCTTTATTTTAATTAGCTGTAAAATTTGATTAAATTAACTTAGACATTTGTTTTTTTCTGCTTGCTTTGTGAGAACCACGTGAATAATGGTTACAGCAGTGTTATTAAATTGACCTGAAATATGAGTTTTCATGATGATGTTCAGATTCTAGAATTACCTAAACTAACTCCTAATCCAAGTTCTTCTTTTTTAATAAATCAGTTCCACAGTCAAAGTTTTCACTTGGTTGCTGGGACATCTGCCTTGCTCTTTATTAGGTACTGACAATAATATTTTAATGAATAGCTTTTGGTCAGTGTTAAAATTTTAATCTTAAAATTAGTCAAGAAGATCATTAAAACTTCATTAAGAACCAGCCTTCATGGAAAGTAACATTGTGATCTGAAGATAGCTATTTCAAGTGAGTTTTAGCAATGGCACAGTATGCGACAGTCCATTTGTTAACCTGCGTATCTCAGTGGTGGCATATGTTACCGGTGCTCCACGTTCTTCACTGGCTGGCCATTGGCTTCTAGGTGGAGTTAAAGATGGCCATCGGCTTCTAGGTGGAGTTAAAGATGTTGGTTATGACCTAAAATTTATAAATTCCTTGGACCTGCCTACTTGAATGAACAACTTTTTCTCTGTGCCACACTGCCATAGTGGAGATCCTATAAAGGTAGCCAGCCAGTCAGGCAGCAGCGCGGACAGCTGCAGCGGCACAGGAGCCAGCGAACAGAGCTGTAAACAGGGGAGTTTGAGTGGGAGTTTGCAAGGGGAGTTTGGGGGGACGACTAAGAGGAACAGACAAGCTAGTGAAGGGAGTGTGGCATGTTCTGGCAGTGTTTTGGTGCTCGCTGGGGGTTTGTTTTGCTGTGGGTGGTGGTTTGGTTTGGTTGGGTTTGTGTTTCTCAGACTAACAGATGAGAAGGCTATGACGGATACAGAGGCAGCAGTACTGTGACCCAAGCAGTGGAAGACACAATGAAGATGACTGGATGTGGAAGCTGCGGTATGTACATGATCCTGGAAGGGGTACCTGAAAAGAATTTCGTCTGCATGAAGTGCCGCCTGATAGAGCTGATGGAAGAAAAGATCCGAGGATTGGAGATGCAGGTGGAAACTCTGGCTGATTTTAGAAGGGGGTTTGAGCAGATGATGGAGCAAAGACATGAGGAGGCTGAAGGGAAAAGCTCAGATTTGCAGATGGAAGCAGGACCAAAGAACTCTGAGGGGAGACTGCTGGGTGAGGAAAGTGGACAGTGGAAGCATGTGACTAAGAGAACCAGGCAGAGGAAAAGACGGGCTAGTGAAGGAGAAATAGAGCTCAGGAACAGGGTTGCAGGGTTAGAAAATGAAGGGGCACAGCAGGTGGTCACTGAAGGTGGAAGGGCAAGGAAGAAGAGAAGAGCAGCTTGTCCTATAGGAAGAGGGGAAGAGTCAATGGAGACAACACCAAATATGAGCCCAAGGAGGATACAGGATGGGTTGCAGAGGATTGCAAGGGACAATAGGAATCAAGAGGACTTACAGCAAGAGGGAACAGAGGATAGACTGGAGAATCACACCATCATCAGGAAAAGGCAGGTCTACGTGATTGGAGACTCTTTACTGAGAAGAATAGACAGGCCTGTAACCAGAGCTGATCCAGAGAACAGAAGGGTGTGCTATCTGCCGGGCGCTAAGATACAGGATGTAGATCTGAGGCTGAAGAGGATCCTAACGGGAGCGGGAAAGAATCCACTGATTGTCCTTCATGTGGGAACAAATGATATGTCTAGATTCTCGCTGGAACATATCAAGGGAGATTATGCCAGGCTGGGGAAGATGCTTAAGGAAATCGAGGCTCAGGTGATCTTCAGTGGGATACTGCCTATTCCTAGAGAAGGGCAACAAAGGTGTGACAAGATTATGATCAACAGATGGCTCAGGCAGTGGTGCTATAAGGAGGACTTTGGGATGTATGGCCACTGGGAAGCATTCATGGACAGAGGGCTGTTCTGTCGGGATGGACTTCACCTGCGTAGGGAGGGAAATAGACTTCTAGGATGGAGGCTGGCACAACTGATTAAGAGAGCTTTAAACTAGGAATTTGGGGGAGATGGTTGGGAGATGTCCAGGAAATCTCCATGCCTGATTTTAACATTGAGAGGGAAGAAAACGAAGTAAGAAAGGATACAGGCGTGGGTAGGAGAATGGACAGAAGGAGGAAGGGTAGTGTAGATACCAGTCTAATAGGTGATACTGGCAGAAGAATGTCTGTGCCTAATCGGGTAAAGAACGTGTGTGAAGCCAAACAGCAAAAATTAAGATGTTTGTACACTAATGCGAGGAGCCTAGGTAACTAAATGGAGGAACGAGAGTTACTGGTGCAGGAAGTGAAACCAGATATTATAGGGATAACAGAAACATGGTGGAATAGTAGTCATGACTGGACTACAGGTATTGAAGGGTATATGCTGTTTGGGAAAGACAGAAATAAAGGCAAAGGTGGTGGAGTAGCATTGCATATCAATGGTGAGGTAGACTGTAAAGAAATAAGAAGTGATGGAATGGATAAGACAGAGTCTGTCTGGGCAAAAATCACATTGGGGAAGACAGCTACTAGAGCCTCCCTGGGATAGTGCTTGGGGTGTGCTATAGACTACCGGGATCCAATTTGGATATGAATAGAGCCCTCTTTAATGTTTTTAATGGAGTAAATACTAATGGGAGTTGTGTGATCATGGGAGACTTTAACTTCCCAGATATAGACTGGAGGACGAGTGCTAGTAATAATAATAGGGCTCAGATTTTCCTGGATGTGATAATTGATGGATTCCTTCACCAAGTAGTTGCTGAACCAACAAGAGGGAATGCCATTTTAGATTTGGTTTTGGTGAGTAGTGAGGACCTCATAGAAGAAATGGTTGTAGGGGACAACCTTGTTCGAGCGATCGTGAGCTAATTCAGTTCAAACTAAATGGAAGGATAAACAAAAATAGTTCTGTAACTAGGATTTTTTATTTCAAAGGGGCTAACTTTAAAAAATTAAGGAAATTAGTTAGGGAAGTGGATTGGACTGAAGAACTTGTGGATTGAAAGGCAGAGGAGGCATGGAATTACTTCAAGTCAAAGTTTCAGAAATTATCAGAAGCCTGCATCCCAAGAAAGGGGGAAGAAACTCATAGGCAGATGTTGTAGACCAAGCATCTCAGAGAGATGATTAAGAAAAAGCAGAAATCCTACAAGCAGTGGAAGATGGGAGGGATCAGCAAGGAAAGCTACCTTATGGAGGTCAGAACATGGAGGGATAAAGTGAGAAAGGCCAAAAGCCATGTAGAACTGGACCTTGCAAAGGGAAAATTGAAAGGTGGATAAGGAACTGGTTAAAGGGGAGACTACAATGGGTTAAACTGAAAGGTGAACTGTCAGGGTGGAAGGAGGTTACTAGTGGAGTTCCTCAGGGATTGATTTTGGAACCAATCTTTTATTTAATCTTTTTATTACTAACCTCGGCACAAAAAGTGGGAATGTGCTAATAAAGTTTGCGGATGACACAAAGCTGGGAGGTATTGCCAATACAGAGAAGGACCGGGAAATCATACAGGAAGATCTGGATGACCTTGTAAACTGGAGTAATAGTAATAGGATGAAATTTAATAGTGAAAAGTGCACGGTCATGAATTTAGGCTTTAATAACAAGAATTTTTGTTATAAGCTGGGGATGCATCCATTGGAAGTAACAGAGGAGGAGAAGGACCTCCGAGTATTGGTTGATCACAGGATAACTATGAGCTGCCAATGTGATATGGCCGTGAAAAAAAGCTAATGCAGTCTTGGAATGCATTGGGCAAGGCATTTCCAGTAGAGATAAGGAGGTGTTAGTACCGTTATTCAAGGCACTGGTGAGACCTCATCTGGAATATTGTGTGCAGTTCTGGTCTCCCATGTTTAAGAAGGATGAATTCAAACTGGAACAGGTACAGAGAAGAGCTACTAGGATAATCTGAGGAATGGAAAACCTGTCTTATGAAAGGAGACTCAAGCAGCTTGGCTTGTTTAGCCTAACCAAAAGAAGGCTGAGGGAAGATATGATTGCTCTCTCTAAATATATCAGAGGGATAAATAATAGGGAGGCAGAGGAATTATTTAAGCTCAGTACCAATGTGGACACAAGAACAAATGAATATAAACTGGCCATCAGGAAGTTTAGACTTGAAATTAAATGAAGGTTACTAACCATCAGAGGAGTAAAGTTCTGGAACAGCCTTCCGAGGAAAGCAGTGGGGGCAAAAGACATATCTGGCTTCAAGGCTAAGCTTGATAAGTTTATGGAGGGGATGGTATGATGGGATAGCCTAATTTTGGCAATTAGTTCATCTTTGACTATTAGCGGTAAATATGCCCAATGGCCTGTGATGGGATGTTAGACGGGGTGGGATCTGAGTTACTACAAAGAATTCTTTCTTGGGTGTCTGGCTGGTGAGTCTTGCCCACAAACTCAGGGTTTAGCTAATTGCCATATTTTGGGTCAGGAAGGAATTTTCCTCCAGAATAGATTGTCAGAGGCCCTGAGGGCTTTTCGCCTTCCTCTGCAGCATGGGACATGGGTCACTTGCTGGGGGATTCTCTTCACCTTGAAGTCTTTAAACCATGATTTGAAGACTTCAGTAGCTCAGACATAGGTTAGGGGTTTGTTACAGGAGTGGGTGGGTGAGATACTGTGGCCTGTGTTGTGCAGGAGGTTACACTAGATGATCATAATGGTCCCTTCTGACCTTAAAGTCTATGAGTCTATGATTCTAGGTGGGTGAGGGAATATCTTTTAATGGATCAACTTCTGCTGGGGAGAGAGACAAGCTTTCGAGCTACACAGAGCTCTTCTTCAGGTCTGGAAAAGATAGAGTGTCACAGCTAAATACAAGATTGAACACATAGTTTATCATAAGTAGCTAACAGATATTCTAAGAGGCCCTTCAAGGTGAAGTGGCCTGTTAACACCCCTGTAGTCATAGAACAAAAAGGGGGGTTAGTGGATTAGAGATGGTTGTAGTAAGCCATAAATCCAGTGTCTTTAAGACCATGATTTTTAAGACCATGTCTAGCAAAATTATGAATTTAAGCTCCCAAGCTAGTCTTTTGAAAGTGTTGTGCAGGTTTCCTTTGAGGGTGAGGACCAATAATTCAGATATAGAGAGTCACTTTGTAACATATCAAAAAATTTAAATATATGATTTATCAATAGTATTACTATAGTACCTAGGAGTAACCTAGGACTGGGACCCCATTGTGGTAGGCACTGTACAAATATAAAACAAAAGTCCCCCCCCCCCACCACAGCAGGCAGGGCCACCCGGAATGCAGGGGCTTTAGGGGCTTCAGGGCCCTGGGCTAAGGGGGCCCTGGGGCCCTGGCCTAAAGCTCTAAAGCCCCCATCAGAATGCGGCCCTGAGAGCACGGTCCGGATGACTCAGAAGGACCAGGGGCAGCCGTGCAGCCAGCAGCCGGAGAGAAGCGCCGCTTCTCTCCGGCTGGCGTTTAAGGGGAAAGTGCCGCTTTTTCCTGGCTGCACCACGGGCCGGAGGACTCAGGGCCGCCGCGTCCCCCCGCCCCGTTTTTTGTTTGTTTGTTTTTTCCCCCTCTGGCTGTGCTCCTCCTGCCACGCCACCCTTTTGCTTCAGCGGTGCTCCTCCTGCTGCGCTCCCCAATCAATGGTCTTGCGCACCCCACTTTGGAGCCCACTGGTGTAATCAACTGGAATGCTAATGAACTGCACCATTTCCAAACCCTTTCAATGGGAAAGAGAATAAATACATGTCTATTTTTAATTCATGTTCATTTTTATCTATTATAAAAGCAATAATCTTTAGTCATAGTTTTCAGCATTTTTGAAAGATGTCCTAAATGTTTTGCCTTTGCGTCTAATCCATCCTACTCAAATGTAATTGCTTTATATATCACAAAGCTTACAAATCACTTGAACCATCTTTTTTAAATTTTAAAACACCAAACACTTTAAAAAATATTTTCCTTTTAATAGTTAAGTTTATAATTCCTTAATATTAGAGTATTCCAGTTTGGTAGTCCGGAAGCAGATGTCTTCATGTTTTATAATACATTTCAGTGATATGAAGAAAAATAAGGTAAGGCTACTATGGGTCAGGGGAGAAATACATGACATTTCGTGACTAGACTGTATGATTTTTCTTTGTTAGGGGAAACAGTGTATTTGTGTATTTTCATTCTAACTTTCCACCATGTACTTCGTTGTGTTAATTCATTTCTGCACACTTTGCTCAAGTTATATGGCTGAAATCACTTGGCACCTCTGATTCTGAAGTCTGAAAATCCTCCTTGCATAAATGATTCAGGGGAATATCAGAATTCCTTTACAGAGATATGAATGATAGTTATTGTTCACCTGTAATTAGATGATGGTATAAAATATTAAGCTTTGTATATCTTTGTGCTCATTAGAGAGGTAGAACTTTTGTGAAACATTATCTTAGGTTATGTCTACACTACTGATTTCTGTAAGTACAGCTATGCTGGTCAGGACAATGATGAGCTCTGATTCCTAATTGACATAGTTTTGCCTTCAGAAGCCTCTACTGTAGACACAGTTATACCAGCAAAATTGCACTTTTACTGGTATAGCTTGTTTTAATTGTGGGGGGTGATTTTATTATAACTCTGCAAAGCACAGCTTTGTTGGTGAAGTTGCTTCTTCACTAGTAGCACTTTGCTGATATACTATACAGGTATTCCTGTATTCCTGATGCAGACATAGCCTTAGAATGTTATTCAACTTGTTGCTGTTGGGTAAAATTAAGAAAACAAAATATTTAAGGACATTCCCCACTTTGCATTATATTTAAGTGTACATACCATAAATTAAATCTGTTCAGTAAGAAAATTTTTATTGTAACTTCAGTTGTTTTCTGATATTTTTCTCTTAAAACATCATACAAGATGTCATCATTTAGAGTGCTAGCCCTTAGCCTCCACTGAATGTACTCTAATTTAGTCCTGTAACTTGTAGGTTTAAAAATAACATTTGTCATATATAACTCAAATAGAATTATTCAACTTCCCGATAAGGAATTATACTGGCTGCTTGCTTTAAAAGTTAGTAGGTAAAAGTTACTGATTCTTCCATGCTCCTTTAGCTTTATCAACAGCAATAGCCAGCGGTAGGCCAGTGACAACCCAGTATGTTATCACAGTGCAGGACCGGAAACTTCAGTTTGTCTCATTCTCAAGTCAACAGGGACTAGTTTTGCTATGAAAGGCAGGGCTACTTGCTGTGGAGGGAGTAGCTGTGTCAGAACAGGACTGGCATTGATAGGCTTTGGGCATGGTATGTGATCTGATACTCTGAAGATAGTTAATTTTGTGTGGAGTGACGGAAGAAAAAGGAAACTTTTTGGATTGATGATGGTACAAAAAGATTTCCCAGCAGGGGCTCCTTACATCTAGAATCATTGTGTGGTTCCTGCCACTGCCTCTCTTCCCCCACCAAATTTTGTGCAAATTATTTGCAAATATTTTGTATAATAAATATAAAATTAAAGTTAGCGTAAAAGAATGTGTTGTAAAGAAAGGCCCTAACCAGCAAGTAAAAGAAAGTCCTTGAATGTAACGAGTTGTAACGCCAGATGGAATAAAGTAGGGAGGCTGTCTGGTTCACAAGCATAACTCATGAAATAAAGGGAAGTTTCTAAAAAGAATGCCTCTGACCAATAGGGGTGACTGCAGATGGTTTTAAGTAAGACAAAAAAATTGTCTTAGGTTGAGCCTTTATGGATCTTCCCACCTCACATAGCAGGGCTGTCTGAAAAATTAGGGTCTATGTGAACCCAGCTGCAATGGAAAAGCTGTTGGTCAGCAAGAAGGAGGGGATGATATAAGGAGGAAAGGCCTTGGAAAAATAAGAGGTTGAAAATCTTATCTGGATTAAGACTGGAAATAAGAATGAACGGTCTCAAATTGTTTTTTAGCTGACATCAGTAATTGGCAATGCCATCAATTGTGTGTTAAAGGGTATATAAAAAAGTAATCTCTTATAGGGTTCATTGCTAATACCTGCCTGGTCAACTTGGAGCCAACCAATATGGGTCTAAACACCTCTGGGTTTAGTCCATTTGTAAGTATGCTTATAAATGTTTTGTTTCTATCTGGATGTAGAAAATCACTTATTTATTAGGTTTGTTTAGCACGTTTAGGGCAATTGTACAAATACCATTCAGCCTTTGAATTTAATAAAGGAATTTATGGTTAAATTAGTGTTGTGGTAAAACCCTGCATGAATAATAATTTCAACATATGTAAATTAGCTCGCTGAATAATTTGTGTATTTGCAAATGTTATAGGGATATGGGGATGATCGGGCAATATTCTGCATAACTGTTACATTCCCTTTCTTCCTGTATCTCAACTTAACTTCCTGCTGAAGCACAGTTCTGACTTTTCAGGACTTTTTGAAAACTATTATGCACAGTTAATCCTCAGGGCTATTGTAAGTAAATCCTTGATAAATAAGTGTTAATACCTCCCAGTCAATTTCAAATAGTACTATACACTTTTGTAGTTACACATTTAATGTACACAGAACACATTTTAATAATAATACTTTGAATAACTTTGAAGGAAAGCTATTGGACAATAAATCTACTGGTGTTCCTAATACAGAATCTCCACCTTTGTTTCTGTTACATATATTCAAATATGAAGTTTCAACATAACATTTTCTATACTTTAGCACACACATCAAAACGCATTTGCCCTCTGATCTTGTCTTTCTCAGTCTTCACAGTGTGACCATAGTATGTAGTGTGTGACCTGGACTCATCAGACCTTGAGAAATGGCAGTATCTCAATCCTTTCAAACACTTCAGAACCCTGTCAGCGAAGAAGCAGTCTGCGGATTTCCACAGCATTCCAGCTCTCTCAGCAACACAATTGTCCTGCATCAATCAGCAGGTCAATTCTAAAGAGCTATTTTTAACATCTCCATTTCTAACCTTTGCCTCTTTGCTGTCTGGGTGATTAAGCTTTCAGAGGATGATTAAGGTATGACCTGACAGGTAGGTTTCCCAGAATGAAAATTTGCCATTCGGCCTCAGAAGAGCTACTGAGCATGTCTAGTGAACTACTGTTACTACTGGTAACTTCCTGTACTGACAGTTTCTGGTCTTTTTGAGTTGCTCTACCCTGCTCTTTGTACGTGTGCAAAGACACAATGTCCAACTAATATTCATGACTCTTCCCCCACTGCTTCACTTCCCTTCCCCTGGAGAAACAAAGTCAAATGTTGCAAGATAAAGCATGTGGGTTACCCAAGTAATTTGTATAAAACCATACACTTCAGTTTACGGTCAACACATCCTGCCCCAAGTAGTGGTGGGAATAGGACAAGGAGCTGCAGAAAACGTGGCAAGTGAATAGATGCTGAAGGGTGTCTGGGACATAGATGGGTACTGGATAGGGGCTCTCTGGAGTTGGAAAGCCAGGGCAGCTGGGTTTGTGGTAGTGTCAAACTAGAAATTTGGGATGACTAGGATTGTCCAGTGGGAAAGATTAGAACAGGCTCAGCAACTGGGAGAGCAGGGTGGTCAGAGGTCTGGGGATAAGGAAGATGAAAGTTTAAGACAGCTGGGTTTGTGGAGGTGTCCGGGAGGAGCTGGGGAGAGATGAGTGTGGTTGGGGGTAGAGTTCATGGAGCTGGAAGGTGTCTGGGGAAAGCTGAAGGTAGCTGGGTAGAGTGGCTGAGAGCTGGGTGGAAGCTGGAGAGAGTATCGAGGGGTGCTGGCTGATTTGCAGAATGGGTAAGCCCTAGCAGCACTCAACCCTACCCCTCTTCACTTTATGTCCGTGCTCCTACCTGATGGCTCCTCCCAGCTTTCAAACCCCCACCCCCCCATATCCAGTACTGGGCCCATAGTGGCCTCTGATGTCCATGAGCCACAAATGCAGGCTACTTGTGCCTAACTGAACACCTAATATTCAATCTGGACTGCAGGACTATGTTAGGTGTGGCCTGTATGATTGAATGTCACGTGAGATGTCTTGCATAGATTTTTGGGAGGAAAGCCAGTCTAACAGGGTTGTGTGAGGGAAGAGGCAGGGGCCTCCCTCCTAGATTCATCTGGTTCCTGCTGCTGCAAACCCATGACTGCTTCAAACTTGCATAATTCTTTTCTCTGTTTGGTTGTTTCTGCTTCTTTTGGATAATAGTGTGAGATAATCCTTTTGCGAAGTAGCTGGTTGCAAGTATACGCCATGCATCCAAATGATCTAGTCATAGAAATGTCAATTCCATGCAAATTATATACTTATGTCGTGCCATTTGCCATGCTGAAATACAATAATATGTCTCAACCATCTTAAACATCACTGATCACGTCTTTCAAAATACTACAATTACTTCTGGAAAAAGAGTAATTGTTTGAATTCCACAAGCCATCAGACTGCATAGAAAAAACATTTTAAGCTTAAAACATAGTGAGGGTTTACTATTTGTCTTTTATTATTATAAGATCCTTATAATGTTCAGTGAGCTTCTTTAAATTCTGGGGAAAGGGAAGAAATTGATGGTATTTACATATATTTAAAACTGCTTGTTTTTTGGAAGGAAAGCCAGTCTAACAGGGTTAGAGTCATAGAATATCAGGGCTGGAAGGGACCTCAGGAGGTCATCTAGTCCAACCCCCTGCTCAAAGCAGGACCAATCCCCAATTTTTGTCCCAGATCCCTAAATGGCCCCCTCAAGGATTGAACTCACAACCCTGGGTTTAGCAGGCCAATGCTCAAACCACTGAGCTATCCCTCCCCCTCCTCTGTGAGGGAAGAGGTAGGGGACTCCCTCCTAGAATAGACATTCATAGTGATAGCCCAGATGTGACATTTAAAACTATTCTGCATAATTGCATACCACCATTTCAGACAAAATTAGTGTTTTGAGCTGGATTTCATTTCAGTGATTTGTTAGTGGTTACTGGATATCAAATAAAGTGTAGGTTCTTGTTAAGTGCTTATGTAGTCCCTGACATCATAGTATCTGTTTTTAGGTATCTGTACTCAGAGGTGCAAGGCTAACAAATAGAACTCTGAAGTCATTTGGAAAGCCAGCACCCTATCCCCTTCAAATCCCTCCTCAAAACGCACTTCTACCAAGATGCTTATGTTGAGGGGCCAACTGACAATGGCAAGGCAGATTGCCAGAAGGGTGGATTATCTGCTTTCTTTGTACCTTTCTGATTTTGTTAAAAACAAGCACTTGGGCCCTCAATTTGTATACATGTATAATCTATGTGAGACATTCCTATCACTGTTATCCTGGTTCTCTCTCTTATCCCCTTATTTGTTTTTTTTATACCCACCTGACTGACTGTATAGGTCCACCCCCGCACCTGCATGGAGGCCCTCTGAAGTCAATTTATGTGCAGGTTCTGGGGCTAAATATGTATTTAGGAACTTAACTTTAGGCATCAGGTTTGAGGTTTGGCTGTGCTATCAAACATGGGCTATCTTTCATGCATGCTGCTGATTAGCGGAGAGATGCAGGGATATTCCTTATACATGGAAAAACTGATTTAAAGGTCACATTTGCTAGGTGAAAAATCTAATGTACTTAACTTTCTGTTGAAAAGATCCACCAAATTGCACTGTGACACCAGCTGAACAGGTAAGGACTGTCACACACTATATATTTACCTGCTTATAGGTAACATTGGTTCCTGCAGCAGCCTCTGTGCACGAGTGAACTGTTTTTATTTGTGTTGGTTTCTTTCTTTTCTTACAATGTCTTGTGTATTGCGAATTAGAATTGAGGTTGGTCTGTTGATTATTTTTGGAGTAGGTGGAGGGAGATGATTGCTAGTCTGTTGGAATGATGGAGGCTTTAGCCTTAGAGGACAGAGTGCTAACGATTGGAGTCCACAGACCGAGCAGTACTTGGGTCACAGAATAGATGCTTACTGTAGATGTCACAGTGGTTGTTGCATTATCAGTACCTCAGGAAGATAAATAGGGGTTAGTAGGGGCTACAAGAAACCCTAAGAGTTGTCATAGAGAGCCAGGTAGGTGTGGAGTGCATGTGTATTATCACACAAATTCTCTGATCGTAGGGCTGTGGGCCACTTCCTGAGAGACTATTTAATAGATCTTGATCCCATTTGTGATCCCACACTATCTCTAGCAATTGTAGCTCTAAGATACCATGGGGATAGGGACCCTAGAAATTTCAAAGATACAGTTACAGTGCTTGGTTAATCTGTACATGTATAGGTAATGTTAAAATCAAAGCACATCTCTAATTATGTGAATTGAAGTTTACAGTTAGTAAAACCTGAAAAATCTAATTAATTTCTTTTCCCAAAAACTTCTCCCTGCCATTTTCTTCTTTTCATTTCAGTCCCCACTTCCTACACACATCTCTCTGTGACGCTCTGTTGTGCTGCTCGGTATCCACTGCGACTGGTCTGCTTGTTTCTGCTTTGCTACTTGACACCCTTCCGTCTGCTAGATTGTCAACTTTTTTGGAGCATAGACTACTTGGACTTCCCATCTTGCCCAGTGTTGAGCACATTTTCAGCCCTTAGTAAAAATATAATTTCTTACATCTCACTGCCCAGTCTCCATAAAGTACCGGATTGATGCTCTTGACTCCAGCCATACTGGCAGCTCTTTGCCTGTTGATGGCTAGGAAATCTGTCCTTGCTGTTCTTCTTGTTGCAGTAAGCCCCTGTTGACTGCTAGGGTTACTTCACATCTTTTACAGCTGCTAATACATCTGAAGAGCCTGGATGCTTATGGAAGCAGCTGTCGAGGAGGAGGAGCTGCTGTCCAAGGAAAGATGCTTTGTAGCTGAGGCTTGACTTACAAGATTTGGGTTCAGTTCCCACCTCTATTGCAGTCTTCCTGCATAACCTTGGGCAAATAATTTAATCTCTCTGTGTCTCAGTTCTCCATCTGCTATATGTATGTGCTATGTTTCATATTATCCTTAGAATGTAAGTTTTTTTTGCGGAATGGACCATTTCTGTTATATTTTTGTACAGTGCCCACACAATGGCGCTGTGGCCTCTAGGTACTACCACAATACAAATAATTAACAATCAATGTAAAAATCCAGGTACTGGGGGCACTGCCCTTACCAAACTACTAATCTATGAGATTCAACATCATTCA
Organism: Lepidochelys kempii; assembly: GCF_965140285.1. Taxonomy (NCBI): domain Eukaryota; kingdom Metazoa; phylum Chordata; order Testudines; family Cheloniidae; genus Lepidochelys; species Lepidochelys kempii. Next base: position 32,585,076 of record NC_136381.1, read on the forward strand.
GAACCTGCTTAGAGGAGTAATAATACTAATAAACTTGTAGCAAGATCTGAAACCAGGTGTAGCAATCTCACATCTCCATCACCTGCTTCAAATTACAATAATTCAAAGTATCTTAATTTAGCAACAACTGCTATACTCTTGCAGTGTGAAAATATTTTCAGGTGTAAAGGAGATCTCAAGTACATTTATTCCTCTAGAAAATATAGGTGTGATCTGAGCATCACACTGGGAACAAGGAACTCCTGCCTGCTAATCCTTCAGTGGCCTTGGCCATGTCACTTAATTACTTTCCCTTTTTCATATAATACTAACCTCCTTCTTGAGGATTTGGTAGCTAGTGCTACATAAGCATCTTGTTGTTAATTATCCGAGAAGACTGTTTCATAGTAAATTAAAGTGATATGCGACATTTAATTGTGTGGTGTTGTGTTTAGATAGGATACTAGGATGAATCCTACGAGCTTTTCTTATACAAGCCATCGTACAGCAGTCACTGGGAATCACTCACGTGGAAAGTGAATAGGATTTGTCCTGATAATTAGGGCTGTGGTCTGAAACCTAATAATTATGATCAAACTGAGTCAATAAAATTAAATGGCTTGAATTTCATATTTTCAGTGTACTAAACAAACAATATCAGTGCTTACAAATCTGTTCCATACTGGGGCAACAGCCCTGTCCCAGTTAACTATATAGAAATTATTCCTTGAAACCTTTTTGTGACCCCATCCTGAGTGCCTCAACACCCAGCTGGAGAACCCATACCCTAGAGACCGTCAAGCTGTAGAGCTCTGCAAAGCTTGTAAGCTTCTCTTCCACCAACAGCAGTCGGTCTATTAAATTATATTACTTCATCCACCCTCTCTCTCTCTCTCTCTCTCTCTCTCTCTCTTTTTTCTCTCTCTCATATATATCTTCTGGGCCAAACATGGCTACAACAACATTCCAAACAAATATGTTTCAGTAATACAGTACTGCAAGAAAACATTCCCGGGGCCTAAAATTATAGCCAGTGTCTTAACTGTACAGAAAATCTGCTGCTATTTATATTGTGAGTATTTTGCAATTTTTGAATTCATCTTCAAGATTTATTTAATTTCTTTTTTAGGTGAATCTTGGAAGCAACCAGTATCTCTTCTCAGCAGTGGTGAATCCCAAAGAAATGCCTTGCTTCTGTTTGCGGCATGATATTGATGCTCTTCTCTGGCAGCCACGCTCTGACCAACCGGACAGTATGTGGGAGCACATTGCAACTTTCAACGCTTTAGGTATGGAATGAACTGCTCAGTGGCCTGTCTCTTTCTAACAAATGATACTCAAGGTTTTGCCATCTCATTTCCATTAGATCTATGTTTTGTTCGTGAGATACTCTAACTAAATTTTGATTGATTAGTGCATTAATTCTATTGATAAGAGAATGTTGGATTAATTTTAGAAATACTAGAACAGAAGTTATAGGTAATGTGCGTGCCTTGACAGAAGATCAGCTTAGAAGTTAAAAAGGTTATCTAATCACAAGAACATTGAGGTCGATGCATCATTCTTCATAACTAAATGTTTATTAATATGTGAACAAGAGGTTTAAGAATACTTGACAGAATATTAGGGAGAAGAGATGGGCCTTAAATGTCAACAGACTTGGGCTATTCAGATCATGGAAGGAGCTCAACAGTCAAAGACGCTCCCTTTTATAATGAGATTTTTCAGCTTGAGTACCGTTGCTGACCTCAGCTGTGGCCATATGGCCCAGGAAAAGAGGTAGTCTCTTGGGTAAGTAGGCCCCAAGCAATTTCAAGCTTTTTAGCTCACAACCAGCACCTTTAAGGCTACCAGAAACCAGCAGGCATCTAGTGCAGGGCATAGAGTACAGATGTAATGTGTTCATGGTAAGATACATTTTTAACAAGTGGTCTTCAGAGTCTGGTGACTCTTTAAGTACCTCGTGACAGGCCAAGTAGCCTCACATTCACATTTCATATTATTTTTCAACTTTTCACATTTAAAATAAAGGCTCGTCTTAGTAACCATTGTGTAATTTTCTTTTAAATAATTAACCTTAGCAGCAAGGAGACTGATATTGTTCATCTTTTACACGTTGGCTATTTTTATCTAGCTGCTGGTCTGTAGACATCATGGTCATAGAGTTCAAGGCCAAAAGGTACCACCAGGTCATCTAGTTTGACCTGTGTTTCACGGGCCATCAACACCATCCAGAAGCTGAAATTAGACCAAAGTATTACAGCTCACAGGAGACTAGACCTATTATGTGCCACAGGCAGAAAATAGGAAGGAACAAGGTGCACAAGACCCCACAATGGCAGGAAACAGATTAAGTGTAATATACTCAGATAATCCTGGCAAGTGACCTGCACTCCAGGCTGCAGAGGAAAGCAGAGCCCCTCCCTAAGGTGACTGCCAATCTGACCTGGGGGAGAATTGTTTCCCAAACCTGTACATGGCAATCAATTAGGTCTTGATCATGTGAGCAAGAATCCCAGCAAACCAAGAACCTGCTTGGTGCCACCTTAGAGCTTTGGCCTTCTCCAGCCTATGTCCCATCTCCAAACATAGCCATTCCTAATGCATCACAGAGAGACCTTTTAAAAAGAAAAATCTCAGAATACACTGCGGGGAGAGAAACATCCCTTCTTTACCCTTGCAGATAGCCAACTGAAACATGAGCTTTTAGGAACATAAGACATAAACCAGAAGTAAGCCCCAGGGCTGCTGAATGCTACCCCCCTACCATCACAAGCAATCCCGTCATACAGTTGCACTCATAAATTTGTCTAGCTCTCTCAAAAGCAATTACGTTGTTTGCCCCCACAACTCCTATTAGAAGACTATTCCAGAACCTCACTCCTCTGATGATTAGCAACCTTCTTCTATTTCTAGCTTGAATGTGTTCATGACCAGTTTATATCCGTTTGCTCTTATGCCAATGTTGTCCTTTAGTTTATTAACCAGTTATTAATAAAATACCTCTTCTTGTATTTCAGCCTTTTGAATCTGGTTTCTATTTCTGAATCTAAGGGTTGTAGCTCTGAGATCTGTATATCTTGTTGCCATCAAAATTGGTCAAGCACAAGATTTCACATAGACTGTGATAACTATAAGATCCCTCCCAGTGGTCTCTGGATCTTATTTTCTGCCTCAGTGAGTGTGCTGGAACCACAGGAAAAACGCCTAAACTATTGTCCCAGCACCTCCAGTTAGAGGCAGACATAACTGTTGTTGCATGCTTGCAAGTTTATGAATCCCATAGATTTCCAGGACTTGCTGCTAGGAAACAATGAATAACTACCTGACTAGGGTATTGATAAGCTAGTAGAATGCAGCAGGCCTCAGAACACTGCTCCCGTGGTTGCCTCTTGCCTTCACATCGTTTGTTCTAGTCATCGTGACTCATGAATGACTTCCAACAGATGAAATAGGAGGGCAGAAGAGACTAGATCTCAGTACAGTAAACATGGGGCATTGATGCAAGCCCACATTAAATCAGTGAGAGAAGCTAAGAAATCCTTCACTTTCATTATAGCTTCAGCAAAGTCTGAGAACACACGTGTTCTGGATAGTGGCCTACCTAATCAGACCAGACTGCTTTTGTTGTCTGCTTTGGGACTTCAACTCCCATACCTGATTTTCTTTTCTTTTTGTACTTGTTGTTTTGTTTTGTACTTGAACTATCTTTTTATCAGCCTCTTACCTTGATTTAATGTCACATTAGGCTTCAAGTACCTTTAAAATCTACTGTCATCACTCAGTCTGTATATTTGTCATTATTTTTGTATGCAAAGTGGTTTTATAATGCTTAAAAAAAAGACAAGGCAAATCTTTTTCCAAACTAGTAGTGATTAATTTTAAGCATCTTACAATTAATCATTAATACTGTTTTAAGACTTTAGGTGCACCAATATTTCTATAATTTTGGAAATAAATGGAAGAAAATTAAAATTCCTCTTCAAGCTTTCTGTGCTTGTGGGGGTAAAAACATCATTGTTCCTCCACATTTTCCTCCTTACTGTACTATCATTTACAGTACCATGTTGAAGTTTACACTTCTGTGCTAATCTAGTTTACCTTTTATTTGCCAGAAAAGACATACGTCACCACCTTTTTTATCTACAACCAAACATTAGAAATATCATGCTAGAGCCAGTGGTAGTAAGTGAGCATCTTGTGGGATAAAGAAGGTAGTTTTAAAGGATCCACGGTGCTCATCTTATTCACTAACACAATGCCTGTAGTTTTGTTCTCTTCTTTTCCCTATTTTCATTGCTGGTCTAAAATTAGTCCCACAGTACATAGAGAGTGATTGGAGAATTGTGATCCTTTGCGGGCCAAATCTTCCTCTTTGTGCAAAGTAGAGTCAAAAGAACAATGCCTTCACTCCCTCTCCTTGCAGTAGTCACCGTTGTATGTGTGTGAGGTGTGGTAAAGATTGTCCATGTCCCTGCATCCCTAATAAAGCACAATTTTTTTAGTGAGGGTGATTAAACATTGTAGCAAACTACCAAGGGAAGCGGTGGATTCTCTATCTCTGGATGCCTTTCTGGAAGTTATGTTTTAGCCAAACACAAATTACTGGTCTGAATACAGGGGTAATAGGGTGAAATGTAATGGCTTGTGATATGCAGAAGTTCAAACTAGTTGATCTAATGGTTTCTTCTGGCTTTGAGCTCTCTGAATCTGTGAAGAAAAAGTTGTTTTTTGAGGGTGTCCCCCCACACACACTTACAAGTAACTCTTGTTTTATTCCCCTCTCATTACTGCAGCTGGATGGAAGGATGGGAGTGTTTGGTCTTGCCCTTCTAAATCCGTGGCTGACTTGAAGGCCTCTCTTCCTTCTCTCCTGGCTGCTCAGCAGTCTGTATTCTGCTACCAGCCCCATGTAGCTGCCATGGCTATGTCTAGATCAGTGGATTCCAAGCTTTTTGGATCGCGCACCCCCAAGGCCAGGTATAGGGAAGTAAAAAAAAAAAAGAAGAGCTGCCGCCGAAGACGGAGCGGTGAGAGCCGAGCTGCCGCCGAAGACGGAGCGGTGAGAGCCGAGCTGCCGCCGGCGTGCCAGTGGCGCTTCTTTGGCGGCGCTCCTCCTGCCGCACACCCCCAGGGATGGTCTTGCACACCCCCTGGGGTGCGCGCACCCCACTTTGGAGACCACTGGTCTAGACTGAAAAATAAGGCATTTAAAAATTGTTAATTAAAATACGTTCATTTACTTTTAAGCCCCAATGTAAACAGGCCAAGACATATTTCAACATATGATATGGTAGCAATTGGCTCTAGACTCCCTCGCCCTCTGGATTGTTTTTAAACCCGACTTGCCTTGTCTACACTAGGATTTAAAAATACGTGAATTAAATGTATTAGCTAACACTCTTTATTAAAACTTTTCCTGGGCTGGGCTGGGCTGGGCTAGGCTACTCCTTGGAGCAGCCTTGGCTCCTTATCTGTGCCATTGGCTGTCTAGCTTAGTAGTAACAAGTTATTCCCAGATAAAAACTGTGTTAAACTAGAGTTAAGATTGAGCAAATATCAGTAACTTAAGAATACAGACATTGTAGGAATGTTGTATTTATTCCAAAAAACAAGCATTTATAAACCCAGGAAGTTTTGAGTTAGGGTTAAACATAAAATAAATCTAAATATGTTAAGGTATGGAAATACATAGCTAAGGTACCCAAACAACCTAAACTATGCCCTGTAATGACACCTTAGGGGAACAGGAAGAAATAGAATGTGTCCCTGCTACTAACAGAACTGTCTTTTTTTCAAAATGGCCACTGCCTCACATTGTTTCTAATGAGAGTGAAGCCAAGCTGTCCTTGGAAGATGGTAGCTCATTTTGCTGAGACCGGCCCTATAGCCTCACTCCCATTTGAAACAATATTGGATGGCAATCAGTTTGAAAGAGGGCAGTTGTCCATGTTATTCAGTGATGGAATATATTTCTTCTTCAGCCCCTGATGTAGCCTGTGCATAATAATTCAGTAAGTTGTATCTCTATGGGGAATTTGGTGGATCTGTGTTTTACTGTTAGGATGAGTTGGGGCAAAAACAGTGTGACACAGGGTGCTACATTTCTTTAAGAACCAACTCAATTTAACTCATGGTTTTGAAGAATAAATTTTTTTCAGATGTAGCCTATAGATGATATTTTAGTATTTGGTATTCCAAGAGTAAGTGCTGTATGTTTTTGAAGAATACGGTGTGTGGTGTTTAGAGTTTTGCTAATAGCTGTTTTATTCTCACTTCTTTGGGAAGTGGTACCAGGCTTTTTAGTTCTCACTGAAGAAGTATGTTCTGAGGAGGAGACAGTGGAAGAATGACTCTGTCAAGAACAGGTCTTCAGGCATAGAGAGGGGCATGCATAGAGGTGTCAGAGATAAATGTTAAGATGTCAAAGGGAGCCATTAGTACTAAATTGTCCTTTATGTATATTTTTATCTTTTTGTGACCTTTTGTGTATTAGTTTTAAAATACAAGCACAGGATTCTGAAATGACAGAATAAAACACAGTTGAAATGTATACTGACTTTCTTTCTTGCCTCTGTATATCTGTATGCTTTGCAGGTTATGTCCAAGCATCAAAGCAAGACAAAAAATTCACTGCTTGTCCTCCAAATTACTCCTATGCTGCTATTTGTGAGTGCCTGCGTCGAGTGTTCATCTATCGACAGCCCACTCCTCTGTCTACAGTTCTCTACAACAGGAAGGAGGGAAGACAAGTAGGGCAGGTTGCTAAGCAGCTGGTAGCAACCCTGGAAGCCAGTGATCCTATCTTGGGCTTTCAGGCTACAAATGAGAGATTATTTGTTCTCACAACAAAATCCTTGTTTTTAATAAAGGTAAACACTGAAAATTAATTATCCAATATGTCATGTTGACTTGGATGTATTCACAATTGGTCTGAGAAATGATGAGATATTACCTAAAAAGTTAAATCAAATACTGTTGAAGTAAAATATCATAGTACCCTGTTTAATTTTTAAAAGGACAACCAAAATATGTTCACTGGAACTTGTGCCCAGTTGGATAAAGCTTTTCAACTCCATTGTCAATTAATTTTTTGGGGACTTCCAATTCTATGGAAAAGTGCAAGAAAACTCTCTGTTGTGCTAGCAGTATTTTAATCAGTTACCGGAGGCATGTGTGAAATGATCCATCCATGCATTGTTTTTTTCATATAGTTTTTCTACCACAGTTCTGCCATTCAAGAGGATCTTGAGTATTCACTTATTTCTATTTTGTATCATCGCTATAGTTTCTCTCTGTGGGTGTGATTCAGATAAATAAAACAAGTCTTTGTTTTATTACAAGCTTACATAAACACAAGGCAAAGATCACACTTTACCCAAATAATAGATATTTTACAGAGCCATTTAAATTATTTTTGAAAATTTTAGTCTGTTTATATTTAAATGTCTTCACTTAGTATTAGCAAATCATGGTTCATTGGCTAAATGATGGTGTGTTGGGGCATCTGCTTTTTTCCAGCATATTTTTTAATTCAGGTCAAATAACCTCATTATATATGTGCAGTTGTAGTAATCTGATTGAAACACATTTGTTCCTCCCATTAAATCTTCAAACATTTTAAAAACTTAAAACCTAAAATGGTTTTGGTAGCTTTCTCTTGGGAGCAGAACATTCTAAGCTCCAAACAAGGTCACATTTACTCAGAAGCAAAACTGACTAAAGTGAAAAAAGTGTTCGTCCTTTTTCTGAATACTCTGCTCACTAGTTAACAATGGGAATGGACCCTGAAATGTATTCCACTCAGAATACTTGCATAGAATCATATGTTTACATGTCCTTTTGAAGAATTAACAGTATTGTTTATTATTTAAAAGATCAATTGCCTTGATGAGCTGATATAAATCAACCTACTTTTCTGCTCAAAAAATCCATAATTAAATGGTTTCCAGTTGCAGAGCCATATTTGTCACTTTCAAATTCCATTTTACATTCATTTTATTCTGAGGCTTATATCTGTCGTATGCTACCACAGACTCCGACATAGCAGAGTGTCATTATTCAAAATGTATGGGGTGTGGTCACCTGATTTTGTACCAGGATTTTGTTTTGACTGAGACTCGGCACCTACCATAGAGCACTCTCATTTTGTAAGCTACAGCTGTTTATGAATGCCCCAGCCTGCAGAAAATGTGGTGGATGCTATTTACAAAATGTCGGGGAACCCATTTGGCTGTTATAGGTGCAAATAATCTATTTCAAATGCTCTTTTTGTAATGTTCCCTCGCCTGGCTGTGTATGACTGCAACATGTATTATTCTGCAAGTTAAAAATAATTAAAACATTACATTCATAAATAAAACTTTAAAAAAAAACTGTTTAAAATGACTTTTTATCCCGTCCGTTTATCATTTCAAATGTGTGCCCTTCCTTTTGCTAAAACCATAATAAACCATTCTAATTTTTTTCGGAAGGTTATAATACATAAATACCAAAGATATTCCATACCTGGGCCAAATTCTGGCTGATGTTTGCACTGCACCATAATGACTTCTGCCAAAAGCAGTCTGCTGTGCTCCCAGATCCTTGCTATGATAATCCTTACATTCACTTCCCCAGGGATAGCCTCTTTCTGGAAGCAGTAGGAATAATTTGCAAGGGGACATAGCTCAATTTGCGTAGAGTGGTCATTGCATAGACAGGGAGTCAAATATGCATATGCCCCTAAACATGCACATTCCATCCATTCACCCTTTGGCTGTGTCTTATTGCATCTCTGTTCACTGTAAGTCACAGAGGACCTGCAGAGCAGTTCCTCACTTTTTCCAGGAGGAAGAACTGGAGTGATCAGCATTGTCCCACTGGACAGTGCTGCTGCCTGTTTTTTTATTTTCTGGCCTGCATTTATGCACTGTGCAAGCCAGAGTCTGGATCTAGGTTTGTGAAATGACAAATGCAACGAGATTAGTAGTTGAGGCTGAAACTCTTTTTGACTCCTACTTCTGTGGCTGGTTTGAATAATGGACATTATTGCAGCTATAACTTTGAATTTTTCTGGCTTTTGTCAGTTTGTGTTTTGCTCTTCACATTATGCAGATCTGATATTTGTATTGGGTGGAAATAAAGGCTGCAGTTGATTGTGAATTAGTATATATTAACATTTTATATACAAATGGTTGTTTTTCTGGTTCCAACATATAAGTGAGGATTTTGAATAGCTTTTTGAGTAAAACTATGAATCTTTATTATCCCAAAGTCTAAGATGTAGAGAACCAGGTGCAGATTTCCTCACGAGCCATATTAATGTAATTACAATGGCAGTAGTCCAACTCCTACTTAGCTCTAGACTCGGTTCTCTTATCTTACTTCTGTGGGAGATCTAATTGCTATGATAAATGTAGGTATAAACACTTACCTATAGACTATCTAGCATTTTTATTTTTTTTATTTTTTTTGTTATACTGGGGCCAAATTACAGTTTGCCGTTCATTTTTTCAGGAACCCTAATGGCACTCCAACCTGTTAAATAGAGCAGACATGTACAGTTAAATTCAAGTGAGCATTTCGGGGTCTGATTTTTTTCAATGCAGCCTTATTTTGGAATTATGTATATTGGGGAGTACAAATACCTGCATCTGTGCTTCTCAAACACTAACTACTGCACTGTGGACAAATGGGATTTGTGTGTGTGCAAACTGTTTAGTTTCTGCGGGCTTAGTGTTTTAGAAGTGTGTGCAGGTGTTTGCCTTTGCAACTGGAAACTGCTTTTCTGAATCCTGTTTGTATGTATTTATTTGTATAAAAAAATATATACCTTGTATGTGTAAGCAGTAGAAAAGGTCAAATTCTGAATGTATATTTAACACATGAGAAATCTTAGGTATAAAGAACTGGGTATAAACAAAGATTTTTCCAGTTAAGTCATGTTTTGTTTAATATTTCAAAATCAAAGCTGAGTAGTAGTACTCTGATTAATAATTTATTGGATGGAGAGTCTTTTAATTGATTTAAACAATTTCAAAACAGTCTGAATCTATTTGCAAATATTGAATATCTTGTGATGTCTTTCATAATGAGGTGAGAAATGTGATCAGTGAGAGTTACCATTGAAACCTGTAAAAGACATTTTTTAATCTTTAGTGGTATAATGTTCTAGGTAAAATAAAATGTATAATACGTTTAAACTGATGGTAAAAGAATGTTGAAATGAACACTTCTGGGGTATGATCAGGAACAATGCAAAATACACTCTTAATGTAGCGAAATAAGTAATTGTACAGTGTGTAATCTTTGCTACACAAAGTATACATTACCAGGCATAGTTCAGCATCATATAAAAGAAGCTCTCCATATTGTCCATACACTGTCCACTCCCATTGGTGCTCTTACATGCATTCTGGACGTGTCTCCAATTGGAGGTGTATTCATAAGCAGTAAGACACACAATTTATTACATATAGAAAGTTCATCTTGATGTTAATAGTGCTTGTTATGGACTGTGAAGGACGTCACAATGGATTTATACAAAGAGGTCTCTTCATTTAACATTACTAATGGCAAAATAACTGGAAACCTCTCCAAGCATTCAGGGACTGCTGATGTATCTAAAGGACATTAAACGACTGGAGAACATGTGTTTACAGAGCCAACAGTCTGCCCAACTTTGAGTGAAAATCTTTCATCAAGTGGACCTAGAAATAAGTACCTGGATGTCAAAAAGATTTGAGATTGTGAGCTCAATGGCCACTACAAATGTACATTTTTTTTATTTTTATTTTTTTTACTGCATTGGTTTCCAGTTCTCTTTTTCCTTTTACCTGTTTGTACCAATATTCCTGCCCTCATGGTTGTAATTTCTAGTTCTTCATCAAAATGAAAAAAAACTTTGTAAACTTTAAAGTTTTTTTGTTTTCACAAAATTGTTAATGTGCTTATGTAATTTTAGTGACATGGGAGGAGGTGCATTGTAATTCCAGTCATGACACCCAACTGGATAGAAAACATCACCTATGGAGGTTTTCAGCTGTACAAAACTGCCTGCACTTTTTAAGTACAGTATCTTCAGGCCCTATGCTGATTACAAGTAATGTAACCTTTGGGGTTCATAGGCCCAAAAGGCCATGTATGATATGTAGACTCTGGCTCAACCAGTGAGTAGACATGCTGGTGTAAAACAAAGGCTAAGAAAGTAGTAAACATTTATTTTTGGCAGAAAACTAACCAGTTTTGATTGGGAAGGGGATAAGAGCTGTTGAAGTACCAGTTGACTGGAGAAGAGCACAACAGAATCATAGTGTTTAAAGGGGACCGCAAGGGTCATCTAGTCTAACCCTCTGCCAAGAAGCAGGATTTGTTACATCTAAACCATCCAAGACAGATGACTGTGCAGCCTCCTTTTGAAAACCTCCAGTGAAGGAGCATCCACAACCTCTTTAGCCAGTCTGTTTCACTGTCGTGCTGTTCTTACAGTTACATTTTCCCCTGAAATTTAATCTAAATCTGCTATGCTGTAATTTGAACCATTGCCTCTTGTCCTGCCCTCTGTGGCAAAAATGAACAACTTTTCTCCCATCTTTTTTATGGCAACCTTTCAAGTATTTGAAGACTATTGTCATGCCCCCCTCCATCAGTCGCCTCTTTTCCAAACCCAGTTCCTTCAGACTTTGCTCATATGGCTTGCATTCCATCCCTTTGACCATCTTTGTAGAATGTAGAAAAGTGAACAAAACGATTAATTTTAAAATATCTATTTATGTAGACCAATGATCAATCCTTTGTGACAAGTCATGTGATGCAGTGTATATGGATACAATAGAAGAGATTTTACCAGACTTACATTAGTACCATTGGTTTCAGCATGACTGTAAAGGTAAGAAGCAACTCAGAGGAAGTGACGGACTCTAGCCTGAAATATTTATTCTTGTCTACAGATAAACACCACATAAAAGAAAATGCAACAAAAAGATTTGCAGAGGATAAGATTTAACAAAGTATTAGAGAAGGGTTGCAAAAGTACCAAAGGACTGTAGTTTTTAAAAAAAACTGCTGCCCTTTTTAATGGTGAAAAGTCTAGACCAGGGATTCTCAACCTGGCAACTCCTCATGGGGGTTGTGAGATTATTACATGCAGGTTGTAAGTGCATGCACAAAACAGAGCAAGTGCTATAAAATATATAATTTAAAACTAGCATTTTGGAAAATTACACACACCTTTCTGTTGCAATGTAGTGTATTTACTTCAAAAAGTATTGTAAATGTATAATGCAGCGATGGTTGTTCCTAAACAAAACATATATTTGTATTATCACCATTTTAAGGAAATTGGACTCTGGGGATTGTAGTATTGTGTGTGCAGGTTTGTTTTTAGATTAAAAAGGTGGAACTGAGACAACGTTAGAGGGCTTGATTGTTCAGCAGCTGAAGGAGCATTAAATCTTAGACCAATCAGAACATAGATCACAAATTTTTTTTTTTTTTTTATAATTTAACAGTCCGACATACAGGCAGGGGCAGTGCTAGCGGAGGACTTGTGGGGGCTATAGCCAACCCAAAATTTCCCATAGCCACCCTTCCCTGTGGAAAGGTCAAATCTTACATAGAAGTAAGGGTGGCATGGTATGGCATTGCTTCTGCAGTTCTGCACTGCTGCGGGTGGCGGTGTTGTCTTCAGAACTGGGCGCCCGGCCAGCTGCTGCCACTCTCTGAACACCAAGCTCAGCAGCGGTGCGGACATAAGGGTGGCAGTGGGGAGCTAAGTCTGCTGTGAAAATGGATGTTGACAAAGTTTCTTCCCCCCACCCCGCAGTATTAAACAGTAACTATTGGGGGAAAAAAAACCCTCTTCCACTGATAACAATTATTTAATAAAAATATGTTTTAGTCTTAATTTAAAAGTGGTGAGAAGATAAATTCATTGTAAACAATAGGGTTATAAATGTAGTATTTAAAATAGTGTAAAATATAAAAAAGTGTTTTTAATTTATAAAGGGGGAGGGAGGCACTCAGAGGCTTGCTGTCTGAAAGGGCTTGTCCATACAAACAGTTTGAGAACCACTGGGTTAGACATTCATTTTTAGGTCTAAAAAAAAAATCACAGATGACAAGATAGGTTAAAACTAAAACTTTTGATCTGCTTCTTGGAGCTGTAAATTGTGCTGTATCTTTTCGGATTTCTGAAGTACATGAAAGCCATGTTTGTTTTTTTGGTTTTTTTGGTGTTTTGTTTTTGCCTTCATACAAAAAAAAAAAAAAGAGAAAATTTATGTGAAAGGTCCCAAAAGCCTGTTTCCTTAACAATCCATATAGTTCTTCTTTGTGTAGTGTCTCTATAGGTGCTCCACTTTCGGTGCACATGTGCCTCTTGAGCCCTCAGTCGGAGATTTCTACCTAGCAATGTCCGACCTGCGCATGCCCTCTGCCTCCTCATGGGATACACTGAGGCTACAGAGGGGTGTGCAGATCGTTTTTTTCACTCCAGGAGACGTGTCTTCTCCTGGCAGAGTATGACTGGTTTGCCAGGCTTCCAGTGCTGCCTCACATGCCAGGAGGCTATACCAGTAAGTGACAGGCACTCCAAGTATGTCCATTGCCTCCAGGAGTCCCATATCTCCCAGGAATGTTCCTTCTGTTTGGCCCTTAAGCCCAAGGCTAGGAAGAAGAGGCAGATAAAGCTCAGACTGTTGGCTATGGAATGCTTCCTGGACAATTTGGAAGACTGAGCCACAGTCTTCCTCCCCAAATAGGGACACTCAGAGAAAAAAGATTTCCCCAATGAGGTCACTCCTCAGTGCCGAGCTCGAGTAGGGTGAGCACTTTTGACGTTCTGGGCATCTCCGGCACCATCCCTCCGTGGACCTCTGCCAAGCTCCACCACTCCGGAACGGAGTTGAGACGCTCCTTCTCCATGGCACCTACCACCCCAGTGCAGGAGTCGGCACCGAGATTGTTACAACCAACAATGCCACCCCCACTGGCACCAACCCAGTCATCAGCACTGACACACAGACCATCTCAGCAAAGGCACCAACTGCATCTACACCAGCAGCACCATTGCCACAGAAACAAACGGTGCCACAGCATTTTCTACAGTACAAGGAATAGCAATCACCTTGGTGCCGCAATCACCCTTGCTCAGTACTGAGCGATCTCCGGGCCAAATAACTGAGCAGTTATCCACTTCTCGTGCTCCCCAGCCCATCTCCAGTGATGAAGAGGGGAAAGTACATGGGAGCAGTTTCTCCTCCCACCATGCTTCACGCACAGGATAAAGACCACCATGGGAAGCTGCTAGGACCAAAGCTCACCAGCTTTGCAAGATGCAGCAATGGTACAGACAACCTTGCCTGTGTCCACCGATGCCCTTCCCCATGCGCAGTGATCCCCCCCACAGTCCAGGGCAGCGTATAGGGCTCAATACCCTAGGCCCTCAACCCAAGTCCAAAGGAAAAATCCATTCTCCACCTTTCCCAAACAGGGAGATGTCAGAAGCATCAGGGGACATGAGAGATGAGAAGGAAGAAGGTACAGACCATGCAGACACTTCTCTGGCCCACAACTCATCGTCCTCCCCGACAAGGCAGTCATAAAGTAATTCCTCACTTAATGTCATCCTGGTTAACGTTGTTTCATTATTACATCACTGATCTATTAGAGAACATGCTCGTTTAAAGTTGCGCAATGCTCCCTTATAACATTGTTTGGCAGCTGCCTGCTTTGTCTACTGCTTGCAGGAAGGGCAGCCCGTTGGAGCTAGCTGGTGGGGGCTTGGATCCAGGGTGAACCGGCAGCTCCCTCTCAGCTCTCCTAAGTTCTCTGTGCTGTAGCCACCCAGTAGGCTATCAATTGCTGAACAGTTCAGCTGCCCCTCCCCCCACTGCCATGTGCTGCTCCTGTCCTCTGCCTTGGAGCTTCTGCCGGGAGCCTTCTGCTTGCTGGGGGGGGGGGGGGAGGAGAAGGGTGCTGCTATCAGGGTGTCCCCCTCTCCCCGCTGATGCCCCAAATTCCTGTACTCCATCTCCACAGAGCAGGGGAGGACATGACAGGGCTCAGGACGGAGGGAGCTTGCTGGCAGCATCTGTTGTCTCAACTTGCTGATCTACTTAAAAAGGCAATATACTTAAAGTGAGGTCAGCATACTTAAAGGGGCAATGCTCCTGTCTGTCTGTCTCTCTCTCACACACACATGCACACACACACACACATGGTGTGTGTCTCTGTCTCACACACACATGCATCACACGACACTTTGGAAACTGGAGGGAGTGTTGTGCTCCAGTGGGATAGCATGGATTCATCATCACGTTCAATTTCTGCAGGGAATGTTTGCAGCCACTGCTATGTGTCTATTGTATCTCTTCCCTCCATTTCTGCTGCCTTGTAGAGTGTGAGGCTACTTTAACAATGTGTTAACCCTTGCTAGTTCATCATTTAGCAGTAAGGCATTCCCTGGGACATATCCCACCCTCTGACTCCTCCACCTCAACCAAGCTTCACAGTCGTCATTGCTGTGTACAGTATTAAATTGTTTGTTTGCATACTGTCTGGTGGGTGTTCCCCAGGTGAAAACATAGTTGTAACTATTACATAGTCAATATTTCTAACTTCAGATATAGAAATGATACATGTATACAAATCAGATAATCATATTCAGTAAATCATAACCTTTCTAATGATATCTCACATGACTCATCTTGCATAAAATATATCTTAGTTATGACATATTCATATCATGAACATATGGGGCATAATGTCACAACTCGAACTCAAAGAATCGGGCTTATCCATAAACTCAATCAAGGTACACCTAGCATCTATTACAGCCTTTCACCACAAGGTGGAGGGAATGTCAGTCTTTGCTCACCCAATCACTAGATGCTTCCTTATTGGTATACCCAGAACCTGGGTGTGCCTGGAAGTCTGACAACCTACACCCCCATTAGATTTGAATGTAGTACTCAAATGCCTCACCAGAGCACCTTTTGAACCACTGGTGACTTGTTCACTCCTTCACATGTCAATGAAAGTCGCGTTTTTGGTAGCGATCACCTCAGCTAGACAAGTCAATTAAATGGGGGCGCTTAAGGCCAAGCCCTCTTACACCATGTTCACTAAAGACAAGATTATGGATTGCTTTCAATAGTCACCAGGAGATCGATGCTGATTTAGGGACATCAGGCCAATCCTGGAGGGTTGGCAACCCTATATGCAGGCTGCCACGTGGGCATCATAGCACACCTTTGCAAAACACTATGCCATCACTCAGTGCTCTATGTCAGATGCTATACTAGGCTTTACTGTGCTCTGAGCCACAACACATACAACTCCAAAGTCCCTACCATCCACAGTAAGGCACTGCTCTACAGACACCTAAAGCGGAGCACCCTCTTCGCTACTTGGGGCACTACTCGAAGAAGAAGCTACTCATCTTGCAGAAATGATGGTTCTTCAAGATGTGTGCCACTAGTCAACCTTCTCCCCTCTACTTCGAAGTTCGTTCATCGAGCTCTGCGGTAGAGAAGGAACTGAAAGGTTGGGTCATATGCACACTACATGAGGTGCCAACGGCACCGTAAGATGACTACTGCACATGTGCACCCTGACTTAGCACGGCTACCAAAAATCTCTTAATCTGCACTGCCAAGATACCCCGACACCTAAAGTGGAGCAGCCACAGGGAGACACATCTTGAAGAACTATCATTACCGTGCAAAGTGAATAACTTCTCCTCACCACTAATCTACCCTCATCCACCATCGTGAGAAATTCATCTCATGTCATCTGGCAGTCTGTCTGTTAAATTTTAATATACTCTGACAGAGGCTAAAGTCAGTGCCCAGCAATGCCTGCTGGTTAGCAATCCTGAGCTGTAGGCCAGAGTCAGAAAAAGCTTTCTGCCAAATGTATACAGGTTTTAAACGTCCTTTGATTTCAGGTTAAATGCCTGTTACTCCTGATGTTTTCTTTAATTGGCAACTGAGACTACAGTGACCCTGTAGGGCAATGGGTGTAAAAGTGCTCAAACCCCACAATACCTATGCTCAACCTGCTTTGATGTGGGGGGAAGGGAAGATAGAGTACACCACTTTACTTTGGTGGGCTCCAGGATAGCTTCATTCATTGCTGCACTACCCAAGAAGGTCCTACAGCAGCTGAAATTTCAGTCAGCCTGTCAGATGACTTCTGAACCTCTTCCACCTGGATATTCAAGGCAGAAGCCACCCTCTTTAAAAGGTCCTGATGGGCCCTGTATTCATCGGCTGGAGTAAGGCATCTTCTGATACTAGTGCCTTGCCAGGTGAAGAAGAGGATGAAGCCAAAATGGCTACAGTGGAGCTGTTTCCTGGGATTTTCAGAACCCAAAGCAGTGGTAACTAAACTGTTTCTCTCCAGGTGGTGTCAGGAATAAATCAATGGGACCACACTGCTTCCATCTCATAAATGATTGATACAAGCAAGCATGCTCTTATCTAAAACTACAATTTATGAGATATTAATCTCTCACACACACGCACGCAATAGGTTTAGGACATCCCAGATATAGTTACTGTCTGAGATGATTTTGAGTGATCACCAGCCAGGCTTCCAGGGCCCTCTTTCCATCCAGCTGATGGGGAGTTTAGATGTCAGCTCCTTTGGACTGCTCCGAGGTATTTACTTTTACCTAATCTTGTATAGCTAACTCAAACAAAGCACATAACCTATAGTGACTCCGAGTGAGTTAGCGTAATAACCTCTACTGGTTCACCAATTCTTCTCATTTCAACAAACTGCTTATCATCTCAAAACATTTCTAATATTTTAGCCAAAACAACAATATATCAGGGGCACTGAAAACCAAGATTACTATTTACTCACTTTCTTCCATAACTCTCTATCCCATCCTCCATTCTGATTAGCAAACTGCAAGCATGCAGCTGTCTGACCTTACCTCACAAAGACCTAAGATTATTCCTAGCTATGTGGTATTTGGATTTCAGCTGACCGTGACTGAACATACAACATGGCTGACTGCAGTACCGTCAAGTTCTAGGGTACATGCAGGAATGTCAAATTCCGGGGTAACAGAGTCACTTCCAAGGGGAGATTTACTTGAGCAACATCCTTGTCTTCGGTACCAATACACCTAGGGATGGAAGTTCTGAGTCCCAGATGTCGAAAAGTGTGGGAAACGAAAGTATCTGAAAGAAATTTTCCAATCACTGACCCAGAGGATCAATGGAACTGTCTCTTTTAAGGTACATTTACATTTGGACTCAATAGACTTAACCAGTGCAAGTTATTCCTTCATTATCTGTGGAGAATTATTTCATAGTTAGATTATTGACATAATGGCTTCACAGGCTTGTCACATTTAATATGGGTGCCAGGATTTTTGAGTCAAAACGTTTATTGTTCATGCTCAGTTTTTCCTAACCAAAAAAGCTTTATCATTCTCAATTTTTCCAAAATAGTAAAAGTAACAAACCTAAATTGTAAATTAATGCCTGCAATATTTCATTTGGCAAATTTTCCTTTAGGATACAGATGCACACGTATCATAGAATCATAGAATATCAGAGTTGGAAGGGACCTTAGGAGGTCATCTAGTCCAACCCCCTGCTCAAAGCAGAACCAATCCCCAACTAAATCATCCCAGCCAGGGCTTTGTCAAGCCTGACATTAAAAACTTCTAAGGAAGGAGATTCCACCACCTCCCTAAGTAACACATTCCAATGTTTCACCACCCTCACAGTGAAAAAGTTTTTCCTAATATCCAACCTAAACCTCCCCCACAGCAACTTGAGACCATTACTCCTCGTTCTGTCATCTGCTACTACTGAGAACAGTCTAGAGCCATCCTCTTTGGAACCCCCTTTCAGGTAGTTGAAAGCAGCTATCAAATCCCCCCTCATTCTTCTCTTCTGCAGACTAAACAATCCCAGTTTCCTCAGCCTCTCCTCATAAGTCATGTGTTCCAGACCCCTAATCATTTTTGTTGCCCTTCGCTGGACTCTCTCCAATTTATCCACATCCTTCTTGTAGTGTGGGGCCCAAAACTGGACACAGTACTCCAGGTGAGGCCTCACCAATGTCGAATAGAGGGGGACGATCACGTCCCTCCATCTGCTCGCTATGCACCTACTTATACATCCCAAAATGCCATTGGCCTTCTTGGCAACAAGGGCACACTGTTGACTCATATCCAGCTTCTCGTCCACTGTCACCCCTAGGTCCTTTTCCGCAGAACTGCTGCCTAGCCATTCGGTCCCTAGTCTGTAGCTGTGCATTGGGTTCTTCCGTCCTAAGTGCAGGACCCTGCACTTATCCTTATTGAACCTCATCAGATTTCTTTTGGCCCAATCCTCCAATTTGTCTAGGTCCCTCTGTATCCTATCCCTGCCCTCCAGCGTATCTACCACTCCTCCCAGTTTAGTATCATCCGCAAATTTGCTGAGAGTGCAATCCACACCATCCTCCAGATCATTTATGAAGATATTGAACAAAACCGGCCCCAGGACCGACCCCTGGGGCACTCCACTTGATACCGGCTGCCAACTAGACATGGAGCCATTGATCACTACCCGTTGAGCCCGACAATCTAGCCAACTTTCTACCCACCTTATAGTGCATTCATCCAGCCCATACTTCTTTAACTTGCTGACAAGAATACTGTGGGAGACCGTGTCAAAAGCTTTGCTAAAGTCAAGAAACAATACATCCACTGCTTTCCCTTCATCCACAGAACCAGTAATCTCATCATAGAAGGCGATTAGATTAGTCAGGCATGACCTTCCCTTGGTGAAACCATGCTGACTGTTCCTGATCACTTTCCTCTCATGTAAGTGCTTCAGGATTGATTCTTTGAGGACCTGCTCCATGATTTTTCCGGGGACTGAGGTGAGGCTGACTGGCCTGTAGTTCCCAGGATCCTCCTCCTTCCCTTTTTTAAAGATTGGCACTACATTAGCCTTTTTCCAGTCATCTGGGACTTCCCCCGTTCGCCACGAGTTTTCAAAGATAATGGCCAATGGCTCTGCAATCACAGCCGCCAATTCCTTTAGCACTCTCGGATGCAACTTGTCCAGCCCCATGGACTTGTGCACGTCCAGCTTTTCTAAATAGTCGCTAACTACTTCTTTCTCCACAGAGGGTAGCCATCTACTTCCCATGTTGTGATGCCCAGTGCAGCAGTCTGGGAGCTGTCCTTGTTAGTGAAGACAGAGGCAAAAAAAGCATTGAGCACATTAGCTTTTTCCACATCCTCTGTCACTAGGTTGCCTCCTTCATTCATTAAGGGGCCCACACTTTCCTTGGCTTTCTTCTTGTTGCCAACATACCTGAAGAAACCCTTCCTGTTACTCTTGACATCTCTTGCTAGCTGCAGCTCCAGGTGTGATTTGGCCCTCCTGATTTCATTCCTACATGCCCGAGCAATATTTTTATACTCTTTCCTGGTCATATGTCCAACCTTCCACTTCTTGTAAGTTTCTTTTTTATGTTTAAGATCCGCTAGGATTTCACCGTTAAGCCAAGCTGGTCGCCTGCCATATTTACTATTCTGTCGCCTCATCGGGGTGGTTTGTCCCTGTAACCTCAACAGGGATTCCTTGAAATACAGCCAGCTCTCCTGGACTCCTTTCCCCTTCATGTTAGTCTCCCAGGGGATCCTACCCATCCGTTCCCTGAGGGAGTCGAAGTCTGCTTTCCTGAAGTCCAGGGTCCGTATCCTGCTGCTTACCTTTCTTCCCTGTATCAGGATCCTGAACTCAACCAACTCATGGTCACTGCCTCCCAGATTCCCGTCCACTTTTGCTTCCCCCACTAATTCTTCCCTGTTTGTGAGCAGCAGGTCAAGCAAAGCTCCCCCCCAGTTGGCTCGTTTAGCACTTGCACCAGGAAATTGTCCCCTACGCTTTCCAAACACTTCCTGGATTGTCTATGCACCGCTGTATTGCTTTCCCAGCACATATCAGGAAAATTAAAGTCACCCATGAGAACCAGGGCGTGCGATCAAGTAGCTTCTGCGAGTTGCTGGAAGAAAGCCTCATCCACCTCATCCCCCTGGTCCGGTGGTCTATAGCAGACTCCCACCACTACATCACTCTTGTTGCTCACACTTCTAAACTTAATCCAGAGACACTCAGGTTTTTCTGCAGTTTCGTACCGGAGCTCTGAGCAGTCATACGGCTCCCTTACATACAGTGCTACTCCCCCACCTTTTCTGCCCTGCCTGTCCTTCCTGAACAGTTTATAACCATCCATGACAGTACTCCAGTCATGTGAGTTATCCCACCAAGTCTCTATTACTCCAATCATGTCATAATTCCTTGACATCACCAGGACCTCCAGTTCTCCCTGCTTGTTTCCAAGGCTTTGTGCATTCGTATATAATCACTTGAGATAACCTACTGATCGCCCCTCATTCTCAGTATGAGGCAGGAGCCTGCCCCTCACAGACGTTCCTGCCTGTGCTTCCTCCCGGTATCCCGCTTTCCCACTTACCTCAGGGCTTTG
Source organism: Lepidochelys kempii (assembly GCF_965140285.1). Lineage (NCBI taxonomy): Eukaryota > Metazoa > Chordata > Testudines > Cheloniidae > Lepidochelys > Lepidochelys kempii. The sequence goes on from NC_136381.1 coordinate 32,606,547, forward strand.
GTCTCTTTCCCCCAGTGAACCTAGTTTAAAGCCCTCCTCACTAGGTTAGCTAGCCTGCTCGCAAAGATGCTCTTCCCTCTCTTTGTAAGATGGAGCCCGTCTCTGCCCAGCACTCCTCCTTCATGGAACACCATCCCATGGTCAAAGAATCCAAAGCCTTCTCTCCGACACCACCTGCGTAGCCATTCGTTGACTTCCACGATTCGACGGTCCCTGCCCCGGCCTTTTCCTTCCATGGGGAGGATGGACCAGAACACCACTTGCGCCTCAAACTCCTTTATCCTTCTTCCCAGAGCCACGTAGTCCGCAGTGATCCGCTCAAGGTCATTCTTGGCAGTATCATTGGTGCCCACGTGGAGAAGCAGGAAGGGGTAGCGATCCGAGGGCTTGATGAGTCTCGGCAGTCTCTCCGTCACATTGCGAATCTTAGCCCCTGGCAAGCAGCAGACTAGTTTCAATGTGACTAGTTTGGAATGTGAGGATGTGACCGTTCACTTCCCAGCTTATGACTGCCTCTGTCGCTTAGCCAAAGGCCTTAGCCTAAGAACAGGGCCTCAGACTGTCACAGTAAGAGAAGAACCTTACACTGGCAGACAGTAATTTTGATTCTTTCTTTTATACCTCTAACTAGCCAAATGATAAGAATACACCTAAATTCTTAAAGTACAGGCCTTTACAGACAGGCCTGAATATCTATATCCTAACATTTTCCACGAAAACATATGGGAGAAATGTGGGAGAAATATTATTACAACTTTTCACCAAAAGCAAAGAATGTGGTAGCAAGTTGGTTTATTTTTAATTAATCAAGTATCATGTTTGTCTGATATAAATGTGTACAGAGCAAGAACAGAAAAAGCAAGCCATGTCTGAGTAGCTACAAATGTTCAATTTAAAGAAAACCATAGCACAGAGCACTAATATATGTGATTCTGCTGGAGTTCGGATGTGCATTTACTCAATGTGCCTCAAGCAACTAGAGATATCAAGAAATAAGCAGATAAAAAACAAAATTGCATTCGCTGTCCAACATAGGGACTTGGAAAATAAGTCCTTTACAACAAGCTTGAAAGAGATTCTATCACAAAAAAAAAAAGTCTCCATATAAGAACTCCTACTGGGAAGTACAAACAGGAATCCATGCAGCTTGTTTATTTTTGAATTTCTGTTTTTCCCTGTTCGGTAATCAATGTTCATTGTCCAATAGTTACAGTCTTTCTCAAACGCTCTAAATGCAATGTTAACTAAGACATATTTTTTTTTAAAATTGCCTTTCTTAGTATTTTATTCTTTTAATTTTCAAGGCAGTGCCATCAAAAGATCCTTTTGGAGCTAGCACCTCCGTCACGTGGATTTCAAAAGGAATATTTTCCTTTCATAAAAGCACAAAGCACCTTAAGACAAGATTCCTCCCTTCCCTCTGTTACTTGTCATCGTGAGAGAGAACAGCAGACTACGTCTAAGTGATCTGTGAAACATTGTCGTTACCATAGAACAAGTGGTTTTCAGTCTGTGGTCTGCAGATCGCTGGGGGTCCACAGACTATGTCTAAGATTTCCAAAGCGGTCTGCACCTTCAGTTGAAATTTTTTAGGAGTTCACAAATGAAAAAAGGGTTTAAAACCACTGCTTTAGGGTATGTCTACACTACGGAATAAGGTCGAATTTATAGAAGTCGGTTTTTTAGAAATCGGTTTTATATATTCGAGTGTGTGTGTCCCCACAGAAAATGCTCTAAGTGCATTAAGTGCATTAACTCGGCGGAGCGCTTCCACAGTACCGAGGCTAGAGTCGACTTCCGGAGCGTTGCACTGTGGGTAGCTATCCCACAGTTCCCACAGTCTCCGCTGCCCATTGGAATTCTGGGTTGAGATCCCAATGCCTGATGGGGCTAAAACATTGTCGCGGGTGGTTCTGGGTACGTATCGTCAGGCCCCCGTTCCCTCCCTCCCTCCGTGAAAGCAAGGGCAGACAATCGTTTCGCGCCTTTTTTCCTGAGTTACCTGTGCAGACGCCATACCACGGCAAGCATGGAGCCCGCTCAGGTAACCGTCACCCTATGACTCCTGGGTGCTGGCAGACGCGGTACGGCATTGCTACACAGTAGCAGCATCCCCTTGCCTTGTGGCAGCAGATGGTGCAGTACGACTGGTAGCCGTCATCGTCATGTCCAAGGTGCTCCTGGCCACGTCGGTTGGGAGAGCCTGGACAGACATGGGCGCAGGGACTAAATTTAGAGTGACTTGACCAGGTCATTCTCTTTAGTCCTGCAGTCAGTCCTATTGAACCGTCTTATGGTGAGCGGGCAGGCGATACGGACTGCTAGCAGTCGTACTGTACCATCTTCTGCCAGGCAGGCAGGAGATGAGGATTGCTAGCAGTCGTATTGTACCATCTTCTGCCAGGCAGGCAAGAGATGAGGATGGCTAGCAGTCGTACTGTACCATCTTCTGCCGAGCAGCCATGAGATGTGGATGGCATGCAGTCCTTCTGCACCGTCTGCTGCCAGCCAAAGATGTAAAAGATAGATGGAGTGGGTCAAAACAAGAAATAGACCAGATTTGTTATGTACTCATTTGCCTCCTCCCCTGTCTAGGGGATTCATTCCTCTAGGTCACACTGCAGTCACTCACAGAGAAGGTGCAGCGAGATAAATCTAGCCATGTATCAATCAGAGGCCAGGCTAACCTTCCTGTTCCAATAAGAACAATAACTTAGGTGCACCATTTCCTATTGGAACCCTCCGTGAAGTCCTGCCTGAAATACTCCTTGATGTAAAGACACCCCCTTTGTTGATTTTAGCTCCCTGAAGCCAACCCTGTAAGCCGTGTCCTCAGTCGCCCCTCCCTCTGTCAGAGCAACGGCAGACAATCGTTCCGCGCCTTTTTTCTGCGCGGACGCCATACCAAGGCAAGCATGGAGGCCGCTCAGCTCACTTTGGCAATTAGGAGCACATTAAACACTGCACGCATTATCCAGCAGTATATGCAGCACCGGAACCTGGCAAAGCGATACCGGGCGAGGAGGCGACGTCAGCGCAGTCACGTGAGTGATCAGGACATGGACACAGATTTCTCTGAAAGCATGGGCCCTGCCAATGCATGCATCATGGTGCTAATGGGGCAGGTTCATGCTGTGGAACACCGATTCTGGGCTCGGGAAACAAGCACAGATTGGTGGGACCGCATAGTGTTGCAGGTCTGGGACGATTCCCAGTGGCTGCGAAACTTTCGCATGTGTAAGGGCACTTTCATGGAACTTTGTGACTTGCTTTCCCCTGCCCTGAGGCGCATGAATACCAAGATGAGAGCAGCCCTCACAGTTGAGAAGCGAGTGGCGATAGCCCTGTGGAAGCTTGCAATGCCAGACAGCTACCGGTCAGTTGGGAATCAATTTGGAGTGGGCAAATCTACTGTGGGGGCAGCTGTGATGCAAGTAGCCCACGCAATCAAAGATCTGCTGATATCAAGGGTAGTGACCCTGGGAAATGTGCAGGTCATAGTGGATGGCTTTGCTGCAATGGGATTCCCTAACTGTGGTGGGGCCATAGACGGAACACACATCCCTATCTTGGCACCGGAGCACCAAGCCGGCGAGTACATAAACCGCAAGGGGTACTTTTCGATAGTGCTGCAAGCTCTGGTGGATCACAAGGGACGTTTCACCAACATCAACGTGGGATGGCCGGGAAAGGTGCATGATGCTCGCATCTTCAGGAACTCTGGTCTGTTTCAAAAGCTGCAGGAAGGGACTTTATTCCCAGACCAGAAAATAACTGTTGGGGATGTTGAAATGCCTATATGTATCCTTGGGGACCCAGCCTACCCCTTAATGCCATGGCTCATGAAGCCGTACACAGGCACCCTGGACAGTAGTCAGGAGCTGTTCAACTACAGGCTGAGCAAGTGCAGAATGGTGGTAGAATGTGCATTTGGACATTTAAAGGCGCGCTGGTGCAGTTTACTGACTCGCTTAGACCTCAGCGAAACCAATATTCCCACTGTTATTACTGCTTGCTGTGTGCTCCACAATATCTGTGAGAGTAAGGGGGAGACGTTTATGGCGGGGTGGGAGGTTGAGGCAAATCGCCTGGCTGCTGGTTACGCGCAGCCAGACACCAGGGCGGTTAGAAGAGCACAGGAGGGCGCGGTACGCATCAGAGAAGCTTTGAAAACCAGTTTCATGACTGGCCAGGCTACGGTGTGAAAGTTCTGTTTGTTTCTCCTTGATGAAACCCCCCGCCCCTTGGTTCACTCTACTTCCCTGTAAGCTAACCACCCGCCCCTCCTCCCTTCAATCACCGCTTGCAGAGGCAATAAAGTCATTGTTGCTTCACATTCATGCATTCTTTATTCATTCATCACACAAATAGGGGGATGACTACCAAGGTAGCCCAGGAGGGGTGGTGGAGGAGGGAAGGAAAATGCCACACAGCACTTTAAGCACAGCACTTTAAAAGTTTACAACTTTAACATTTATTGAATGACAGCCTTCTTTTTTTTGGGGCAATCCTCTGTGGTGGAGTGGCTGGTTGGCCGGAGGCCCCCCCACCGCATTCTTGGGCGTCTGGGTGTAGAGGCTATGGAACTTGGGGAGGAGGGCGGTTGGTTACAGAGGGGCTGCAGTGGCAGTCTGTGCTCCAGCTGCCTTTGCTGCAGCTCAACCATACACTGGAGCATACTGGTTTGGTCCTGCAGCGGCCTCAGCATTGAATCCTGCCTCCTCTCATCATGCTGCTGCCACATTTGAGCTTCAGCCCTGTCTTCAGCCCGCCACTTACTCTCTTCAGCCCGCCACCTCTCCTCCCGGTCATTTTGTGCTTTCCTGCACTCTGACATTATTTGCCTCCACGCATTCGTCTGTGCTCTGTCAGTGTGGGAGGACAGCATGAGCTCGGAGAACATTTCATCGCGAGTGTGTTTTTTTTTCTTTCTAAGCTTCACTAGCCTCTGGGAAGGAGAAGATCCTGTGATCATTGAAACACATGCAGCTGGTGGAGAAAAAAAAAGGGACAGTGGTATTTAAAAAGACACATTTTATAAAACAGTGGCTACACTCTTTCAGGGTAAACCTTGCTGTTAACATTACATACATAGCACATGTGCTTTCGTTACAAGGTCGCATTTTGCCTCCCCCCACCGCGTGACTACCCCCTCAACCTTCCCCCCTCCCTGTGGCTAACAGCGGGGAACATTTCTGTTTAGCCACAGGCAAACAGCCCAGCAGGAATGGGCTCCTCTGAGTGTCCCCTGAAGAAAAGCACTCTATTTCAACCAGGTGACCATGAATTATATCTCACTCTCCTGAGGATAACACAGAGAGATAAAGAACGGATGTTGTTTGAATGCCAGCAAACATACACTGCAATGCTTTGTTCTACAATGATTCCTGAGTACGTGTTACTGGCCTGGAGTGGTAAAGTGTCCTACCATGAAGGACACAATAAGGCTGCCCTCCCCAGAAACCTTTTGCAAAGGCTTTAGGACTACATCTAGGAGAACCGCGAATGCCAAGGCAAAGTAATCCTTTCACATGCTTGCTTTTAAACCATGTATAGTATTTTAAAAGGTACACTCACCAGAGGTCCCTTCTCCGCCTGCTGGGTCCAGGAGGCAGCCTTGGGTGGGTCCGGGGGGTACTGGCTCCAGGTCCAGAGTGAGAAACAGTTCCTGGCTGTCGGGAAAACCGGTTTCTCCGCTTGCTTGCTGTGAGCTATCTACAACCTCCTCCTCCTCCTCATCTTCTTCGTCCCCAAAACCTGCTTCCGTATTGCCTCCATCTCCATTGAAGGAGTCAAACAACACGGCTGGGGTAGTGGTGGCTGAACCCCCTAAAATGGCATGCAGCTCATCATAGAAGCGGCATGTTTGGGGCTCTGACCCGGAGCGGCCGTTCGCCTCTCTGGTTTTCTGGTAGGCTTGCCTCAGTTCCTTCAGTTTCACGCGGCACTGCTTCGGGTCCCTGTTATGGCCTCTGTTCTTCATGCCCTGGGAGATTTTGACAAAGGTTTTGGCATTTCGAAAACTGGAACGGAGTTCTGATAGCACGGATTCCTCTCCCCAAACAGCAATCCCTTACCTCCTGTTCAGTCCATGCTGGAGCTCTTTTGCGATTCTGGGACTCCATCATGGTCACCTGTGCTGATGAGCTCTGCATGGTCACCTGCAGCTTGCCACGCTGGCCAAACAGGAAATGAGATTCAAAAGTTCGCGGTTCTTTTTCTCTCTACCTGGCCAGTGCATCTGAGTTGAGAGTGCTGTCCAGAGCGGTCACAATGGAGCACTCTGGGATAGCTCCCGGAGGCCAATACCATCGAATTGTGTCCACAGTACCCCAAATTCAAGCCGGCAACGTCGATTTAAGCGCTAATCCACTTGTCAGGGGTGGAGTAAGGAAATCGATTTTAAGAGCCCTTTAAATCGAAATAAAGGGCTTCATTGTGTGGACGGGTGCAGGTTTACATCGATTTAACGCTGCTAAATTCGACCTAAAGTCCTACTGTAGACCAGGGCTTAGTGAGATAAAATAACTGCACTGGGACCAGCAGGCATCAAGCCATGCCCAAGCAAGTATTGTTAGCAGGTGCCTGTATAGTGCTTCCCACCTATCATCCTAAAGGCAAAGTTCTTTCCCATGTGTGATCAGTGAGAATGGATATATGCCAAGCCAAAACACAGGCTCTGGTATGGAGTTGATTTCAGCTGGCCCTAAGCCATGTTACTAGACTGATACTGCCTCAACAGTGAGGCTACTTAATGTGTTGGGCTGCAGAGTTAAAAAGCAAACACACGCAGCTGTACTGGGAGAAGCCACAAAAAGTGGGGAAGTGCTGCTGCCGGTTGGCTGGAAAGGTTCAAAGACTGCAACTGGTGCTGTAGATCTGAAAGTGGAGCTACCCCTGGGAATTGTAAGCTGTACTTTTCCTTTTTGACATCCACATCCCTGATTAGGAATGTAAATACCTGTGAGTAACACAAACTAAGAATATGGTGTTCTGTGTCTACTCATTTCTTCTCCATGGAAGGAATAGCCCATGCCAGGGGCCCTTCCTTCCCAGGCTGCTCAGAATCCATGACAATATGTTTATTTGCAGGATAGTCCTATTGCATTCGAGCGCAAATTACATGGATGGTCAGAGGATCTTGCACTTAATGACTCTCTTTTTGAAGTTTTATTCTCCATGTTATAGAAATTTTTGCAAAAGGTCCAGCTTTTTGGCCACAAACCTTGTGCCCTGGTCATTAATTTTCTTTCTGTTTCCCACCGTCTGTGCAGTGTGACTTTTTTAGGGTCTGATCCAAGTCTCATTGAAATCAATGGGAGTCTTTACGTTGGCTTCAATGGAAAAAGTCCAGCAAAACCCCTCAGAAATTTGCTACTCTGAGGGTTTATGGTTGTCTAGTGCTGGATTTCACTCAGAATACCCTCCCAATTATGATCCACGTCTCTCTCTTCATTCCAAATCTCCTTAAAGCTCACTTATTTAATTCTGAATATAATTAAAATAATAGTTTTTATAAAAAATTACTTGTAATTGAATCATCAAGATGCATATTATAGAGGGGCAGTAGCACTTTCTGGTTAACATTGATGTGCCATAAATTAGTAACTGTGATTTTGGTGCTCTAACTCTTGTTTTATCTCACCCCATCCCTTCCTCCTATGTTTTAATTTTGTTCATTTCATGGCATGTAAATTTATAAGCTCTGTGGGATAGGGATCTCTATTTGCACTATAAGACATCCAACTCATGTATGGATGCTGTGAAAATAAGAAAGAAAAACTGCCTCAAATAGTGAAGGCTCCCTGGAGTCTGACTCCAAAGCATGAGGATGAGGTCACACTAGAACATTGACACTGAGCGCCATTAAGAATTGGGTATTTGCATGTTGTGCTTTTATTGCTACTGAGATACTTATGATAAACCCTGCTCTGAGAATGGGAAACACCACAAATACTGCTAAGAATGGAACTTCTGTGGGAGGTGGACATCCAGTTTTTCATGGTGCCCAGTAAATAAACTGAAAGTATGCTTTTGTGCAAGGTGTCCAGCATTAATCCTGAACTGGTATGAATTAAGGTATGTCTGCTCTGCATGCTTTTTTTGCAAGCATGCAGAATCCATACATGGGTAACCCCCCTTGCATGGATATAAATTGCTGTGTAGACTGTGAGGAATGGCTTAGGTGAGTAGAGTACAGATGTGCCTGAAGGGTGTGGGTATGTACCTGAGTACATGCCAGACAGCTTTTTACTTGCCCAAACCGTGCCTCCCTGTCTACACTGTTTTCACATGTTTAGTGTCCCTCTGCAGGAAAAGGCTTTAGCAAGGGGGAGGCAGCGGGGAAAAGATCTGAACACCAGTATCCATGATGAAAAATAATGTAGAGCTAAAACGTGTATCTTTTGGAAGGCACTGGGCATTTTTAAACATCTGAGTGGAATAATATTCACATATTTCTTCCCCCCCAGTCCTGTTTTTTTTCAAGCTCCTACGCAAAAATCTGTATACCCTTTTTCCTCCCTTTGTACTGTATCAAAAGATGTTGCACCAAGGAGCGCTCCTTCACTAACCTGTTCCTACTCGGTTGAACTCGGCAGCTACACAATTATAAAATAATTATTTTCTTTTTCTGTGATTATATAGAATTGTGAGTCAGAGTGTATTACCTTCCATTTGAGAAACCTAGTTAAGTGAAACAGGACACCTACCAATAAGGTAAATAAATGGGCTTATGTCAAAGTGTGTAGGCTGAAAAATTAAAATCAAGTGAACTATGTCCAGACTAGAAATTAAAGCAAAAAACAGTGTAGGCAATTATTTTACGTAACTAGCTAGCAGCTGCCACTTCAGGATTTGGAAAGACGGTGTATATCACAGTACAACTGGATAGGGAAAAAGGCACAAAGGAGAAGAATAGAAAAATTTCAATTTATGAGAAGACAGTAGAAAAAAATCTATAATTATATTTACCATTCTTCAGAGATTGTGACAGGGATCGAGGCAAACAATTGCTCTCTCTGTTAATGGATGCTTTAGTGACTTGAATTACTTGTTGCTAGGCAAAGGGAAATCAGTTAAATCATAATGGGAAATAAACTGAGGCAACGACAGATTTAGCGTAATCCCCAATTTAAATGGATGAAAATTGTTCCCTTTACGTGCTTGCTAGGTCCACCTGGTGCATAGATTGTAAACTCTTTGGGGTAGAAACTGTCTCACTTTGCACACAGCATGTAGCACAATGGGACTTGGATCCTGACGGAGGCCTCTGGGCACCAGGCTGGGGAAAAATAGCTGATTGCTTGTCCACAGGCAGCTATGACTTCAAATCTGGTTGTCTGACAAGCAAATGTGTTTTGTCCCACTTTTAGGGCTGTGGTCAGTTCTCTCGAGTAAATAAAAATAAAATATTGCTGCTGTGATTGTCTACAGAAATTTCTCAGCTTTCTGTTTATTCTCTTCCGGACTGATTGTGAGTCACAACTGAGATTTCCATTTAAAAATAAAACCTCCGTTGTCTCAGTGATATTGTGGGTAATCGCCACCTGGTTTGAAATCCAGTTCAGCTCATGCAGATCCGTACTGGCCTCTGCTAGTGCTGCTGGCTACTGCTGTTGAGCACAGACTATGAGTGCATTCATTACTATGTATTGTTCCTGGTCCCCCTTTCAAGCCAGGGTGGAATAGCCTGATGGGTTGGAGAACACTTGAACTTGGGATGTTCATTCACTGTGCTGTACTGCACATGTGCATGCATGGGATTCTTTTGATTGTTTTTATTATAGAAAACCCGTACCACTGCAGTGCTAGAGGACAATAAAAGCAATATTTCCACCATGAGCAATATGTCCTAAAAAGCAGATGGCCTGTTGGTTAAAAGCTTTGTCCATATGACTGCAAACCTCTCCTCATAGCACTAAAAAGAATACATTCAAATGGAGGCTCAGCCTCGGGCACACTCCACCGTGCTTTTTTTTTTTTCCCTGATCACACACCATTTTCCCAAGTCATCACTTGTGAGTCTGCCAACAGATTGGCTTATTCCCCTCCCCTTGACTGGCTGTACTATTCTATTGTTCAATCTCCCCACTACGTGGCCCCTCCTCCAACTGGCAGAGCAACTCAGGCCTCATCTCACCGGCTGCTCAGCCTCAGCTTGCCCCTATGAGCTAACTCTGATCTTTTTGCTCTATTTGTGTTCAGCCCTTCTGATCACCCTCCTTTCTGACTGGTAGCTCCGTGTCCCTGTGCTTGCTGGCACTCAACTTGCTCAGCGCCTCCCCTCGTGTCCTTGCCTGGCAGCAGGAGACAGGCCCTCTTGCTCAAAGAGCACTAGTATTTCATCTTAGCTTCTGAGCAAAAGGATTCTTTCATCAGCCTGTCCAGTGCTTCTGTAATATAAATAACACAAACTGTTCTACATGGCTCTTTCGGTAGAGCATACATTCCACTGTACTTTAGTTACTTGAAAGATCATGGAAAGTGACTGAAGAACCCAGCCCTGTACTTGTCCTACGTGCAACACTTCCATCTCAGTGCTGGCTTGTACAAGAAGGCACACAGGGGCAGCAGGGGAAAGAGAGAAAGTTATACTAGACTTTAACACAATAGTAACCCTTCTCTCCCCTTTCCTAATATCATCTCTCCCTGCATCACATAAAGTCATATCTAGGAGTGACCAGAAAATAAGAATCCCCTGGAATGAAAAACGTTGCACTTTTGAAATTTGGCTTCATTCCATACCAGAATGAAACTGAGATGTTACAATTGTTTTGTGGAAAAAAACTAGAGAGATTGACTGAGACAGGAAGAGCAGGGACTTGAACCTGGGTCTCCACATCCCATGTGAGTGCACTAATGGTGGGCCTTAGACACAGTTAGATACACCCTCTCTTGCACTTTCACCAGAAATTTCATCCTGGATCTGAGCAAACCTGCCCAACAAAAGTTTGGTTGAAACTGATACATTTCCATTATAATGTTTGTTTTCAATGAACTGGAATTTTCCAATGAAAACAAGTTTGATAGAAATGACCAGCTCTAGTCATATCTGAGTGCCTGATCCTGCAATCACCTATTATTTATATGTATTTATATGTTGTACCTTGGAGTGCCAGTTATGAACCAGGACTCCATTGTGCAAGATGCTATTCAAAGAGAACAAAAAGTCAGTCCTTGCCGCAAAGAGCTACTACTAACTGCAATGCTTAATTTTAATGGCATTGCTCATGGTATGAAACTCCACACCCAGAAGCAAGTGTTTGTAGGATCAGGCCCCAAATCCTAAGATTCTTGGAGCAGGGCTTATATCTTCATTTTCTTTGTAAACTGCTATGTTGGGCAATGATGCTAAATGTAAGTATAGAATAATAGCAAATTGATATATGAGAAATAAAATAGGAGTGTAACTCTTACACACTAGTTTCACCAACTTAGCAATTATAGCCATTGAGTTTTAACTAGTTTATTATTTCTTATTTATTCATCCACGAGTTTATGGTGTTTTACAGCTAGATAAGACATGTAGCAGGTGTTTACATTTTGGTTAGGTTCTGAACACTGGTGAATTTGATACGGTGTATTTTGTGTAGCAATTTGAACACATACTTCATGCTAACTCATATTGGGCCATATTTTCTCCTATGCCAAAAATACCTTTGGTGTAAGATGGGGAGTGACCCTCAGAAAGCAAGTCATGGTTCACAGGTTGTCAAACCGCTCCCCGCCACCTCCCTTGCCAATGATTAATCAGAATCTGAATGTGTGGAGGGGATTTGGTCCCCCTCCAGGGACTGGCACACAGTAGGACATTTCCCCATCCCCAGGGTCTAGGACTCAGGAGGGCATTCCGCGGGAGGCACCGTCAGTTTGTTTTGTGGTAGGGAGGGGATGGAGTGTTACAGTGCTTCCCGGCAAAGCACTGGTGAATGGCAGGCACTATGGGGTGCCACTCCCTCCCCACTTAGGCCAGATCGTAAATTATGGGGTCCCAGAAAGGGACAGCAGAGCAAAAAGAGCTTTCCCCACCCCCCACCCCCACCACAGGGGCAGTATTTGGGAGCATTACTCCCTTCCTCCTAGCTGTTGCTGCTGCCACCGTCAAGATGGGTCCCCCTGAGGAATGCAGCCCTGGGCTCCCCTAACCTACTCTATCCCTGACACCCCAATCAGGTCTGGCTCCCCCACAGCCTGAGAGTTGCCCTCCCAGTCAGCTGTATCCCCAAGCTCCCCTCTTCTGGTCCCCCCAACTCTTGAGTGGCTCCCATGGGCCCCCCTGTTCTCTTAGGGATATTCTCCCTGCACCTAGTGCACATCCCCCTAGACTTCCCCTGCCCTCCCCTCTCCCCCACCCCCGCAGGGATCCCTCTGTGCTCTCCTTGCCCTCAGGTCTAGAAGTTTGGTATCAGACTCATTTCCCCTACCCCCACCAGGTTCCCCCTGAGACAGCAGCCAAGACCCCCTAGAGAGCCAGGTACATTGTGTGGGGGGGCCATTTCCCACCCCACACCTGGATCCACACCCCCCAACCCACTGGCTTCAGCAGCACCAAGCTGACATGCCCAACAAATTGACCCCCCCGACCCTTCCCCTTCCCCTTCCCCTTCCCCTTCCCAGCACAAAGCAATAGACCTCTGAGAAAAGCACTGGAGTGGCAGGGGCCAACATGGAGAGGGATTATTGCTGTTGTGGGAGATAACATTAAGTTGGGAGATTTTTCTTGTAAACAGGAATCTCCCTGACATAGTGGGAAACTGAGTCAGAGCATTGCTTTCTAATCACACAAAACCAAACACCCCTGCCCCACCCCTTTCCCTGCCCCTTCCCAAGGCCATGCCCCCACTCACTCCATCCCCCCTCCCTCCATCACTCACTCTCCCCCACCCTCACTTTCACTAGTTTGGGGCAGAGGGTTGAGGTGCAGGATGGGGATGAGAACTCTGGCTGGGGTGAGAGCTCTGGAGTAGGGCTGGGGATGAGGGGTTTGGGGTGCAGGAATGGGCTCGGGATAGGGCAGTGGGTTGGGGTGTTGGGGGGGCGGGTGCGGGCTCCAGGAGGGAGTTTGGGTATGAGAGGGGACTCCAAGCTGGGGCAGGAGGTTGGGATGTGGGAGGTGGTTCAGGGTGCGGGGTCTCAGCAATTTTACTGCAGCTCCCAGGAAGCGGCCGCCAGGTCACTGCAGCCCCTACGCACATGGGCAGCCAGGTTGGCTCCATGCGCTGCCCTCGTGGCCCCAGGCTGCACCCCCACAGCTCCCATTGGTTGCGGCTCCTGGCCAATGGGATCTGCGAAGCTTCTGGGAGCCTCACAGAGACAGGGCAGACAGGGAGCTGTGCCACTGACCAGACTTCTAATGGCCCGGTCAGCAGTGCTGACCGGAGCCGCCAGGGTCCCTATTCACAAAGGAGGTTGCTATCATTATCGAAGGGAGACCACCTGGACTCTGCCGTGGGAGCCACGTGGAAGCAGAGAATTCTGGGCAGTCCTAAGCCCAGGCTTACAGAAAAGATGTGTGTGCCTCCACTTGCCACGGAGAAAGGAAATGCCCCACTGTGAAGACAGTCGGACATGGAGGAGACAGAGAAATGCTTGGAATTCTAAATACCCTTTTCTTTTTAAATCGATCACTCAGAAGGCAATCCAGTAACTACTTTCTGTGGGGTCTGCCAAGTAATGCTTTATGCTCTTTCACATACAGAGACAATGATTAATTCTAGAGTTGAAATACATCAATTAATGCTGCTGGCATAGAAGTTAATTAGCCAGATTCTTAGCCCCAGTTCTGTCCCCGTCATTTCCCCTGTGCAGTGCAAAGAGGACAGAGTCTGAATGCAACTTAATAGTTCAGAATTCTCCCACAAAAGGGCATTCTCAGCAGGTGCAAAGTAACATAACTGGATTCTAGTTCAAGTGTTCCCCCTCCTTTACTAGCACAGAGGACATGGCAGGGAGGAAAGGAGCATAGCAGAACTTCACAACACTACACCAATTTTCAGCCAGCATATGATCCCATAGTGACCGGAGCTAGCTGTCATAAATTAGAGGACATGGCAGTGTGTGCGGGGGAGGGGCGGTTCTTCAGACTATTAAGGAGGTTCCTAGCTAGTCTCTCCCCTCCCGCAAAGGGAGCCCAGGATGCAGCTGGGACTTTCCTTCCTTTTTGGATTATTAACAATTTAAGTACCACCACAAGTCTCCTTCAGATTAATTGGAAAATGTTGGTCAGTGTGGCTGGAATGCAGCTAGCTGTGGAGGTCCCCAGACTGTTTGAGAGGGTTCCCAAGTGTTTGCAAGGACTGAGATGCTACCATTCTTCTCAAGCTCTGAAGAGTCCACGTGATTCAGGCTACATATTATGACCACGGCACAAAGACCAAGGGCTTCTCTACACAAGCATTTAGTTTGCAGCAAGCTGGAGTGTGAATCTACCCTGCATTAGCCTGCTGCAAAGTGTCTGGGTAGAGCCTGCTGAGGTGCACTAAAGGTTCATTAATGCGCTTTGATCTAACTTTCAAAAACCTGTTAATGCACATCAGCAGGGTCCACGTGGACAGTTAGCTTGCAGCAGGCTAGTGTGGGGTAGTTTCATGCTCCAGCTTGTCGTGGACTAAAGTGTTTGGTGTATACAAGTCCTGAGAAATCATCTCTCAAAGGAGATAAGAAAGGAGTATGTCTGTGTGTGCGCTAAAATAGAAAAGTATAGAATGTTACATTGAACTCTTATATTTGAATATATTTAATAGCAACACAACGGGAAAGTCTGAGGAACACTAGTAGATTTACTGTCTAATAGCTCTTGTTTAAAAGTGATTCATAGTATTCTAAATGCTGTTTACAATATTTTACATAACAAAATATTTTCTGTGTGCATTGAATGTTTGTTTTACTAAGAAAGTGTATGGATCTCTCTCTCTCTTTGAAGCTAATTTGGAACTATTAATATCTATTTACCAGGCTTTTACATATAATAGCTTGCAGTTTTAACTCTGTGTAATACTTCTGAAAAGACAGAACTTTGGCGTGTGCTTCAGCAAACGATTAAGCTGGGGTGTAGGAAGAAGAGGAGTGTAACACTTATGTGTAACTGTAAGGAGGCAGTGTGGTTCCCCGGTGCCCCAGAGAGGGACGAGCTCCACCGGACACCAGAGTGGGTGGAGCCAGAGCACTCCAAGCCCACACCTCAGAGTTGTCAGAAGCTGGACAGGAAGTATAAGAGTCCAACCCCAGAGCTCACTCAGGAGGCAGCTGGTGGAGAGGCCAGACGCCTCTGGCCCAGCTCCTGCCGGGGAGACTCCAGCAACCAGAGGCGGACCTGGAGACTGGCCTGACCGGCTGACACTTGACACGGATCAGCATGTGGGAGTCACTGAGCTTACCCCTCGCCAGCTACCCCAAGAACCCAGTGGTGATTGACCTCCCTGAAGACACCGCCTTGACCTAGGTACCTCCAGAGGGGGAGTTGGAAAGTAGCCCGGGGGCAGCCGACCCAAGTCTGGCTGCAACACGGCCAGAACCCATGTCAGTGTGTTGTGGCCAGGATCCCCACTGACACAGCAGCGGGCCTTTGGCGGCTGCTAGGGCCCTGGGCGAGGACGCAGTGGAGTGCGTGTCTCCCCCTCTCCCAGGCCGCTTGAAGCCTGGGCTTTTTAACTGTTATCTGTGTTTGCTCAGCCCTTGCCCAAGGGCCTGAGCTGTGACTCTTTACTGCCCCGCCCTGACCTAGGGCCCGGGCTTGTTAACTGTTACCTGTGTTGGTTCAGCCCCCGCCTGAGGGCCTGAGCCTTGAACTCATTGCTTCCCCACCCTGACCTGGGGCCTGGGCTTGTTATCTGCTAACTGTTACCTGTGTTTGCTCAGCCCTGCCGGACAGCTTGAGCCCGGACTCCTGGGGCCCAACTGATTCCCCAGGGGCCAGTGCAAGGACTAAAGGAGGAAGTGTGGTTCCCTGTCGCCCCGGAGAGGGACGAACCTCGACGAACCCTCTCTACAGTAATATTGTCTCAGCATTCCCCTACCTCATTATACACCCAACCCAGAAGCTCCTTTCACTGAGAGCAGCACAGAATCAGTAGCCAGGAGCAGGGGTTTGTAAGTTTGTAACCTCCCACTCCCATCTATCTGCTAGGCATTGGACCCTTGTTCCCAGAGCTTGCAGAGCAAGCAGGAAAGTTTCAATGGAGCCTTCTGAATCTCCGGGCAATGCAATGTCTCCAAAGCATTGGGGAGGAAGAAATTTGACATTCCTGCTCTCAGCCACCATTCAGGCAAGGTCTGTGCTGAGGTGTTTGAAGAAGGCCCCAAACCATCCTCTTACCTCAGGCTCTTTTACCTGCAAGGCTTCAGTGGACATGAAAGGTGTCAGGTCCTGTGACATCTCTGATATCAATGAGTCACTTGTGTCCGATGACTCCAGCTTACTCATTCTGTGCGGTTGTTTCCTACTCAGCCTGGACCCAGCAGGAGGGAGCGTAGAATGACAAAATCATAAAGACGTAGGGCTGGAAGGAACCTTGTTAGGTGTAACTCATGTTGTGCCTTAACCTTTCTGATGTGTCTATATGCTTGTGCTATTCTTTTGTAGTTATCCTTAGCCATTTGTCCATGTTTCCACTTTCTGTAGGATTTCTTTTTGATTTTTAGGTTATTAAAGAGCTCCTGATGGAATCATATTGGCCTCTTACTATTTGTTCTATTTCTCCTTCACATTGGGATGGTGCACTGTTGTGCCTTTAATATTGTCTCTTGGAGAAACTGTCAGCTCTCCTGAACTCCTTTTTCCCTTGGATTTTCTTCCTATAGTAGGTTTGAGTTGAATAGCACTTCGAATTTTTTATATAATTAGTGTTTTTCAGCTTTGGAAACTGTTATTCTGGAGAGCTCTTCCTGAGGGGCAGCCCTAAGTCCAGGTGCATAGAAAAAGAACTGGCCTGTCCCCCATTGCCACAGAGATGAGGAAGAGCCCATTGTGAGGCCTGTCTGAGATGGAGGGTCCTAGAATGAAAACTCACAGGTATGACCACATTTTGCCTTTCTCCTATTAGATCATCACCATTTTAAGGAAGGTAAAATTTGGAGCATAAAAGTTTTGTGTCCTTTTACTTGTAGCAAACCAAACTATGGAAAGTTTTTGGGGTTTTTTTGTAAGACTGAAGGCATCTTTTGTTATTGAAGATAATTTATTGGCCTAGGAAGACTTTTTGTTCCTGGAACGGAGTGCGAAAAAACCCTAAGGGCATAGGCAGAAGGAGATCAATCTAGACCTGAAAGGAAGCACAAAGGAGAGAGCTTTGTGAGCAAAGATCTTTCATCTCCTAGAAACATCAAATTTGTAGGAATAGAATACACTAGTCATCCTTTTGTGGCTCTAGTAAAGGTCCTTGTTGGCTGTTTTCCTTTTGTTAAAAAGGAAAAGGGGAAACTGAGTCTTAGATTTTGTGTTTTGTAGCCATGAAAGGAAAACAAAATTGATTTCTATTGCATATGTTGTGATCCAAAGGATATAGCTGGAGTGTTATACCCTAGCCCTTCATTTGTGTGAAAGAAACCTTTTATTTTTAGGTACTAGATGGCTTTACAGCAGAATTGATATTACTGTTCATTCAATTCTTAGCAGATGTTTTTCAAAATGCGTAGCAGTAACATGATGACCCCCTAAGCTAAAGTGAACACAGATAGATTGTGACTGAATGAATACTTTTTTTTTTTTAGGAGGATTGAATGGTTGTTGGGATCTGAAAAGGGAAGGTATATGGTATTTGTTTCCAGCATCTCAAGCACGGGTAAATGGCAGAAGAAGTTTGAAGATATAAGAAAGTAGAAAGGACACTGAGCTACTCAATGAGGACCATCAGTATTTGAGAAGAGATTTTCAAATGAGGAGGATAGGAACACATAAGTATAATCCAGCTGTAAATGGGATTCAGTGTCTGTGTAATGTGACACATTTTAAAATTAACAATTACTTAAAAAATTACAAAATTTAATATGAGATCTGTTGAACACTCCACAGTTGTAACAATGTTGGTTAGTAGTAGATTTTTTTTAAACTGATATAGTTACAAGCCCTCATGTGGATGCAGTTATATTGATAGAAAGTTGCTTATACAAGTATAGCTTATTTCCCTTCCAGTAAACCCTGGTCTATATAATAGAGTTAGGTCAACATAAGCTGCCTTATGTCAACCTTGGGGGGAGGGATAGCTCAGTGGTTTGAGCTTTGGCCTGCTAAACCCAGGGTTGTGAGTACAATCCTTGAGGGGGCCATTTAGGGATATGGGGCAAAAATTGGGGATTGGTCCTGCTTTGAGCAGGGGGTTGGACTAGATGACCTACTGAGGTCCCTCCCAACCCTGATATTCTGATTCTATGACCTAACTATGTAAGTGCCTATACTAAAATTTAACTCCACTGACATAACTCACCCGCTCCACCGACTTAATAATTCCACCTCCACAACAGGTGTAGAATCAATGTTGATGTAATTAGGTTGATGCAGTGTCAGTGTAGACACTGCGGGCAAGTTTACATTGCAAGTTGACCTATGTTACATCGACTTACAGCCACCACAGTAATTAAATTGCTTTTGCACGTCCCCACTATGCTTCTTGTGTCTGTGATGTGCGTCCTCACCAGGAGTGCTTGCACTGACTTAAATGTCAGTGTGGGGCATTGTGGGACAGCTTCTGAAAGGCAGCAACAATCGATGTAGGCAATGCAGTGTCTACATTGACGCTGCATCAACCTAACTATATTGACCTAAGCGCTACATCTCTTGTGGAGGTGAAGTTATTAAGTCAATGTAGTGGGTTAGTAACATCAGCTACATTTTAGTGTAGACACTTACAGAGTTAGGTTAAAGTAAGCTGCCTTACATTGACCTAACTCTGTAGACTAGACCAGGCCTGCATGGCTTACATCAACTTTTGCTGGCTCCGTAACCTTTCCAATGGCCATTTCGGAACCGTTGGGGCTTACTGCCTGCCTCCAGTTTGTCTCTGCACCTTCCTCCTTTAAATCACTGAATAGGCATCAAGACCCACTTGACCAAGTACAACAGGAAACCAGGTACTGGGATCAAAAGGATGTTGCTCAGAAATCTTCTCTTCGAAGTGCCAGAGGAGACGCCACCACAGCTGATTTTGGCTTCATACTCTTCTTCACCTGGCAAGACACTGGTATCTGAAGTTTCCTCACTCCAGCCTGATGAATACAGGGCCCATCAGGACCTTTTAAAGAGGGTGGCTTCTACGATGGATATCCAGATGGAATAGGTTCGGGAGTCATCCCACAGACTGATTGACATTTCAGCTGCTCTAAGATCTTCTTGGGTAGTGCAGCAATTAATGAAGCTATCCTGGAGCCCACCAAAGTACTGTGGCAGGCTCTGTCCTCCCTTTCCCTCACATGAAAGCAGGCTGAGCATAGGTATTAGGTACCGTCTCAGTGGTTCAAGCGTTTTTACACCCACTCCCCTCCGGGGTTACTGATGGTCTGAGCTGCCAAAGAAAGAGAACACCAGAGGTAGCAGGCATTTAACCTGAAATCAAAGGATGCTAAAAAACTCTCTCTCTTTGGCAGAAAGGTTTTTCTGATGCTGACCTACAGCTCAGGATTGCTAACCAGCAGGCATTGCTGGGTACTGTAACTTTAGCCTTTGGGACAGTATATTAAAATTTAAAGACGCTGCCAGAGGATATGAGACGTGAATTTCTCCTGATAGTGGATGAAGTTAAATTAGTGATAAGAGCCTCTCTTCAAGTGGGTTTGCATGCTGCTAACTCTGCAGCTAGAGCCATGGCATTAGCCATTACGATATGCCAATGGTTCTCAAACTTCTGTACTGGTGACCCCTTTCACATAGCAAGCCTCTGAGTATGTCCCCCATATAAATTAAAAACACTTTTAAATATATTTAACACCATTATAAATGCTGGAGGCAAAGCAGGGTTTGGGGTGGAGGCTGACTGCTCGCGATCCCCCATGTCATATCCTTGTGACCACCTGAGGGGTCCCAACCCCCAGTTTGAGAACCCCTGCGATATGCATATGCTCATGCCTCCACTCATTAGGTCTCCCTCCAGACATCCAACAGACCATATGGGACCTGCCCTTTGAGAGGTCTCTGAGCAGACTGATGACAAACTGCACAACCTGAAGGAATCCAGAGTGACCCGTAACTCTTTGGGCATTTATACACTTGCCCCAAAGAAAAAGCCATTTTGTTCTATGCAGCCACACTGCTATCCTGCTTTTGTGCCTTCCCACCTAGTGAGAAAAAAGGACCTAGTGAGAAAAAAAGCAGAGGTTATAGAAGAAGTCCAACTCCTCCTTTTTCTGCTCCTAGGTAACTCCTAGTTCATCTAAACAATCTGGGAGTGCTAAGTAAACCTTTTGATGTGTTCGTCAATGACAACATGCCAGCTTCTGCAATGCCAACCTCTCCAGCCCCTCTGTTTGTCAACCAGCTATCCCATTACCTAAATGCTTGGTCCCACATCATGTCAGACCAGTGGGTCCTAAGAACAGTGGTATTGGAATACATCCTTCAATTTATTTCTATCCCCCCTTCCCACCTCCCTTTCCCATCCCTCCTCAGGGACCACTCTCACGAAGAGTTGCAATCTTTCCTTCTGTTGGGAGGGTGTTCCTCAGTTATACAGAGAGAAGAGGGGTTACTCTCTAATCCTCAAAACAGAGGGAGGTCTCATACATATGTAGACCTGCAACGGCGCTACAAACATCTGAAGAAAATAAAATTTCAGTTGGTCATGCTGTCTTCCTCTGTTCCTTCTCTGGATCATGGAAACTGGTGTGCTGCCCTGGACTTGAAAGTTGTGTATTTCCATGTGCCAGTTCATCAGAACTACAGCTCCATGGGTTTTCACAAAGTGCATGGCAGTGGTAGCAGCTTTCCTGAGGCAGTCAGGAGTACAAGTGTTTCCCTACCTGGACGACTGGCTGATAAAAAGCGGATCCCAGACCCAAGTGCTGTCCAACATCTCTCTCCTATAGTCCACATTCCATGCTCTAGGACTGCTTATCACCACAGTGAAGTCTATCCTGTGCCAAAGATGGAATTTATAGGAGTGGTCCTGGATGCTATGGAAGCCAAGGCATCCTCCATCAAGGATGGATGATGCTTGGCATTGCTTTAGACCTCAAGGGTTATCCTACCATGATAGTGTGAAATTGCCTCCAGCTTCTGTGGTATATGGTCTCATGCACTCGTACAGTCTGCTACACCAGGCTCCATCTCAGGAAGCTGTGATGATGGCTAGCTTCAGGGTACTTTCAGATCTTAGCCTCTCTAGCCTGGTGGCCAAACTCTTCAAGTGTGTGTGTGTGTAGTGGTGGTGGTGGTGGAGTTCATTTGCTCCTCCTCAGCCATATTTAAACCTAGGTACAGATGCTTCTCCTCTAAATTGGAGAACTCACCGGGGTTCTCTGCAGATGCAAGGTTTATGGTATACACAGGAGTTTGACAGTGTGCACTCTACGTGTGCTGTCCCAGCCCTGTACAGAGAGTTCAGCAGACCTTGATAGCACTACCCAGAAAGAAGGACCACCAGAACGGTTTGGTGACAAAGGCACTTGGCCAGGTTTATTGCCCTCAAGACACAATCCTAGCACCCCATAAGAGTTACGGGTAGGCTAACACCTGAGTGCCCTGTGGCAAGGAATGGCTCAGTCGGCTGTGGGAATTTCTGCTATCCCCAAAGCCGCACAAAGAGTTAAAGTGAGGCACCCCAATATTTATGGACGGAGACAAATAATTCAGATGTCAAATAAGACATCTGCTTGTTACCTCCCCTTCTGTCATGCTCCAGGTGTCTCGGGCACAACATCCCTATTCATTACTTCTAGTAGACTCTCTTGTCTGGTGTTAGGCCAGGATGTCCCCCACCTAAATTTTTGGAGTGTATTCCCAGTATCTGTTGCTTCTTAGGAGTGCCTGTGCTTTAGCCACACTAGCAATACTTTTGCCAAGGTCATAGAGTGAACTTGTAAATATCAACTTTAATACATAACCTAACTTTGATTCACCACCTGTGGCTCAGGCCTCAGCTCTCAGGCCCAGTGCTCCAGGCTCTCTCTTTTTCCTAGAGACTTAACTGTGCATAGAAATGGCAGTGATATGCAGGTCATTTGACGGGTTTGTCAAGCCTTCCTTTCCCATGTCAAGGGAAGAAATCTGCTTGTGCTTACAGATAATACAGCAGCCACATTCTATGTGAACAGGCAAGGACAGGCTTGGTTGACTCCATCAAGAAGCAGTCAGGCAGTGGGAGTCTTGCCTTGCCAATTCAATCAACCTCAAAGTCTCTTGCCTTCCGTGCCTGCAGAACAATCTGGAAGACTACTTAAGCAGATCTTTAACTGGTTATCCAAGTGGTCTCTTTGCCAGATTCATTTTCCAATTAGGATGACTCCCATATAGATCTGTTGGCAATAAAAGACAACAGGATGTGTCATCAGTTTTGTTCTCAGGCAGGTCACAGCCCAGCGACTCTCTCAGACCCCATTCCTTCTTCCCAGGTCAGACAAGCTCCTGTACTCAATTCCTCCAATTCTGCTCCTATCCAGAGTGTTGTTGAAAATCAGGCGGGACCATGTTTGAGTCATACTCATAGCCTCAGCATAGCATCAACAACATTGGTTTTCCACTGTGCTATCCCTCTTGAACAGAGCTTCACTGCCACCAGACCCAGAGCTAATCTCTCAGGACCATGGTTGTCTCCTCCACGGCAGCCTGCAGGTCCTATGCCTGACAGCCTGGATGTTCCGAGGCTAACACTCAGGGAGAGTTTTGTTCAAGGGGAGTTCAAAATGTACTTTTAAACAGTAGAAAGCCATCTAATAGGTCTACTTACCTGGAGAAGTGGAAGAGATTATCCACCTCGTCCCAGGAGAAAGGCGTTGCCCCAGTCCTGTCTCCAATAGAACATATTCTGTACTATCTGGTATTCATAAAATAACAAGATCTGGCCATTAGTTCCATGCAGGTCCATTTGGCAGCTCTCTCTGCTTTCCACCCTGCAACTGATAATCATTCTATTTTTCCCAATTCTGTATCAATCAGGTTTTTGAAGGATCTGGAAGAGTTGTGTCATCACATAGAGTATCCTATTCTCCTGTGGGACTTAAACCTGACTTAGTCAAAACTAATGGCTCCTCCCTTTGAACCTCTAACTACTAGTTCCTTGCTACATCTTACAATGTAGCTTTTTGGTGGCAATTACTTCAGCCAGGAGAGCAGATGAACTATGTGCTCTAATGTCTAGACCTCCGTATATGGTCTTCTTTAAGGACAAGGTTTACTTGTATCCCCATCTGAAGTTTCTCACAAAAGTGGTGTCTCACTGCCATGTCTATTAGGCAATACACCTACCTTCTTTCTTCTCAAAGCCTCATGCTCATAAGGAAGGGGAAAAACTCCACACATTGGAGGTCTGGAGAGCATCAACATTCTACATTTCACTCCTACTCATTTTACTCCTACTGATTTTGACCTCCAGGAGAAATCCAGTAATGAAATCAGCACAGATACTGTACTTCAAAATTCAGTCTCAGTGCATTTAATAACACAAATCTTTTAAATTTTATTTAACTGGTGTATTCATCATAGGTACTGTATTGTCTTAAGTCGCAGTAGTAGAAGTACGTGGCTCTGAATGTGAAGATAGTGTGTTATGATTTCACAAGTATTTCCCTAAGGGACATTTTTATTAGCAACACTAGATGCATGGCTTTTCAGAGGAAATCTAAGATTGGTATCAGAGACTGGATACAGTTACAGCAACATTATTACCAGAAGGAATAACAAACTCACCATCCTCATAATTGATGGCCTGAATGATTTCATTAGGTAGAGACACAGCCATGCTACTGCAAGCTTTGATCTCCTCTGTTCTCATAAACTATGGAGGGTTGGCTTGGAGGGGTGACCTCTTGGGAAACAGTGGGTGCTGTAGGAAGAAGTCAAAGTAGATTGCCTTCTTCCTTCTGAATCAATGAACTAACATCCCAGAATTGTGCTAGGAAACCTTTATCACTAGATGGGCTGTTTTTTGTAGGTAATGTAAAACCTTAGTCATGGTGACTTGTGGTCATTATAAACATCTCACAGTACATTTGGCAAGATTAAAGATATTAATCTAATTCTTCTGGACAGATTCCAGTTTGGCTAATTGATGTACAATTCCCCCATGCCCTATTTCCTCTTTAGTTTCATTTGGAAACAGTAGTCTTCACTTGCCCTACACTGTTGAATAGCATTGCTGTACACTGTTGAACGTTTTCTATTGTCCTCACCAAGGGTGGCTACATTTCACTGGTGGGTGATGTGATTCATATATCCTGTAACAAGTGCATTACCTCACTTTGGGATCTGTCAAAGTGAAAGTACAATGTAAGTTTAAGATCAAAGAGCCATGGTGTGATGTCAGTTTTTAAACAGAGCTTCCCATTTGTATGGCATAAGGCCATTAACACAGAGAACTCTCAAAGTAGTTTTATTTTCCTGGCTTATGTTTCTACTTTTCCATTTTTTGTAATAGCAGGAGGAAAAAATAAAACAACAAAAATGTAAGGTCTTCAAGGAGAAAACAGAGATTAGACAATTCTTGATAACAGAAATATGATCATAAAAAGGAAAGCTACAATGAAAGCAATTTCCTAAATACTATTCATAATAACAAAATAAATAATAATAATAAAATAAATGCTTCTCTCTTCTAACATCATGGCATGATATTGCCCATCTCAGAGAAAATAAAATGGTTGGATGGCAAATGGAAGTTCTGTAAAGAGGGATTTATCAGGCAAAGTAACCATGTGAAAGCAGTGCTAATACATTAGAGAGGCTGAGAGAAATAGAGAGAGAGAGAGAGAGAGATGGAAGTGTGCTAGTTGCCTGGTTACATAAAAATTTAACAGTAGAGCAAGCAGATAGCAAAGTATATATTTTCCAAGATGCATATGAAAATTGTTTATAACTATAGGTGTCTGAAATTTGAAAAGTTAGCCCATCTCTATTAAAACAAAAGAAGCAGATTCACCCTAAAGTTCAACTATTTTAAGAAAATAAATGCTCTAGTTCTCTGAATACCTCAACTAGTTTAAACCTATTTATTTTCAAATACAAAACATTAGATAGGAGCTAAAACTCCAGAAAGATGTTTATTTTTTTTCTATGTACCTACATTCTTGCAAAGGATTTAGTGATACTGATTCAAATTCACCCCTACTTTTGAAGTATAGCAACTTTTGGTATCTTCCATGAAAGCTGCTTCCTCTTATGCCTGCAATGAATTTGTGTCCACTATGTCTAGTTGCTGTCCTCTGGTGTCTGTGCCTTGTCAAGGTGGGACAGCTTGCATACTCTAATAATCCCCAGAGTCTTTTTGCTCCTGGTAGGTTCAACCATGCTGGATTGGTTTGTGGGGGATGGGCCAGACAAAACAGACACCCTGGTCCTCCAGGTTGGGGGTTAGGCAAAGGGCTAGCAATCCTGTCCCTTAAAAAACAAAATATGTTACAGAAACAGCAATGGAGAAATCGACCGTTACTGTGTGTGATGGCCTTCAGGAGTCAGTGACCCATATGCCTGCCAGTGGTGAAAGCCAAAAGGAAGCCACTGGCATGAAGATGGAAGTGCTCAGCACCAAACTTGGGTTTTGGAATATACAGACAATGTACAAAGCAGAGAAGCTAGCTCAGGTCACAGCAGAAATGAGATGCTACAGCTTACACAACCTGGGTGTCAGGGAGAGCAGATGGATGGGATCAGGAAAATTAACAACAGCCTTGGGAGAAACTTTGCTGTTTTCTGGACAGGGTGATGGATAACACTATGAGGGTGTTGCCATCCTTTTGAAGAAGGGAGTGGAGCATTCCCTGCCTGAATGGAAATTCATCAGCAGCAGGCTTATGAGAGCCAGACTGAAAGGGAAACATAATAATATTACCCTGATTCAGTGTTATGCTCTGACAAATGACAATGATGAAGAAGTAAAGGACAAATTCTATCTTATACTACAGATGGAGTTAGAGAGAGTACCACACCACGACCTAACTATTGTCATGGGGGACCTGAACGCCAAGGTCAGTAAGGACAACACAAACAATGACAGAGCAATGGGAATACATGGGTGTGGCACTGTGAATGAAAATGGAGAAAGGCTTGTTGATTTCTGTAATATGACTGACCTAGTCATTGGCGGAGCCCTATTTGAACATTGTGAAATTCACAAGCTGACATGGTGTTCTCCAAATGGCAGAGATAAGAACCAGATTGACAATATCATGATCAATGGCAAATGGCGACGCTCACTAGCAGATGTGAAAGTGAGAAGGGGTGCAGATGTTGGCAGTGACCACCACCGTGTGACAGATGAGTGGACCAATTGAATTATATTGAAGATACCAAAGAAAGGAACTCTCAGTGATTGTCACAACTGGCATATCACACCACACTTTATCTGTGCTAAGCAAAGTATTGTGTAAGATCATAGTCCAGCATATATCAGAGGCAGTTGATAGCATTCTCAGAAAAGAGCAAGCTGGTTTTTGGAAAGGGCATGGATGCACTGACCAGATCTTCACTCTACGAAACATAAAAGAACAGGGCTTAGAATGGCAATGGCAACTCTGAGAGGCTTTTGATAGCATTCACAGGACCAGACAATGGCACATTCTGCTGGCATATGGAATTCCTTTCCGTATAATCAACTTCACCTAAAGCATCTATTTCAACTTTACATGCAGTGTTGATCACGGTGAGCTCAGTTTTTAAGTCAAAACAGGAGTACATCAGGGGTGTGTCATGTCTGCAATCCTCTTCAACATTGCCATCAACTGGAAAATGCAGCGTACAACAGAAGACATGCCAGGAGGCATTAAATGGACACTCTTCTCATCCCTTGAAGACCTGGACTTCGCAGATGATGTCACACTCTATCACAGACCCAACACCATATACAAGAAAAAACAACTGGACTCAATGCATTCAGCCAGAAAATTGGACTGAAAATCACCTGCTATAAGACAGATATCATGACCTTTAATATTGCCTCACCATCACCAGTATGGATAGAGGATTATGTTCTCACCAATGTAGAAACATTCACATACTTGGGCAGCACCATCAGCCAGGACAGTGGAACAAGCCAGGACATCCGGAACAAAATCAATAAAGCCAGGAACACCTTCAGGAGCTTAAATACAGTCTGGAAATAATCAAAATACAACATCAAACCCAAACTCAAGATTTATCAGAGCTGCGTACTTTCAATACTACTTTATAGTGCAGAATGCTGGGGAATGAGAAATTATGACATGTCCAAACTATCTTCATTCCATACAACCTACCTCCGAAAAATCCTCCGTATCTTTTGGCCCAGAACAATCTCAAACTAAGATCTATTGACACAGTGCAGCCAAGAGGATCTGAGCACCATCATTGCCAGGAGGCGGTGGAGATGGATTGGTCGTGTGCTTTGGCTGGAAACTGATTCCACCATCAGAGTAGCAATAAGATGGACACCTGAAGGCAAGCGAAAATGAGGCCGCCCGAAAACAACATGGAGAAGAGCTGTGGAAGCTGAGCTGAAAAACCTGGAGCACAGCTGGGGAACCATTGAAAGACTTGTCAGAAACAGAGAGGAATGGAGGAGCTTCGTCACTGCCCTAAACGCCAGAGGTGTAATAGGAACATGATGATCATGATGATGTCTAGTTGACTAGCACAATGGCCCAGCTTTCAAAAGGATGTCTTAAAGGACCTCTGGATCTCACATTCAGACACTCCCATTGGCACATGGGTATGTAAATGAATAGTTACAAGCTAGTCTAAGTGCCAAAAAGGGTGTCCAAATGGACATACCCAAGCTGAAAAACGATCTCTCTCTCCCTCTCTCTCTCTCTGTGCACACATTCACAAATACGTGTTCATATATATGTACACACAGGTAATTGTTTTTATTTTGAAACATGTTAGAAGAGTAACAAAAGTGATAATGTGAAAAGAGTAAATTCTTTGAAGCCCACCTGATTTGAAATGTCCTTGTCTATCGGAGAGTAGGTTTAATAGTTGTCAAAGGTCATCTATTTCCTTTTAAGTGCAACTGTAATGAGTAGTTTATCTGATGACATGTCAGTTCTTGTGCTCATTAAACTCAAGGGAGCTTTGGTCTTGTGTGTTGCAGAATGGATGAACAAAGGAAACCCAGGCCACACCCCAAGCAACATGGCCAAAGCGTGCTCTTGGGAGTGAGAAGTTTTGCACAGCAGTTGGGGTCAGATTAAGTGTGAAAGCAGAATTTGCTGAAGTAAGCAAGCAAACAGGCAGTAGGATCAAGCTAGATTCTTTATTCCAGTTAACTCAGAATAGGTACTGTCAAGGTTCTTTCCCCACTCTGAACTCAAGGGTATAGATGTGGGGACCTGCATGAAAGATCCCCTAAGCTTATTCTTGCCAATTTAGGTTAAAAACTTCCTCAAGGTATAAACTTTGCCTTGTCCTTGAATCCTATGCTGCCACCACCAAGCGTGTTTAAACAAAGAACAGGGAAAGAGCCCACTTGGAGACATCTTCCCCCAAAATATAACCCCAAACCCTACACCCCATTTCCTGGGGAAGGCTTGATAAAAATCCTCACTAATTTGCAGAGGTGAACACAGACCCAAACCCTTGGATCTTAAGAACAATGAAAAAGCAATCAGAATCTTAAAAGAAGAATATTAATTAAAGAAAAAGTAAAAGAATCACCTCTGTAAAATCAGGATGGTAAATACCTTACAGGGTAATCAGATTCAAAACATAGAGAATCCCTCTAGGCAAAACCTTAAGTTACAAAAAGACACAAAAATAGGAATATACATTCCATTCAGCACAGCTTATTTACCAGCCATTTAAACAAAAGGAAATCTAACGCATTTCTAGTTAGATTGCTTACTAACTTTTTATAGGAGTTCTGAAGAGCATTCCTGCTCTGTTCCCGGAAAAAGCATCACACAGACAGACCGACCCTTTGTTTCCCCCCTTCCAGCTTTAAAAGTATCTTGTCTCCTCATTGGTTATTTTGGTCAGGTGCCAGTGAGGTTGTCTTAGCTTCTTAACCCTTTACAGGTGAGAGGGTTTTGCCTGTGGCCAGGAGGGATTTTATAGTTCTGTATACAGAAAGGTGATTACCCTTCCCTTTATATTTATGACAGGTACCAACTTTCCACCATCTTGTCCTTCTCTTTTCTCTTCCTAGGGATCTTTCCCAGGCTCCGTCTTGTATTCCTAAATTTGTATTGCATTTATTGATTCTTCTATTCAATTTACAATAGATACAACAACCAGTCTGACTGACTGGAATTGGAAGAGGTGTTTCTTTCTGGAGTGCTGAAAGTGTTACTTCTTGCTCAAAACATTAATTGGAGCTATGGGCCTAAATTATAGAGAGCTGAGCACCTACAGCTTCCACTGAGGTTGCTAGGTGTATGTTAGAAAAAAAACTAGGTCATACACTTTGTTGCTTCTGTAGGCCAAACAAACCAGGGTCTCCTTGCTTTCCTCCATCTTCCCACAAGCTCACTAAACACTGCTTTTCCATCCCCCTCTATTTCAGGGACTCCTGCAGCCTAGTCTGTCCTCTTCAACCCGATGCCAGGGACTCTATGTGGCTCCACATTTCCCTCCACCCATGCCAGCCTCTCCCATTCTCCCTACCCATACAAGGGACTCTGTGTGCATCCCTTCTCTCATGCCAGGGACCCCATTTCGCCCTTCTCCACCATGTCAGGGGATGTATCTCCCCATGTCCTCACCCACCCCATACCATTATCCCCCATTCCCCCCACCAGGCCAGGGGCTCTGAAAAAAACACTCCCCTGATGGTCATATCTATGCTGATCTAAACCCCAATGTAGACGCAGCTATGTTGACAGAAGAATGTTTCCATCGATGCAGATAACTTTGTTTGGGAAGGTAGTGTTTCTGCACCAATGAAAAACCCACTTCCACTGGGGTAGGATGCATCAGTACTATGGGGTTATGCTGGCGCAGTCTCTATAGTAGACACAGCCTATCATTATTCAGTTATTTCTCTGCCAAGGAGAAATTAATCCACTGCTGAAGTTTACTTGTACACTCTGAAGCCAGGACAGATGCAGGAACGTGATTCTCATATATTCTATTAAAGTACAACCTATTTTACAGGCCAAATCTGAATAAAACTGGGGTAGTTTGCGTGGAATAAAGCTACCTGCTCAATGGATAATATTTTTGCTGTAATAGGACCAAAACTCAGTGATACTGCCATAGCACAAACTTTATAAAGCAAAGCATCATGACCCACAGCTGCAGGGTTCATGGATGCAGCCATGCTCCCGCCTGCCACCTGGCAACTTGCTGACAATTGCTTACCTGGGACCATGAAGCCTAGTCCCACTGCAGCGATTGGCCCACAGGCCCTATTGTAGCCAGCAGCAGAAACAGGAAGCTATCTGAACAACTGGGTTCCATTCTGCTCTGGACTGTGTGCTTCCTGCTCCTGTGGCTTGCTATCCTAACATGGTGTGACTCCTAGCATCTGCCTTATGGTTCTGATCTCCAGTTTGTCTCCTGTCTCTGACTCCCTGGTATCCTGACCAGGCCTGGCCCTGACATGTAGTTTTGATCTTCAGTTTATCTCCCGCTTCTGACATCTGGGTATCCTGGCCCAGCTAACTGTGACTCCTGTCCCATGACTGCAGACTCTGGGTCTGACTGCTCACAACCCAGCCATCACACAAAGGAAGAAGCAATTATTTTGTGTGTGTACACAGTATTGATGTTCTTTTTTTCTGAAGATATTGTGTGTGTGCACGTGCACATGCAATGCCTCACGAAAGCTCATGCTCAAATAAATTGGTTAGTCTCTAAGGTGCCGCAAGTCCTCCTGTTCTTTTTGCGTGATCTCTGGTTGTATCTAACTAAAGTGGCAGTTACCTCTATAGCAGGGAAGATCACTTAAAGGGGATGAACCCAGAAAACAAGTATTCATGGGTAAAGTGACTCACATGCCAGCTTTGACATGACAGAAATTAGTTTTAATAGGGAAACTCTTATTTGGTATTTTTGCAAAGCAGAGTGGAAGGACATTAGCTTCTGTTTGGTGTCTATATAGAACAATGGAGAATGGAAGCAGCCACAGGCTTGTTCTGGGCAAACAGCTAATATTGCTTCGCTTGCCCACCTTGAATGATTCCCTAAGGCAAGAAACCAATTGCTACAAAATGATGGCACTATTACATTCCCAAAGCTCAGCGCCATAGTATATTGCAATAATATTGCATTTTGTGATAGTACAATATGGCACTGCATATTGGCTGATCTGACATCCAATATCATGCAGTATTATTCCAACCTTTTGCCCCTGCAATATACTGAAATTTTAGTGAAACAGCAGGTAGTTGAAAACTCCTACTGTTTTAAATGCAGTTTAACATCTCCTATTCAAAATCACTTGCTGTGCTTCATACAGGTTTGAGCTGTTCGTCAGATGCTGAAGTAACAGATAACCAGATGTACATTTTGCTTAGAGCATCAGACATCAGCAATTAATTGTACTGAGCATCCCAACACAGGAAATAATAAAATCAAATGGGATTTACCATGCAGGTGTTTGTTAGTCATAGCATGAAGTTGAGATGTTCTCTGTAGACTCTAGCCAAAATTTGAAAACTTTCGGCAACTAAGTCTATAGTTAGGCATCTAAATTAGTAGCCTGATTAGTAGGTGCTGAGTAACCCAACTTTCACCGAGAACTGAGGATACTGTCAGCACTTCTGAAAATCAAGCCATTAGGTTAGACACTTAGCTGTGGATTAAGGTATCTAATTTGGCACCTACATTTAAAGACTTGGCATTTTGCTTTTTTTCACCTCTCACCAGTGTAAGTAATGGGTAGAAATTGTTTGCTTCAAAACCATATATATTCACAATAAAAGCTTTCACACTAGACTCTGTCCGAGGAGCTCAAATATTTTCTTACCACTGGCATTTTGATACTGAAGAAATAAGGGAATAAAGTTCCCTCAAGGGATTGTTTGCTTACGTACAGATAGTTCAGATTCCTGTTGATAGTTCAGCTATCGTTACGATTTTTCTTCTTTGAAATTACAGTAGTCATGTCATTAACTAAGGAGGGGAAAGAAAGCAGAGAGGATCATTCCTTGGAAAAACACAACAAAAAGGAGTTACAAGTACTAGCCTTGCACCCTTAGAGACCCTTGGTCAAAATTTGATTTACAGTAGCGTAAATGACTTTGTTTTTAAATTAATCTAGAGCAAATGTTTTTCCATAACACAAATACACCGCACTAATTGGAATATGTGATAGTTTCCAATCATATGAGGCGCAGGATTGGAATAGGAGGGGATGCTACAAGTTAAAACTGAAATGCAGTGGTAAATATGTCTTTCCCCCCCGCTTTATTTTAAAGATTGAACTTCTTTAATGTGACTATACCACCATTGGCTATTCAGGAATCCCAGAAATTGTGTGCAGTGATAAACAAATTTGCATCCATCATCATAAATTCCATTACTTCCACGTTCATTTTAGAGCCCTTGAGTCAAATTCTGCACTCTGTTACCCTGCAGTGACTCTGAGAGCAGTATTAAACACCATGGGTGAAATCCCAGCCCCACTGATGTCAATGGTTGTATTGCCATTTACTTTAGTGCAGCTAGGATTTCACGCCTTCTGTTTTTATAAAGACACATTCAGTATCTAAATATATCCCTGTGTTTTAAACTCCACACTTGGATATGATGGGACTTAGGTCCCAAATCAGCTTCGTCTGGCTTTCAAAAGCACTCATTGATTGTGCAATCCTGCTTAGGGACGTGAATTCCAAAGGGGAAGGGTATAGTCTTGGCTTCAACTGCCTCCAGAACATTACTTGCAAACTCTCAGAATCTCAGCATGCTAGAGTTGCAACATGGGTGCAACAATGGCAAAAGTATGCAATTCCATATGCTAACATTCTAATGCAGTTTCTGTTCTGTGTTTTGTTAGTCTCTGCAACCTGCAAAGTTTGTATTATTTAATTGAAAGCCTAGATGGCAGAGTGATAGAAACCCTATAGCTACATAAGGTTGGTTGGTGGATAGATTAGATTACAGAAAAATTTACCTCCTGCAGAGAGCAATGATCCATCAAAGAAGCTACCCCCCCAACCCCATCCCTAACACGAGAGAGGTGGCCTGCCCAGGTCCAGTAGTCCGGTTTGTCTGTGTTCTAATCATGGCTCTCAAATGGATTCCTTCTTGGCCTTGAACAGGTCATACAAATGCTACTTGCTTTAGAGAAACTGAGGCAGTGGTTTAAATGACATACATGCTGAAGCCCTAAAAGGGAGCTATTTTTAGAGCTCCATCAAGAACGTGGTGATATTCCCTTCCTCATCAGAGTGTAGTGCGAACAAATTAGTTAATACTTGCCAAGTGCTTTGAAAATGAAATGCCATACACAAGTCCTATGTATTCATGCTAAAGCTGTCTTTCTTTGAGCTGCTGAAGTTTTCCTTACTCTATCTGTTATGACCGAGGCAGGTGCACCTGTGTTTACAGATTTGTTTTTAATCCTTGTGGCTGAAACAGATGGACTCTCTGTGGAGCACAGCCAGCATTTAAGAGACATCTCCTCACAACTTTGATTAATTTAAAAGGTTAAACTTCAGCAATGGGGGTGGGGGAAATTCAGAACTGGGGTACTGATGGGGCTCTTTAGTTCTACTTCCTCCAGAGATTGACAGTGTCTTCAAGCTTCCAATCTTTAAATGTTTTGTAAATCAGGCCCCGAGTGTCTCGTGTTTCACAGGAAAACATTCAATTCTAATTATTCAGACAAACATGAAAGTGTGCCTAGCTCTAAGCAACCAGACAGTTTGCAGCACTGATTAGCCACCCAAGCATAAGCATCCTGCAGCTTTGATTGTTCATCCAGTTGGGAAAAGAGCTTCTAGTGCTAATAAAAACAAAAGCAATTAAACGCAAAACCCCCTATATATTGCTGCAAAGTTAGGAGACCATTCTGATTTGAGAATTACAGCAATTGGGAACTGCATCTCATGAGTAGGGGAGCTGATGTGCTATGGTCCATCAGTCACTAACAGAGAGAATTAAGTACATTAAAACTTTGGTGAACAAAGTTACAACAGTTTTGCTGAGAGTAGGAAATTCACTTGATAAGGGCCGCTTTGCCATAGATAACCTGTGAATTGCTGATATGATGCTGGTATCTAGACCAGCATTTCACCAAGTTTTAAAAGCCAAGTCCCCTTTCAGGAAAAATGAAATAAATTCTATCCCCCTTCAACCTCACCATGTATTATTAATAGCCTACGCAAAATGAGTTGTCACATATGGCAGATTGTACAATTTTCCATAATATGATATCTTGTTTCTTTTCTTACATACTTTGATGGGCAATGAAGTAGTTAACATTTACATTTCAGGTATTGTCAACGGCATCTGAGTTAGCACCAGTTGAAAGGAATGAGGTCATTTCACCTCAGAGCTGTTGTGTCAGGATCTCTGCAAACTCAGGCCATCATTGCTGCATTGGTAATTATACTCAGGTGACCATTTGAATGTTTTCTTCACAACCACAACAGCTACTGCCATTTTTTAAAAACTGAAAGTTGACATGCCGGAGAACAAATGAGGCCTATCTATGCCTCCTTGCTAGCCCTTCCCAACAGCATTCAGGCACCCCTACACCTACAGCTTGGGAAATGTGGGGGTAGGTGATAACCTCCTTTAAAGCTAATAACAAGTTAATAGAACTGCAGCAAATCTTTACAGCCATTAATAGCCAGAGGCTTGGGAGGCACTTTGTTTGCCATTGCATTGTATCCTCAGGCCCTTGAGACACAATTATACAATGAGGTTTTCTTGGAATGAATAATAAACTCAGTAATCCAAGATCCATAGTTTGATTTCACCTTCTTTCTTTTTCTGTTTACTTACAAATCATAATTCATAGATTCTAAGGCCAGAAGGGATCATTGTGATTGTCTGGTCTGATCTCCTGTATATGTCAAGCCACAGAACTTCCCAAAATAACTCCAAGAGCATATATTTTAGAAAAACATCCAATCTTGATTTAAAAATTTTCACTGATGGAGAATCCATCACAACCCTTTGGTAAATTGTTCAAATGGTTAATTATTCTCACCATTAAAAACGTATGCCTTATTTCCTGTCTGAATTTGACTAGCTTCAACTTCCAGTCATAGAATCACAGAATATCAGGGTTGGAAGGGACCTTAGGAGGTCATCTAGTCCAACCCCCTGCTCAAAGCAGGACCAATCCCCAACTAAATCATCCCAGTCAGGGCTTTGTCAAGCCTGACCTTAAAAATCTCTAAGGAAGGAAATTCCATCACCTCCCTAGGTAACCCGTTCCAGTGCTTCACCACCCTCCCAGTGAAAAAGTTTTTCCTAATATCCAACCTAAACCTCCCCCACTGCAACTTGAGACCATTACTCTTCATTCTGTCATCTGCTACCACTGAGAACAGTCTAGATCCATCCTCTTTGGAACTCCCCTTCAGGTAGTTGAAAGCAGCTATCAAATCCCCCCTCATTCTTCTGTTCTGAAGACTAAATAGTCCCAGTTCCTTCAGCCTCTCCTCATAAGTCATGTGCTCCAGCCCCCTAATCATTTTTGTTGCCCTCCGCTGGATGTTTTCAAATTTTTCCACATCCTTCTTGTAGTGTGGGGCCCAAAACTGGACACAGTACTCCAGATGAGGCCTCACCAATGTCAAATAGAGGGGCATGATCACGTCCCTCGATCTGCTGGCAGTGCCCCTAGTTATACATCCCAAAATGCCATTGGCCTTCTTGGCAACGAGGGCACACTGTTGACTCATATCCAGCTTCTTGTCCACTGTAACGCCTACGTCCCTTTCTGCAGAACTGCTGCCTAGGCACTCGGTCCCTAGTCTGTAGCAGTGCATGGGATTCTTCCGTCCTAAGTGCAGAACTCTGCACTTGTCCTTGTTGAAGCTCATCAGATTTCTTTTGGCCCAATCCTCTAATTTGTCGAGGTACCTCCGGATCCCATCCCTACCCTCCAGCGTATCTACCACTCCTCCCAGTTTAGTGTTATCTTCAGACTTGCTGAGGGTGCAATCCACGCCATCCTCCAGATCCTTAATGAAGATATTGAACAAAACCGGCCTCAGGACCAACCCTTGGAGCACTCCACTTGATACTGGCTGCCAGCTAGACATGGAGCCATTGATCACTACCCGTTGAGCCTGACAATCTAGCCAACTTTCTATCCACCTTATAGTGCATTCGTCCAGCCCATACTTCTTTAACTTGCTGGCTAGAATGCTGTGGGAGACTGTGTCAAAAGCTTTGCTAAAGTCAAGGAACAACATTTCCACTTCCCTTGGGCATGCAGCAGGGAAATCAGGAAGGCCAAATCACACTTGCAGTTAGCAAGAAATGTTAAGAGTAACAAGAAGGGTTTCTTCAGATATGTTAGCAACAAGAAGAAGGTCAAAGAAAGTGTGGGCCCCTTACTGAATGGGGGAGGCATCCTAGTGACAGAGGATGTGGAAAAAGCTAATGTACTCAATGCTTTTTTTGCCTCTGTCTTCACGAACAAGGTCAGCTCCCAGACTACTGCACTGGACAGCACAGCATGGGGAGGAGATGACCAGCCCTCTGTGGAGAAAGAAGTGGTTTGGAACTATTTAGAAAAGCTGGACGAGGACAAGTCCATGGGGCCGGATGCGCTGCATCCGAGAGTGCTAAAGGCGTTGGTGGATGTGATTGCAGAGCCATCGGCCATTATCTTTGAAAACTCATGGCTATGGGGGAAGGTCCCGGACGACTAGAAAAAGGCTAATGTAGTGCCCATCTTTAAAAAAGGGAAGGAGGAGGATCCTGGGAACTACAGGCCAGTCAGCCTCACCTCAGTCCCTGGAAAAATCATGGAGCAGGTCCTCAAGGAATCAATTCTGAAGCACTGAGAGGAGAGGAAAGTGATCAGGAACAATCAGCATGGATTCACGAAGGGCAAGTCATGCCTGACTAATCTAATTGCCTTCTATGATGAGATAACTGGCTCTGTGGATGAGGGGAAAGCAGTGGACGTGTTGTTCCTTGACTTTAGCAAAGCTTTTGACACCGTCTCCCACCGTATTCTTGCCAGCAAGTTAAAGAAGCATGGGCTGGATGAATAGATTATAAGGTGGATAGAAAGCTGGCTAGATTGTCGGGCTCAACGGGTAGTGATCAATGGCTCCATGTCTAGCTGGCAGCCAGTATCAAGTGGAGTGCTCCAATGGTCGGTCCTGGGGCCAGTTTTGTTCAATATCTTCATTAAGGATCTGGAGGATGGTGTGGATTGCACCTTCAGCAAGTTTGCAGATGACACTAAACTGGGAGGAGTGGTAGATACGCTGGAGGGTAGGGATAGGATCCGGAGGTACCTAGACAAATTAGAGGATTGGGCCAAAAGAAATCTGATGAGGTTCAACAAGGACAAGTGCAGAGTCTGGCACTTAGGACGGAAGAATCCCATGTACTGCTACAGACTAGGGACCGAATGGCTAGGCAGCAGTTCTGCAGAAAAGGACCTAGGGGTTATAGTGGATGAGAAGCTGGGTATGAGTCAACAGTGTGCCCTTGTTGCCAAGAAGGCCAATGGCATTTTGGGATGTATAAGTAGGGGCATTGCCAGCAGAGTGAGGGACGTGACCATTCCCCTCTATTTGACATTGGTGAGGCCTCATCTGGAGTACTGTGTCCAGTTTTGGGCCCCACACTATAAGAAGGATGTGGATAAATTGGAGAGAGTCCAGCGGAGGGCAGCAAAAATGGTTAGGGGGCTGGAGCACATGAGTTATGGGGAGAGGCTGAGGGAACTGGGATTATTTAGTCTGCAGAAGAGAAGAATGAGGGTGGGGGGGTTGATAGCTGCTTTCAACTACCTGAAGTGGGGTTCCAAAGAGGATGGATCTACACTGGTCTCAGTGGTAGCAGATGACAGAACAAGGAGTAATGGTCTCAAGTTGCAGTGGGGGAGTGTAGGTTGGATGTTAGGAAAAACTTTTTCACTAGGAGGGTAGTGAAGCACTAGAATGCGTTACCTAGGGAGGTGGTAGAATCTCCTTCCTTAGAAGTTTTTAATGTCAGGCTTGACAAAGCCATGGCTGGGATGATTTAGTTGGGGATTCGTCCTGGTTTGAGCAGGGGGCTGGACTAGATGACCTCCTGAGGTCCCTTCCAACCCTGAGATTCTATGATTCTCAACCATACTGGAAGGTTTTATGAGGTACAATAATTTGTATGTAAGGAAAAATGTATGGAGCATCTAACATTCAGTGGACTTCAGTATTACACAGTATAAGGTATTATCACAAAACACACTATTATTGCAAGTACATCATGGCTTCAACTGCTGATGTAATATTATCTTTATTCTATGGCAATTGTTTCCTAACCTTGGATAGTGTTTTTAGGGCCAGATCTTGAAAACAAATACTACTGAACCTAATGCTTGCTTCTTGAGTATACTCATTGGTTTCTATGGGTGTGCTCACTTCAGTTACAACTCCACTTGGTGGTAAGTTGTATGATCTGGCTTTCCAGACAGTAATTATTACTGCAAAATTCCAATTTATAGTGATTTCACTGAAAGTTATTGAGATAAATGAAAAATTTATGTGAAGAAAGTCCATAGCTGCACAGACATTTTGCATTCAGTACATTTCTCCTAAACGGCAGGTACTATACTTGCATTACTATCCTTGCTGCTGTTGTGTCTCAGCTATTTTCTTAGGACCAGTGTGAACCACTCACAATGGTGAGAACTTACTCACATGCATAGTCCCATTTACTTCATTGGGACTGTGCATGTGAGTTTGAGAATCATGACATTAATATATGGCCCTAAATTAGTTTTTGTAATGCCAGAAAACCTTGAGCCAATTTTTTTTTCCTCTGGCTATATCCATGGAAACCTGATGAAAGAATTTGGCTTCATCTAAGTAGTATGTTTTGCTTTATTTTATGTTATTTTCCCTCTGCTTAACCCATTTCTCTAATTTTTAGCTAAGGGCTCTGACATAGCCTGAAGAGAGGGACTATGCAGAATTACATAGGTGGATTGTAATAATGCTGGATTAGGTTTGCACAGTTACCAGTCATCATGGCAGGGAATGATTCATGTGACATTTTCTCTTCTTATTACAATCTTTGTCACAAAAATTAGGTTTTAAATTTCTTAGTCATTCTGCAGAAGAGAGCACTTTGATCTTTACAATGTTTTACAATTTAATTAGAGAAAATTCTCCCCACTTCCCTCACTCCTTGTTCCTCTTTTACAGACTCACTAACTGATGAGAAGAAAGTGGAAGGGAAAACTGCACTTACATAGCTCCGTGCTCAAAGGCTTCTATAAACTTTAATTCTGAAGCCTCATAAGGGCATAATAATATAGTCCCTGCTCAGGCAAAACTCCTGTTGATTACAGTGACCTCAAAGGGAGTTTTGCAGGAGTCAGAACAGCATGACCTAGCCCTCATCATCCTATTTTACAGATGGCCAAAATAGAACCCAGAGAGGTGAGCAGACAGATTTTCAAAAGGGATGATGCGGGTGCACAGCCAGGAGTCTGAAGAGTCAGCTTTAGACACCGTAGAAATATAGGAATTTCATAGGTGAAGGTGGACTGTACTGCAATATTGAAAATGTTAGTGCTAATTTGATCCTGGGATGCATAAACAGGGGAATCTTGGTAGGAGTGGAGGGGTTATTTTGCCTCTGTATTTGGCACTGGTGTGACTGATGCTGGAATGCCATGTCCAGGTTTGGTTCCCACAATTCAAGAAGGATGGTGATAAGTTGAAGAAAGTTCAGAGAAGAGCCATGAGAATAATTAAAAGATTAAAAAGCATGACTTATACTGATAGACTCAAGGAGCTCAATCTATGAAGCTTAACAAAGAAAAGGTTAAGGGGGTGAAGATTACAGTCTATAAGTATTTACATGGGGAACAAATGCTTAATAATGGGCTCTTCAGTTTAGCAGAGAGAGGTATAACATGATCCAATGACTGAAAGTTGAAGCTAGTCAAATTTAGACTGGAAATAAGGCATACATTTTTAATGGTGAGACTAATTAACCACTGGAACAATTTACCAAGGGTCATGGTGGATTCTCCATCACTGACAATTTTAAGATCAAGTTAGGATGTTTTTTTCTAAAAGATCTGCTCTAGGAATTATTTTGGGGAAGTTCTATGGCCTGTGTTATGCAGGAGGTCAGACCAGATAATCATAATGGTTCCTTCTATGAATTTCATAGAATCTATGAATCTAGGAAAAATTCAGTTCCTGCTCTGGGTCTGAAAGCTGCATGCACAGCCATCAACATTTTCCAAAACCAGCTGTCATCCTTTCTTTCTTCCTTCCTTCCTGCTTTACACTGCTGCCCATCACTGCATGTTGGAGACGGGATAGATACCAGATATGCTATAGCAGCTGGGTATTTTGACCTCAAAATGATACATTGCTATAAATATTTTGACCTCAAAATGATACATTGCTATAAACATGGAAAGCCACCTTTTAGGCAATATCCTTTGCCCACTACACCCCAGAAGACAGAACTCCATGCTGGCCCAGGGAGCACAATGACCCACTGTATAGTTGTGACAAAGCAGGACTGTTCTTAATATTTCCTCTGAATAGTATGGGGGTGCCTCAGTTCCCCCTATGCAGTTCTTAAGTATCTAGGTGGTGGGATAAGGGTGTATGATCATTGCAGAGCCCTAGAGGGCAGGTGTGTGCAGGGGTCTGGATACAGAGAATGGCCGACACCCTGTTTCCTGGCAACTGATGGCCTGGCCCTTCCCCGCCCTGCAAGGTGAGAGCTAAAGGGTTGGAGAACAAAGGAATCAGGTGTCCTCCTAGCTGGGAAAGGGACAAAGCCCAGAGAAGGAGGGGCTGGAGGGGAAGGCAGTTTGGGGCTGGCTGGAAACATGGAGAGAAGGGCAGACATGGTTGTCTGGCTCACTGCCCCCCAAAATGGACCCAGCTGAGGGGTCCGGTTCTCTGCACCTACAAGCTCTGTTTTAGACCATGTTCCTGTCATCTAATAAACTTCTGTTTTACTGGCTGGCTGAGAGTCACGTCTGACTGTGGAGTTGGGGTGTAGGACCCTCTGGCTTCCCCAGGAGCCCGCCTGGGCGGACTCGCTGTAGGAAGCACACAGAGGGGCAGGGGATGCTGAATGCTCCGAGGTCAGACCCAGGAAGGTGGAAGCTGTGTGAGCTGTGTGTCCTGCAGACAGTCTGCTCACAGAAAGGAGACTTCCCCAGAGTCCTGACTGGCTTTGTAGGGAGCAGTTCCAGAGCATCGCCCAGGGACTCCATGACAGTAGTAGGTTCTGCCCTGTGAGCTGCAAATGGCACTGATCGAATTGGCCCTGTCAACACTGGTTCTCCACTTGAGAAGTAACTCCCTTCTCTTCATGGGTCAGTATAATAATGCCTGCATCTGTAATTTTCACTCCATGCATTCAGTGAAGTGGGTTCTAGCCCACAAAAGCTTATGCCCAAATAAATCTGTTAGTCTTTAAGGTGCCAACGGACTAAGTGAGTTAGGAGCACAAGTCCTATTGCCTTTTAAGAGGACTTGTGTTCCTAAGCTTCTTCAGCACTTTTGAAAACCCTACCCTTTATATTCTTTTTTCAAAGGCACTCAGCTCCCATTTAGGCCCTAAAACTGGCCCAAAGTGTCCCAGTGTAAGCTGCAGTGTGCTGAGCCCTCGAAAAATCCAACCCTGTGCTCTTTTGAAAAAGTCTTGTCTTGAGTCACATTTTCAGTCCAGCTTCAATGGGGTACCATTTTTGAAAATGCAGAGTTGCAAATACCAGTAATTATGCTCACAGTTTTGTTCCTGTGATTATTTGCTCCTTGACTGTACTCACAAATCAGGTACTTTAGATAGTTAGATATAATAAATGCCTGGAAATCTGCTCCCTAGTCCTCTTACTTATAAAGCCCAAGGGAAGGAAAATCTTGACATTACATGAACAATAAAAGCAGGCAAAACTCCCCTCATAAATAAGGTAACTATTAACAAAAAGAAAAATGAAAACTAAGATAGACTCTCGCAAAATCATGATGGAATCCCAAACCCTGAAGGGGATAGGAGCAGAGATGAATTATACCTCTAGAGTCCACTGCCATCTGTTCAGAATAAGCATCTCTGGAAAAGGGATAAAATATCAGTTCCCAGGATAGGCTGTGTAAGCACTCAAGGCTTTATTGGAAAATGCAAACAAACAATAAAAGTACGAACCAGGAAAAATCCTTTGTGAAAAGAAACCAAGAACAGAAATAAGTCAGAAAACTTGTATAAAGAACACAAAAATAAATCTTCTAAATCCAAAGAAATCCTTTGGGAAATTAAAACTTTCTTCAATATTTGAGGGATGTACGGGTCACACTGAGTAATAATGGCACTGCCGCTCTTTCCCAAAGTCAAACTTTCCCAAAGTCTTGTGGGGAGCTGTAGTTTTTTGTTTCCAGTTTCTCATGGAGACATGGGCCTTTGAGTTCAGATCTGAAATCCTGATCCAGATTTCTCAAAAGTTTACAGGTGTTGGAATTGGGGTTTTGGTTCAGGCATATCTCTAGAAAATGTAGCTTGCATCAGCTCCACTAGAAAAATGCATCCTGAATGTTTATTTTTCTATCAATCATGTGTTCTGCATGAGGGAAGACTTGTATAAAGTCCAGTCAAATTCTTAAAATTGCAACTTTACTAGTCGCTAGAAAAACTGGAACGGTTAGTAAACTCTCAGATATACTAGTTTATACATATTCTAAGCTGAACATAATTTTGTTACCAGTCAACCTATTCAATTGGGAAAGCCAACTGAATAAAAAAAAATCCAACTTGAAATTCTTGATTTGTATTATCTGCAGGTCAATGGGGAGAGGAAAATGAATTGACCATAGACAAAGAGTAACAAATCACTGAGAGAATATAATTTCCAGGTGAACACTGAAAATCACTCAACTAACACACTGGAGAAAGAAGCAAGTTTTACCTGGAAACAGTTTGAATCCACTGCAAAACTCCACTGTAAAAGTTACTTGACCTGCTTGAAAAAAAATGTTGTAAAAACTGTAAGATGCAAAAGGGTAATGAGGGTGATCAGGGTGTATTGTACTCCTTGTACATGGTATGTTGCATGGCTGCTATTAGCAGGTCAGACTTCTGTATCTGATATGTACTGG
Organism: Lepidochelys kempii; assembly: GCF_965140285.1. Classification (NCBI taxonomy): domain Eukaryota; kingdom Metazoa; phylum Chordata; order Testudines; family Cheloniidae; genus Lepidochelys; species Lepidochelys kempii. Next base: position 32,649,858 of record NC_136381.1, read on the forward strand.
CTGCAGAGCCTCCATCATGGAGAGAGATATGGCAGATGTATTTAAAATACTTTAATGTTTGCCAGAAGCTGGGAATGAGTGACAGGGGATGGATCACTTGATTACTTGATTACTGTTCATTCCCTCTGGGGCACCTGGCACTGGCCACTGTCAGAAGACAGGATACTGGGCTGGATGGACCTTTGGTCTGACCCAGTAGGGCCGTTCTTATGTAATGCTGTGCTAAATATGGCTGTTACCAGCTCAGGCAAAGTATGTCGTACTTTGCTCCACCTAGTAGCTGAACATTGTAATACAATTTTAGCATTCTATCACCTCTCTCACCCTTTTAGTTTTACATTCCTACCATTTACGAAATTTACACTATCATGCTGTTGTGAAAGTGTGGTATGCATCAGTCAGTTAAGCATCTCTAAACCAAACCAGTGCGTAACAATGTGGTCATCTAGCTGTCCTTAGTTGCAACAACTGGTTGTGGTTGGGTTGGAAACTTTGTATCTTCTTTTTGTTCTGCGTCTGCCAGCTGTAGAGTTTGTTCTGTTGATTGTTCCTTCTGAGAAACAAACTGAAGATATCAATAGTTTCTGCTGAACTCTTAATTGTCGGTCTTCTGTTCCCAGAGAGTAGTTATCAGTTGCTCACAGTCAAGCTGGAAGTGCATATTTAGTGGGGTCCCACAGGGATCAATTCTGGGTCCAGTTCTGTTCAATATCTTCATCAATGATTTAGATAATGGCATAGAGGGTCAGTGGCGGATTAGCCACTGGGCCAATGGGGCCCATGCCCAGGGGCCCGGCTTATTGGGGGGCCCTGGAAAAATGGGCACCCCCACACCTCATTCTGCTCTGTAGGGCAGCAGGGTCAGGGCACGGGGGCTTACCCTGCTCCCCGGCAGGAGTGCCAGGTGAGGGAAGTGGGGCAAGCCCCTGTGCCCTGAACCTGGTCCCCAGAAGGAGCATGGGAGGGGGGCAGGGGAGGGACTGCAGGTGGAAGGGATGGGGAGGGGCCCCCACTTGCTCTGGCCTAGGAGCGCCCAAAATGCTAATCTGCCTCTGTAGAGGATACACTTATAAAGTTTGCGGACAATACCAAGCTGGGAGGGGTTGCAAATGCTTCAGAGGATAGGAATAAAATTCCAAATGATCTAGACAAACTGGAGAAAGGGTCTGAAATAAATAGGATGAAATTCAATAAGGACACATGCAAAGTACTCCACTTGGGAAGGAACAATCTGTTGCGCACATACAAGGAATACTGCAGAAAGGGATTTGGGGGTAATAGTGAATCTCAAGCTAAATATGAGTCAATAGTGTGATACTGTTGCGAAAAAGCAAACATAATTCTGGGATGTATTAGCAGGACTGTTATAAGAAAGACACAAGAAGTCATTCTTCTGCTCTACTCTGTGCTGATTAGGCCTCAACTGGAATATTGTGTCCAATTCCGGGCGCCACAGTTGAGTTTATCGGCTGGCCACACTCCCTCTGGTCCTGGCAGCTCAGGGAGAACCTGCACAACGCACACACGCTCACCTGGAGAAGAATAGATCAGAGGCACATTAGCACTAGACTTTTGAGATGGTATTTGCAATGAAGTTGACTCACGCAAATTTAAATGACACCCCAATTTTCGTAACATATCAGTTCCCATTATTGTACTTTCGGCTTGTTTTGGCGCATAATAAAATCGCCCCATCCAAAAACGTTCTTCTGTCTCGATTAAAAGGGGCTTTGTCAGATATGCTTTCATACTTGCTCCCCACAACCCTGTTAAAGTAGTAAATTTAGAAGTCAAAGGTAATCCTGGAATATCAGTGATAGATACTGAAGCTCCCGTATCTCTAAGGACTTTACACAACATGCCCCCAACCCTAGCATTTAGAACGGACGTGCAGATGAGCCATACTGGCTTGCGGCAATGGGGGCTGAAAACCCCTAATCAGAGGATTTGTATTAATTGGTCCCAGGACATAGTCTCAAGAGGTTCTTTACCCTTGTTACTAAGGCAATTCTTGGACCAATGCCCTGTCTGGTCACATTTCATACACCGATCAGCTCTTCCACCTCCTTTCTTATAACACTCCTTTTTGTTATGGCCCAACATTCCACAGTTACTACCTCCTACATTTGCTGCTTTAACTGCAGCAACAAAGCTATCTTCCAAACTCATGTTCAGTTTTCCTTTTCCTTTCTGTCCTCGGGTTTGCATTCTGTGCACCTTTTCTCCTGTACCCTGTTCCTCATTGTGTTTGCTAATGTTTGAAGCCCATGTTAATAATTCAGCATAACCCGGAGGCTGAAAGCCAGTTTTCAGGGCTGCCTTATACAGGCCACATACCCCATCAAGTACCCCCTCTATAAATACAGCATCTTCACAAATAGCATTCTGTTGCCCCCCATACTGTTGATATAACTCAAACTTGTCTTCCACATATTTTTCAAATGGGTCATTTGGATGCTGTTTTTGGTTAGCATATAATGAGTACAAATTAGTACCCGGCCCCAAAGCCACCATTACAGCCTGTCGGAAATCCCGCACTACCAGCTGAGGAGGCAAAAATAGCAGTTGCCCATGCAGAGTTATTAAAACCACCAGCAATTCTACTCCAGGCTGTGCCAGAACATTTTGCTTTTACCATGGTGAAAACATCAAAAGCGTGTAAGCCTCCCACTACCATCCACTCCTGTGCCTTTTCCCAGAAGGGTAGGTTTGGGTTATTAAGCTGCAAAGATGGCAATTCTTTTAACATGCTCTGCAAGTCAGATGGACTCATAGGCGTGTGCTCTAAGCGACAAAGAGTAGCAGGGTCCCTTTCCCCTTGATTAGGATTAGGGACAGTGTGCACTCTCACCGGAGCCATGAAACTAGACTGATATCCCCATGTTCCACATGTAGGGTCCAAAGGTGCTGAGGGACAAGATCTCTTTCCCTGCGAGTCTGCTTCTTTACACTTTTTTTCTTCAGCTTGCAGTTTTTCTACCTCTGCTTCTAACTCTCCCACCCTTCCTTTTAGCAATCACACTTTCTAACCAGCCGTTCATAATCAACAATTAAACACATACCAGCCATTTTGTCCTTCTCTTTACTGTTTTTTTAACCCCATATACCAACAGGCAACATAATATGGATGTTTAGTCGGGTAATCATCATGTGTTGGATATCCTTGTTTCAATGCCTTGTCATACTGAGACAGGACAGATTTTACAGCCAGCAACCTTACATCTACATGGAAGACATTATCTTCCTCTGATAAATATTGTGGTTTATGCACAATATCAGTGTTGCCAATGTGTAATGGGGGGTGGTCATCGTTCTTTATTTCAGTCAGACAGCCAAAATATCTCAACAAGAAAACGAATAAACTTACTGCTACAATAGTTATAAAAGCACTAATTATACACTCTTCATATTATGGATCACTATATCCCTTCATCTTTCCCTTTTTTTCTTTTTTAACCAAAATATCCTCCAATCTCCAAATTTTTAAATACAATTCTATTTACAGACTAATATCAATTTATTCAAATCAAACACCCCAGACTGAAATGCCCAGGGGGCAGATTGATCCATTTTTCAATTTATTTTGATCTGCACAATTACAATTTCCAATTCGGAGATCTGGGCCAGCCAACACATTAACTAGAGGTACTTAGGGCTGTACCTGCCCCTACACTAACTGCTGGTCCATATGGCCTCTTTGATTTCCCACTTCAACAACACTCAGTCAGAGGAACTTACAGCTTAACTAGCCCCCACACTAAGTACAATGTCTTAAGACTGTGACCTAAATGTTTCAGAACTGCAACAAACCCCTTGAATTCCCCAACACCAAGACTTGCTTACTACAAAAGGTATGAGAGTCACCAGTCAGGTCAGAGACACACAACCAAATAAAAAATGAACAAACTCACCCTCTAATTGGATTGTAGGTCATGACGCTGAAGGATATTTCTCACCCTGCTCTCTGCGCCAAGAAACTGTTGGGATTTTGTGGTTCCCAATAATAACCAAATGAGTCAGATGCCAGGCAGAATCAAGGATCTTCAATACTTTATTCAATTCAATTCAACAAGACTTTATTCAATGTGCACAAAGGGAGAGCCCTGGTACAAAAATCAGCCAGAGTCCCTCCAGCTAGGAGCCCCTCCCATTGCTATTTTAGAGCACATGGCAGTTACATAACAAGTTACATACCACAAACCTCTAGCCAATCATATTTAACCTTTCCATATATGGATTTGTTCATCACATGCTTATACTTCTCCACTCCACATGTTGAGCTCATCCCCCTCCCCTTGGCCTTTTCTAGAATGTTCTTAGGGTCGTGAGCCACAGCATGCTTCTTTATGCATACGTACCTTCTAAATCACATTTTGTTTAAAAATGAACACAAGCATACCCTTCACAGGGTAGTTAAGCACTGGAATAAATTGCCCAGGGAGGTTGTGGAATCTCCATTGTTGGAGATTTTAAAGAGTAGGTTAGACAAACACTTGTCAAGGATGGTCTAGATAATACTTAGTCCTGCCTTGAGTGCAGGGGACCGGACTAGGTGATCTCTTGAGGTCCCTGCCAGTCCTATGATTCTATGATCACATATAAAGAAAAACAATCTGGGTGATGAATTCTGACAGCTGGAGTTCTTCATCCTTTTTCTCCATCCAGTTTGACACAAACTTGGTCACCAGGCTCTAGATCTGGCAGTTCTCTAACTGATTGATGTCAGTTATAAAAGTGTTTGTAAGTTCCTTTTGCCCTTTTATCTGATTTAGCTAATCTCTTCATGTCTGTCCACTTTGGAAATAGATTCTTTTCCAAAGTCAGAACAATAGTTCTGAGTTATCTTCCCATGAACAGTTTGCTGGGCTATATCCAGTAACCGCTATTGGTGTTGATCTGTAGCTCAGAAGAGCAAGGAATGGATTGTCCTGCTGTAGGATTTTCTTGGCTGTCTATACAGCTCTATCTGCTTTTCCATTCACCGGTTGGTAATGTGTGCTGCTGGTAATATGATAAAATGTTTGTTTGAAATGACTTAAATCCGTTGTGATGAATAGTGGTCTGTTGTCTGTCACTAGTTGATATGGAATGCTGAAATGAGCAAAATTTTCAATTTTCAAATTATCAATTTCTTGATAACACTGTGACATGTATGTAGAAAAATAGTCCACTATGACCAGGTGATGATGTCCTCTGAATGTGCATAAAAAGTTCTGTCTGTTAGAGGTATTGTTTTTAAAGATTGTGTTGTGTTGGTCTATTAGTTCTGCAATTTTCACATGCAGATACTTTATTCTTTATGTTCTTGCTGATGCCCAGCCCATTCACAGAGCTTAGTTAGTCCCTGATGTCCTTTATAAATAAGATTTAGTATTTCTCCTCTCATTGCATTTAGAATTATGATGCAGTTGCCTTTAATCATGAGTCCATTTGACTTGCTTTATTGTCCACCTACTGCAAAGTAGTCTTTTTGCTTCTTTTGTGTCCTTTAGATATTTGGGCCAGATGGCCCTGTCATAATTTAGAACTTCTTGAAGGTGTGTGTGTGTGTGCTAAGGTTGCTTCTTGTACCTGGTGTAGTCTCTTTTCTGACATTGGTCTGTATATATCCACATACACCTTTATGTCATGTGTCAGCTCACAGGGTGTTGTGTGTGATGCTAGGCTACATGACAGAGTGTCTGCTACCACCAGATTTTTTCCCCCTTGATAACATATTTAGCAACTAGATTAAATCACATTGACCTTATCAAAAGACGATGGCAACTCAGAGGTGCTTGATTTTCTGTTGATGAGGATTACAAGCAGTTTATGTGTAGTTAACAGGGTACATGAACCCAATCCACAAATATATCTGTAAAAGTTCTCGCAAGCCTATATGCTGTTTCTGAGAGTGTGTGAGAGAAAAAGGTGACTGGCTTCCACTCAGATCCATGTTGTTGCAACAATACACCACCTTGGTCATAGCTGCTTGCATGCTGACCATTGTAGAATACTGTAGCTCCTTTCACTTTGGGAAGGAAGTCATCCAGTTTTGGGAGGATATATTTTTCTTTCACAATTGTTTCATAAAGCCTTTTAAGATCCACAAAGATTCTTATTTTTCCATTTGTCTTTATAACCAGTACCATTGGAGTAAACCATAGAGTTGGCTCAGATTTTCTCAATTATGCCAATGTGTTCCATTCTCTGTTTTCACTTTATGAAGTAATGGGATAGTAATATTGTGAGGTGTATGTATACGATATGATTCAGCATTGTCTCTAAGGGTTATTTGTACCACATCTCCTTTCGAAAGCCCAATACCACCATATATGCCACCAGGTTCTTCCATCTTTCTCACTAGGCCCATCATGGCTGTCATGCTGTGGCTGAGAAGGTTTTGGTCTTTGATCACATGCACTCTGAATGCAAATCTTTTGCCTTTGTAAATTATTTCTGTGGTGAACTGGCTACAGTTCAGAATACTTCTAGGGCTAGTCAGGGCTGTGTCAGATGATTTCAGCTTTGGGAGGGGTAGAAGGTGATTATATGTCCCTTCTGATATGACTGTCATGTCTTCTTCTGAGTCAAGTTTAAAGTCAACAGTGTTTCTGTGAATATTCAGTTTCACTCTCCAGGCAGGCTTTGTTTTATCACATGTAATAGATCCCAGCAACAATGACTGCTGACTGTTTGCAGTAGTCTTAGTGCAGCTAACAGCTGCAAAATGTCCATTATTTTGTGCATTTATTAAATCTTGCACCTTTAGCTGGACACACACATCACTTGGCTATGAAATTTTCCACATCTTGTATGGTTAGTCTGAAAGGTTTTGTAGTACTTCTTCCTTTTTGCCTTAGGGGTTTTATCGATAGAAGATGATTACTTGTAGCAGTCATGCAGTGTCTCTTTATAGCTTCTAAATTAGTTTCTGGTTCTTCAGGTTTTTCAAGTTGCTCCTGCCTTTTGTTTTGCTGCTTCACTGGCTCAATATGCTTTGTTATTTGGATGACTGTGTGTAGGGTTACATCTGTCTTTAATTGTAGCTGCTGTGAGAGGCTTTGCTAGTAAGCCAAATAACCAGTCTGTTTCTAATATTTTCATCTTTTACTGTCCTCAAATCATAATTTTCTTCCAAGGCATGCAAAACTCTTATAAAAGATTCAACAGATCCCCCAGGTTCTTGAATTCTATGGTGAAAACACACCTTTTCACAAACAACATTTCTCTGAGGTTTAAAGTAGGCCTCAGACATAGCCAGGACTCTTTCATAAAGTCATCTTTGTGACTGTCATCAGTAAATGCAAAAGATTTAAATATGTGCTCTGCCTGCGTCCCTATAGCATAAATTAAAGACAATACTTGAATATCTCCAGTTTCCTGGTAAGAGTTTAGTAGCAATGCAAAGCCTTGCAAAGACACTCTACTTCCAATCTGTCCATTTCAAAGGTCTGTCAGGTCTGAAGTTCTCTGGGGCATTGAAGAGTAGCATGTTTATGAGATTGATTCTGCAAGCTTTGTGGCTTTTCTTTGTCTTTTGTTAGCAGCCTGTGTCGCTGTTTTCCTTCTATTTCTGTTCTCCTCTGGGACTACTTAGACTCCCTTTACTTCTGACACCATGTCATGTTCTCCTAGTACATGGTGTATTGCAGAGCTGTTACCAGAAGATCAGGCTTCTGTACCTAATTTGGACTGGCTATCTTGCTTCCATCATAGAGAGAGCTACAAGAGGTGTGTTCTCTTTAAGATGCACTGCCAGGTATAGCTATTACCAGCTCAGGTAAGGCATTTCACACATGGCGCCACCTACTGGTTGAACATTATAATATAATTTTAAGATTCCATCACACAGGGGAGCCCTGAAACATGGGAGGACCGCTGAGGGAGTACTGAGACAAAGGGAGTGTCAGATTAATTCATTGGAGTGTTGGAGAGGCCTTCAAATTTGGAAGCAAAACTAATGATGAAAATGCCTAGACCACAGACTTTTTTTAAAATTTCTACTAGATGCATTTCCATTTGCCCAACAAAATTACTTTACTACAAGGAGTGCATAGTAGTTATCCCTATAAGATGTCCTACATGGACATTCAAACCATGCCTTCATTTCTTGCTGGAGATTTTTCTTTATCTCTTTTTGTGCATATGAGACAGGTGTATAGTACTGCTTTTTTTGTCTGCCAGGGAATGAAACCAACATCTCTGAAATCCTGAACAACCACCTAATCATTTAGCTGAATCAGAAGACTGGATGAATCTCCCTATTTATTGCTCCCATTAACCAGAGAGAGCAAATTAGTTCTAGTGTCTTCTCTCATTGCAATATTTGTCATAATCAGATTGTAATTTGAATCACAGAACATATCAGGCATGAAAATTCTATAATAATTCATTACTGGAATAAGAACAGAAAATAAAAGCTTTATTCAGGATTTTGATGTCAGATGTTAACACAATATTATTTTATATTTGTAACAATTACTTTTTTCATGTATTCTTTGCTGTAGGCATCTGATTAACATTACTGTGATTCCGAATGGTATCACAATCCCGTTGTTTATACTGTTATGCTGAAAGATGCTATGGATGCTCCGTGCTCATTCCTTGCTGCCCAGTGTGGTGCTGTGGGTGACTTGACTTAATTTCCCTGCCAGTTCATAAGGTCCTCCCTCAGGAACGTGGTTCAGAGATCCCAAACTTAAAGTACATAACATCAACTCTCTGAGTCTGCTTAGTATGGTCTCCAGGAATCTGAGGCCTATTCTACACTTAAAAATTAGATCAATCTAGCTAAACTTATCAGGGCTGTGAAAAATTCTGTGCCCAGTTTATCACTTTTACCTGTCTTTGTCTTAAACATATTCTAGTAACATTATATAGAGGGAATTCATAACTTCACTTATAAGATTAAGACATGCATTTTACAATGATATTAATGATCGGTGTGTTGTTAGTGTTCAAATGATACTTTATATTTTGTACAAACATCATTGCAGTAATGTTTGGGTGTGAATACATGGGTGTTCACAGTCACACCACATGACCACCATGGGATTTAATCAGGTTCCTAAGTGAGCTGTACGTGCATGGGGATTGAATTCTTGATCTCCAAGCAGAAAGGCAAACTAAGACTGTTGGGTTCACCATACTGCTCAATTAGGTTTTGCTAATTTTATTTTACGTGAACATAGGATGGTTGTTTTCCCAACTCTAAAAGGTTTTTGTGGTTCTGTATTCCCAAGGACTCCGAAGTGCTTTTCAGTGGAAAAGAAATACCTGAAAAGAAGGGAAGTTACATTTTAGTTTCCTAGAGCCAGGATTGGGAGTACTGTACAGCTTTGTGTGGGAGATTGAGCTATAAGTTTTATTTAGTTTTGAACCTGGTCCTTGTTGCTGACTGTCAAGGTTCCTTCCCCACTTTCTGAACTCTAGGATACAGATGTGGGGACCTGCATGAAAGACCCCCTAAGCTTATTCTTACCAGCTTAGGTTAAAAACGTCCCCAAAGTACAAACTTTGCCTTGTCCTTGAACCCTATGTTGCCACCACCAAGCGTGTTAAACAAAGAACAGGGAAAGAGCCCACTTGGAGACGTCTACCCCCAAGCCCTACACCCCATTTCCTGGGGAAGGCTTGATAAAAATCCTCACCAATTTGTACAGGTGAACACAGACTCAAACCCTTGGATCTTAAGAACAATGAAAAATCAATCAGATTCTTAAAAGAAGAATTTTAATTAAAGAAAAGGTAAAAGAATCACCTCTGTAAAATCAGGATGGTAAATACCTTCCAGGGTAATCAGATTCAAATCATAGAGAATCCCTCTAGGCAAAACCTTAAGTTACAAAAAGACACAAAAACAGGAATATACATTCCATTCAGCACATCTTATTTTACCAGCCATTAAAGAAAAGGAAATCTAACTCATTTCTAGCTAGATTACTTACTAAGTAACAGGTGTAAGGCTGCATTCCTGCTCTGTTCCTGGCAAAAGCATCACACAGACAGACAGACCCTTTGTTTCCCCCCCCTCCAGCTTTGAAAGTATCTTGTCTCCTCATTGGTCATTTTGGTCAGGTGCCAGCGAGGTTATCTTAGCTTCTTAACCCTTTACAGGTGAAAGGGTTTTGCCTGTGGCCAGGAGGGTTTTTATAGCACTGTATACAGAAAGGTGGTTACCCTTCCCTTTATTTTATGACACTGACATTGACTCCTGGCAGAAGGGTTTCACCACGATATTTAGACTATTTGGGTGAATGTATTCCCCGGTCTCTAGTAGGTATGCTGGTTTTGGTTAGAAAGATCGCATGGCAACTTTAAGAAAAGAGTGGTGGATAAACCCCTGAGTTCTGGCCAACACTCCCCATCTTTGTGATTAATATCTGTTTTTAAGCCATTGTTGACAGGAGAATGGTAGCCACCCTTGGTGCTGCCTGCAGTGCTGGGCAAATTCTGGGGGGAACAAAGTCAGTTGAACTTTTAAATTGATTTACTTTTGAAGTTGTTCTCACCTATTCTGTGTTTGCTTTTGCAAATATTTGAGCAAGTAAGATTACTGACCAGAATGCTCACCAAAATACCAGTTTTATTCAAAAATTGATGTGTACTAATGGCAAGAGAATTTAGAATTCATATTATGAGTAAGTCTAAGATTTTGTCAAGGTAATTTTTAGTAAAAGTCATGGACAGGTCATGGGCAAAAAAGAAAAATTCAGGGAAGCCCGTGACCAGCCTGTGACTTTTACTAAAAATAGCCCTGACAAAATGGGGAGTGGGGGGCAGAGATGGGGAAGAGGGGGTCCAGTACTCACTGCTGCTGCTGCTCACAGCGGCTGGGAGCTGCAGACCCCACTGCCCATGGAAGATCCAAGCTCCAGGACTGGCGTCTGGGAGTTGCCAGGCCCCCACCCCAGCTCAGAACTCTGGGGGACATCACATTTCTTGGAGCTCCAGGAAGCTGCCTGCCCCCCGCGTGGCTGGGAGCTCTGGGATCCCCCTGCATGGCATGGCTAGGAGCTCTGGGGCTGCCTAGTGTTCACAACAGCTGGGAGCTCTGGGGGCCACCCGTGGCACCTCAGGCCTGCGGGGCCCTTGCTGTGGCTCAAAGCTCCAGCAGCTTGGAGCGCCGGGCAGACACCTGGAAGTGGGAATCCCCCACAGGGACTGGGAGCTGTGGGGGGTCCCCGCCACAGCTGGGAGCTCCAGGGGTTGCAGCTGGGAGCTGTGGGGCCTCACAGCTTAGAACTCTGGTGCCCCCACTGGCTGGCAGCTCCAGCTCCTCTGCCTGGGAGCTGATGCAGAAAATGCCATGGAGGTCCCTGAAAGTCACGGATTCCATGACTTCTGTGACATAATTGTAGCCTTAATTATGAGTATTTGCTCCTGTAACCCGAATTTAAGAGTTACCTTCTACTCATCAAGAAATAGAAGCATACTACGTGACCCAGTGTGTTCAATCAAAACAGCTTGTATTTTGAAGGTATATAACTTTCAAGGAACTCCCTTGAAACAAGCTACAGACCACAATCTATTTGCAGAACTTATTAATCAAGGGTGGGATTTCCAAAAGCATGCAGTGTTGGTCTAATTCTGCTCCCAATGATCAATGGGAGTTCTAACGTTCACCTGAGTAGGGGCGGAGTTATTTCAAAGATGAGCACTTGTGACAATCTTACCCAAGTAAGTTAGAATAACTACTATACAAAACAAAACAAAAATTACAAATTGTTCACAGAGAATTTTCAAACTCAAAAAGAATAAGAATTCATTGAGTAAAGGAGTTCCTATGTATTATTAATCTATCTCTAGCCTTCATTATCTAAATCATTATTTTTAAATCACTCTGGGATACCTAGCGTATGAAAGGCAAACTAGTCTGTTCTAAAAAGCCTTGTATATACTTAAAACTATTTTCTTGTCCTCATTATAAATATTAATGCAGTTTCTCCAAGTATTAGCTGTCCAACTTTAAACTGCTTGTTCACTGTTCACTTGAGTTTTGATTGCATTATATTTATCATTTAAATGATAAATTCATTGCTAATGGAGCTGATTATCAGAAAAGTATGCCATGAGCTTTTAAATTATTCATGCTTCAGGAGACCAGCATCTTATTTAGGTATATTTAGGTATAATTAGGTAAAATTCTGCTGAAATGTAACATAAATAAATTTGTTAGTCTCTAAGGTGCCACAAGTACTCCTTTTCTTTTTATAGATTGTATGATTTTATCTTGCCTTTATTCTGTTCCTAGATATTTTAATATCTGTGTAGCATGTCCCTCGACCATACCTAAAAGTGTCAGTGTTTCTTTCCCCTGACTGAACCTTTAAATCACTAGTTCATTACTCCAATAAGCAATTGTGTGTATGGGATGTAAGCTTGCTCTCATTCCTTCTGTACAGTCTTCGGCTGAAGTAAGTGTTTGCTTTTCCATTTGCAAATGGCTCCACTCTGAAAAGGTGTGGGACTTTGTGACATTACCCAGAGTACAATCTGGACTGTTAAACAGCTGTATCCCCTTAGTTGTCCAATCTGGGGTGCCTTTTACAATGTTTTGCTATAAGAGCCTCCATTCCTGGTCCTGCTCACACATAGCCTCCAGCATACAAAATCACTCCCTGCTGAATTATAGAAATGCTTCTAGCAAGCCACTCCTGAATTACACGGCAGAGCAACATCAGCCAACTCCCAGTATCAGCCTTGTCCCCCAGAAATGAGCATCTTGCATTGCCAGGATCTCTACTGGGCAATGCTAGCTCATAGAAAGTCTGTCATTTCATGGAAAATGATATGCATAGGCCCTGTTATCTCAAGTGAAGATTCCCAAACACTTCAATCAAAACACACTGATTTTAGGTAAAACAATAAAACAAGTTTACTAACTGCAGAAAGATACATTTTAAGTGGTTACAAGTAATGAGGCATAAAAGTCAGAACTGGTTATAAAGAAAATAAAAAAAATAAAATGCAAGCTAAATGCCTAACTTACAAAGTTAGGTGAACTCAAAAGCAAAACCTCAAAAAGGTTTCTCTCACCATAAGCTTACACAGTCTGTACTGGATGAAAAGCCTCAGTCAAGACTTCCCCTTCCTCAGTTCAATGATGCTTCCTTAGTCTTTCAAGTATTGTTGATGTTGTGAGCAGAGTTGGGGGGAGAGAGGTGATTTGGGATCCTCTGTTTCTCCTTATACCCTTCTCCCATCTTTGAGGATTGCCTCCGCTGGGGTTCAGGCAACAGCCAGTCTGTTTATATGGAAACTCCCAACAGTGTCTTTGCCAATATGTGCAGTCGTTACTCACACCCTTCTTCCTGCCAAGGAATGCCTGCTTCCCCAGCTAATAGCCCATGATACGTCATTTGATTATACTGATACCTGTCTGGGATGCCAGTGTGTCTTGTCACAGAAAAATTAGTTTGGTCTGCTTTTTCTAAACTTGGAGCATGTCTCAACAAAGTCATACAGTAAAATGTTATACCTTTACATACAATGTTGTTACACACATTTTACCAATAATTTGCAGCAGATTATGAATTTTCAAATGATACTTCACAAAGGCATACCTTGTACAAAATTTATCATGGTCTTGTAAGAAGAATGAACACAGGGACACGGTCTGTCACAGACCTATACATGCAATTCCTGCTTTAAAGTGCTCCCAGAACAGGTGCCCAGGATCTTAGGGCTGTTCAGGGAAAACTCGTTTCATATGAAGTCGTGGGGGGTGGGGAAGATAAGAACCTCAATCTAAAACACCTGACTCTTGCTGATTTATTTAATCATGGAAATTTACCTTTAGTTCTGTATTTAATTACCTTAACTTATTGTATTTTAGGATATCGTTCTGGAAACATTGGAAACAGATTTGCTTTTCCAACGTCAGAGATATCCAGTGTCCTGTCTCTGATACTGGCCAACACCAAATGTTTCAGAGAAAGGTGCAAGTCATAGTAGGTAGTATTGTAATAATTTTACCTATAAATTTACCATGACTGTGAGCTCAACTGTGGGAATGTAGATAAAAGTTTACTCAATATTCCAATCACACATCATGAGAAATGTTGATCAGAAAATGTGCAAAAGGGAAACAGACTGAATTAGTACAAACATAAAGGCCTACTGATATAACTCAGTTAGTGTGTTGAGATCATGTCTGCCATAACAAAAGTGTGGGACTGGAAATGAATGAACCAAAATTAGTGTGTGAAAAATTCGACCTAATTGGTGGACAAAATAATGGGAGGATGGGCTATTCCACACACAACTCCCTTTTTGAGGAAAATAGGATATGAAGGAGCGCAACAATTGTTGAGTGAAAGAAGGAGAGAGTTTCATCTGTATGGCTACCACCCCCATCCTGGGATCCACTCTAACACTATAGGGTCTTTGTCATTCTGATCCTGTGAGATATCCTGATCAGACTGGATCAGAGAGATGAGACTGGGCCAGAGACTCAGATGACATCATCACCTCCACTGGCTCTGGCTAAATACCGAACACCATCTGGGAAGTGAGACTTGGTCACACACACGCCACCCTCCTGTGTGTCCGTTTCCTTTCTCACCTTATCTCTCGTCATTCCTATCCCTTTTCTTTTTCCTTCCAGTTGGCTGAAACTGTAAATTTTCCAACACTGCTCTGACCCTGTGACTGGAGAGGCAGTTAAAAACAATGCTCCAGACAGTACTGTACCAGTACAAATCTTTCAGGTCTTGGAGTGGCTAATAAGACTGCATGCCATACCTTTGTTCTCCAGCAATGACAGTGCAAGTGAGAGTCAATAATAGACACAGAAGTGGCATTCTCTCTCTTTGCCATTCTATTTTCTTTCGCTGTGCATGTGTGTGCAAGCGTGTGTGTTGGGGTGATCAGATGTCCTGATATTATCCAGACCACACCACTATTAGGAGCTTTGTCTTATATACCCAACTATACTCCATGGGCAGTGGGTATCAAGGCCAGGCAAGGCTGAGCTTCCCCAAACAACCCTGTGTGGCTGTGCCCACACTTCACTCCCAGCCCAGGCCCCCTCCTGCTTCCTGCATGGTCTGCTGCATCTCTTCCCCCTTGGCTGGGGCCCAGGCTGGGGCTGAAGCTAGTGGGGGATTGCCTGCGGCCAGGGACTCTGAGCAGCAGGGCCTGGTGCTTGCTCTGCCCGCCTGCTTGGCACTCAGGGTCTGAGGGTGCTGGGGTACAGGCTGCCTGCCCCGTGCTCAGAGGGTATGTGGAAGGGGTGGGGGGGTGGAGGCATTCAGGTGGCCCTGGGCTGGTGGGAAGGCCTCTGGGCTCTGGCGGGGCAAGGGGCCTGGGAGGGGCATGGCCCTGGGCAGAAGGGACGGGCCAGGCCGGGGGCTAGTCTCCCCGAGCCTGTGGTTCACCTGTCGCCCATGACTATACCCTCACCCCCACCCCTGGGAAAATTTTTTTTTTTTCATGCTTGCTATCCAGTCACCCTAGTGTGTGTCTGTGTTTCTTGTTTTGTCATCTAGGAAATGGGACTGAACTTTAACAACAGCTACAATAACAACAGCTCCAGCCCATTTCAACTAAGGCCTTTTCTTTTTCCCCAAAAAGGACATATAAAAGATTGTCAGTTAGGGTTTTTTTCCCTTTCTAAAACCCCACTACAGCTGAAGTGAAAGGGAGCAAGGATGTTGTTAAAATGAAAGCCTTACTTAATACTTTAACATTTCAAATGTTTTGCCTGCTTTTCTTCCTATTCTGTATCTTAAATAAAAGGTTAAAAAGATTCTTAATAATGTGTTTGCCATGGTACTAAGTAGGCTGAGGTCTCTGCATCGTACCTTCCTGAACCTTGTTTAAAACTGTTTAATGTTGGGCAATTACAGGATCATGTTAGCATCTTCAATTCCTTGGGTCCTTATATTTCATCAAAATTAATACAACAGAAATTATGGGACAATCTGGAGCACATGAGGCTGCTTCAGCTTTTGTTTTTGTCTTGCAGGATTACACATGTTGAATCGACACAGTCAAGGTTTATCTATTTTTAAAAACACATACCTAGCTCTTCTAATTGTACTTCACATCTTTTAAAACAGGTGTTTCTTTATACATAATATGTCTTTCTCTATTTATACAGCTCTGCACATTACTATGCTTGAGCTGTAAAGATGTGTTATTTTGTGGTTCACATTATCTCATGAGGAGGAGATGATAATTTAGATATTTGGATCAAATCTTACTTTCTAAAAGCTAGTAACTATTGGTGCTTGTATTTGCCCCTAAATTATATGATATTGGAAGGATTAGATTGGGAATAATTTATTAGATATTTATGAGTAATGGAAAGAATTTCATACCTTTTTTGCAAGCCTCCTGGCTACAGGAAAATAATAATTTCAAGTTAATGCCCTGCTCATTAGAGCAGATAACAATTTGACTGAAAATTAAACTAAGATGGAAGATTTTCTACTGTGTCTGATTTGGAAAGGACTTGGGAAGTTCACATCACTAGAGATGGTGCCTGACCCAAAGAGCTTGCAAGACAGATGGGGGTGAGGGGAGAAAGCATTATTCTTAGAGCAGGTTGGAAAAGGGATTTTCCATCCTATGAAATATTCCCAAGATTTTTAAAAAAATCATCCTTAATTGGGGCAAAAAGTCAAAATGTTCATGAAACGACATTTTAAAAAATCGTTTTGTGCCAATTAAAATATTTATTTTAGATAAATTTGAATTTTTTTGTTTTGATTTTGACTTTTTAAATTTTTTAATATCAAATAAACTTCAAAACAGAAAGTCCCTTGGAAACAAAGTATCACAACATTTTTCTGACTATGTTGAAATGGGATGTTTGAACATTTTCAAAATGTTTTTTTTAAATAAAATTTTGTTGAAATTGATACAATTTTGTGAACAATATCAAGTTTACTGAAACTTCATTTCCAAGCAAAAAACTGTTTTGATGGAAATTTTCTGACCGGCTCTATGTATTCTCTCATGTTGCATGTGGTGAACTAGATACGGAAATCTCAAGTAAGTGAGTCAAGGTCACACAGTAAGTGTGTGGTAGACCTGGAAATTCAACCCAGTTGTTCTGAGTTCCAATTCAAATCTTAATCATAAGACCACTATTCCTCTGCTGTACATTGGGTAGTTCCTTAGGCCCTGTGACTCCTGGCCTGGGCCTCAGACAGTTGTAATATTGAGAGAGAAATTCTGCATTTGGAGAAAGAAGGAGTAAACTCTGTCAGGTTGATTTTTTTAAAATGGTGGTGGTTTGAATCTGCTTAAGGGCTAGAATGTTAGAAGAAGTTGTGCAGAGGTAAATTAATGGGCAGAAAGAAATGATGTGGTCAAAATGGTCAAAATTCACTTATCACATAGTTCTGCAGTTTATCATATGGATATCACTACTACAAATATACACAAAATATGCCAATATAAAATGAATTTTTCATTAGTGGGATTCAAAAACAAGAAAGCAAATCATTATATGCATGACAAAGTCAACAAATTTTTCAGTTTCCTGCAGCGTTAATTTTCTTTGTAACATTCTCTAATCACCTTATTCAGCGGCTATGAGTTATTTCCCTGCAGCTTTTTCTCTGTCTTTAAAGTGGATTCCTTGTGAGAGAACAAGATTATGTTCATTATGAGAGCTCTAGCAAGCTGTTTGCAAGAGATTCAAACTCTGGCAAGCAAATCCCTCCAAGCTCACTCCTGTTTGTCTCTGAAAACATCAGAGAAACATAGGAGGAGACACAAATGACAACAATAGCAACTCTTTCCTCTCAGTTCCTTAGTAAATTGATCCTGTAGGATATGCCCACTGGACCCTGTCCCCACAGATGTTTAAGCCTATAGTGATCTATAACACTTGATCATGAGCTAGTTCCAAATGTGATTTTACTTCCCTTGTGTGGGCAAAAGAAGGCTGAAGCGTCAGAAAACAAATCAGGGAAAACTGCTGATTGAGCCACTGACTGAATTATAGTCAGACTTTACACTTCTTCAGAATCTTTCATCTGAGCACCTGAAAGCACTTCATAAACATCCATTAACCCTCACAGGTGTGTTGTGACACACTTAAGTATATTAAGGGTAGAGAGAGGTAAAGTGATTTGCCCAAAGCCACAGAGAAAGTCAATGGCAGAGCTAGGAAAAGAACACAAATTATTTTATTTTATTATTACTTAACACTTACTGCAGATCATAAAGCAATTCACAGAGGAAGGGCTTATCAATCCTATACCTGGACTATGAGGTGGATAGAAAGCTGGCTAGATCGTCAGGCTTAATGATTCGTGATCAATGGCTCCATGTCTAGTTGGTAGCCGGTATCAAGCGGAGTGCCCCAAGGGTCAGTCGTGGGGCCGGTTTTGTTCAATATCTTCATTAACGATCTGGAGGATGGCATGGATTGCACCCTCAGCAAGTTTGCAGATGACACGAAACTGGGAGGAGAGATAGATACGCTGGAGGGTAGGAATAGGATCCAGAAGGACCTAGACAAATTAGAGGATTGGACCAAAAGAAATCTGATGAGGTTCAACAAGGACAAGTGCAGAGTCCTGCACTTAGGACAGAAGAATCCCATGCACTGCTATAGACTAGGAACCGAGTGGCTAGGCAGCAGTTCTGCAGAAAAAGGACCTAGGGGTTATAGTGGACGAGAAGCTGGATATGAGTCAACAGTGTGCCCTTGATGCCAAGAAGGCTAATGGCATTTTGGGATGTATAAGTAGGAGGATTGCCAGCAGATCGAGGGATGTGATCATTCCCCTCTCTTCGACATTGGTGACGCCTCATCTCGAGTACTGTGTCCAGTTTTGGGCCCCATGCTACAAGAAGGATGTGGAAAAATTGGAAAGAGTCCAGCGAAGGGCAACAAAAATGGTTAGGGGGCTGGAGCACATGACTTATGAGGAGAGGCTGAGGGAACTGGGATTATTTAGTCTGCAGAAGAGAAAAATGAGGGGGATTTGATAACTGCTTTCAGCTACCTGAAGGGGGGTTCCAAAGAGGATGGATCTAGACTGGTCTCAGTGGTAGCAGATGACAGAACAAGGAGTAATGGTCTCAAGTTGCAGTGGGGGAGGTTTAGGTTGGATGTTAGGAAAAACTTTTTCACTAGGAGAGTGGTGAAGCACTGGAATGGGTTACCTAGGGAGGTGGTGGAATCTCCTTCCTTAGATGTTTTTAAGGTCAGGCTTGACAAAGCCCTGGCTGGGATGATTTAGTTGGGGATTGGACCTGCTTTGAGCAGGGGGTTGGACTAGATGACCTCCTGAGGTCCCTGCCAACCCTGATAGTCTATGATTCTCACCCCATTTTGTAGAGGTGGAGACTGTTATGTAAGTGCTCAGCAGTTCTGAAGATCAGTCACTTTTATTTTGGAATTTAAGACTGGGAAAGTCAAACTAGAGCTGGTGAGAAAACAGTTTAGCTTCATGAAAAAAATGAGATTTTGAAATTTGGTTCCAATGCAGAACAAAACTGAGATCTTTCAAAAAAATGTGTGATACCCAGAGGCCACCCAGAAGACCTGGATTCAAGCCCCTTTTCTGACTGATTGTGAATGGGGACTTAAACCTGGGCCTTCTGTGTCCCAAGCCAGTGCCCTAATCATCAGGCTATAGAATCAGTCTTGTGCTTCGTGGCCCAATGAATATTTAATGAGTTAACCAAAGTGGAACAGGAAAAACAGGAGATAAAGTAAGCACAAGACTGACTCTTTGCTTGGCGGTTAAGCCATCTAGGAGAATCAGGCTCAAGTCCCTAATCATGAATATTTCATGTCCCAAACCAATGTCCTAGCTCACTGGGGTTGTTGTGGGTGGGGAAAATGTTTCCTCTCAATTCTTTTAACCAGCTGTAGTTCAAGGGAACCTAAGAATATAATAAATGACTAATCAGCATAAGTATGTGTGGCAGAATCTGGTCCAGTGCTAGCAATAGTGATTGTCTTCATTTATGCTTCTTCTGGTTTGCAGTTGCTGTTGCACTATAATCAAACTTCAGACAGAGTCAAAGATAATTCCTTTAGGAAACCAGGGATTTAGTGAATATTTCTTGTTCCATATCTAACCATCAGATTAAAAGAACCTTTATATTCTTCAAGAAGAAAATGTGTTAACCTTCTATTTGACATATACAAGCCTGGGAACCCCAAGAGGCCTTTCAACTTAATACCAGAGGGACATGATTAGACAGCACCTTATCTTCTTAACTGTGCCTGCATCTAAACTTCAACAATGATGATGTACGTTTTTTTTTTCTGTGTAAGAGCTAGTTCTGAAGTTGGAGTTCTGTTTCTCTGTCTTGTGACTCATTTTAAAAGATCATAATAAGCTATTTGTATTTTAAAAGAGTGAATTAATGAAACCTATCCAACATTAAAATACTTCACAGATGAAAAGGAAGGTGCAAAGAAAGCAGCCAGTTCTATTATGATAAGTAAGCACTTAATGTTGCAAATTTTCAAAGTACTGCCCAAATATAAACCTAAAGAATTAATCTGCAGCTTTTGATAACATTCTTTCTTTTGGCTGACAGCAGATTCTGCAAGTGTGAGTAAAACATACTACTGCTGACATTCTTAGCCTGCTTTCATTTTGTCTGTGTATCATCACAGATGTACCTAAAGGATTTTTCGAATCCAGTTCTAGCAGTGCACTACAAACAAATGAAAGAAAACAAAAAAACACCTTCATATTTCCTACCCCGAAAAGCTCAGTACACAAAGAGGATGACGTCTTTCAATAAAAAGGTGAAAACCTGTAGACGCTATGTCTGACATACTGAATGTTATGCTATGTACTTTTAAACCTGTACCACTAGCACTGTAAGGTGAATATGTATTTCACCCCCTTTTTAAACCTGGGGAATCTGAGGCAGACAGTTTAAGGGTTTTGACTAAGGCAACAGAATTAATCTGTGCCAAAACTGGAGTTAGAAATAGGGAACGCCAGGTCCCAGTCTTGTGATCATACCATTTCCTTTACAGCATGAGTACTTTGCTTCTTGCAACATACTCATTTATCCAGTACATGCGACATAAGACTCCTATGCCAATGAATTCACTGCTACTTCTATTCCCAAGGGAAATCTGGAACATACCAGAGCTGAATGAGTAGTCTGTAGGGCACAGGGAAACCCACCTATTTCTGCTTTAGATTTTGCTTTCATGGTAGTAAATGAGATTGTCTTCCAAGTTGTGGGGGTGGGTGCGGGGGGGGGGGGGAAAGCTCAGAGTCTTTTATAAGCAATGGTGGAGGAATGCTGTTATTGATAGCAGTAAAGGAGAAGATCAACCTGGTGAGATTATGTTTGGAGCATTAAGGAGATGCTCTGTGAAATGCAAATAACAATTTAATCTTAGTTAAAAATAAATGATTTAATATAACACATTCTCTGTTTAAAAGAACAAAAAAGCCCCCACAGCAGCTTCCACTGTGGTGGAAAAGGGGGCATTTCTGTTGAATTATTTGGGGATTATTAGTATGACTGTCTTTCTTGTTGGGTTTAGTGAGCCCAGCATGGAGAAAACCAAAGAGCTCATATCTTTAGCAGAACCAAGGCAATGCTCAGATATTTCTCCAATCCTGGTGGCGGTGCTCAGCTCCAGAGCTAGACCACAAAGCTATGTTAAGTCAATGGGACATTAACACAAACACTAGCTAAAATGAAATGATAGAGCTTTATCAAAATAGAGCTGCACAGTGGGCAAAAGTACAGACCTTTTTGTCCTTCAAGGATTACCATTAAAATCTAGATGGGTTGCAAATCTGGTGCTCTCCATTTGAGCCCAGTCTGGGACAATCACAGCACAGGAGAGAGGCCTAGTATAGAACAGCAGAAGGAAAAGAAATGGAAGCACATGGGTGAGTTCTAAATTGTTTCAGGGCTTTTGAAAAAATAGATCTGTATATTACATAAAATACTACAGGAGTTTCAGGCCTTTTATAAAATGTTTATAAGGATAGTTACACAATAAGAAAAATAAAATCCTTTTTTTGGGGGGAAAGCTTTCATTATAACTATTTTAATTCATAAAGTAATTAGGTGTGCATGGTACTCTACCAATATTCAGAAGTAACATGGACCACAATCTGACTCCATAGATCCTAATTTTCACATAGATATAACTGGAAGTGAAAATATACCCACCTAGCTTGTGGCTGTGCCACAGAGCAGACTTTGATAAACTGCCAGTAAAGACTTTTCAATTTATCTTTCTGAGTGTATGTGACCTGAACTTAACAGTCCCCAAGGCAACCTGGAAGACAAGAAAGCAAGAATAATTTTACTTTTATTGAGAGGGAAAAATTACCAAGAGAATCATCTAAGCAGCTGGAGACAAATAGCAAAGGGGAAAAATGCAAGGCAGACCTATACTCAGAATCCAATGCCAATATGTGGGCTTCCCAAGTGGAGAATTCTCCACTGTGACCCTTAGAAAACCGGATGAATCAAAAGGATCCCTTCTCAGGTTTCCAGATTTGGCTAGCCTCTTACTCAACCACATAATGTCAATCTCAAGTATTTAAAAAGCATAAGGAGCAGGAATTAAAGACAATATATTTTGAAGCCATGATCATAAACACAAATTGCCAGACTATCCTTTGTCCCATTTTCTGTTCCAGCAAACTGAACCAAATCAAAACTGTTTAGGTACATATTAATACATCACTTATTAATCGAATACAGGAAACAGTAATTCAGGCAGGGTTATGCATGCAGACAGCTTTTTAAACTTGTTATTAAAATCCTCCCTGTTGTATTATCTTATTTCCTCGTTCTTTTTCTCAAATGGGAAGGTACACATTCTTGCTGCCCAACCCATTCATTACACCAGTGGGTGGGTGGACTTCCCAATGCAATTTTTAAAATGTGCTATTAATGATAGTTGTTTATTTTCTGTTGTTCTCTGACAGTGTGCTCAGAGCTTCACAAAGCACAACACCCCTTTTCTTGGGAGCTCGCTGTCTACATAGATGGGTAAATAACTTTGAGACAAATACCTGGGATGATCCAGGATGGTTTATTTCAGTGCACTGCATTGTATGACAGTGTTTCTTTCCACACTGTGTAAGGAGAGATGTGAACGAAGCAGATGGTTGCTTTATGGAACAGATGAGAGAGGTGTTTGAAGTATAAAAGGCTGCATGGAAGCAGCCGCAAGCAGGGGCGGATTAACGCACAAACCCATAGGGCCTGTGCACAGGAGCCCCGGCTAATCTGGGGGCCCTGCAGGAGTCCCAGAACATGGGAAGAAGTTGGAGTGGGGCACCGGTGCCAGAGCTGTGGCCCCACCCTGCTCCTCCTCTTCCCCGAGGCCCCATCCCCAGCTCCTCTTCTTCCCCCTGGAGCCACACCCCCGTTAGGCCAGAAACTGGAGCTGGAGTCAGACCAGGGTAAGAGCTGCCCAGGGAGCTGTGGGGAGCCCTGGACCCTCCACCTCCTCTTAGGGGGCCTGGCAAGGGAGTATGTGGGGGGGCAAAAAGTTCCTTGTGCCCTGCGCCCCAATAAATCTTAATCTGCCTCTGCATCAGGATGCAAGTGGGAGAAAGATACAAATGGAGCAGTGAGATTATAGGGTTGGGTGGACTGAATGGGTGGTAGAGGGAGAGCAGGAAGAAATGAGAGCAGAGATACAGAGAGGAACTGGCTTGAGCAGATCCTTTCTTGAAGATCAAGGGAGCAATTGAAACTTGACATGGTGACCAACTAAAGTTTTATCTCTAGTGCTAAATCCATCCAGCAGGCTTCTGAGGTCAGCTGAGACAGAGACATCATTGTTTTGCAGTCTTTTTAGGCTCCATGTGTCAGAATCAGAAAATCTTATCACATTTTGCCAATCTCAGTAAAATTATTGTGCCACATTTTACCCTCATTTGCACCTAGTGCAACTCCACTGAAGTTGGTATAGAATCTGACTTATCTATTTCTGGTTAATTTGTAATAACAGTCTGTAAAATAGTAATCACAATTTCAAAATGGTCCATCTTTCTATGGGAGGCATATTGCTAATGCTAGGGGAAGAGGGTACATACCTTACAATAAAAATAAGGATAAATATCTAGTGTCTTGGGTTGCTTTTGTGGGAGTGTGTTATTAATATTTTAACAATAGGCACCAAACTGTGGCTAATTCACTAGACTCAACTCTCTTGCCATCTGCAAGCATTCCCAAGATGAGGGAGCATTCAGATTTTAATTTCTCGAGAGCAGGGACTAGCTTCATTGTGAGTTGTTTATAGTGCTGAGCATGTTGTTGGTGCTTAACACATAATAATTAATGAGAAATAATTGTCTAACCCAAACCCATCAGAGCCAAGCACTGTTTTTCTTTGAGACTTGCCTCTGTGTTTTCCCACTTATGGGAGGGAGCCCTGGTGACACTGACTGGAGAGCAGATCCTCACTGGGACCAAATGAATGCCCTTTCATGGCATCAAAATTTGGAGTCAAGGCTGTAAATGGACAATGTGGTCCCAACAGGCCCAATTCCTGTTTCTCCATATAGGTGCAAGAATAGAGACCTGGGGTGACATTCTCATCCCAGCTCCAGCCCCGTCATACTTGATAGCAGGGCAGGAATGGTGTAAAGGGGCTTTAATAACTCTGGATCTGGCAGGTGGAGAATTCCCCTGATGCAGGAAGTAAAGATGCTGTTGCTGTCCTCTCAGGACTCCTTTGCAAGCTATGATGAGGGTGGGGTTGGGGGAAAGGCTGCTGTAACAGTCTTGAAAGGGGAGAAGAGGTTTGCACTGCCAGTTTTGACTGGTCAGCATAAGTTTCATGGTGGGATTTTTTCCAAAGCCAATACTTTTCAGCTTGGACATTTCATTTCTCAAAATGACAACTTTCAAACATGAAAACAAAAAGTTCCATAAACTTTCCACAGAAATGTTCAAACCCTGAGTCCCAGATCTGTCTCTACATCATAAAATAAACACAGTGGGGAATTTTTCGACCAGGCATTGGGCATTTGTGCATCCATGCTTTTGGACCTTCCTTTCTAGAGACATCAGTGCCTGTCTCTTACACCTTCAAACACAAAAGCCAAAAGAAACAGACCACTGGAAGGAGGGGGCTCCTAGGCCTTGAACCTAAGCACTGCCTGATGGATCCAACGTATCATTTCCTACCATATCAGTTTCCAAAGTGCATTTAGCTGCTGTCTCTATTTGAATGGCTTTAAACTGACCCATGATATCATCAGGAATTATTCTTTTGAATGGCTCCAGGGTAAGTCTCACAGCTGAGGTAACAAACATTCTATATACATTCTCCCTGGGGGGACTCTGAGACATTCAAGAGTCTGGTTTGTTTATGAGGTTTCCTGTTGCCCACCAGGCTAGGGGGTCTCTGCCTCAGGCTGTCTCAGCTTTGCAGACCAGCCTCTATGTGCATCCCTTACCCTTACAAAGATTCAGACATAGAGAAAGGGATAACAATTTAATCTGGTTTTAGTGAAAAAACAGATTGACAGAGCCAGAAGAGTACCCAGAAGTCACCTACTACAGGGCAGGCCCAACAAAGAAAATAACAGAACACCACTAGCTGTCACCTTCAGCCCCCAACTAAAAACTCTCCAACGCATCATCAAAGATTTACAACCTATCCTGAAAAATGATCCCTCACTCTCACAGATCTTGGGAGACAGACCAGTCCTCGCTTACAGACAGCCCCCCAACCTGAAGCAAATACTCTCCAGCAACCACACAACAAACACACTAACCCAGGAACCTATCCTTGCAACAAAGCCCGATGCCAACTCTGTCCATATATTTATTCAAGTGACACCATCATAGGACCTCATCACATTAGCCATGCCATCAGGCGCTCGTTCACCTGTACATCTACCAATGTGATACATGCCATCATGTGCCAGCAATGCCCGTCTGCCATGTTCATTGGCCAAACCGGACAGTCTCTACGCAAAAGAATAAATGGACACAAATCTGACATCAGGAATCATAACATTCAAAAACCGGTAGAAGAACACTTCAACCTCTCTGGCCACTCAGTGAAAGATTTAAGGGTGGCACTTTTGCAACAGAAAAGCTTCAAAAACAGACTCCAATGAGAAACTGCTGAGCTTGACTTAATATGCAAACTAGATACCATTAACTTGGGTTTGAATAGAGACTGGGAGTGGCTGGGTCATTACACATATTGAATCTATTTCCCTACAGTTAAGTATCCTATACCTTCTTGTCAACTGTCTAAATGGGCCATCTTGATTATCACTACAAAAGTTTTTTTCTCCTGCTGATAATAGTTCATCTTAACTAAGTAGCCTCTCACAGTTTATATTGTAACTTCCACCTTCTCTGTATGTGTACATATATATCTTCTTCCTATGTGTTCCATTCTATGCATCCGATGAAGTGGGCTTATGCTCGAATATATTTGTTAGTCTCTAAGGTGCCCCAAGTACTCCTGTTCTTTTTTCTGGTTTTTGGAGATGGCTGCCCTGGCACCCTGCAGTCTTGGATGTGTCTGAGGTCTGCAGGTTTTTTTTATTTCAGATGTATCCATCTGGGGGTCTGCGTATGTCCAAACTGCCCCGTCTCTGTGTCAAATTCCTTTTTTGCAACACTTGAGCACAGACTGCAAAAAGCTGCTTTAATATCCCTTCTAAAAAGCAGCGACCAGCTGCCTCTACCCTTTGTGGGCTTTCTTACAATCTGCGATGCTGATACAGATGATTATCACAGGTCCCAGGTGCCACATGGGAGGAATGACATACTGTCTGAAGTGACCTTAGATGGGAAGGTGGGCTTAAGAGACACAGGGAATTTTGAAATGGGGAGCTTGGTCTGGAAACAGCAGCTTACAATTGAAAGGAGTTTTTAATTGTATCACGCTTGGGGTTATTTATCAAATAAACTATTTGATTATTATTATTTTAACCCATCTTATTTTCAAACACTGTTATTAACTCTTAAATGCTCATGGTAATTGGTCAACTTTTCATAATGTATGGAAATAATATGCAAATATTTATAGATTTATTAATAGATTTTTAAGGCTATATGGACCATTAGATTATCTAGTCTGACCTCAGTATAGATAACATATAATGTATATATTTCATTAGATAGTTATTTTAAGTAATCCTCTTTTATTACCTATTTGTGAATTTGTGAAGTGCTTTGAAATCCTTAGTGAAGAAAGTAGCTATACTATGTAAACATATTAGTATTTATCATATCAAATGTACATAGATAATAGTCTATGTAATGGTCTCTGTGTGTGTATAATGTGTTCTGCAATTTCCATGGTATGCATCCGATGAAGTGAGCTGCAGCTCACGAAAGCTCATGCTCAAATAAATTGGTTAGTCTCTAAGGTGCCACAAGTACTCCTTTTCTTTTTATAGATAATAGTATAGATCAACAAAGGCACAGTTTATGATTAAATAGTTCATTAATAAAATCCTGGATTCTTCATGCACTTATGCAAATACTTCTATTTAGTTTAAATTTTAAGTACTTTAAATGTAAACACTTAAATTGTTAGATACAAAATGTTTTTACTCTTTCTCCTCTAGGTGTCAGCAGTTCAGAGGTAGCTCTGAGAATATAAGAAATATAACTGACAAATTTTCTTTCCTTTCTTTTCCTTTTTATTCTTGACTTCTGTAACCTTTCTGCCAAGTAGAGCCAGCAGCAGCCAGGGTTGGGTTCAATAACTAGTGGTTCCTTTCCACGGATACACCACAGAACCTGCTCGAGCCCACACCCAGTGACCTGGGAAAATTATGTATCAACCCTGGGCGCCTCTTAGAGGCAATACTTCCTCATTCGCAAGCACAGTCTGAGTGTAGAAAAGAAACTTTTAATTAAAGGAGGGAAGTAACTTGATGTTAATTTGGGAAAACACTGCAAACAGGGTTCATAAACATAAACCATGAATAAAAGACCCACCCCCAAGTAGGCTGGGCAGTGTGCTTTTCCCCTCAGGTTCTAAGTCCAGCAACCCAAAAGTCTCTTTCACTTGCCCGACCCTTCTCTTTACCCCACTCACAGTTGCTGTCCTTGGTCAGTGCAGACCCAGAGTTCAGAGGTGCATCTGCAGAGTTCATGTCCCCCCCATGATGGGGTAAAGAGGTACCTTACTTGCTCCACTGCTCAGGCACTCGCTCACCACCCCTCTCTGCTGGCCATCCTGCTGGCCACTCATCGGCCACTCCTTCTGCCCACCTACTCGCTGCTCTCATCGTGCCTCTCCGCTGCTGCCCCTCTGCTCACAGTTCTTGCTGCACCTCTCCACCAGCTGCCCTGCTGACTGCTCTGCTGCACCAGCCACTCATTCACCAACTGATTGTCAGTCGCCTTCTGCTGCCACCATCCTCTCTGCTGTGACCTCTGCACATCAGTATCTTCATAATTTTCAGCTCTTTGCAGGCTGGGCAGAAACATTGCCACATCTCAGGTGACTTCAGCTCTCAGTGATTTTTAGCTCTTAGCAGGCAGGGCAGGAACACAATCCTACCACAACTGGTTTCAGCTTTGATTGGGCATTTAACATAACAAAGAGGCTCCTAATGAAGCCTATTTAGCTCTATTCTTTAAACACTGGGGAGGAACAGGTTAAACTAGTCTAGGAAGGACTCTTGAGGCTGTGCAGCCACCTGGTTACAGATACTTGTCCCCACCCCTCTTACTTTCACAGGGCTCTGACATTCGAGCCCCTGCTTAACAAGGTTCTTTCAACTGCGGATGGTCCCCCTCATTTGGGACAGGTTAAGCGCAGTCCTGCTTTCCTGTATTCCTACAATAATTACAACACTGGTAACCATATTTCACTACCCCTGCATTCAGTACTAAGGTCATTTGCACCCAACACCAGCCAGAGTTGATTCTTTGACATAGCTGTAAAATGATGAATATGTAAACAAAGCAGGGCAAGATATATTTACATAAATACACCCATAGTCTCTTCCCCTCCCAGCTAGCTGTCAGAGAAGCATTCATTCAGACCCTGCTTACACTTCTATTCTTATTTTCGTCTGAAACATAGATACCAATTGGGCTTGGTAGTTGCTATGGAAAGACATAGACTCTGATCTTGCAAACACTTATTCATATAACTATGCACAATGAGACTACTCCCATGAAGTTACTCACATGCATAAGTGTTTGCAGGATTGGGGCTTAAGTTATTTATTCAGAAATGAATCTAATTCTTCAAATTGTCTCTTCATGCCCATGGCCTGAGTAAACAGGTGGCACGTGGTGAGAAATAAAAACAGATTGTGAAGAATGGAACCAGTTTCCTAAGCCACAGACTCAGGCATCGCCCTTCTGCGGTTGTTATTCTAGCCTACAGAATTGGCAACCCTTCTGCCCTCTTTATTTAGGCCTGTGGACCCTGACTCATCCCCCCAATTTCCTCTGCACTAGCCTGTTGGGTTCTGCCAGGGCTCACACAGAGGTGTGTTCATCTGTGCATCCCATTCCCTTCACAGCTGCACTGTGGGATATAAATAGCAAGCAGAGCTGCCTTTTGTTACTAAATACGTTTCTACCTCCATTCTGACTAAAATCTGTAATGACATCTTGGCACAATATTATGGTTCAGTGCTACTTTCCAATCACAGATTCATTAATAGATATGATCAGCCCAGTGGATGAATGGAAACTATTCCTACTGTCAGTGGTAGGAAAAAAATGATTAGCATTTTTTTTCCCAGGATCGTTTGCAGTTTTTTCCATTACATGAAATAATACTTTGCCATTCAATAGTGTTATACATCTGAGGCTCTCAAAACACTTTTCGTACGTTAATTAAGCTCCACATCATCCCTAGGAGGTAGTTAAATATTATGCTCATTTTACAGATTATAAAATGAACTACAGAAAAGTGAAGTCACTTGTCCAAGGTCACACAATGAGTTAGTGACAAAGCCTGCAGTAGAACACAGGACTCCTACTGTGAAGCCCCTTGCTCTCATCACTAGACAATATTTCCCATTAACCTGGGAACTTTCATTACTTTAAATAGCAGGCTTTAAAATCCAATGGAACTGTAAACCCTCCGAGTGATCTTTCCATTTGAAACTGATCTTTTTCAAAGATGCTGAGTAAACGAGTCAATTTCTTTCATATTCTCGTTGTGCAACAGCTTATGTCTTTTTAGTTGAGTAAAAAAAAATCTGAGGCCTAACTTCAGGCCAACACATTTGAACATTTGTTCCTTATTGGTTAGTGATCACTGGGGTCCTGGTAATAACACTCAGTAATGACACCCTGGTGAGATTTTTTTCCAGAAGGTATGGGTTTTTTTTTCTGTATGGTTCCCCAGTAATTTTGGACATAACAGCAGATGAAATACCATCAGAAATGTCCTACCTCTCTAACTTATATCTCTAGTTATTGTTCCCAAATAGGCAGCTTTAGGACATAGCTGTAGCTATTAGTCCTCTCTTGTGATTTTTCCAGTGGATGATTTATGTTCCCAAATGGGTTGGTGTAGGCTTAGCTGTGATTATTAAGTCTCTTTTTTGATTTTTCCAGTTTCCAATGTGATGTAATAGTTCAGAGGAGAGTCAATTATTGTAGCCGTGAGATGTATAGAAAGCACTTGCCTGAGAAACAGAATACAAAAAAATGGAGTGAAAAATTTGACTATCTAGGTTGTATTATTAGCTACTGATATCAGTTCTCCATCTGACCAGACTCATTACTGCTTATGTTAGTTTGATAATGCTTGTATTTACTATATAGTCTTGCAGAAGTATTTCTACAACAAATCTATACATTGCATAAGTTTTTCCAAGGCAATATGACATTTGTACATATCCATTGTTTCCATAAGTGAAATGTAACATAATTGTTTCACGTACTACCTGTAATGATTAGTGAACATATATTTAGCTTGGTTAATTACAGTTCATTAGTTACTTTGTATTTGTAACATAATCTGTAAAAAATCAAATGCACAGTTCAAATGACATCAAGAAGATATTCTCCCTCATTTTAAAATGCCTGCAACCCTACAATTTTGACCTGTGCTCTTTTCATAAATTCATTGATTTTAAGGCCAGAAGGGACCATTAGATCATCTAGACTGGGTCTGGTAAATGAAATTACTGTAGCTTAAAACTAGGGTAATGGAGTGTTGAATCAAATCCAGTCAAATCCCAGTTTTGGTGACTTTGTTTAGCTTCCCTAAATCCTTTTGGCAGTTTCAGTCAGATAGTCTTTTTTGGACCCAGCTGTCAAGAGAGCTGGATATAAACCTGGTTCTGACAATGGCTTGCTGTGTGACCTGGAACCAACACATTAAGTTTATCAGAGTTTTCCTATTGACTTCAGAGGGAGAGAGTAGAGACCTTTAACCTCACTGAACCTTATTTTGCACAGCTGTGAAACATGCAAATGACTGATATGTTGGGGGTGTGAGGTCTAATTAAATAATTGTTTGTAAAGTGCTAGATAAATGAAATATTATTAAGGCCAGTCAGTGGCAGGATGGGATTAGGATTTTCTAGCTTCCTGGTTTCTGGCCCTATCTTTATAGGTCTGTAGGTTTTCTAGATCTTTGGGTTCTTGGGTACATTAATGTTCTTATATCGTGTTCGTGGCTGTACTATATAAGCACCTCCTATAGTTATAAAGTGTACAGATAAAGATACATTTCTCTGTTTCTTCTCTCCAGTCAGCAAAAACTGGACATTGTCCACCATCCATTTAACTTTTGTGAAGCACCATCCTCCATCCTTAAATTTCATCAATCCCACCTGAAAATTCACCTTCCCCTTCCTGATTGAAATTTTGCACTGAAGATGCTTCTTTGAGTTTTTTGCATGTTGCCCTGTGAAAAACGTCAATCTCCTTAAGTGTCAAATGAAAAATCTGAATTTTGTGAGTGCTGGAAATATGCACAGTGAACAAGACAAAAAATTGGCCTGGATATATCAACATATTTTCACCAGTTTCACTTAGCCTCAGCAAGAATCCCTGATAAATCTGAAACAGGACTGTGAGTTGAAAGAGGAAACCCAATAGGACATTTCAGTTTGAAATTTTTCTCCTGAAGTCCAGCAGTGGCATTGCTCTGTAACAGCTAGTTGCTGAGCTATCATGTGTTGACACAACATGTCTTGAAGCCCTCTGTGATCCCAAGGACGGCCATAAAAACATGCAAGTGAGGGTGTTAACTTGTTAAATTACAAGCTGTCTCACTCAGTGTGAGAGGTTTGAAAGGAATATGAGAACTGAAATCTTTATCCTTTCCCCTCTACCACAGATGGCCAGTAGTTTGTGATTGTATGGTTGCTGCTGATACTTTTAAAAACAGCATTTGAATAAATAAATAAAAAATATAGGATTTAAAGACATAGTGTAGTCTTGTTGTCATGAGACCATAAGAACCTAAGAATGTTCATACTGTGTTAGACTAATGGTCCATCTAGCTCAGTATCCTGTCTTCCAACAGTGGCCAATGCCACATGCTTCAAAGGGAATGAACACAACTGGGCAATCCACCCACTGTCATTCAGTCCCAGCATCTGTCAGGCAGATTTTTATCATAAGCCTCCTTAGTTGTCTCTTTTCTAGGCTGGACAGTCCCAATCTTTTTAATCTCTCCTCATATGGAAGCTGTTCCAAGCCCTTTCGTCATTTTTGTTGCCCTTCTCTTTCCATTTCTAATATAGCTTTTTGGGGATGGAGAGACCTGAACGCATGCAGTATTCAAGGTGTGAGCATGCCCGGGCTTTATAAAGTGGAATTATGATATTTACTGTCTTATTATCTAGCCCTTTCCTAATGGTTCCTAACATTCTGTTCGCTGTTTTGACTGCTGCTGCACACTGAGTGGATGTTTTCAGAGAACTGTCCACAATGACCCCAAGCTCTCTTTCTTGAGTGGTAACAACTTGTTTAGATTCCCTTTTTTATTGGTGGAATTATGTTGATGTGCACTACTTCGCATTTATCAACACTGAATTTTATCTGCCATTTTGTTGCCCAGTCTCCCAGTTTTGCGAGGTCCCTTTGAACCCAGTCTGCTTTGGACTTAACTATCTTGAGTAAGTTTATATTGTTTGCAAACTTTGCCACCTCTCTGTTTACCCTTTTTTCAGATCATTGGTAAATATGTTGAACAGCATTAGTCCCAGTATAGATCTTTGAGGGACACCACTATTTACCTCTCTCCATTCTAAAAACTCACCATTTATTTCTCCCCTTTGTCTCCTGTCTTTTTACCAGTTACTGGTCAATGAGCGGATCTTCCCTCTTATCCCATGACTCCTTACTTTGCTTAAGAGCCTTTAGTAAGGGATCTCATCAGAGACTTTCTGAAAGTCTAAGTACATTATATCCACTTGATTGCCCTTGCCTTGCCCTGCCCTTGCCTCTCACCACTTCTTTTACTCTGTTGTTTGGCCATGGTAGCCCCTTTTTTGGGTCCTCTTACTATTTTTTTTTCCATTTGGGGGGTATACGTTTAAGTTGAGCCTTTATTATGATGTTTTAAAAAAGTTTCCATGCAGCCTGCAGGCATTTCACTCTTGTGATTTTTTCCTTTTAATTTCCATTTTACTAGCTTCCTCATTTTGTTTCATTCCCCTTTCTGAAGTTAAATGCTACTGTGCTGGGCTTCTTTGGTATTTTCCCCCTCAGAAGGATGTTAAATTTAATGACATTACAGTTGCTATTACTGAGTTGTTCAGCTAAGTTCACTTCTTGGACCAGGTCCTGTGCTCCAGTCAGGACTAAATCAAGAATTGTCTCTCCCCTTGTGGGTTCCAGGCCAGCTACTCCAAGAAGCAGTCATTAAAGGTGTCTAGTAACTTTATCCCTAAATCCCACCCAGAGTTATGTGTCCAGTCAATATGGAGATGGTTGAAATCCCTATTATTGTTGAGTTTTCTATTTTTGTGGCCTCTCTAATCTCCCTGAGCATTTCACGGTCACCATCACCGTTCTGGTCAGGTGGTCGGTAGTAGATTCCTATTGCTATATTCTTATTATTCATGCATGGAGTTTCTATCCATAGAAATGGATAGAACTCTATGATACAGTTTGATTCATTTAAGATTTTTTACAATACTTGACTCTGGGCTTTCTTTCACATATAGTGCAACGCCTCCACCAGCACAACCTACTGTCATTCCTATATATGTTGTACCCTGGTATTACCATGTCCCATTGATTATCATAATTCCACCAAGATTCAATGACGTGCTGTGATGCCTATTATATCAATATCCTCATTTAATACCAGGCACTCAGATTCACTCATCTTAGTATTTAGACTTCTAACATTTGTCTGACTACAGAACTGAAATGTTGCCAACCCTGATGAGTCTTATGATGTTTCGTGGTTTTTCTCAAAGCCCCAACTCCTGGAGTCATGTGATAACATGAGAATCACAGCTTTCTTCAGGGTGGGGTGAAGAGAATTTCTACCTCTCGCTGTCATGGAGAAAAGAGTGAAATTGTGACCCACATGTGACATAAAGGCTCAGAAACCCAAAGGCAAAGAAAGAGATCCCAAAATGTATTATTACTGTTTAAAATCTCAGAATTGTTAAAACAATCTCATGATTTTTGGGAGGGGGGGGGCTGAATCTTGATTCTTGCATGCTTGGGATGGTTGGTATGAGGACTGAGATCCAGGAACTCATGCACTGCTATCCTAGTTCTGACACTAACTCACTGTGTGACCTTGAGCTTCTGATTTAACCCCTCTGTGTCAGTGATGTTCTGTCAGTATTTTAACAAGGGACATGCACAGCGATACTCTGTGATCAATCTGTGTCCATGGTGGAAATGCTCACAGAGAGGTGAGGAGGAACTGGAGAAATGTATCCTTTTATTTTTCCATTGAACTTTCCTATAACTAAAGCCAAAGCAGGAGGCACCACCATTTGGCAAACAAACTTCTCAATAGCTGCAATGTGTTGGAAATGTTGACACTTGGATCTCAAAAATAAAATACAGAGTATATTGATGGTACGGTGTAGTGTTCAGCCAAGAAAGGGGTAAGATGAAGACCTTGTAGAAGGAATGTCCTTTTATGGGACTTTTTTTCATAAATATCTGTGATTAAAAACAACCTGGCCCATTCCAAAAGTAGAATAAACTGCACTTTAGATATATTTTTGTCAAGGTTCCTTCCCCACTCTGAACTCTAGGGTACAGATGTGGGGACCTGCATGAAAAACCTCCTAAGCTTATCTTTACCAGCTTAGGTCAAAACTTCCCCAAGGTACAAAATATTCCCCCCCATTGTCCTTGGACTGCCCGCTACCACCACCAAACTAATACTGGTTACTGGGGAAGAGCTGTTTGGACGCGTCTTTCCCCCCAAAATACTTCCCAAAACCTTGCACCCCACTTCCTGGACAAGGTTTGGTAAAAAGCCTCACCAATTTGCCTAGGTGACTACAGACCCAGACCCTTGGATCTTAAGAACAATGAACAATCCTCCCAACACTTACACCCCCCCTTCCTTGGGAAATGTTGGATAAAAAGCCTCACCAATTTGCATAGGTGACCACAGACCCAAACCCTTGGATCTGAGAACAATGAAAAAGCATTCAGTTTTTTACAAGAAGACTTTTAATAAAAAATAGAAGTAAATAGAAATAAAGAAATCCCCCCTGTAAAATCAGGATGGTAGATATCTTACAGGGTAATTAGATTCAAAAACATAGAGAACCCCTCTAGGCAAAACCTTAAGTTACAAAAAAGATACACAGACAGAAATAGTTATTCTATTCAGCACAATTCTTTTCTCAGCCATTTAAAGAAATCATAATCTAACACATACCTAGCTAGATTACTTACTAAAAGTTCTAAGACTCCATTCCTGTTCTGTCCCTGGCAAGAGCAGCATACAGACAGACACAGGCCCTTTGTTTCTCTCCCTCCTCCCAGCTTTTGAAAGTATCTTGTCTCCTCATTGGTCATTTTGGTCAGGTGCCAGCGAGGTTACCTTTAGCTTCTTAACCCTTTACAGGTGAGAGGAGCTTTCCCCTGGCCAGGAGGGATTTCAAAGTGGTTTACCCTTCCCTTTATATTTATGACAATTTTGTTGAGCCCGTGGGATACGTCATTTTGCCAAGGAAGGGTAGTGGTAACCAGAGTGAGGCTGAGATCCATAAGAGGTGGTGGAATCGTTCCACTCATTCTTTTATTTTAGTGACAGGATTTTCACAAGGCCTCCCGGGAGCCCTAGCTAGCTCCCTCCAGCACATCAGTGCTCTGTTTCTCAGCTGCCACATTTGAAACGACACGACTAAGTCTTGTTGGACACCTCATGAGAGAGTTGAGAGGATTCATTTGATGACATATGTAAAACACTGTATAAATGCTTAGTGCCATTCTATAATAGGAGGAAGAAAAGGCAATGACAAGGTAAATTCTGGGCCTTCAGCCTTGGAATCTCAATCTTGTGAAGTGCTAAGTGATCTCAGTGCCCACTGAAACCAATGGGTTTTCAGAGTGCTCAAAGCCTTAAAGGATTGGGTCCTGCCAGTATTTCTTTGAATTTCTGCCATTTCTACTTATCGCTAGAAGGCTTTTAGGAAAGAAATACAATATATTTTTCTGCTAAACAAACTTGATGATATTGAGCAGTGGGTGATAGAATCAAATACTATTCCACTGTACTTTAGAGTTAAAACCCAGGGTATTTGTAGTATAAAAATAAATCTCTCAGCATAAAGGAATGAAGCTTATATATTTTATACTTATTGCATTGTAAGCGTTTTTTTCCCAGAAGGCTCTCTAGCTAGTTAATTGATACTCTTTGGCTACTTTACAGGAAATAATCTTAGGGAGCAGTGGCAATCAAAAGGGAAATTCTTATTTTAACACGGTGACATGCTGTGACAGATATATTCCAAACATGTTGAATGCTTCACTGTCGCAAAACATTGTAAAATGCTTCTTGCTCTTGCAATATGGGAAAATTAGACATCAGATACTAGTCAGGAATGGAGTGGAGTATGAATGAGGCCAATTTGACCCTTCACCAAAAACACAACCCGCACCTGAATGGAAACACTTTTGAGGTTTAGAAGAGTTTAATGAATGGGATCTGGATGTGGTGTAGAAAACTCTAACCCATTTTTCTCTCTAAATGTTCTTTTGCAAAGGCCACTCTAGTGTAATTTGTGCAACAACCAAAAAAGTTTTACCACCTCGCAACAGAAATGTAAATGCAGCGCTACTATGCATCTATCCAACAGGGTCACCTGGTGCTTTTTTCTCTTTGATTGTGTATCCCACACACCTCCCGGGTGCGGTGTTCTGTCCCATCTAGTGGCACCAAGACCACTTAGAGAGAGAGAGAGAGAGAGAGAGAGAGAGAGATTAATGAGTTTGCTCTACAGCCTTAGCTAACAGCCATATGGCTTTTAACTCATGCAGCAAAGGCTCATGCGTTTAGCTCCAGAGGATCCAGGTTTGATCCTGCCCGCCGACAACCGGGGTCTGTCAGTGTTACAATTGTAAGCATCTTGAGGCAGAGACTATGTCTTGCTCTATGTTCTGCTTAGCACAAGCCCAACCCCACCATCAGTACTCCAACACATAAAGAATAATATTCTTTCTAATTTAGGGTCTTGACCCAGAAAACACTCATGAACAAGAGTAACTTTACTCTAGTGAGTTCAGTGAGACTACTTATATGAGTATTTGTAACATTGGCACCAATAGGCCCCAACCATGTGAAGATTTAGTGTGTATGTGCTTAACTTTCGGTGCTGTTAGTAGTCCTAACTTCTTTTGGCAGACAGACGGCTTTTCTGTATGTCTGTACAGTCCCATGCACCCCAGTTATGTTACATAATTCATAAAGCTGGCTGAAATCTATTCATTGAACACATTACTGGACACATGTAGCATTTTATGGAATTGTATGTTCAACTGATCCATTTTTCTGGTATTTGACCAGGTGTAATGAATGATCCTAAAAATACAAAATTTATATAAGCATCTCAACTTGTGGCTGGTTTTCTGCACTGAAGCACTGAACTTTTATAGGGTTTCTTGTCACAGATATCAGTGCCTCTATGCCTTGCTTCTGTTTAAAATAATCTGATATGCTGTAGCAAGCTGGGAACCCCCTTACTTTTCTTCAGAATTCTCATACATGATGGGTGTAGGTGAGCTACCTTTCTATGCTATTGGAGAGTAAAAGCAAACAAAATATATGATTTAATTTATATTGTACAAATGAAAGCTGCACAGTAATTAATTAGTTTGACACTTTATTGGAGATGTGACAAAAAATCCCTGTCACAAAGAATCTTTACAGTGGCACATATCGAAGAATAAAAGATGGGTTTTTTTTTAACAAATTCATTAGAATGACTACACAAATCAGCAACACATTTTTCGACTTCAGCACTGATGAATTTCTGGATTTTATTCATAACTTCCTTATGAGCCACAGGCAGTAACAGAATGAGATCAATACTAAGCTGGGTGGGAGACAAAATCGGGTCTTTCCATAGCTTCAGTCTTTGAACCATCCAAATAAATATGTAGGTTTCCAACAATCCACTCCCATACTAAGTGAATCTGGCATCCTGATGATTTGGACTGGTCCAATTCAGCTTACTTTGATGCATTAGGATTACCCAGAGCTAGTTGAAGGCCCCTTAGAAAACAGTAAGTTATGAAAAAAGTGTGTAACACAACTATTTGAGTTTTTGCAGACGTGACAAAACAGTCAATGATCATTTTGCAATTTCACCACAATTTGTAACAAATAATACAAATACATAATAGAATTCATACACTATTCAGAAAATAAAGAAGCACATACAGTATTGTTAAAATTCACAGCAACTTTTACTTCAAATATTTATGCACTGTTGAAATAATTAGTTTGTTCCATAGTGGTAAAGTTCAGGCCTGTTTTTTTATGTATGTGTTTTTTAAAATTGATCAGGATCTCTTTTATGCTTGTAAAGGCTAAAGGACTGATCCCAGTAGGTGCTGTGCAATAGGAGTTACTGGTACTTAGTGACCCTCAGAACCAGTCCTTCAATCAGTTGTATTAGGCTTTGAACCTGGATGGCTGAAGTCAGTAGGATCAATATGCCATTGATTTTAATGGGAGCTTGATCAGACCCTTTTATAATAAATCGGAACTGCTTTGCGCTAACCTTAGCTCTGACCTGAAAGAGCTACACTAATTCTTTTTCTGTTCTGAGAATACTTGTGTGTAAAGAAAATTGTACTAAATTGCAGGGTATTTTATTTGCTCTCCAGTAAAATCTGTATAAGAACTTCAATTTGCATACAGACTGTACTTCCAGAGATTAGGTGCCGGAGCTGTATCTAACATGCCAACCATCATGGTTTAAAATTATATGTCTAAATATCAATGCACTAATCCAATCTTCTTTTTATATGAATTTCATTCACTGAGAATTCACTGAGATAGATATTGCAACATTACTATCATTCAAGACATCATTTCCAAACTGAATGTTGTAAACATAAGCTAAGTAACTTGCTAAGCAATAATATTTGAAAATAAATAGTTCACTACTCCATTTGGTAATGACATCTAGTCTCTTCTAGTTCAAGCAGACAAGTTTTGCTGTAGTACTATTATTGAGATTATACTCAAACAACTGTATAAATGAAACAGACAGTATAGAATCATAGAATATCAGGGTTGGAAGGGACCTCAGGAGGTCATCTAGTTCAACTCCCTGGTCAAAGCAGGATCAATCCCCAACTAAATCATTCCAGCCAGGGTTTTGTCAAGCCTGACCTTAAAAATATCTAAGGAAGGAGATTCCACCACCTCCCTAGGTAACGCATTCCAGTGTTTCATCACCCTCCTAGGGAAAAAGTTTTTCCTAATATCCAACCTAAACCTCCCCCACTGCAACTTGAGACCATTACTCCTTGTTCTGTCATCAGCTACCACTGAGAACAGTCTAGCTCCATCCTCTTTGGAACCCTCTTTCAGGTAGTTGAAAGCAGCTATCAAATCCCCCCTCATTCTTCTCTTCTGCAGACTAAACAATCCCAGTTCCCTCAGCCTCTCCATGTGTCATGTATCTCTATCCTTGTAATCTGTACAAGGATGAAAAAAGCAGATCAGTGTTATAAACAAAATTGCAAAGAAATAAATTGATAAGTTACAATAGTTAGAATGAGATGGGGCACAATTTCTAAATGGTTAATTGTAATGCATATAACATTAAAATACAGTTAATGAATAATGCGTACATATCTATATTTAATCACAACAAATGAATCTAAAACAAAGGGCCATATTTTCTAAAACGGTATCTGAAGTGCACACATAATGTGTGCAAAATCACTTGTGCCCACAGTTTTACATGTGTAATCATTTCTGTCTGCAAAAGAGATTTTAGGCATGCAAATGATTTGTTGTTTTTGTTTATTGCCGGCCCAAATGATTTTGCATGCAAAATTGTGGGTGCAAATTTAGAGGCTTTGTTGATACACCATTAAGATGTGGGCCTAATTTGAACCCACAGAACATGGAAATATGGGCAAAAAACAATGATATTCAGTTTTTCGCAAAAGTGTAAATTAAGGGCCAAATTTGTGCTGGTGTAAATCCAGAGTTATTCCAGTGAAATCAAGGCCCTGAAAGCAGCAAAAAATAAAAGCACAGTTTGGCTCAGAGTGACTCAAGAATGTTTAGCTCCGCTCTCAATATGCTCACTTCTCATACAATAACATAACTTTAATGTAGTTGTATGTGGTTTGTTTTTCTTCGGTTTGTTGACTTTTATAACAGATTTTAAAACCCACTTCTAGCTCTCATTGCAACCTCTGGCAAGAACTAAAGGAATGGGATATATTTCAGACCAACAACAATATTTTCAAGTATTCATATTGCAATACAGAGAAATAAAATATTCTTCTTCAGGAGAACATAAGCTTGTCATTGCGTGAGTCACAAAGGAAGATTTCTCCCAGCAGAAAGCACTGCACAAGTATCTAGCTGTACTGTGGGGTTTCCCACCCCCAGCCTCCTCTAAAGTAAAGTCAAGGCTAGTGGCGGGATATTGAAGTTGATGCACAAATTGCCTGATATAGTATGGCAAATACTACCAGTCAAATTCATCCTGGGTGTAACATCGGTTTCACTGGTGTTATACCAGGGATAGATTAACCATGCTAATAAAATACACATCTTCCTCTCTTTTCCTTATTTGACTTATCCAGTCACTCAATTTCTCTGTCCCTGTGACTCCTGCACCATCATTTTTCAGCATAATCATAGATCCATAGAAATATAGAGCTGGAAGGCTCTTGAGAGAGCTTCAAGTTCAGCCTCCTGCTTGGAAGGAGCTCATTCCCGATGGGTGTTTGTCTAATTTGTTCTTAAAAACCTCCAATGAGGGGGGGATTCCACAATCTCCCTTGGAAGCCTGTTCGAGAGCTTAACTATCCTTATAATTAGAAAGCTTTTCCTAATATCTAACCTAAATCTCCATTGCTGCAGATTAAGCCCTTTACTTCTTGTCCGACCTTTAGTGGACATGTACAACAATTATAATTCTTTATAACAGCCCTTAACATATCTGAAGACAGTTAGCAGGTCCCTACTCAATCTTCTTTTCCCAATTCTAAACATGCCTAGTTCTTTTTTTAACCTTTCCTCATAGGTCAGGTTTTCTAAATGTTTATCATTTTTGTTGCTGTCATCTGGACTCTTTCCAATTTATCCAGATCTTTCCTAAAGAGTAGTGCCCAGAATTGGACACAATATAGAATAGAATATCAGGGTTGGAAGGGACCTCAGGAGATCATCTAGTCCAACCCCCTGCT
The DNA here is from genome assembly GCF_965140285.1 of Lepidochelys kempii. Classification (NCBI taxonomy): domain Eukaryota; kingdom Metazoa; phylum Chordata; order Testudines; family Cheloniidae; genus Lepidochelys; species Lepidochelys kempii. The sequence goes on from NC_136381.1 coordinate 32,691,615, forward strand.
CAAAGCAGAGCCAATCCCCAATTTTTGCCCCAGATCCCTAAATGGCCCCCTCAAGGATTGAACTCACAATCCTGGGTTTAGCAGGCCAATGCTCAAACCACTGAGCTATCCCTCCCACCCGCTGAGGCCTCACTAGTGCCGAGTGGAGTAGGATAATTACCACCCAAGTGTTGCATATGACAGTCCTGTTAATGCACCCCAGAATAATATTAGCCTTTTTAGCAGCTGCATCACATTGTTGGCTCATATTCAATTTGTGATCCACTATAACCCTCAGATCCTAAGCAGTTAGGTGATAGTACTGCTGAAAAGGATTTGGGGGTTATATGTATTTTTCAGTTGTGCCTTTGATTTAACTTCCTAATTCTTGTTGATTTCAGTCCAGTTCTTTAATATGTCAAAGTCATTTTGAATTTTAATCCTGCCCTCTAAAGTGCTTGCAACCCCTCTTAGCTTGAGTCATCCACAAAATTGATAAGCTTCCTCTCCACTCCATTATCCAGGTCACAAATTAAAATATTGAATGGTACCAGACCCAGGATTGGCCCCTGCAGGATTCCACTAGAAATGCCCTCTCAGTTTGACAGCGAACTATCGATAACTTCTCTTTGAGTATGGTCTTTCAACCAGTTGTACATCTACCTTATAATAATTCCAGCTAGACCACATTTGCTTATGACAATGTCATGTGGGACTTTGTCAAAAGCCTTACTAAAATGAAGATATATAGTCAAAGAAGGAAATTAGGTTGGTTTGGCATGATTTGCGCTTGACAAATCCATGCTGGCTATTCCTTATAACCCTATTATCCTATGGTGCTTACAAATTGATTGTTTAGTAATTTGTTTCAGTGTCTTTCCAGATATCGAAGTTAGGCTGACTAGTCTATAATTCCACTGATCTATACTGTTAATGCTTGTTTCACTATGCACTGTAATATCATTTCCCATCTAATAGAGATAGCATTGTATAAAAAAGTCTATTTAAGATTTTGTTAGAAGTACAATAAGACTAATAAGGCTTGAAATCAACATGAATTGTTGGAGCTTTATATAACCACTTAAATGTCCACTAGAGGGACTTCATGTTTATTATTAAATTAAAAATCATATTAATTTAATTTTTTTAAATAGTTCAGTATACTAATACATGTTTCTAGCGAGGACAGCAAGCATTTAGGGCTGATCCTGCACATATTTTCTACTATGTGGAGAGGCTACTATTGTGAGCATTCTTATTGACTTCAGGGATTGGGAGATGAGGGGGAGAGATCTGCCCTTAAATATTTATAATTACCACAAGCAATCTAAAACTGTACTTTTAGAAAGAGAGGCTAGCACTTGGAAGACGAGATACTGGCCTAGATGGACCATTGGTCTGAACGAGTATGGGCATTCTTATGTTCTTATTTTCACACTTGAAGCCATGTGATAAGGGTTATGTGTTACATACACACAGGATTGGCTTCATAGAAATAACACAAAGGTAGTTCAGCATATTCTCAGGAATCTGGAAAAATATTTAGGCTACAGTTGCACAAACCTGTACATGCTTAACCTGATGCACTTAAACTCAATAGGTCACAGTGCATAGGACTAAGCATCTGCATAATTATTTTGCAGATTAAGGGCCTTCATTTGTTATTTGTTAGCTGATGGTAGCTAGGTTGTGGGGCACTTGGGGATAGCTGATTTTGTTTTCAAAAAACTTTCAGATGACAACTTGTGAGAATAGCTAATGATTAACTTATTATTGTTATTATGTTCCTCCTCCCTCCAATCTTCTGTCCTACTGATTATCACACTCACTTTGTTTCAAATGTTATGATCTTCCTGTGCATTTGTACAGTGCTTAGCACAATGGGCTTTCAGTCTAATATAGTAATAATAATCTTGACAGTTAAGCAGACTAGTTTCTGTTTCAGCAGATTCACCGGTCCTATCATGTCCACTCAGTTTCTCTTTTATTTTATTTATTGGACCTGTATAGAGGGATGTGTGAAAAAGAGCCTGACATTACATATAACAAAAGGATGTTATCCACTACTTTATCTTTTCCTATCCATCATACCTCCAACACATACTATTATTATTATGGTTCAGGAATAACCTATGAATCCAGTTCTGCAGTTTTGATTTTACCATACACTTGGTTTTGCCTAGTTGGAATTTTTTTGATGGCATAGCACTATAAAATTGCGTTTATATTTTTCATCTCTGCTGAATAAACATAAATGCCTATGTAAGATTGCCCAGAAAATCTTATTTTATTATGTCATTTGTGAAACTTAGGTGGCTATTCCTTTTAATTTCTCTTGTAGTCAGATACCCATAGTTTAAGGCCATCACTTATGTTGAAAAATGAAATAGTAGAGAGCTGAAATTGTATTTTCAAACCTGGAGGGAAAAAAATTGTTCATATTGAACATCTTCACTATACAGTATTAAATCTTAGAAAGGTTTTTGTCATGAGATATAATCACCTAGTACTTTACAGAGGAAAACTTGTTTTCTCCTGTTCTGACCATTGAGCTTCTGCTGAGCTTTCTTGTTTGATTTTTGTGTGGCCTATTTTGAATTTTTTTCCATGTTATTTCCAAAGTACCCTAATGATGCTGAACACTCCCTTTCACTTGATTCCCTATGTGCTGAGATACCAAAGTGATGGGGGCATTTCAATAGAGAGAATGTTAAATATGCAGGGTGGCCTGTGTTGATTAGTGAGATGGGCAGAATTCAATTTTTATTTTTGTACAGTTTTGATGGACAATATAAATGTTCATTTTAAAGGATTTTTTTATTTTTTATCAATTTAAATTTTCACGGTTGTACAAAATTATGGGGTTTGTGCATTTTTTCCTGTTTTTATCCATTGAAATTTTCACACTTGTGGCAAATTGGAGTGTGTGTCACACAATGGCGGGGTCAGCCAATAATTTATTTAATGGCTGTAGATGCTGGGATTTAAAAACGTAAAGCTTTATAATGGTTAAAACACAAATTGTCAATATCACACATCATAATTTACAAAGTAAATATCCTGAAATCAAACTCTAATAAGTTCTCAAGCAGAATTTTTCTGCTTTTGCCTATCTGTAAATTTTGATGATTAGTGATGGAAATATTTTTCCATTGGTTTGTATGTGTGTGGTGAAATCGATGTTTACCTACTGTGACAGGGCACCTGCCCTGCACTGGCCATGAGAGGGTTAAAACCAGCCTAGGGAGGCTGAGCGGCAGGCAGTGAAAGGAGGGGCTGCAGGGGAAACAGCCAAATTAGGGTGGCAGCTGCAGACAAGTAGGGCAGCGGCTGGACCAGCCGACCAGGGCCTGGTTGGCCCATATATAAAAGGAAGCTGCAGACCAGATTGAGGGAGTCTGCTGCAGGGAGCCCTGGGGAGAAGACTGGCTTCCTAGAGGGCTCCTGGCAGGCTGCCAGGACTTACAGGCTCGAGGCCCTGGGAAGAGGGCAAAGGAACTGGAGCCAGAGCAGAAGGAACTGAGGCTGTGGGGAAGTGGCCCAGGAAATAGAGACAGTGAGCTGGAAGGAAGAGGCAGCAGGAAGCTGCTGTTTTGCAGGGTCCCTGGGATGGGGCCCAGAGTAGTAGGTGGGGCTGGGCCCACCCCCCACTAGCTGCTGAAGGAGCAGCAAGGCCTTGGACTGCCAAGCTGCTGCAAGGAGTGGCAAGACTCTTGTTCAAGGAGTCCCCCGGAAGGGGGAGAAATGGGATGGTGACACGGCTGGAGGGCTGTGCCACAAAGCAGATGCCGAGAGGAAGGAGCCGTAATGGCTCTGCAGGCAGAGGTGAGGATGAGAGAGCCACCACCAACTGAGGCCACACCTGCTGGGACTGAGCTAATTCCCAAAATGCCCAGCAGGAGGTGCCAGTGTGGTGAGTGACCCTGTGACACCAACATTTACCGATTAAAAAATCTAATTCTTCCAAGCCCACTAATAAGGTAAGTCAGACTGAAAAGACTCATCATTCTCCATTTAAAAAAAAATGACTGCACTTAAGGAAGAGTTTTAAGAAGAACCTACAATATTGAAGATTTTTTTAAATTAAATTTTTGGGGAAATCTTGAAATATTTTGAAATTTCAAACTTTAAATGTTGAGAGAAAATAGGACAAAGTTTGAATTTTTTTTATCATTTTTTTCTCCTTTTTCTCAGCCAGTGCTAGGCATTATCAATATGGAAGCTTCAATCCACTTGTAGCGATCTGAGAGAGACTTGCTGTTGAGCCAAGTTAAAATTAACTAGCAGAACATGTAAGTCTGCTCCAGTACTTTTGAGTACAGAGCAGGTATCCATAGGATTGAGTATGAGTAGACACTTGTATGGCAAGTAGTGTGTCTGTATACCAGCTGATTAAAATATAAGACTTTGAAAAGCTTTATACAGATTTTGTTTTCTTGTTTATTCCCAGCTGCGAATTTATTGAATGTTTTTCCTATTTCATGCTATGAAAAGTAAGAAAATGGATTTCATGCTCTTTACCATCAGAAATCTATTCATTAAAGTGTGTCATGATTTTACAATTAGATTCACTCTAATCTGAAATTAGGGAGTCCATGCCAGACAATAACTGTAACCAGCAATGGCTCTGACTGTTCTCTAACCTTTGACCCAAGATTGTTTCTTCAAAAAAATAGTGAGTCAAATAGCCTGTGAGATTCTGACTGAGCGCTCTAGGAAAAGTGATGAGTGCTCTCAATTCAGCACCTTTCAGGAGGCATTCATTGCCTTCCAGTTTTGAGCATGGAAACATTGCACTTTTAGAAATGTCAGTCAGATCAGCCTACTTTTGTCAGATGGACATCAGGTTTAGTTTGATTTCACTGGCAGAGAAAATACATTTGCAAACTTCTTGCTATATTTGATAGATCAGCATAAACAGAGCCTGATCCTGAAGTCTCTGCTTAGGCAAAAACGTCCATTGAACTCTGAATTGATGATTCACGATGTCAAATGGGAATTTTGCCTGAGTAAAGACTTCAAAATCAGTGCTAAAGTGTGCCTGACCTTTTAAAAGAGAGCATGAGAACTTAGGCCACAATTCAGCATACATGTAACACTAAGTAAATCTGTCATCCCACTGAAGTCAACTCTCATGCTAAACTTATACACACACTAAGGTATTTGGATGAATCATGCCCATAGCATGTTTTCTCCGGCCCCATGAGCCTGCTTTTGCTTAAAGCAAGAAAACTGGTGTGTAGAGATGTACAGCAGCTCCTGGGTTCTGTAAGCAGAAACAACTCTCGGTTTAACACAGGCTGTCGTAAATATTGCATCAAAATATTAATGAAGACCAGAGTGATCCAGAATGGCAAAATCCTTAGGCCTGAAATTAAGAGAGAAGAAGCAGTATGGAAAGAGAAACATCTTTCTTCATTCTCACATCACCTGTAAAAGGACATGGAAAAAATAGTTACTCTGTGGATCATCTGTTGTGAGATCAGAGGAGTAAATGAGACCATGACACTATTTCAGTCATACTGCACGAAAAGCCATCACAAAGCCAGTAACATTAGGCACCATTAGAGCCAGGTAAATTTTTTTGGCCAAAACTTCTTGTCAGCAAACAATGTAGCTTAAGTGACACCAAAATATTTCACTAATTCTTGCTGGTTATCTCCAAATTGTTCATGTTGGAAAAAAGGCAAACAAAACAAAAATCCAAAGAAATCAAAATGTTTCATTTCTGACATTTTTGAAATGTTCTGAATTTTTTTATTGAAGATTACTTTTAATTTAGAAATTTCCTTCCATTTTATTTTTTTTAAGTAAAAAAACAACTTGAGATCAAAATGAAATGTTTAATTTGGGTCAACATTTCATTTGACCCAAAACAATTGTTCTTTAACTTTGATTTACTGAGAATTTTGAAAAATGTTGGTTTTGGGTTGTGCCAAAAGGATACTTTTTTATTTTTCAGAATTGTCAGTGAACCAAATCAATTATTCAGAGCTCTATTTTATGTGGGTGTTTGGGAAATTAGCACCTCCTGGGTTGTGCCAGCTATATGTGTAGGTGTGGTAGATGAGGAAAGCATAGTTTACCCCTAAATTGTGGAACTTAGTTACGGATATGTGTCGGGACGGTGTGTAAGTGGTTGCAGAGTGGGCCCACAAGAGAATGCCACGCCTCTTTCATGCAGAGGAGCTGGACCCATGCCAGCTGTGCATAAGTCTCCATGGATGGGAATTTTGGGGCAGGACATAGTCAGAAGCACTGGGGTCACAATAAAACGATCATGATATCTCCAGTGCACTCATATGAAGTACATAAGGCTTGCAGCCCTATTCCAATGGTTGGAATAACAGCCATGGATGGGCTGCACCATTGCCCCATTTTCTGACCACAGAAGGAGTGAAATGCACGGCCTTCCACCAACAGATGACACTGACTTATGGCTTGATCCTACAAGCTGGTGTGCACCTCCTGTGAGCTGTTGAGTGCCTTGAACTCCCATAGCTGCATTCCATCAATGAGTACTGAGGGAGCTCAGTACCTTGCATGACTGGGCTTTTTGGCCAAGTGTGTAGGAGTAAGGAATTTTACTCCAATTCGTTTGGTAGGGAGAAGGTGATTTGATTCCCACTCAACCAATGCAGTGTTGACTGTCATTCTGGTAAATCCAGTGCTTTAAAAGCATAGCACTGTATGCTTCTGGGAAAAACTAATGCTTCTCTTCTTCTTTTATTTGTGCAAAAGTTTGATTTCCAATATTTTTTAAGGACTAGACAGCTGTCAAAGGTATAAAGGTAGCATCTGTTCACTAGCAGATACTTTGTAGATAATTGGCAATTGCTGCAGAACTGTTCAAAAGAATTTGCCATATAAAATGTGTTGTGATAACTTTGATGTTTGTTGTTTTGGTGGAAAACAGCAACAAAAAAATCCCAACTCTTAGCAAGGGTAATTTTTATCAAATAAACAAAAACTACCTTTTTGTTTAACAAAATTAGGAAGTTTCATGATATCTGAGAACAAATTTGTGAAACGTATCAAACTGAAAAAATTCAGGAAAAATGCCTCAAAAATGAGAAAGTAGTTGAGGAAGTCATTAATGGTAAATTCACAAAATTGAGCAATAGTTGAAATTTTGGACTGCAAACTATTTGCATATTTCACACTTTTAATGTGAATTTTAGTTTTAAATCTGCAAAAAGAACGTTCAGAATAGTTCTTAAAGGTAAAGAATACCATATGCTAATGGAGTAGGGTAAAGTATTCTATTTTTCTGCTTTCTGCAGGTACAAATGTGTTTTTAACTCTCCTTGTATATCTTCACAAGAAATTTCTTGGGCCCAGATCCTCAGCTGGTATAAATTAATGTAGCTCCATTGAAGTAAATGGAGTTGTGCTGATTTACACCAGATGAGGGTTTTTGTAATCTGGTTCCTTATATACTAAATATACACAATGTATTAATTTCTGCTAAATGTTACCTCAGAGGATAAACACGTATCATCAAAGGACACTTTTGTTGGGGACAGATAGGTGTTGGTGACAGTAATGTCTTCTAGTTCAGTGCTGAAGTGATCAGACTCCTTGATGGCACTGTAGTTTAGGGCCACACTGTAACTGGCAGGTTTCTCTGACTGCTTCTGCTGGCAATTGCAGAGTTTCTTGAAGGACGCTCTGAATTTCTGGGACATGAGATTGTAAATCACGGGGTTGATGGCACTGTTTAGATAAATGCAGATTCTACAAAATAATAGGAACCAATTTTCTTGGAAAGGGTTGGAGAGAAAGGAGTTTACAACAACCAGTGTCCTATAGGGCATCCATAAAAATGCAAACAGGATCACAACCACAGCCAGCATCTTGGTAACCTATGGAAAACACAAAGATATACAGTGAAAAAGTAGAAAATCAGTACTCAGTGCTTTGTAGGGATGTGCATATAAAATTTGTATTATATGTTCATGATGGACCCAACCTAAAACTCTATATGTGAAAAACCCTGAATTGGTGATGTTCAGATCAATGTCTGGCTCTTGGTTAGAATTTTGCAACTTGTCCCTATCTCCTTACCACTATAATGGGCTGACCCAAATTCATGGATCCAAACTCTCCTGAACTTTCATAAGAGATGGATGAGTCCTTATGGCTAACATTCATATTATTCAATTAATATCCAATTAATCCCCATTAAACATATTATTTTAGGTCTGAGTCTTTGCAACAACCATAGTTAGAAACAAGTGTCTACTCCCTTGGAAGGAAAGGCACTCCCATCCTCCCTTCAATGCTATGGAACACCTACTTCTAGCACTGATTGTTTCTGACATATTGTAACTGAAACCAACCTACCTACTTTAATGACTACTATTGCATATAGCAGTTAGCCACATTTAATACAAAGAAGTCTGATTTTAGATTTGTTTCTAATAAAAACAATTAATTCAGACATAAGTTCTGACCAAATGATTGATACATAATATTCTGAAACTCTTAATGATTGCCTTAAAATTGCAGGTTACCCTTAGAACATAATAATCTTAGAAAAACTCGCTTATTTCACTTAGACAAGGTGGGTGAGGTAATATCTTTTATAGGACCAACTTCTGTTGGTGAAAGAGAGAAGCTTCTGAGTTTACATAGAGCTCTTCCTCAGGTCTGGAAAATGTACTCAGAGGGTATGTCTACACTGCAATAAAACACCCATGCTTTGGGACCCTGGATGGCTCAGCATGAGCCCAAATGTCTACACGGCAATTTTATAGCTATACAATCCAAGCCCCACGAACCCGAGTTAGCTGATGTGGGCCAACAGTGGGTGTTTTATTGAAGTGCAGACATATCCAGGCTCTCACAGGTAAATACATGGTGAAACAGATTGTTAACACATGTTGCAAAAGACCTTTTAAGGTGAAGGGGCAGTTAACACCTCACGGTTGTAGGACAAAAGATGGTTAGTAGGTTACAGATTGTAATGAGCCATAAATCCAGTGCCTTTATTGAGTCCATGATTTGTAGTATCTAGCAAAGTTATGAATTTAAATTCCCAGGCTCACCTATTGAAGGTGTTGCGCAGATTGCCTTTGAGGATGAGGACTGAGAGGTCAGATGTGGAGTGATCATTTTCTGAAAAGTGTTCACCCACAGATAATAGGGTGTGTCTGTCATGTAAGATTTTATTACTTAAGTAAGTTTGCTTAGAAAGAATGGCAATGAAAAACTCTCCCTTGAGGGAATCCCAAAAAATTGAAGTAAAGCCAATAAAAAATAAAAGTGAAAAATGGGGGCAGTAAAAACAAAACAATGCGTAAATCAATATAGAATTATGGCCACTGTGTATGTGGGAAATGGGTAGAGTGGGGACTCTTTCTGGTGAACTAGGAATGTCGTCTTTTAAAGTGCTTCTTTGTATGTTGCCATCTCTTGTTGAAAAAATGCAGCTGCATCTTGCTGACAAATTAATGGATTTTCCCTTTCCCTGCTCATTGATGCTGTTGCACTTTACACGCTTTCTCAGGGTAGCTGTGGCAATAGGACAATGGTACTAAAACTCCTACGATTATACAAGATATTCACAGTATATAATTTCATTGCTCCTAGGGTGACGATGTAGGCGTGTGGGATATAAATTTTTATTGACTCTGCAGGAGGACTGAAAGTTACTTCTGTAACTCTCCTATTGACACTAATATTGTATTTTTAGTTGTGCTGTTTTTTGTGTCTTTGTTTAAAGCAATAGGATGTATACTTTTCTTGCCTCTTGTGATCAGATTTTTCATTATGTAGAAAATATGCAGTCTCATTGCCTGAGGTATATGTTTTCTCCTATCTGGCTAGAAGCCCATATATTCCAGATGTACATATTTAAATATACTTATAAGTGTTGTTGTTTTACTTATGGGTGTTGGTGGTAACGTATCCAGTTGAGAGTCTTATAATTTAACTTTTACAAAAAGAAAAGGAGTACTTGTGGCATCTTAGAGCTCACTGCATCGGATGCTCACGAAAGCTTACACTCAGATAAATTTGTTAGTCTCTAAGGTGCCACAAGTACTCCTTTTCTTTTTGCAAATAAAGACTAACACAGCTGCTACTCTGAAACTTAACTTTTACAGTTTAGGGCACTGCTTTATTTGCCGCTTTCTGGTCACAGTCTTACAGCAGTGTTACAAAAAAATCTTGGTTGGCTAAAACAGATTCTTGTTAGACAGAAGTAAAAAGAAGAGAGATAGGAAAGAGAAGAAATAAGGAAGGGAAGGAAACAGACACATCGGAGGGGAGGGAGGCAAAGTTTCCATTCCAGGTGGTGTTTGGGATTCACATAGAGCTGGTAGAGGCAGTGATGTCATCTGGTTCCCTCTCTCTGGCCTGGTCTGGTCAGGACATCTCTCAGGATTAGGAAGAAGAAGATTCAAGGTCCCAGGTGATGTTGGGGGTGGAAGCCTTGATGGTGAAGCTTGCTCCAGTAGCCAATTTTTTTCTCAAAGTCTGTTTAAGGACTGCAAAAGTGAGTGATGGGCAGAATAGCCCATCCTCATTATTTTGTCCACCATTTGTCCATGGGGGAAAGCCCATTGCTGCAGAGGAGCACATGGATCCGACAGACTTCTCTTAGAGGAGAGTCTATTGATAGAGACTCTCTAGGTTTTAGTCAGGAGGAGAGGATGGAAGAGGATAAAGTATGGGCCAGATCAGACAAACATTCACATAAAGAATCTGACACATCAGAAAAGGGCAGACAAATAAACAGTGACAAGTTTTAAAAGTGCTTGTACACAAATACTAGAAGTCTAAATAATAAGATGGGTGAACCTAGAGTGCCTCATGTTAAAGGAGGATATTGATATAATAGGCATCACAGAAACCTGGTGGAGTGAAGACAATCAATAGGACACAAACATTCTGGGGTACAAAATATATTGGAAGGACAGAACAGGTTGGGGGGCAGGGGGAGTGGCACTATATGTGAAAGAAAATGTAGAATCAAATGAAGTAAAAATCTTAAATGAATCCACATGTTCCATAGAATCTCTATGGATAGTAATTCCATGCTCTTATAAGAATAGAACAGTAGGGATCTATTATCGACCACCTGACCAGGATAGTGATAGTGACTATGAAATGCTAAGGGAGATTAGAGAGGCTACCAAAATAAAGAACTCAATAATAGTGTGGGATTTCAATTATCCCCATATTGACTGGGTACATGTCACCTCAGGATGACAAAATTTCTTGATACTTTAAATAATTACTTCTTGGAGCAGCTGGTACAGGAACCCACAAGGGGAGAGCCAATTCTCAATTTAGTCCTGAGTGGAGCGCAGGATCTGGTCCAGGAGGTAACTGTAACAGGACTGCTTGGAAATAGTGACCATAATATAACAACATTTAACATTCCTGTGATGGGAAGAACACCTCAGCAGCCTAACACTGTGGCATTTAATTTCAGAAAGGGGAGCTATGGAAAAATGAGAAGCTTAGTTAAACAGAAATTAAAAGGTACAGTGACTAGAGTGAAATCCCTGCAAGCTGCAAGGACACTTTTCAAAGATACCATAATAGAAGCCCAACTTAAATGTATACCCCAAATTAAAAAAACAGTAGAAGAACTAAAAAAGAGCCACCACGGCTTAACAACCATGTAAAAGAAGCAGTGAAAATAAAAGGCATCTTTTAAAAAGTCGAAGTCAAATCCTAGTGCGGTAAATAGAAAGGAGCATAAACATTGCTTAATTAAGTGTAAAAATGTAATAAGAAAAGCCAAATAGGAGTTTGAAGAACAGATTGTCATTACCTTTTGAGTTTTTGGCTAAATGTTTAAGTACATCAGAAGCAGGAAGTCTGCTAAACAACCAGTGGGGCCCCTGGACGATCAAGATACAACAGGAGCACTTAAAAATGATAAAGTCATTGCGAAGAAACTAAATGAACTTTTTGCTTCAGTCTTCACGGCTGAGGATGTTAGGGAGATTCCCAAACCTGAGTCGTCCTTCGTAGGTGACAAATCTGAGGAATTGTCACAGATTTAAGTGTCGTTAGAGGAGGTTTTGGAATTAATTGATAAATTTAAGAGTAACAAGACTCTGGGACCAGATGACCCAAATGTTTTGAAAGAACGCAAATGTGAAATTGTGGAACTATTAACTATGGTTTGTAACCTGTCCTTTAAATCAACTTCTGTACCCAATGACTGGAAGAGAGCTAATGTAACGCCAATATTTAAAAAGAGCTCTAGCGGTGATCCCGGCAATTACAGACCGGTAAGTCTAACGTCAGAACTGGGCAAATTAGTTGAGACAATAGTAAAGAATAAAATTGTCAGACACATAGAAGAACATAAATTGTTGGGCAAAAGTCAACATGGTTTCTGTCTTACTAATCTATTAGAGTTCTTTGAAGGGGTCAACAAACATATGGACAAGGGGAATTCAGTGGACATAGTGTATTTAGATTTCCAGAAAGCCTTCGACAAGGTCCCTCACCAAAGGCTCTTAGGTAAATTAAGTTGTCATGGGATAAGAGGGAAGATCCTTTCATGGATTGAGAACTGGTTAAAAGACAGGGAACAAAGGGTAGGGATAAATGGTAGATTTTCAGACTGGAGAGGGGTCTAGTGGTGTTCCCCAAGGGTCAGGCCTAGGACCAATCCTATTCAACTTATTCATAAATGATCTGGAGAAAGGGGTAAACAGTGAGGTGGCAAAATTTGCAGATGATACTAAACTGCTCAAGCTAGTTAAGACCAAAGCAGACTGTGAAGAACTTCAAAAAGATCTCACAAAACTAAGTGATTGGGCAACAAAATGGAAAACGAAATTTAATGTGGATAAATGTAAAGTAATGCACATTGGAAAAAATAACCCCAACTATACATACAATATGATGGGAGCTAATTTAGCTACAACTGATCAGGAAAGAGATCTTGGGGTCATCGTGGATAGTTCTCTGAAGACATCCATGCAGTGGGCAGTCAAAAAAGCAAACAGGATGGGCTGGATGAATGCACTATAAGGTGGGTAGAAAGCTGGCTAGATTGTCGGGCTCAACGGGTAGTGATCAATGGCTCCATGTCTAGTTGGCAGCCGGTATCAAGTGGAGTGCCCCAAGGGTCAGTCCTGGAGCCGGTTTTATTCAATATCTTCATAAATGATCTGGAGGATGGTGTGGATTGCACTCTCAGCAAATTTGTGGATGATACTAAACTGGGAGGAGTGGTAGATACGCTGGAGGGGAGGGATAGGATACAGAAGGACCTAGACCAATTGGAAGATTGGGCCAAAAGGAATCTGATGAGGTTCAATAAGGATAAGTGCAGGGTCCTGCACTTAGGACGGAAGAACCCAATGCACAGCTACAGACTAGGGACCGAATGGCTAGGCAGCAGTTCTGCGGAAAAGGACCTAGGGGTGACAGTGGACGAGAAGCTGGATATGAGTCAGCAGTGTGCCCTTGTTGCCAAGAAGGCCAATGGCATTTTGGGATGTATAAGTAGGGGCATAGCGAGCAGATCGAGGGACGTGATCGTTCCCCTCTATTCAACATTGGTGAGGCCTCATCTGGAGTACTGTGTCCAGTTTTGGGCCCCACACTTCAAGAAGGATGTGGACAAATTGGAGAGAGTCCAGCGAAGGGCAACAAAAATGATTAGGGGACTGGAACACATGAGTTATGAGGAGAGGCTGAGGGAGCTGGGATTGTTTAGCCTGCAGAAGAGAAGAATGAGGGGGGATTTGATAGCTGCTTTCAACTACCTGAAAGGGGGTTCCAAAGAGGATGGCTCTAGACTGTTCTCAATGGTAGCAGATGACAGAACGAGGAGTAATGGTCTCAAGTTGCAGTGGGGGAGGTTTAGATTGGATATTAGGAAAAACTTTTTCACTAAGAGGGTGGTGAAACACTGGAATGCGTTACCTAGGGAGGTGGTAGAATCTCCTTCCTTAGAGGTTTTTAAGGTCAGGCTTGACAAAGCCCTGGCTGGGATGATTTAACTGGGAATTGGTCCTGCTTCGAGCAGGGGGTTGGACTAGATGACCTTCTGGGGTCCCTTCCAACCCTGATATTCTATGATTCTATGATTCTATGTTAGGAATCATTAAAAAAGAGAGAGAATAAGACAGAGAATATTTTATTGCCTTTATATAAATCCATGGTATGCCCACATCTTGAATACTGTGTACAGATGTGGTCTCCTCATCTCAAAAAAGATATATTGGCATTAGAAAAGGTTCAGAGAAGGTCAACTAAAATGATTAGGGGTTTGGAACGGGTCCCATATGAGGAGAGATTAAAGAAGCTAGGACTTTTCAGCTTGGAAAAGAGGCGACTAAGGGGGGATATGATAGAGGTATATAAAATCATGAGTGGTGTGGAGAAAGTGAATAAGAAAAAGTTATTTACTTGTTCCCATAATATAAAAACTAGGGGCCATCAAATGAAATTAATTGGCATCAGGTTTAAAACAAATAAAAGGAAGTTCTTTTTCACACAGCACATAGTCAACCTGTGGAACTCCTTGCCTGAGGAGGTTGTGAAGGCTAGGACTATAACAGGGTTTAACAGAGAACTAGATAAATTCATGGAGGTTAAGTCCATTAATGGCTATTAGCCAGGATGGGTGAGGAATGGAGTCCCTAGCCTCTGTTTGTCAGAGGGTGGAGATGGATGGCAGGAGGGAGATCACTTATGTTCATTTAGGCCTAATATCCAAAATACCAGTTTTGGTTCACTGATTTTCAGTCTCACCCTGTTCTTGTTTACCAGGCATGGACATAACGTAGTCCTTGAATTTTATCAGTTGGCCTTTTTGTTTAGACTATTCAGTCTGTCTTCCTTTCGTACATTTTTCTATCAATATTTATTCATAAGATGTCACAATAATTTATAATATCAATGTTTGTTGTTATGGGTTATTGTGACATGAACTTATACTCACTTTTTATGTTGAACTCACAATTATGGTAAATTTATAGGCCTAATTATGACAGTTGGCCACAGAATTTCCTGAATTAATTCCAATTTTAGGTCCAATAGCTATGGTTAAACTAGAGCATGTCTTTCAGAAAAAAAAAGTCCAGTATTGATTTAAAAATATACAGTGATGGAGACTATACCACAGTTGTTGGTAAATTGTTCCAGTGGTTAATTACCCTCACTGTTAGAAATGTGTACCTTATTTCTAGTCTGAATATACCATTTGATTTTACCTTTGTTTGTTGGATTGAAGAACCCATTATTATCAAATTTCCATTCCCTCCATTTTTAGACTCTGATAAGTGTCCCTTAATAATCTCTTTAGTAAACTAAATAGATTGAGCAACTTGACTCTACGTTTAATCATTGTCATGGCTCTTCTCTGAAATTTCTCCAATTTATCAACATCCTTCTTGAACTGTGGACACCAGACTAGACACACTATTCCAGCAGTGGTTGTATCAGTACCAAATACTGAGGTAATATAATCTCTCTTCTTTTACTCAATATTCCCCTCTTTATCTAGAAGATACGGGTGTCTTTCTTCTAATTTGTTTCTTGTTTTTCTGTTGGTGGTGTTTGTGATACTGAAGCCTCATTCTCAGTTTGTGCTGGAAGCTTGAAAAGCTGCATATTTATCCACAACCTGTGATATCACATTGGATTGCATAGTACTTTGAAGAGACACTGGGGTGAAATCCTGGTCCCACTGAAGTTAGTAGCTAAACTCCCATTAACTTCAATGACAAAAGGATTTCACTCCATATATCAAAAATCTTCAAAGATCCATCTTTGACCCTCTGGGCTATCTGGCTTCAAAAGGCAGACTTGCCAAGACACTCAGTCTTTTAATCTTCTTGATCTTACTTCCAGTTAAAGCTGTAAAGTTGACATGATCAACTGGAGTGATTTGGACACTTCTGTTTTATGACCCACAGTGCCATTTAGTATGGTAATGAGAACTGATTGGTTTCCTGAAACAGTAGTGTGCAACAGGATCATTCTGTTCCATTTTCTCCTGCTCAGATTGTGCTTGAGTGCACTTACAGTCTGCATGGCCATCTTACTTCCAAAGTGATATGACTTCACTCTTGGTGACTTGTGCAATTTCTCCAAAATCAGTCTATTTAACAGTAGAACTGCAGAACACTATATAAACAATTGTCATTAAAGTCAGTTTCCATTATCACTGGAACCTTTCTCCAGGCACTAGCTGTGCCCAAATCTTCTCATACCTTATTGCTTACCTAAATGTGGAACGCATTGGTTCAGCTGATTAGCTACACCATTTTCTTTTGCTAAGTATTTCTGAAACCCCATCTGATATCAACATCACCCCCTTCATTAGATACCAGATGAATCTTACAAAGTCTATAAAAATCATTGGGGCTAAGCCTATGCTTAAAGTTGAGCACATGCTTAAATTCTTTGTTGGATCAAAATTAGAGTGCTCAGAACCTTGCAGGATTGAGGCCAAACTGTGATTCTGCTCTGAAAAGGGAAAATGTCAAATTTGCACCGTCTTCCACTGCAGGTCTCTTCCCTGTATCGAGTGGCATACCTATGTATGCCCCTTCATGCTTTGACCACCATTCCAGAGGACGTGCTCCCATGCTGATGACGGGTTCTGATCGATAATGATCCAAAGCAGTGCCGACTGATGCACATTCATTTTGGTCATCTGACACCAACAGAAAGTTGATTTTTCTTCTTGGTGTTTCAGGTTTTGTAGTTTCTGCACCGGAGTGTTGCTTTTTTAAGGCTTCTGACAGCATGTTCCACCCCTTATCCCTCTCAGATTTTGGAAGGTACTTCAGATTCTTAAACCTTGGGTCAAGTTCTGTAGCTATCTTTAGAAATCTCACATTGGTACCTTTGCGTTTTGTCAAATCTGCTGTGAAAGTGTTCTTAAAACGAACAATAGGTGCTGGGTTGTCATCCGAGACAGACATCACACGAAATATATGGCAGAATGCGGGTAAAACCACAAAGCAGGAGACATACAAATCTCCCCCAAGGAGTTCAGTCACAAATTTAATTAACACTTTTTTTTTAATGAATGGCATCAGCATGGAAGCATGTTCTCTGGAATGGTGGTCAAAGCCTGAAGGGGCATATGAATGTTTACCGTATCTGGCACATAAATGCCTCGCAACACCAGCTACAACAGTGCCATGCGAATGCCTGTTCTCACTTTCAGGTGACATTGTAAATAAGAAGTGGGCAGGATTATCTCCCATGAATGTAAACAAACTTGTTTCTCTTAGTGAATGGCTGAATGAGAAGTAGGACTGAGTGGACTTGTAGGCTCTAAAGTTTTACATTGTTTTGTTTTTGAGTGCAGTTATATAAAAATAATTCTATGTTTGTAACTTGCACTTCCATGGTTAAGAGATTGCATTTTATGAGATGAATTGAAAAAACTCTTGTTTATATTATTTTTTATTACAAAGATTTGCACTATAAAAATATAAAGTGAGCCCTGTACACTTTATATTCTGTGTTGTAATTGAAATCGATATTTTTGAAAATGTAGAAAACATCCAAAAATATTTAAATAAATGGTATTTTTGTTTAACAGTGTGATTAAAACTGTGATTAATCACAATTTGTTTTTGAAATCGAGTTAATTTGTTTTGAGTTAATTGCTTGAGTTAACTGCAATTAATTAACAGCCCTACTGAAAATGTGAAGTTAATGTGGATTAGTTGAAATATGTTCAATCCCCATATGAATGTTCTCATTCAGGAGTAAGTGGCCTTAGTTTGTGGTATCTTAATCCTCTTTGGATGTGTCCTAAGAGAAGAATTTGGTAAACCATATTAATATAGGAAGATATATAATAGTTCTATTAAACTGTATTCATAATTGCACTGAAAATTTATCTTAAGCAACTACGCAAGAGCAGCAAAAAATGAATGTCTACCAGAGATGGGCTTTACCTAATAGTCAAATGAAAATGCTCTTCAAATGGAGATACTTTAAAGATGGCCCAAAGAGGGGAAAAAAGCTGGGTTTGTGCCTTTCTCCCTCCTTTGGACTGTATCAAGAAGGCCCGAAAAATTTTCAAAAATAGGAGGCTTTTTTGGCTTCTCTTTACCTTAGAATTATCAGGATTATCAAATCTGTTCTTCTCTAGTTTTGCTGGAGAACTCCTTGGAGGATGCAGAGATGTGACTTGGAGGCTTTCTCCACACTTTTAATTATACATATTGGAATGTTAAATCTTTAACAAATAGATTTTCTCCCTCCTGTCTGTGAGGCAATTTAGTTAAATAGGTATTAACTAAAATTAACATAATTCAATGAGTTTTAAGCCATCTGAGAGAAAAAACTAACTTCCCATCTCATATAATTCAGTTTCACTTGCTTGATATTTCTGGTTCTCCAGTCATTCATAGTGTTCCTGAAAAAATATGGTAGATTTTCTAATGTAAAAACATTTCAGGCCTTTTTACATCATAAAAAGGGTAAAAAAAAAATGACCCACGCCAAATATTCTCCATTCCTGGTTTGTCTTCTCCATTAGTGTTGTCTTTTACCACTGGTTCCAGACATGAAAGAACATCCAGGACCATATGGACCAGTATGCAAACTAAGAGCATGCAATTCAGGCTGCCTTGTAAATTGTTCCATTTGCATTTTCTATCAGCCAGTTTCTAACTTGTGCTAACTCTCATACTCAGGGCCAAAGCAGAGAGCAGGCTGCCTAACTTAACATACTTTTAGTCATTTTTCCTGCTGCTTGCACCCTGGGGATCAATTTCTATTCTGTTGCATCAGTGCAACACCAATTAAGAGAATGAGGATATACTGATATAAACAAGAACAGAATCTGACCCTTAGAGCTCCATTCTGCCCTCAGTTATGTAGGTGTAATACCCAGTTTTCCCTTGGTGCGTCTTGGACTTTATTTAGACTGTAAACCCTTTGGGATAGGGACTGTTTTCCCATATGATTTTGCAGCACTAAGCACATTTTGGATGCTACCATAATATAAATAATATTACTACTACTACTACTACTACTAATAATAATGCCACCCTTTCATGTCTCCTCTCTACATACAGCACTACTTGCAAACATTAGATTTACTGAAAAATAATCCAAGAAGTTGATGGTCTCCATGAAAAGTCCTCTCTCTTCACAAAACAGAAAATATATGTTGTATATGCTGTAAATTGTCATTTTAATTTTAGAAGATGGCAAGAGCCATTGTCTGCAATGCTAAATAAAAAGACTATTCAATTTTTTGAAAGGATGCTAAGTAATACAAAGCACACATTTATGAACACACGGATCTATCCTTTGTGATGATAACTTGAAAATTAGTTAAGAAGAGAAAAATATTAACTAATAGATGAATAGCTCCACTATTTCTCACCCAAATAACCAAGCACAAACAGATATGTATGAACAATTACAAACCACAAAACAGAAGGTAGAAAATGTAGAAAACAAAATAGAAGGAACAGTTTGTATTTGCCTTAACCTGGGATCTCTAGATCTGTACACGTTGGTTCTCTGCTAACCAGCTCAATTAACTTGTGGGGTGAATGTCAGTCCCACAGCAGGAAAAACAACTAGCCTCACTAAATATCAACAGTTCTACACAAAGAACTATGAAAATCTGACTCAAAATTCTCATGTTTAGTTGCCTTATCCCTCACCACAAGGATGCAGATGCATTGGGCATTTCAAAAAAAGATGACCACTTCAGGTATAATACCTACAGAAATTATGACAGGTTTCAGAGTAACAGCCGTGTTAGTCTGTATTCGCAAAAAGAAAAGGAGTACTTGTGGCACCTTAGAGACTAACCAATTTATTTGAGCATGAGCTTTCGTGAGCTACAGCTCACTTCATCGGATGCATACCGTGGAAGTACACCACAAGTACTCCTTTTCTTTTTACAGAAATTATGTTACCTGTTGGTTGCTGAAACATCTCTTTTAGTCCGTACTGAGACTCGAAAGCATGAGGCTTCTGAAAACAATTTTTATCAAAGCAGGTCCGTGTGGAGGAATTGAGTACCCACATTAATATGAAAATATAAAGCATGATGTGGGTGTGATCCTGAAAGATCAATGGGAGTGCTCTGCACTTTCAGGATTGGGATCTAAAAGTGCTAAATGGTACAAGACAGCTGAGTATTGTGTATGGTTATGAAGATGGTTGGTATAGACACACACCTTTGTGCTATTTTAGCATATATATCAATTTATAATGAATATGATCAAATCTATTATTCAAATTTAAAGCCTCAAATACATTCAAAATATTTACCTATTGTTAATTATCTGAGAGATGGAAATAATAATAGTCATTAGCATTTGTACAGCATTTTCCACCTACGGATCTTTACAAAAGCAAGAATATGTTTATCTCTGTCACAGAAGGGGAAACTGAGATACAAAAGGTAGTAACTTCTCACGTCACATAGTGATTCATTAACAGAGCAGGGATTAAAACAGGACTCGTGCCTTCCAGTTTAGTATCCTATCTGCAGATCACAAAAATAACTCTGGAATCATAGTGTATTTGTCTGACTTCTTAGCAAGCTGTAATATGGTGAAAAATAGATTTTTCTTAACGTTTCCTTTCGACAGTATCTAGTTGATTTCTTGACATGTCATGATAAGACACTTGACTGTCTTTCAATACATGCCTTCTGTAGGAGTAGGCAGTCATTTGTAGAGACTGGAATAAATTCAGTTTACTTAATTAAATGCTCTAATCACATGCCCTGAACTGGTAGATTTTAGGGGTTTTTTGTATGCCTTAATCTAAATAAAAGAGATAAAGCACATTTTTAACATTTTTCATGTATTGTAACCCAATCTCTGTACTTTTTCATTTGTTTTAAAATCTAAAGAGTACATGTGTGTGAATATCATATTTAAATACATTTCCTACCTGCCTTCTAGAAGCAATAGTGCTATTGAAACCCCTGTTAGTCATCTTGGAATTCATAGTCTTGTTTTGATGAGTTGAGTTGTTTCTCTGTGTCTTAGGGTTTTCTTTTGGATCTGAAGGGATGGGATTCAGGAACAATATTCTGGCAATCAGTCCATAGAGGACAGTGGCCAATATCATTGGCACAACATAAAATATACCAAAGTCCATCATATATATAGGGGAGTAGTAGCTCCTGGACACCTTGTAGCCACAAGAAACAATGATGGTATCTTTGTAGACTACTGTGTTGAGATCTAGCAGGAAAAACCAGAGGGTACAATATATGGAGGTGAAAGCCCAGACAAAAATAATGATCTTTTTGGCTCTTGAGAAAGTACATAGGAATTGGGCTTTGATTGGGTGGCAGATGGCAATATATCTCTCAACAGTGAAGGCGGTGATGGAACAAGAAGAAGCATTGATGCCTAGGTATTGGAGATACGTAATGCAGAGACATCCCACGTAGCCATAGACCCAGGATCCATACAGGCTCTCGGTGATGTTGGGAAGTCCTGCAGCCACCAGCACCGTGAGATCAGCCACAGCCAGACTCACCAGGTAGCAGTTAGTGGGCGTCCTCATGTGTTTGGTCCTGAGGACCACCAGCACCACCATGATATTGCCCACTATGCCCAGTCCACAGATGAGGAGAACCAAGAGAATGGTAACTACTTGGTAGTCAATACTGATCACCTCTTGGCTTGGCAGCAGCCCTGTTTGGTTCTGTTCATCCCCTGTGCTGTTCTCCATCTTCACCAGTTTGAAGCTGCTTCTGCTGGGCAATTGCTGTCAGCACATTTCCTCTTTTTCCCCCTGTAAAAACGTTAAGCACAGTAGAGAGTGGATGATGAAGAGCCCTATCGCACAGTCTCCATAAGGTTACAGTCCCCAAACAAGCCACCTTCACTTCAAGACTCCTGGGCTTTTTTCTTCACAAGTTCAATTACCAGACAGGTAGATCCCTCTCGGATTCTGTTTCATTAGCACAGGATAAAAAGCTGGTTCTTTGTAGTCCGTCTGAGACACTCATGAGAATGAATGCAACTAGAGATCAGAGCTTTCTCTCTCTGCAGAGCAGAGTGAGGGGAGGGGAGGCGGAAGACAGGGAAAGAGAGGGGGAAGACAGAGTCCTTTCCCTGCACTGACAGAGATTGCCAGCTAGCTATCACAATGCATGGGACTGTACCAATCCAATACTACCAGATTTCAGCATCACTGCTTTTCAAGGAGCAATCACAGTGTAAGGACAGGTGAGAACAAGTATGGGGAGGCAAAGGGAGGAAGTTCAGTCATGCCCATCAGAATTCCTATGCCTTTACACTGTTTTGCCGTTCTGCTATCTGGTGGCAGTTGTCATTTTGTGTATTCCTCAGCGCTATACAAACAATTTGCAACAAAACACACATTATTACATTCTGATTTCCTATGTGTCCCTGAGGAGGGTAACACTTATCTTGTGCTCTGCAGGGTTCTCAGAGTACTTGTCCCATCAGAATGGATGCAATGAAAACTGTCCCAACTTTTGAAACCTGCAGAAAGCCCTATCTTATACGTTACTCCACAAACATTTTGCTTCACAATGGTTTGGTCACTAAGGCTATACAGTCCCTCCACCCCCTAAACACTCCCAGTTTTCATCTAGATCATATCACAGCAATAAGCTGTCATCACAAATTGTCCCACAGGAGAAAACACACACACACACACACACACACTATACTGACTCATAGTCTTCTTTCCCTTGAAGAATCTTCTCTGGTAACACAATCCTTTAGGGAGAGTAAAACCATGCACAAACAAGGCAATCAGCACAAACCATCTCTCTTGGATTCACTAATGAAAAATCTAAAACAGCGCTTCTAGTAATAGCATTCCCTAAACAAAACGCACCTGGAAAATGTGTGCAGTGCTCCTTGCTTTGTAACATGCTAGGAGTCTCCACGTTTTACAGAGAGTGGGTAGCAAATCCTTCACCAGTACTCCCTTAAAGGGACACTGCCACCTTGATATCAGATGTTTTCAACTCCTTATTTTACTTCTGTTTTTAGTAGCACATTAGAAGTCTGAAGCTGTTTTGAAATCCATTTTCTCTTTCTCCATTTACGGAAATGTGCAGGTTTTGTCTGAAATTGCAAGGATTCCAAAAAATAACAACTTGCGTGAATGACAACAGATCACTTGGGTTTCAAAACAGATTTTGGTTTTTAAAGGTAAACAATGATTTTTTTAAAAATGAGATTTTAAAGTAGGCCTGGCAAAAATGGTGACAAAATGAGAGACACTTAAACCTTAGTTGAAAATTTGAATTAAACATTTTTGAGGTTTGAAGGTTTGGTTAACTTAGTCCATTATTTTTCAATCTGTTACCTGTAGTGATAATACGTATGCATCTTTTTTATCTATAGAACTGAAAGCACTTTACAAAATAGGATAAGTACCACTATCCCCATGCAACAAATGGGGAAACTGAGGCACAGAGCAGTGCATTGATTGCCCATAGTCTCGCAGATGGTCAGTAGCAGAACCAGGAGTTGAATTCAGTTGCCCTGTCTGCTAGACCAGTCTTTTATCAACTGGGTCACCCTGGAAATATCAGAAATTCTGTTCCATACAATTTCCAGTCTAGTTTTGCAGACCCAATTATTTTTTATAAAGCTAAAAGAAGCACATGGTCCCTGCTAATCAGATGCTTGGAGGTGTGGGGAGGAGGATTAAGCCCTTCTCCCATCACCCCCCAACATTTTATCCTCAAACCCAGGACAGATCTCACATAACCAGATTGAGACCTTAATCTTGTGAGGTGCTGAACAGCCTTAACTTCCATTGACTTCAGTGGGAATTGAGGAGCTCAGAGTGTCACCAGGGCCACTTTTCACTGGCAGCTGACCACTGCAGCCTACCCACTCCTGCCTCCAAAAGTCACTTCTCAGGTAAGTTCTGCTTCCCATTGAGGCCATATATTCAGACATAGAAGGGAGAAAGGACAATATGAGCAGGGGCTGAAAGAGAACTGTGGTTAGGATTTTGGTAATCTCCACATTGCCAGTAATATTGGGCAGGGAGGCAGGTTTAAGAGGTGATGGGAGATATCTGGGTGGGGACAGGACAGAAGGAGTAGATGGACTGGATCATGACAGGGGTGGGACAGATATCTAGAGCAGTAGGTCAGAAACTATTTTAATAGTGTGGACCCCATCTTTAATCAATTGGGCATGAATGCAGTCAAACCCAACAGCAGTACCAAGAGGAATCCTGAAATCAGATGACCCAACTGGCACCGTGGAGGTCCTAATACATGTTTGTCTACTGGTCCATTTTATAGTATACACATATATACAAGCACATACACACATTTAGATTATATGAACAAATGAATATGGAGACAGAGAGACAATCTATCAAATCTATAACAGGCAGAAAAATCAGACTCCTGATGTGTATTGACTCTTATTAATACATTTCTGCTCCATCAACCTTTATGAGGGCATTATGTTTCCTAAAAATTGAAACTCACTGTGCTGGTTGCTGCTTAGCCAGCAATGCTAAGGGGCAATGTTGGTTTTTTTTCACTTGTTTCAATTAAAATGTGTCCAAGTTCACCAGGGCACAATATGCCCATCAACATACCTTCTCATTATTTCAAGCACACCCAGGAATTGAATAATGAGTCACTATAAATAATAATTTCCTCCACCAACTATAAAGTCTAGTTAATATCATTTCTATCACTCTGATCACTTCTCCAGCTGGCCTTTAAATTATTGTTCTCCTCTGAAAAATAGCAAGTTCTTACTCCTAAGAGCTGGTCTCTGCCTATGCTCCAGTCATATCTGTTTGCTTTTAGTGATAAAAGTCTTAAGAGAGAGAGCACGAGAGAGCTGGATTCCTTTCCTGTATATGCACCTTAAAAGGAGCTGCTTGCAGCATTCCAGTCAGTTACACCTGCACAATCTCCTTCAAGGCAATAGTGCAGCACAGCACAGCACAGCTGTTTCCAAGGACATAAATTGAAGGCGTGTCAGTGAGGCATTGCCCACGCATCAGCTTTTGATGTTTGTAACTAGCTATTGGCATGGTTGGCTATACGCGTGTGTGGGGTCCACACACAACATGGTTCAAAAGCTTACTCACTGTGGAGAGCTAAGAGTGTTTCGCTTCTGCCAGAGGCCTAGGCTGGCACACATTTGTCTCACTGTAAATGGTTCAGTGCAGACAGGATTCATTAACTCCATTCGTGTCACTGGCGGCTACTACTTTCTACCAGCATTCTTTTCAGCAGGACATCTGAGCAGACATGGGTTAAAATATTACTGGCATCACTCTGTGTACATACCATCTGGGCAACCTGGATAGATGGCCAAAAGTGCCAGAGTGACTTAGGAACACAAGTCCCTTTTGAACTCTGTCCTTTGCTATGGCATCATGGGACAGTTGACCAGATTTTCCCAGTATGCACTAATACAAAGATGTGGCTTGGAAGAGCAGTAGATGTAGAAGAACAAACTTGGAAAACCTGCTGTGTGAAAATATTTCTGCAAACATTTCATGTACCAGGGATAATTTAATATGAACATTTTCTTTATTTTGTTATGATGTATAAAGAAGGCCTGAAAGTTTTTTGTTTGGTTTTATTATTTTTACATTAGAAGGATCAGGTCTTGTCTTACAGACATCAGTCTTGTCCTTGGAAGACAGAAGTCTTTCTGTTGGGTAGAGGTTTTCCATCTGAAGAAGTTTGTTGAAGGCTTTAATTTGGAGATAATGAGTCATGTTAAGAATCTTGGCCTCAGTAGTGATGCATACAAAGCACATGTATCCGGTGTGGACTATAATTTGTAGCCCTGATTTTTTTCAGTGCAGATACCTCACCCGCTGTTGGTTCCCTACCAGAACCCTGCCTCTCTGGCATGACCCCTCGACCCATTGTTTTTCTGCATAAAATGGTGTCCTCCATGTGAAGCAACCCCACACATACAGTGTGCGTGAGGTCAAAAGTGCTCAATAAAGCAGGAACAATGCTCCTGTAGGTTCCTGCCCCACTACCTTACTTTGTGGTATCATTTATTCTGTGACAACTCAGATGGGGCAGCCACAAATGCAAGTTTAAGGTAAATAGATCATATACTCAGAGTCAGAGCTTTTTAAGTTGTTGGCTATCTGCTTCTGTTCCTTATTTTGATAATTCCTCTCAAAGTCAATAATACCTGATGCAATTGGACTGTAGTTTTGAGGTGCATACAGCTGCATCTTCATGATTTTGTTTTGTGTAATGTTTCCTTCATTTCAACAAATCAATTCCATATTTTTTCTTGTCTACTGACAAATTGATTGAGAACCAGAATTCAAAGCAGTTATACTGATACTAAAAAATAGATTACAGCACGGAGAAATGGAAACAACATTTAAAGGATACATTTCAAAGAAGAGGGGAAATGAGACAAAAAACTGGCAACAAACAAAAACAGCATTAAAACAAAAGGAAAGCACATCATAAAAAAAAACAGGCTGAGAAAAAATTACAGACAAAAGTAAAAGTGATGTAAAAGTGTATTTTAGTCTGTGTAGCAGGAAGAAGGTCAGCAGAAAAAACCCACCCCAAAGCAAAAACAAACAAAAAACACCAGAAGGAAGTGGGTGAGAGGAAAGAATACCGTGATAAAAATGGTTGTGGAGGAGAGAAGAATGCACAGTGCCATCACTGGGAAAGGCAAGGCTGCAAAGCTGAATTTTTTAAAGAGTGGTGAGAAGTAGAAAAGAGAAGCAATTAAGAAAGGAAATGCCAGACTAGAAAGGTATGACAGAAAGGAGGATGTAGAAGAAGCAACAAAGAAATGCAGTTACCTGGCTGGGTATTGACTTCCTTACACAAACAAAACCACTTGGATATGAAGTCTCACATCCACCTGCTTGTCAGGAAGCATTTTTGTAGCACATATAAGTATGCCAGAGAGTCTTGGGATAGATCACTCCACCAAAAAATAAGGGGCACAGTTCTTGGGTCCACTCCAGCTGCTTTGTGCCATTCAAAAGGCACAAAGAAGCTAAAAAGCTGGCTTAACTTGCTTCTTCAATAGAGCAGAAGAAGCTACTCCCTCATTCTGAACCCTAGCATCAGGGTGTTTCTAGAGGAAAAGGTGTAGCTAAGGTCTCCTTACAGCTTGCTTGAAATCCAAAGCTGGCTCAAGGATTGGGGAACACACAAGGGGCTTACAACATCTTTCACCTCCCAGATCTTCAGCTGTGCAGGTATATCATAGCTGCAGCTGAAGATATTGTATACTGATTTCATTCAAAGCGATGGTTTGCGGCCAATTTTCATACTGACATTCCCATCACAGGTGGTTCAGTATTCCTGTCACAGGAGCCTCAGGTGGAAATTAAATTCTGTAATCACTCTATCAGTGGCAAGTGCTCAACAAAATAGTGTGTGTACAAAAGGGGTGTGTGTACATGAGAGGGAGAGAGAGAAATAAAGACTGGAGAAATAACAACGTGGCTTCATTCAATGACTCACGAAGACTGAAGGAAAAAGAAAGAAACCTTCTTATTGGAAATCTAAAATAACAGAGAAGGAAAAGGTTGAATGGAAACTAACAGTGAAAACTTTACTAGAAGAACTTAAAGAAGCCAAAGGAAAAAAAGCTGAACAGAAAGTATATTGTTAAATACACAGATGCAAAGAATTACAAGAGCCTTTCTGTAGTGGGACTGGAGAGAAGTTAGTAAGAAACGAGACTGAAGAAATTGCTGAGAGTCTGCATGTAATATGTGGTTTTCTCTTAGCATTCACAAAGGGTATTGCTGAAGCTCACATCTCAGATACTCCCATACATTTTTCTAAAGTGAAACAAAATAACTTTTTAAAAGTTATGCGAGAGAAGACACTGTAGTTCAGTAGTACTCAGACCTCAGTGGCTCAGGAGCCAAATTAGTGATCAACCTTACCCCAAAGAGCCACAATAGTGTGAATTCATGGTTTCATTTACCATTTATTCTCACAGCAAAATGACTGACCAAGTATTCTACAACTGGTTAATAACACAGTAAAAGCATCCTGGTTGGTTAATAACTTAGATTGGTTAATAATTAAATCACACAGTGTTTTAATATCATGTGCTGCAAAGAGCCACAGGAGACGCATTGAAGAGTCACTTGCAGCTCCCAAGCCTCAGTCAGTATCACTGCTGTAGTTACACAATTGAATTAGAATGATTAAAACTTGACCAGGCATCAGAAATTATGAACGAAACAACAAAAGAGACAAAATATTAGATATTTCTGATGGTCAGTTAAGAAAAATGTCTAAGTGCTCCAAGAGGATCAGATGGCTGTTATAGTTCATGAACACACCATTGAGGAACTGCATATTCTCCTGAATGGATCTGAGGAAAATCATGGAATCATAGAATATCAGGGTTAGAAGGGACATCAAGAGATCATCTAGTCCAACCCCCTGCTCAAAGCAGGGCCAATCTCCAACTAAATCATCCAGCCAGGACTTTGTCAAGCCTGACCTTGAAAACCTCTAAGGAAGGAGATTCCACCACCTCCCTAGGTAACCCATTCTAGGGTTTCACCATCCTCCTAGTGAAAAAGTTTTTCCTAATATCCAACCTAAATCTCCCCCACTGCAACTTGAGACCATTACTCCTTGTTATGTCATCTGGTACCACTCAGAACAGTCTAGCTCCATCCTCTTTGGAACCCCCTTTCAGGTTGTTGAAAGCAGCTATCAAATCCCCCCTCATTCTTCTCTTCCGCAGACTAAATAATCCCAGTTCCCTCAGCCTCTCCTCATAAATCATGTGCTCCAGCCCCCTAACCATTTTTGTTGCCCTCCGCTGGACTCTCTCCAATTTTTCCACATCCTTCTTGTAGTGTGGGGCCCAAAACTGGACACAGTACTCCAGATGAGGCCTCACCAATGTCGAATAGAGGGGAACGATCACATCCCTCAATCTGCTGGCAATCCTCCTACTTATACAGCCCAAAATACTGTTAGCCTTCTTGGCAACAAGGGCACACTGTTGACTCATATCCAGCTTCTTGTCCACTGTAACCCCTAGGTCCTTTTCTGCAGAACTGCTGCCTAACCACTCGGTCCCTAGTGTGTAGCAGTGCATGGGATTCTTCCGTCCTAAGTGCAGGACTCTGCACTGGTCCTTGTTGAACCCCATCAGATTTCTTTTGGTCCAATCCTCTAATTTGTCTAGGTCCCTCTGTATCCTATCCCTACCCTCCAGCGTATCTACCACATCTCCCAGTTTAGTGTCATCTGCAAACTTGCTGAGGGTGCAATCCACACCATCCTCCAGATCATTAATGAAGATATTGAACAAAACCGGCCCCAGGACCAACCCTTGGGCACTCCACTTGATACTGGCTGCCAACTGGACATGGAGCCATTGATTGCTGCCGTTCAGCCTGACGATCTAGCCAGCTTTCTATCCACCTTATAGCCCATTCATCCAGGCCATATTTCTTTAACTTGCTGGCAAAAATACTGTGGGAGACTGTACCAAAAGCTTTATCTCATCATAGAAGGCAATTAGATTAGTCAGGCATGACTTGCCCTTGGTGAATCCATGCTGATTGTTCCTAATCACTTTCCTCTCCTCTAAGTGCTTCAAAATTGATTCCTTGAGGACCTGCTCCATGATTTTTCCAGGGACTGAGGCTGACTGGCCTGTAGTTCCCAGGATCCTCCTTCTTCCCTTTTTTAAAGATTGGCACTACATTAGCCTTTTTCCAATCATCCGGGACCTTCCCCAGTCACCATGAGTTTTCAGAGATAATGGCCAATGGCTCTGCAATCACATCCACCAACTCCTTTAGCACCCTCAGATGCAGTGCATCCGGCCCCATGGACTTGTGCTTTTCTAAATAATCCTGAACCACTTCTTTCTCCACAGAGGGCTGGTCACTTCCTCCCCATACTGTGCTGCCCAGTGCAGTAGTCTGGGAGCTGACCTTGTTCGTGAAGACAGAGGCAAAAAAAAGCATTGAGTACATTAGCTTTTTCCACATCCTCTGTCACTAGGTTGCCTCCGGGGCCCAAACTTTCCTTGACCTTCTTCTTATTGCTAACATACCTGAAGAAACCCTTCTTGTTACTCTTAACAACAAAAGCTGTCTTTTGGAAGCTGTCTTGTATGAGAATACATGAGAACAACTGGATGACTATGTTTTGTGAAACAAAACTTAAACCCTCTCAAGGTGAAATGAATTGTAGTGGCCAGAGTCTTGAAAAACAGGTTCTGTATCACAGAGGAGAGAGAGGTCTGTGTAAGGCTGAGGACAAGCCAGCTGGGTGGGACATTGAAGGTATTTAGTTCACTGTAGATACAGATAAGGAGAACTTTGCACACGTTTTCAAAAAAGCTGTGATATATAAAGAGATTCTTTTGTTTTATCTGATTTTTTCTTATTTTTCTTAATAAATCTTGTGTTTAGTAAATCCATATGAGACATTGGACAAAGAGGGTGGGCATGGTAATTTCTCATGGGCTATCTTGCCTGAAGAGGGGAAAGTAACTCCTAGAATGGAGAGGTTCTGAAGCTGCTCTCCACATGGAAATTTTGGTCAAAAGAACATGAACCAAGGGGTCCTCTCCCAGACAGTCTCTCAGTAGGGCTCTGATCCAAGGCATGAACCAAGTGATCCTCTGCCAGACACAGTGTCTATAGGGGCTTGATCCGAAGCCCCTTGAAATACTCCTATGGACTTCAATGGGCATTAGATCAGGATCTCACAGTACTGAGTTTGTGACAAACACAAAAGACAATCATGCAAGGGGCACAAAGGAGGCATGAGTTTAAAATGGTGAGGGAACAGTCAGCAGTGTCAAGTTATGTGTTATTGTTTCTGTTCCCTCAATAAATAATCTTTGTACAGTTACTCATAGCACAAACCACTTTGTCATAACAAAAATCGCAGATACTTTTCTATGATTTGCAGCAGACAATTCTGTATTATGGATATCTCAAAACAAACACCTTGCCTACAGGATTTCATGATTACAGTAGTATATAAACGCCACAGTGAAAGTTGTAATATAAATAAACTCTCATCTCCCTTCAGTTATCAAGAAGTCAGGAATCACAGGCAATTTTAAAATCAAGATGTTTTTCTATGCTCTAATTCAAACAGGAATTAATTCAAGGAAATTCTATGGCCAGTGTTATGCAGGAGGTCAGGCTAGGTGTCTCAGTGGTACCTTCTGGCCTTAGTATCTATGGCTCTATGAAATGTTCTATGACTCAAGATTGTTGCATTATCTAAAACTTCAATATCTCTTTTTAAAAAAAAATTGGTGCATGAGACAATAGGAGTGGATTGTTCCATTGTTGCTCTTTTATGTTTTCATTATTTAGAGGGTTTTATTTGAAAGTTTTCAGTTACCAGTGCATCTTTAATATACTTTTATTAATTCATCTCTTTATACACAGAATTTTGATGATCATTAATGTGTAAATAATGGTGTTTGTAAGGTATGGTAAAGCATTTGTGAATTGAATTTGCATGAAATGAATATTGATTGACTTGCTAAGTGTGTTTTATTTCTTCATAGTGTAAATGCATTCAGTGTTTAAGGAATTGTAAGATGGCATTAGGGGACCCTGTAGTAACATAATAAATAATAATAATACATAAAGATGGTGAAGTATGAAGAACTCTGCCACAAAGTGGAATGATTATGAAAATCTAAAACAAAGAAGATCCCAGTGATAATTGGAGCACTTGGAGTGATCACTAAGCATATGAACGAGCAGCTCAAGAACAGTTTAGGCATGCAAGACTTCATGATCAGTGACCTCCAGAAGGCAGCACTCTTAGGCAGAGAGAATTTTAAGGAAAGTCAGAAAATACCGAGTACATTTGAGCAGCTAAAGCGCAGGAATTCTGCAGAGGGTTTAACAAAACTCCTGACTACCCAAGCCTACGGAATCGGTTCATGGGTAGGACTTATTGGTGACTCATGAGGGTAAATTTTAGACAGTAGCTTTCCCTCTTTTATGCTTAAAGAACTTGTATGTTGTGAAGACTAAAACACACTGTAATGCTGAGGGATAAAAGTAAATTATTTAGTGTTTATATAGCATTTTCACCTTCAATCTTCTTTCCAAACATTAATTAATCTTCACAGCAAACCTGGGACTAGATCCTTTAAAATGATGGATGTCACCTCATTGACTTCAGTGGGATATAACAAGGACCAAACACAGGAGTAGGGGTGGACTCAATCTGGCCCCTTGAGGGTAGGCAAGAATTATTATCCTCATTTTGTAGATTGGTGAACAGGATCAGAGAAATTAAGTGACTTGTCCAAGGCTCCAGAATGAATCATTGCCAGAGCTCTCATGACTCCCACGTCTATGCTTGGACCACC
This sequence comes from Lepidochelys kempii, assembly GCF_965140285.1. NCBI lineage: Eukaryota > Metazoa > Chordata > Testudines > Cheloniidae > Lepidochelys > Lepidochelys kempii. Next base: position 32,723,906 of record NC_136381.1, read on the forward strand.
AGATTACATCTCTCTCTGATATAACAAGAAGGAAATGTTTTTGACTCCATGGAATGGGTTTTGTTAGCCTGGGTATTTCCTGTAAATAGCAGACCTACAACCAAGACATTCCAATCAGAGAGATTTGGACAGTGAACAGACTTTACTTGTGCCACATGCAGCATCTAAAAGGAGCCGTACTTTGACTAGAAGAATAGTATTTCTCTGAACTCTTGGTCTGGTTGTGTCACTGAAGATGAAACCATTGCTAATCTTACTCTTACATGGGTGACTATATCTCCTAACACATCATCTGTGCTGCATTTTGGCTGCTCCACCTCCCCATGTATTCTTTGCATTTGCATAGTTTTGATAATGATTTATTTTCTTGACATTTGTCTCATATCTGTCCTTTTTCTGGCTATTCATTTTGCTCAAGTGGCCAATGGAAAAATCCACTCATTGACTCATGCAGCAAAATATTATAAGAGGCATTGAAGTTTTAACTAATGCAACAATCTGATAGATAGAATAGTCCATAGATTCACAGATTATAAGGCCAGAAGGGACCAATGTGCTCCTCTAATTTGACCTCCTATATAACACAGGCTCTCATCTGTAACTGCCCATTTCTATGCATCAGACATTTTTTGTTTTTGTGATTTCTTGAAAGCATGTGCTGATTCTGCTATTCCACACATTAACTCCTCTTTAGACAAAGATAGTAGCTGGGCTTCTGCCATTTTGTGTGTTCTTGCAATGTCTACTGCTTTACTGAAATGATAGCTCCCTGATTTCTCAGCTTCTTGCAAACCTTCAGTACATTTTTTCCCAAACACTATTCTCTTCCAAGATACCTCTGGACCATTCCAGTGGTCTTATGGTTCAGGCATTGAACTGATACTCAGACAAACTGGGTTCAGGTCTTTGCTCTGGCATAGAATCCCGCTGTGACCTTGAGCAAGTCACATGATTTCTCTCTGCCTCAATCCCCTGTCTGTGAAATGAGGATAATAAGCCTATTTAGATATTAAGCTCTTTGGGACAGGATGTTTCTCTTATTATGTGTTTGAACTGCACCTAGCACTATAGGACTGCTATTTTGGTTGGGCCTCGAGGCATTACCATAATACAACCACATGGGCTGTTGGGGGAGAGTGGATAGCGTAAGGAAGGACAAGGATTACAGCATTATGGTGGGATCACACATTCACTTAGTTGTGTTAAATGTATGATTTTTAAATTTGTAACTAAATTAACTTGCTTATAGATTCATAGATATTAAGGTCAGAAGGGACCATTATGATCATCTAGTCTGACCTCCTGCACAATGCAGGCCACAGAATCTCACCCACTCTTGCGATAAACCTCTCACCTATGTCTGCGCTACTGAAGTCCTCAAATCATGGATTAAAGACTTCAAGGAGCAGAGAATCCTCCAACAAGTGACCCGGGCCCCATGCTACAGAGGAAGGTGAAAAACCCCCAGGGCCTCTTCCAATCTGCCCTGGAGGAAAATTCCTTCCCGACCCCAAATATGGCAATCAGCTGAACCCTGAGCATATGGGCAAGATTCACCAGCCAGATACCCAGGAAAGAATTCTCTGTAGCAACTCAGATCCCACCCCATCTAACATCCCATCACAGGCCATTGGGCCTATTTACCATGAATATTTAAAGATCAATTAATTGCCAAAATCACGTTATCCTGGCATACCATCTCCACCATAAACTTATCGAGTTTAATCTTGTAAATATACAAGAATTTCCACAGCAGTTTTTGTTTGAAATTCCTTTCCTATCTGCTCTTTCGAGGCAAGAGTTTTATGTATCGCATCTCATTATGTATATGTTTTTCTGCAAAGTTAGGTTTTTCCTTTCTTGGAGGAGAGAAGGTGGCACTGAGTGTTCCTCATTTATTCAAGCAGGGCAGAGTAGAGAGAACTGCTTGCCCCCAATGAATTCTCAATTGGTATCCAAGTGGCAAAGAGTAATCAGTGTTTTGCCTAAATCAGACCTCCACTATGACAAACTGACACCAGGGAGTTGGTGCTAGTGAGAGAGAGAGAGTGGCTGAGAAGCATTCTCATATTGTCTGGGGGGCCATGTTAAGAGTTTTCGCTGATTAAATAAAATAATCCTTATGTCGGTTAAATTTGAGATTGCATCTCTTGTCACAGTTAAGATGAGTCTGATGGATAAGTCTAGTCTGGTAATGTTTGTTGTGATCATCATCAGCTGGCACTTTGGGTCTGAGCCAAATTGCTGTTATGACGACATTTTTCTAGGAAAAGTGACATTACCAGGCACATAAATTAATATTTATTCGATGGGGACTGGAGGTTTAATTTTTTTAATTCTTATGATTTTGTTTGTGAAACTTGACATGCTGGAGACTGAAGTCCTCTATTTAGACATCTTCTCAAGACCTGAGGGACTAAAAAAGCTCCATTTGGTCTGGTTATTACTTAGTCCTGCCTTGAATGCAGAGAACTGGACTAGGTGACCATTTATTGAGATCCCTTCCAGTCCTACCCTTCTATGATTTATTTAATCGAAGAGGCAGCTAAGAGGTAACATGGTCATTGTCTACATATGGGAGAGATTTCTAATAGTAGACAGCTCTTTAATCTAGTAGAAAAAGGCATAATGAGATCCAGGGGTTGGAAGATGAAGCTAGACAAGTTCAGACAAGAAATAAAGTGCACATTTTTAACAGTGATGGTAATTAATTAAGCATTGGAAGAATGTGTTTAGGGACATGGTGGTCCATTCTCCATTACTTAAAATCTTTGTGTCAAGATGCATGTCTTCCTAAAAGATATGCTGTTGCTCAAACTGAAGTTATGGGCTTGATACAGAAATTATTGGGTGAGGTTCTTTAGTTTATATTGTGCCGGAGGTTAGACTAGATGATTACAGTGTTCCCTACTGACCTTAAAATCTACCAGTCTCTGAGAATTCAGTTGTACTTTTATTGAATCAAAATGGAGTAATTGTTAGAACTGTGTTAAATCTTCATAACAGAACCAGAACAGAAAGAAAATTGTAGTTTGGGTTTTGCTACAACTCAAAATTCATCAAAGATGGAAGTTTCACTACGGTTTGCAAACCGAAGCCTAACTTAAAGTGAAGTTTAGTCACTTGTATTAGAAGCATGATAAACTTGGTAGTTTCAGCTGAGTTTTGATTTTGAAGTTTCAGCATTTGTTCATATCTAGCCAATAGCCAAGAACCTGTACCCCACCAGTCAATGATTTAGAGTAAAATATTGCTTGTGCAGATATACATTTTTATTAATTTAGATATACACTCACTCCTACTAGCAGCAGCATAGGAGTCCTCTCTGATACTGTGTGTTATCAGGTAACATACATCAATATTGTATATCTAGGGCAAGATCTTTTGGTTGGGTAAATCAGTAAAACTCCATTGAAGTCAGTGAAGCTAAACCAATGTATACCAAATATCCCTAGCTTTATTTTGAAGGTATTTTTTTTTTGACATGCCAGTACCAAGTACAGTCATATTATTGCTTGTTGGATAGTGGCTACATAGTCTGATTTGCTTATTTGCCCATGCGGCCCTTAGTAATCCAGAGAAAATATCTTTATTATCTATGCATTAACATGGCTTAGATTCCTTTAGTTGTAATGTGGAAAAGCAACGATTCCCAATGCACCTTTTTGTTTAAAATCAAATTGAAGGTCAGTAACTTTATTTGCATAGCTTCAGTTTATTTGACTGTTGGAATTTTCATTATTATTTCAAGAATGCAGTATACGATTGAGATTGTATAATGGCCTTAGTGCAGATATACAAATATCCTGCCAGCCATTTCTCCCTGAACAGGACATAGAACACTTCCAGTTTTTAAAGCAAAAAGTATTTGAGCCTTTTTAAAATTTGGGCCCATGTCTGAAATGGCAGTATCGGAAAAATGCATTCGGATCTTTAGGAATCAAAGATGCTGAACCAGAATCTTCTCTGCAGCCATAGGAAAGTGGAGATGGAAGAAAGTAATGTGTGCTCCCGCTATGATTAGTTTTGAGCCTTCGTACTCAAAAAATGCAACATTAGCTTGACAGTCCTCTGTTTCATATTTTTATTGTATCATCTTATAAGCTGCACTTTTTTCTGCCACTGGATAATCAGTCATTTCAATGAAAAAAATGTAAAGAACATCAAAGAAAAAGTAAGTATTTTTCCTTTATGAGGAAAAAGCTGCTGTAGTTACTTACAATGACATACAGTCCTGGCTTTTCACTTCCTTATGGAAAGAATAGCCTTATTCTCTGGCTTATGTTGTGCTTTATCTACTAAATATATTGGATTAAACATATTCAGTAGAAACTGCAGAGACACATATATAGGTCAAAGCCTACCTTATTTTATGTAAATTAGATTAATAGCAGTGCCCATATATTGAAAATATTTCAGATGTTGGGAATTAACTGTGCCATACTTGCTTTTATATTTTTTTTTAAATCAAGTTATATATTTAATTACAAAGAAACCTGTTTCTACTAAGGTTAAGGGTTTAGATTCTGCGATCACATGCATATCCTTTATTACGTAAAAGCAAATGCCTACCTAGGACTGCAGCACTTCAAACTAGAATGTTAATAGCTGCCAGGTAGGCTCAAATAGGTATCTCAAATCCAAACTTCTGGAACTTTTGCTGATGGAGGGTTTGGATTTGAGATCCCTGAACCAAACCAATCCCTTTGGGTCTTGTTTCAGGGGGGTCCCCAGAGAACGGGTCAGAACAGCTTTCCATCTACTTTGTATTTCTGGAGTGACATAAACTAGGGGTCTAGTGTCTGGCCCTACCTTTGCAATGTTTCAATGAATTTTTGTCACAAGGGAATTATTACTACTTGGTATTTAGTCTTGAAGATAAAACGGCTGATGATCAGACAGTATTTAGTGATATTCATTTGATTATGTTCATAGTAGCAAGCTATCTTGTGATTCAGTTTGCTACTAGCTCTCATACTAAGATGAAATGAAGTACAGGGAGACTATGGGCTTGTCTACATGGCATGTTATTCCGCATTATAGTGGTGTAAGTTGTAGGGCACACTACTGTGTGCATTGTCTGGCACATGTGAACCCTGTTGGTGCACACTAAAAGTTCCCTTGTGCACTTTCATGCAGTCTTAATTTCAAATGTTACTACATTAATGCTCACTAGAGAATAGTCCAATTAGTGTGCAACACGCTTCTGCACATTAGAATTTACACCCCTCTGGTGCAGACTAACGTACCATGTAGACAAGCCGTTAATCACTGCTTAAAATACTGCAATCTTGTTAATATTTTTATGCAAACCCCAGTTGCTATGAACTTATCTGTCATTCAGCCGGCAACAGGCACATCTGTAATTGAATGTTCAGCAGAGTTTTCAGTTCAAAATGCTAATCTAATAGTTTGGAAGAAAGTGTTTCATTTGGTGTTGCAAACTGATTAATTGACAGCCAAGTGTTTTATCTATTGCTGGATAAATGTCTTCCAAAGAATCCAGTGAAAAGGCATGAGAAAAAAAAGAGTGCCTGAAACAACAGTTCTCAACCTGTGTGTCATCCACCCATCCTGAGATGGGGTGGAGCTGCATGGCCGCTGTTCTGGAAGTTTGGGAGAGTCATGAGCCCCGCTCCAATTCTCTGTGGGGCCAGATCATCAGCTGGTGCAAATAGTAGCCACACTATTGCAATCAATGGAGCTATGCTGATTTACACCAATGATGATTTAGCTCTTGGTCTTTTACTGAAATAGATTGGCTCAGTTAAAAGTAACTGATCCTCTTAAACACACCACAAGAGACCCATGCATAAGCAATTTTACTGACACACACTGTTGTTTCTATTGTAGCACAGCGATAATGGATGCAATGACATCAGCTGTGCATGGCTGGATGTTCCTGATAAATGAGCAAAAATAATACATTAGCTTAGATCTTTGGGACCACTTTGTCCTCTCTGTACTGCTGTATGGTACAGAGTGAGCAGAAAGCTCTATTATACTACTAACTCCTTCCCCTGGCACAGTGGACATTCTGGAGACACTGGTGGAGGAAAGTGGAGTGGTCAGGACATCTTGTGTGCCAAAGATGTTGGGCCAATGGAACAGTCCCTAGGGGGCTATTGCTTTTGGCATTGGTTATAGCAGCATCAAGACTGCTCTAACTTATGCTGGGCAGTGGGGGCACTCTGCCTCCTTCCCCCCCTCCCCTCCCGTCCCCAGGCAAAGGGAGCAGAAGAGAGGCATAATTTCATTGTTCCCCTCCCTTGGTCCTGTGCCAAATGCAACTCAACCAAACCTTAGAATCTGGACCACTGTTTTTCAATTACATTGATTTGTCTTCTTTGGAAGATGGGATGTGACCAGCTAAAATTGAACGAGTCTTTTTTATTTCAGAAGTGACTGAAAAACGAAATTAGACATGCAACCTAAAGGGCAATATAGAGACATATCCATGTGAGACAGCTAAATAGGAATATCTAATGTGCTACACTAACCCTAGACTAGCTAGGAAAGTGTTAACCTGCTGCTGTGGGCTCAATCAGCTCCACCCCACTACACATACAGTAGTGTCTGGTTTGGCGGGAGCAGCTGAAAGGGGAAAACCCAGCTCAGTAGGGAGCTGCCTAGGAAGGAGAGCAGATCTCCAGCTCTCACTCTGTGGAAGAGGCTCGCCTGGGGCTAGGAACTGCTTGAGAGACACTTCTTGCTGGACCCTCCCTGAGACGAAAGAGGCCTGATGTGGGATTGTTGTTGGGTCTTGCTGTGAAAGCCTGCTTCCTGATACAGCCTCTCTGAAGGAAGGTAGGCCTGGTGCGAGCCTAAAGTTTGATACAAGTGCATTGCTTGCTGCTGTGGCATAACAGTGTGGAAATTGGAGCCCTGCCTGAATGGAGTGATGGCCAAAAAAAACCTCTTTGTTTTGCCACTTCTCAAGGTTTTGGTAGTCTGTCCTGAGCCCAGGGCCATCCCTGCTTGCAGAATAATACTGATCACAGTTATCCGAGGAATAAGTAATTTACATTATTAGAAATAAGCAAACTTTTGGATAACATAAATTTTACTTGGACTTTCATCCAAAACTCAGATAAATCTGAAGCAAGCATTTTTATTTGAGAAAAAGCTAGTTTTCCTGTATTCTTTCATTGCTTGTCACTTTTGTGCATCTTTGCATTCCAAGTGTGTTCTTTGCAAGGTTTGTTCGTCACTATTATTTATTTGTCAGGTGGGAGAAACCCTGGGATTGGTTCCCAGTTCCTAACTCCTACACCTGAGTATATCCCTCTTACCCCACCCGGATTCAGTCCCCAGTGGGAGGCATGAGTTAACCCCAGGAATAAACACTGCTCTCAGCAAGAATGCAATACTTTTAGCTAAGCCAGGCAAGCCCTTAGGGATAATACCAGGAGGAAACCCCTGTGGGAAATCACATATATACATTCCCCAGCAATAATACAATGGACCCAGTTCCCCAACACCTAAATATAGAGATTAATGCTCTCTGACTCAATTAATAGTTCCAATAGCCCCTGCCCAATCTTTGTACCCTTTGTTGCAGTCACTGATGCTAGTGTTTCAGAGTAGCAGCCGTGTTAGTCTGTATTTGCAAAAAGAAAAGGAGTACTTGTGGCACCTTAGAGACTAACAAATTTATTTGAGCTTAAGCTTTCATGAGATACAGCTCGAAAGCTTATGCTCAAATAAATTTGTTAGTCTCTAAGGTGCCACAAGTACTCCTTTTCTTGATGCTAGTGTGCGCTGCAAACTTGTTGAGGGCTGGATTATAATTCCTGTTGCCTGGACAATCCAAGTCTGTTGCTGTCAGGTGGTCTGGACCTCCCAGCTAAATCCAGCTGTTCTTTGGATCAAACCCTTTGCTGCAGCTTCCAGATGAGTCTAACTGCTCTCCCTCTCAGTACCTAAACACTGCATAACCGCAGTGTCTTTTCTAGCCTCTGCCCACAGTGCAGCTGGCTGGTTTAGCATCATCCAGACCCCCAGCCAATCTCCACACTTGGTTCTGGAATAACAGCACTCCACCCCCGCCACCTCCAGTGAAACTCAATTCCATTGCAAGCAAGTATTTGTCTTTGTTTGGGAGTGACCCTGCTCCCCCGAGGAAAGTCTGTTGGTCTGTCAGCCAATCTCCTTCGCCATTCTGTTCCCGAAATAGAGAGGACTGTCCTGGTAGACACAGTGTTGGTGGTGCTCTCTGATGCTAGCCAATCATAGATTTTGGGGGTGGGCCTGTGGCTCCCACACACTGGGTTGCAAATGAGCTATGGCACATGTAGCGAGGACTTGAAAAATAGCTTTAAATTATTGTAAAATATTATAGTTTGTGTCGTGATCATTTCTATAACCCAAGACAATCTGTTAGCAGAGGTGATAGACCACAGTCTTTACATCAGAGAACACTGTGTGTTAGCACTTACATGGCAAAAGGTTTTAAGCTAATTAATAGGTATGCCATTATTTTGCAAGACTAAAAATAAACTCTGATTGCTAGCATGGTTTAAAGGACTGTGTTTGTTATCTGTGCATATACATTTGTTCTGACCACTGTGGAGATTTGATATGGACTGAACAAGGTCAGAAAAAATCTGGTATATGATGAGTAATAGACTGTATGTGAATGGAACTTGTATGCAAAATTACATTCTTGGGCTGTTTCCTTACCCAGAAATTGTTTTCTTGTGAAATCCCTATGAAGCAGCAATGTTTCACAAGAGAAATATGTGAAATTAGAACTAATTTTCACCTGAAAGTAATTTAGGATTTCAAAGATTATGTCATTTTTTGCTCAAACATGCAAATGTGCTTGGTTTTAGACTTATCCATTCATTCTTGGATATATACAATCAAGTATAAACTATGGACAGCAATTAGAATCCAAATACTGAAATTCTCTCAAATCTACCAGATCCTTAAAGTTAGAACTCCCCCGTTTCCTTGAGTTTCCAATCAACTACTCACCCATCTCCCTGTTCCATACACCTGCTCAGGAAAACAGGATAAAATATTCATCTGAAACATGGGACCATAGGAACAATTTCTGACAGTAGTCAGCATCAGATGCTTCACAGGATGTGCAAGAAACCCCCCAGTAAGCAAATGTGGTATAGCTTGCCCCCATGAAAGTCTCATCCTAACTTAACCCAGAACCATGAAATTTTGTAGTTCTTCCAAAACCTTTTCATTAACATCAACTATTATAATTCTGGATGTTCTTATCTGTACGAACGTCCAATCTCTTTCACCTATTTTTCAGTGTGTGAAACTTCCACAGTACAGCACTGGTAGCTGGGAATAATTGAGTTCCATTAAATTCTCTGTTACAATAATAACTACTTTGTACTTACATAGCACTTTAACAAACATTTTTCATTATGCCTTACAGCAGTCCTTTGAGATAGATGAATATCAGAATCCTCATTGTAGAGCCACTGAAGGCCTTTTGGCATGTTAATTTTTCACGATGAAGCATGCCAACAAACTGAAACAACAATTATTCTTAAAAAAATTCACTCATGAGTTTTCAACTTGAAATGAAAGCACATGTGTACCCCTGGCCTTTATATTTTGCACTTTTCTGGTTTTTTGAAAGCATTATTTTAGCTATATCAAGAGTAAATCCAGTAGACCCTATCCATTCTTGTTAACAAACACAGACTTGATCTTGATAACTAACTGGCTCTGTCTTCTACAAAGTATCAGATCCATTAATTCCTTCAGCATCTAGAGTGCCTTTAAAGTTAAATCTATTGAACGCTGAAGGAATGGCGGGAGATACAAGGCTGTGTGAGAGCTAGTTTGCAAGATGTATAGAACAAATATTTGCAACATGTTAATTTTTTGCTGCTTCCCCTCTTCCTTACTCTCAAAGTTCTGTCTGGTTTTGTGGCACTTTTTCTGACCATATTAAAAGGCAAGGATCATGGTCTCAATTGCAACTGTATAATATGCCTTGAGAAAAGGGCAGTGCACAGCTGTACTCAGGACCATCCGCAGTGGGCCCATGACATAGGCACTACGTTTTAATCTGCAGGGAGGTGCTCCCCCGGCTCTGCCCAGGCTTCCCCCACTCCACCCCTTCCCACAAGGCCTCCAACCTGCTTCTTCCCACACCTGCTCCACCTCCGCCTCTTCCCTACCCAGTTCCGCCCCTCCCCCAAACTAGCTGCACCCTTGCTCCTCTCCCCTTCCCCCCAGCACCTCCTGAGGCCACAAAACATCTGATCTGCAGCAGGCAGTAGGTGCTGGGAGAGAGGGGGAGGTGCTGATCGGCAGGGCGCGTCAGTGGGTAGGAGGTGCTGTGGGGGAGGGGAAGGTTCTGGTGGGGGGGGCTCCTCCTTGCCCCACCTGCCCGCCTGCCATTCACCTCCTCATCCCGCTTGCCCACCCGCCTCACCTCCCTGACCGCCTCCTCATGATTAGCGCGGGGGGCCCCAAACCCTGGGGCCCAGGGCAGTCGCCTTGATTTGCCATACCCAAGGGATGGCTCTGGCTGTACTGCCCTACGAGCAGATCAGAGAACCAGAACAAAATAACCCCTGCTTTTCCCGCTGCAGCCAGTCACAATCTGAGCAAGGGTGAATGAGGGAGGATGTTGTACCCTCAGTGGCTGAGTAAAGGCTGTGACCCAGGTGATTAAGCTACTCATTCCATTTTAAATCGGATTAGTGAAAACAGGAGGCAAATATAATCTGTTGTGTTGATTTCAGTGTAGTATCATCTCCTGGGGAGATCTAGCCTGTTACAGCTTTTTATCTTTTTTCAAAAAACTGATCAGACACACAGTGGGCTGAGAGTGGCTCAGCTGTAGCTTCCTTGAAACACATTGATAGAGAAGACAAGTAAAATTCACCAAAACATACTGAAGATTAGAGAAGAGGTGAAATACCCTTGGGTAATCCAGTTATCAGTCAGGGTTTAGTCAGTGAACCAAATGAGAGACTCTCCAAAGCCACTAACAATGATTCCAGTCCATTTGCAATAACTATCAGTTTAATCTTCCAAGTGAATAGCAAGCCTTGGCTGTGTGGTCTGACTAGTTGTTACCAAAAAGTATATGTGATTCCTGTAGGCTAGAATCATCCCTTGTTATACCTGTCACATCAGTGGGGTTATAACCCAGGAAAGAATTTGGCCCTAACTGTACATATCTTGTTTGCATAACGTACATCACCATATATTAGGGCCAAATTCTGAGAGGATGTAAATGGTGGGGAAGTTATATGCCAGTAAACTGGTGAATTTGTACACCAAAGGGACAGAAAGGTGTGTTTTATCAGAAAAAGTAAGCCGTAAGAAGGGCATAACAACTTGCCACATAACGTAGCTGGGCTTATTTTATACTGCAAATTCTTACATTTAGAGAATACATGGGTTTACAATAGGGTAAATCTGTAAATATTTTGGAGAAGGTAGTGAAAAAAGAGGTTAGGAGACAGGGAATGGTGGAAAAAAGCATTAAAATAGGAAATAGGAAAATATGAAAGCAGAGACATGGGCAACAAGAAGATTGCTGGGCTTTGCCGGGAAAAAATTTGACTCTGGATCAGAACATGATGCTAGGTAACCAGCAAAGTGATCTGAGAAGAGAAGTCACCTGGTACAAGTAGTGGAAAAGAAAAATTATTGTGGCAGGTGTATTTTGGGCAGGTGGGGAAGAGTGGGGCAGGTGAGGGAAGGCAGGTCAGAGAGGAGGACAATACAAAAGTTAAGGCGAGAGATAACTAAGGTTTGGGTGAGGATTTCAGCAACAGGGATGGAAAGAGAGAGAAGAGTGGATCATGGAGGAGCTGGAGAAGAAATAGGTTTTAGAGAGGGTTTGTATGTGGAGAGCTGGAGAGAAAGGAGTAAAAGCTGCCAGGAGCAAAAGCTTAGGTGATGGGGAGGATAGTGTAGGTGCTCCATTTCCCTCCCCACTATGGACCTGTGTAAGTCAGGCAGAACCTAGTTCACACGCCCCATTCAGAAAGCCAAGGAATAGTACACATCAAGAAAACCCATTCACATTCTTGTATGTTTATAGATATTCAGTAATAGGGGTTGCAAAATTCCCATTGACTTCTGTGGTATAGAATAATGCTGTGAAAAGTCAAGACAGTAGGTGTCTCTTTTTTGGGGTGATGTGGTGGTTAAGCAAAAGATTCCCTCTTTCCCCTCCCCCCACCCCCCCAGGTCTGCAGTAAATGTAACAGAAAACAAGCACAGGAGACACCCACACAAGCAGAGCATTTCTGTGAAACGACACACAGGATGTTTTGGGCTGAGTAATATCTGCATGAATGAATCAGTCTGGCAGCTGCCAGACCTCCCCCACTCAGCTGGGACTCTGCTCTGCTTGAAAAGCTGAAGTCACAAGGAAAGTACCCTTGCTGCTGGTCATTTAAAAACAATCCAACATTTCTACTGTGGCCACTCCGTGGTCCTACTCTGGGCTGCAGCAGCCAAACCCACGCCGATGCCAAATTAATACGTACATCAGCACGACAGTGTTTCCCTGACATTCAGAGGTGAATTAGGAGCACTGCCGCACGCCGTGACTTGAAGTGGTTTCCATTATATACAAGGTTTACAGTTTAGTTCAATGGCTCTCAGCACCCACACTGTACAAATTGTTCCAGCACCACTGCCGACATTACTATTATTTGTATTTCTCCTTCTCTTTCAGATGGATTTTTCATCTTTGTTTTAACAGCCCCTCCTCTCCTTCACTCCAGATGACATTTCCGCTGTTGTACGCACCCAGTTTGACCATCTGTAGACTTGTCTAGCACCTTTGAAATGTATAGTTGAATTAGAGACTCCAAGGACAATGCCAGGCGCTCAGGGCCAAATTCTCTGCTGCTACCATTCCACTGAATTTGTTATGCTAGCAGAGAACTTGGCACTCAGTGTGAACATACAATTACTATTGGCAACAGTGCTAGGAATTGCCACTGGGCCTTAACTATCTTTGTAACTATAATCTTCCCAGGGCAGCCTCTTGGAAAGTGGGCATTAGTCCAGGGACTTCTACCTGAATTGAAACTTGGGAATCTTAACCGATACATTCTAGTGGCCATGATCAGAAGTCTGAGAATGATTATTGTGAGATTACCCATTTACTGTATGTCTACCAGCATTTTGGAGCCTGCAGCAGCAAGCCACCCAGCCCAGGTCAACTGATTTTAGACAGCTCTTTGATGTTGCAGCATGGGCCGGCGCTCGCACTCTGAAGCCTAGGAAGGGGGGTGGGCTTCAGGGCCCAATCTCTAGCTTGAGCCACAACTTCAAAGCACTGTATACACAGCTTGTTTGAGAGTGCTAGCATGAGCCCCACTAGCCAGAGCCTGTCAACCCAGGCAGAGTGGGAGGTTCACTCCTGCAGGCTCCAAAATGCCCGTAGACATACACAGCCAGAAATGTCTAAAGGTATCTCCTGCTGTCATATTACATCAGAGTGACCTTACTGGATCTGGATCAGTAGTTGGATGGGAGACGTCCAAACAGAGCTGTACTCTAGGTGCAATTTTACTAAAAGAGAATCCTTGGCTGTGCACACTTTTGGTGTTATCAGTATGGGGAACAGGCCTGAAACCTTCTCTACCGGGGCTCATCCAAAGTTGAACTTCTTTGGAAAGCTTAAGCCAAATCCCCTCCATTGGTTTTGAGTTACATGCAAGTGACCAAATATGTCTTTCTGACTGTGAATTTTTTTTGCCACATTAAAAAAAAAAATGGTACATGGGTTGGGAGGTGGGGGACATGAAAGCTTGAAACATGGCAGGGACACAGTCCTCACTGTAGATTTCATAAGGTCTAATGAAACACTTCCTCCTTTGTGATTTCTTCCACTCATTCTCCTTGACCAAAATGACAGACCCAAGGGCTGCTTGCCTCAAACTGATGCAGGTATAATTTGTGTTTCCTGTCTATGTGGGCAGAGGTGATACAGGAGATGAAGGAGGACATGGAGGCAGAGCAGCAGATGGAGGAGGAGTATGTGGAGGCAGAACTCCCAGAAAGACTATCACAGCCGCAGAAGTAGCCTAGAACTATGGAAATCATAGAAATGTAGAGCTGGAAGGGAGCTTGAGATGTCATTAAGTCCAGCTTCATGCATTGAGTCAGGATCAAGTAAACCTCCTAGACCATCCCTGAAATGTGTTTGTTCAATCTGTTCTTAAAAGCCTCCAGCAATGGGGATTCCACAATCTCCCTGGAAGCCTATTCCAGAGCTTAAACTACCCTTGGAGTTAGAAAGATTTTCTTAGTCTCTAACCTAAATCTCCCTTTTTTCAGGTTAAACCCACTACTTCTTGTCCTACCTCCTCCAGTAGACATGGAATGGAAGAATATCATGGGGAAAAAACTTTCAGATTCCAAGGACAGGGGCATTCTTTTTGTATATGGTGGAGAGGTACAGGGCAGTTGCTACTATCCTTCTTTGTAAAAGAGGACTGAGGCGCAGAAACTAAGCAACATGCCTAAGGGCATACAGGAAGTCTGTGGTGGAGAAGGGAATTGAACACAGACTGCCTGAATCCCAAAGTAGCATCCTAATCACTGGCTCACCCTTCTTCTCTTGATTACTCAACTAACCGTAGTTTCTATTGCTTTTTATAATATGCCAATGAAGGTTCATTCCCTACTGGATATTCTAACATGTCTCTTCCCCATCATGTTTTCAGTGAATCAAGGGATGGAGTTTCCTCGCAATGAGACTCAGATTATCCCTTATGAGACTATTACTGTGCAGAGTAGGAGAGCTCACAGTCAAAGGCCTCAAGCCTGTGAACACTTATGTACATGCATGGTAAGTATGTGAGCGTTCTATCGAAGTCCATGGGTTCAACCTGTGCAGGGTAGCTTGCATGTTTAGGATTTTGACACATGGTGTGTTCAAGGCACTTGAAGTCATTGTAAACCATATCAAGGTTCTTTGGTAGAAGTCCTTCAACTTACGCTGCATGTTTGTCTTTTTTGTGTATATGCTTTTGACCAGTATGCTGAGAGACAGAAACTCACAAGGAATCAGTCGTTGTGAATGTTTCAGAAAAACAATGCAGTTTCCCTAGCAACAGGAACTACATGAATTGTCTCAATACAGATAATCTATCCAGCCAAGATGTAAGTCTCAAGTGGTTTGGGGGAATCTGGAAAACTCTGAAAAAGAGGGGGTGTATTTCCCAAAAATCACTGTTTTGTACTCACCAAATCAAACCCTGCTCTGTCAGCCTGAACTGAAGTTTAACAGTGTTACTCTGATATATGTTGACATATTTTAAAACAAACTTATTGGCTTGATTGTCCACTGCTTTATTCCTGGTGTTATTTAAACCTGTGAAAAGTAGATGTAAAATATGCTAGGAGATTAGAATGGTAGCATTTCGCACCCACGTTTCCCTTGTCTGTCGCATGAATAAATGATTACACCAGGTGCAAGGTAGTGCCAAACAGGCTCCCTGTGTATATGAAAAGAAAAGGAGTACTTGTGGCACCTTAGAGACTAACAAATTTTTTTTTTGCGAATATAGACTAACACGGCTGCTACTCTGAAATCTGTGTATATGAAGCTTTTCAGTGAGAATTTGTTTTCATATGTCTCATAAGGGCAGAAAAACTAGGCCTTGTCTGTGCTGATGTGGTCCAATGTTCCCTCTAATTTTTCCCACAAATGTGCAGAATGAATTTTGTTATGTGCACCAATATGGAGGTGATGTGTGGCGGGGGTGGGGCCGAGGGGTTTGGAGCGTAGGAGGGGGCTCAGGGCTGGGGCAGAGGGTTGGGGTGCAGGGGAGTGAGGGCTCTGGGTGGGGGTGCAGACTTTGGGATGGGGCTCTAGGGATGAGGGGTTTGGGGTGCAGACTGCCTCAGGGCCGCAGTGGGGAGAGAAGATTCCCCCCCAGCCCTCTCTCCCTGCAGCAGTACCTGGGCTGGCGGGGAGAGGCACCTCTCCCCGCTGCGGCAGCTCCAGGGCTGGGGGAAAGTCAGTCCCTCCAGCAGTAAGTCAGTCCCTCCAGGCCCTTCATCAGTTTGTTGCATCTCTTTGAACTCCGTCCAGTTTTTCCAACATCTTTCTGCTAACAAGGACACTTGGGTGCATAACTTAAAAATGACCAGTTTTAGTTAGTTGAGATTTTTAAACCAGAATGACAGGAAGTCCTAGAGAACTCATTTACATGAGGGTCTGAGTCATGAGTTAAAAAAATGTTGAAGATACAAAAAGCAAAAGTAATAAAAACATAATCAAATTATCTACAAAGTCAAAAGTAAATAAAAGATTTTTAAAAAGTCCTAACTATATTTAGTCTTTAAAATAACATAACACTGTGCCTGAAATATTGGATAATGTATGACACCTGTAGTTAATTTATACTGGTAGCTCATAATATGAAAAAAATGCACAAGGCAGAGATTGTGGCCATGGCAAGAAACATGCCTTGTCTATTAGATGAAGTGTAGTCCATTCTACTTTTGGACTCAGTGTATGATGTAGAGCAAGTCATGTCACTTATCTGTGTCTTGTTTCCCCATCTATAATACTTGAAGAATAATCTCTAATTACTACCTCACAAGGGCTTTGTCAGAATTATTATTGTTCCTACAGTGCTTCAAACATGGGGTTATGTATGTGAGAGGTGCTATGTTCCAAAGGATTAGGCACTTTCCAGAGAGCTGAGTTCTGGTCTCACCTCTACCAATTATCTTGGGGGAAATGGTTTCACCTCCATTTCTCCTTCCACATAGTGTCTGCCTTGTCTATATAAATTGTAAGTGCTCTGTTGCAAGGACCATTCTTCCTGTATTATTTGTACCGTGCCTAGCCCAATGGGGCCCTGATTTCAGTGAGGCCTCTGGGTATTGCAATAATATAAAGAAGAAACTTAAGTATTTTATGCAAGGCCATAGAGAAACTGATAGCATTCACTATTGCTGCAACATCCACTTCCTTTTGGTGGTGTAATGATATTGATTAATATAATGTTAAGATATAGGATGTGTCCTTTGCTCCATTGCTGGAGAATAGGTACTGACACCAGGAGAAGTCAATGAAGTACTGCTACCATCTATTTGACCATCAGAGATTAGAGCACATCAGCATGAACAGACTGTTCTGAGGCAGCTATCGTGGCATTTTCTTTGAAAAGTACTTTCTTTGAAATATACTAGTTCCTACGTATTGCTCCCTGACAGAAGCTGACTTTTGGTGATGAATATTATGTACATTTCAGACTACTGAAAGCTTACATCAGTATATGGTATAAAGAAAATAAAACCTTTATGTCCACGTTTGAAAGTCACATTCAAATGCATGTTTAGCCAAGCTCTGTGCAGAAATTTGAACCTGTACAATAATTACATAAAAAATTTTTGATCTCGCATTTCTATTGTCTGTGAAACTATTCACATGCTTAAAATTACATGTGTTTAAGTGCTTTGCTGGAGTGGGATCCTAAGAAGGATCTTTTCACCTATCACTAATGTTAGGGGTTTTCCTTCACCCCTTCGCTGGTTCTTGTCACGCAGACAGAAAGCAGAAGACCAGAAGTCTGAAGTGCAGGCAATGCAATGTTTATAGGGGTTAGTTTCAAGCAAGCATATCCATAGCTCTGACGCTGTAGAGCCTTGTTTCCCAGGGTCCTGTTACCTGTTCCCCCTACTCCTTCTTAGCAGGCCCAAATATACTTGCAGTGCACCCCTTAGAGCTTATGGTCATGTTCCGTTTTGGGGGATTGTGAGTCTGGGGTCTTTGTACCACCCCTTTTGTATTCCAGGGAGGGGTAAGGAGTGAGGTTGTGCCTTGATCAGGGCTAGGGATTTCTTTGGCCTCAGTGTTTCTTATGCCTTCCCCCACGCCAACTCCTTTTGCCCCTCCTGACTGGTTGCTTGGCCTTGCCTTGAGATAGGAGTTGAGGCAGTCTTCAAGTGTATGTTTGTCTATTATACTCCTACCATGCCCAGTAACACTTTAGCTGTTCTTATCTGTTCCCATTAGAGTACCAAACCTATCTGGCTAGGCAGAAGTAACACATCATGTCTTTGTTCACACATATTAGTAAGGATACAAGTGTATCAAAAATCAAATGGGCAAAAAAGACCCAAATTTCTATCTCAGGCGAATATACAGGCCTGACTCCTACTTTGTCATCACTAACACTCCTAACAACTAAGAGGCAGCCACTTCTGACCTAGACCATACAAAATGTCAATAGGCACAAGAAGAATATGCAATGGCTCAGAACAGAAAGTAAAAGAATCTCATCCAACTGAAAACACATGAGAAACTGAGGTGGGCAGAATGTAATTTCCTGAGTTAGAACTGGGACAAGAAAACACAGCAAATATTCCAAATCCTGCAACAAATGGCATACAATCTTTAATGACAGGTACCCAGTTTCTCAATTTTACAGAGATAGGCACTTATCAGCTAGTGATTCACAACTGCAGGAGTCTGGGAGCTTAGGCACCTATGTTGCTGCTTGTGAGAATGAGTGAAAGACCTGCCTTGCTCCACACAAAATATGGGGGGAGGAAAGGAGGCGATGACACTGTATAACTTTAAGTCCAGAGGTTACAGCACTTAGCTGGGGATGTGGAAGACTCAGGTTCAATTCCCATCTCAGGCAGAGGGCAGGAAAGATGATTTGAAGAGGGGCTCCCACCTCTCAGAGTGTGCTATCTACAGGATATTCTGAGGTGGAGCTCCCTCAGTCTCTCCTGTTGATGCTGCTCCACTATGAACACTATAAAAGATTGTGTCAAGGTTCCTTCCCCACTCTGAACTCTAGGATACAGATGTGGGGACCTGCATGAAAACCCCCTAAGCTTATTTTTACCAGCTTAGGTTAAAACTTCCCCAAGGTACAAACTATTTTACCTTTTGCCCTTGTACTTTATCGCTGCCACCACCAAGCGTCTAACAGATATATAACCGCGAAAGATCCCGCTTGGAAACGTCTTTCCCCCAAAAATCCTCCCCAAACCCTACACCCTCTTTCCTGGGGAAGGCTTGATAAAAATCCTCACCAATTTGTATAGGTGATCACAGTCCCAAACCCTTGGATCTCAAGAACAATGAAAAAAGTAATCAGGTTCTTAAAAGAAGAATTTTAATAGAAGAAAAAGTAAAAAGAATCAATCACCTCTGTAAAATCAGGGTGGTAAATACCTTACAGGGTAATCAGATTCAAAACATAGAGAATCCCTCTAGGCAAAACCTTAAGTTACAAAAAGATACAAAAACAGGAATATCCATTCCATTCAGCACAGCTTATTTTCTCAGCCATTTAAACAAACGGAATCTAACGCATATCTAGCTAGATTACTTACTAAGTTCTAAGACTCCATTCCTTTCTGTTTCCAGCAAAACAACACACAGACAGAGAGAGCCTTTGTTTCTCCCCCCACTCCAGCTTTGAAAGTATCTTGTCTCCTCATTGGTCATTTTGGTCAGATGCCAGCAAGGTTATCCTAGCTTCTTAACCCTTTACAGGTGAAAGGGTTTTTCCTCTGGCCAGGAGGGATTTTAAAGGTGTTTACCCTTCCCTCTATATTTATGACAGATTGTTACAAGGAGCTGGGAGAAGAATTGTTTTTCTTAACCTCTGAGATAGGACAAGAAGCGATGGGCTTAAATTGCAGCAAGGGAGGTTTAGGTTAGACATTAGGAAAAACTTCCTAATTGTCAGGGTGGGTAAGCACTGGAATAAATTGCCTAGGGAGGTTGTGCACTCTGTCACTGGAGATTTTTAAGAGCAGGTTAAACAAACACCTGTCAGGAATGATCTAGATAATACTTAGTCCTGCCATGAGTGCAGGGGACTGGACTAGGTGACCTCTGGAGGTCCTCAAAATTCTTTTCTATGATTCTATGGATGAATAGTCATTTGGAACTGGATCTGGGTCACCCATCTCTCAGAACCACTGGACTATAACCATTCTCACTTTCACCCTGTCTCTGGTCTAATGACTATTTATTTATTTATCTATAAGGGGTAATGGTCTCAAGTTGCAGTGGGGGAGGTTTAGGTTGGATATTAGGAAAAACTTCTTCACTAGGAGGGTGGTGAAACACTGGAATGCGTTACCTAGGGAGGTGGTAGAATCTCCTTCCTTAGAAGTTTTTAAGGTCAGGCTTGACAAAGCCCTGGCTGGGATGATTTAGTTGGGGATTGGTCCTGCTTCGAGCAGGGGGTTGGACTAGATGACCTCCTGAGGTCCCTTCCAACCCTGATATTCTATGATTCATTTATTTTTGAAATTTCTGCAACAGATTCCCTGTGCAGTTTTTGCTTATGGAAACCCTCTTCCATAGCTTTATAATGTGTGAGGACAGTTTGATCCTATAATAGGAGAGATTCTAGCAGGCCCTCATGTGGGTGCACAGCGGTTGGGGGAAGCCTGCAAAGAGAGTGCCACACTCAAAGACCCAAAGCTCAGGAGTATAGTGGAGTGAGTTGGCACACAGGGGATGGGGGTGGGAGTATGCATCTCTCTTGATGCAACACAGCAGCAAGTGTGCTGCTCTCCATTCCAAGCAGTCCTGGTAGGAATTCTGCCATGTGGCTCTGCTGCTTGAATGCAGGCTTGTTCCTAAATGCCTGTGTATTTAGACTGGGTCACATATCAAATAGATTGAATGTTTACAAATAAATCAGCAGTAAATTGCTAACTGCACTCAGACACTGATAATTGGTTCTTTATCACAGGGTTTAAAGACTTCATGCCTTTCAAATTTGTATTTCTTTCTTTTGTCATTGGCTTTGGGACCCTATTTTGCATGTATTTACAACATAATCTCCTTCAGTGAACCCATGGAAAACTAGAGATTTATGCCCATAATCCCTCCCCCACTTCCAGCTGCGTTCCTGTGAGGAATAAGAAAAAGCAAAAGGCTGTGATTAAATGTAAATGGCTATGAAAAAATAGTGTCAAGGATCCAAATGGTAATTAGGGTAAAAAGGTCTGTTGCTCCAGGTGTTAATTCCAAATTTCATTTCTTCATTTCCTTTACTTTATTAAATGATGTTCAAAACGCTTGTTTTCCTTTCAGACAATGAAGGTGTCTGAAAGCTGAGGTAGACTCCTGAAAGCTTAGGAAGTGGAGTCTTAATACTAAACAATTAGAAATTGGAAGAAGAGAACGAGAGCAGGGAAATAGTGAGATAATACAGCACAGGCTTGTGTTATCTTTCTACCTTCATCTTCCTTAGCATTTCGGATGACATCTCTCTCTACTGCCATACAGCATATACCTCTAGGAGCGCTGGAGAGTAATGTTGTCGGAGCAGATGTTTGCCCTGGTCGCACTGCCCATCCCCATAACCTTGCTGGTGACATGACGGAAGGGGTGATGCAGTCAAGATGACTGAGCCCCTTTTCTACATAGGAGGAGGGTGATCCATATACAGCTGATATTCTCCATGTGTGTATCTGGTTAGTGAAGGGTGCTCAGGGCCTCACAGAATGCCTCCACGCTTGGTGTGAAAGTCCTGTAGGGGAGAGAGAGAAGCAGTACTCATAGAGGGCAGGCTGAGGTGGAGGAGTACTCAACAGTTCAGCAGATTATGAACACAGAACTCCTGTGGAGCACACAGCGACCCCTTCTATGCTAGCCTGGTCATCCACAGGCTCAGGCCAGTGTACAGACCCATACTTGGGAGTAAAGCACTAATACACACCATCTCCTCATGCCATCTCCTGTGGCTACTTTATCTCTTGCAGAGACTAACACAGCAATGAGAGTGCAGTATCTACCAGGACCAGCCATGAGGGAAAAGAGACAGGAGCAAATTGTGGGATAACATGATAGAGAGATTCAGGGATTGTGCTGTCCCCTCTTGCAGGGAGAATCTTTGGCTACAGTGGAACTTTTCTTCCCGTCTGTAGGCCATTTGGGCTAGTCTGTCTCCCTTGCTTTCCTTAGATGGGAAAAGTCCACAGTTATTCACCACCACATCTATTACTGTATGGGCCTGACCCAAAGCCCACTGAAGTTAGTGAGAGTTTCAAAGGGCTTTGGATCAGCCTCTGAAAGACTATGTGGAGAAATACCAAAAACACTTGGTAAGGAATACAGTTGTAACTTATAGCTATCACTGGTGTCTTCTCTCTATCTGATCTGTGCTTGTAATGAGTCATTTTTATAAATCCGAGTCCTTCCTATTGCCAAATGCAATCTGTTCTGCTATAGATACAGTCATCATTTTCTCCCCCGTCTTTTGATCTATAACGTCCTTTCTATGGTAGTATCTAAAGCATTATGTTTAGGATCCTATATAATACCTCATATTATTATTTGCAAATGCACAAGTGGCATTAAAGATGGGAAAAGGTTCAAAATATTAAAGTAAGGAGATAAAAACAAAGTGTGTAGGTAGACATCAGATATGTTTTAGCCATTCAATAGCTTTGGGTCAGTGCTGTGGACTCTGGAAAGTCCTCCTGATAGTGTGAGACTGACAGTGTGAGGCATCCTCAATCACACCACAGCTACACAGAGAGCTTTTCCTGATTCCACAAGTGTGGTCATAGGCTGCATATGTGAAACTGTTGAACTTGCACCAGTGACTTTTAGTTCCTCCACGGAGTTGCACACAATGCCTGGCCCACTAAACCACTCATAAACTTTATACAGTATGGTTCCCAAAGACATTGAATAGGGTTGCAATATCTGTCCCATTAGTATATCCTGGATTTTGTCAAGGAAGTTCTCTACTGCAACATAATGCCTAACGTTAGGAGGTAGGATATTAGAAAAGACTGGTAGCCACTTGGTGTTTGTTTGTCTCATAGTCACTGTTATAATTTTATTACTTAATTCAACTGCACATCAGTTAGGTTTGTGTGGGGAGAATTTAACCCCACAGGAGCACAGTATTCTCCCACTGAGTAGCAGAGAGCTGGTGCTGAGGTGTGCATTGTTTGCACATTAGCTTCCCAAGTTAAACCTACAAGCTTATTTAAGAAGAAATTTCTGCTCTTTATCTCGATGAAGTGGTCCTTACTGATGTGTGCGCAAGCTAGACTTATTCCTAGATATAACAGCTTTGAGTCATGTGCCAGTCATTCTCCATTCAAGAAGATGTTGATTTCTTGTGTAGTGTTAGTGTGATAGAAATGGAAGCATGATGACACCATATTTGGTACATTGGTCTTAAGTCTCCATTTCTTTCAACAGCCACTGATAACTGGCCATACCTTGGTTCCGGTTATCCTCAATCCTCTGTCTCTTGAGGCTAGGCAGATGGCACCTGCAGATTTAAATGGCCTTGAGATTGTTGGAGGCAGATCATTCGTAAATATATGAAAAAGTTGGAGCAAGAACAGATCCCTGATGTCTGTTCTTCTGGATCCTCCATGTGCTGAGATTATTTCCTAGCATTGCTTGGAATTATGTTTCACAGAATCACTTACAAGGCCATAACAAGCCATCAAAGTAACATCTTTGACATCTTGACCAGCAGATAAGTTTGCTAGATGCTATCACATGCTGCTGTCAAGTTAAGAAACACAGCCTTCTGTTGGAAAACCTTAAATATTAGGTTAATATTTTTCATACAGCAGATGAAAAGGGAATCCAGATCACTACAAGTGTGTTTATCCAAGTGTGTTTATGTGTGAATGTGCATGCATGTGTCTTCGTACAATGTACAAAATTATTTGTAGGCGTTCTAAAATGACTTTTTATTCCTGGCTTTTTGCCTTTCACATAGCAATTTTTTCTCAGAAAAAAGCTAAACAATCTCCTTGATGACAAAGCAAAAGGTCAGTTTCTTATATCTAAAATTAGTAAATCTTTTGAAAAATTAATGCCATAAGGGCTCATGGCTTTTCTAAGTATTGTTATCATGCAGAAAAGCTTGCAATACTTTTTCATTTACTGTTTCATTCTATGCAATTTGTATGAATCTGAATGTGTTTTCAAAATACTTAGGCTCTGATCCTGTAATAAGTTCAATGCAAGCAGACCCATTGATATCAGTGGGCTTGGAGCAGGGCTGCTTGTGTGGCATAACTTCCAGAATTGGGACATGAATGAGCATTTGAATATGATTTGTGTTCTAGAATACCATCAAGTATTATGGGGATTATATCTGTCAACTTAAATAAATAAAAATAAAGGTGACACATACAAGACCTGATTCATTTCCCACTAACAGTGTAAATCAAGAATAACTCCATTTAACTCTATGGAGTTACGCTGGTGCAAAAACAGAGTAAATGACTTCAGAATCAGGTCAATAGTGTCCAGGGGAGCTGCGGTCTGAGAAAATTTCCTGTATTCCCAACTCTTAAATTGCCCATTCCTCATTTTTCTCCAGAACACAGGATCTGACCCAGGGAAGGAGGCTAGAGAGAGAAGTGGTGCTGTTCACTCTGTCCGGACTCGGGATTTAGGCCTTCACTTCCTTCAGGATAGAGGTGAGCCAGCAAAGAATGAGGGCATCTTCACTTTTCTCCATCAATGTCTGGTGAGGGGAGCTGCAGGAGCATCTCCACTTTCCTGCCTCAAGAGCCCAAGAAGGGAGAAAATCCCTACGTGTGAGGAGGCGCAGAACACTTGCTTAGGACACCCCTAACTTTACCTGAGATAGTTCTTGGCAGAAAGTGAAATTCTTCAGGGTCAGGACTTCGAGCAGGAAGCAGAAACAAGGGAATTTGGAAGGTGAAAGGGGTGAGAAACAGATTGTGGGTGGGTGATGGGCATCCAGGACTGAGTGGATGAAGTACCCCGTTTCCATGCAGAATGTTGGTGAGCTGACTCCCATTTATCTGAAACCCTATTATCCAAACCTCCACATTATCTGAATCCCTCCCTTGCCCCCCAGGATGAGATACATGCTTTTTGTAGTATGTACCTCATGCTGGGAGACAGGGAAGGGTTCGGATAACAGAGCAAAAACCCCTGGCCAGGACTGCCAGGAGGAGGAGGATAATAATGAAGCTGGCTGTGGGAGAGGCCACCCTGCTGCTGAATGGTTCCTGTGGCAGCTCAGGGAGCCCTCTGCAGCCCTGCTGTCATGACTGAGTGAGCAAGGCAACGAAGGTGAAGCTGCAGAGGGCTCCTTGCACTGCCGCAGGGCCAGTGACACCCAATTCCTTCAGGCACAAAGTGCAGGGGAGAGGCTCTCGTCTTGGTGGGGCAAAGCAGAGACCTCCAGCCAGGAATGTGAAGAGGAGGATGAGCCCCCGGCCGCTGAATGGCTCCTGCCCTCTTGATTATCCAGACTCTGGATTATCCCAATAAAATCCATGTGCCCCTATGCTATTTGGATAATTCAGCGTATACTGTATTCAAAACATCAACAAGACTCAGCTGGTGACAATTTTGCCTCTTTGACCAACAGTATTAGGTCTGAATCCCAAAACTTGGCCTCACATCTCATGGTGACGCCACAGTAAGCTTTTAAGACTAGAATTTTCACACCTGGCCTCCATTTTTGTGACTGTAATTATCTGTAGGTGGAATTTCATGTCTAATTGTCTGCACCCACATAACACTCACTGCTCCTGCAATTGTCTGGGGGTGCAGAAAAGGAGCCACCAGAATATTCCAGAAACTGCTCCACTGCCTCCATGGAAGTGGGCTGCTAAATCCTGGCAAAGACTACACATTGCTTATTCTTATCAGCCAAAGCACACTTATTCAGCGGTAGTTGATGCTTATTAGTCTAGCTGTTCAATACCAGTACTACTATTACTGAAACATTATGCAGTATACTGGAGCTGCACTTAAGTTACATTAAAATGATCACTTCTGATAATGGTCCCTCAATTTGTTTCTGAGGAATTTGAAATGGGGATAAAAATAACACATCAGTAAAGCATATTAAGTGCTGCTTATCATCCAAAAATCAGTGGATTAACAGAATGCTTTTTGTGGATATCGAAAAGGATGCCAGAATAAAATGAAGCATTATTTTGCCAATTTTCTGTTCTCTGGAAATTCCCAGTTAGCTTTGATACACCTTAAAACAGGTTCAGCAAAGGAACTGGATGAAAAACAGCACAGAGTAACGCATCTACAACATATGCTTCCCAGGATTTTATGCTCAGACCAGAGGGATTTGATCTGAAATAACAGAAGTGGAAGGAAGTAGAGAAGAGCATACCAGTAGGAACAGTGACACACCAGGGTCAAGGCAAAAGAAATAGTGACCAGATGTGGTGGATATTTATATTATGGAAGATTAGGATTCTGAAAGGAAAGAAGGCACTGGAATCAAAATTAATTGTAATGTAATTACTGGAAAGGAAAACAAGTATGCTTTTTATTGACCCAAAGCGGCGCAGGCCAAGGGACGTACCGCCGCTTCCTGCAGCCCCCATTGGCCGGGCACAGCAAACTGCGGCCAGTGGGAGCCGCGATTGGCCGAACCTGCGGACATGGCAGGTAAACAAACGAGCCTGGCCCTCCAGGGGCTTTCCCTGAACAAGCGGCGTCCCAAGTTTGGAAACACTGCTGTAGACTGTAGAGCATGAGTCTCAGAATGTAAATGGGGAAATGTAAGAGCAACAAACACCGTAAGCTCCCCGAATATGTGCCTTCTGTCCTAGCATAAATGCGGTCTTCCCAGAAAACTAGGAAGGATGGGTATATGTAACTGGTATCTGTTGTGGTGCTTGCCTTTTATTAAAACCGGTTGAAGATTTTTCACTAACATTTTTCCATCAAAAAAGACCATTTTGTCAAAAACAAAATGTTTCTCAGAAACTGATTTCAGTAAGAGGGAGAGGGGGAAGAGGTGGTTTTTCTGTATAGCCATTAGGCTAGAGTAAATCAGGCAGTTTATATCTCTCTGGCTACATCTATACTACACATCACCAGTGGCCGTGTTTGTAGTATGTGTAGCTACATGCAGCAGTGACAGGTAGGCTGTGTCCACATTGCAGGGCCAGTGAAAGGATCTGGCAGGGGGGAGTTGCTGGAGCTGTGTCTACAGGGAGGTTAGGCTGACCTGACTATATTGCACAGGCTATGAAATTTTCCATAGCCCTAACGGATGTAGTTCAGTTGACCTAAGTTTTATGTGTAGACAAGAGCCTAGAAGTACAAGTGAATAGTTAAGGCTTGTAAGAGGGAGAGAGGTCTAAAATAAAGAGTGGTTTTTTAATGTATATCTGATTCTTTAGAATCTCTAGTTTTCTGGAATCACTTAGGAGTGAGTTAATCAGATTTTTTTAATGCAACCCCTTTTTAATTTAGAGAGCATGGCCCCTTAAAGACCTTATCCTGAGGCAGAGGAAGGGCTGGTTGTGCCAGAGGAGGAGAGTGACAGCTTCATGTGTGTATCTGGTGCTCCAGACAAGAGAGTCTACAGCAAGCAGGGTCTCACATAGCGAAGCAGCTGAGAACCATCTTGAAGCCTAGGAGGGACAGAGTCAGGAGGAGCACCATGCCAGGGAGAAATCACCCGAGAAGGCCAAACCAGAGCTCTACCCAGTATCAGTGACACCTGGAGCTGCATGAGGCTGGGAGTTCTGGGGCTTGTGACTTTGTAATGGGAATAAAGAGGGAGGCTGTAGCTAGTTAAGTGAGGAGGTTGCTGCTCTGTGTGGTTTTCTAACAAGCTGCAGAAGAGGCCACAGGAGAGCTTTGTTGGGGAAAGTTTACCGGTGCCGAAGATGACCGGAAGCACCCAAAACTCACTGCTGGCATAGGTGCTGGAACTAGGGTGCTGGAGATGCTGGTGCACCCATGGCTTGAAGTGGATTCCATTATATACAGGAAGAAAAGGAGTACTTGTGGCACCTTAGAGACTAACAAATTTGCATCCGATGGAGTTAGCTGTAGCTCACGAAAGCTCATGCTCAAATAAATTTGTTAGTCTCTAAGGTGCCACAAATCCTTCTTTTCTTTTTGCGAATACAGACTAACATGGCTGCTACTCTGAAACCTGTCATTATATACAGGGTTTACAGTTTGGTTCAATGACTCTCAGCACCCCAGCCATAAAAATTGTTCCAGCTCCCCTGACTGCTGGACAGGAACTCTGCCCAGGATTCCTGACCTGTGAGTCTAGATACATTGCTTGGTGTCTATCCTTTTATAATATGGTACCACTGGGCCTGTGGGTCCTCATGTTGGATGTGACCCTGTTTTACCACTCTCCCTCTGTTTTTCTCCATTCACCCCTCTGTAAATAAATATTTCCCGTTGTTATATACATTGTTCTATTCTGTTGTGTGTTTACTCGGGGAGGGAGGGAGGTTTGGAACAGGTGCCCATGTGGTGTAAGAGGGTTTCCCTTCTGTGCTCCTATGCCTACCTTTTCTTGGCTGGAGCCATTTCCGACTGGGCCACGAGAACACTATAGTTACATTTAATTAAATTAGAAATCTTTACAGGAAGTCCTAATTTCCTGTGTTTGGGAATTGGGAATATAAATGGGTAAGGGCAGGATATATTCATTATTTTTAATGATATTCTTTGTAAGCATCTATTACCTGCAAGTATTTTGAGGGATTCACTAAGCCCCTTAGGGCATAATATTTACATGAGTTTTAAGCAAAGATTTCTATGACTGTTGAGATAGTGAGAAAAAATTAATTATAGGGAAAAGATACTCCAAAGAGTCCCTAAACATAGAGGCCAGCCTGAAAGCCCTTATCGTACTCCAATGGAATAATTTACAATATGAAGCTTCAGCTGATATAAAGCAATGTAACTGTACTGAAGTCCATAGTGCTATGTCAGTTTAAACCAGCTCAGGATCTAGCCCACAAGATTTAAAGTCTCTTAATTGTAATTTTCCTCCAGGCAGACAGGATTCTGATTGCAATCCTCATGTCTCCTGATGAGAGAGTGGTCTTCCTGGTGTTTGGAACCAGTAATAATGAGTTCCTTTCTACTAACCATTTAATTATTTCAGTAGCTAATTATTTTGTCAACTGTTCTAACAATATCAGAAAAGAAATTCATGAAGTGTATGATGAGATAAATGATCTTTCTGATGAAACCAGATTTCTGATACAAAAGCATGCATCTCTCTAGTAATTCAGTTCTTGTTAACAAATGTCCTGTGATGATATAGAAGCCATTGTATTTACATTTTCACTTTATAGCAACCATTAGACTGTAATAGTGATTTGGGACTTTGATCCAATCCTGCAATTGGATCTCTGATTCATAGATTCATAAATTCATAGATATTAAGATCAGAAGGGACCATTATGAACATCTAGTCCGACCTCCTGCACAATGAAGGCCACAGAATCTCACCCACCCACTCCTGAGAAAACCCTCTCACCTATGTCTGCGCTACTGAAGTCCTCAAATCGTGGTTTAAAGACTTCAAGGAGCAGAGAATCCTCCAGCAAGTGACCCGTGCCCCATACTACAGAGGAAGGCGAAAACTCCAGGGCCTCATGCAATCTGCCCTGGAGGAAAATTCCTTCCCAACCCCAAATATGGCGATCAGCTAAACCCTGAGCATATGGGCAAGATTCACCAGCCAGATACCCAGGAAAGAATTTTCTGTAGTCACTCAGATCCCACCCCATCTAACATCCCATCACAGGCCATTGGGCCTATTTACCATGAATATTTAAAGATCAATTAATTGCCAAAATCATGTTATCCCATCATATCATCTCCTCTGTAAACTTATCGAGTCTAATCTTAAAGCCAGATAGGTCTTTTGCCCCCACTGCTTCCCTTGGAAGGCTATTCCAAAACTTCACTCCTCTGATGGTTAGAAACCTTCATCTAATTTCAAGACTAAACTTCCCAAAAACCAGTTTATATCCATTTGTTCTTGTGTCCACATTGGTACTGAGCTTAAATAATTCCTCTCCCTCTCCAGTATTTATCCCTCTGATATATTTATAGAGAGCAATCATATCTCCCCTCAACCTTCTTTTAGTTAGGCTAAACAAGCCAAGCTCCTTGAGTCTCCTTTCATAAGACAGGTTTTCCATTCCACAGATCATCCTAGAAGCCCTTCTCTGTACCTGTTCCAGTTTGAATTCATCCTTCTTAAACATGGGAGACCAGAACTGCACACAGTATTCCAGGTGAGGTCTCACCAGTGCCTTGTATAACGGTACTAAAACCTCCTTATCTCTACTGGAAATACCTCGTCTGATGCATCCCAAGACCGTATTAGCTTTTTTCATGCCATATCACATTGGCGGCCCATAGTCATCCTATGATCAACCAATACTCCAAGGTCTTTCTCCTCCATTACTTCTAATTGATGCGTCTCCAGCTTATAACTAAAATTCTTGTTATTAATCCCTAAATGCATAACCTTACACTTCTCACTATTAAATTTCATCCTATTACTATTACTCCAGTTTACAAGGTCATCCAAATCTTCCTGTATGATATCCCGGTCTTTCTCTAAATTGGCAATACCTCCCAGCTTTGTATCATCCGGAAACTTTATTAGCACACTCCCACTTTTTGTGCCGAGGTCAGTAATAAAAAGATTAAATAAGATTGGTCCCAAAACTGATCCCTGAGGAACTCCACTGGTAACCTCCCTCCAGCCTGACAGTTCACCTTTCAGTAGGACCCGCTGTAGTCTCCCCTTTAACCAATTCCTTATCCACCTTTCAATTTTCATATTGATCCCCATCTTTTCCAATTTAACTAATAATTCCCCATGTGGCACGGTATCAAACGCCTTACTGAAATCTAGGTAAATTAGATCCACTGCGTTTCCTCTGTCTAAAAGGATTCATTAAAAATTCTTGCTAATGGGCTTGCAATTTCATGGGCCAATTCCTTTAATATTCTTGGATGAAGATTATCTGGGCCCCCCGATTTAGTTGCATTAAGCTGTTCCAGTTTCGCTTCTACCTCGGATATGGTAATATCTACCTCCATAGCCTCATTCCCATTTGTCATGCTACCATTATCCCTAAGATCCTCTTTAGCCTTATTAAAGACTGAGGCAAAGTATTTGTTTAGATATTGGGCCATGCCTAGATTATCCATGACCTCCACTCCGTCCTCAGTGTTTAGCGGTCCCACTTCTTCTTTCTGTGTTTTCTTCTTATTTATATGGCTATAGAACCTTTTACTATTGGTTTTAATTCCCTTTGCAAGGTCCAACTCTACTTGACTTTTAGCCTGTCTCACTTTATCCCTACGTGTTCTGACCTCAATAAGGTAGCTTTCCTTGCTGATCCTTCCCATCTTCCACTCCCTGTATGCTTTCTCTTAATCATCTCTCTGAGATGCTTGCTCATCCAGCTTGGTCTGCAACTCCTATCTATGAATTTTTTCCCCTTTCTTGGGATGCAGGCTTCCGATAGCTTCTGCAGCTTTGATTTAAAGTAATCCCATGCCTCCTCTGCCTTTAGATCCATAAATTCTTCAGTCCAATCCACTTCCCTAACTAATTTCCTTAATTTTTGAAAGTCAGCCCTTTTAAAATCAAAAACCCTAGTTGCAGATTTATTTTTGTTAATCCTTCCATTCAGTTTGAACTGAATTAGCTCATGATCACTTCAACCAAGATTTTCCCCTACAACCATTTCTTCTATGAGGTCTTCACTACTCACCAAAACCAAATCTAAAATGGCATCCCCTCTAGTCGGTTCAGCAACTACTTGATGAAGGAATCCATCAGCAATCGCATCTAGGAAAATCTGAGCCCTATTATTATTACTCACACTCATCCTCCAGTCTATATCTGGGAAGTTAAAGTCTCCCGTGATCACGCAGTTTCTATTAGTATTTACTTCATTCAAAACATTAAAAAGGATATCCAAATTAGATCCCGGCGGTCTATAGCACACCCCAAGCACTATCCCAGGGGAGGCTCTAATAGTTTTCTTCCCCAATGTAATTTTTGCCCAGACAGACTCTGTCTTATCCATTCCATCGCTTCTTATTTCTTTACAGTCTACCTCATCATTGATATACAATGCTACTCCCCCACCTTTACCTTTATTTCGGTCTTTCCCAAACAGCACAGACCCTTCAATCCCTGTAGTCCAGTCATGACGACTATTCCACCATGTTTCTGTTCTCCCTAGAATATCTGGTTTCACTTCCTGCACCAGTAGCTCTAGTTCCTCCATTTTGTTACCGAGGCTCCTCGCACTGGTGTACAAACCTCTTAATTTTTGCTGTTTGGCCTCACTCACATTCTGTACCCTATTAGGCACGGTCATTCTACAGTCAGAACCTATTAGACTGGTATCCACACTGCCCTTCCTCCTTATATTCATTCTCCTACCCATGGCTGTATCCTTTCTTACTTTGTTTTCTTCCCTCTGAATGCTAAAATCCAGTGTGGAGATTACCTGGACATCTCCCAACCATCTCCCCCAAATTCCTAGTTTAAAGCTCTCTTAATCAGTTGTGCCAGCCTCCATCCTAGAAGTCTATTTCCCTCCCTATGCAGGTGAAGTCCATCCCAACAGAACAGCCCTCTGTCCATGAATGCCTCACAGTGACCATATATCCGAAAGCCCTCCTTATAGCACCACTGCCTGAGCCTGTTGATAGTCATAATCTTGTCACACCTTTGTTGCCCTTCTCTAGGAACAGGCAGAATCCCACTAAAGATCACCTGAGCCTAGATTTCCTTAAGCGTCTTCCCCAGCCTAGCATAGTCTCCCTGCATACATTCCAGTGAGAATCTAGCCGTATCATTTGTTCCCACATGAAGGATAATTAGGGGATTCTTTCCCGCTCCCTTTAGGATCCTTTTCAACCTCAGGTCTACATCCCGTATCTTAGCACCTGGAAGACAGCACACCCTTCTATTCTCTGGATTAGCTCTGGTTACAGGCCTATCTATTCTTCTCAGTAAAGAATCCCTGATCACATAGACCTGCCTTTTTCTGGTGACGGTGCTATTCTCCAGTCTATCCCCTGTTCCCTCTGGCTGCAAGTTCTTTCCATTCCTATTCTCCCTTGTAATCCTCTTTAACCCATCCTGTATCCTCCTGGGGCTTATATTTGGTGTAGTCTCCATTGACTCTTCCCCTTTTCCTGTAGGACTAGCTGCTCTTCTCTTCTTCCTTGCCCTTCCACCTTCAGTGACTACCTGCTGAGCCCCTTCTTCATTTTCCAACTCTGCAAACCTGTTCTTGAGCTCTATTTCCCCTTCACTAGCCTGTCTTTTCCTCTGCCTGGTTCTTTTAGTCACATGCTTCCACTGACCACTTTCCTCACCCAGCAGTCTCCCCTCAGAATTCCTCAGTCTCCTGCTTCCATCTGCAAGTCTGAGCTTTTCCCTTCAGATACCTCATGTCTTTGCTCCATAATCTGCTCAAACCCCTTCCTAAACTCAACCAGACTTTCCACCTGCTTCTCCAAACCTCGGATCTTTTCCTCCATCAGCTCTATCAGACGGCATTTCATGCAGACAAAACTCTTACCAGGTCCCCCCTCCAGGATCATGTGCATACCGCAGCTTCCACATCCAGTCATCTTCATTGTGTCTTCCACTACATGGGTCACTCCCACTGCTGCCTCTGTACCTGTCATAGCCTTCCCACCTAAATCCTGTTAATCTGGGAAACACAAACCACACCAAAACACCACCACCCACAGCAAAAACAAACCCCAAACAAGCACCACAAGACAAACTTCCCTGTTTACAGCTCTGTTTGCTGGCTCCTGTGCCGCTGCAGCTGATGATAGACCTTTGCACCTCCATGGAGCATCATGGACTCTCTTATGCTTGTGCAGATCTAATTACAAGACTGGGGCCTGAGCCACTAGATTGCTATGGTATATGGGGATGTTAAATCTCCTGTAGGTATAATGAGCAAATCCAGCTGGGTTGTCTAAAGCAAAAAGCAATTGTTGCACCAGATTTTATGTGTTTATGTTTTTTATGAATGTCTTTCTGGTAGCTTTGCAAAAAACATAAGTTACTTGAGGTGTGTTTTGAAAAATATTTTATTCTATGGTCAGTAACATTATAACTGGAGTGAAAATGTATGCTTTAAAGATCTGAATTAATGCTATTTTGCTGAGACAGCAGGAAAAACAGGCAAGATGATGTGATTTCATCATATTAGAATAGGATTGATCATCAACAAGCTCAGATTTCATGCTCCCTAATTTGATTAGAAGGATTTGAGAAT
Organism: Lepidochelys kempii; assembly: GCF_965140285.1. Lineage (NCBI taxonomy): Eukaryota > Metazoa > Chordata > Testudines > Cheloniidae > Lepidochelys > Lepidochelys kempii. The sequence continues at coordinate 32,757,962 of NC_136381.1, forward strand.
ACCCACCAAGCACACTTAGCTTTTTCTCTTTACTTTCACAAAGTTATACTTCTCACACAATGCTTAGTTATATAATGAACCATGCATAATCTCAGAACAAGAAGTGCATGTCTTCACCCACAGATGCCTCCTTTATTTCATTGTTTAATTAAACTCATTTATTTTTCAGAATAAATGTGAAGATGGACCTGACTTCTTTGACTCTTTCATGGCTTATTGCTCAGACACCTCAAGACTAATTAATCTCTTGTTGCTCAGGTCTCTTCCAGCTCCTTCTTACAGCAATTAAAACACCTTTTTTCTTTCTTCTTATAGGAGTGGGCACTAGATGATTTCTAATTAGCTAACAGGCTGTGTTCTCTAAATTCTGAAATTCTGGTAGTAGAGAACAACAACAAAATTTCAAGAGACAGCTTGAAATCTAATCATTTAGTTAAAACTAGTTTTGGGGGTAAAACCGGCTCCAGGGTCCCTCTGCCAATTTTTGTGGTTTTGCAATTACATTGTCCTGTACTTTAAAATGATTTATTTTCCTCTCTTGCTGTGTGAAAGACTGACAAAAACAAAAAAGAAATTGACTAAGGGCTAGTCTTGATTGGATCTTAACTGACCTCGCAAAGCCAAGACTTCCTGTGATTGGAAAGACAATTTTTCATAAATCAAATCCTGACATACTTAGTTGAGGTCTGACTTTCCATATTGTTACACCACTTTTATACCATGTAACTCTGTTGAGCAGAGAATCAGGTTCTTTGTTTTTAATCTGGCAAACTCCCACAAGAGCCATGTGAGTCTCTCTTAGAAAAAACTTCAAGATTTGGTCCAGTGTATGAATTTCATTTGTATTTGGCTCAATTGTCCACATTCCAAAAATCAAGCATAAAATATTTCGTGGGAGTTGGGGATGGAGGACGGACAAAGCACAGATCTACTGGTTTAAAAATATAGTGAATCATAGCACATTTGAATTTCCTTTTAGCTATATTGTCCATAGTATAATGTCCACAGAGAACCCTGAGACTGTCAATCTTTAAAGTCTGTGCTCCTCATGAGGATCCTTGCCTAAACAAATCAAACTGCTCTTCAAATTTCTTTCCTTTTTAGTCTGAGGGAGAAGTGATTGATTTCCCTTCCCCAAATCTTTAAAGGTACAGAACGATCACACTAAATTTCTTGCCTAACTCCTTTGCTCTAGAGTTGTTTTTACGCTTCTTTGCTGATGCATGCTGCAGCCCAGTCAGAGCAGAATGGCAGCATTCTTTGAAGCATAGATGTTCTTTGGAATATTAAAAATAACATATCAAGTACATGGGAAGCATTCAAGGTAAGTTTTACTCTCTCTGTGGTACTTTCTCTGGTAAAAGAAGGGATAAAGAACATTTCCTTAAATTCTAATTCCCTCTTCCCATGATAAGCAATATACAGAATAATTTGAAGTTTAAACTCCATCTGTAGGCAAAACAGTTTAATAATGTTCTTTGATTCTTCGCTCTTGCATTTAGATAGTTTCATTAGATACAATTCAAATGGCCCAGTTCAATGGAAAAGTGTTTGTTCTCTCTTCTCTTTCAAGTTAATGATTTTCGCTAATGCCAGAGAGTGTTAATATTGTATTAGGCTGATATGCTTGTGGTCAGGAATTAATATTCAAAAGAACCGTAACATATTAGCCACCAGTGAGGTTAAATCTTAATAAGCATTTCTACTTCTGAAAATCAGTTTAGAGCTGGTTGGGAACATTTTTGATCAAAACTTTTGTGGAAAAATGCTGGATTTAATGAAATTTTCATCTGGAAAGTTTCTCGGATCCAGGATGGAAGTTATGTTCAGAGAGGAAGATAAACCCCCGAGAATAACTACTAGCACCTCTGGGTGGCGAACTCATCAGGGACATAGAACACCCAGGCCCAACTCCCTGCTCTGCATGATTAAAAGCAGGGGATTGAATAGGGTGTCCTACATCCCCCTTGGGCCTACCATAACCACTGAGCTATAGAGGCAGTCTCTTACTCATTTTTGCTGACCCAGTCAATATTTAATTACCTGTACATATTGGAACAGCTCCAACATGAGAAACTGACTGTAAGGGAGGTAGTCTGTCTCTTAAGGGTAGTGAGGTCTAATGGTCAGCCCACCCCTCATGTGGCATGGCCCTTTAAGAGGTTGAAAGATCTGGGTTTATACATATACAAAGACCTGGGAGACATTCAGAATAAGAAGTGTTTGGGAGGAAATCCCGTTACTGTTACTTTTTGCCAGGGGCCTTGCAGAGGGAGCGGGTCAAGACTCCCTCTCCCCCCCGCCTTCCCCTCAGCCAACAGGGGATAAGGTAGGAGAAGGGGACCAGACAAGCATGGAGGATGCCTCCTCTCACACAGCAGAGTAGACACCAGCAGGGAAAGGGTGGAGCAGCCTGAAAGCTAATTAAGGAAAAGAGGCTAGCTGTGGGAAAAATTGGTAAAGGCCACACAGCTGGCTAATGCTCACCTCAGCTCCTGAGAGGAGAGCTGACTAACAGCACAGAGGAGAGCTGGGAATTTCTGCTTAAGGAAGGATTTGAAAAGAGGTAACCTTGGGAAGGAACCAGGAAGAGCTCTCAGAGCAGAGACAGTATTCAGGTATAGGAAAAAAAGAGTCTCATGAAGGAAGGAGCCAGAAACTGATAGTTGGGGAGACCCTAGGAAGCGGGATGCTCTTTGATTAAAAAAGTCTGTCTGGATTTGTTTATGACCCAGGTGAAGGGAACTGAGGCAGGGCTTGCCTGCAGTGCCATACTGGGATGACCTCTGCGGCGTCACATGGACTGATTCTATAGTGCAGTGGTTAGGGCACTCACACTGGTACATAGGAGAGCAGCTTTAACTCCCTGCTCCACAGAAGCAAAGCAGAGAGTTCCCCTGTGTCAGATGAATGCCCTACCCACCAGGGTGGCTGAGTGTGTCTGTCTCTCTGGCTTCCCCTGTCACCCCAATTTTGAAAGGTCTTGGTATTGTTCTGCATCATAGTGGAAACAAATGGCAAAACCTCAGCATTTTTGCAAACTGGAATTGTTGTTCGCCAGCTAGCCCTAGCTGGTTTACTCTACTTTTCTGCTTTCCTCATTATATTCACTGAGTAACTCTGGAAATATTCTTTAACTGCAGTGACCCTTTCCATATACACTGTTAAATGTTTTCAGCACAATGTGTTCTGGAAATAGTGTGAAAAGGTAACTTTTCCTTTTCAGTGGTTTGGAATTCTCAGTGCAGTCAGCCAGAATTCTTTTCATGCTATTGTCAAATGAGACTACTAATCCCAGAGGGATAGTAATTCCACTATAAACAGTTTTAGAATGGAGCCAGAGATAGCTTGCTTTGTTGTGACAAGTATTTTGTTCTCTGCAGGAATTTATAGAATATATTTCGCTGCTTAAAGCTATGTTGTATGTGTTGATCATGTAAGTAAAAGTAGTACTAATGGATTCAGAGCCATTACCTGCATATAACAGAGTAATTATTCTGTCTTGTGATTCTTATGCCCGGTTCCCTGTCTGTTTTACCATTGCCTTATTTAAGGCCAAATCCTTATACTTAATGTCAATGGGAGATTTGCATGATTGCATATTTTGGACCATAGAAAGTACATAACCTCAAAGGAAAAATGGAAAGAAGGAAGTCATAAACACAATAAATACAGGTGTACGGGACCGAATTCTGTTCTCAGATATTTGTACACAACTCCCCTTCATTACAATGGGAGTTGCTTGCTAGCATCTGCGACAAGAATTTGGTAATCTGAACCCTTCCTGTGCCATCAAATGTGCTTTAGGACATGAACAAGGTTCACCCATCCCTGTCTGTCTTTGTACGTTCTCTATGTTGTTAACGCCCATATATTTTCGCTCTCTAAGTAAGTACTGTTTGACAGAGGGATTCTTTTGGCACCTTTTATATGTTCCTCCAGCAGCCCAATAGCATGCCTACTATGGCAGATCATCTGGCATTTTTACATATCCCAGTTATTTCCATCTTTTCTGGATAACTTTGGAGATAAGATGTTGAACTCTTTGGTGAATCTCAGCATTTGATATAAATTAATTCATTGCATATGTAGTATTTTCCAAAGCAAATTCCTTAAGAAGACATTTAGATGTTACTTAGAAGAGCACTGTCATTAGCAGAACTGAAAACTTCTAATGTATCATTAATGCAATGCCTGCGTATAATCTGTCTATGATCTATGATGATGAACTCAATGGCACTACGAAATGGGCAAGATGAGAGAATGCATCCTTACTTAATGCCTGTGTCTGTTTAAATCATTACTCAAGTCTGCATTTACTTTAATTTTGTGCAAGATGCACCTTGATATAAAACCTTGATGTTAGTTGTTTTATTGGCATACCATAACAAACTCTTCATGATATTCCAGAATGAATTGCAATTGAGGTTGTCAAATGTTTTCTTAAAATCTATGAAGTTTATGATGAATAGTTTTTGTCATCTGATGCTCTCTATGATTATTCTTAATGTAAAAATATGGCAGATGTATTATCTTCTGGGTTAAAATCCAGCCTGCTCTTCCCATAGCTTTACCTCAACTGCTTCCTTAATTCTGTTAAGATGATTCTACAGAAGACTGCCAATTACTGAAATGAGTATAACACCTCACCAGTTACTACAATCACTCTTTTGGCCACCCTTTTTGGTATTTTGACTATAATGCAATTTTCCCTTGTTTTGGAGGCTTATTCTGGTTCCATACTTTGCTGAAATGTTCAGTGATTTTTATCAATGGTCTCATCACAAGCTTTCAACATTTCCCCAATGACTTGGTCTTTACCTGTAACTTCCAAGGTTTTAATTTTTTTTACTGCATCTTCCATTTCTTTGTGATGTGGGATGTTACAATGCCTAGTTTTGAGGGCTTAAATTCCTCCCCACAGTCAATACTTTCCTATTGCTGTTGGTCTATCTGGCACTTCTTGCAAGTCAGACTAGATGATCATGATGGTCCCTTCTGACCTTAAAGTCTAAGTGCTGTGCCCATTGCTCTCTTTAGTCTTTATCTGTTGTTAAGATCTTTCCTTGTTTATCCTTAACAGGCCCTCCAGGTGGTATGAACTTGCCAGTTAGAATCCTGTGGAACACTTTATCTACTCAACTATCACCACTTTCAACAGCCTCTTCAACGTCTTTGGTGATGTTACCCATGTATTTCCTCTTGTCTCTTCTTGTACTGCTTTTTAGTGTTTTGTCCTTTGGCTTCTAAGAGCCAGGTTATTTTTCTTTCAGATTAAAGGTTTCAATTATTTTATTCAATGACTTTCATAAAGCTGGAAATTTGCTGAGGGTTGTCGCCCCCAAGGAGTGTATCTTTGATCTATGGGAAGTCACAAACCTGGTGAAAGTTGGTGGGCCTGATATCTGCCTTCTTTTCAGACTACATGAGGGAAAAGTTAAATGCCCTTTTGTTTAGCGATAGCTGAAAAAATAACTCCCACTAAATCACAGACAGTAAGGGTGAAGTAGGAGCTGAGCTATGTGGCCTGAGGGTTTTTCCTCTGGGGACTGGATGCAAATATAGGGGCTGGGTTTGTTGGGAGGAAATCTGTGTGTGCTTGAGAATCAAAGGCATCTAGAGGGGGACAGGTTTCAGAGCAGCAGCTGTGTTAGTCTGTATTCGCAAAAAGAAAAGGAGGACTTGTGGCACCTTAGGGACTAACCAATTTATTTGAGCATGAGCTTTCGTGAGCTACAGCTCACTTCATCGGATGCTCATGAAGTGAGCTGTAGCTCACGAAAGCTCATGCTCAAATAAATTGGTTAGTCTCTAAGGTGCCACAAATCCTCCTTTTCTTTTTAGAGGGAGACAGAAAAGCAACCAGGAAGCCAGGAAAAAGCAGGAGGCGTGCTGTGATGATGGCCCAGAGAGAGAGAGATAAAGTGGGGAGAGAAAGAGAGAGAGCTTCTGGGGCAGTGCTGGCTGGAAAGAGGTTTGGAATTCTGAGCAAAGAAAATGCCTCCTGTTTGAGTCCCACTGCATTTGCAGAAATAGGACTTGATTTACATTTTTTGTAAATCCACAGGATTGCATCGGAGAAATAGCTGATTCTAATCAGTTTCTCCTCCTAATAGAAACAACCCGCATGACCCCAAATCCATATTGACTAGCTGTTTGGGCTAAAGAAAGGAGTAATTGTATGTACTTAGTAAAGTCTCTGGTACCATACCTTGAATACCTTAGGCTTTATCATTTGTTGTAGTTGCTGCTTGAACAGTTACAAACTAGGTCAGAAAAAAGTGATATGATTCTACTGATGAGGATTTTATTTCCTTTTTTGCAGTAGATGCCTTGTGCACATAGGTTGCGGGTATAATAGGCAAGGAGAGGCTTTGCCTCCCCTAGCACAGCCACACCTGCCACTTGGGCCATTGTGCCCCCTCTCTCCCGCCTCTTCTCCTCCCTGCTCTGACCCTTCCCCGAGGCTCCCGCAGCCAGCTGCTGCTGCCTGGTGAGTCTTCCTCCTTGCCTCTCCTCTCCTCTCCTCCACTCCATTCCGCTGCACCCTCCTCCCCCTTCGGAGGTACCCGCAGCTACGCGCAGTCGTCCCCCCCCTCCACACCCCCCCTCAGCTCTGTGGGGAGCAGGGTATGTGTGAGGATGTGAGTGGCAGGCAGGGGAATGAGGAGGCCAGGGGAGAAGATCCCTTATCTCTGAGTAACCTTATACAAGTGAAGAAGCCTTCCAGAGACCTAGTAGCAGGTCACTGAAACTGTTAAAGGGCCATTAAAGTGATAATGAAGCCATTTAATAGGCATTTGCCAATGCCCAGGAACCCTTTGGCCATATTCAGCTGGCTTTTATATTGTAGGAAAATGTGTCATTGGGGTTAAAATCAGTTTCCAAACGACCCATCAGTTATTCTCTGTACCCAGCAGAAGTATTTTTGGCTAACCTCGCTCAAGGAGGAGCTGACGTAGCCAGTGAGTTTATTTCCTGATTTAGTCATTTTATTACTTACAGTTTAAGTAAATGAGTTTGGCAGGGAATTCTGTGTAAAAAAGGTTATTAAACTACTGCCCTAATGCATGCTATCAATGACAAACTTTTTTAAAAGAGATATGGGGTGCTGGAACGATTTTTATAGTGGGGGTGCTGAGTGCAATTGAACCAAACTGTAAACCCTGGATATGATGGAAACCCCTTCACATCAGGGGTGCTCTAGCACCACTAGTTCCAGCACCCATGGGAGAGATTAGGCTTCAGTTTGGAGCAGCTAGCATGGCTTTTTGTCTCTCTCTCTCTATACATATACGATACACACGGAACTCCCTGCCATGCAGAGGAGAATCCATCTGGCAATTGATCTATAGCTGCTGCTGGGGGGAATCTGGTGGGGGGAATGAGGAGGCAAGCAGCGGGTGGGTTAATGGCAGGAGGGCAGGGGAGGAAGTGAGCAGCGCGTAGGACCTCCTGGGGAGGGGTGAAGAGGAGAGCAGCGAGTCAGCTGTGGGCAGGGGCAGGGCCTGGGGCAGAGCAGGGCTGGAGTGTGGGCGGGGGCTGTGGGAGGAAGAGGTGGAACAAGGAGCTAGCCTCCCCCAGGGGAAGTTTTACCCACTGCCCATGCTTGTGTGTCATTTGTTTATCTTCAAACCCAAAATGCCTTGAGGTCTTTTCTTCTCTGAAAGAGTCTAATTCTAATTTTAATGGTTTGGTTTTGTTTTTTGCTCTAACCATAGTGGCTCACTTTTGGTGTTCTGCTTCAATAGTTACAACGGGGTTAGATAATGTACATATCATTTCATGAAAATAAATAAAGAGAGGCCCAGGTTTGCTGTAAGGATTGCTAACCTGGGCTTGTAAAGAAGCTCAAAACCAGCCAAATTTCATCGTTACTGCAGGTTCACATACTCTACTCTCACTACCATTTTTAAAAAAATTTGCCTTATCCTCTGAAAAATGTCATGTTTTCATTTAGTTTCTCCAGTAAGATTGAACACATCAGTGCATCTATGACCATCAATAGCACTTCCTCTCAGCCTGTTTAGAGCCAGACACACTAGAGATAAGAGCCAGTGAAACTGTTCACAAAATGTGCAACAACTCAGTAGCACTGCTACCTACTTGTGTCTGCACCATCTGAGTTGATTATTTCCTTTGGATCAATGATCTTGGATTGGCTTATCTATTTGGTTAAACGAAGAGCTTTAGAGATATTTCCAGCCTGACTTTCCAGTATGGACTCCAAATAGCTTCTTGTAAATAATCAATGGTAATCTGGGAAAGGAACAGTCCAGTTTTATTCCTACTTGACCTAAGCGATGTTTTTCACACTAGTGATTATTCTTCAACTTTATGAGATCAATGGGAAATTGAAAATGTCTTAACAGAAGAAAATAAGCGGGGAAGGTATATTGTGAGAAGGAGATGTGTCACTCAGATGTATCACCTTTAAATGCAGCACATAAATGTTGGGTGTGAATGATCACTGGCTGCTTGCTTTTACTGTCAACAGTGCTGAATTCATAATCCTCCTGCCCTTGGTGATATTTATCTCACACTCATGCCTGTTCACTCCTTTCCCTAGTCAAGCCTTGTTAAAATTGGTTTCATCCAGTGAAATTTAACTTAATGAGGAAAAAGCAGCTCCTGCCTCTGTGCTTCATTTTAATAATTCACCAGTAAATGCCTGGTCTTGCCTACCCTTTCACCTCCTGGTCAGGAAAGTTGGAGCTTTCCTGTGGTGCCAAATTTTAAGTCCCTCAGTGTGCTGTCCTATGGTTGCATCAAATATTGCCACATCAGCATTCAACACCGCAGAAGCAGCATAAGGGGGTGAGAAAAAATGGGATGAGGAAGAAAGACAAGAAAACAGTGAAAAGGGAGGGAGAATAGCTCTTTAATTATGAGGTTGCCTCTCTCTCCCTTATGGGTCCTCTGCCCAGCCCACCAAAAGAAGCTGTGAATACGGAGTGTTCTGTAGCAGGAATTTCTTGATTTCCCTGCCCAGTAATTTTGAGTGCTCAGCTCAGTTTAGCTGTTTTCTTTCTTTCCTTGCAAGATTCTGCTATTTGGGCAACAGGGTAGTTCTCTCTAACCATCTAGAAATACAGTCATCAATATCTGCATATAGAATAATAGAAATGTAGGGCTGGAAAGGACTTCAAGAGGTCATGTAGTCCAGCCCCTTCTGCTGAGGTAGGATCAAATATGCCTAGACAATCCCTGACACGTGTTTGTCTAGCTTGTTCTTAAAAACTTCCCATACCGGGATTCCACAACCTCCCTTGGCAGCCTATTTCAGAGCTTAACTACCCTTATAGTTACACATTTTTTCCTAATACCTAACCTAAATCTCCCTTGCTACAGATGAAGCCCATTACTTCTTGTCCTCCTTTTAGTGAACATGGAAAACAATTGATCACCATCCTCTTTATAATAGCCCTTAACCTGAAAAGTCTTCAAATATGTTATCTTTTCTCATGACTAAACATATCCAGATTTTTTAACCTTTCTCCACAGGTCAGGTTTTCTAAACCTTTTATTGTTTTTGTTGCTCTTCTCTGGACTCTCTCCAATTTGTCAACAACTCTCTTAAAGTGTCCAGAACTGTATACAATGCTCCAGGAGAGGCCTCACCAGTGCTGAGTAGACTGGCACAATTAGCTCCTGTGTCTTACATACAGCTCTCTTGTCAACCTACCCCAGAATGATATTAGTCTTTTTTGTAACATCATCACTTTGTTGAATTATATGGAGTTTGTGATCTACTATAATCCCCAGATCCTTTTCAGAAGTGCTAACACTAGCCAGTTATTCCCCATTGTGTAGGTGTGCATTTGATTTTTCCCTTCCTAAGAACGGCCATACTGGGTCAGACCAAAGGTCCATCAAGCCCAGTATCCTGTCCTCTGACAGAGGCCAATGGCAGGTGTCCCAAAGGGAATGAACAGACAGGTTATCATCAAGTGATCCATGCCCTGTCACCCAATCTTCTGGCAAACAGAGGCTAGGGACACCACAGTACTCTTGCACTTGTCTTTACTTAATTTCATCTTGTTGATTTCAGACCAATTCTTCAGTTTGTCAAGAGCTTTTTGAAGCCTAATCCTGTCCTCCAAAGCACTAGCAACCCCTCCCAGCATGGTGGTTATTTGTCTTCACTGTCCCACAACTCAGCACCTGAAAGAACCTCTGGAAGACAAAGGACTTGGAACGGGAGAGGGGAACGCAGGTGGCACAGCAAATGCAGCCTGTGCCTCAATAAAATCCTAGAATATCAGGGTTGGAAGGGACCTAAGGAGGTCATCTAGTCCAACCCCCTGTTCAAAGCACAACCAATCCCCAATTAAATCATCCCAGTCAGGGCTTTGTCAAGCCTGACCTTAAAAACTTCTAAGGAAGGAGATTCCACCACCTCCCTAGGTAACCCATTCCAGTGTTTCACCACCCTCCTAGTGAAAAAGTTTTTCCTAATATCCAACCTAAATCTCCCCCACTGCAACTTGAGACCATTACTCCTTGTCCTGTCATCCTCTACCACTGAGAATAGTCTAGATCCATCCTCTTTGGAACCACCTTTCAGGTAGTTGAAAGCAGCTATCAAATCCCCCCTCATTCTTCTCTTCTATAGACTAAATAATCCCAGTTCCCTCAGCCTCTCCTCATAAGTCATGTGTTCCAGTCCCCTAATCATTTTTGTTGCCCTCCGCTGGACTCTCTCCAATTTTTCCACATCCTTCTTGTAGTGTGGGGCCCAAAACTGGACACAGTACTCCAGATGAGACCTCACCAATGTCAAATAGAGGGGAACGATCACGTCACTCGATCTGATGGCAATGCCCCTACTTATACATTCCAAAATGCCATTGACCTTCTTGGCAACGAGGGCACACTGACTCATATCCAGCTTCTCATCCACTGTAACCCCTAGGTCCTTTTCTGCAGAATTGTCACTTAGCCAGTCGGTCCCCAGCCTGAAGCAGTGCATGGGATTCTTCTGTCCTAAGTGCAGGACTCTGCACTTGTCCTCGTTGAACCTCATCAGATTTCTTTTGGCCTAATCCTCCAATTTGTCTAGGTCCCTCTGGATCCTATCCCAACCCTCCAGCATATCTATCTTTCCCCCCAGCTCAGTGTCATCCACAAACTTGCTGAGGGTGCAATCTATCTCATCATCCAGAAAATTAATTAAGATGTTGAATAACACCAGCCCCAGGACCGACCCCTGGGCACTCCGCTTGATACTGGCTGCCAACTAGACATGGAGCCATTGATCACTACCTGATGAGCCCGACAATCTAGCCAACTTTCTACCCACCTTATAGTGCATTCATCCAGCCCATACTTTTTTAACTTGCTGACAACAATACTGTGGGAGACCATATCAAAAGCTTTTCTAAAGACAAGGAACAACACGTCCACTGCTTTCCCGTCATCCACAGAACCAGTTCTCGTCATAAAAGGCAATTAGATTAGTCAGGCATGACTTGCCCTTGGTGAATCCATGCTGACTGTTCCTGATCACTTTCCTCTCCTCTAAGTGCTTCAGAATTGGTTCCTTGAGGACCTGCTCCATGATTTTTCCAGGGACGGAGGTGAGGCTGACTGGCCTGTAGTTCCCAGGATCCTCCTTCTTCCCTTTTTAAAAGATGGCCACTACATTAGCCTTTTCCCAATCATCCAGGACCTCCCCCAATCACCATGAGTTTTCAAAGATAATGGACAATGTCTCCACAATCACATCCACCAACTCCTTTAGCACTCTCGGATGCAACGCATCCGGCCCCATGGACTTGCGCACATCCAGCTTTTCTAAATAGTCCCGAACCACTTCTTTCTCCACAGAGGGCTGGTCACCTCCTCTCCATGCTGTGCTGCCCAGTGCAGTAGTCTGGGAGCTGACCTTGTTCGTGAAGACAAAAGCAAAAAAAGTATTGAATACATTAGCTTTTTCTACATCCTCTGTCACTAGGTTGCCTCCCGCATTCAGTAAGGGGCCCACACTTTCCTTGACTTTCTTCTTGTTGCCAACATACCTGAAGAAACCCTTCTTGTTACTCTTAACATCTCTTGCTAGCTGCAACTCCAGATGTGACTTGGCCTTCCTGATTTCACTCCTGCATGCCCGAGCAATATTTTTATACTCATCCCTGGTCATTTGTCCAATCTTCTACTTCTTGTAAGCTTCTTTTTTGTGTTTAAGATCAGCAAGAATTTCACTGTTAAGCCAAGCTGGTCGCCTGCCATATTTACTATTCTTTCTACAAATCGGGATGGTTTGTCCCTGTAACCTCAATAAGGGTTCTTTAAAATACAGCCAGCTCTCCTGGACTCCTTTCCCCCTCATGTTATTCTCCCAGGGGATCTTGCCCATCAGTTCCCTGAGGGAGTCAAAGTCTGCTTTTCTGAAGTCCAGGGTCCGTATTCTGCTGCTTTCCTTTCCTCCTTGTGTCAGGATCCTGAACTCAACCATCTCATGGTCACTGCCTCCCAGGTTCCCATCCACTTTTGCTTCCCCTACTAATTCTTCCCAGTTGTGAACAGCAGGTCAAGAAGAGAGTTCTGCCCCTAGTTGGTTCCTCCAGCACTTGCACCAGGAAATTGTCCCCTACATTTTCCAAAAACTTTCTGGATTGCCTGTGCACTGCTGTTTTGCTCTCCCAGCAGATATCAGGGTGATTGAAGTCTCCCATGAGAACCAGAGCATGCAATCTAGTAGCTTCTGCGAGTTGCCAGAAGAAAGCCTCATCCACCTCATCCCCCTGGTCCGGTGGTCTATAGCAGAATCCCACAACGACATCACCCTTGGTGCTCACACTTCTGAACTTAATCCAGAGACTCTCAGGTTTTTCTGCAGTTTCATACCAGAGCTCTGAGGAGTCATACTGCTCTCTTACATACAGTGCAACGCCCCCACCTTTTCTGCCCTGCCTGTCCTTCCTGAATAGCTTATATCCGTCCATGACAGTACTCCAGTCATGTGAGTTATCCCACCAAGTCTCTGTTATTCCAATCACATCATAATTCCTTGACTTTGCCAGGACTTCCAGTTCTCCCTGCTTGTTTCCCAGGCTTTGTGCATTTGTGTATAGGCACTTGAGATAACCCACTGATCGCCCCTCTTTCTCAGTATGAGGCAGTAGCCCTCCCCTCTCATACACTCCTGCTCGTGCTTCCTCCTGGTATCCCACTTCCCCACTTACCTCAGGGCTTTGGTCTCCTTCCCCCAGTGAACCTAGTTTAAAGCCCTCCTCACAAGGTTAGCCAGCCTGCTCGCAAAGATGCTCTTCCCTCTCTTCATTAGGTGGAGCCCGTCTCTGCCTAGCACTCCTCCTTCTTGGAACACCATCCCATGGTCAAAGAATCCAAAGCCTTCTCTCCGACACCACCTGCGTAGCCATTCGTTGACTTCCATGATTTGACAGTCTCTACCCCGGCCTTTTCCTTCCACGGGGAGGATGGACGAGAACACCACTGGCGCCTCAAACTCCTTTATCCTTCTTCCCAGAGCCACATAGTCTGCAGTGATCCGCTCAAGGTCATTCTTGGCAGTATCATTGGTGCCCACGTGGAGAAGCAGGAAGGAGTAGCGATCCGAGGACTTGATGAGTCTCGGCAGTCTCTCCGTCACATCGCAAATCTCAGCTCCTGGCAAGCAGCAGACTTCTCGGTTTTCCCGGTCGGAGCGGCAGATAGATGATAGGTGAGTCTGACCACCACCACCCACCTCCTTCTCTTGGGAGCGGTGGTTGTGGAACCCCCAATCCTAGGACAGGGCATCTTATGCCTTCCAACTGACGGAGTCTCTTTCTGCTCCCTTCCCTCAGACGTATCATCTGGTCCACTCTCCACATTGGTACCTGTGGAGAGAACATGAAAACGGTTACTTACCTGTATCTGCGTTGCTGGTACATGGACGTTCCCCTTTTTTCTTCTGGAGGTCACATGATGCCAAATTTCTTCACTGGCCTCCTGTCCCCACTGTGCAACCTGCTCTGAATCTTCAGAACCTTGTGCCCATAGAAGCATATCCTGATGTCTGTCCAGGAAATCTTCAGTTTCTCTTATGCAACGCACGGTTGATACCTGTTGCTCCAGACCTTGAACCTTCTCTTCCAATATGGAGACCAGTTTGCACTTTGTACAGACAAATTTGCTTCTGTCCTGTGGAAGACAGACAAACATAGCACATCCAGTGCAGGTCATCTGCAAGCCTGCTTGTATCATCTGTCAGGCTGAGATATTGCTCATTCAAATCCTACTTCGTATATTAGGCTGAGCCTTGGTATATTAGGCTGAGCTTGCATTTTCATTTGCTGACTTTGATCTGTTTGCTATCCCTTATAATCACTTAAAATCTATCTTTCTCTAGTTAATAAACTTGTTTCATGATTTATATTAACCAGTGTGTTTTTGAGTGAAGTGTTTAGGAAAATCTCAGCTTGGTTAAAACCTGGCTTGTTGCATATCTTCCCTACATTGAGGGGGCAGTGAACTAATTTAATGAGTTTGCACCATACAGACTCCTGTGCACTGCAAGAAGGTCTAATTCTAGGCTTATACTCCAGTAGGGGTGCAAGGATGAGGAGCTGGGAAATTGGCTGGTGCCTCCTGTTTGTCCATGTGTGGCTTAGGTAAAGCACTCAGGTGACTCAGTTGGGAGTTCCACCTGCTGTCATGTTGGGTGATACCAGCTAGCCTCTCCAGGCCCTGTTATCATCAGCAGAGCAGTGTGAGAGAGGCCAACCCAGCTGAATTGTTAGGGGGCCCAGCGGTTCGAACGGCTCTCAGACTCCATCCTGGGTGTACAACCCATCACAGGGTGGTCTTCTTGTTATTAATTTATTTGTATTACCATAACCCCATTGTGCTAGGCATTGTACAAACACAGAACAGAGACTGTTCCCGTGCCAAAGAGCTTGCAATCTAAATGTCCAATCTTTTATGTTAAGGCACTGGCCTGGGACTCAATGTGGATTCAATTCACGAACCTGCACTAATATCTTGCGTGACCTTGGGCAAGTCACTTAATTTTGCTGTGCCTCAGTTCCCCAACTGTAAGTGGGGATAATACATCTTTTTTCCTACTGTTTGCCTATTTAGTCTATATGGTCTTTGTGGCAGGGACTGCCTCTTACTTTGTGTTTGTACATAGTACAGTAGGACTTCTAAGTACTAACATAACAATAACATTGTGACAAAAGTAAGGCTTTTATTAAATGAAGCACTCCCATCCTTGTGAGGGGAGTTACTACCTACTGTGTACAATAAACAGCATTTTGCAGATTAATCAATAACTCAGAGTTTGCATATTAAATGCACAAATGGGTTATTTTGAATTTACTAGCTAAGCTAGTCAGCAGCAAAGAGACTATTTTGGAAGAAGGGATTATTATCCATCACAAACAATTGTAGCCTAAGAAGATGGGGGAGAAACCATTGTGCTGGGAATTACTGGCAGAACATGTACCTCCACTACAGGACTTGTCTGAACACTGTAGACATGCTAGCAAATCCTTTCAATACAAATGGAGCACAGAGCCTTAGACGTTTCCCAAGTCCGTCTGGGAGATGTGAGGCTGCTACTCAAATAAATTAAATCAATAAATGTCAGAGATGGATAGGTAGGGGGTGCAGGACTGGCCCTCAACATTTTGGCACCTGAGTCAGGGAGCTCAAATGACACCCCCATGCCCCCTCGCTTGGGCCAAAACTTTGAAAGGTCTCAATTCTGTCTTCTTCCTATTCTTCTCCTCTCATTGTACTGCTGTGCTACCTACCCCAATTAAGGAGAACTAACAGCTTAAAATGCCATGTTCAAAAATTTTAAGTAACACAACTTTCAAACGACTGAACAGCAAATGTAACTTTTCTTGTCTGCACAGTAAACACTGGCATTTTTATCTGTTTGAATAATCAAAGTGGGGCTTTCCATGCCTTCTTGGCTGCAAAGATTTGAACTGCTTCCTGAAGGTCCACAGTCTGAGCCAGCTCATGCTCTGAGATGATTGCAAGGCCGACCAGCATCTCCTGTGTCATTGTGGAGTGTAGATGTGTTTTTATTAACTTCAGCTTGGAGAAGCTACGTTCTTCACTGGCAGCTGTTACAGGAAGTGTTAGAAGTATGCGCAGAGCAACAAAAGCATTTGGAAAGAGGGTGGTCACCTTATTTGTGTGCATATATTCCAGAACAGCCTTTGGAGTTGATCCTGCTGAAATGTATCTTGAAAGGGCTTCAGTTCATCACCTAAATCACTCGCATCAATATCACGCCTGTCATCATGTGTCAACAGAGTCTCTAGTGCCCTGCATTGCTGGTGTAGATCTTCTTCAGGTATAGTGAGGAATTTTGGAATATCATACAACATCCCAAATATACTGCTGTGTACCTTGAGCTGCATGAAAAGTTCTTCAACTGACTGTACTGCACAATTTAGCACCTGGTTAAAGAATTCAACTTTGAATTGTTGTTTGGGGTCTCTTATGGGATTATCCCATGCCTTGTAATCAAAATGTCTTTTTTTTGGTGACTTGTATTCTTGAATGGGTGGGAAAATAGCTTCAGTGTGAAGTTCCTCTGCCAACTTCTGTGCACTCTTCAGAACGTTTTGAAATCCCTCATCTGACCGGTAAGACTGTAGGTATGACTTTGCTTTGTCCAGTTGTTCTATTGCTCCAGATATATCAAGGTCAACACCTTGGAGTTTCTCTTACTTACAATATTTATTTCAAACAGTATGTCATGCCACAACACTAAGCTACACAGAAATTTGAAGTTATTTATGTTTCTGGTGATTCCATGTCCCTCTGCCACTGTTCTCCCACGAACAGTTCCTGCCATAGCATTATCCTCCATAATGGCAACTATGGTATCATCTATCTTCCCAATTTGGGGTTTGATAGGCTTTATCACTTCCACTCGACTTTCCCATCGTGTGGCACTGCGTGGTTTCAGTGTCAGAGAGGATGTT
This sequence comes from Lepidochelys kempii, assembly GCF_965140285.1. Classification (NCBI taxonomy): domain Eukaryota; kingdom Metazoa; phylum Chordata; order Testudines; family Cheloniidae; genus Lepidochelys; species Lepidochelys kempii. The sequence continues at coordinate 32,774,917 of NC_136381.1, forward strand.
CCCAGATGTTGCTTTAAAATTTGCCGTTGATGAGTTGATGCAGAGCAAAATACATAAATGCTTTGAATTACATTAAAAAATTCAGCAGCCTCACTAAAGCTGGTGCTGCATCACTGACCACCAAGTTCAATGAATGAGAACTGCATGGGACAAAAAAAGCTCAAGGGTTTAACTCTCAGATCCCTGTCTGCACTCCTCTGTTCTTTCCTCTCATGTTGGCACCATTATCAAAGCCCTGACCTCTCACGTCAGCTATCACAATTCCCATATCTTCTAGCTTTTTAAAAAATCATATGTGTCATAACAGCTCCTGTAGTATCATCAATGTCAATAAATTCTAGAAAATGCTCTCTGACAGTTACTATTGCAGGGACATTTTCACTAGGTTCTGTTATTGTTACAAAACGCAGCATTAAAGTCATTTGTTCCATATGGTTGATGTCAAGTGTGCAGTCCAGAATAACAGAGTAATATCTTGCTGAATTCAGATCTGCCACAATCTTCTGTTTGACTTTTGTTGCCAGTAACTGTATGATCTCATTTTGAATTGTTTTTCCTAGGTAGTGGTGTGTGTGCGTTTCTTGGGTGGTGACTCTTCCTAGATGCTCCTGGAGTACAGCATCAAACTCCGCCATCAGCTCCACAATTTTAAGGAGGTTTCCATTGTTTGGCACATACAGCTGATCTGAAATGGCATGCAGTGCTAGGTATGGGTAGCAAGCATTCTCACAATGGCAATGAGCCTTTTCAGAATATTTTGCCAGTAAAGAGACTCTGATGCAATCTTCTCTTGATGCTGATCATCTATGGTGGCCTTTAACCTTAGTTTCCTCTCAAGCTCTTTCCACCTATGGAATGCTCTCTGGTGATTTGCTGCCTTCTCATGGCATGCCAGATTTCTCCAGTCCTTTGTTCCTGTAGAACCCAATGTGGCTGGAACATTAGACTGGAAGAGTTTGCAACAAAAACAGTATGCAGCATTCTGGGTTTTTGAGTACATAAGCCATGGCCTCTCCATTTTGTTACCATTGGGGATTTCACATCAGTAATGTGATGGATGGAAACTTCTATTTTAATTTTCTTTGGGGAACATGAAGTTTTTCACTTGCTGTGGACCTTGCAGTACAAGGAAGTCCCTCAGGCTACTGCTCAAGTGGGTCCACAGTTCTGGATCATCTCGACTTAAGGAACTAAATTCAGCAGCAGCTGTTTCTTGCGCCTCCACCACACTCTTCTCTGATCTACACTTTTATTCAGGAATGTGCATGGTTACATCCATTTGAGATGGAGATATGGATGCTGCAGTAGCTGCCAGGTCACCCGCATTCTGACTAACTGGAAGATCAGGCATCTCCTCACCACTCACATCCTCACTGGGGCCGGAAGGCTCACCGTGAACATTTGTGCCTATGTATCTCAGGAGACCTCCTTCCTGCTTAGATAGAAAAGCTTCCTTTGCTTTCTTTCTTTTTCTGAATGCTGCCCCAGAGGGGCATTTTCTTCTTTCACTCATGACTGCTGTTCTGTGCCAGCTGTAGTGGCTCTCAACTCTCAGTTGAAGGGGACAAATAAGCAGGCTGGAAGCAGGGCCTGAGTGAGGGAAGACAGCAGCGTCTTAAGGGCTTAACTGGCTCCTACTACTTCAGTTGACTGCCTGTTCTCCTCATGTGGGTTCAGGGAAGCAGCAGGAAACAGGAAGCTCCCTGAGAAGTTGGTGTTAATCAGTTCAGGCTCCTGGGGGTGTTAGAGGGGTACATAAGAGGCTCCTCCTCCTCCTCTCTCCCTGCAGCTCCTGCTGCTTTCTGTTATTCCCTCTCACCTTTTCTCCTGCCTGCCTGTTATGTCTCTTGTGCCCTCCTTCCTTCAGCACAGCACTGCACCATCTCTGTGCATCTCGAGCAGAGAGAATACAGATGCACCAGCAGCAGACACAATTTTCTACACTCTGGGTCCTAGTAGTGCCCCCCCACAGTCTGGCACCTGAGGCGGCTGCCTCAATTCGCCTCATGGTAAGGCCAGCCCTTGTGACAGATTTATGTTACCAATTTGCCTGGGGCAGTAATTACTGCGGTGGCTGATGTCCACACTACCTTCCTGTTGGTGGTGCATGTCCTCACCAGGAGCGCTTCCACTGACTGAAGAGGGGCAGTGTGGGGGGGGGCTGAGAGCCAGGGACCTCTGCTGGGAGTCCAGCTGTCCCCTGGGCTTCTCACCTCCCAGCAAGGAGCGGGGATGGCAGGGGGCAGCCATCTGGGCTTCTCGCCTCCCCGCTCCCAGTCAGGAGCTGGGGGGGCTTCTTGGTTCCCTGAGTTGGGATTACTCTTATTTTAGCATACTTAACTACAAATGCTGTTGGATATTAAAATGATCCTGCCCCTTTTGAAAATATAACTACCGTGTGTTATGACTTCCCGCCCTAGAGATAGAACAGGCTAAACACATGCTGGATGAGGTCATATTTCCTTTTATTTCTTCTAAATGTACAGGCCATTAATTTCAATTGATTTTGTGGAGTGTAGGTGGAGATAAGTAGGAGGAGAGAAATAAATCCATAATATAAATATTTAGCAGCAGTCTTAAAATTGTATTCTTGTTAACATTTCTATAATGTGATGCCTTGATTCACAATTTCTGATTGAAATAATTGGAGACTAGAAGTGAGGATAACAGGTGTGTGTGGGATGGATGCATGGTCCCTCAGAGGGACAACAGAGAGATGCATATGTTCCTGAATTATGCTAGATGGTATCATTATACTGGACGTTGAGCTGTCACACAGAAGGCATATGGTTTTCTATTTTCTGGGATGGCCAACTACAGAACAAGCCTCTGTCCAAAGTGCAACTAGGAGAATGTTGAAAATGGCAGAAGAATGACAGAGAGAGTGGATAAATAGTTGCATTTGATCAGTTTCTCAGCTGCCTTCTCCACATACATCATGGTAAAAAATGTAATGCTGTTTTTAAAGGGAATACTCCATTTTATTTGGAGGACTTTGGTTTCCCACAAAAATCTCAAGTGTCTCCACATTTTACTCTTGTTGTTGTTGTTTGCGTAACCTGCAAGGAGCTTACTGAGGTTCCTGGGGGGTCTGTGTGCTGGTAACTCAGGGAGGGGCAGTCAAGGGCAGACTCAGAGTTTGCTCAACAACCAATACGGAGTAAGATGCCTTTCCAAGGTCCCTCAGGAGAGGGGAGATGTCATTTTGAAGCAGTTTGGAGGGAGCCAAGGAAAGAGTAGAACTGGCTGTTGGAGAGGAGAGGGCTGGTGAGTCCCAGGCCTGTGTGCAGGGTTCCCCCTGGAAACTGGCCTCTGGGGACCTGAAAGCAAGAATCCTCAGCTTGGCCCTTTCCCTCTCCAAGATGACTCCCTATGGCCAGCTCTGCTCTGGCTGCTTGTCCAGAGCTCCTGCCTGCTCTGAGTGTGTCTGAGCACTGGGGTCGGAGACTAAAGTTTGGATTTTTAGTATAGTTTTCTAACCTGTACCTTGAGCCCTGAACCACTTTGTGGTGAGGGGAAATTCTGGGACCAGCAGCAGCCTGACTCCTGCATGTAGAGGACACCTGCCAGTAGTGATCTCTGCAGTGGCTGAGGAGTCCAGAGCCATCTCTGAACCCAAGGATCATTCATGGAGTTGTGAGTGCACCATCTTTTAGTTAGTGAGGGAAATTGCTTGGGGGACCCCCTGAACTGTGTCCTCCAGCCAGGGGGGTAAGAGTTTGGGGACTTTATTACCTGCTGCCTATTAAATCTGAGGAGGGACTTACCACCTTATCCCACTTGTGAGTCCTTTGGGCTTCGGAACCCAGTCAACCACATTGCTAACCGCTGCACAGAAGGTCACAGGTCATCAATGATCCCAACAAAGTACATGTACTAACAGGACACTAATCTTACACTTGCTATATCAGGTCATGTGACTGAGGGAATTCATGGGTATTATCAGCATGGGCACCAGTGACCACAGAATAGTGTTCTACCCTGTGATGTTATAGTTATCTCCGGTTTAATATAATTACTGTGTTAAATATATTGTATATGTTTGTTATTTCTTGAGAGTCTCCAACTATGTGGCAAGTAAGTGGGGGTTATCCTGTGGTTAGAATTTTCCTCCCAAGCTGCCCTGGTGACCCTGCCAGGAAGGAGGGAGGGGGGGTGGAGGCACCACCAAATATTTTCATATGGGAAGAAAATAAAGCATTTACACCCTGCTGAGTGAGTGGCAGGATCCAGAAGAACCCAAGTCTGTCCATCAAAACCTGTAAGTAGATTGGCATTAAAGGAAGTAACTGGGTGGAGAGAGGGTCCTACATTTGTTTTTCTTTTGACTCTGCAAATTCACAAAACCTTAGCTTAATTTCAGTACATTCTGATTTGAGTTCTACATGTATTGCCAAAAAGATTAGATGAATATATGCCTAAATCAGTGGAGGATTGCCTTTGAATTACCTGCAGGTGCTGTAGCTCTAATTCTAGCATGTTTCAAAATTAAGAATCAATTTAGATTTCAGCACCTAGCATGATTGTCTTGCTCTTTTATGAAGTGATGAGTACACTCACAGCATGGGGCTATAATTATAATGCAGCAATGTGGTGAGATGAAAAGTGGCTACAGCAAAAATAGTGTTGCTTATCAGAGAGAGGGAGGGAGGGAGGATTGCACCTGCCTGAAGGTTCATTGAAGTGCTAAAATATTCAGTGAATAATTGAACATGGCAAGAGGGAGATGTCAATACAGCAAGAAGCCATGATAGTATCTGTTGCTTTTTTACCCCTTCACATTATGCGCAATTCCATTTGGGACTCTGAGCTCTAAAGACTGTAGGAAATGTGTAACTAACTCACCCTTCATAATCTGATGCAGTATTTACTGCACATTAGTGCTGTCAGGCCCTAAACAGCTCACAGTTCCATTGTGAAAGTGGAACAACTCCCTTGGGTGGGTTGTTATCAGCAGGAAACAAGCCCAGGCCATCTGGATTTAAAGGTGTGAGACTCTACTATTTGAGCTACAAGTTAGCTTGAAGGTAGTAGCAGACTTAAACCTGTAGCAGAGAGACTCAAAAAGTCATTCTGTGCCCAATATGGGCCAGATCCTCAGAAGTATTTAGGTACCTAAGTCCACTTCTTAGGCAACACTATCATTTTCAACATTGCTGCTCAGCTGACACCTAACCCCATAGGTTTCTAAATTCTCTAGGAACTTAAATTCCACTGGTCAGCACTTACATAGCCAATTAAGCTGTGATGTCACCCCACAGCTAATGAGCAGCTTGGAGCCCTAGTTCATGCCAAAGCCCTGGAGGTCCCGAAGCTGGGCTCTCAATGCCTATCTTGCCAGCAGGGCCTAATCCTGTAGGCTTGCTCTGTGCATGCCTAAGGCTTGATACCTTGATAGCAGGAGGGCTAGAGGCAGGCCACTGCTTTTTTGGGAAGGGGGCAGCACAGTACCTGCACAAAAGGCAGCTGGGGGCCCAGGGAAATGTAGGGAATGTGTGAGAGGTATTGAGCATGAGCAGGAAACCAAGGGGAAAAGATTGATTGTTTCAGCTGCTAGGGCATGCACTACCTAAGCAGCTGACCTAGCTTAGGTAGCTAATTCCATCAGAGGGTTCATGGCTGAAAATCCTGAGCATAAGTAGATACTTGTCTCTGGCCTGTCTGCCAGGTGCATAGGTCAGCCACTTAAGCTCCTTTGCTTGGCATCTTACTCTGTCTAGTGTAGGTGGCTCCCCGCTCAGCTTGCTGGCTTTTGAGGATCTTGCCCTTAGGCACTTAACTCTCCTCAGGCATCGTATGGGGAGCCTGGCTGTGATGTTATCTGATTAAATATGACCACATAGAGCATTCTTGCAACCACTGTTCTATATTTGCAACAAATCTTGTGCAAATGAGGTGTCTATGAAAAGGTTATGATTTGCTGGTTATTATTATGCTATCTGTATGCATGTATCTTTTTTGTATTTGAAGTTATGAGTATTGGCTCTATACCTGTATTTCAAATGTTTGCTCCTGTGGTAATGTCCACTAGGTAGTAGCCTGCACAGCTTGAAGGGACTATGCAAATTAAGTGGCTCATCAAGAAACTTAAGTGACACTGGACCATGGGAGATGCCCATTTACACTGAATAGACTCTCCTGCAAACATACTGTCTGGGGTATAGGTAATGGCTTCCTGCAATGACTGGGCAAAATGCATGGACGTGTGACTTGTCCATGTGACTCTAACCACCATCTTCTTACTGTAATTTTCCACAGTAAGAACAATGGGATTTCCTCCACATGCAAGAAGATATAAAAGGCCCTTGAAATGTCTCTGTTTTGCCTCTTTCCTGCTCAAATCTCTGGAATATGGACTTATACTAATAGGACTAACGATCTTCCAATGATTTGGAAGCAGCCAGAGACTTGACTTAAGCCAGCAGTTTATTCCATCATTGATACAAGCCTGAACCAAGCGCTTTGCAATTACTATATGTATTTGATTCCTTTTTACCAATTTTAACTCTCTCCTTCCTTTCTTTTTATAAATAAACCTTTAGATTTTAGATACTAAAGGATTGGCATCAGCATGATTTTTGGGTAAAATCTAAGTTATATATTGACTTGGGTGAGTGGCTGGTCCTTTGGGATCAGAAGAACCTTTTATTTGAAGAGATTGGTTTTAAAGAACCACTCATCTCTAAGTCTACTGTTTTTTTCAGTGGTGATACAAGGACTGGAATGTCTAAGGAAACTGCTTTTGTGACTTCTTGTTAGCCAGTGTGGTGAAACAGAGGTTTACTTTTGTTGCTGGTGTGGTATATCCCATGGGGGATTAGTCACTAGTCTTGGGGTATATCTATCCTGTTTCTCAGCAGTTTGTCCTGAATTTGGTATTCTCAGGTGTGACCTACAGAGACACGGTTACACTAGTTTTGGTGCTGAGTATTTCATAAGGCCGCTGGGCAAGTAGGATTTAGGAGCTGCAGTGCTGAGCAGAAGAACACCTAAATATCTTTTAGGATCCAGGCCTATGTGCTGTACAGAAGGTAGATCTGACCCAAAGATCATCAAATCTTAAAGACCAGACACTACACTTGGGTGAAACAAATGAGAAGGAGTGAGGAATGCAGCAATGCAAGCATGTTTTTTGCATATATTATATGCACACCTCATAGGTATAATAGCAGATCTGTAACAGTTGTCTCAGCCAAAGGAAAATCTTTGCATAAAGACAGATAAAATAATTTAACTGATCCTCAATTATGCTAGAGCATGTATTGTTCTGGGAGGGAGAGAACAGAATAACAGGTTTGTTGGTGCATGATGTAGTGTCTAAAAGGACAAAGCTGCTCACACCTTCAGATCTGCTTTCTCCCAACATGTTGACTATTTAGCTGATTTGATTGCTTGAGTTGTCTACAGCTGTCATGGTCCTTTGTTTTTGTGGGGAGGTCTGTGGCTTTAGTGTGCATCTTGTTTCAGGTTTCAAGAGTTGTTTTTGTGCTGGTAACCCATGAGATTATGGCAAAGAGAGCATTAATAGCAGCAGTAAGAGCTCCATCTCTTGGCCAATGGAAGACAATGTAGACCAAGTGGTTTTGGCAGTCATAAAGATATGCAGTTTACTGATTAAAATTATAAAGGAAATGACCAGAAAAGGACATTAAATCAAGCGGTGACGATGTATGCTAACGGGGAGAAAATATGCCATTATTTTTGTGGAGAAAGAAAAGAAAACAATTGTTGATAGCAAACAATGAGGAGATGAAGAGTAAACTTGTGACCTCACAGGAAAAATAGAAGTGAAAATTGAGGAAAATTTATTTTGTATGGAGCAAAGAAGGTGGAGAGAGAAAATAAAAATACACAAGCAATATGCAAATGGCTGCCAAAGGCTATCTACTCAAACACATTGATACGACATTTAATCAGCCAGTGGCTTAGACTGTCCCCACTTACAGAATGTTATGGACCAAAAATAAGAATGCCTGATGCATTTCTCTTGCAAGAAAGGGGCAGAGCTTTGTTTGCAGTTACAGGCTTGGAGTGAAATCCTGGACCTACTGAAGTCAATGGGAGTTTTGCCATGGATTTCAGTAAGGCTGGGGTTTTACCCTTGAAGATTAGTTGTTCTATCTGTAACTTGTCATTATTGATGATAGGGCTATGTAAATACTTGGTTGAAGTATTTGCTCCATGTTGCTCCATGTTGCTCCAGTTATTCATCCACTGTGCTCTTTCAATTGTCTGATTAAAAGGCCCAGGTTATGTACTGTGACTAAATGGTCCAATACACTCTGAGACCAATCAGCTTTAGATTGCTAAAGGGCCAGTGAAGTGGCAGCTGCTAGAGATGTTAAATGACTTCTGGGTTCTGAAGCCTTTGACCTCAAGCCTCTCGTTGGACTAATAGCCTACTTATGTGCTTCCTGTGCAGTCTTTTTTGCTGTCATTCAGATTGTAAACGCCTCAGGATGGGGCTGTCTATTACACATTTGTGTAGCCCCTGGCACAATGGAGTCCTGATGGTGATCATAGTAACTTTTTACTGAGTCATCCTGCTTTTCTTCCGGTGACTTTAGTTGCCTGTAAAGGTTTGGAAAAGACCAAGGACCAGATTCTGATCTCATTTGTACTAGTGTAAATCTGATTTCAATGGGAGTGAGGAAGCACAATCTCTCTTAATCAGTGCTCAGAACCTCACATAATCACAGTCTAGATCCAGAGTATCTCCATTAATCTCAGTGACACCACTCTGAATTTACTCCCGTGAGTGAGATGATGATCTCCACGCTGGTACTGGAAAAGAACTGTATCTGTGGCAATATGCAGCTCAGGATTTTGTTTCCTAAAACATTTAATTACTTTAATTTTTACACCTTTTTAATTCCACATGGTTTGCTAATAGCAGGAATGACCTGCAGCCCACATCATTCATTTCCTGATAGTCAGTGACAAGCTGGACGTACCTATGACTAAGGGTATGTCTTCACTAACAATTTGGGTTGTGTAGAGACAGCACCAGTAGTGGGAGAGAGCTTTCGCAGCGCTGTGTAAAAAAACAAACAAAAAAACACCATCCCCACGAGGGGAGTAGCTCCCAGCGCTGGGAGCACATCTCCCAGGGCTGGTGCACTGTTTACACTGCCATGTTACGGCGCTGAAACTTGCATCGCTCAGGGGGGTGTTTTTTCATAGCCCTGAGCAAGAAAGTTTCAGCTCTGTAAAGTGCCAGTGTAGACAAGGCCGAAGTCATCTCCTCTAACTGATCATTAATTGGACAGAATGTCTGATCTAGAGGACATTAATGTTTAAACCCAAGAATGTAAAAAGTTGTTTTTTTAATTGAGAGAAACCATTCTATTGCTTCAGTACAGTAGCTAGCAAGCACCTCTATTTTCCTGCATTGTAATTATGTATTCAAAGAAAAAACTAAGATCAAGAATCAAAATGAAGGGTAAAATATTCAGAAGAAAAGAAATTTTTATTTAGAATTATGACTGTATATTTAAGGTTCTTTCTACAGTTCTGCGAAAGTTCTGTCTCCTGCACAGATGACCTGTACCCTTATGGGAGAAAGTTCTCTTGTGCATGAGGAGCATGGTTTTTGACCACAGTTGCTTTCCTAGAGCTTTAATCAATCTTTTAGATACCCTGGACCCAGGCCATTGTGTGCTTTGAGGGTAAGGACTGAGACCTTGAACTTAATTTAAAATTCTATGGGAAGCCAGTGTAGAATGTGGAGGACAGCTGTGATGTGCTCCTGGTAGCCTGGGGTGCAAAGTTCTACACTAGCTGGAGTTTCCAAGAGCTCATGGCTTCGTGCCCAGTATGTAATAACGAGGTGACTAGTTTAACATAAGAAAAATTAGCCCCCCTGCAGCCTTAGCTCTCTGTGAAATATCACTTGGTATTAAAGCAGCTGAAGGTGCACTTCCTGGAATGAAAAAGCATCTTTCTTCTGCTTGGAATGAAATGAAAGTTTTTAATCCCATGCCCCGGCCTTTGTCCTGAAGTATATCTCATACAATGTGGATTGGGTCATAACTCTAGCCCAAATGTACTACTCGTGTCCTACACACACACACACTCTGTGTCTCTGTGTGTATGGGTGTGTGTGTATATATACATACATATAAGCTCCTTTAGTGCTGTGGGAGGTACTGAGTGCAGGAGAGTCGACGCCCATGTACCCTTTTAAAGTGTTTGCTGAAAGTGGAAACATTTGCTCTTGCAGCCTGTTGCTCCTTTCCTTCTTTGAGTGAAAACAATTTGCATGAGGGCAGTGGTGGGGTGATTGTGTGAGACAGAACAAATATGGAGGAATACAGCAGAATAAATTCTGGAAAGAGGAAGTGAGCTGAGTTTTTGGCAGCTCATTGTCCCATCCTCCTGGGCCAGCACTTGTTCCCAGGGGGAGGGAGAACAAAGGAGGCATAAAGTATGAATAGCTCTACAGCCCAGAGGGCATGCTGTGCTGTTTCTCCTGCTCTGGCTTGGTCTACACTACAAAGTTAAATTGATGTAAGTTGCCTTGCGCCAACCAATTTGTGTATACGTCTATACACAAATCTGTCTCCGGCTGACATGAGCGCTGCATTGCAGTGACGTAGTAAAACCACCTTCCCAAGCAGTGTGGAGCCATGGTCAAGCTACTGAGGTTGACACAGTGCAAGTGTAGACACTGTAACCTATGTCAAATTTTACAGTCCTCCAGTTGCTATCCCACAACACCCCTATTCCCTGCCTGGGGGTCACAGAGACATGCAGCCATCTCTCTGCCCTTTAAAGTCCCCTATGTGTTTCTGAAATGTCTTTTCCTGGTTGCCCACTTTAGCAAGCATGCCTAGCAGTTCACTCTTGTTGTGTGCAACTGTCCAACACTCTGCCAGCTCCACATACTAGATGTGCTGCTCTCTGGAGTAGACGTATGGGATCTCCTGGGCTTGTGGGGAGAAGAGGCTGTGCACGGAGAGCTACGGAGCAGCCGTAGACACCCGGATATCTATGCACAGCTGGCAGAGGGGTGCAGGCAGAAGGGTATGACAGGTAGCAGCAGCAGCGCTGCATGAAAGCAAATGGACATCACCAGGGATACCACAAGGCCAGGGAGGCCGACCGTAGAACTGGTGGTGCCCTAAAGAAATGCTGTTTTTAACAAGCTGATACACATGGGGATGTCCCTTTTATCCTCCTGAGAGATCTTGATCAAAGGTTTCTAATGATGGCTACCTCATTTCTTCCTCTGTGGTAGGAGATTTTCCCATACCACTTCCCAGTGAGTCTGAGTGTCACCATTGCTGTAAAGAGGCTAGCAGCATGCAGGCCCGGGTGGCTTTGGGACGCTGTAGCAGTTGTGTTTTCTCTGCCTTTGTAATCCTCAGAAGTGAGAGGTCTGCTAAAACCACCACTGCCTGTGGAAGATAGTGACAATATTCAGTGCCATTGACCTATAGCCCTACCCACGGAGCAGAGACCAAAATGGTATTGCTGCATGCAACAGAAAACCCTTACCCCAGTGGGTCACACTCCCCGTGCCGGGTGCTGGAGAGTGGTGCTGTGCCACGGCACTCCGCACCTGAAGTGTTAGGTGTTTATGGGAGTAGGGGAAGGGAGCTTTGAAACTTCTTATTCCCTTTCCCTTGTGACTGTAAATGAACCTGTACATCTGTCTTTTTATCAACAGCTTCTGGAGTGGCAGCGATGAGAGGTGCCCCCTCCACACAGACAGAACACCTGACCCTGATGAGGAGGAGAAGGAAGAGGACTATATGGAGGACATGTACTGCAAGATCCTGCAAGTCAGTGCTGCATTGGACCAGGAACAAAGGGCTTGGAGGGCCAATATGATCAACAGCATGGAGAAGGAAAGAGAAGACAGGAGAGAGACCCAGGCATCCCCCCTCACTCTTCTCTTCTGCAGACTAAATAAGCCCAGTTCCCTCAGCCTTTCCTCATAAGTCATGTGCCCTGGCCCCCTAATCATTTTCATTGCCCTCTGCTGGACTCTCTCCAATTTGTATACATCCTTTCTGTTTTGGGGGGCCCCAAACTGGATGCAGTACCCCAAATGTGGCCTCACTAGTGCCAAATAGAGGGGAATAATCACTTCCCTCGATCTGCTGGCAACGCTCCTACTAATGCAACCCAGTATGCCGTTAGCCTTCTTGGCAACAAATGCACAATGTTGACTCATATCCAGCTTCTCGTCCACTGTAATCCCTAGGTCCTTTTCTGCAGAATTGTCACTTAGCCAGTCGGTCCCCAGCCTGTAGCAGTGCATGGGATTCTTCTGTCCTAAGTGCAGGACTCTGCACTTGTCCTTGTTGAACCTCATCAGATTTCTTTTGGTCCAATCCTCTAATTTGTCTACGTCACTCTGGATCCTATCCCAACCCTCCAGCGTATCTGTCTTTCCCCCCAGCTTAGTGTCATCCACAAACTTGCTGAGGGTGCAATCTATCTCATCATCCAGATAATTAATTAAGATGTTGAATAACACCAGCCCCAGGACCGACCCCTGGGGCATTCTGCTTGATACCGTCTGCCAACTGGACATCAAGACATTGATCACTATCCGTTGAGCCCAACGATTTAGCCAGCTTTCTATCCACCTTATACTCCATTCATCCAATCCATACTTCTTTAATTTGCTGGCAAGAATACTGTGGGGAACCATATCAAAAGCTTTGCTAAAGTCAAGGTATATCATGTCCACTGCTTTTCCCCATGTTCACAGAGCCAGTTATCGCATCATAGAAGGCAAGTCAGGCATGACTTGCCCTCGGTGAATCCATGTTGACTGTTCCTGTCTCTAAAGTGCTTCAAAACGGATTCCTTGAGGACCTTGATTTTTCCAGGGACTGAGTTGAGTCTGTAGTTCCCCGGATTCTCCTTCTTTCCTTTTTTTTTTAAAGGTGGGCACAATATTTGCCTGTTTCTTTCCATCAGAACAAAACCAATTTGAAATATGGAAATCCTCAGGGAATTGGAGTTACCTTTCTCTGCCCAGCTCTACTGCAAGGCTTGTGAAAGCATAAAATATTCACAGCCAAGTGTAAGTCATGCCTAGATGAGATTAGTGCAATTCAATCTATTTCCTATTTCTAACAATCAGAGGGCCTGCAATTAGTAGGTTATTAACTGGTGGGCAGTAGGATTTCAAGTAATTACATTAAATTATTGGGGTACTGTAAGAATTGGAGTTTAACTCCAATGAGCTAGATTAATCCCTGCAGCTGCCTATCTGCACTAGGGGAGAGAAGCTGTAATTCTCAAGAGAGTCACTGCTTAGGAAAGCAGACAATGTTTTTGTAATTGCTTTCCCTTAGGGATTCTACCAAAGAGAGACAGTTTTCTAAATTTACAGCTGAGACTCAGTGGACTCCAAAGGAAGTGATGAATCAGTGCATTTCCCAACCAACCCCCTCCTTGGCTAGCTCCTAGGACTGGTTCAATGCCTATACCTATAAATAATTAAATCCATATTTACAATGTAGCGCACACTCTCTCTCTCGCCAATATAATGCAGTGTTGACAGGGTCTAAGGAGAATGTACTACCTATTTAAATAGTATTTTAAAGTAATATTTGTCCAGTTCTTATCTTTGTCAGAACCCACTCATCTAACTAATCCCCTCCACACAAAAAAATATGTATTTTTAAAAATCTAAAGAATTTTACTATCCAGCACCTTTGTATGCATCCATCCTATGTGTGCCCTTCCTACTCCAGCTATTCAGTTACACACCCAAGAGGGACCCATTTTTAATATTTATTTTTAAGTTCTTTTCAAAGGAATCCTGTGGAAATTCTGTATATGAAGAGGATGTACTGCTCTAAATATAGGCCAATTAGATAAATAGACTTAAAATAGCATCCAGGGGGTACAGTAGGGACCAAATCTTCCATTGCCCAGCTGCAGAATTGTCATGAATGTCATGGAATGGCCGCAAAGCTGAAAGATCTTGCGACCCTTGTGTTCCCTGGCCTGAGGACTGAGGTCTGGAGATTCTGTGTAGTGAGGGATCCACATCCAAAATGCCAGACAGGGAGTCCCCATAAAGCAGGGCTCAGTGCTGAGTAGGGGATGCTCAGTGGTTCTGCTCACAGAAGACCGTGGGAAGGTCATGCAAGGTCTGTGAATGAGAGCCACCGAATCAGAGTTTCCTAAATCCCAGCCTTGTGTTTTAGTCAGAAGACTGTCCTTCCCCTATCACAGCTTCATTTAGCCATAGGGTCACCAAAAGCTGTTGAGAGGTGTTAATAGAAATAAAACCTGGAGAAGAAGCCAAGTAGTTAAGATGAGCTTATTAAGGCTCCAGTAGATAGTACCAGTGACTAAAAGGAGTATACAGGTACCTGTCCCAGGTATTCCATGTACATTTCCGGGGGGCATACCTTAGAAGTCATTAGACAGTTGGGATCAAGAACCTACATGAATCAAACAGGACTTGTAGGGAGGGAGAGAACACAATTAAAATCCCCACCAGAATACAATTATTTTTTTCCAGACCAAAACTATGAAACTAACTTCTATTATAATTTGGCCTCAGGACAACTATTTCCTACATGGAGGAAAGCCATGAAAAACAGTTGGGAACAACCACAACAACACAGTTGTACGCAGAGCGGGGATCCCTGAATGATGGAATCCTAGGATCTTCCAAGGCAGCATGGAGTACTAGAGCAACAGAGCATCCGGTGAAGTAACAGTCAATGGGTAGTCAGAAGAATTTGTGTAAAGCATTTTCTCCCCATGCTGGTTTTAAATATGTATGTAAACAATGCTGTGGCCCCCTAGCTTCCATGAAATTTATGGCAGCTGTTTTCACTGAAAGGCTTCTTTTCATTTGAGAGAAAAACAATTCTTGCCAATAGACTGGCCTTATGGCATCCGGTGACACAAACTGATGCATTGTCCGGTGTTCAGAGCAGCAAAGGGATAATTCTGAAGGCAGCACTGAAAAAAAATTAAATAGAACTTCACTCTCCACAGACATTTTGATTAATTGACCATCTGCTTCTCCACTGTAGCTGTGATGTTTCTTGTGCAGTTCTGCCCTTAACATAAGTCATTGAAGAAATCATGTAGTGTTTAGCTACAAGAGATGTTTCTATTAAACCATCAAAAATAAATATTACATATATATTTTTATCAGATTAAGTGTGTAAATTCTGTCTGTGCATCTTAAAGCTGAACCCCTCACAATTAATTGTTAGTATCCATTAGTCCCTTAAACTGAAGTAAATGCTCTTCCGGACTAGAATGTATTAAATATTTGTTTGTTTAGGTGGGCAATGTTTATCAAAAGAGACGCAAAACATACATAATGGAAAATGTTAGCAGAAAATGAGTTCCATAGACATTATAGAACATTGTACCCTTGCTCTGCTCTCTTCCAATAACCGAACTGAGAGAATCCATTAAGACGTTTATTACAATCCACTAAGGGTCTCATTTCTATAGGGCATTACAATTCCATTAGTCTTATTATCTGACAAACTAACCAAGTCTGGATATGAAGGGCAAGTACCAAATTAGATGCTTTCACTAGATTAAAAAAAAATTTGATTTCAGCACTGGAGAAGCTGTGTATATCTGCAGTACCAAGAAAAGTAACTCATTGGTGAGGCTCAAAGAGAGCTCGAATGGGCTTAATGCATGTTTCAGGCTAATTTGAAACACCCTGTATAGGATGTCTCAAACTAATATCTCATCTGAACATGGATGTATCATTGTTTAAAGGTAATTTGTCTACATAGCTTACAGCCTCATAGTTAGCGTAAGGAAGCTGTGAATATCTAAAATATAAGGGAGAGAAATGAATGTTATTTTCTTATATGAAGAATTAAAATGATTCTATCCCAGTCTCTCAGATAAATAAAAACCATAATAATTGGTCCAGTGAGCACTTTATCAAATAAAAGACCAGCACAACTGGCAGAGAGGCAAAAGATTGAGGTCTCTATCCAAAAGAGCACGTAATTACATGCTTAAACTTAAGCGTGTGAGTAGTCCCATTTAAGTTTTTCTCATTGTATAATTAGACTGTAGAAACTCACTGCCACAGGATGTCATTGAAGCCAAGTACTTAGCGGGATTCAAAAAGGGATTTGAAATATATATGCATAACATGAATATAAGGAGTTGTAATAATTAATGCTAAATTTTTTTTGGAACAGCTATAAAATATCATGCTTCAGGACTGAGCCAATCCCTAAGTATTAGGGTAAGGATGAGATCTTCAGCGGGCGGGCGGAGGGGGGGCAGATTACCCTGCATCTGCTACTATGAGGTCTAGCACCTGGTACTGGCACTGTCAGACAGGATACTAGATTAAATGGTCCACAGTGTGATCCTGTTGGACAATTCCTATGTTCCTAAGCATGTGCTTAAGTGTTGTGCTGGATGGGGCTCTGAATGGGCATGGACACTGAATGATGCTCGCTCTTTATAGATAGTGGAAAGCTACTTGGGGAAGTGTGAAGTAGAGTAGATGGAAAGGACAGGTCAGCCTGCTATGTGTCACTGGGAGGTGAAATGAGCTCCATGTATGTAATATTAAAGAGGATAATGCAGGCAGATTGCTGACAAATTCCATACACTGATTGATGTTTTTGGAGAAAACCAATCTATTTTTTTCAGCGCCAGGAATAAAAAGGTTTTGCAATTACAAGGCTTTATAAACAAATCAAAACCATTTAAAATCCTATATTAATGCAATAAGGTAGCTATAACCAACTGGTTACATGTTTTTATTTTTACCCTATGGAACTAAAATATAAATATTACTTTGCTGCCTGCAGTGACGTTTTATAGTTGTGGTAAAATGTAAGTGCTGACCCCATCTGAGATATTATGTTCCAACTATATCTAATAGCACACCAGTTATTGGAAGCAACTTTTAAAAAAAAAACCAGATACACACAAGCAGGAGTGCTATATTCATTTCAAGATGTTTCAAATGCTTTAGAAACACAACATGTACCTCTTGACATCTTGTGGTTTTTTTATGTAACTGCAGGGCTGATTTTTTTAAAAATGTGCTTGGAATTGTATATATTTAACACCAATTTTAAAGAACAGAAGTTTTACTAGAAACTGTAAAATGGCAAGAATAAAATGTGAAAGAGAACTATACATACAGGTGGATTTCATTATGGCACCGAGGTCTTTATGCAAGTCCCTCTACATCACTTAAGAGTTGCTGTAAACTATGCATCATATTTACTACCTTGTCATAAGTTATCACACTTAGTTTTCAGATTTCCTAAGTCTGTAACCAAGAATTTGATAACAGAGAATCCAACCTTACCTGGGATTCAATATAATCTTTTCTTATATCATGTTCAGGGTGGTTAAAGAGCACTGTATTTTATTCATCCATATTTCCTGAATGCAAACATCATGTTTCATTGTGATCGCATGGGTTTACAGAACCTTTCCTGTCTTTGTCCATAGTTACTAAGGCTCTGATTCAGGACAGCACATAAGCATTTGTAAGAACCATAATTTTAATTTGTTATATTTCTGGTTCCAAATAGATTAACTGTTCATAAAAATGCATTAGCATAAGGTAGTTTATTCATTATTTTTACACTGCACTTTTTGTCAGTGATGGATTTACCCTCTCAATTGCTTTGAGCAGAGATTAGAACATTTGTCCTCTGGTCTGCCTAAGGAAGGGCAAGATGTATTTTTAAAAAATACATGTCCGTCCTCATCTTGATTTCCTGGCTTAATGGAATCAAATTTGGAAAACAGGCAAAACTTCAAGTATACATGAGAATGCATTGGACACTGTGTCCAAGTCATCAGAGAAGCTCCATTGGGTCAAATCAGGGAGAACCCCCCCGCCCCACACTTTCTTAATGCCAGAATGTTGCCCCAGACTTTGGTGCATCCAATCCATAGGTAGTTTTCGATGGCCAGTTATCTCCCCACTAATTACAGCCTGTAATATTTTAACATTTCTCCTTGTGATAGGATGTTCTCCCCAAACTTGCCCTGAAAGGGTTAAGGGTGACCAGAGGGGCCAGTTAGCCTATTAGGTGGCAGGCTGGGGGTAAGTAAAATGGCTAGAGAAGCCTTAGTTAGAGGAAGCTCACCTGTGCAGAAACAGGTGGGGCCTATATAAGCCAGGAAACTGGCACCAGAAAGGGCTGTTGGGAAAAACTGCAGTCACAACCCGGGAAGAGGGAGGAGTGCCTGGAGGCTGCAGTTGCTCCCTGGGAGGAGGGAGCGGTGAAGCTGGTAGATCCAGAGAAGGAAAGGAGAGCTGGAAGGTTAGGAAAGGGTTCAGGGAAATGCAGCAAGGTATGGGGTGGAACAGACTGACTACCGACTAGAGAGTTCCCTAAGCTGGAACCTAGAGTAGAGGGCGGGCCCGGTTCCCCAACCAGTCACTGGGGAAGTGGCATCAGTGGAGCAGTGTGTAGGAAGACTGCCTGAGCCTGTTTGGTGGATGACACCCTCCCCTCCCCAGAAGGGGAAACCACAGCAGTGGCCTAGCCAGAGGGCTGAGTCAGAAAGAGGCCACAGGAGCTCCTGGAGTAAGGGAGGGGCTGCAGACAAAGACTGAGGTGGAGGGACAGCTTGCACCTGTGGGGAGAGCCGTTGACCTGATGAGCTATTCCCCACATCCTCCAGGAGGAGGCACCATACCTGCGGTGATTAGAGTGCACAGTCACACTCCTGCTTTATGCCCAACAGATATTCGGGCTAACGTGTCCAACCTGATGCATCACTGCATACCACTGATCTCTACTAACTGTATTGCCTTGAATGTTGATAGTTCCATAAATTGAAATTAATTTACCTAAGACATCGGTTTCTGACCATACCATTTTACTGGGGATGGAATTGTTTTTTATTGGCTGTAAAATCTGTGTAACCCTTCTGCCAGGCCAAGTTGATAGCAGCAAGGGCCGGGTTCAATACACAGGGGTTCCCTCTCATTAAAGCAAATGCAAAACTGGCTCGAGCCCCCACCCAGTGACCTGGGAAAATCTTACACACCCCCTGGGCGCCTCAAGGAGGCAATACTTCCCCTCTCGCAAGCACAGAGTCGCAGTGTAGCAGAGAATCTTTAATAACATGAGGCAAACAACATCAGCATTAAATTGGGGAAACACCACAACTAGTGTTCATTAACCAAACCATGAACACTGACCCACCCCAGAAAATTTGGGCCACATCCTTTCCCTCAGGCTCTTGAGTCCCAGAACCCAAACGTCTCTTGAGTCCAGCAATCCACTAATCGCCCAAAGTCCAAAAAAAGTCCAGCCCCGGAGTTCAAAAGTTCACCTGCAGAGTGTTACTACCCAATCTGGCTAAAATGTGCCTGGGTGTGGGGGAAAGAGGTAAGGGGCACCTTACGTGTCCTGAAGCTGACTGCCCCACAGGGCTCTGCTCCGCTCCACCATGACCGGCTCCGCTCTGCACAGCTCACCGTCTCACGACCGGCTCCGCTCAGCTCGCCGTCTCACGAACACACCGCTGTCTCACGACCGGCTCCGCTCAGCTCGCCGTCTCACAAACACACTGCTGTCTCACGACCGGCTCCGCTCAGCTCGCCGTCTCACGAACACACTGCTGTCTCACGACCGGCTCCACTGCACACTAGAACTTCCGGCTCCCCCCTACTTGACACAGTGCTCAGTGATTTCAGCTCTCAGTGATTTCAGCTCATAGTAGTGGGAGCCTTAGTGCTGGTGCACTATAAGGCTGAAGTGAATTCAGCACAATACCTGTAACAAAACTCTTAATAGACCCAAAATTAGCTCTGACATTCCACAGTGGAGAGAGACAGAGGTGCAATTGGTGCTTCAGGCCCTCACAAAAGGGGCCTACACCACCAGGCACTAATACCTGTCTCAAGTCTCTCTCAATTCACAGAGTTTTGGAACCCATGTCCCTTGCCTAGTGAGTGCTACTCAGTTGATGGTGAGTCCTCCATCATAACAAAAAGGCCAAGTACAGTTCCAAGCACAGTTCCCATAATCAGGGTACTAACAATTTATTCTTCCCGCCCCAATAACAGAGACACTGGGGATCCCACAGCAGCCAAAGTGACGATTTGGGCAGTTATGGCCTCATTCTAGGCAGGGTGGGTGTGCCTATGCAAATGAGATCAGCCCCTGAAGTTCTTTTCCACAACTTGCCACACCTCACCACCAGATGTCAGGGTGGAGCCCACCCTGTCTCTGCTTACATCTGGAAACGCTGCAGTTCTCTTGACTGGAAGTCTATCGCTGTAAAGGGCTGCTGGCACCATAAGAAGAGTTTTTTACACAAGTGTAACTTCCCTTAGAGAAAAAATGGAAAGTGGGATCTATCTTTGGGGGCTTAAGTATGTGACTCACCAGCTAGTGCACTCCCTAGTGACTGGGCATGGCATGGCAGACCCTCCTCCTGTAGCTCCCCCTACTAACAACTGGTCCAGCCCTATGGTGGTTGGGTGTGACTTGGTCCTCCGATTGGGTCACACATAGTCCAACAACTTATAGTCCTTCAACTTCATCTTGGACCCCCAGTCCCAGTGTGGACTCACTAGCCCATACCCCCGGTATCGGGGGGGTTTCAGCAGTGCTCATCACTGGTTGTGGGGTGTCTGGAGGAGATTTGCACCACATTGTCAGTGGGCTGATAGAGGAACTTAAACCCTCCCCCTCCATTTGGTTCCACTCCAGGAACCCCTGCATAGGTACTCAGGACCTGACTACACAGAGCCATTCCTGCCTCCCTGGATGGTGTATCAACTCTCCTCTCTTTAAGCCTCTTCCCCAGCCTCATTGCAGAGCTTCTTAGCTAGGCAGCAGGTTCTGCTGCAGGAGATTTTTTTTTTCTTCCACTCCTCAGTGGCAAGGCAGTCCCTGGTTCAGCTGGACATTTCCTGCTCACTGCAGGCTCCTCCACTGTTCAGACTCCTGAGCAGACTCGCTTCCTGCCACATTTTTCCCACCTGTCTTGGGCTCCCTGTTGCAGGCAGGCTTTGTCTGCCGGCAGTCCCAGTCAGCACCCTGACTCCTCTGGCTCTCACTCTGTGAGAGAAGCCTAGCTGATCTGTTCTCTTTCCTAGTCAGGCCCTTACTGAGCCAGGTTCTGCCCTTTTAACTCCTTCCTCCAGGTTTGACATTTACGGCAGATGTAGCAGGGTGAGGCTAATTGCATCCATAGGTTCTCATTAACCCCTCCAGGCCCAGCATGGGGTTGGTGCACCCCATCACAGTGACACATAGTGGCTGGCAGTTTTAAAATGGTAACAAAATAGAGAGGACATGATTGAAGAGCCTTCCCCACATGTGCCTCATTCCCACCCTCATAAAGAAGCTAGGCACAGTTGCAGTCCCTGCACTTTCTTGGATGTAGGATTGCTCCTTCCTACTGTCCCTTGGGGTGCAGTAAGTAATTGAAAGAGGTTGAAGAAGGGAAAAGAAGATGAAGAAACAGGACACTGCCCAGCCTTGACCCTCATTCCCTTGCTGAGCTGGCCAGCCATGGAAAGGACCACGCACAGCTCCCTACTAAGGGGTGCTGCAATGGACACACTGCCCCTACACACAGAAGAGTCCCAGGAGGAAAGATGCTCCCCAGATTGTCCCTGGGGTGGTGCATGTTTACATTGTCTCCAATATATGTTTAGGCCTTACTAGCACAATGTGGGTTTAAAGACTTCTGCCCATTTTGTTTGTTATTATCCCTCACCTCTGAAGTTGTAACCCTCTACTTAAAAAGAAAAGGAGGACTTGTGGCACCTTAGAGACTAACCAATTTATTTGAGCATGAGCTTTCGTGAGCTACAGCTCATACCGTGCATCCGATGAAGTGAGCTGTAGCTCACGAAAGCTCATGCTCAAATAAATTGGTTAGTCTCTAAGGTGCCACAAGTACTCCTTTTCTTTTTGCGAATACAGACTAACACGGCTGTTACTCTGAAACCCTCTACTTGTGAACCATCATTCCCAGTGCAACCAGTTAGGGGTTCCCAAGCTTTTTTTCCCTGAGGCCCACCCATGCAGCTGTGGCCCACAATTAACATGCGTCAATCAGGGAGAGGGGTCCCACAGGGTATGCACAGCCCCTTGCCTCCCCAGGGACCAGGGCCAGTGAGAGGGCTAAGGAGCCAGGCAAGTGCCACAGCCAGCCCCCGCCGAGACCTTCAGCAGCCCGCTGAGTACCTTGAGCTGCTCACATGGCAGTCCTGTTCCAGTCACCCACCCAGCACCCTGGTGTGCCTCACAGGCACCCGTTGCCCAGGAATGAGGGAAGGATTTGGGGCAATCAGTGCTGGGCTGAGGCAAACGCTTGGGTTGGGCCAGGCCCAGCCAATAACTGGATGGTCCCAATCACCGGCCCACTGAGCTCCTATCCCTGGAGTGATCACAAGGCTGATACTCTAGGGGGCCTGACAGCCATGGATCGGGGGTGTGGCAGCTTGGAGCAGGATTGGCTGTGAACTCTCCAGCCTCCTCCATCCACCCTTGGAGTCAACGCCTCTTGGGGGGCAACCCTTTCTCCTCACCCACTGCCCAGCGGCTCTTCTTTGCCCTCTGCTGCCTGCCAGGGATGCTGGGCTCTTCTGGCAGTCATTGCTGGCCACAACTCTTCCAATATATACAGTTTTGGGGAGAAACTGTGCCCTATGCCACCCATGGCGGACCACCCCAGACTGTGTTGTGGGCCACCTTTGGGCTGTGACCCACAGTTTGGGAACCCCTGAGTTAGGAGACTAATGTAGGCATCAAAACAAAATTAGGTCTGTGCATGGGACTTCCACCACAAGCCAGGGCCCAATGCAGAAATACAGGCCATCTTTCAGGAAGAGTTCACTTTATTGATATGGGCAAAGAAATGCTGTAGACAATGATATGGGAGAATTCCTGATGATGATGGAAACGTAATTTGTTGGAGACTTTTTTATATATGTAAGTAACAGATAAACTGACAAGGTGAGCAAAATTTCTAAAGCTGTGATCAAACTCAGCTATACGTAGTGGCTTTTAATTGTCCAGATACTATGGAAGTAAAAACAATTACAAATATGGACTCTTGCAGAATTTTAAGGAAAAAAAAGTTATACTAGAGAATCATTAGAAGGAGAGACTTGTATGTGACAGATGAAATGGAGCGAGTCTGATGTTGGAACATGTTTGTGTGTCCATACTTTGCTGCTGCTGTAAAGATACAGATGTTTTAGGCTTCATATAAATTCCATCTGTGAACATAAAAAAACAGCCCCTGTCCTGAAGATTTACAGTCTGATGAAGTGTAGGAGACAAAGATTCAGAATGTACGCAGAATATTTGGAGCTGAGCCACAGAGATGCCCAAGATCCACAAAGGAGGTCTGGGGCTTTCTGGACTTCATTACACAGGGTGTGTGGGGGGGAATTAGGAACTTTAGGGCTGTCTAAATTACTGCAGGGTTCACAACTGCCCCTGCAGCAGCCCAGAAATGAGTGGGTGCAAGAGTGGCTAAAAACCAATTAGCCCCCTGTCCCTTGGATTGTGAGCACATCTCACCCAGTAAGCATTGTAGAATGACAAAAGCAGCAGTACCCCTGTTAGTGTAACCCATGGGCACTGGTGACATTATCATCCTACGCCGCTCGCATTAGCTTGAAAACAGTAGCAGACTCGTGCTTTCAGTTTCAGAGGTGGCAGATTCAATCCCTCCGATGACCTGATCAAGAGAATTGCCACTTTTTTGATGTTGAAAATGTTACCTTTGTGTTTAAATACACTACTCCTTATTAGTGTGTCTAGGCATGACACAGCCTCCCAGTGACCCCTGGTACTCTGTGAAATTGGCAAATTGCATTATGTGAAGTAGTGCACTCATCTGTCTAAGCTCTTCCCGTCATCCTCCTAATGGAGAGCTGGAATTCACAGCTGCAACAGAAAACACATTTTATCTCTACTAACTCATTTAGAAATTACACCATTCATGTCATTTATGTCCTTTCCTCTGATTCTTCCATGAAGCAGTCTCAGTAATTTTAAAAAAGTTATTTGCTCATTCATATGTAAATACAGGTAAATACAAACTACTTCAGCTGGCTATGGTCATAACTAACCCGGAGGTTACCATCTGCCACATAGATTTTTTTCACACACAGTATGGTAAAGCAGTGAGCTAATATAACCCACATCCGTCTTTTGGTTCTTATTAGTGTATTGTACTTAAAGAGTCATTTTTAATTAGGGGAATTTTAAAGCATACAATAATCATTTTAATTTTGCCCTCATTACACAATGGTGTCTGCACACAAGTGCTAGCAGATGGAGAAGAGAGAGATGTATTTCTGAGATGGCCCTAATTATGAGAAAAATTAAAAAGTTAATGACAACACTTTATTTGTAACCTTTTCACTCTTAATTATAAATTTGAGTGCCCCTCCCTCCCTTAAACAATGTAAAATATCAAATGCCAGATTCTTATAGACTTTAAGGTCAGAAGGGACCCTCATGATCATCTAGTCTGATCTCCTGCACATTGCGGACCACAGATGTTCCCTTCCCCCCTGTATCCTCCCCCCCTCAAAAAATGTGTAAGAACAGGAAACTGCAAGTTGTGTCAGCAGAGGGATTTGTCCACCTTCTTCTTTGCCCTCCCATTCCTGCCGCCAGGTTGTTCTGCCCTCTAAGCCCACGTTCATCCCAAGAGCTGCAGAGAACTTGAGACCTGTGGAAAACAAGTCCCCAGGTCATCCCATGGCATCATTCCTCTGGAGCTGTGCTTCCCAGTTGTCACTATTGGTCACAGCCCCAACCCCTTCCCTGAATGGAGGGACAACCAGCGTAAGCAGGTGGAATGGGTCAGAATTATTTTATGCTTTACGGTCCTCGTGAAGCTAAGAGGAGACAATACTCTGGAGAGAAGTCCCAATCTCTCCTAATCTCAGTGCACCTCTGATATGTAGGTCAGGAGAAGTGGGGATCTTGCCCCATAGGTACTATAGCTCCCCTAGTCACTTCAGATCCACCCAGTCTGGGTCTCTTCCATAAGCAACAATGTAGAGGATGACCAGGCCCTTAAAGTTCTAAAGACATTTTTTTCATCAGATTGCAATGATGCTAAAAGAGGCTAAACTTTGGGGCCTAAACAAATCATTCTTCGTCAAAGCTTTTAAACTATTTGAATGTCTCCTACATTAATAGAACATTTTAGCGTTCAGTTAACAAATATATTTTGCCATATACTAAGATTGTACTGCAGAGACTTGATACGCTGTTAAAGGTGAACGTCAACCATTGGCTTAAAGAAAAGTCTTCCATCTCTTTAGATTGTAAATCTTCAGAGCAGAGATTGTCTCTTAGGGTGTGTCAACATAGCAGCTGGAGCCTGTCTCCCAGCCCAGATGGACAGACATGTGCTAGCTTTGTTTGAGCTAGCACACTGAACATAGCAATGTGGATATTGCGGCACAGGCCACCCTCCCGAGTATAAGCCCCTCCAACCCCCTCCATCCATACTCGGGTGGCTAGCACATGTTGCCATCCATTTTGCAACATCCATGATAGGTGTAGCAGAGCTAGCATGTCTGTCTACCTGGGCTGGGAAGATCGCTTCCCGCTGCATTGTAGACATATCCTAAAACTCACTTTAACAGATGGAATTTATGTGAAGACTGTTCCCTCTCCTTCCTTTCAATACATTGTCTCCTATTTACAAGCCTTCTGATGAGTCTAACTTTCTCGAAGTGTTTGTCTTCACTCCAACAGTTAGCTCAAATTACTCCACTCAAGCAAGTCTAGCTCAAAGGAAAGCAGCCATATACAGTGATTTGGTTAGTGGCACAGCATGACTAGATTAGCAGCTGAGGGAGCTGTGCTAACTCAAACTGTAACTTGTGGCTACATCCCCACTGTAATACTACCTTGTCAGCGGCACTCATGCTTCAACCCACACTCCCTATAGGGCACCTAGTTTAAAGTACCATTTAACACAAGCTAGAGATTTTTGTGTGTGGGTGGAAGTCAGGTTAGGGACAACACTTGAGTTATTCTTTGAGCGAACACTGCAGTGAAAACTAGCCCTAGGTAGTCAACTGGCGCTTAGAAATAATGGGTGCCTTAAGCAGGCTCAAAGCTCTGCCATATGTATAAAGGATGACTTCTGTAATAAAAAAACCCCACCTGTATTAGTTGGCAATAAGGACCTATGATCACCACAGACCCTAGCAAGTGGGAAAGTTTGAAACGTCAAAGCATCCTCCAGTTTGTGCCTACCTTGCGCCATTTCCTGTGAAGCAATTGTACTCTGGTCATTGTGTCAACAATGTCCCAAACTGAGACAGATGTTGTGTGAGATAGATGGGTGTCCATGCCCGTGGTACACCTCATGATTCAGAGAATATCTTGGAGTTTTTAAAAAAACATTGAGTATTTGGACTAGCAGGAAAATAGAACAATCATTCTCCCCTTTCCATGATAGACAAATTCTCCCATAGTTGCAGCCTTCTTGAAATATACTGGTCTTCAGTCAATATATGTTGACACTGCTGGTCATGGAGCTCTGCAAAGGGCCTTTCAGAAAGTTAAGCTGTACTTTTAGAAAATGGGTGAAATTCTGACCCTGCTGAAGTCAATAACATTCAAATGGACTTCAATGGAACCAGGATTTCACTGGGTATTTGCAATGCAATAAATACCCCAGAACACTTCTCTTATTTTTTTCTCCCTTGTTAGCACAATCCTACTTGGTTCTCTCAGATGCGTTGGTTAAAAATTATTTTAGTCTTATTTTTTGTGTCCTTTTCAGGATAATCTTTTATGCTGAAGTGTGTTTGTGGATGTCCAATGTGAGTTCAGTTATTTATTATTTCTGACTGGTGTTACCACATCAGCTTGAAGGCCCAAATGAGATCAGAGCCCCATTGTGCTATGGGCTGTACAAACATGTCCTACAAGACAATCCCTGCTTTGAAGATATAAAGTGAAACCCTGACCCTATTGAAGTTCATGGGAGTTTTGTCATTGACTTCAGTGGGGCAAAGATTCCACCCATGCAGTCTCAACACATGAACATGCAAGCAAGGTTTGAGCTAAGGCACAAAGCAATTGAATGACTTGCCAAAGAACACACATCTGGGGTGGTGCTGTTAATTTTATCTCTGTCTCCTTTGTCCTAATCTAGAGCCTTAAATACAGAGCCGTTGTTTCTCCCTGGACTTTTGCATTTCCCCTTGGTCAGTGATGCAACCTAGGCTCTAGGATGTAGCAGTTTGGGTCTCCCAATCCCTTCCTGATGTATTCCCATGACTTACTCTCAGTCATGTGCTTTTTCGCCTATATGGAACTGGCTGGCAGAGTTTTCCTTTCCCCTTTTCTAAGGTGTCAGCTCCCGATACAGGCATCATGATTGCTTTAGTTGCAGAACATGGCTTCACTATTTCTACTATGATAAGAAATGGTATCTCCCAAATAGTTTGAATTCAGTGTCTTTCAGTTTTTCCCAAATGGCCTTTCATGAACTACCTCAGTGAGGTTTTTCTCCCACAGAAGTAGACTTCATGGTGGGCTGTTATCTGAGCTACTCAAAAGTAAGGATATCATCTTGTCCTCCCCCCCCCCCCCCGAAAAAAAATCTCCATTCCATTCTGGATTATTTTCAGTGAATTTTACACTCAACTTCATTGTTTGTGTGAAATTTCAGGACTATGAGGAGTTTGGTTTTTGCACTGGATAATACACAACTCAATAACTCAAACATTTGTGAAATTGTTAGCAGAAACAGAAGGCAGGGAGTTCCCCATGTGTGAAACATACTTTATTGGGAAGAGGAGAAAGTGCAAGAAAGAGGGAAGAAAATTGTACTATTAATATACATTCTTTTTGTGATGGAGAACTAGGAGGCGCAGAAGTGGGTGGTAACCTACAGATGTAGCTGATGGTGAAGGACAGAGAAGGCAGTGTGCAAAGTTCACGCATATTTTATTTTGTATTAAGAATGGCACAGAGAATGTGGACATACTTGCATACAGAGGATTTGGCTTGTGTCAAAAATGGCATGCAAATCGAAAAAGAAACACCTATTATCTGGAAAAATCATCTTATATCCTGATCACTTTGCATGATTCTTTTAGTTTTGCATGGCAAAGGAATGAGACATTGTGAAGTTATTATTGTTTTCAGTTCTCTGAAAGCATGAATATATAGATGCCAGTGTTCCACATTAAGCATGTGCATATGAAGCATCTGCCAGGTTACATGCAAAATTTCCGCCATTGAACTGTCTTAGCCAATACACTACAGAGTGAAGGCATTCATTATTGATTTGATGCCAAGGGCTTACAGAACTGGTCCTTCCAGGAAGCATGTGGCCAAAATTTGGAATTGCTTGTCAACAGGAGGGTCTTCTTGCAGCAGATATGCCATGTGCCTTTTATAAACTCCCCTGCTGAACATATAGTGAGCTGAACTTGGCACTCATTCACAATTTGCACATCAGTTTATGATGTGAACAGGCACAATGCCACTCCAACAGATGGGCATGAGTATAGCAATACCAGAAAACCAGCATGTGCATTGAGTTTGGAAAATGTGTGTAATTTAAAGGAATTTGCCAGCCCCACTCTGACTCTGTGCTGGATTAATTTTAAACACAACCGTCTGCAATGATGGTCCTTAAAACATACCTTTGCCTTAGATATATCTAATGTAGTTAGATAATTTCAGTGTTTACAAGATTTCCTGTGGCACTAGAGAATTTTATAGCTAGACTCTGATCCTTGCACCATTATAGTCAATGGGAACTTTGCCATTGATGTCAATGATCATTGGATCAAGCCTGTAGTCAGGTAACAGCTATGTGTCTTAGGTAAAATTGGCAAGTTTTTAAGAGTTGACACTTTGGGTGCTGCATTCTTTCAAAAATCTGGCCCCAAGTGTCACAGCAAGTACTGCTGGGTACTGAATGCTCTGGGAAATTTGGATTTTATTTAGATGCCTAAAAGGCAGCTGAACTTTTTGAAGAGTCTAGCCCCAACTGTGGGGGCTCAACACATGAAAATCTGGCCCCCTGTGGTGTATGTATCTTCCACAACCATAGAACATTATGTTCACTTCTGGTAAATTGGGCTTGGTGTTCTGTAAGGGAAAAAGGAAAGTGCTTTGAACAGTTTTCTAAAACAGAAATCCATGCATCTTCACCGAAATGAATTGTCTGCTGAAAAGAAAGTAACCGGAGCTAACAGTTGTGCATAATTTCTGCTAACTACACGAGATCTTAATTTCAGGTGGAACAGGAATTTTAAATGAATCTGCATATTAATTCCTTTAGCTGTGAAATTTATTACTGCTGGTACAAGTACTTTATAGTTTTCTCAGAGCCAATATATTTTCACTTTTGGGAATAGCCCCCAACTCCCGACTGGAACTGCTACGAAATCTATTTTGAAATAAAAATAAAGCCTGAGCTTGGACACAATATCACCAGCTCCAAGGTTTGCAGGAAGATGTTAAATATATTCGATTGGCACTAATGACAATCCATGTAAACCAATTACATTTGACTTTGCTAGAGCAATTTCAGTACCAATGAATTTTTAGTCAATGCATCACCTGTTATTAACTTGAAGTCATGACATCTATTGGAATATTTATTTATAAATGTACATAAAGCAAGCTTATTGGAACACAATGAAATACATGAGTTACTTAGATAAATGAAAGATACTTTTTTTCATAGATTAAAAATAAAACAGGTGAATCATGTCCTCCTATATCTTTCCCAAACAGTTGCATATGGTATCCCTGGCATTCAGCAGCGTTGAAACTGAGTCGCCCTTTGTCAAAAAGTAATATTTCACTCCAGCCCAGGCAATGGGAGCACATTACAGTGAATACAATCATACTACTGGGACAAAGTATTGCCTACAGCCTGGGTGTTCAAACTAGTTACCATATTAAAAAAATCCGATGAGTAAGGTACTGATCCTGCAAAAAAACTCAGTGCAGGAAGAAACCAGCAGTTGCATAGAACTCTGAAGTCCATTGAGCCCCAAGTATGTATTCTCACAGAGCTCGCTGCACAGAGGTGGATTATGGTTTTGTGGGACCCTGGGCCAGAGCAAGCGGGGGCCCCTCCCCATCCCTTCTGCCTGCAGTCCCCCCTTCCCTCCCTCCCAGTGCTCCTGCCAGGGAAATGCGGTCAGGGAGTGGGGGCTTCCCCCACTTCCTCCCAGCAGGCAGAACGGGTGGGGGTGCAGGGGTGCCCATTTTTCTGAGGGGCCCCCCATTGGCTGGGGCCCCTGGGCCCGGGCCATGGTGGCCCAGTGGCTAATCAGCATTGAAACTGGCTGCAAAATCTGAGTCTGAAATTTCAAAAACCAACCCATATTGAGATTTCCTTCTAGTTAGCCCCCTCATGTGGAGTCTAGCTACAAGAAGGAGTTATTGGGCCCCATGTTTAAAATTTTAAATTGTAAACTCCTTAGGACTGGAACTTTGTCTTCACGGTGTCTTGTATGGTGCTGAGCATTCTGTCCCTAGTTGCTTAACTGCTTTGTTGGATCAGGGTTGCCATTAATAATAGCAAAATCTGCTGATGAACCTAACTTACCATTCACTCCAGTATTCTGAATAACTAAAAATATACACATTGAACACCACATTGAAATAAACAGGCTTGTCTAATGACTAAGGCCAATATTTTTAAACCAGCGCGCCTCCAGTTAGGCACTTAAATCCATTTTTAGGCCCTTGAACAAGTGGCCTGACATTCCAAAGTGCTGGACACCAATAGCATCCACCGACTTCAGATCCAAATTTGGCAACATTCTCTTAAATGCTGTGTCACCTCTTCAGAGGGGGAACCTTCCCATACTGACATTGACACTGTAGATAAAGCAACTTGTTCTATAACTGTGAATGCAGTGGCAGCCCATTCTGTGCTTACGGACTGAAGTCTCGGATTGAACTGATGTGCTCCAACTGTCATGCCACGCCATCGCAAAGTATTTGTTGGTGCTGCAAGTACAGGGTCACTGTGTAGTACCTAAAATGTGACATGATCATAATGTCACGTGACTGTGCTGTAAGTGCAATGTCGATACAGTTCAATGTCTGCACTATCTATCTATCTATGCAAAGATGCAGATAATTGTAGCATATACTTGACATTGCACAGTCACCTTGAATATTAATCATAGAATCCTAGGACTGGAAGGGACCTCGAGAGGTCATCTAATCCGGTCCCCGATACCTATGGCAGGACTCAGTATTATCTAGATCAGTGGTTCTCAAAGCCGATCCACCGCTTGTTTAGGGAAAGCCCCTGGCGGGCTGGGCCAGTTTGTTTACCTGCCGCGTCCACAGGTTCAGCCCACCACGGCTCCCACTGGCCGCGGTTTGCTGCTCCAGGCCACTGGGGGCTGTGGGAAGTGGCGTGGGCCGAAGGATGTGCAGGCCGCCACTTCCCGCAGCCCCCATTGGCCTAGAGCTGCAAACCGCAGCCAGTTGGAGCCGCAATGGGCCGAACCTGCGGACTCGGAAGGTAAACAAACTGGCCCGGCCCACCAGGGGCTTTCCCTGAACAAGTGGTGGGCTGGCTTTGAGAACCACTGATCTAGACCATCCCTGACAGGTATTTGTCTAACCTGCTCTTAAAATTCTCTAATGACAGAGATTCTACAACCTCCCTAGGTAACTTATTTCAGTGCTTAACCACCCTGACAGTTAGGAATTTTTTCCTAATGTCCAATCTAAACTGCCTTTGCTGCAATTTAAGCCCATTGCTTCTTGTTCTATCCTCACATGGAGGAGGGAGAAAAATTGTTCTCCTTAACCTCTAACAACCTATTATGTACTTTAAAACTGTTATGTCCCTCTCAGTCTTCTCTTTTCCAGACTAAACAAACACATTTTTTTCAATCTTCTCGCATAGGTCATCTTTTCTAGACCTTTAATCATTTTTGTTGCTCTTCTCTGGACTTTC
This sequence comes from Lepidochelys kempii, assembly GCF_965140285.1. NCBI lineage: Eukaryota > Metazoa > Chordata > Testudines > Cheloniidae > Lepidochelys > Lepidochelys kempii. The sequence continues at coordinate 32,806,843 of NC_136381.1, forward strand.
TCCAATTTGTCCTCATCTTTCCTGAAATGTGGCACCCAGAATTGGACACAATACTCCAGTTGAGGCCTAATCAGCACAGAGTAGATCAGAAGAATTACTTCACATGTCTTGCTTATAACACTCCTGCTAATACATCCCAGAATGATGCTCGCTTTTTTTTTGCAATAGTGCTATACTGTTGACACATATTTAGCTTGTGATCCACTATGACACCAGATCCCTTTCTGCAGTACTCTTTCCTAGACAGTCATTTCCCATTTTGTATGTGTGCAACTGATTGTTCCTTCCTAAGTGGAGTACTTTGCATTTGTCCTTATTGGAAAAATGGTCTGAAATAAATAGAATGAAATTCAATTTGTCCAGATCATTTTGAATCTTAATCCTATTCTCCAAAGCACTTGGAACCCTCCCAGCTTCATATCATCTGCCAACTTTTAGTGTACTCACTATGCCATTATCTAAATCATTGGTGAAGATATTGAACTAACTGGACCCATAACTGATCCCTGTGGGATGCCACTTGATATACCTTTCCAGCTTGACTGTGAATCACTGATAACTACTCTGTGGGAAGGGTTTTCCAACCAGTTATGCACCCATCTTACAGTAGCTGCATCTAGGTTGTATTTTCCTAGTTTGTTTGCTTATGAGAAGGGCACATGAAACAGTATCGAAAGCCTTACTAAAGTCAAGATATACCACATCTACCACTCCCCCCTCCCATCTACAAGGCTTTTTACCCTGTCAATGAAAGCTATCAGGTTGGTTTGACATGATTTTTGTTCTTGACAAATCCATACTGACTGTTACTTATCACCTTAATATCTTCTAGGTGTTTGCAAATTGATTGCTTAATTATTTGCTCCATTATCTTTCTGGGTACTGAAGTTAAACTGACTGGTCTGTAATTCACTGAGTTGTCCTTATTCCCCTTTTTATAGATTGGCACTACATTTGCCCTTTTCCAATCCTCTGGAATCTCTCCTGTCATCCATGACTTTGCGAAGATAATCGCTAATGGCTCAGATATCTCCTCAGTCATTTTTTTGAGTATTCTAGGATGCATTTCATCAGGCCCTGGTGACCTGAAGACATCAAACTTGTCTAAGTAATTTGAACTTGTTTTCCCTATTTTAGCCTCTGCTCCTACCCCAGTTTCACTGGCATTTACTATGTTAGATGCTCAATCACGACGAACATTTCTGGTGAAAACTGAAAAAAAAAAGTCATTTAGCACTTCTGCCATTTCCACATTGTCTTATTGTTTGTTCCCCCCTCATTGAGTAACAGGCATACCCTGTCCTTGGTCTTCCTCTTGCTTCTAATGTTTTTGAAGAACACATTGTTTTCTTTTTACTCTGTTTCTAGCTAGTTTAATCTCATTTTGTGCCTTGGCCTTTCTAATTTTGTCCCTACATACTTGTGTTTGTTTATATTCATCCTTTGTAATTTGACCAAGTTTCCTTTTTTTGTTTTAGGGTTCTCTTTTTTTAGTTTCAGATAATTGAAAATCTCCTGGTTAAGCCAGGGTGGTCTCTTGCCAAACTACCTATCTTTCCTACACAGTGGAATAGTTTGCTCTTGTGCCTTTAATAATGTCTCTTTGAAACACTAACTCTTTTGAACTGTTTTTCCCCTTAGACTTGCTTCCCATGGGCTCTTACGTATCAACTCCCTGAGTTTGCTAAAATCTCCTTTCTTGAAATCCATTATCTTTATTGCGCTGTTTTCCCTCCTAACATTCTTTAGAACTCTAGCATTTCATGATCACTTTCACCCAAGCTGCCTTCCACTTTCAAATTCTACCAGTTTCTCCCTATTTGTCAAAATCAACTCTAGAACAGCCTCTCCCCTAGTAGCTTTCTCCACCTTCTGAGATTAAAAAAAAAAAATGTCTCCAATACATTCCAAGCACTTGTTGGATAATCTGTGCCCTGCTATGTTGTTTTCCCCAACAAGGTGTCTGCGTAGCTGAAGTCCCCTATCGCCACCAAGTCCTGTGCTTTGGATGATTGTTTTAAAAAAAAAGATTTTTAAAAAATCGTCGTCTTCCTGGTTATGTGGTCTGTAGGAGCCCCGTACCATGACATCACTTTTGTGTCACCACTTTTATCCTTACCCAGAGACTTTCAACAAGTCTGTCTCCTATTTCCATCTCCACTGCAGTCCAAGTGCATACATCGTTGATCTATAATGCAACACCTCCTCCTTTTTTCCCCTGCTTGTCCTTCCTGTGCAAGCTGTACCCTTTTATACCAATATTCCAGTCATGTGCATTGTCCCACCCACTCTCTGTGATGCCAATGATGTCCTCGTTGGTGTTTATTCACTAGCATGTCTAGTTTTCCCTGCTCATTCACCATACTGCTCACATTAGTATACCGAAATCTAAGATACTGATTTGGTTTCCCCACTATGTTCTCTTTTTCTCTCTCCCTTATCCCGGCTATAATGGCCCATGCTCCCCTCAGATTCCTGTCTTTCTCCCAGGTCTCCATGTTTTTGACTTACCTGTGGGCTTTTGTACTCTGCCCCCATCAATTATATATTATGCATCTGTTTCATTATTATGTGCTCTATATAAACTTAGGCTGAACATTCCTGTTTCTTTCCAACTTGTCAAATTTTATTTAATTATTCCATTAAATGCCCCAAATTTATATTCAGATGGTGCTGTGGTCCTTTAACCCCAAATACTTTCACATATCCTGGGGATATCCTCATATATGGCTAGATTCTGCTTAGCCCTTACATATGTGTGTAGCAGGAGACAGGAAGCATAGAGACTTCCTGCTCTTGCACAGCCTAGAGGCAGATGACAAAATGTCTCCTCCTCACAGAGATGAGTAGACAGAGCCAGGACTCTCTTTCCAGCATGCTGATGGAAGCATGCTGCACCCCTGTAAAGTAGTATAGATTTTTGTGCAGTCCAGAGAGCAGTCTGTTTCTCAGAGGTTGAATGAGTACAGTGCTCCTCTTGGAGTGATATGGCCTAGATCCACCCCAATCCCTACAAGGCACAATCTAATCTTGAGCAGTATAGCAGCAACTACACATATTCAGAGTTCTTAATTGAGGTTAAGATTTTGTCATGGTTATTTTTCATAAGTCACGGGCAATAAACAAAAATTCACAGAAACTTGTGACCTATCCCTGACTTTTACTAAAAATAACTGTAACAAAATGGGGTGGAGAAATCCAGCGCCCACCACTGCTGCGCCTCCAGGGTCCTGCTGTGCCTGTGGTGGCTCGGAGATCCAGGGTCCCCCTTGCAGCCCGTGTTGGCTGAGAGTGCTGGGGTCTACCCACTGCCTGAGGCAGCTTGGAGATGCGGGCCACCCCTCCGCCGAAGGTGGCTTGGATTCCAAGGTCTGCTGCTGGGAGCTGCAGGGTCCTGCCACCTGAGAGTGGCAGCCTGACCGCCCCAGGCTGAACCTCTGTGACCTCCGTGACATAATCTTAGCCTTATTCTTAATCCATTAGAGAAATACATAATTTCTCTTGTTATGGTGCATGAGCGCCTCCCCCCCCCCCCCGAGTTAAGACACTTTAGGTTACAGGAACCAAGGAGATTCAAAGCGGAAAGTTTCAAAGTAGTTTCTTGATTCTCAAATACAATATACTAGAATGCATCTGGCTGTTTGGGCCCCATTACCTAAAGTGACTATACATCCTGGTTTTGCCAAGACAGTCGCTGTTTTTTGTATGCTGCCAGCATTTTCTTTCAGAACACTGGACACATCCCAATTCTCTCTCTTTTTTTCCCAATCAGGGGGTGAGGGATGGTAATATCGACAAAATATCTATTGCTATAGTGAGATGCATTGCCATACTGAACAGAATTTGCTCTGTTTTCTGGGAGCGAACAGGCCAGTGGAATAAGTGTTAACTCCCAAAATCATTCATCACATTTTAAGAGAAAAGACAAATAAGTGTAAAGACTATCTGACCTGTTCTGTTGTTCAGTGGACATTTATTAACACTTTTTTCCCCCCGGTATTTCATGCTAAACTCATTCAGAATGCTGTTACCGAGGGGGAATCATCCACTGTGAGAAATAATCACATGTTGCTGTTGAGTCAGAGGCTGATACAGTACACGTTTTCGCACTAAACAGCAGTGCTGACATCCCCTCTGAAATGTAAGAAAACTCTTTTTAAGGAGCCATACTCTTTAAATGTCAGCATAAGACTTATTTAAGGTAATGAAGACACAGATATCCAAATCAAGGTTCTGTGGCTAGTACCTACCAATTACAACAGTGTAACAGCAGAAAATGGAGATAGTTGGCTTACTTGTCAGTAGGAAATATGCAGATTTATGTAAATAGTTTTATGCTGGTGGAACTCATTGATTTCAGTGGAAATTCTTCCTGACTTACACAAGTGTAAGAAAGGAATTAGGCATAGAAAGTTCTGGAAATTTAAACTATTGTGATTTATATTTGCTTTGTTAAATCCTTTATTTTGTTTTTTCTGATTTTGTCTTCATTATTTTAAATGAATCCTAAATACAAATCCAAGCCTTTGGCGATAACCTGCACAAATCACAGCAGTGTAGCTTTCAAAGTATCCTAGTCCAGACTGTCACCTACATGGGGAAAAACCAAGTAGCAGACACATACATTTAATCGAAAATGTACACATACATTTAATCATGTAATCTTCTCTTCT